>NC_136064.1:21316331-22765801 GCF_964261635.1 Lissotriton helveticus
TTGTGACTACTTAAATGCAATGTATCAAACAAAAACTATGTAAAAAATGACATTAAGGATTTGGAAACTATTGTGGTAAATTGGTGGTAATTTGTGAATTCTTTTCAAAAAGCTTTTTTTCAAAAAAACAAAAGGTGCCATATGACGCCAACACATGCCCTTAGGGCATGTATGTGTGCCATATGCCCCCAAATTTCTTTTTCAGGGGTGCAGCAGGGTGTTCTTGAGACACCCCTGCACCCTTGGAAAAATTCCTAATTTGTGATGAGCAAATTGCTAATCGCAAATTAAACCTTCATTCCTATGAGCCTCCTAGCCCATGGAAATGAATGGGTAACTTGCAATTAGCAATTTGCTCATCGCAAATTAGGAATGGTAAAGAATCACTATTTATTCCTTAAAATTTGCTATTTAGAAAATGTAAAATATTTTGATGATACATATGGCAGTTCATCTCTAACAAGATAAGAAGCTTAGGGATAGATTTATGATGACTGGCGCATCACCAGGGATGTGACAGTCATCCTGCGCCGCTGTTCCGCCACCCATGGTGTGCTGCATTTACAATGCGGCGCAGCATGGGGCAAAAACGGCACAGATGCGTGACGCATCTGTGCCGTAAAGGTGGCGCATTGCTGGAGTTGTATCGCAAGTGCGATGCAGCTCCAGCAAGGCTCAGGGGTGCCCCATCTCCACAATGCTGCGTCAAGACCTATGCCAGCTTCAAGCAGGCGCAGGGTTTTGACGCAGCTTTCTCCTATCTGATTGTAAATGCGGCACACCATGGGTGGCAGAGCAGTGGTGCACGTTAACTGGTGCATGCCTGGGGATGTGCCATTTAACATAAATCTGCCCCTTTACATTTAAGTATGTGCAGGGGACACAGAGTCGGTGAGGCTTATCCAAGGTTAAGAAGAGATGAGTCCTGTTCAGTGAAAAATTAGACATAGGCTTCACCTGCTCAGCATCGCTGGACATGGCTAAATAATAGCTGCAAAAAGTTAATCTTGTTAAACAATTTTACTATTATAATCTCTGAGATTTGTCTCTTACTCTGCAACATCTCATTGTTGTTATCTTTCTTTAAAGATAAAGACAACCTCAACATGAGCGACAATCTGCAATCAGTTGATTTTGACCTCATCATTGAACTTGTAATTGAAACATCAGTGGATGTTGATCCTTTGGATGATTTAAATCCTGAGGATGAAGAAGAGCGTGATGAGGATGCAGATTTGTCCGAATTATATGATATAGGATGGGAAGCTGACCTGCTTGAGCCTTTGGAAATATAAACATTTATTTTTAAAATTTATAATTAATAAAAAGTAAAAAGGTAAACCGTTTAATTTAAAAATAAAGACACCTTCAAAAACAGGTTATGTGTAGTGTCTTCAATAAAATATTAAAATATGCTCATAAAATTAGATCAGATTCACATATAAAATAGCATAGGTAACATAAATATAAATGTCATTTCTTTTCTGGTATTTCTGTATTGTAAATTTGCCAACGACTAAAAAATCTTCTAATTAAAATGTCAAGTAGTGTGTTAAGTTTTTGATCACTGTTACTGATTTACTGTTTGGTAATAATGGTTAATAACATTTTTTATTATATTTTTCCACAGATTGAACTGCAGATCATTTCAAGATTTCACCATGCCTACAATAGAAAGACAGATAAAGGCTGCAAAACGTCAAAGACAGCAGGTGAAAAAAAAAACGCAGCAGTCCTCTAACAAAAAGATTTCTCAAGCCACGAAGAAAGCACCGGGTAAGAGCTCTAAATATTTCATAAGAAATATTTGCAGTAAAAAAAATATTACTACAGAAAATGTTTCAGTCCATAAAACGAGAAGGAAATCAAATGGAAAGGAAAGGACAATGAAAAATGTTACTGCTAGAGCAAGAGATAAATCTGTGCATGATAGTAGAAGGAAACAACAGTTTAGGGAGATTCGTAAACGAATGTTCCGGAACAGGATAATTGGCAATTTGTTAAAAAATATTAAGAAAGGTCAACAGAAACTAGTTTTTTATAAGAGAAAAAAAAAAGTTGAGAAAGTTATTGATCAGGCATTTGAAATGAAACGTAAGTTATTTATTTTGATAATCAATAGAATTAGGAAGCTAAACAAGGCAATTTTTGATTTCAAAAGAAATAGTAGATGGAAGAGAATAGTTAATCGTAGTAATTTTTGTGAAGTTTTTTCTGGAGAATGGATGCATAGTTCAAGCTGTGAGGCATTTTTTAATGAGGAGAGTTATTTCCAGGATAATGATTTGGTGCATGCAGTTGACACCAGTGGTCGTGCTTATGAAGTGAAAGATGGTTGTCCAGTTGAAAAAGAAAAACTTGTGACAACAGAGGCAGAAGAGGTGTTAGGTAATGAGGTTTTAGGAAGACGTGCTAAGGGTCCTGTGTACACCTGGAAGTGTAGTAGTATTTGCAGTGTGCGACAGGATTCCATCAATTTGCTTTGTGATTTTGTACGGTCATTTAATAAAAAAAGTTTGAAGCAGAAAATGATGTTGTTGCAAGAATTAGATCCTTGCAGAGTAAGAGAAGTGACAGGTTTGCATGGTCATTCACTGGCTTGTCTTTCCAGGAGAGTATGCCAGAGTGTTTTTCATCATTTCAGGATGCTAGCAGTGCATCATAACAAAGTGAGGAAATTAGTTAGAATGTTGTATTATGCTAAGAGTCCAGCAATTATGCTGAAACAATTATGCGCTGCTCTTTTGCATGGTTCTGAAATAGATGTGAAGAATAAATGTGAAGAAATTGAGTTTTGTTACTTTGGAAGTAAAGAGGAGAATGTTGAAATTGAGCAAGAAGAAGAGGGTCATGTGGAAGATAGTGTACAGGTTTCCAGTACAGATAATTTCCAGAGGGAAATTGCGACGTTTGAGGTGAAATCAAGTGAGAGGCCTAATTTCACTTGTGTGTGTTGTCGACGCACTTATTATAAGAATCAGACTAAGTTAGTGGATTTATATGCAAAAAGTGAAAGGGAAAATAATAGTGAATGGAAGGATTTTGCAACATACTTGATGGTAGAAAATTGTTTTGATTTGGGATTGGATCAACGTGTGTGTACTTATTGTTGTTGCAAATTAAATCAAAACCAGATGCCTGCTAGAGCAGTTCATAATAATCTGGAATTGGTTGAGATTCCTTCTGAATTGAAGGATTTAAATACTTATGAATCTATTTTGATTCAAAGTATCCATCCCTTTCAGGCTATTGTAAGAATGGAGCCAAAGACAGGGAAATTGCCTCCATCAGATTTACAGAGAGGATTAAAGGGAAGAGTTGTTTATTTGCCTCTAGATTTGAAGAAAAACATTAACACAATTGGAGTAGAAAAAGTGGAAGAGGAACCTCTGGTTATCTTAGTTAATGGGGTTCCGACAAAGAATAAGAAAATATGGCAAGATTTAGTAGATGTTAGGAAAGTCAAAAAGGCAACATTGTATTTGAAAAAAAATAATAAATACTATAAGAATGTATATGTTGCAGAAGAGGAAGTAAGTGAGGAAGAGGATAGCGATTTGTGTGCTGGTCAAATTGAGAAAGTAGAACCCTCTACTAGTGAAGAAATATATGAACATTATAGTGTTCATCCTTTGCATTCCAAGGAAGTCATGGGGAATGCTATTGAGTTGTTTCAAATGAAACAAGCCAAAGGGAGTCCCATTAGTGTTTGGGAGGAAAGTTTGGAAGCTCGGTGTTTCCCACAGCTTTTTCCAACAGGTCAGGGAGGAAGATATGATGAGCGACCTCATCAAATTCCTGCTTCTGAATACCGGACTTTGCGATTGTATGCAGGAGATGCTAGGTTTCGACAATGCATTCCTTATTTGTTTCATCTCCTGTTTGAAAGCGATCTGTCTGGACTGTCATATGCAGTGAACCACATCTTGAAAAGTGGTATACACATGCAAAACATCTCGGCAAGTGACTTTATGGATAAAGTCAATGTCCAAGATAGTATTTTGGATTCTCACCTGATTAATCTCATGGCGTGTCAGCGTGGTACTAATGAGTACTGGTACCGTCGTCATGGTGATTTAAAATGTATGCTGAGGAACTTAGGTACTCCCACATGGTTCCTCACTCTGAGCTGTGCCGAGTATGGCTGGGAAGACTTACTTGAATTTCTACGAGAGGCAAATGCTAACGTAGATAAAATCGAATTCAAGACACCCGGAGAACTGTGCTCTTTGGATCCAGTCAATGTATGTAGGTACTTCAATCATAGATTTGAAGCTATGATGTCTTTCATCATGAATAAGAAGAATCCACCTCTTGGAGAGGTGTTGGATTTCTTCTGGAGAAAGGAGTACCAAGCAAGAGGTGCTCCTCATATACATATGTTGCTGTGGATCAAGGATGCACCTAAATTTGGAACGGATCCAGAAGACTCAGTGATGAGTTTCATCCAACAGTATTCTACGTGTGCTGTTCCAAACGCAAAGGAGAAGAAAAGCCTAAGAGAAAAAGTTCTGCGTTTCCAAAGCCATCGATGTGGAAAGTACTGCCGTCGTAAATTCCGAAACAAAGACAAGTTCTACACTAAATGTCGTTTCGGCTTTCCACGACCGGTGATTTCTAAAGGAAGAGTAAACAGTTTGATGTCTTCGCTGCGACACAATGTCATGAAGAAATCACCTAAAAACACTTACAATTTGAAGAGGAACGAAGAGTCCAAGTACATCAACGACTACAACCCGGTGATTTTGTCCATGTGGAATGCTAACATGGATATACAGTTTGTGGCTGATAACTGTATGGCTGTGGCTCGGTATGTGACGTCTTACATCACCAAAAAAGAGAAGACAGAATTGAAGGATATGTGGGAGGACATTTCCCATGAAAAGAGCCTCAGCAAGAAGTTGTACAGTTTCAGTCTGAAGATGTTGTCGCATCGAGAAATCGGAGCGTACGAATGTTCTGACCGGTTGTCTTCAGCAAGTCTCTATGCCAAGTCCAGGAGTATCGTTTGGGCGAGTCTTGGTCTTGCTGCAACGCGTAATCGAGTTCTCAAACCTGTGCGGGAAATTGAGTATTTGGCGGAAAAGGAGCCAAACAGTACCGACATTTTGAAGACAAACATGTTGGATACATATTATCCAAATCGAAGCAGTCACCTCGAGAATGTTTGTCTGTATGAGGTTCTGCAAAATTACATATTCAAGAGGAACATCAAAGAAGATACTGAGAAAGGAGTGTATGCTGTAATAGGAAGTGAGGGATGTCTGGTCAAGCAAAGAAAATGCCACTTGGTAAACCATCGAAAATTGAGTGGCGAATCTCCTGAAAAAAAGGAGTTTTTCTATTTAGCACTTTTGCAACTTTTCAAGCCTTGGCGTGCAGAAGAGGAACTGCTTGGAGATTTCCTCTGTTACGAAGACTCTTTCAATGCCGCCAAGGAGACCATAGAATGTCCTGCTTTTCCCAAATATGTAGAAATGTTGAATGCGGAAATTGAGCAGGAAGCAACGATTGCAGCCGAGATTGCCAGAGACAGTTCTCAGGACAGTCAGAGTTCTGCTTCATTGAGTCAGGATCCACTAGGAGGACCTGTTATCGAAAATGAAGCTGCCACTGCTATGAATGAAGTGGAAAGAGCCATGGCACATGCTCAAGAGGATGCGGTTAACTTAGAAGAGTTGGAAAGACAACTCAACGTTGAGCAGAGGAAAATATATGACGAAGTTACCATGCAAATTGATCATGGATTAAGTAATGATAAGAAAGAGTGCTCATGTACGTCGTTGAAGCCTGTCCGACTGTACGTGAGTGGAGAAGCGGGAACTGGAAAAAGTTTCCTCATTAAAGCAATTTCATGCTATTTGCAGGAAAGGACAGAGTCATCGCTGTCTTGTGTTGTCACTGCTCCAACTGGACTGGCAGCACATAATATTAAAGGGATTACTTTACATCGTTTACTGATGCTGCCAGTGGAGCATGACAACAAATTACAATATCACAAGCTATCTGGAGATGCTTGTTTTGAAGTTTCAAGAATCTTGAGGAAAATGAAACTTCTTATCATTGACGAAGTAAGCATGGTTTCCAATGTCATGCTTGCCTTTGTGCATTTGAGGATGCAAGAAGTTCTCAAAACAGAGTATGATGTGTTATTTGGTGGCAAACACATCATTGTTTTCGGAGATCTTCTGCAGCTGACACCAGTGAAAGGGCAACCTGTGTTCAAAATGCTCACGCATGAAGATACCAGGAAGTGCCTAGGCAGCATTGGCAACGTCAATATATGGTTAAACTTCAATTATGCTGAACTGCATGAAAATATGCGTCAGGCGAAGGATGAAGTTTACAAGACTATTCTACAAGATGTTAGAATTGGAAAAGTGACCGAGCATGGGAAAGAAGCTTTACATGCACGATTACTGTCAAATTTATATCCAGAACAAGATGTTGTGCCTGAGAATATTTTTCAGAAAATTACTGAGAAGAAATCTGGAATATGTTTGATGCCAACTCTTGCAGAATGTGCCAAATTTAACAACAAAATGTTGCATTTAGAAAAGCAAGAGATTGTGAAACTGGAAGCTATTGATAGAGTAGAGCATATGGGATCAACAATTATTTTGTCTGAGAATCTGAAAACAAAATTGGATTCATTAGAGAAGAGTATATCTAAAACTGCAGGTTTTGAAAAGACTCTGAATGTGTGCTTGAACTGCCGTATAATTTTAAGAAGGAATTTACATGTTGAAAGAGGTCTGGTAAATGGATCAATGGGTAATGTTGGTGATTTTGTAAAATACAGAAATAGAGATGGAATTGAATTTTTAAAAATTAAATTTGATGGCATTGAGGAAGTACAGCTAATTGCTCGTTGTTCTGCTAGATTTTTGCTTGTAAAAGACTTATATGTTCGCCGTAAGCAGTTTCCTGTTTGCTTGGCATATGCGGTGACAATCCATAAATCGCAAGGTTTAAGTGTAGACAGTGCATTGGTGAATATTGGCAGTTCTGTGTTCAAGGAGGGTATGGCATATGTGGCATTGTCACGAGTTAGAACTTTATCGGGATTGTACTTGATTGAGTGTGATGTCACAAACATTTGTGCGGATCTAGATTGTGTTAAGGAATACAATAGGTTAAGAAGAGAGTATGCGCCACATTTGCCTCAGTATCCTTTGTTTGAGAAACGTGTGGTAGGCCGGAAACGAAGAAATGAGAACAATACTGGGGAGGTTGTAGCAAAAAGACAAAAAGTCAATGAACCTAAAATTACAAGCAGAAACAAAAAGGATTCTGTTGAAGATGTTGTTGGTTTTCAGTTTGAAAACAGTTCTGGTGTCAACTGCTATGCTAATGTAGTGATTAATGTTTTGTTTTCTCTAAAAAATGTAAAAGAAGAGATTGTGGTCAATTCTGATCAAAGATTTTGCAGTTTGTTAAATTCTGTGTTAGAGAAATGTACCACTGATAGAAGAGACATAGAAAGTGTGTCTGAAATTCGAAATCTGTTAGACAGATGTTCAGGCCAAACACAATTCTCTCAAAATTTTCAGCAAGATTGTCAGGAGTTTTTAATGTATATGCTTGATGTATTACATGCTGAAGGTGTAGATGTAGATCAGCTGTTTGGGCTTTCTTATCAATGGCAGCATGACTGCGAGAACTGTATGGTATCAAGTACTACTAGTGTAGACTCAGAAAGATTTATATATTTAACTTTGCCAGACAGTAAATCAGTCTCCTTTAATAAGCTAGTAAAAGCAGCTGATCACAACATGGAGTGTAGCCAATGTAAATCTGAAATGATGTCCACATTATTTATACGAACATATGGCCAGTATGTCATTTTAATGTTCCAACGATGTAGGCCTGATGGAACAAAATTGACAACTTTAATTAAAAATTTTGTAGCTTCGCAGTTGTCAATATCAGGAAGGACTTTTGTAACTGCAGCAATTATATATCATGACGGCCCTTCAATAACATCAGGACATTACACAGCTTATTTAAAGTCTAGAAATGGCTGGTCATTCTGCAATGATTCTGTTTTAATTTTCAAAAAAAAATTGCCGTATGACCTTAAAAACTCTTACCTGGTGTTTTTAAAACCAAAATTTTAGGGAAATAATCTCGGGATGTGCTCTGTGGAATTTCAAGAAGTTCTAATGGCTCCTACACAATTTGGCCTTGAGGATAAGTGTAGTTCAGAGACATAACTTCTAACCATAGGACTGGACATTATTGAGAAATACGTGCACTTTGAATGAGTTCAGAAAAACTGTTTCTTTTTATAAACTAATTGAAGCAGCCAATCAAAACATGGAGTAGAGGGAATGTAAGTCTGCAATGCTGTCTACTGTTTTACATTGCTTTGTGATTAAAAGTGATGTAGAGAATTAAATAATTGTAGTAGTCATAGAGGTAGTGTAAGTCTGCTTGTAGCAGTGTCATAGGAAAAGTAGAACATGACTGAGCAAGAAGGGGAAGATATTACTATTCCAGGATTGTGAAAATAATCTTCAACATTTTAATTCTGAAAGTTGCGGAAATGCCAAATGACGGGATTGGCTTACAAGAAATCCAAGAGTTAAAAATGGCTCTGACTAGATTTGGCCTTGTGGAAAATTGTGGTAGAGAGCAAGAAGTCATTTATTGCATGTAACGTGTTTTTAAAAACGATGGAGATTTTCTTTCAGAAAGTGGCGGGCTGAAAGTAATAACAGCACAAAAGAGTGTAAGCTGTTCATAGGACATCCTTGGACGTCATGGAAAGTAAGTTAACTTTAAGGAGTTCTGAATTTTGATTTCTGATGTTGTATGGGTTTTTTAAACACAATCATTTTGATTGTGTTTTTTTTTCCCCGCTGTTACATGATGAATACCTTCAAGTCACTGTTTTTAGTGAATTTTGATACATTCTGAGAACAGCAAAAATAAACCATTTAACATGTATAATTAATTCTGTACTGTTTGCATTTATGATGTATATGTAGAACTGTGTAGGAGGCATGGAGAAGGTGAGGCTTCTGTAAGTGTCAAAGTTGTTGCATGCAGTGCTGCACATCTGCGTATTCTTTCATATGCTAGACTACATCTGCACAATGAGATACCTAAGCAAAGGAAACACAAGTGATGTGATTGTGAAATGAGCAAAATAAATTGCATGTATTTCAATTACATCACCTGTGTTTCCTATCATTACGAATCACATTGTGCAGATCAAGTTTAGGTCTGTCCAGGGAAACATAGGAGGTTTGGACTTTGTTGAAGATTGCAGTGGACATGACTCACTTCATTGGTAGACCTTCACATGTATTATGTCCTCTATTCTCTTCAACAACTCGAAATTTCATCTGCAACCCTGAGTAGGCCTCACCTGAAACAAAACTCTGGATAGTAGACATCTTATTGGCATCCTGAAGCAATTATTTAAAATTTTAGTGTCTTGCAACACTTTTCTGAAACAACAGCAATGCAAAATATGCACCATGTTTTAAGATAGGCCTCACTTCATCTGCATCAAGATACTGTTAGTTTAAAATGTATATCTTTAGGACTGTGTAGCTTCTGTAAGTGTCAAAGTTGTTGAAAAACTGTTTGTCCTTCAATCTTTGCCCTTGTCTTTTGTAATTTTTTAATACATGTTTTTATATTTTTCAAATGTTTGTTCTCTCTTTCACAGATTGAAAGTATAAAAACAAAAAGTGAGTAATTTAACGACAATTATAAGGTAAATATTTTGTACTCTTTTCGTTACATTTCTATCACATTGAACTACTATTAGTTCCACTGCTTCATTTCTTTAATCCTCAGTTTCCTGCCTTTGCTACTTCCCTCATTCCTTTCTCTATTACCTACTTACTCAACTCCTTCCACTCTTTTTCTCAGTCCCTCTCTTCTCATAGTTCCTCACTCTTGTTCACTCACTCCGTCTCTATTACTCTTAGTGTCTTTGACTGATCACTGTATCACTATTTGTTCATAATGCTTTCTCTGTGTAGTTGAAGCACACTAAGGGGCATATTATGAATACAGCCAATAAAATTATTGCTCTTTTTATTGGCAGAAAACTGGTGCAAAAGCGGCTTTAGCGGCAGTTTTCTGCCGCAAAAGCAGCTTTAGCGACACATTTCTGCCGATAAAAGCTGCAAAACTTTTATTGCCTATGTTGATAATATGCCCCTATGTTATTTACATTAGGGCTGTACATAAAATGCCGTGCGATAATTCACTCTAGTTTTACTTAGGCTCTCACAATGTTTTTAAGTAACGTGACAGCTGCAACATATTTAAGTGCCCAGAGAGCTACAACCACACTTGTGAACAGCATTTCTTACCCCGCTCGGTAGGCGGGGTCATGACTTCATTCAAATGGTGAACAATGGCATGGGAGTCAAGAGCATCGCAGAGTAGGGTTATAAGCTGGCCGGTGCTTGTTCTACATTGGCATGCAGCTCTCCCTTTGAAGACTAGATTCCTGTTTGTATTCCCCAGTCTAATATAAACAAGCATTTTTTATACTGCAATCAAAATAAAATAAAGCGGAACAGGACCGTAAATTACGTGTGACGTACATTGCATACAAACTGAGGATTCACGTGTGTTTGTCTATACACTCCAGCACCCGCTTACACATACAGTGGTACCTACACAGCAGCACACACACACTAACAAACATAGATAGATACACAGCACAGCGTGGGACACGCACACAAACACAGTGGCTCACACACGCACACTCACAGTAGGCCACATACAGTAACTCGCTGTACACATACGCGCACACACACGCAGTACATCACGCTCCACATACACAGGCACTCAAGGTTAAATGCACACGCATAAAGTGGCACAAACACAGAGTGAGTCACACACAACTGCAAGGTCAGTAATTGTCAGGTACAAACCCACTCGCAAACAGCGTGACTCACAAGCGCAGTAATGCATACCCTCACACTGTTACATGCTTAAAGTGGCACACAGTCTAAGATGCAGTGACACATAGACTATTACTATGAAGCACACACACTTAGATAGACATACCTAGGCACGTGCACACGAGCACTCCTAATTTCAGATTTGGACATAGCATTCGCTGAGTTTTTTAGTCTGAGAGGCATTTGAAACACTCAACCACCTGCCTTTAGCTCATACACTCAGAAGGTGCCAGCACAGGGCTCCCTCCTATATCCGCCTTAATGCGCTGTTGTTCTGCCAATTAATTAGCCTCCGAGGGTGGGAGCGGTCGCTCTTGTGATCCCTCCGCCTGCCGGGAGGCTCGGGCACATTACAGACGGAATAGCAGTGGTCCCCACGCCACCAGCTGCCTAATAACTGAGCTGCCTGCAGCCCGGCAGAGCACAGCTGGCACCTGCCCCACCAGGCTCGGCACCAACAGCTCCCCTAATCAGCCGGGCCAGCCGGCCACTGCGAGCCGCTCTTTAGTGGGCAGATGGTGTGACTTTGGACACTTTTACCTGCGTTAAAGTATTGCATGCCTCCCTCGCCCCCCCCCCCCCTCACTCCCCTCAAACTATACACCCCTGCTTTCAAGTGGAGACTGGAGGGCATCTTACTCATTCTAGAGACTAATTACAACTCTGATTTCTAGTGTTTATTTGGAAGGGGCATAGAAGTTGCAATTGTGTGTTGCATTATTTCTTATCAAGCACGTAGCAGCAAACACATGGGTAGGTCAAATGCATGAGAGTATTTTTCTAGGGTTTATCCCAAGCTCAAGCATTTAAAAGTACTTTGAGATGTGATAAATGTCCAAGATCACACAGGGTGTGCCTGCAATGACACTGTAATTGTGCCCAGCTATCAGGTTTTACAATTTGCACTTCAGCCGCTGGATGGTAGGTAGGATTTGTAAAGTGTGCCCAGGATCACACAGTGTGGTCATGCAGCAGTTTAATTGTCTACTGGACCAATAAAACTAACATTGTCCAGTATAACAATCAAAATTGCTCTCCAAAGACACCAGGCAAAGCAGACGCTCCCTCAAACAGATCACCAAGCGCAATTTACCCTACTTACAGCCTAGCCTGTTCTCTGTCGAGACTTTAGCAATCTTTAGAGCACAAGATAAGATCTTTTCACATGGAAGAGTCAGACGTATTGCAATTCTACTTAAGAAACAAGCATTGGCATAGACAATAGGTCTCGCCTTTGGGACCTTATACGTGTTTAGCCATGCAACAGTTGATGTTGCTGCACCAAGGATATTATGCTGCATAACTAAATACTTAGAAGGTCCCAAAGGCGAGACCTATTGGCTATGCCAATGCTTGTTTTTCTTTCACTTCGTTATCTATTTTGTTTTTCACAATTATACCCTCTTCTGTCTTTTCTTCGGTAAATAGATCTATTAAACAGTATCTCTTCTTTACTCCCTATAGCTGTCTTTCTTTTAACATCACTCTCTGTTTACTTTCCTTATACTTACACTTTTTTTTTTTTTTTTTAATTTTTTTTGGTTAGCTCCCGGTCCGCGTACCGGGAAGCTAACCCGGGAGCGAACCAAAAGAAATAGAGCTTGCCAGAGTGCTAAACATTGTAGCAATTTTTTTTGAAAGGGAAGGTAGTTCTGAAAAGAACTTTTTTTTAAATATTTTTGTTGTTTTATATTTTTTTTTATTTTTTGAACATTTTTTGTTTTTTTTGTATTTTTTGAACTATTTTATATTTTTTTTGGTTTTTTGGGGGGGGGGGAAACAACAAAAAACAGGCGTTGAAAAGGGCTCAACAGGAGCAAAAAAAAATTACTGGGGGCGGTTAGGGCAATCATGGTGTTCATATGCAAGGTTGAGTGCATTGATGCTCATGTTGCCACAAGCTAATAATGCACGACAGTGCATACATAAATGTATCATATGCCCAAAATTTTGTTGGATATTTGGCACAGTTTCCCATGCCTCCTCTGGTGTTAAAGAAACCGATGTTGTTGGTCTCGCCACAGGAGTTGGTCTAGGATTGTCCATCATATCCCTTAATTCCGCCCGGCTGTAATTTAGGGGATGTTTCCTCGTCATGTGCCTATGCATGGTGTGATTACCATAACTGTATTTTTTGTCCGTCCCTCTGGACAATTGTTCCTTGCATATGAGGCATGTTGCGTACCTGGCATTGACCTTTTTTTGGCCAGGAGGGATGGAAAAAAACTGCCAGATGAAACTGGCTTTCTTTCTTGAAACCCGGGGCAACTCTTCCAGGAATTGTGGTTGTTCTCCCTCCTCATCCATTTCTTCATCTTCCTCCTCAGTGTTGGTAACCACCTGGGGAGGTGGTCCTCTCTTCCCATGAGGAGGTGGAGGTGGTGGTGGGGGTCCACCAGCTGAAGCAATCAATGAAGCCATTTTCACACAAGCAAAATAGGTCTTCCAACAAGCAAAATAGGTCTTCCTCTCACAATAATGAAAGTCAGAGTGAGGAAAGAAGGAGTGGTTTTCATCATTTGGAAAAAACAATACTTCTCAACCAATGAAAAGTGTTATTTTTAGGTCACCTGACCTAGCCTTCCATAATTATGAAACTAAAAGTGAAATGAACCAATGAAAAGTTTTATTAACAAGTCACATGACCTCTCACGCTCATGTTACGCGCTGCGGAACGCTCCCCGGTTAGCTTCCGGGTCGATCCCCTTCGCGCCGCGGTCCGCGCCCCGGGACACTTCCGGGTGCGCTAACGCGATACGTCACAAGACGCATTTCGCGTCAACGCGATACGTCGCGCTTTCGCGCCGCGGATCGCTTCCGGGGAGTTGCGTTTCGCGCCTCGGTCCGCGCCCCGGGGCACTTCCGGGTGCGCTAACGCAGTACGTCATAAGACGCATTACGCGGCAACGCGATACCGTCACTATGTTGATTTCTTACCGGTTCGCGGACCGGATCGCGGAATCAAATTGAGCTAACGGGAAGCTTCCCGGTTCGCGGACCGCGAGCGAAACAAAAAAAATATTTAAAAAAAATTATTAATAAACATATAAAATATATTTTTGGATTTAAAGAAGAATAAATTTTACAGCTATAGATATTAGCTTTTAAAAAACCAATGAAATTCATTGAAAAAACCATAGGTTATAGACCATATATAGTTAGGAATTAGCATTTACAAAACCTTGAAAATTCACTGAAAAAACCATAGGTTATACACCATATATAGTTAGGAATTAGCATTTAAAAAACCTTATTTTACTCACACAAAACCAATGAAATTCCATATATAGTTAGTTGTACTAACTATATATCGCGCACCCGCAATCCACTGCTGATCATGTCACATATTACATCATTCATGACATGGTCAGTGACATCACTGATGACATCACTGATGACATCTCAAATGACATCACTGATGACATCACTGATGACATCTCAAATGACATCACTGATGACATCACTGATGACAACATCCAGTGACTGTATTTTTCTGTAAAGTTAAAATATGTCTTACATATTTAAGAATGAGTGGATGTATAAGTGTCTGGATGAAGGATTTAGTAGGTGCATGACTGACTGTATGAGTGAGTGGTTAAATGTGTCTCACTGAGTGCATGGGTTAGTGACTAAACTGTCTTAATTTGTGCATCATTATGTCTGTTCTTCTGTAAACTGCTGCATGTGTTGATCAGTAGCTATATGAGTAACTATATGGGTTATTGATTGGTTGCCCAAGCATTTCTATGGGACACTGAGTGTGTGTGTGGGGGGCTGGGAGGTGTATGACTCTGTGCATAGATGTATGGGTTCAAAAGTGCATGTGGAAACAGCTGTATGGGCGGTTGACTGTGTGCATGACTGTATTGGTGAGTGAATAGATATCTCAGTGCTACATGTCAAAATAAGTACATATGTAAAATACAGTACATGTGAGAGTTGACATATATAAATAACTGTGCATAAGAGCCAGTGAATGTGTGAGTGGCTGTATGGATCATTGTGCACTTGTATCCAGGATTGTATAAGTGAGTAAATATGTTTTAGTATATGTTTGAATAAGTAAGGTGTGTATATCTGTATAGTTGAGGAAATGGAGGTGTGATTGATTCTTTGCATAACTGACTAGGTGTGTAAGTAACTCCATGGATGAGTGACAGTCTGTGAGTGTCTGTTTACACTGAGTGTATCTAAGGTTATATTAGAGTCTGAAGAGGTTCATCGTATTATCACATGAATGATGTCATCAGTGATGTGATCAGTAATGTCAAATGAGATGTTATCAGTGATGTCATCAGTGATGTCATTTGAGATGTCATCAGTGATGTCATCAGTGATGTCATTTGAGATGTCATCAGTGATGTCATCAGTGATGTCACTGACCATGTCATGAATGATGTAATATGTGACATGATCAGCAGTGGATTGCGGGTGCGCGATATATAGTTAGTACAACTAACTATATATGGAATTTCATTGGTTTTGTGTGAGTAAAATAAGGTTTTTTAAATGCTAATTCCTAACTATATATGGTGTATAACCTATGGTTTTTTCAGTGAATATATATATATATATATATATATATATATATATATATATATACATATATATATATATATTGTTATATATATTGTTATATTCATGGAAGAGAGCATGTATTTACTGCACAGAGTTGACAAGGTGGTTGCATATTTATGAGTATGTTTTTTATGTCTACCATTGCCTCAAGAGGGAAGGGCTATATATATTGTTACAACAATGGCGCCAATTCAGATTGATAAAGGCTTCCAGTAAGCCGAAACGGGTCTCTCTTATCTCAGGGGTTGAGGGAGGACCTGAGAAAATAAATATTTGCCATACCTTGACTACCTCCTGGCCTGTGGTAGTTGTAGTGCCGCAGTTAAACTCAAGTGAGTTGCCGTTCAGTCAGATCAAAATACACACACATAGAAAATCCCAGTGGATTGTGGTACGGAGCTGAATAATATCGCACCACCTGCTTACTGCTTCAAAAACGGGCACCAAATGTCCTGCGCGGTTGCGCCGCTTGACGCCTCCACAGGCTCTTTCCCGCGGCTCAGGCAAGCCGCAAAACATTCACCAAACAAAGTTGCCTGCTGTAGAAAAGGCCCAACACTCGGTAAGTATCTGCCACAAATCTTTAATGTAGGAAGTGATGCGGCAAATCAGCACAGTCCAGCATTAGTAATCTGCCCTGCCCGATGCGTTTCGTGATATTCATCACTTCTTCTGAGACATCAGTGATGTCATTTGAGATGTCATCAGTGATATCATGAGTGATGTCACTGACATGTCATGAGTGATGTAATATGTGACGTCATCAACAGTGCATTGCAGTCGCGCGAGTTATAGTTAGCTGAACTAACTATAACGGGAGAATTTCAATGGTTTTGTATGAGTGAAATTTCCAGCTAACTATAACATGTGTGAAACCTATGGTTTTTTCAGAGAATTTGCAAGTTTTTTAAATGCTAATTCCCAACTATAACGTGGCTGAAACCTATGGTTTTTTCAGTGAATTTCAAAGGTTTAGTAAATGATAATTTTTAAATGTATAAATTATTACATTTCTTTCTTTAAATAGTAATTTCTTACATTTCTATGAAAAATGTTTATATTAATTTTATTTTTTTAATTATATTTCATATTCGTAATGTAAAATTATAACAAAACGAAATCCTACATTTTTTTTCTCCATTTTTTACAATTAGAATCTCTATAATTCCTTTTTCATTTTTTGGGGCTAATCGCACCGTACGCGTACAGTGATTTTTTTTGTAAACAAATTTTATTGAGTTTTATCATGAGAATCATCACTACAATGTACTGTAATTGAAGCAGATCGAAGAGGAAACAGCATGAGTAAGTAACGCATTTCAATGTAAATCAGCAATCCCTTCATTGCACCCCCACTTCTAATCATTACTTCTTGTCCCTGAGGTGTCCCCCCAGCTTGGAACAATATATATCATCTATGATACAGTCACTGATTATGCAATTACCCACAAGTGAGGGCTCTGCCTCCTTCCAATCGACTCAGAAGCTATCATCTACCTCAGGTCATGGTGTAAGGATAAACATTATACTTGCTAGCCCCCCCGCCCAACATGGGCACAAACTGTCCCTCAACTACCCCCCACTGTACGCGTACAATGATCGCACCACACTTTGTACGGCAAATGGTCCTCTGCGCATAGCCACGCACTTGTTACAGATGCACTTTGACCTTGCACATTGCATCAAGCTTCTGCGTGACGTCATATACGGCGCCCCGTAAACATACGGCGCAAACGTTTCAAATTGTTCAAAAACATATATTTATGTATTTAATGTACATATTAAGGGAAAACAGTGTCTAGGTCAAATATGAACACACTTTTTTAACTTTCAATAAGCAATTATTACTTTTAAAAGCAATTACGCAAATCACAAAGGTACGTCGTATATACTCGCATCTTAAGAGCACGGTAAGCGTATGCAAAGTCATCTGACCATAA
Organism: Lissotriton helveticus; assembly: GCF_964261635.1. Classification (NCBI taxonomy): domain Eukaryota; kingdom Metazoa; phylum Chordata; class Amphibia; order Caudata; family Salamandridae; genus Lissotriton; species Lissotriton helveticus. Next base: position 21,333,787 of record NC_136064.1, read on the forward strand.
AAGGAGAGTTTTGATTAGTTCATAATACTTCCTATTCCAACTGTTGAAAGACCCCTCTCATTTTCATTATCCTACTTCGACTTTCCCAGGAAAAACTTCTATTCTGTGGAGCAGTTGTCTTTTACAACCAAACTCTACAATGGCTGCTCTTTTAGGAACTTCATCAGTACATTCCTCTAAGAAACATTTTGTTACTAAGCCACCTCAGAAAAAGAGAAAAGAAGCTTTCCTTTGGAATTTTTCTTCATTTCCGGAGGGACAGAAAAACGTGAATGTACCGAAAGTAACATGCAAGATCTGTGAGGTTACACTTTCTAGGGCTGACCCCACTAAAAAGTACTCTTTCGGGACAGCCTCAATGGTTCACCATGTCAAAAATTTGCATCCAAAATTTTATGGAAGGATGACAACACAAAGGTTCCAGGAAAACCCTCAACCTGCAGCTCCTTCTACCTCAAAAGCACCACCACCTCCTCCGAACATTCCGCATCCTATTATTGTGCCTCAGTTTGCAAATCTTACAAGTCATTGTAAATTTTGCAGAGAACTCCTTTGTTACCTCATTGTAAAGAGCAAAGAAGAGCACCGTTGCCCAAAACAATACTTTTTTTTTCTTTTTTCTTCCTGTTCCACAGTTTTTTTGTTTCCAGTTTCATTTTTTTGGTTTAAAAAAAACAACTAAAAACTTCCTGAAAGAGTGGTAGGTTGACTTGTGTGACCCCGCTGTATGATTCTGATCGATTGGGCGATTTGTGGAGAACGAAAGGATTCGATAAATGGAATATGATCGGTATCAGTAGAGTGGGGGATCTCTGGTCCAAAGGACAAGTTAAGACTTTTGAGGCGCTTAAACTGGAATATGAGCTTGATGATAGGGAATACTTCCGATACATTCAAGTGTGACACGCTTTGCTCTCGGTGTTCTCCCCGGGGACTGAAATTCCCGACTCCTCGCCTCTAGAGGACCGTATCCTTGATGGTTATGTGCCTGACAGTACCATCTCACTGCTCTATAAGAAGCTCATTAATAACAGGACTGACTTGCTTGGGCGCCTCAGAGCCTCTTGGACCGCAGATGGCCTTGAACTTGATGACGAGGACTGGCAAATGGCCGTCTCCTCCCCTAAGGAGGTGGCCATACCCGCTCGTCTCCGATTCGTCCAGCTGAAGATCCTCCACCGTGTGTATGTAACGGGTCCGCGTCTGGTGCAAATGGGTTACTCTCTTGATGGGCTATGTAAGCGCGGCTGTGGAATGAGTGGAACCTTTTTACATATTATTTGGGAGTGTCCGGCTGTGGCTGTTTTCTGGTCCAGAGTGCATGCGATCATGGAAAGAGTCACCGGGGTCTCCCTCCTGCCCGAGGCCAGAAGATGTCTTCTTAATGTTTGGGAACCCACGGATTATAACACGGCCCAGACTATCTGGGCAACGCTTGGTAACATGGTGGCCAAGAGAGACATTGCGCAACTCTGGGGTTCTCATACACCACCTACCGTAGCCGCTTGGAGGGAGAACATGGACTGGTGTATGATCAGAGAGAAGACGGTCTATGTGGCTTGGGCCGGCCTAAGAAATGGGGTAGAATATGGTCCAGATGGAACTCGTATCGTGGCAACCTGTGCACTCCCCCACAAGATTACACTATCGATAATTTATTGTCCCCTTAGTTGGCGTTTTGGGTTAAGGCTAGCAAATGTGTATACTATTGATCTCCTCGCTACCCCCCCTCTCGAATCGTTTGCTCATCATTGTATGCTACCTAGAACCTGGCGCCCTTCCCCTGACCCCCGGTACTCGACTATTGCCATGTGATGATGTTTCATGTTGTTCGTCTTGTTTCATCAAAATTCAAAAACTAAACCTTCAATGCTAGTCTTCTCTATTCTCATCCAGTACAAGCCGTAATGTCTAATGTTTATACTTGAAATACTACCATGAGGACTGATAAGATGTGATACATGTGTCGTTGGATGTCATAGTGGCCGGCCCTCTGGGTTGTAGGCTGACAGCTGTGTATTGTGCGTTCATTGAATAAAGGTTTAAAAAAAAAAAAAAATCCTGAAAAAAAAAAAAATAGAAAACTAAAAAGAAAAAAAACACTTCTTTTCAGAACTACCTCCACTGGCTTAAAAAAGAACTATGGGCCAGATGTAGGTAAATCGTTTTTACCGATTCTAAAATACCGAATTTTACCGAATCGGTATTTTAGAATCGGAAAATGAAATGTAGGTAAAAAAACGGTAAAAAATACCGAATCAGTAAAATTCGGTATCGGACAATCGGAATTTTGGCCCATAGGAATGAATGGGGAATACCGAATCGGTATTTACCGATTCGGTAAATACCGATTCGGTAAATACCGAATCGGAAAGCTAACAAAAGTGAAACTCAAGTAGGCAGCCAATCAGGTGCCACCACCATCCCCCTCCCTACCAGGAAGTGTCTACACAGGCAGCTGCAACTAATTAGAAGCTTCTGGAAAGGCAGTTGGAGCCGAGCAGAGTGCTGGAGCATCAGAAAGAGTTTTGAGCACTTTTAAAAGTGAAAAATGACAAGCAGCCAAGAAAAAGAGCAGCCTGAGAGGAGAAGGAAGCTGAAATTCAGCAGCATGGAGCTGCAGGTCCTTGTGGAGGAGGTGGTCAAGGTGCACCACAAATTGTTTGGCAGGCAGTCCCTCACTGTGGCTGAATCAGCCAAAAGAAAAATCTGGCTGGACATCATGGAGAAAGTGAATGCCGTGGGGGGTAACCACCAGGGACATAGATGACCTGAAAAAACGTTTTTATGACCTGAAGAGCCAAACCAAGAAGAAAATGGCAGAACAACACAAGCAGGCATCAAAAACAGGCGGAGGTAAGAACCCAGCACCCCCCCCTGACTCACCTGGAGGAGATGGTGGCCTCAACCCTGGAACCAGAGAGCGTCTGCGGACTGGGAGAAGTAGACAGCTTGGCCAGAGCTGCATGCAATAAAGGTAAGACAAATGCACTGCAGTCCCCCCAACAGCAAAACCCTTACGTGTACCCTTAGTGGGAAAGTGACCCCAAGTCCAGTACTGCTAGCAATATACAGGGCAAATGCATGATGAGATATGTAGACAGGAAATGTAAGGACATGTCATACAGCACACCAACCAATTAGTACATGTAATGACTGCATGCAGACCATGGCCAATGTGAAAAATATTTAATTGTAGTGACTGTGAGACAGTAGCGCTTAGCTAATGTACGCTCATATGTCCACAGGTGAAACGTCTCACAGGCGCTCGCAGGACGCTGAAGGGACACCACCTGAGAGGGAGGAGAGTCAGGATGCAGGACAAAGTACACCCAACGTACCACAGGAGAAAGCTGCATCAAGTAGCCATCCACCTGCCCAAGACATAGAAATGGGCCAAGAGTTGCAGGCGTCCCCTAGCAGATCACAGTCCCCTCTCCTGCTGTCATCACCAGAAATGCCAGCATCACAGCATGATGTGATACCCCCATCACAACCAGGCAGGAGGCATGTCATGGCTCCACTACCCCGATTTTGAGTCCGTAGCAGCTACATGGAGGGTGACGGACAACAGAACTTGCCCGTAGCAGTGAGGCCTGCCATAACACAATCCAGTGCAGGGATGGGCCAAAGTACAGCAAGACGCCGCAGAGTGCAAGAAAGGCCAGCAGATGCACCAGTTGAGGGTGGAAGTGTGTTCCTTGGTCTGGAGGGGAGCACGGTGCGGATACAAAGGATGCAGGGAAAAGCCATCCAGGCATGCCAACGACAGCTGAGGTCCCTGAATAGTAATATGGGAGAGATAGGAAAGGGCATCAGTGAGATGGGACCGGTCAACAAGGAGATGGTACAGGTCAACAAGGAGATGGCAGCAGGGATGCGGGGAATCAACAACTCGGTGCAGCTACTATGCACCAAAATAGACAATGATTTTGCTGCAAGGCACAGGGACAGGCGTCGTGCACATGTCCAAAGTACAGCCATCAACCGCCTGGCCACAGCCACATCCCTGTTATGCAGGAGGAGCTCCAACATACAGGAGGCCATGACACAAAACACTAATGAGGTCACCAGGGGCATGGGCAGGATGACCAGTGCCCTTGAGGCGCTGTTGAATGCACAAACTGCACACACAGCTGCTCTGGATGTGCCTATAAGTGAGGAGAGCACCAGCAGGAGCAGCATTGGAAGCACCCCTGTAACTGAAACCAGGAGGAGCAGGCGCCATGCTGAGGCCACAGGCCAGCAAGACAGTGAGCAGGGTGAACAATCTACTAGTGTTACTGGGAAGCGAGCAAGGAAATAACTTACACAGTGCATGTTGAACTGGTCCAGAACTGTGAGCATTGCAGTTAAATGCTTTCAGGTGCACTTTTGTGCTTAGAAATAACCAACGTCACTACAAAATAAAATTAGTGTTCTAGCATTCTACATATGTCTGTGTCTCATTACTTACTCAGAAATAGTTGCGTGTAATCTCCTCACGTCTGTATCTGCCATCACTTGGTGTTGACACTCCAGCAGGTTGTGGTTCAGGCACAGCAACCTCGTCGTCATGATCCTCAAAGTCTGACAACTCCACCTCTGTGCCCTTCTTCACAGCAAGGTTGTGCAACATGGCACAGGCAGCAATGATTTTACAGCAGGTGATGGGGGTATACTGCCGCGCACCTCCACTCTTATGCAGGCACCTGAACCTGCTCTTCCATATACCAAAGGTGCGCGCCACAATATTTCTTGTGCGCTTGTGGGCCCTATTATATCTCCTTTGGCTGGGTGTTGAGGGGTTGAGGTAGGGGTGAGGATGAAGGAGCGGAGGGCATAGGCACTGTCTCCTACATGGAAGTGGGAATACATTACTCACATGCATACATGTACTTCTTTCTGCAATAGGTGTTAATGGGGTCGCACACTGTGTCTTACCTAGAAGGTGTCCTTCACCAAATTCCCCTGCTGTCAGCCGAGCATAGATACCGCTGTTTTGAAATATGAAGGAGTCATGGGTACTCCCAGGAAATTTTGCCACAAGGTCAGTGATGGTGCACTTGGCATTGCAGATCACCTGCACATTGATGGTGTGGGTGGACTTTCTATTCCTATATATGTATTCGGTGGCAGCAGGGGGACAAATGGGAATGTGGGTGCCATCAATGCAGCCAATGATATTGGGGAAACGCGCCATCAGATAAAAGTCAGTTTTTGTTTGGAGCAGTTCAGCATGGGTTGCAGGGAAAGTGATATAATGGTCCATCCTCTGTAACATGGCATCAAGGTATTTCTGGAAAAAGCGTGACAGGCTGCTCTGGGTCACCCCACCTACCGCAGCAACCACACTCTGGTAGCTCCCAGACGCAAGCAGCTGTAGGCTGCACAGCACCTGCATGTGGGGTGGAATGGCGTGCACCCTTGGGGTAGTGTGCTTCAACAGTGGGTGGAGGTCCCTGATGAGGTCCAAGATGGTGTCTGGGTCTAACCTGTATCTCTGGAGGATCTCTGGCTCTGTGAGCATGAACAAGGTGATCCTCTGTCTGTAGACCTGCTCCTGTCTCTGCCATTCCCTCTCTCCTTCCTCCTGTAGCCGTAGCCGCCTCGCAATGACATAGAATGCCGCCATTGTTAAAAAAGTATTGCATTTTTTTTCCCATTTTTATGGCCTGCACCTGGTTACCACCTGATTTCAATCCATGGTAAATACAGACTCTTAAATACCGAATTTCAAGCAAATTCGGTATTTCAGAGCTTACCTACATCTCAATATTCAATTCTACCACTTCTTATTTACCTAATCGGTAAAGTTACCGAATCGGTAAACACTCCGAATCGGTAAATATACCGATTCGGTAATTTACCGATTCGCAAACTGTTGCGATTCGGTAAAATTACCGATTCGGTAATTTTACCGATTCGGAGTGTTTACCGATTCTGTAACTTTACCGATTCGGTAAATTTACAGAATCGGACGATTTTCAGTCCCCTACATGCCGAAAGCACAATACCGGTCGGAAACGGACGAAAATACCGATTTTCGGCCGTTTCCGACCGGTATTGGCCTACCTACATCTGGCCCCAAATTTCTATATTAGTGTGTAAAACTTTCTCAGAATGAATGTGTAGTGCATAAATGAACAAATGAATTAGTAGTGTATTGTGAATGTGAAAGTGCAAAAAGTATAAGAGAGTGCTACAGCATAAATGTATAAGGTGTTTACCTATACTATACTGTAGTACCACCGAAGCACTTTAATGTAACACATCCATATAAATATGTTAGAAGTCTATACTTCAATTTGCACTGCTAGTGAAACTGCCTGGGTGAATTTGAATGTGTTAGGAGCCAATTTACAACCTCTTTGTACCTCTTTTACACATCTTTTCCGTCACTTTTGTGATGCTGCAGTGTTTCAAAAGATGTACCATAGTACCTGATATTTACAATGTGATGCATATGGAAGGTGCATCATATTCTAAAGCCCTGCGCCAGAAAGACACTTTCCTGTGCAGAGAGGGGGGGGAGGGAGTGCAAGTGTTCTAGCATAGGGACACCTCCTAAAAGTGACTGAGTGAATATCTATAATATTTCATTCGATCACTTTTAGTGCTATGCTACATCAAAACCCTGCTCCTGCTTGAAACAGGTGTAAGGATTGACACAGCTTTGTGAGCATAGAACCCCAAGATCATTGCTGGAGCTGCATTGCACTTGGAACGCAAGTCAAGCAATGCACCACCTTCACAATACAAATACATCACATATATGTGCCGTTTTTGCTCCATAATACACTACATTGTAAATACGGTGCATTCATTGCGCTAATATCACAGTGCACAATAACTGCATTATCTCTGGGAATGTACCACTTATTGTACATCTTCTGATTACTGTTTGAATGTAGAGAATAGATTACTACACACTGATCAATGAGTCACTACAAAACTATAAGAGGAATGACAGAGTGTTTGCTGGATGTGTAAGGATAGAGACTGGGGAATTCAAAATATAAAAGGAAAATTTGCAGGTGCATAGAACAGTACATGCATAGTAAATAGGAGTTTGAAGTAGTCCATATACTAAGGCCTACTTTCCTCAATAATTACTTGGGTACTGACTGCATGATTACAGTTCTGCAAAGAGAGTGCATGACTGAATTTATAAGAGCTTCAGTTTTACCACAGTACATATATAAGGAAATACTGCTGAATGGTTCACTACAATATTTAAACAGTAGAGTGAGAGTGATTGTGAAAGTCTAATGATACAGACTGGACAATTGAATGTATAAAAAACAAATGTACACCTACATAGAAGAGTGCAAGCATACTCTATACAGGTTTAAAGCAGTACATGGCCTAAGGCCTACTTTGCACCATGATTACTTGAGTACTGACTGGATAATTGCAGTTCTGCAACGAGAGTGTCTGTCTGAATTTGGAAGAGCTTCATTTTTAGCACAGTGCATACATTAGGGCATTCTGCTGAATACTTTACTACAATACTGAACCAACAATCGCAAAGAGTTTGCTAGAAGTGTAAGAACATAGACTGGATAATAAAAGCTATAAAAGACAAGTTTGCCCGTGCATAGAAGAGTGCATGCATAGTGTATAGGACTTTGAAGCAGTCCATGCCCTAAGGCCCACATTGCACCATGACTACTTGGGTACTGGCTGAATTATTACAATTCTGCAAGGAGAAATTTCTGGCAAAATGTACAGCAGCTTCACTTTTAGAACAATGTATGCATAAACACACACTGCTGAATGGCTCACTGCAATACTAAAATAGCAGTACCAAAATGTTTGGAGGAAGTGTAAATATACAGATTAGGCAATTGAAAGTTTAAAAGCCAAGTCTACAGGTGCATAGAAAAGGGCATTTATTATTTAATAACCTTCCCAAAGCCCCAAGCGCCAGCACACCTTTCCGAGGGTAGGATTACGATCTACAAATGCTAGCATTTTTTAAATTAAGAACCATAAAAATAACAAATATTAAACCTTTTTTTTTCTTCTAATGATAACAATATTTTTTTATACGTCTTCTATTTAGATGCTTTTAATCATGAAAATGCAAAGAACACAGTTTTCAGAGTAACACTTTTTAAACTCTCCAACGTATGTAGATAATAATACCTCATACGTGTTACTATCAAAATCGAAACCTTTACAGCTTCACAGTTTGAAACTTTTCGGAACACGTGCAGACAAAAAACAGTTAAAACGTGAGCACGTATAAACTGCAAAACGTGCCCTCTACATAGGTAAAGCCACATCTTCCTTCCATAGACTACTAAACAACAAAAAATGATATAAACCACACATACTGTGCGATTAGTTTCGTTTTCCCGAGTTATTTCTAAATCACCAATCTCTGTTGCAGGTTCCGTTCTCCAGCATCGGTTTCTCTTTTTACATCAACAAACATATTCCAGAGTTTTAAGTTGTTTCAAGATGGCATAGGCATAGTACTTAGTTATAAATTGTGACTATTTGTCAATATTTAAACATTTATATGTAGAAAAAAATGTTATTGCATGTTTTCCCTTTTTCTCTGTAACGTCAGCAGCTTGTTCTTAGAAACAGATATACTATAACAAATATTACTCCTTTTCTGGCTCCTTTTACCTTATATATAGTGACTTTTTATATTATAATATTGATACTGTACTTCGCTCGAGGGGTGTTAGTGACCCGTCGACGCAAACCCTAAACATTTACAATCAATGTCACCATCTTCCACTTATTATTGTGTTTTCCCCTAGAGATCACATACTGTTAATATGTATATTATAACATTAACAGTCTTGGTGATCTTAGTGGAGTTCATGATCCGTCGTCACAAATTGTAACGATAAGTAAGCAACGTTACCGACTTGCGGCTTTCAGTCTATTTTCCCCTTGTGATCATATGCTGTGATAATATATACATATTATTATTCACACCGTCATGATCTCAGAGAAGTTTATGACCCGTCGCCACGAACATCGAATTTTTTTACCTCCCGGAGAAAAGAAGTTCAGTAAATAATTACCGCTCGAAACTATTTCATTATGGATGTTCTGTTAAATACATAACTTTATTTTCCTTTTCTTTTTACTCTAACAATGGTATCAATCGTTATAACAGATTTTCCTATTGCTACAGAAGAGTAATGGGAGATTTTTCAGCGCCATCTGTAATATAATTATCAAATATTTATAAACACTTGATCAGATATTTTTATATGTATTAAAATATAGCTATCATGCATACTTTCTTACTTTAAATATTTAATAAACCCTACACTTCTGAATGTTATTTTCTAATTTCTATTCTTATTTGTGATTTCCTATTCACCTTCTCCCTAAAGAATATATAGGACGTGTACTATATATTATAAAAGTAACATTCTATATATTCTTTGGTGAGTATGTGATTTATTAGCGGAACAGTCTGCAACTTGTAAACACTACAACATCATGTTTCTGAATTGTACAGAATACAAATTTTAACAATAATAATGCATGCATTTCTATGTAATATTTAACAATTTAGATTTTACTGTTTTACTTGTTCTCGGAGATCTGAGATAATGTATTGCGGGAAGTGTTTGTTATAGCACTTCTATTCTACTTTATTTAAAAGTAACTGATGCCCTCTTACATCAACAAGAATGTGGGGCTACATTTTTACAAACCGTAGCACAAAAATGAACTATATAGCCACGTTTAACTGATATTATATAAAATTCAATTTTTAATTGTCACCCCTTTCATATATACTGCAACAGTTTCTGAAGAAAGGTTATTTGTATTTGCTTAATAAAAACTGTTTTAAACCTAGACTGAATTTTTTGCCTCGCAACCACACCTCCCCATCAAGAAAGTAAACAGCACATTATAAGTAAATAGTAGTACTAAGAAGTATGTCACCTACAAATTTTATAAAAGAAAACAGCGCAAAACACCGTCATTTTTTCGCCGTGATTTATACACCACACGGCAATTATATAAATGGCCCTTGAAACATATATAAAAAATTGTTTACTTCATAATTATGAGCACTGTACACAGTTAATAGTTTTCCTAACTTACCCCCTACTACTTTCTTTCCCCATAGAAATGGAAAATGCATCACAATATCACTGACAACAGTGAACCGTTCCCACCCAATAAGGAGCAAACTTGTGTTCGGAACACTTTAGCTAATGAAATGTCCATGTTCTCCAAAGACAAGCAAGGAATGACTGCCAAACCTTCTACTTTTAATACTTTACAGCCAATGAACATTAAACTTTGTAAACTCCCGCTTGGAGCACGTTACCCTAATACTCCCTGAACAGGAAGGAATCCTTAATAAAACTTTTCCACAAACTTCTTCTACGACTAACGGTTCCTATGAAAAAAATAAATATAAATCTCCAGCACTGTAAGCATTTCAATTACCAACATATTGTGGTGAACTTCTAACCTCTCTACTCACTCAAGTGATCCATGAACTGTGGTAACAGGCAGAAAGGTAGTGGCTCTACAAAAAAACGTTATATTTCGCTTGGATCCTCTACAAGACAGAAACGAAACCAAAATACCACATTTGCAACACCTTTGCACCATTTTTTTAATAAAAAGAGGCCCCGGAGGTGGGGGAGGGGGAGGGAATCGAGTGGAGGAGAAAGCGGTCCCCAGGACTCCGGGGGGCCATGAGTCCCCCCGCATACATATAGTTAAACATCCGGGGGTAGCGATCCCAACGCATTGAAGACACTCTAGGCCCCCCATTATGAAAAACAAATAGCCCCAGAGAATTGACCCCCCCCGGAGGCTAATTAACAATAAAGCGGGCTTCAAGATTTTTTTTTTTTCACCCAAAACGCGTACCCTGCGTCTTTTTAATAAAAAAAATAAATCCCACGTGACGTCATATACGGCGCCTGTATACGTACTCCAGGTAAGATTCTAATTATTCAAAAACATATATTTATGTATTTAATGTACATATTAGGAGAAAACATTATCTGGGATAGTCATAAAAAAAAATTTTAAACTGCAAAAAAGCGTATATTACTTTTAAAATCAATTACAGAAATATCGCACGTTCATCATAAGAGTAAAGATAGTTTGAAGACTTATACATTTAAAACAATATAGCACTGCACACTAAAGAAGAAAAGTCAACAGCATTTAAAAGCCCGTGGGGAAGGTGGTAAATTAATCGAGACTGAATACGATAGTACAGCCTACTGTGCTTACGCTACCAGAAAAACACAACAGTACAAAGCCCAGATTTCCATTGTAGTGATTTCTTAGTTGCAGGTCTAGTTGTCAGATCGACACACACTCTCTCATGGCTGGTACACACCCACACCACACCTATCCAGCACATCCGTCACTACACATGTGACCCTATGTATAAAAAAAAAACGGGGCGCACGTGTTCTACGCCATTTAGGGTTGTTCCCAAAGCACTGATCAAGGGGCCCACTACCACATGCGTGGCCTCTTTGGTCACTGAGTTAGTGGTGCCCGAAGCACTGAGCGGGTGAAGAACCTACGATGATGATGATGGGAGCACAAATATATCGTTAGTCATAGAGATAGCAAGACTCAGCACCATATATGAGACTTCTTTGTTGGAGATCGGTACTACCTCATGAAGAAGGTGTCTTTTCCACGAAAAAAGTTGAGCAGTGAGACTTGAGTATGCATCGCAAGGAGTCAAAGGGTTGTAGCTGACTATATACAAAAATGCGACTTAGTATTTTAGAAGAAAACACACTGCTACATAATGTATTAATTTATATGTTTAATTTTTTTCCCCAATAGTAGTAACGTTTATAATCGCTGAAATGTCCGAAATATATTCACAATACAAACAGTTCGTAGAAATCCGACAATCAAACGTCTATAAAAGCGCTATATTATCTAACTCCAAATTAATATAGCAAGAATTACCAATCATACCATCTTTCTTTTAATATCTTTTAGATGTACAGCTTCAGGATGGATTATGTAACACGGACAACAGCAATAGCACAATGAGCAAACAAGCTTGTTTCTGAAATAACGACAAGTTATCTGTCAAAGGAGAGAATATGAAGTATGCAATAGGCACAAAAAAAACATTGGGCTAACGGGGCTTCAGTAAGGATGACATAGCTTCCTGGGCCCACACACTCGCACCCGATTATGTGACAGGTCTTTTAAAGACATTTTGCTTGTTAATGAGGCTTTGATAACCCCCCCCCCGCTTACAGCCCCTGCAGCTCCACTCTTCTTTTTGCTTGAACTAAAGCCCCCACCCCAAATTTTTTCTAGCCCCCTCACCCCCGTTATTTTTGACTGGTTGCGCCTCTGGCTTCACGTACCCCTCCCCTGTCGTGTGTGTCTCTCCCACGTTTTAATATCCTTTTTTCCCTTTCTCTTTCTTACTCTCTCACATCATTTCTCTTTCTTTTTTAAAGATTCGGGCGCTGCTATCTCCACACTGCTGTATACAACCTTATCTGAAATGAAATGAATAACTCTCTTGATTACAGTGAAGGGTTCTTTCACACGTAGAGCACCATGTTTCAATCATGCCAATGGCACTAGGTGACAAACAATTTTGTTTCCGAAACAACAACAAATTATCTGTGAAAGGAGTGAGTGGGTAGTGTGCACCAGCTTCACTGTACAAAAGGTTAAATTAGCTCAGATCAGTGACAACACATAGGTTACAACAGTCTGACAAACAGATCTACAAGTTTATTACGCCACTTTTGTGTCACTTTTAACATGGGAAAAGTGACGCAAGCAGCTTGTAAATCTACGTCTGACTTTTCAAGAAAAAATCTCAACTCCAGACTCTGCGAGACAGTTTTAATGTTGTTTTCTCTCTCTTTCTTTCTCTCTCTCACTCTGTGACATCATTTCTCTTTCTCTTTTAACTTAAAGACACTGCTGTCTGCTTTGACGTCTAGAACAGCAGTTGAACTCAAGTTGTGAACTCCGGTTGCCGGACTGTTTACACAACGGTAAGCACAGAGGCCTAGATATACAATGCCTTCATTACAATGCATTAGAAATAAGTCGCCATATTTACAATCCCGTTGTGCAACTTTTGTGTCAGTGACGCAGTAGACACTTCCATATAGACACCACTTGAACGCGGCACTATAACAGAACTGAAATGTAGTAGGCACACTGCACACGGAAAACTGTAGTGTTACCTTCATTTGTGAAAGGAGACAGTGGGTAGTGTGCAGCAGCTTCACTGTGTAAAATGTTGAATTACCTCCGAGCAGTGACAACAGATAGGTTACAACAGTCTGACAAACAGATCTACAAGCTTATTACGCCACTTTTCTGTCACTTTTAACATGGGAAAAGTGACGCAAGGAGCTTGTAAATCTACGTCTGACTTTTCAAGAAAAAATCTCTACTCCAGACTCTGCGATACAGTTTTAATGTTGTTTTCTCTCTCTTCCTCTCTCTCACTCTCTGTGACATCATTTCTATTTCCCTTTTAAACTTATAGAAAATGCTGTCTGCTTTGACGTGTAGAAGCACAGTTGAATACAAGTTGTGAACTCCGGTGGCCGCAGTGTTTATACAAGGTAAGCACAGCGGCCTAGATATATAATCCCTCCATTGCAATGCATTAGAAATAAGTCGGCGTATTTACAATCCCGTTCTGTCACTTTTGTGTCAGTAACGCAAGTAGGCACTTCCATATAGACACCACTTGCTTGCAGCACTATAACAGAACTGAAATGTACTAGCACACGTAAAACTATAGTGTTACCTTCATTTGTGAAACAAGACAGTGAGTAGTGTGCACCAGCTTCACTGTGTTGGAATGTATAATTACTTCCGAGCAGTGACAACAGATAGGTTACAACAGTCTGACAAACAGATCTACAAGCTTATTACGCCACTTTTGTGTCACTTTTAACATGGGAAAAGTGACGCAAGCAGCTTGTAAATCTACGTCTAACTTTTCAAGAAAAAATCTCAACTCCAGACTCTGCGAGACAGTTTTAATGTTGTTTTCTCTCTCTCTCTTTCTCTCTCTCACTCTCTGTGAAATCATTTCTCTTTCTCTTTTAAAGTTATAGAAAATGCTGTCTGCTTTCACATGTAAAAGCAAAGAAGTCTTCAAGTTTTGAATTCCACTGGCCGCAGTGTTTATACAACGGTAAGCACAGAGGCCTAGATCTGCAATGCCTTCATTACAATGCATTAGAAATAAGTCGCCATATTTACAATCCCGTTGTGCAACTTTTGCGTCAGTGACGCAGTAGGCACTTCCATATAGACACCACTTGAACGCGGCACTATAACAGAAGTGAAATGTACCAGGCACACTGCACACGTAAAATCGTAGTGCTACCTTGACTTGTAATGCTTCAGCTCATTTAGTCATATCTTCATAATTCTAAACTCTAATTTTCTTTTTTGTTTTGCAGATTTCCAATCGTACGTCCCGAGACACTGCAAGAACTGACCCTGGGAGATGGTGGACCCCAGGGCCACCAAGGGTTCCAGGAGGGGGGCACCGCGACCCCCTCCCAACATTAAAAAACCCCGGGGAGTGCAGGTACCCGGAGCTGGAAGGTCATTTTACATATTACTGCCCCAGGAAGGTGGCGGTCCCCGCGACGTGTACGGGGAGAGAAAGAGGGAGAGCTGAAAACACACTTAAAAAAAATATATTAAAAAAAAAGCTTCGTTGGGGTGACGGTCCCCGAGACTGAGGGGAAGAGGATCGTAACCCTCCGCATACTTAAAAAAAAACACAGAGGGGCACCTTAAAAGCCCCCACTATGAAAACAATTGCCCCCGAAATTCCCCCCCGGGACCTAATGAATAAAACAGACTTCTATTTTTTATTTTCCTTTTCCACCGCGTACGTATAGCATACACGTACCCCCCGATTTTTTATTTAAAAAAAATAATTTGAGCCAACCCTTTCCTTATTTCTCAACTTTGTTTTAATGTTTACTTGTGAGTCGCTTCTAGCGACGAACAAGATGGCTGCCAACACTTCCTGTTTTGGAGTATTCACGCACAGTTGACAGCCAATCAGCATGCAGCTCGTGCTCGTAATTGTACGGAATTCCGTACGCGTGCTGTACTCCGTCTCTAGATATCGCTATGATTTTACTTGTAATTTTCTAAGGAACCACTGAACGGATTTACACCATTTAACAAAAAGCACAATCTGCGAACCGAACTCTACCTCCCTGCCAAATTTGGTGTAATTCCGTTTAGCCGTTGCCCTGGCTAAAGGTCCCTATGGAAAATTGCATGGGGAAAACACGTTTTGGGACCCCCCTTTTTTCTCGGCCCCCACTTGACGAATCACCCCCAAAATTTCAGGGAAGGAGCGGAACCAAGCAGGCCATTGTCTTGGAGACATTTGCGAAGATTTGTCCACCGACGCCAAAGTTATTCCAAATAGAATGTTGTGGAAACGAGGGGACTGTCAAAATGAGAAAACAATCCAAATTCCAACGGGATAGGAAGATTATGTTGAAGGACGCATATTCACATATGCACGTAAATTCGACCGATTTAAAAATAATGATGGCCTAAACCCATTCTCTGAAACAGGAAGCCTCTCGTCTCTAACATCGACAGAAGCGAGTTTAAGTGAGGGAGAAAATGAGCAAAGAGAACATAGAGCAAAGGTGTCTTTTTTAGACGAAATGAAGCTGGCCCTCCAGCAAAAGAATTGGGAGAAAAGTGGACCATCTACAGGAGCAATGAGAGGCAGAGGAAGGGGTCAAGGAAATGCCTGAAAAAATCGATCAGACGAGGCAAACACAAGCAAAGACAAAAATTATTGCGCAGGTCGAATGGGAGCGACCACACGCAGTATGCGACAAAAATGGAATAAAAAACTTTAGAAGAACACCATCCTGAATTAGAGGAAACAGTCTGAAATCAGGAATTGGAAATAATAAATCTTTCAAGCAAAACACCTACGGATTTGGAAACGAACATTCTAAAACGGGGATTAAACTTCTGCCCCACTAACAACATAGACCTAGAGGAGACACGGATTGATCTCTATAAATTCGTGAGAAAGATAAAATTGGCAAAACAATTTGCTGAAAACCCAAAAATGACCGCATACCAAAAACAAATTCCACAAACATCAATTAATTTACCAGCTAGAGATGTGGAACACTTCGTCACTCTGATGGAGTTGGACAGGGATCCACAAGCAGAGAGTGAAAATATTGAAACCCACTCAAAACAACTAGGTGAGGGTTGCAGTAACATGAGACGACAATCGAAATACTATCCACAACTAACACCTGGTAACAAAATTGATTTATTTCATGACTGTGTAACCAAAGATCTTTATAAACTACGAAACCCCAAGAAAAAGGACAATCTTTCCCACAGTGAACGTGAAGCACTGAATAAATTACAAAATGACAACACCATTGAGATAAAGAGAGCAGATAAGGGCGGCAATGTTGTCATTCTGGAAAAAGACGCTTACATGAGGGAGGCATACTATCAATTGAAAAATAAAGAATATTATGAGAAGTTACAAAATAATCCAACACTGAAATGGAAAGAGGAACTTGATAAAAATCTTGATTCCTGGATGAAAGATAAATTGCTGAATGATGACGAGGTAAAGTACCTTAAAACGGCTCATCCGAAATTAGCAACCATATATTTTCTCCTGAAAGTGCATAAGCACCCCACGAAACCACCAGGGAGACCAATAATCTCTGCCAAGGAATCCTTACTTGAACCCATAGCAACTTTTTGGGATGTCTTTCTATTGCCCTATGTGAAAGGCTTATCCTCTTATCTTCAAGATACGGGCGATTTATTGCGAAATCCCGTGGCAAGCTTCCTATAAACTAATAACGATGGACGTTATATCATTATATTCAAATATTAAAAATGACATCGGATTAAAAGCATGCACACACTTCTTGAATGAGCGAAACATTCAGTACACCAATCATAATAAAATGCTCATTGAAATGATCGGATTATGCCTGGAACAAAATGTTTTTATGTTTAGAGATCAGATTTACAGACAAGTCAAAGGCACCGCAATGGGCTTTTCTTTTAGTCCATCTTACGCCTGCCTAACAATGGGCCTTTGGGAACAAAAGTGAGCTTGGAGTAATGAAAATGAGAGATTTCAAAGCAAAACAGTATCTTGGCTAAGATACATCAATGATTTGCTTCTAATATGGGATGGCAGCAGGGTAGAATTCATCGAATATTTTGAAATACTAAACACCTCGGATTACAATCTCAAATTCACATATGAAATGAATGAAAACAGAGTCACATATCTAGACACTAAAATTTATATTGAAGACAACAGAGTACAAACGACCTTACACCGCAAATCTACAGCTACAAATGCGGTGCTACACGCTCATAGCTTTCACCAGGCAAGTTTAATCAAAAACATCCCCTACGGGGAATTCCTCAGAATAAAACGAATATGTTCAAAAGAAGAAGAATGGGTGAAACATCAAGGACAAGCGGGGAGAAGATTTGAAAAAAGAATGTACAATCAAGGTGCAGTGAACACAGCCCTTAAAAGAACTGATCTCAAAACCAGAACAGAACTACTGAAAACAAAGGTTCGAACGACTGAAGAAGAACAAAACACAATAAGGTTAATAACCACATACTCCACGAGTAGTAATCAAGTAATGAATATTCTGAAGAAAAATTGGCATATCTTAAAAATGGACACCACACTTGTAAACATTATTCGAAACCATCCTAATATTTCTTACAGAAGAGCTAGAAATCTCCGGGATAAACTGGTGCATAGTCACTTTCAACTTCCAAACAAATCAGATAACTGGATGAAACCCAAAGGCTTCTACAAATGCACAGGTTGCAAAGTATGCGCAATAGCACAAAACAAAAAGGAGATTTTGATGGCTAATGATCGAGTATGGAAAATTCAGCAACTAATAAATTGTAAGAGACAATTTGCTATTTACATCATTGAATGCCCGTGTGCATTAAAATACGTGGGAAGTACGAAGTGTGAGCTAAAAAAACATATTCTTGAAAATGTGAGAGCGACAGTTAATTTCGATAGAAGCAACGCTGTAGCAAAACATATGGAGAAATCACACGGAGGAGATTGGAAGGCATTGAAATTCTATGCTGTGGAAACTGTTGGAATCCACCCTCGTGGTGGAGATTGTGAAAAGACAATGAGACAGAAAGAGTCCAAAGACATTTTGAACTTTCCAACATCAACACCTCATGGATTGAACCAGGATGAGGAACTGCACTACCATCTCTGAGTCCACTGAAGTACATCCTACAAATCCCTATTCTGAAATATACTGAACTATTTCCCTTTTACCTAAGAGAAATAATGAATTCATGAATTTTTTAAAAAGTTTCGTATTTTAATTTGAACACTTTCTTGCACTGCAATTGGTTTATGTATAGAAATAACAATGGCTTTCTTACTATCTTATATATAAATATTCTGTGAATAATATCCCACTGGAGGGTAAGATTGATAAACGCAAAGTAAGAAAATAAGTAAAATAACCCACTGGAGGGTAATAAAGGCTGAGTCTGGACAACAACTTATAGGATAAAAGTGTCAGAAATGTAATGACTAATGAAAATCTTATAGTAGCATACATATACTAGAATTCCTAGCGGTCAGGAAATGATGCCATTGTATGTCTGGATTCAAGCAAGCCGGGCTGAAGACGGCTGTAATGCCAGAAACCGGTCCTCGGAAGCTTATTTCCGGTCCAGGAAAGGCATTGCTTGGCAGTTCGGGCTGGACTGTTCCCATGAGGCACAGGGTCAGACTGATTTGCATATAGCCATGTCTGAACTGGGGTGGCAGAGTGGGCTAAAGAACGGTGATGGATTAAGCCCAGATCTTTTGACTGGGTGTGAGTGTTTGATTGGTTCAGATGTTCCGTCCATCACCACCCCCTTTTGTACCGCTTTTGGCCGCCATAAGTGTGGCAGGGTATGCTCAGACGTGAGTCCCTTGCTCACTTTGCCACTGGATTCAAGCAAGCCGGGCTGAAGACGGCTGTAAGGCCAGAAACCGGTCCTCGGAAGCTTATTTCCGGTCCAGGGAAGGCATTGCTTGGCAGTTCGGGCTGGACTGTTCCCATGAGGCACAGGGTCAGACTGATTTGCATATAGCCATGTCTGAACTGGGGTGGCAGAGTGGGCTAAAGAACGGTGATGGATTAAGCCCAGATCTTTTGACTGGGTGTGAGTGTTTGATTGGTTCAGATGCTCCGTCCATCACCACCCCCTTTTGTACCGCTTTGGGCCGCCATAAGTGTGGCAGGGTATGCTCAGACGTGAGTCCCTTGCTCACTTTGCCACTGGATTCAAGCAAGCCGGGCTGAAGACGGCTGTAATGCCAGAAACCGGTCCTCGGAAGCTTATTTCCGGTCCAGGGAAGGCATTGCTTGGCAGTTCGGGCTGGACTGTTCCCATGAGGCACAGGGTCAGACTGATTTGCATATAGCCATGTCTGAACTGGGGTGGCAGAGTGGGCTAAAGAACGGTGATGGATTAAGCCCAGATCTTTTGACTGGGTGTGAGTGTTTGATTGGTTCAGATGCTCCGTCCATCACCACCCCCTTTTGTACCGCTTTTGGCCGCCATAAGTGTGGCAGGGTATGCTCAGACGTGAGTCCCTTGCTCACTTTGCCACTGGATTCAAGCAAGCCGGGCTGAAGACGGCTGTAATGCCAGAAACCGGTCCTCGGAAGCTTATTTCCGGTCCAGGGAAGGCATTGCTTGGCAGTTCGGGCTGGACTGTTCCCATGAGGCACAGGGTCAGACTGATTTGCATATAGCCATGTCTGAACTGGGGTGGCAGAGTGGGCTAAAGAACGGTGATGGATTATGCCCAGATCTTTTGACTGGGTGTGAGTGTTTGATTGGTTCAGATGCTCCGTCCATCACCACCCCCTTTTGTACCGCTTTTGGCCGCCATAAGTGTGGCAGGGTATGCTCAGACGTGAGTCCTTTGCTCACTTTGCCACTGGATTCAAGCAAGCCGGGCTGAAGACGGCTGTAATGCCAGAAACCGGTCCTCGGAAGCTTATTTCCGGTCCAGGGAAGGCATTGCTTGGCAGTTCGGGCTGGACTGTTCCCATGAGGCACAGGGTCAGACTGATTTGCATATAGCCATGTCTGAACTGGGGTGGCAGAGTGGGCTAAAGAACGGTGATGGATTAAGCCCAGATCTTTTGACTGGGTGTGAGTGTTTGATTGGTTCAGATGCTCCGTCCATCACCACCCCCTTTTGTACCGCTATTGTATGTAATAAGTCACTTCCGGGTTTTTTATTTTCACTTGTTTATTTATACACAATAATGACAATGTAATGTTATCAGAAGTCTTGTGATCAAGGTGTCTGTGTAGAGCAGTTACGCTGGATGGAGCTGTTATGAATAAAATAACAGAAACTTACTGGGAGAATTAGTCATTTATCAGATTGCTGGGAGTGCGCGAGAAACTTGCCTTGGCAAAACCGAATGCATATATATATATATATATATATATATATATACATATGTAGTGAACAAGGCGGCAACGCAGAAACGCGTCTAAGCAGACACTGATCTTAGAATAAAAGTTTGGATTCAGATCCACGGAGTCAGCGCCTTCTTCAATCGTACAAGCATGGTATGAAAGAATATGTATATTTATATATATATATATCTTTGCTCCTACACAACACCAAGACGTCGCACTCACAGGCGGGTGCTCCTTGAAGTGGGGGTGCACCCACTTATCAAATCTCCGCTCCGTTTCCGTTCTCAGGGACAATATCCAATGTCCAGACGGTGAAAAAAGGTGAAAAAAGCACTCGCGGGTGACAGTTTGGGTTATTTTATTCAAACACCAAACAAACACTGCTTAACAGACGCGTTTCGGTAGTAAACATGGAGGTTTACTACCGAAACACGTCTGTTAAGCAGTGTTTGTTTGGTGTTTGAATAAAATACCCCAAACTGTCTCCCGCGAGTGCTTTTTTCACCGTCTGGACATTGGATATTGTCCCTGAGAACGGAAACGGAGCGGAGAGATATATATATATATATACATATATATATATATATATATATATATATGTATATATATATATATATATATATATATATGTATATATATATATATATACACATTAATCTCCGTTCTCCTCGTGTATAAATCGCCGCCTCCAAAGCAAGAGTTGCTTCTTCTGCACGGACCCCATGAGAACGCGTCCTACAATATTTACTTTTCCTGTTAGAAGGATGACGAAGCCATGTGCGGTTCCACAGATTTTATTTTCGTCCGCTAACAGACGCAATTCAATTGCATAGAACGCTGCCATTTTTAAAATTCTACTTCTGTGTAAACACGTGACCTACACAAAACTACAAAACCAGTGCTAGTGAAGACAGACTAGTAGTTCCAAACTACGGGAATCCCAAGCCACGTTGTAATGTACATAAAACATCTCATAATATCCAAATAATTACTTAAATTCATAATCATTTTATACCACATATATTACGGTTTGTTTAAAAGCGCAGTTTTTTCATAAACGCATTTTCTAAGCCTATCGACATCTCATTATTCCAACACATTGTTATTCAATTCTGGCTCTGTGGGCTTTCGGGATGTCATTGCTCAACATTCCTTATGCGGTATTTACAAAATAATTAATTTGTGTACATATAATGAACACTTCAGAATTATCTGGCATTTTCTTTCCGATGAGATGTTTCCCTAATTAAACCCAAGTGGGGACACACTCGTACGTCATGACACTGTCTATGGAACTCTCCCTTATTAAATCTCTTACCAATTCTGTCTTTAAAAATATATATAAAAAATTTCTAAAAAACTGTTTTTTACAATTTTTTATTAATCATTTAATGTTTTTTTCTTTACTGAATTCATAAATGTGTGTGCAAGTCTTCTTCAATGTTTAAACACCCTGGCTACTTCTAATCCAGTTCTACAATATATTGGGATTCCAACCTCCTTAGTTTTTTCTCCCTATTTCCCCCTCTCGGATCATTATCCACCACATCAATCACAAAGTAGGTTAGCCTTTTGAACTCTTTATTTGTGAAATCTTTCGAAATGACGAGCTACCGGATTAGTCCGGTCCCCATTTCTAATAGCCCCCAAATTTTGTAGGACTCGCTTATAGACTTCTAAGATAGTGCTGCCTACGTACCGCAAGCCACATGGGTATTGCAGCACGTAGACAGCAAAACTCGTAGTACAAGTATATTTGCCTTTGATCTTCCTCATATTCCTAGTTAGTCCTTGTTAGACCTGGGGTTACCAGACTACATAGGGTAGCTTGGCGCAAAGTAGGAAGGTCTATCCCAAAGGCAAAAAGTGTTAAGCTTGCATCGCACCCTTTTAGTAACACAGCGCCCATCCACTAGAAAAGAAAGACACTACACCAATCTTAGGAAAATACGTTCCACTTTATAAAATCTCTTTGCAGTTTCTCTATGTTCCCTCGCAGTCCTCAGTTTCTGTTCACTAAATGGCTCCGCACAGGGTTATTAGCATATACACATTTACAGGTAACAGTATTTACTCAACACTCTGTTGCTGGGTTGTGGGTCAGTTTTCTTCAACTTTGACATAGGACAATTACTTAGCCTACATTGAAACTCTAGAACATTCAATAAAGAATTACTTTTAGGTCCAACTCAGCAGATCATGGAGACCCCAATTTCAATGACTTATCAATTATACTCATCACCTTCAATTCGTCTATATTCAGTTTGTCTGGTTGGGGGTCACTGAAACACCATTTCTCATTTATTCAGTTTAGCAGAGGTATACATTAGGTCCATTTGGTAACCATGGAGAAGCCAACTCAGCTAAGTTTCCCAATATGTTTACTCAACAGTTGCCTGATTTCACCCTTATGCTTCTCCCCCTTTTTAATCCCTACACAGGAAATCGGGGTCAATACTGTCCAATTTTGTGTGAAATTTCCTCTGTCCCTGGCTTCCCTGGACCTCGTTATTAACTTGCCAGGTTTAACCCTAAAACGATTGAGTCTGAAGTCTTAAGTCTATTGGCAGTCCCGCCAGCTCAACTCGCGCTGGCTTACGCACAGTTCCACAGAGCTCTTCCCCCTCAACTAATCACCAGGGACCGTGGCGTAGATTTCTGATTCCACGTCCCTTGCCAGCCCCCACCGCTCCCTGCTTACTTGCATTCACGGAGGCTGATTCCTCCAGTTCACTGTTTCTCTACCAGCGCCGAAGTCCTGAGTCCTCTCCCCTCACAGGCCAAACTGCGCCACCTCAAAGCCTGCAGGAAAAGGGGGGGGGGAAGGTCGCACACGCTGTCGGCGCGCTGGATGTATCTCGATCCCCGGTCTTCACCGAGGCGCGGCTACCGGCTTGATGTAAGTCTGCGCGGCCGATTCTGTGCAGTAGATTAGTGTCTTCCTCTGCAGTGCCGCCTTTCTCCTCAGACGGCAGACAGGCCCTCCTCCGGACCCGCCCGCCAACAGCTATTCCGGGCTGTCGCTCCGCCCCCTCTCGGAGGGTAGTGTCTCCCTCACTTCGGGACCTGCGCAACAACGGGCCACTATTCTAGAGCCCCTTCGCTTGTCCCGCTGTCACTACCACCAATTCCCGCTCCACACCCAACACCTCAGGGAGGGGCAGTCAATGACGGGGCAGCGCTTCTCGACACAGGAGAAAGGTGAGCTCTACGGGGGTATCAGAATCGGAAGGCCTTGTATTTGTTGAAGGCTACAACTTCCCCTTTTAGTTCCTGGGGCACGTTGTTGATGACGGGACCCTTCAGGAGTTCCTGCCCAGTTCGCCAGCAGTCTGACGATTCCACCTCAGCGTCAGGGGATGGGTCCTATTAACTCGTGGGGGGCTTTGTGTCCCAACAACCGAGTACTATTCAAAAGGGGCCAGATCTATGGTTTGCGGGTCGGTGTCAGCAGTAAGGCAGCAATCCCTAGGGGAGGATGTCAACCCTCTGAGAGTCCTAGCCCCCTAGCGCCACAGCCTGCACTCCCACTGTTTCGAAGGTCACTCCTTATCATCTAAAATGGCCGCCCTGGTTCTGGCCTTTTTATAGTCTGGGCTCTGGCTACCAGAACTGGACAGAAGGTTCAAGAATCTCTCCATAGGTTCCTATGGCCACTAGTCCTGAGGTAAAATGATTATGGCAGTTGCAAGCCACCATTTTGTGTCACTGTATTCAGTAGTGTTTATGAGAGGGGACTAGGCCTTAAAGGGAAAAAATGACACTGGGAAAGGTGACACCTAGCCCCTAGACAACACTAAAAATTCTGGTGAACATGAAAAAAAATGGGAACTCTCGGAGGCCAAAGGGGACAAAATAAATAGATAATTAGGAGGGACCACCCAAAGGGCTGACAGGTCTAACACACGTCCCCCCCAGCTGAAAGTGGGGAGAGCTACCCAACCCCTTGGGAGTCCTCATTACTAAGGCGGAAATACCTGGAGAGACCGTCTGCATTGGCGTGGTCCACTCCAGGCCGATGTTCCACCCGGAAGTCTATTCCCTGTAGGGAGATGGACCATCTCAACAGCTTGGGATTCTCCCCCTTCATGAGCATCAGCCAACGAAGGGGTCGGTGGTCAGTCTGAACCAGGAAGTGCGAGCCAAACAGGTATGGCCGCAACTTCTTCAGGGCCCATACCACTGCAAAGGCTTCCCGCTCAATTGCACTCCACTTCTGTTCCCTGGGAAGCAGTCTCCTAGACAGGAAGACAACAGGTTGATCCAGACCCTCTTCATTGAGTTGCGATAACACTGCCCCAATGCCATGCTCTGATGCATCAATCTGGACAATGAACTCCTTAGAGAAATCCTAGGCCCTTAGGACCGGTGCTGCACACATTGCTTGTTTCAGCTTCTCAAAGGCTTGCTGGCAAGCCTCCGTCCAGACTACCCGTCGAGGTTTCTTCTTGGATGTGAGCTCAGCCAGGGGTGCCACAATAGTGCCATACCCCTTCACAAAGCGACGGTAGTAACCTGTGAGGCCCAGGAAGGCTCGGACCTCATATTGGGTCTTGGGGGGCTCCCAGGCCATGATAGCCTCAATCTTCGCCTGAGGGGCTGCACCGCTCCCCTGCCCACCAAGTGGCCTAGGTACACAACCGACCCCTGCCCGATCTGACATTTACTGGCCTTGATCGTCAAGCCAGCTTGTTTCAGGGCTTGGAGAACAGCTTGTAGATGACACAAATGATCCTCCCAACTGGTACTGAAGACGGCAATGTCATCCAGATAAGCAGCGGAGAAAGCCTCCATTCCAGAGAGGACCTGGTTCACCAGCCGCTGAAAGGTAGCAGGGGCGTTCTTGAGCCCAAAGGGCATCACACAGAACTGGTAGTGGCCCTCAGGTGTGGAGAAGGCTGACCTTTCCTTTGCTCCATCTGTAAGGGAGATCTGCCAGTACCCTGAAGTAAGGTCAAAGGTACTCAGGTATTGGGCAGCTCCCAGCCGGTCAATCAATTCATCCGCCCTAGGGATCGGATGCGCATCAGTCTTGGTCACTGAGTTCAGTCCCCGGTAATCCACACAGAACCTCAGTTCTGGAGTGGTGCCCGGTGGGGCAGCTTTTGGTACCAGAACCACCGGACTGGACCAGGGGCTACTAGAAGGTTCAATGACTCTTAGCTCCAGCATGTTGGTAACTTCACTGTGGATGCTGGCCTTCACCTTGTCTGACAGCCGGTAGGTCTTAGACTTCACTGGTGGGCTGTCTCCTGTGTCCACATCATGGGTACACAGGTGGGTCCTTCCCGGGACAAGGGAGAACAACGATGAGTACTGCTCCAAGACCTGGCGGCAGTCCTCTCGCTGCTCAGGAGTTAGGGATGGGGAGAGAATCACTCCCTCCACCGACCCATCCTTTTCCTGAGACAAAAAGAGATCAGGGAGAGGCTCGCTTTCTGCTTCCTCTGCTCCATCAGTCACCATCATCAAGATGACCTCGGGCCTCTCATGGTGGTGTTTGAGGTGATTGGCATGCAGCACCCGTAGGGGCTGTCGAGGGGTCTTAAGATCCAACAGGTAGGTGGCCTTACCCTTCTTCTCCATCACCTCAAAGGGGCCTGTCCAGCGATCTTGGAGAGCACTTAGCTCTCCAGGTTCTATCACCCACACTTTCTGGCCAGGCTCCAACTCCACCGGGTGAGCGTTGTGGTCATACCACTCTTTCATCACTGCTTGGCTGGCTTCCAAGTTGTCTGAAGTTTGCTTCCACAACTTAGCCATTTGGCTCCGGAAAGCCAGCATGTAGCTCACCACATCCTGGGGAAGCTTCCTGGAAGACTTTTCCCATCCGTCCTTCACCAGGCTGAGAGGTCCACCACAGGGTGCCCATACAGAAGCTCGAAGGGGCTGAAGCCCACTCCCTTCTGTGGCACTTCCCTGTAGGAAAACAACAGACAGGGTAGGAGGACGTCCCATTTTCTCTGCAGGCTCTCAGGCAGACTTCTTATCATGCCTTTCAAGGTCTTGTTGAACCTTTCCACTAGACCATTGGTCTGTGGGTGATAAGGAGTGGTGAACCGGTAGGTAACTCCACACTCCTTCCACATAGCCTGCATGTATGCTGACATGAAGTTGGTCCCCTTGTCGGACACAACCTCCTTGGGGAAACCCACTCGGGTAAAGATCCCCATCAGGGCCCTAGCCACTGCAAGTGCAGTAATGGTCCTCAGAGGTATTGCCTCTGGGTACCGTGTGGAGTGATCCACCAGAACCAGGATAAACCTGTGACCAGCTGTAGTTGGCGGATCCAATGGCCCCACAATGTCGATGCCCACCCTTTCAAAGGGGGTGCTAACGACAGGAAGTGGTTCCAGCGGAGCTTTCAGCTTCACCCCTGTTTTCCCACTGGCTTGGCAGGATACACATGTCCGACAGTATGTGTCAGATGCCACTTTCATCTGAGGCCAGTAAAAGTGGGGGACAAGCCGGGCAAAGGTCTTGTCCTGTCCTAAGTGTCCTGCCAAGGGAATTTCATGAGCCAGTTCTAAAAGAAAGGCTCGGTAACGTTGAGGGACAACCAAGGCCCGTGATGAACCGTGCACGGGTGCCTTAGGCTCACTGTAGAGGAGTCCATCCTCCCAGTAAATATGGTAACTCCCAGTAATGTTCCCTGCTGCCTGGGCTTCGGCCTGTCTCCTCAGTCCCTCAAGGGTAGGGCACTCCTTCTGGCCCTTACAAAACTCCTCCCTGGTAGGACCTCCTTTCACATGCCACTCAGCAGGGATAGGTAAGTTCTCCAGGGAGACATCTTCCTCCTCCACGGACTCCTGGTCCACCACCGCAGGTGGCCGATCTGTCTCATGGGGCGTGGAAGCTGAGGTAGGCTTCACTTGTCCTCGGTTCTGTCCCTTTTTGGCAGCTGGCTGGGCCCTTGTTCCAGGCTCCAGCCCAAGCGAACTCCCCCTCCGGGTAGTCGCGGACCTTGTGCTAGCACAGGCCCAGTCAGGTGTACCCAGCATCTCAGAATGAATCCGGTATTCCACCTCCTTCCAAGCATTGTGCTCCATATCATTTCCCAACAGACAATCGACTGGCACGGCAGGGCTTACGGCAACTCGAAGTGAACCTGCAACCCCTTCCCACTCAAATGGAACCTCGGCCACAGGGTAGTGGCCCAATCTGCCGTCAGCCATTGCGGCGGGGTGGAGTACATGTGGAATCACCTGCTCTGGAGACACCAGTTGACTCCTTACCATAGTCATACTGGCTCCTGTGTCTCTCAGAGCCTCCCCTCTTTGGCCATTGACGGTGACCCACTGCCCATACTTTACAGTATTTGAGGGCACCTGGATCTTAGGAACCATCTCCCCATCTCCCAGGGACACTAAGGTGACACCCGCCCACTCTCCCCCCTTATTCAAGGGCAACTCCTCCCTGAGCACTACACTAGCTACTCCCGGGACTCTTCCTCCAATGGGAGGGGGTGGTCTCTTTGGGCACTTGACATCTCCCTTATAGTGTCCAACACCACCACACTCAAAGCAGTGGACAACCCTTGGCTGCTGACTTTGGCCAGGATGAGGGTTTCTGGGCGGGTTGACCTTAGGATTGAATCCTGTTCCCTTTCCCTGGAAACTGTTTTGGGGGCCTTTTGAGAACTCCCTCTTTTTATCTCCCCCCTCTTTCCTCTGGGGTGCGCCCTGTCCGGTCCTTTGGGAATCCCCTCCAGTCCCCTTTGAGGACACCCGGGTACTAGCCCAGATGTCCGCCTCCTCAGCAAGCTTCCGGGGATTGGTCAGCTTGCTGTCCACCAGGTGTTGTCGCAGCTCGGGAACACATTTCTCGAGTAGGTGCTCCTTGAGAATAAGGTCATACAACCCATCATAGCCCCTCACCTCGCTGCCTTGTACCCAACCCTCCAATGCCTTCTTTGCGTAGTCCAAGAAATCCACCCAATTCTGTGTGCCTAGTTTGTGACTACCCCAAACTTCTGCCGATACTTCTCTGGGGTCAGTCCAAACTTCTTGATCAGCGCCACTTTCATGGTGGGGTAGTGGGTCTGCCCTCCCTGCTCTAGGGCCAAAAGTGTATCCCTTCCTGCAGGAGGCATGTATTTATACAAGCCACCCCCCCAGTGTTTCTCCAGTATCCCATGGGCTCTTAAGGAGACCTCATAGGCAGCCAGCCACTTGGCGATGTCATCCCCTGCGCTGTAGCTGGTGACTACATCCTTTGGTAGGTAGGGTCTGGGTTCCCTGGTTGCATCTTTGGATTCGCTGCCACCATTAGGAGTACTGGGAGTCCCTGCCTGTAGGGCTTTGAGATCTAACTCTCTGAGTTTCAACTCATGAGCCATCCTCTGCTCCTCCTTCTCCTTTTCCAACCGGGCTAACTCCCACTTCAGCTGTCTTTTCTCCCTCCTGTCCGCTAGTTCGGCTTCAGTCAAACTCCTCACGGAAACACTGCTGCCCTCCCTTGAGAGTGTTCTGGGACCTGTCAGTAGGTTCTCCCTCTCAGGCTGGTACAACTCATCTATCCAGATGACCGTGTCCCGCTCCTCCTCTTCCTCCTCCTTCCCCTCTGGGTGTGCTGCCACCCACGCCCTCAAGCTGGTCTGGAGTTCCCCCTTTTTAGCACCACGCTTAAAGAACACTCCCATATTTTGGCAAAAGTCTCTAAGCTGGGCCGCAGCATAGGTCTCCAATTCTTCCAGAGCAAATTCCATTTTGCCAATGAGAGTCAGGGACAGCCACTTGGAAGGAATTAATTAAGAGAATAATTAGAAACTAACTCCACCCACCACCAGGAGTAAATTTGTAAAAACAAAAATATAATTAGGGAGTCCGCCAGGAGAAAACTCCAGGTGTAGGTCTATGGAGTACACTAGGTTACTATAGAGTGGACGCAAGCACAGTTCTCATCCCACCGCTGGACACCAATTATGTTAGACCTGGGGTTACCAGACTACATAGGGTAGCTTGGTGCAAAGTAGGAAGGTCTATCCCAAAGGCAAAAAGTGTTAAGCTTGCATTGCACCCTTTTAGTAACACAGCGCCCATCCACTAGAAAAGAAAGACACTACACCAATCTTAGGAAAATACGTTCCACTTTATAAAATCTCTTTGCAGTTTCTCTATGTTCCCTTGCAGTCCTCAGTTTCTGTTCACTAAATGGCTCCGCACAGGGTTATTAGCATATACACATTTACAGGTAACCGTATTTACTCAACACTCTGTTGCTGGGTTGTGGGTCAGTTTTCTTCAACTTTGACATAGGATAATTACTTAGCCTACATTGACACTCTAGAACATTCAACAAAGAATTACTTTTAGGTCCAACTCAGCAGATCATGGAGACCCCAATTTCAATGACTTATCAATTATACTCATCAACTTCAATTCGTCTATATTCAGTTTGTCTGGTTGGGGGTCACTGAAACACCATTTCTCATTTATTCAGTTTAGCAGAGGTATACATTAGGTCCATTTGGTAACCATGGAGAAGCCAACTCAGCTAAGTTTCCCAATATGTTTTCTCAACAGTTGCCTGATTTCACCCTTATGCTTCTCCCCCTTCTTAATCCCTACACAGGAAATCGGGGTCAATACTGTCCAATTTTGTGTGAAATTTCGTCTGTCCCTGGCTTCCCTGGACCTCGTTATGAACTTGCCAGGTTTAACCCTAAAACGATTGAGTCTGAAGTCTTAAGTCTATTGGCAGTCCCGCCAGCTCAACTCGCGCTGGCTTACACACAGTTCCACAGAGCTCTTCCTCCTCAACTAATCACCAGGGACCGTGGCGTAGATTTCTGATTCCACGTCCCTTGCCAGCCCCCACCGCTCCCTGCTTACTTGCATTCAGGGAGGCTGATTCCTCCAGTTCACTGTTTCTCTACCAGCGCCGAAGTCCTGAGTCCTCTCCCCTCACAGGCCAAACTGCTCCACCTCAAAGCCTGCAGGAGAAGGGGGGGGAGGTCGCACACGCTGTCGGCGCGCTGGATGTATCTCGATCCCCGGTCTTCACCGAGGCGCGGCTACCGGCTTGATGTAAGTCTGCGCAGCCGATTCTGCGCAGTAGATTAGTGTCTTCCTCTGCAGTGCCGCCTTTCTCCTCAGACGGCAGACAGGCCCTCCTCCGAACCCGCCCGCCAACAGCTATTCCGGGCTGTCGCTCCGCCCCCTCTCGGAGGGTAGTGTCTCCCTCACTTCGGGACCTGCGCAACCACGGCCCACTATTCTAGAGCCCCTTCGCTTGTCCCGCTGTCACTACAACTAATTCCCGCTCCACACCCAACACCTCAGGGAGGGGCAGTCAATGACGGGGCAGCGCTTCTCCGCACAGGAGAAAGGTGAGCACTATGGGGGTATCAGAATCGGAAGGCCTTGGATTTGTTGAAGGCTACAACTTCCCCTTTTAGTTCCTGGGGCACGTTGTTGATGACGGGACCCTTCAGGAGTTCCTGCCCAGTTCGCCAGCAGTCTGACGATTCCACCTCAGCGTCAGGGGATGGGTCCTATTAACTCGTGGGGGGCTTTGTGTCCCAACAACCGAGTACAATTCAAAAGGGGCCAGATCTATGGTTTGCGGGTCGGTGTCAGCAGTAAGGCAGCAATCCCTAGGGGAGGATGTCAACCCTCTGAGAGTCCTAGCCCCCTAGCGCCAGAGCCTGCACTCCCTCTGATTCTAAGGTCACTCCTTATCATCTAAAATGGCCGCCCTGGTTCTCGCCTTTTTATAGTCTTGGTTCTGGCTACCAGAACTGGCCAGAAGGTTCTAGAATCTCTCCATAGGTTCCTATGGCCACTAGTCCTGAGGTAAAAAGATTATGGCAGTTGCAAGCCACCATTTTGTGTCACTGTATTCAGTAGTGTTTATGAGAGGGGACTAGGCCTTAAAGGGAAAAAATGACACTGGGAAAGGTGACACCTAGCCCCTAGACAACACTAGAAATTCTGGTGAACATGAAAAAAAATGGGAACTCTCGGAGGCCAAAGGGGACAAAATAAATAAATAATTAGGAGGGACCACCCAAAGGGCTGACAGGTCTAACAGTCCTGGTTTATACTTCTCCGTGTTGACTCCATGTGTATAGGCCTTGCATTGACTGCATTTTACAAAACCTTGGCGTCTTGTCAGCCAAGTCCTTTTTTTTGGAGGTTTTTTCAAGATGTTCCTAACTAATGCCTGTTTGAATGACCTTACTCTCCTAAATGTTATTTGTGGTCTACGGGAAACTACTTTACCAAGTATGGGATCATTTTTAACTATATGCAAGTGCTTATTCAGAATGCCCCGTATTTTATCTTGCTGTTTGCTGAATGTTGTTATGAATCTACATTGATTCATTGTTTTCTTTACTGGTCTTATTTCTTGATCAAATAATATTTCCTCTCTTTTCTTTTTGGAAACTCTATTGATTGCCGTATCTATCCATTCATTAGGGTACCCCCTCGGAACCCCAAGTAGGTTTTTCAGGTATTTGCTCGCAGCGCTCGCTCACCGCGGGTACAGTACAATTAATTTATGCCCTCAACACTGTAACCAGCTGCCACTGCATACCACGGTACATTGGTGCTCATCCATATGTTGGGTAGTATGGCACACACTAGGATCATCTTACATACCATACGGGGTGAGTATAACAACCTGCCCCCAGATAGATCCAAACACCTAAACCTACCCTTGAGCAGGCCAAAGCTTCGCTCTACTATGCTGTGAGTTCGGCTGTGCGCATGGTTGTAGGCCTTTTCTACGCCTGTCTGGGGGTGTCCATATGAGGTCTTCAACCATGTCTGGAGGCATGAGAAGGACAATGTCAATGTAATGGCTCATGCTTCACATTACATGATGTTATGTGTGTTCTGTTTGCTGACATTGTCCTACATATTACTTCTGTTATACAAACAAGGGGAGATGTTTACATGAAAATGCCGAAGCACAGTGTTACACCAATTCTGCCCACACCACGCTCTGACAATTTCAAAACGCGGAGTTGCACAGTTTTTACAGGAATACAGTGCACCCCTGTGTTTCCCATGGCGTTGGTGCTAAAAAGCAACCTAGCACCAGCGCAGGCACCTTGCCACCATGTAGCAAGGGTGCTTGACAAACCACTGCACTGACCTGAGGCCCCAGTAAACAGCCCCCTTGTCAGCCCTCTCTTGCACACAATTATGCTACACTGCAAATTGGGCATTCTTACCTCTGTTCCATTGCACCTTCTACGCGTGGTGGTTTTATATGTGTTGGCTTGTGCGACCTGAGGGTTATTTGTAGACCCTTGTTGTGGTGCATGTATGATGCATGGCACTCATACTTCTGGCCCTTTCTGCGTTGCTGTTCACAGAGTTGTGTTGGATGTCCAACAATTCTGGCTCTTGATGGGTGTGTAGGCAAAAGTGATGTTACTTACCTACAAGTAGTCCATTGCCATATTGTCTATTTTTGAAACGATCATTAACGATACAGTTGTGGAAAATGTATGCATAATGCACACTTCCTGGGAATTTGGCCAGTACATTTGTAAATAGTCCCCGATGGTCAACAATAGCCTGGACATATATTAAGCAAGTGTGCTTCCTGTTCAGGTAGAGATGGGCAGTTGCAGCAGGAAGAACCAGAATCCTCACTTCCCAAGCGTCTGAATTACATTTTAAAATGTAAGGGTTTATTTGCTGGGTTCTTTTCCACTTTCCATCTGCTGGTGACATTAATACTGTCTGGGCAAACGTTTATTTTCATAAATACTAGTTTTACATCAGAATGCTGCAATCCACTACCGAAAAGTGACATGTTAACTATTGCAAAGGATCTGCCAATGTGTTGCACCATGAGTGAGATCTAGGTAGAAACACATTCTTTTTTGTCAAAATATGCAAATCAAGCAACAGATGGTGTCAAAAGGCAAGCAAGGTAATTCCATTACTAAGGCAAAACCTTTGCATCAGCAAAAACACTGCTCCAGTGGCCCTTCTGATGCATAAAGGGTATGGTTTGTGGAAAAGTTTCTTATCTGCAAGCACACCCCATGCTGGCATACAGAAAGGAACACTCAAGAAACAGGTGCCAAAGATTTCTGCTCACAACCAGCCCAGCGATAGAACCTCCTCTGCAGACACAGGAGCCACAACAAGTCCACACTCTCTGAGCATAGGTGACAGCATGGAGACCTGTTGCGGGGATTCTGCTCTTACACAGAACTGTGCACAGAGACCCAGGACCTCAGTGAATTGTGGTGTCCCAAAAAAACTCACCTCAGTACCTAGATCCCTTAACCGACTAGTATCAGTGTCTCATTAGCTCTCCGTCCTTTAGCGAAGCTACCAATTATTAATTAGACCACCCAGAACATGCGACGTAGATTACTGTCAGGAATGGTGGGAATCAAGAACACTCTTTCGTTTGTTATTCTCATACCAGTCCACAATGTGAGTAAATAGAGACACAGAAAAGTTTAAAATGTTTATTTTAACGATGCGCTCCAAGATGCAGTATTTTTGCTAATACCAAAGTGAGTAAGTGCCTTCTGTGAATACCAAAATGGTAGTAAGTTTATGATTTTGTCTTCAGTCAGTTCTGTGAATCGGGCCCGGAGTTTGGAAGGAAGTCACAAGGACAGAGCTTTTTACTTTAATAAGAATGAGCAAAGCCTGTGGTCGATGAGGCATTGAATATAGTGTGAATCAAAGCACCGAAATGCAGTTTGAGAGCAGTATTTAAAAGTGCATGCACCTCGGTGCTGATGTTTGCCACGTGAAGGACACATGTTTAACAGGATGAAGTAAGGGCAACTTCTTTCTGTGTCAATAGAGCCCCTATTCGACTCATCTTGTTGAACTCTGCTTTCATGGTTGGAATGGAAGGCCAGATGGACACATCGAGCTTCCCATGCGGAGGGGGGAAAAGCACATTGTTACAGCTACTACACGTTGGGAGACGGTTACAATGTACGGAATCCCTGCTAGCATACTGCAGCAATCTTCATTATTTAGAAGTAAATAGCTACCGTTAGCAAGCAACGTGAAAGTTGGTGTTATTGCTGAGACTGGATTACCCTTTAAAATGCAGGCTAAGTTCGGAGCTTGCGTGCTACACAAGCCTTGCAATTGTATGTTCTTGCAAACTAGTGAGTGATAAGGTGTAGAAGTGCACTCTTCGCCCTTTAAATAAACCTCTTTACCCTCCCTCAGGCATCTATAAGTAAATGGTAGAGACCCAACTACATGGAGCTAGGCGCATCCCAAAGGTTCATATATCTGCCTATGGCATAATGTGTCATGCATGAACTGAATATAAATAGGGGAAAAGGCAGCGTTATTAACCCATGAATGAGCCATACAGCTGAATTACTTTCGGCATCAGAAAAAGGTAAATGTTCCAACTTTTCAATATGCAAAAGTGAATATGCAGCATCCTTCATAGACATAAATTGTTGATATTCAGACAAATTAAACAGTAAAAATAGAGAAGATGTATTGATGTAGTTCTAAGGCGCTTTCCCAGATTTTAAGGTTTGTAAAGTCCAAGCAAACTGCAATATGGAACATAATTGATTTTGACCATGGTACAAAACAGACACTTCATCCTGGACAATATCAACAACTAATGAAACAATATTATCCAACGTATAAATTCTGGACAAAAGGGTATTAATGCTATTATCAACAACTGCTAGTACTTTTTCTAAATTGGCCTGATCAATAGCTCTTAATCTAGAAACAGCTTTGACCTGTCTCCAACAGGGCCTTTAACTAAGTCATTCAAATCAACATCGTCAGACAATTTGGACAAATGAAGTTTAACTAACGCCAAAGTGGAATGTTTAAGCCAGTTCTGACATAACTTGCCTACTGAATAGGTAGTAACAGAATGGGCATTTTCAAAACGGGGATCCACCTTAACCTGTGTATAGCCAGGGGCCAGACCCATAAAACGATGTTAGCATGAATCTGAACTTTTTTGCCATAAGAACCAACCTTTGGAATCCAAGCTGGAAATATTAAAGGGGGAATTTGCTATCAGGGACTGCAATTCATTAATGGAACTATCGGTGTGATTGTACCATGTAGGGTATTCTCCCAAATCAGGAATGGAAGGAGCATTTAATTTTTTCAATGTAGCCAATCCAAAGCAAGTAGTTTGTGAAATACTCGAATTCAAAAACAACATATGGTTCGGAATGAGACATGCACGATGCAAAGCTTCAGTGCCCTGTACTTGCCAACTTTTAGAACCCCAAACAGATTTAAGATCAATAGTATCTTTCCACAGCTCATAGACCCCTATAGTTAATTGATTGATAAAGGACTTCAAATTCAACAATTTTGTATGGGTGATTCTAACTTTGGAAGAGGACTTAGCAGTCATCTTAAAATAAAATGTGTCAGGATTAGCCTGATTAAAATCAGTAAAATAAGTAAACTTTTTCAAAAGAGTTTTTGAGCTGCCTTCAATCAATCAATCAATCAGCACATTTGTAAAGCGCGCTACTCACCCGCTAGAGTCTCAAGGCGCTGGGGGAGGGGGAGTCGCTACTGCTCGAACAGCCTGGTCTTGAGTTGTTTCCTGAAGGAGAAATGATCCTGGGTCAGCCGTAGGTGGGTGGGGAGGGAGTTCCATGTCTTGGCTGCCAGGTAGGAGAAGGATCTTCCTCCGGCGGTGGATCTGCGAATTCGTGGGACGGTGGCGAGGGCGAGGCTGGCGGTTCGGAGCTGGCGGATGGGTGTGTAGAATGCGAGGCGGCTATTAAGGTATTTGGGGCCCATGTCGTGGAGAGCCTTGTATGCGTGAGTGAGGAGTCTGAACGTGATCCTCTTGCTGATGGGAAGCCAGTGCAGGTCTCTCAGGTGGTCAGAGATATGGCAGTGAAGGGGGATGTCAAGGATGAGTCGTGCAGAAGCGTTCTGTATGCGCTGGAGTCTTTTCTGGAGTTTGGCTGTGGTTCCAGCGTAGAGGTTGTTCCCGTAGTCCAGTCGGCTGGTGACGAGGGCCTGGGTGACCGTCTTCCTGGTTTCGGTGGGGATCCACCGGAAGATCTTTCGGAGCATGCGCAGGGTGTTGAAACAGGATGACGAGACGGCGTTGACTTGCTTGGACATCGTGAGGGAGGAGTCCAGGATGAAGCCCAGGTTGCGTGCATGGTCCGTTGGCTTGGGGGCGGTGCTCAGGGCAGGGGGCCACCAGGAGTCGTCCCAGGCAGAGGCGGATGGTCCCAGGATGAGGACTTCCGTCTTGTCTGAGTTCAGTTTCAGACGGCTGAGCTTCATCCACTCCGCAACGTCTTCCTGGAGGCTGGCTCTGGCGGTGGCGGGGTCGTTGGAGAGGGAGAGGATCAGCTGGGTATCGTCGGCATAGGAGATGATGTTTAGGTTGTGTTGGCGTGCGATGGCTGCAAGGGGGCTCATGTAGACGTTAAAGAGGGTGGGGCTGAGCAAAGATCCTTGCGGAACGCCGCAGATGACTTCGGTGGCCGCGGATCGGAACCGGGGGAGGCGGACTCTCTGGGTTCTTCCGGCGAGGAACGAGATGATCCACTCCAAGGCCGTTCCTTGGATTCCGGTGTTGCTGAGGCATTGTATCAGGGTGCGGTGACAAACAGCGTCGAAGGCTGCTGAGAGGTCCAGGAGGATGAGTGCAGCTGTTTCCCCGTTGTCGAGAAGGGACCTGATGTCGTCGGTAGCTGCGATGAGGGCGGTCTCGGTGCTGTAGTTTGCTCGGAAACCGGACTGCGAGGGGTTGAGGGATCCGTTTGTCTCGAGGAAGGCGGAGAGTTGTTTGTTGACGGTCTTCTCGATGACTTTGGCAGGCAAAGAGAGGAGCGAGATGGGGCAGAAGTTCTTGAGGTCCATGGGGTCCGCGGTGGGTTTCTTCAGGAGGGCGCTGAGCTCGGCATGTTTCCAGCTCTCCGGGAAGGTGGCGGTTGCAAAGGAGCTGTTAATGATGTCCCGGAGTTGGGGTGCGATGATGGAGTCGGCTTTGTTGAAGATGTGGTGTGGACAGGGTTCGGTTGGGGAGATGGAGTGGATGGTGTTCATCGTGCTGGTGGTGTCTTCGGTGCTGACCGGGGTCCAGTTGCAGAGGGTGGTGGTGGGGGGTGCTGGTTCGTGGTTGGGTGCGTGGTTTGTGCGCCGAAGCTGTTGTGTATGTCAGCGATCTTGCAGTGAAAGAACGAGGCGAGTGAGTCGCAGAGGTCTTGCGAGGGTGTCATGTCGTTGTTGCAGGCGCTGGGGTTGGAGAGCTCTTTAACGATGCTGAATAGTTCATTGCTGTTGTGGGTGTTGTTGTCCAGACGTTCTTTGAATGTTGTCCTTTTGGTGGTACGGATCAGCTGGTGGTGTTTGCGGGTGGCGTTCTTGAGGGCTGTCATGTTCTCTGTTGTCTGGTCGTGGCGCCAGGCTTTCTAGAGGGTGCGGCAGGTTTTCTTGGAGTTTTTGAGGTCGTTGTTGAACCACGAGGCTTTCTTGCTGCCGGGTCTAGTGGGAGGGTTCTTCAGTGGTGCGAGGTCATCGGCGCAGTTGGTGAGCCACTGTGTGAGGTTGCGGGCTGCTTCGTTGGGGTCCCTCGTGTTGGTGGGAGGGTTCTGGCTGAGGGAGGTGGTGAGTTGGTCGGCGGTGATCTTGCTCCAGCTTCTGCGGGGAACCTGTTGCGGGTGGTGGTGGGCAATGTTCCCATTGTGAATAATTAACCACATTTCTAAATGTGTTTGGTTTATGCAGAAAATGATTGTCATAATGTTGGTAGCAGAATAAGTCTGCATAATTAGCCGAATCTAAGTACAAATCTTCACCATCAAAAGCTGCATAATATTTCAAATCAGAAAAAAGAGCCTCTACGGCTTGGACATCCCAATCGTCAGAGCATATGTTTTGTTTTACAACATCCCCCATTGAAACACAAAGTACATTGGGGACATTTATAACCTCTGTAGGGCCGTGAATCTGAAATTTAACAGCATCCCACACAAACCCATCTAATACAGGCCAAGCTGTGATGTTAACAAAAGTCTGATCCCTTTTCATTCTGTGAGATGAGGAGTGGGGTGCCAAAGTTCCTTCAATTAACTAAATTGTAGATCTTTCTTTAACATAATGTCCATTTATTAGACGGGAAAATACAACTACAAATCCAACTGACATGAATAAAAACATTGAAAAAAGCACCAGCTGAATGTAAGTACAAGGGGGTATAAAAAAAAATATTTTAAACCAAACAGCATAAATAGAAACTTTCGATAGGGACCTCGATGTTGTAGAGTCAGTGTCAAATGAAAAGCGTGACTGATTAACAGCCTCTGTGTGCACACCAGGCAATGACACATCTGTGGGGTAAGTATACTCAGTATCATCAAGGGGATCACCAGCCGGTGGATTCAATAATGGATTAGTAACTGCAGGCATCTCGATGGCAACGTCAGGCCTGTTGGTACTCGCCGGAGCCAAAACAGAATTTCTCAGCATTGCTGAACAAGAGACCACTGGAGTCATACTAAGAAGAATCGTCCACTCGCTGTAATTTGACATTGTCAATGGAGATGTACCTGTTTTCCTTGCAACAGGAAGAGGAGATAAAATGACTGTTCTTGTACCCTGCACTCCAAGCACAGGAACTGGTGCATGATATGAGGGGCCAAACTCCTTCGTGTTCTCCACCTTCCTAACAGACCAGGTCACCGACTTGGGGTAGCCAGACAACTACCGGAATCTGAAGCGTAGCATCAGTTGTGGAGGGCAAATCTTCCATTGCAAGACTTTCACGATTCTCTTGTAGGTTCTGTAATACAGCAGAATGATCAACAAACATTTTGATGCCAAAGAGCATTTTGTATGGGGTCCGCCCACCCAGAGACCTTCTAGGGAAATTATTAAGTGCACGTTGAACGCTATACAGATGGGCCAGCCAGTTCCTGCCAGTATCTAAAACCCTAGCTGTCAAGGATTGCTTTAAGTCACGTTTCATTCGCTCTACAACACTATTGCCCTCAGGCCTGTATGGAGACGAAGATTTGACCTGGAAGCCATGTCTTCCCTGGACCGGAAACAAGCATCCTGGGCTTAACAATTCGGGCTGGACTGTTCCCATGAGGCACAGGGTCAGACTGATTTGCATATGGCCATGTCTGAACTGGGGTGGCGGAGTGAGCTAAAGAAGGATGATGGATTAAACCCAGATCAGTTGACTGGGGGTGAGTGCTTGCAATGTTCAACACTCCGTCCATCATCCCCTTTGGTTTCGCTTTGGTCGCCCTAAGTTGGCAGGGTATGCCCAGACGTGGGTCCCTTGCTCACTTTGCCACTGGATTCAAGCTAGCCTGGCTGATGACGGCTGATTAGCCAGAAACCAGTCCCAGGATGCTTGTTTCAGGTCCAGGGAAGACATGGCTTGGCAGTTCGGGCTGGACTGTTCCCATGAGGGACAGGGTCAGACAGATTTGCATATGGCCATGTCTGAACTGGGGTGGTGAAGTGAGCTAAAGAATGATGATGGATTAAACCTAGATCAGTTGACTAGGGGTGAGTGCTTGCAATGTTCAACATTCCATCCATCATCCCCTTTGGTTTTGCTTTACAAATAGGGAATAGCACATATACCCAGCATTTTCTAAATGCAAACTGCGCTTTTAGAAAATGCTATTAACATTGACTAAAGTCGATTGTAAACTTGTGCAAAGTTTCAAAAATGAACAAAAATGCATTTCTAAAAGTGCAATGTAGCACAGACATGCCCCTCCGGCAAAGGCGCGCTTTAGATGTGCAATTCTTTAGGGGTGCTTCAGGGGGAACATAGGCCCCCGAGCACCCTTGGTATTGCATTACCTAATTTGCAATTGCCAACTATGTAATCGCAAATTAGGTAAAACAAACCCATTTGACAAAACCATTTGCATCTATGGGCCTTTAGGCTCATCGGAAAGAATGGAGTACTATTACCAAATAGCGATTACCTAATTGTGATTGTGAATGTTAAGAAATCAGTATTAAGTAATCCCTTTTTTTTTACATACCATTTTGCATTCTTTAAAAAGTGATTACCTAAAATTTGCCATTTAAGGAATGCCAAATAGATTTTTGATACTTGTGGCCCCAGGTTGATAAATCACAACAACTATAACATTTGTTACCTTACGTTTTGAGTTTTGTTACATGGATACATTATTCAGAGATGTTCAGCCAATTTGTTGTGAACGAAGTTGTGGTTGTTCAACTCATGGGCTCACAAAAAAGCAGGAGTTGGCATAGATAAAATGGTGAAGCAAAGTTGGTCACTTTCATTAAAGAGGAGTAAGTCTGATGGGAATATGTTGTAGGCATTGAGCTTTCTAAGCACTGTAGCAACAAAGCATAGGAGCTCTGCCTTAGAGCCCTGCTCAGTGGTTCCCATTTCTGAGCAGCTAGGCCCAAACTTCAAGATCAACACTCAGGATATCCAGTCCCAGAAGGACACAACACTTAGGATATCCAGTCCCAGAAGGACACAGTGGAGTTGTGAGGAGTGGGGATGGGGATGGGGGAGAAGGTAGAGTGGCCGAGCAGCCGAAGCGGGTGAATTTGAGGATAGAGAAGCTGCTACTTATATAACATGAAACGAAATCTAATTTCTACTCTAACTCCATTGTGCTTTGCATTCCAGTTGCAGTGACTAAGCCTTTGATCCAGCCTGAAGGATCCTTTCTTGAAGTTTCTGAAGGAGCCACAGTGAATCTCACTTGCTCTGCGGAAGGCTCACCCCCGATTAATTATAGATGGTACAAGAGGGACCAGGCACCTGGAGGTCGCAGAGTATTTCAGTCAAGAGGCATTGTACGCCTTATCGAGAACTTTCAAACATTTCATTCTGGGACCTACGATTGTGATGCGGAGAATCGGATTCCTACGAAGACAAGGCGGCAAAGTGATGAACTGCATCTAAGCGTCACAGGTCAGAAATTTAATAAAATCCAGGTGATTTAAGTGTATAGAATTACATACCAAAAGTGTATATATGTGCCAGCATAGCAGACTCTCTATAGAAATTAGACCATGTTTACATTTGTTGATTTTTTTTCTGGAACATTAATCTTTACAAAACAATAAATCACTTGCAACTAGCAAGATGCGCTTAATCTTTGAGTTTGGAATTGTGATACTTGGTGGTCACAAGATGGCCGACACCCAGTGACACTTTTACGTGCTTGAATATTGTAGGAGTGACATTTGTGGGGATCATAGAGTTCTTCTGCAAGGAAAAGAGATGTCTGGGTCGAGGTCACTCGTTGGTTGAGCACTAACAGCTCAGAACTTGGTGAAAACAGGCAGGAGGGGGCAGTATTCTGGTTATATAAATGTGCTTTTAGTTATCTAGAACCCGTTGTGCAAAATAAGGGAACAACAGTGCAAGACGATGAAGTGATCTACCAAGAATCACATAGGATTTACTAAAATTCGACACTCTTAACATGAAGAGTAAGACTTTTTCCTTCTTTACAGGCACATATCCAATATAATCGTCATAGTTTCTGCATAAACATTCTAAGCCTCCATCTAATAGCATTGATCTAT
The DNA here is from genome assembly GCF_964261635.1 of Lissotriton helveticus. NCBI lineage: Eukaryota > Metazoa > Chordata > Amphibia > Caudata > Salamandridae > Lissotriton > Lissotriton helveticus. The sequence continues at coordinate 21,375,804 of NC_136064.1, forward strand.
ATAATTACAAAAATAAAGTAAACAGGGGACAAGGGTACCGAACAAGGGAAATGGAAGAAAGATATTGAATAACACCAATAATAAAAAATTGTAACAAATTTTCCTTTGCTAAAACGAAACAGACCTAAGGAATACAAGTAAAACAAATAGAGATTACACCATGGGGGCTAAGAAATATCATTAAACAATGACATCAGATCCTTGAGCTGCATTGAATGTTTCTGAAAGCTACCATTTTCTTTTCCCCAAGAAGCCATCCTCTCTTGTTCACACATATGCATCCTTCAATCAATCAATCATTTGTAAAGCGCACTACATACCCGCGAGGGTCTCTAGGTGCTGGGGAGGGGGGCCGCTACTGATCGAACAGCCAGGTCTTGAGTAGCCTCCTGAAGGTCAGCAGGTCTTGGGTCTGTCGTAGGCTCAGTGGGAGGGTGTTCCATGTCTTCGGCGAGGTGGGAGAAGGATCTCCCACCGATCTCCCACCGGTGGTTGTTCTTCGGATGCGCGGGACGGTGGCGAGTGAGAGTTCGGGAGAGCGGAGCTGGCGGTTGGGGAGGTAGAAGGAGAGCAGTCTGTTGAGGTAGGCGGGGCCAGTCTTGTGGATTGCCTTGTGTGCGTGGGTGAGGAGCTTGAAGGATATCCTCTTGTTGACGGGGAGCCAGTGTAGGTTTCTTAGATGTGGTCGCCGCGTGGTACGTCGAGGATCAGTTGTGCCGATGCGTTGTGGATGCATTGTAGTCATTTGATGAGCTTGGTCGGGGCTCCTGCGTAGAGGGCGTTTCCATAGTCGAGTCTGCTGCTGACGAGGGCCTGGGTGACTGTCTTTCTTGTATCTGTCGGGATCCATCTGTAGATCTTGCAGAGCATGTGGAGGGTGTTGAAGCAGGAGGAGGAGACGGCGTTGACTTGCTTGGTCATTGAGAGCCTTGAGTCGAGGATGATTCCCAGGATGCATGCATGGTCGGTGGGTGTCGGGGTTGCTCCCAGTGCCATCGGCCACCAGGAATCGTCCAAGGCTGAAGGGTTGGAGACGAGGATGAGGACCTACGTCTTGTCTGAGTTCAGCTTCAGATGGCTGGTCTTCATCCAGTCAGTGACAGCCTTCATTCCTTCATGGAGGTTGGCTTTGGCGGTGATGGGGTCCTTGGTGAGGGAGAGGATCAGCTGAGTGTCGTCGGCATAGGAGATTATGTTGAGTTGTGCTGTAGGGCTACATGTGCGAGCGGGGCCATGTAAATGTTGAACAGCGTCGGGCTGAGGGAGGATCCCTGGGGTACGCTGCAGAGGATCTGGGAGGCGTTATAACGGAATGGGGGAGGCAGACGCTCTGGGTTATTCTGGAGAGGAAGGAGGTGGTCCAATCCAAAATATATTTTGGTGTCCTTGTTTGGCAAGTCTTTGCATTTATTATCGTTTTGCGGCTCATTCAGTCCATAGTGATATAAAAAAAATAATTATGTGTTAAACTGTGAAAAAAGTGTACCCTGAAAAATAACCAAAAGTTCAAGCTAAGTGGGTCCGGTAGGCAAATGATACCAAAAATACTTGAGCAAGTGTTGATGAAGCGATTTATTTTGGAGCTTGGACATGCACGTTTTTTTCCTGCTGAAACATTTTATGTGAAATCCAGTTACTAACCAGCGTGCTACTGTCATTGCAGCTATGCTCTGAGGATTGTCCCCATTCTGTTGGTTTAAATCTGATAGTTTACTCTTTCGCTGCTTTGCCCCTTTTCTCCTCTTTTTTAGTGCGCACTTTTCTGGCTATAGTCACTAGTGATCCTGCTGAGTAAGAGCAGTGGGACAGGGAATGATACTAGAGGAGGCTGAGACAAAAAGAGAATGGTATAGCAAGAGTCGTAGTAGAGGGGGAAGGCAATAGAGATAGAGATGATGTAGAAAGATATGTGAGGCAGAAAAAGAATTAAAGTGAACAGAGGGATGTGGGATACCCAGAAGGAAACAAAGATGGGGAGGAAGATGCAGGTAGAGATACAGGTACAGTTTTAAAGTGAGGTAAAAAGAGAGACAGGGAGGAGATATGTAGAGAAAGGCAGAGGAGTAAAGTTATCCAAGGGGTGAGTTAGAGTGAAAAGTAATGTAGAAAAAAGGTAAATTCGAGTATGATTAAGGCAGTGATAGATAGAGGCAGACAGACAATTGAGGAAAAACAAAGATGCAAAGTAGTGAGAGCAAAATGAGACAAGGTTAAAAAAGAGAAATACGAGAGACAGGAGCAAATAATAGAGAAAAGATATGTGGATGAATAGAGATAGCCAGCAAAAGTAAGATATTTAAAGAGCCGAAGCAGAAGGACCAAATGTAGAAAGAGAGCAATCAATCCCAACGGGTAAAATTATCTATGAAACACTCAATGGCATGAGGTAAGAAATACATACACTGTAGCCTTTAGACAATTACAAGACGTGATTGACATTGTCTCAAATCATTGGCTGAAGAGGGATAACTTAACCAATGGTCGAAAGTAGCTGACCCAAATTGCTATTTTCTGTTTTTTGTAAACAGTATGTCTTGCAGATAGTGGCAGACAATGCTATCTTGTATTTTGGTTTGTTCATGTTAGTGACGTCCTATCCATTCTAATTTTCAGAATATCCATCAAAAACACACACACTCTTACCTCACTGGATTCCTTTGCATAAAAGGTGGAGACACTAAAAAAAAACTTCTTTTCTTAAGTGTCATGGCCTTGAGGACAGTTATATTTTCCTTGCTGGTGGTTATTACGAATTGAGTGAGGTACAGTCAATGGATTGGAGAGGTGATGAGCTAGATGCTGCGGTTGGTGCTGCTATTAGGAAACGTCTCTAGCTGATCATTGTCTTCCAATACCTATACTGTGTTAACCTCGGATTACAGGTACTTAGCCAGGTCTGGTGGCTCAGTGAACTAATGCATCCACGGCAGGGGCCTGTGTTTGAATTCATGCTCACAGGTTCAAATCCCGGCAGGTCCACTCAGGCTTTCATCCATTTGAGGTTGATAAAATGAGTACCATTGAGATGAGTAACAATATACATCTGTTATTTCAGCGCCAAGATGCCCCGTTGCTGGGGTGAACATGCACTTTACAAATACACATGTTATGTTATGACTTCATGTATTCAATGAATGTTTCCCATTGGCAGAAGAATTGGTAGGACGATAAGAATTATGTACTTCTTGAGTAACTTATATTTTTTCTTTTTAACAGATGATACCGTTGCACAGGTAACAACACCAAAGTCAGACATGGGTAGAAGGGAAAGCGCAGTCCCCACAGAATGGTCTGGCAGTACACACCGCACCGAAGCACCCTCCTCCACAAACGGTACCATTTTTATATAGTCACTGTAGTGATAAATAAGTTGTTAGAAGCACATGGAATTGATAAATACTAGCATTTTGGAGTCACAAGCAGTGCAAAGTATGCAAAATAGAGCAGGGACCCCTTGTTAGTTTCAAGCGTTAGGTGGAGAGAAGCTCATTAATATAGAACACTACGCGACCACAGACACTCCAAATCTGCTCACCTCAAATGTCTGTTTTTCTACTTGAGTTTTTAAGCATTGGATTAGCACAGTGCCATCCATACAGGTAGAGAGTGACAAGGTTGATGAGGTGAATAACACCAGAGCTGCCAGTTCACACGGTGCCACCGTGTGTCACATGGTTTCAGCTTCCTTCACTTTCTCACCCAATGAGGAGCCAAAATCACACAGTGGCAGGGATTTGAGCTGAAAACCACAGTAAACTATGAATATCCATCTCGTTTTCTAAGGCAGTAAGCAGCTGATGTGTATTAAGAGGTGCGAAGACACCCCAGAACATCAGTGACAGCCTTAATGACCCTTTGTTTTTTGGGGATTGTTTTTGGAAGTGGGTGGGAGTCTTTTGTCTGGCAGAGTTCCTCTTTGGTAGCTCTCGGCATGAGCCCTCACCCATTCCTCAGACAGTGATATTGATTTGTAAGTTGGCAGGTATGTAACACCTACGCTTAAGTGATCATTTTGGGAGAAGAAAACAGTATTAGGAATACCAACACTGTGGGAAATGTACTGGGAAGTGTGCAGGCTTCTGAAATAATACAGCATCATGGAAAATGCTGGGTTATGGCATATATATGTATGTGTGTGTGTGTATATATATATATATATATATGTATACATATATATATATATATATATATATATATATATATACATTATTTTTTCTTTATGTTTTTGCTCTTTCTGCCTTCCCCAACATCGACATCCAATATACCAAATTCCAATCAAGCGATCACTCAGAGTTAAGCATACACCAGTGATGGTAATTTATTTCAGGTCACACGTTTCGCTCGCACAGCGAGCTTGGTCACACAATGAAACCGGGGAAAGTGAAGGCATTACATAGTCACATTAGAAATAAACGTAGGACCAACATAAGGTACATTTAAACATTGCCAAATGGCATCCATTTTGTAGTGTCAAACCTATAGAGATTCCAGGTGGTGTATTGCATCATACTCCCTCCTACTCATGTTGTAGTCACATTGTATGTAATTTTGACAATTATAAAGCAAAGTCAATTACAGAAGCGAAGGCTTAAGCCAGACAAAAAGTGAAGTGTAAATTTAAACCCAGGCGCCATCTTGTAATGTATATGTATATATAAGAATTTTTCTTAAGAATTTATGCACCCCTGGCAACATATATTTTGGCGTCCTTGTTTGGCAAGTCTTTGCATTTATTATCCTTTTGTGACTCATTCTGTCCATAGTGAAATAAAAAAATATTTTATTATGTTTTGAACCTTGAAAAAAGTGTAGACCAAAAAACAAGCGAAAGCTCAAGCTAAGTGGGTCCGCTAGGCAAATGATACCAAAAATGCTTGAACAAGTATTGTTAAAGTGATTTATTTTTGAGCTTGGACATAGACTTTTTTTTACTTGCAACATCATTTTATGTGGAATCCTGTGACTGAGCAGCGTGCTACTGTCATTGTAGCTCTGCTCTGAGGATTGGCCCCATTCTGTCGGTTAAAATCTGATAATTTTCTCTTTCGCTGCTTCGCCACTTTTCTCCTCTTTTTTAGTGCGCACTGTTCTGGGTACAGTCAACGGTAACCCTGCTGAGTAAGAGCAATGGGACAGGTAATGATACTGGAGTAGGCTGAGACAAAAAGAGAATATTATAGCAAGAGACGTTTTTTTTTCTTTTCTTGCAGAGTTTTATATAGCACAAACTTGACCCGAACCGAATCGGGTATCAGAGCGCATTACATAGCACCAGTTACGTTACATGAGGATACACATTCATTTTTGTTAGGCACGGGGAGATTAAGTCTTTTGCCCAGAAGCACAGGATGTTTGGCGTCATTACGGAGACTCGAACCCAGATGCCTAGGTCCGAGGTCGAGCACCCTAGCCGTTAGGCCAACTCCTCTCCCCGTAGTAGAGGGGGAAGGCAATAGAGATAGACATGATGTAGTAAGAGAAGTGAGGTAGAAAAAGAAATGAAGTGAACAGAGAGACGTGGGAAAGCCAGAAGGAAACAAAGATGGGGAGTGTTAGATCTGGGGGTCTTTAATTGGCAGAGGTAAGTACCTTAGACCAAGTAGGGACCCTTGCTTCTAGTCAGGGTGAAGAAGTACACACAGTAGATAACCCCTGCTCACCCTCTAGGTAGCTTGGCTCGAGCAGACAGGCTTATCCCCAAGGCAATGTGTATAATAAATGCACTTGACACCAACAATGATCCCCAATCCACCACAAACTGAGACCACACAGGTAAGTATATTTATAAAAATATAACTTTATCTAGTTGCAGTAATTAAAAATCAATTATGCACAATGGTTGCTTCTTTAACAAAAAGGTTCCTCTTAATCTTGATGGTTGCACTTGTGTTAGGAAGTTCTTATATAAGAATCAGTCTCAAGTCTCTTAAATCAGTATAAAAATAGTGCTACTGACTTAGTTCAAGTTAGCTCTTAAAACGATTGGTAAAAGCAATGCCAGCGTGTACTTAACTTCCCTGTTGAGCCCTTCGATTCACTGGGCCCGAACAATGCGGGCGCGCCTCCACCAATGACTTCAGGCGCACCGCGCCGAGCAGAACAGACTCGCTCCCAGCCCCGGCCGGTCCCAGCAGCCCTCCGCCCGCTCTCAGATCCTCGGGGAGCGGCGGGGAGCTAGCTCGGTGCTCTGAGCAGGGGCAGACAGGCCAGGGGCAGGGGGCACTCACGCTGCTCCCTCGGCGAGGTCGGGTCAGTATTCCCCGGCTTCGGCACTCAACACACGGCTCTCGATGAGGATGACGCCGTGGACCAATCCGGTCGCGGCGTTCTTGGCAAGCCTCCACCATCGCCCGGGAGTCAGCCAATGGCAGTGCGGCTCCCGGGGCAGGCCCGCGATGATGCGTCCTTGGCAACCAACCACAACACGGCCTCAGCGATGACGCTACTGCACACGGGCCAATCCCGTCGCGGCGTTAGTGAGGGGGCTCGGCTCCCTCCTCCAATCAGGGAGTAGCGGGCTCGTTCTCGGCTTCGTCGGTACCGGCAAGGTACAGCAGGCTGCGTAGGGTGTTCCCAGGCCCCGGGCAAGATCGGAACTCGGCAGCACCACGTTTCTGAGGGCGGAGGTCACAATCAGGCCGCCCTCACGACCGTAGACCTTCCTTGGGCACAACTCACGGGGAGAGACACCACGATCCCCCGGAGCTCGTGGAATGCGTGCTGATGAGCACACCGATCTCGATCCCAGGCCTGCAGTGAAAACTTACACACCCCAGACGATCTGTAGCACGATCTTCACAGCGTTTTCAGTTGCAATGGAACCTTTTAACCCTGGGTTCCAGGACAGGAGGCCAGCTCTTCTCAGGCCCTTGGAGATTCAAGTTGAAGACACAGCACACAGCAAAGTCTTTAGTTCAAGCAGGCAGGGTCACAGCACACAGCAAAGTCCCTTTCTTCTTGTCAGCTTTGAGTTGAACAGCAGAACAGGTCAGCCCTTAGAGAAACACAGCAAGGCAATCTTCCTTCAGTCCTCCAGCGTTCCTTCTTCCAGCAGAGGTTCCTCTTGATTGTAGAATCTAATTTTCTGTTGTCAGGGGTCCTTCTCTTATACCCCTAAAAGTCTTTGAAGTCCTTTGAACTCTTTGTGCAAGTGGGCCCTGAGCCCGGTCTAAACCAGTTCTGGGTGTTGCTGGAGCACTGGGGCTTTCCTGGCTTCCTGCATTCTTTCAGTATCAGGGACAGAGGTGACAGTCGCCCAGCGGGAGGTGGAGCCAGCATTGTGGTCAGGCAGGCACAGCCCTATTCACTCCCAGGTGCTATCTCCTCCCACTTCCCTGGCAGCAGATGCATCCTTTCATCCACGGGCTGACTCAGACAACCTCCTGGTGGCTCTGCAGCCCCTGTCACCCTCAAACCAGACAGTCAATCCACAAGCAGGCCCAGGCACACAGAAAGGTTAGACAAGAGAACAGCCACTTTCTAAAAGTACTATTCTCACACACAGAATTTAAAAACAACCTTTACTAAAAGATGTGTTGTTAAATTCTGAGTTCAGGGATATCAATCACTTATGTCCCATCTTGTTCTTATGAGAAGATAGGCTGGTATCCATTGGGACCAGCCTCCCCCATGTTAGTCTATGGAGCAAGATAACCTTGCAGCAGTGAGCACACAAAATGGCTGCTGCTCACTACCAGAGCATGTGAACTGCACTAGTACATGCTCTACCTTACCCATACACTGCACCCTACCCAGGGGGGTACCTTGAGCCTTCCATAGGGGTGACTGATGTGCACAGACATGGAAGGGTTAGGCCCAGCCAGTGGGGACACTGGCCAGGCGGACATGGCAGTCCACTGACTGCACACAGGCACTGCGCTGGCAGGCCTGAGACACCATTTTAGGGCTACTCATGTGGGTGGCGCAATCTGCGCTGCAGGCCCACTAGTAGCATCTGTAATCACCAGCCCTGGCACACACAGTGCACTTTACTAGGGACTTCATGGTGATACAAATATGCCAATCAGGTATACCCAATCAATATGACAATTTACAGAGGGAGCAATTACACTCTGGCACTGATCAGCAGCGGCAGAGTGTCCAAAGCATCTAAACCAGCAAAAACGAAATCCAGCACAGCATCAAAAATACAGGAGGCAGAGGCAAAAAGATGGGGGAAAACCACGCCAAGGGTGTCAGGTCTAACAGGGAGGAAGATGCAGGTAGAGATACAGGTACGGGTTTAAAGTGAAGTAGAAAGAGAGATAGGGAGAAGAAATGTAGAGAAAGGCAGAGGAGTAAATGTATCCAAGGGGTGAGTTAAAGAGAAAGGTAACATAGATAAAAAGGTGAATTTGAGTGTGATGAAGGCACAACAGACTCGAACGCCGACCTCCAGCAATCCCCCATGTACAAGGATGCCGCCGGAGAATGAAACGAGAGCCGACCCAAAGTTGCAGGTGAAAATAGTTTTTATTCCATTTTTTCGCGACCTGCCAGCATAACGTTTCAGCCTGCCCAGTTGATGACATGATGCTATTGGTGGAGCAATCAATTTTTAAAGTGCAAAGTGCAAGGAAAACTGTTACCTGATTGGTTGTCACAGTTACCATCATGAAAGGAAATAGACGATATACTACACATGGGTTTAGATACAATGTAAAAAACCTCATAAATATTGGTGTAGAAAACATTTAAAAATACGTTTACATAAAAGACAGCAAATATGACAGTCCTCTAAAAAATTTTGTAAAACATATTAAAAAATATCAATGAATACATTCATGTCAAGCAAGTTCGTGCAAAATGGATGCAGTTGATTAGAAACTAAGGCGAAGCCCTAGGACATTAAGACCCAAGTGGGTAAAATCTATATCAACATATATAATCCATAGATGTAAACATTGACAACCATATGGTTCTGTAAATATTAACAACAAGTAACAAGTGTGCAAAAAGTGTGCAAAACAAGTGCAAGAAAGATAATATAAAAGATCCAACTCTTATATTAAAAAATCATTAAAAACACATTTTATATGTTAAAAACCACTGCAATGTGCACAGAAGGAGGCACGCACCTGGCTACTTCCCCTAATCAAGAATTTACAGTAATGGGGAAGTTATGTTAAAACTCATTATTAGTTCTTTAATTTGCAAAGGTGCTGCCGTGGTACAGTAGCATCGAGATTAAAGACAGGTATAAAAATCTTCCCTAGCATTAAAGCCTAGAGGAGACCTACATTCGAGATCCACAATATATCTTGTTTCCAGTGCTCGTAAAATAGCTTCACGATTCCCACCCCTACTCAGGGGAGGAACTGCATCAATAACAAAATACTTCAGCAGCTGACAGTTGTTACCATGACAATCCTTGAAGTGTCGTGCGACTGGGTAAGCGGTGTCACTGGTGTTGATGGCCCTGATGTGCTGGAGTATTCATTTGTGAACCTGCAACTTGGTACTCCCAACATATTGCAGGCCACACAGACACTCCAGCACATACACCGCGAACTAAGTCTTACACGTCAGCTGTTTGTGGATCATGCGGGGGATGTCGGAAAAAGGTGTGATGTATTCTGCCCGACTCACTCCGTGTTTACAGGCCTTACATGAGGAGCACTTCCTGAAACCCTTACTTGCCTGCAACCAGGTGGTACTGGTTATTACCTCTGGACTGGATTTTACCAGAGCATCGCTCATAGAGCGTCCTTTCCTAAAGGAAATATCAGGCTTAGCTGACATCAAACTGCCAATGACCGGGAATTGCAAACCAAGTTCCAGTTATTGTTAAGAATTTTACGGAGGGCTTGGTGCTGTCTATTGTACGTCAGAATGAGTCTGATTGGTTTTTTAATATCAATGAGTTTCCCTGCCTGGGATTTCTTGTGAAGTAGAGCCTCTTTCCTCGGAATCAAGTTAGCCTTCCGGATAGCCTGGTCTACTGCTGTCTTGGTGTACCCCCTGGCCAAGAATGATTTTTTGCTGGCCTCCTGTGCTAGCTTGCATTGGGTGTCAGTGCTGCAGATACGTCTGATATGCAGCATCTCCCCATAGGGGATGCTACATATCAAATGAGCCAGATGGTGGCTTTTGGCCTGCAGCACTGTATTCCCGGCTGCCGGTTTTCTGTAAAGAACAGTCTCCAATTTGTTGTTGTTAACCACAACCTCCACATCCAAAAACAAATCTTCTCTTGACTGATGTTAGAAGTGAAAACAAGATTAAATGCATTGTTGTTGATCGTGTCAATGAAGTCACTGGTCTGCTGTCGAGTACCCCGCCATATAAAATAAATATCATCAATATAGCGGAACCAGTGTACCACATGTTCAACAAAAATATCATGGAATGTGCCGTGGAGGGCCTGTTCCTCCCAGTAGCCCATTTGCGGGCAGGCATAACTGGGAGAGAAGCAGGCCCCCCTAGCAACACCCCTGATTTGCTGGAAATACTGATTGTTGAACATAAAGAAATTATTATGTAGACAAAAAGAAATCATAGCGATCAACATCTTGTTATGTTCATGCATCTGAATTGGTCTGTTGCCCCCCAAATAGAATTTTATCGATCTCAGCCCGTCACTGTGTTGAATGCCGGTGTATAACACTGAGACAACCAGCGTCACCAACCAACAATCAGAATCCCATGGTACATCGTCCAATTTTCTTATATATATTACCTACTGGCGGTCGCCAGTAGGTAGTTATAGTTAGGACCTAGTTTCCATAGGAAATCCACAACATTCTATTTGGAATAACTTTGGCGCTGGTGGACGAATCTTTGTGAATTTCTCCAAGAAAATGGTCTGCTCGGTTCCGCTCCTTCCCTGAAAGTTGGGGTGATTCGTCAAGTGGGGGCCGAGAAAAAAGGGGGGTCCCAAAACGTGTTTTCCCCATGCAATTTTCCATAGGGACCTTTAGCCAGGGCTACAGCCCGAACGGCTGAAGGGAATTACACAGAATTTGGTAGAGAGGTAGAGTTCTGTTTGCAGATTGTGCGTTTTGTTAAATGGTGTAAATCCGTTTAGTAGTTTCTGAGAAAATTGCAAGTGAAATCATAGCGATATCTAGAAACGGAGTTCAGCACGCGTACGGAAACCTGTTCAATTACGAGCGCGAGATGCATGATGATTGGACTGTGAACTGTCTGTCAACACTCGAAACCAGGAAGTGTTGATGGCCATCTTGTGCCTCGCTAGAACCGAGTCACAAGAAAACAGTAAAACAAAGTTGAGAAATAATGGAAGGGGGTCGGCTAGAAACATTCTGACCCTCTAGGCTTGCTCAGGGGATCGTACATGGATGTTAAGGCTCTATTTTTTATTTTTATTTTTTTAAAGAAAAATCGCGGCATACGCGTATGGAAATACGTACAATTACGAGCAAGAGCTGCAGGCTGATTGGCTGTCAATACTCCAAACCAGGAAGTGTTGGCAGCCATCTTGTTTGTCGGGAGAGCAGAGTCACAAGAAAACAGTAAAACAAAGTTGAGAAATAAGGATAGGGGGCAGGGTAGAAATATTCTCAATCAATCAATCAATCAGATCATTTGTATAGCGCGCTACTCACCCGGAAGGGTCTCAAGGCGCTTGTGGGAGGGGGGCCGCTACTGCTCGAACAGCCAGGTCTTGAGTTGTCTCCTGAAGGCGAGGTGGTCCTGGGTCAGCCGAAGGTGGATGGGGAGGGAGTTCCATGTCTTGGCCGCCAGGTAGGAGAAGGATCTGCCTCCGGCGGTGGCTCTTCGGATGCGTGGTACCGCGGCGAGGGCGAGGCTGGCGGATCGTAGCTGGCGGGTGGGCGTGTGGAAGGTCAGGAGGTCGTTGAGGTACTTGGGGCCCAGGTCGTGGAGAGACTTGTGTGCATGGGTGAGGAGTCTGAACGTGATCCTCTTTTTGACGGGGAGCCAGTGCAGGTTCCTCAGGTGGCTGGAGATGTGGCTGCGTCAAGGGATGTCCAGGATGAGTCGGGCGGAGGCGTTCTGAATTCGTTGCAGTCTTTTCTGTAGCTTGGCAGTGGTTCCGGCGTAGAGGGTGTTTCCGTAGTCCAGCCGGCTGGTGACGAGGGCCTGGGTGACCGTCTTCCTGGTTTTGATCGGGATCCATCGGAAGATCTTGCGGAGCATGCGGAGGGTGTGAAAGCATGACGAGGAGACGGCGTTGACTTGTCTGGTCATCGAGAGGGAGGAGTCCAGGATGAAGCCCAGGTTGCGTGCGTGGTCTGTCGGCTTGGGGGCGGTGCCCAGGGCCACCAGGAGTCGTCCCAGGCGGAGGGTGATGGTCCAAGGATGAGGACTTCCGTCTTGTCTGAGTTCAGTTTCAAGCGGCTGTTCTGTTCTTCATCCACTCGGCGACGTCTTTCATCCCTTCGTGGAGGCTGGTTCTGGCGGTGTCGGGGTCTCTGGTGAGGGAGAGGATCAGCTGGGTGTCGTCGGCGTAGGAGATGATGTTGAGGTTGTGCTGGCGTGCGATGGCTGCGAGAGGTCTCATGTAGACGTTGAAGAGGGTGGGGCTGAGTGATGATCCTGGGGGGACGCCGCAGATGACTTCGGTGGCTTCGGAACGAAACGGGGGGAGGCGGACTCTCTGTGTTCTTCCAGCGAGGAACGAGATGATCCACTTCAATGCCTTCTCTTGGATGCCGGTGTTGCTGAGGCGTTGGACTAGGGTGCGGTGGCAGACAGTGTCGAACACGGCAGAGAGGTCCAGGAGGATGAGTGCCGCTGTTTCCCCGTTGTCGAGAAGGGCTCGGATGTCGTCGGTGGCTGCGGTGAGGGCGATCTCGGTGCTGTGGTTGGCTCTGAAACCGGACTGCGAGGGTTTGAGGGATCCATTCGTCTCGAGGAAGGCGGCAAGCTGTCTGTTGGCGATCTTCTCGATGACTTTGGCAGGAAAAGGGAGGAGCGAGATGGGGCGGAAGTTTTTGAGGTTGGTGGGGTCCGCTGTTGGTTTCTTCAGTAGGGCGCTGAGCTCGGCATGCTTCCAGCCGAAGGAGGTGTTGATGACGTCTCGGAGCTGGGGTGCGATGGTGGAGTCGGCCTTGTTGAAGACGTGGTGGGGGCAGGGGCCGGTTGGAGATCCGGAGTGGATGGTGTTCATCGTGCGGGCTATGTCTTCTGTGGTTACTGCGGTCCAGGTGCAGAGGGCCGTGGTGGGGTGCGTTGGTTCGATGGTTGGGTGCGAGGATGGTGTGCCGAAGCTGTTGTGGATGTCGGCAATCTTGCGGTGGAAGAACGAGGCGAGGGAGTCGCAGAGGTCTTGTGAGTGGGTGATGTTGTTGTTGCCGGTGCTGGGGTTGGAGAACTCCTTAACGATGCTGAAGAGTTCCTTGCTATCGTGGGCGTTGTTGTCCAGTCGCTCCTTCAGTGATTTCTTCTTGGTGGTGTGGATGAGCTGGTGGTGCTTGCGGGTTGCGTGTTTGAGGGCGGTCATGTTGTCAGTGGTCCGGTCGAGCAGCCAGGCTTTCTCGAGGGTGTGGCAGGTCTTCTTGGAGTCCTTGAGTTCGTCGGTGAACCAGGGAGCCTTCTTGCTTCTGGGTTTGCTGGGAGGGTTCTTCAGTGGTGCGAGGTCGTCGGCGCAGGTTGTCAGCCAGTGCGTGAAGTTGCGGGCAGCTTCGTTGGGGTCTGGTGTGCTGGCAGGTGGGTTCTGGTTGAGGGAGGTAGTGAGCTGGTCAGCGGTGATCTTGCTCCAGCTCCTGTGGGGTACCTGTTGCGGGTGGTGGTGGGTAGTCGTTTTCCTGACCCTAAAGTCTTGGTCAGGGGGTGGTACATAGATCTTTAGGCTCATTTAATTTTTTTGTAAAAATAAAAAATGGCGGGGTACTCGTGCAGTACTTGTACGCGGTGGAAAAAAAACTAGAAGTCCGTTTTATTCATTAGGTTCCGGGGGGGCAAATTACGGGGGCAATTTGTTTGCATAATGGGGGCTTGTAAGGTGCCCCGAGCACTGGGGAACGGCAATCCTCTGGTTTTATTTTTTAGTATGCGGGGGGTTACAGTCCTACTGCCCGCAGTCTCGGTGAGCGGCACTCCTCGGGTCTTTTTTTAAAAATAATATGTTTTGAGCTCTCTCTCCCTCCCCGTACACGTCGCGGGGAACGCCACCTTTCAGGGGCAGTGATTTGTAAAATGACCTTTCAGCTCCAGGTACCTGCATTGTCTGGAGTTTTTTATTAATGTTGGGAGGGTGGGCTTGATAATACGTCCTTGTAAATTCCCATGGAAGCCTATGTTCTGGTGTTAACATGGGCTTCAATGGGAAATAACAAGGCCGTATTATCAAGCTCATTATTGCCGTTTTATCTGCAGTTTCCTGCCAATAAAACTGCGATAATTTTAACACCGGTCCTTGATAATATGCACCTAAGTTTACTGGTCAAAAAAAGAGCAATGGGCCATATTATCAACATAAGGCGATACATTATCGTCGTTTTTATCGGCAGGAAACTGCAGATAAAGCGGTGATAATGGGCTTGATAATATGCCCTTGTGAATAACCATAGCAGCCCAGGTTAACATCAGAACCTGAGCTGCTATGGGAATTTACAAGGGCCTATGTTTTTTTAATAATGTTGGGAGGGTGGGCTTGATAATACGTCCTTGTTAATTCCCCTAGAAGTCTATGTTCTGGTGTCAACATGGGCTTCTATGGGAAATAACAAGGCCGTATTATCAAGCTCATTATCGTCATTTTATCGGCAGTTTCCTGCCAATAAAACTGCGATAATTTTAACACCGGTCCTTGATAATATGCACCTAAGTTTACTGGTCAAAAAGAGAGCAATGGGCCATATTATCACCAAAAGGCGATACATTATCGTCGCTTTTATCGGAAGGAAACTGCTATTAAATCGGCGATAATAGCTTGATAATATGCCCTTGTGAATAACCATAGCAGCCCAGGTTAACACCAGAACCTGGGCTGCTATGGGAAGTAACAGTTTCCTGTCGATAAAAGCAGCGATAATGTATCGCCTTTTGTTGATAATATGCTCCTTCATTTCTATGATAGTATGTAAAGCTTTCTTTTTTGTGTAGCAGTTGTACTCTCTACGCATGCGCAGTGCCGTTCCGAAGCCCACGTTTTCTTTTTCTTCAAGTTCAAGAAGCAAACCTTTCTTTATTTCAGGTAGTAAATCTGTCGCTTTCTTTTCCCGGTTCGTGTGTGTCATCCGCTGCTGTACTTTTGTACAGTATTAATAATCATATTTTGTCTATATTTATTTGAAAGGTAGTGCCGAGGCACCAAATGTTGATTGCCTACTCCGTCCACCGCCATTTTAGTCGTTTTTCACCGTTGTTTTTATTATATCTGTTAGTTAGAACTCAGTAGTTTTCAATCCTAGTCTTGTATATCTTACTATAGTATTTCAACATTATTTTTATTGTGGACCGTCATACCCCTCCCCCACAAAATAAAAGAAGTATGTAGTTTTTTTTATTAACATTTATTAAACAATAAATATAAACAAAACTCAATTATAACTATATTAGAACTAGAAAAATAATTTTAACAAACAATGTTATAAACAAATTGTGAAATGGATTCCAAAAGGTGTCCGATAGGTAACCTGCAAAAGAAAAAAGAAAATTAGAGTTTAGAATTATGTAGATGTGAGTAAATGAGCTGAAGCAGTACGGGGCATATTATAAAGAACGGCGATAAAATTATCGCCGTTTTAGCGGTAGGAAACTGCAGCTAAAGCGGCAATAATGGGCTTGATAATATGCTCTTGTGAATTTCCATAGCAGCCCTGGTTCTGGTGGTAACCTGGGCTAATATGGGAATTCACAAGGGCATATTATCAAGCCAATTATCGCCGCTTTAGCGGCAGTTTCCTGCCGCTGAAACTGCGATAATTTTATTGCCGTTCTTGATAATATGCCCCTACAAGTTTTGGTAACTCTACGGTTTTACGTGTGCAGTGTGACTTGTACATTTCAGTTCTGTTATAGTGCCGCGTTCAAGATGTGTCTATATGGAAGTGCCTATTGCGTTACTGACGCCCGTTATGCCGACTTATTTCTAATGCATTGCTATGAAGGCTTTATAGATCTAGGCCTCTGTGTTTACCGTTGTATAACCCTTGCGGCTAAACATTTCAGGCAGTTGGTGTCACAACTTGTTTTCAAAAATTCTTCTACATGTCCAAGCAGACAGCAGTGTCTAAGTTTAAGAGAGAAAGAGAAATGATGTCACAGAGAGTGAGAGAGAGAAAGAGAGAGAAAACAACATTAAAACTGTATCGCAGAGTCTGGAGTTGAGATTTTTTCTTGAAAAGTCAGACGTAGATTTACTAGCTCTTTACATCACTTTACCAATGTTAAAAGTGACTCAAAAGTGGCGTAATAAGGTTGTCGATCTGTTTGTCAGACTGTTGTAACCTATCTGATGTCACTGCTCGGAGGTAATTATAGATTTTACAGAGAAGCTGCTGTACACTACGCACTCTGGGCCATAATATCAAGCCTGGGCGACAAAATTATCGCCATTTTATCTGAAGGAAAGTGTCGCTAAAGTGGCGATAATGGGTTTGATAATATGCTGTATGAAATTCCAATTGAAGCTCATGTTAGATGTCCTTCACATCTAACATGAGCTTCGATTGGAATTCCATAGAGCATATTTTCAAACCCATTATAGCCACTTTAGCGGCACTTTGCTGCCGATAAAGTGGCAATAATTTTGTTGCCAAGGCTTGATAATATGACCCTCTCTCCTTTCACAAATAAAGGTTACACTAAAGTTTTACGGGTGCAGTGTACCTGGTACATTTCACTTGTTATAGTGCCGCGTTCAAGTGGTGTCTATATGGAAGTGCCTACTGCGTTACTGACTCCCGTTATGCCGACTTATTTCTAATGCATTGCTATGAAGGATTTGAAGATCTAGGCCTCTGTGCTTACCGTTGTATAAACGTTGCGGCCAAACACATAAGAAAGTAGAGTTCACAACTTCATTTGAACAATTCTTCTACAAGTCCAAGCAGACAGCAGTGTCTATAAGTTTAAGAGAGAAAGAGAAATGTTGTCACAGAGAGTGAGAGAGAGTTAGAGAGGGAAAACAACATTAAAACTGTGTCGCAGAGTCTGGAGTTGCGATTTTTTCTTGAAAAGTCAGACATAGATTTACTAGCTCCTTGCATCACTTTACCCTATGTTAAAAGTGACTCAAAAGTGGCGTAATAAGGTTGTGGATCTGTTTGTCAGACTGTTGTAACCTATCTGTTGTCACTGCTTGGAGGTAATTATAGATTTTACAGAGAAGCTGCTGTACACTACGCACTCTGGGCCATAATATCAAGCCTGGGCAACAAAATTATCGCCACTTTATCAGCAGGAAAGTGTCGCTAAAGTGGAGTTAATGGGTTTGATAATATGCTCTATGGAATTCCAATCGAAGCTCATGTTAGATGTCCTTCACATCTAACATGAGCTTCGATTGGAATTCCATAGAGCATATTATGAAACCCATTATCGTCACTTTAGCGGCTTTTTCAATGAATATATATATATATATATTCACTGAAAAAACCATAGATTTCACACACGTTATAGTTAGGAATTAGCATTTAAAAAACCTTGCAAATTCATTGAAAAAACCATAGGTTTCACACACGTTATAGCTCGGAATTATCATTTTAAAAAACTTAGATATTCATTGAAAAAACCATAGGTTTCACACGTTATAGTTAGCAGGACATTTCTCTCATACAAAACCTTTGAAATTCTCCATTATAGTTAGCTCAGCTAACTATAACTTGCGCGCCCGCAATGCACTGCTGATGACGTCACATATTACATCACTCATGACATGGTCAGTGACATCACTCATGACATCACTGATGACATCTCAAATGACATCCCTGATGACATCACTGATGACATCGTCCAGTGAATGTGTGTCTTTCTGAAAAATAAATATTTTTTATATATGTATATCTGAACGTCGATGGAAGAATAAATGGGTATATAAGTATCTAAATGGATGTTTTTTTTTGTAAAATTGATTGTATAACTGACTTATTAAGTATATTTAAGTGAATAGGTGTATTTGCGAGTAATCTTTAAATATTTAAATATCTGTATCAGTGTCTCACTTTGTATATAAGTGGCTGCATGGGTTGGTGAGTAGCTACATCAGTGTGTATATGGGTTATTAGTTGCTTTTTTGAGTACCAAAATGAGTGTCTGTATGGTTCGGTGGGGAGTATTACTTAGCGCACAGATGCATGAATGACTGACTCACTGTTTATATGTGTTTTGAAGACAGCATGTGTGCAGGACTGTATGGGTGGATGAGTGTGTGTATGGGTGTGTTAGTGAGTGAATGACTGTCTCAATAGTATCTTTATGAGTAACTACATATGTTTTGAACTAGTATATGTGAGTATTGATGTATATAAGTGAGTATATGTCAGAGCGAGAGATTCTAAGACTTCCTGTATAAATAAGTATGAGTTTCTATAAGTGATTGTTTAAGAGAGTAAGTATGTGTACGAATCTGTAGAAGTTAGTGTAGTGGTGGGTGTATAGCTGTATATGCAAGGAAATGGATATTTGATAGTTTATTTGCATGCGTGAGTATGTGTGTGAGTAACTCTATAGATGAGTGTCGGTGTTTAACAGGATGTATAGGTGTATGAGTACATACGATAAGTTACTACATGTATGAGTGACTATATAGAATTGTTGGTGAATGAGTGGATGTGTATGTAGATTTTGGAATTACTGAATAGGTTATTCTAACTGGAATTGGTATCTCCATTTTTTTGAAAATTTTAGTTTCTATTTTTGATCGTGTGTATCAAAGGTTATATTACAGTGAGAGGAGGTCTGCCACAAGGATGATGTCATCAGTGATGTCATCAGGGATGTCATTTGAGATGTCATCAGTGATTTCATGAGTGATGTCACTGACCATGTCATGAGTGATGTAATATATGACGTCATCAGCAGTGCATTGCGGGCGCGCGAGTTATAGTTAGCTGAACTAACTATAACGGAGGAATTTCAAAGGTTTTGTATGAGAGAAATGTTCAGCTAACTATAACGTGTGAAACCTATGGTTTTTTCAATGAACTTCTAAGGTTTTTAAATGCTAATTCCTAACTATAACGTGTGTGAAACCTATGGTTTTTTCAATCAATTTGCAAGGTTTTTTAAATGCTAATTCCTAACTATAATGTGTGTAAAACCTATGGTTTTTTCAGTGAATTTCAAAGGTTTTGTAAATGATAATTTATAAATGTATTAATTATTATGTCTTTCTTTTTATACTAATTTCTTATATTTTTAAGATAAATATTTATATTTATTTTATTTTTTAGATTAAATGTTATATTCTTATTATAAAATAATAACAAAACTAAATTGCAAAGGACTTTTTGGATTAATAATTGCTTGACCAATGCTCTTGGGGCCCTATGCTCACAATGCTGTATCAATCCTTACACCTGCTTCAAGCATGTGCAAGGTTTTGATGCAGCATACGCTCAAAAGTACCTGAATGAAATGTTATACATTTCACTCAGTCGCTTTTAGGAGGCGTTGCTGCACCCCCTTCTGCACAAGAAAGCCTCTTCTGGCGCAGCTCTTTACAATGTAATACACCCTCCAGATGCGTCACATTGTTAGTAGCACACACCATGGCACATCTTTTGCACCACCGCTGTGTCACAAAAGTGACGCAACGGCTGTGTAAAAGAGGTACAAGGGGATTGTAAATCCGCCCCTAACACACGCAAATTCACCCAGGCAGTTTCACCAGCAGCGCAAATTGAAGCATAGACTTGTAACATATTTATGTACATAGGTTACATTCAAGTGCTTCGGACATACTACAGAATACTATAGATAAACACCTCATAGATTTATGCTGTAGCACTTCCTTATAGTTCTGCACTTTCACATTCTCCATACACTAGTAAGATATTGATTCATTCATTTATGAACTACACATTTATTCTGACAAACTTTTACACACTAACATAGAAATATAGTTCTTTCTTTGACCAGTGAAGGTAGTTCTAAAAATAACTTTTTTTTTTTTTTTAGTTTTGTAGTTTTTTGTGTATTTTCTCAACAAATTCCAAGCGGAACAAAAGAATGAAAAAAAAAACCAACTAATTTCGAGGACAGCAATGATCCTGCATCCTGCGTTTCATCAGGTCTATAGACTGTTCCCTATAACACAAAAGTTTATCGCAATAAATGCATAGAATTTTAACTTTAGCAAAGTCAGAAGCAGTATGTGGGTGTGGACTGCTTGCTGAAAATGCTGTTGCCGCAGTTGATGTGCTTGGTGTTCCTTCAGGTGGGTTCTCGTGCAACCTTCGTCTTGAAGCGCGAGCAAATTTCTTGGGGTGCAAGTTCTTCACGTGTCGCACCATATTTGCATTGCCAAAGGAGTATTTTTTAGATGGATCACCCCTTGAAAGGGTTGTTTGGCAAATTTTACAGGTTACTTTTGGTGCATTAACCTTTTTTTGTCCTTCTGGAAAAGTAAAAAACTTCCAAATTAGAGCTTCTTTCCTCTTCTTTGGACGTTCTTCAGGAATTAAATCTCCCTCTGAAGAACTGCTGCAAGATGACTCCATTGCTCTTATTATTGTGATCTTCCTTCTATTTGAGAAGATTCTCAGAAGAGATGATTCTTCTTACAAACTCAAAGTCGAATAATTATAATGGGACGGAACTTTCAACAGTCGCAATAGGAAAAGTTATGAACCAATCAAATCTCTACTTTTAAAGTCACATGTCTTTGCTACGCTTATGATGCGCTTACGCAGCTATTTCGATACCAGAACGCATGATGTTCTACCGCGATTTGAGTAATTGTTTTAAAAGTAATATATGATTATTACAAGTAATAAAAAAAATTCATAGTTATCCCAAATGTCTGCCCTTAGTATGTACATTAAATACATGAATAAATGTTTTAAACCAAGTAGAAACATTGCCCCCTTTCGCATACAGAACGCTGTACATGACGTCACACGGAAGCTTTAATGAAACGCGCAACGTCAAAGCATATTCCTACCATATACGCGGGTACACACTGAGTATGCAGTACAAACTATGGTGCGATCACCCTCTCAGTGACAAATCAGAGCTCAGGGCACGCTAATGAGAATGATTATAAGTGTTCACTCATTCCAGATCCGATTCTGGAACTGCCTCTGCGTACATTATAACACCACCCCCATCTCTCTCTGTTGTTAATTGAAGTGCACACACTCATACTTGCACATGCGCGGTGCACGCCCGCCCACACTACCCACATGCCACCACCTAGCATGCTTGCTATCACTAAGCCTGGAAACCAATACATTACCCAATGGGTTGTCCCCCAGGGCCGTCATTCTTGCAGACCGCGAAAACGCTATCAATGACGGCCCTGGGCTTGGTTTGGTCAGCCCCCGCGGTTCCCATATAATGCGGGCACTGACGTGAGCACGCTCTCTTTTGCCTGACTGTGCTGCGGTGACAGACAGACTGTCGAAAATATCCCAGACTCAGCGAAACCGCAGCCTTTGAAGACACGACAAAAGACGACAGAAGCAAAGGTAAGAGAAGACGTCACAACATCAGCCTCCACTGTAAATTGCATATGCATAATGCTATTTTATTCTCCTTCATATGGCTTTCCTACCCCTGAATAGTTTTAAATTGTGCTTACATAATTGAAATATTTCTTTATAAGTCACAAGGTCCTATACACCTCTAATTTAAAAAATTGCGCGTGCATCAATGTATTTGTCATATTTCTGTACTACGCCACGTGTTTAGGCCATTATTATTATTAATTGTGCGTCCATGATAGTATTTTTTTTCTGCTTCACGAGGCCGTCCCAGGCCTGTATTAAGTTATTGATCTTCCTTTGTTTGCTGAAGCTGCAGCAGTTAAACTACAGAATATTAAGAACCCACATTAAAATTCACTTTTGATAGTAGTTACGCAACTCAGTTTACGATGACTAATCAAAATATCCTTTTGTTTCCTTCACCAAACATCGTTCAGAAGCAACCACGGCCTATTGAGCAACAGCAATGGAATTGACTGCAGCGTATTGAATATACTTTGACGTATAGAAGCAGAGTTCAAGTCGGGTGGTGAACTCCGGTGGCCGCACTGTTTATACAAGGTAAGCACAGCAGCCTAGATCTACAAAGCCTTCATGGCAATGCATTAGAAATAAGTCGGCATAACGGGCGTCAGTAACGCAGTAGGCACTTCCATATAGACACCACTTGAACGCGGCACTATAACAACTGAAATGTACCAGGTACACTGCACACGTAAAACTGTAGTGTAACCTTTATTTGTGAAAGGAGAGAGAGCCAAATTATCAAGCCTTGGCAACAAAATTATCGCCACTTTATCGGCAGCAAAGTGCCGCTAAAGTGGCGATAATGGGTTTGATAATATGCTCTATGGAATTCCAATCGAAGCTCATGTTAGATGTGAAGGACATCTAACATGAGCTTCGATTGGAATTCCATAGAGCATAATATCAAGCCCATTATCGCCACTTTAGCGACACTTTCCTTCCGATAAAGTGGTGATAATTTTGTCGACCAGGCTTGATATTATGGCCCAGAGTGCGTAGTGTACAGCAGCTTCTCTGTAAAATCTATAATTACCTCCGAGCAGTGACAACAGATAGGTTACAACAGTCTGACAAACAGATTCACAACCTTATTACGCCACTTTTGAGTCACTTTTAACTTGAGTAAAGTTATGCAAGGAGCTAGTAAATCTATGTCTGACTTTTCATGAAAAAATCTCAACAACAGACTCTGCGACACAGTTTTAATGTTGTTTTCTCTCTCTCTCTCTCACTCTCTGTGACATTATTTCTCTTTCTCTCTTAAACTTAGACACTGCTGTCTGCTTGGACATGTATAAGAATTGTTGAAAACAAGGTGTGACACCAACTTCCTGAAATGTTTAGCCGCAAGGTTTATACAACGGTAAGCACAGAGGCCTAGATCTACAAAGCCTTCATAGCAATGCATTAGAAATAAGTCGGCATAACGGGTGTCAGTAACGCAATAGGCAGGGGCTGAGAAAAAGGAGGGGTCCCAAAAGTTGTTTTCCACATGTAATTTTCCATAGGACACACACTCGACGCAGTCTTCTCCTCCAGCACAGACATCGACTTCAGCCACGCCACAGAGCTTCAATGGACGGACCACAGCTGCGTCCACTTCACCTTCAAGAGAACGACGACCCACCAACACCAGCAACAGGCCGCCCGCAGAAGCTGGAACAAGATCACAGCAGACCAGCTCGCCACCGCCCTGAGCCAGCACCCTCCTGCCAGCTCTGCGAACCCCAGCCAGGCCGCCGACAACCTCACGAAGTGGATCAGCAACTGCGCGGATGAACTCGCCCCACTGAGGACCCCGCCTAGCAGACCCGGCAGCAAGAAGGCCCCATGGTTCACCGACGAACTCAAGAGCTCCAAGAAGAACTGCCGAGCCCTCGAGAAAGTCTGGAGAAGGGAACCAACACCGGACAACAGGACCTCCTTCAAACTTGCCACCCGGAAACACCACCAGCTGATCCGCGCCGCCAAGAAAACAGCATTCAAGGACCGGTTGGACAACAACGCACACAACTGCAAGGAACTCTTCAACATCGTGAAAGAGCTTTCCAACCCCAGCGCAGGAAACAACGACATCACCCCATCGCAAGACCTCTGCAACTCCCTCGCTTCATACTTCCACAACAAGATCGCGGACATACACAACAGCTTCAACAACCAACCAACGCACACCATGACCGAGCAACCACCCCCCACCACCACCCTCCACGCCTGGACCCCGATCAGCACCGAAGACACCATCCGCACGATGAACTCCATCCACTCCGGATCACCGACCGACCCCTGCCCTCACCACGTCTTCAACAAAGCCGACGCTGTCATCGCACCCCACCTGCGGGACATCATCAACACATCCTTCGACACCACCATCTTCCCTGAGAGCTGGAAACACGCCGAACTCAGCGCTCTACTCAAGAAACCAACAGCGGACCCCACCGACCTCAAGAATTACCGCCCCATCTCGCTCCTCCCGTTTCCAGCCAAAGTCATCGAGAAGACCGTCAACAAGCAGATGGCCGCCTTCCTCGAGACGAACGGATCCCTCGACCCATCACAGTCCGGCTTCCGAGCCAATCACAGCACCGAGACCGCCCTCATCGCCGCCACCGATGACATCCGAGCCCTGATGGACAATGGAGAAACAGCGGCCCTCATCCTCCTTGACCTCTCCGCGGCATTCGACACGGTCTGCCACCGCACCCTAGTACGGCGCCTCAGCAACATCGGAATCCAGGACAAGGCGCTGGAGTGGATCATCTCCTTCCTCGACGGAAGAACGCAGAGAGTCCGCCTACCACCGTACAAGTCAGAGGCCTCCGAAGTCATCTGCGGCGTCCCCCAAGGATCATCTCTGAGCCCCACCCTCTTCAACGTCTACATGAGCCCCCTCGTACGCAAACACAACCTCAGCATAATCTCCTACGCCGACGACACCCAGCTGATCCTCTCCCTGACCAACGACCCCGCCGCCGCCAGAGCCAACCTGCACGAAGGGATGAAAGAGGTAGCCGAGTGGATGACGACCAGCCACCTGAAACTGAACTCGGACAAGACGGAGGTCCTCATCCTGGGCTCCTCACCCTTCGCCTGGGACGACTCCTGGTGGCCTCCCGCCCTGGGCACCGCACCCAAACCGACAGACCATGCACGCAACCTGGGCTTCATCCTGGACTCCTCCCTCTCCATGACCAGGCAAGTCAACAACGTCTCCTCGGCGTGCTTCAACATCCTACGCATGCTACGGAAGATCTTCTGGTGGATCCCCACCGAGACCAGGAAGACCGTCACCCAGCCCCTCGTCACCAGCCGACTGGACTACGGCAATGCACTCTACGCCGGTACCACCGCCAAGCTCCAGAAGAGACTCCAGCGGATCCAGAACGCCTCAGCCAGACTCATCCTCGACATCCCACGAACCAGCCACATCTCCGGACATCTGAGAGACCTTCACTGGCTCCCCGTCAACAAAAGAATCACCTTCCGCCTCCTCACCCACGCACACAAAGCCCTACACGACCAAGGCCCGAGCTACCTCAACAGCCGAGTCAACTTCTACGCTCCCAAACGCCACCTCCGATCAGCCAACCACGCCCTCGCCGCCGTCCCCCGCATCCGAAGAGCGACTACGGGAGGAAGGTCCTTCTCCTACCTGGCCGCCAAGACCTGGAACTCCCTCCCGACCGACCTGCGCCTGACCCAAGACCACCTCTCCTTCAGGAAGAAGCTGAAGACCTGGCTGTTCGAGCAGTAGCGGCCCCCCCCCCCCCCCCCCCCCCCCCCCCAGCGCCTTGAGACCCTACGGGTATGTAGCGCGCTTTATAAGTGTCACTGATTGATTGATTGATAGGAAACTTCAGACACAGCTACAGCCTGAATTGCTGAACAGAATTACACCAAATTTGGTTTAGACAGCAAACTTTTAATTAAATTGTGTAAATCTGTTCAGTAGTTCCTGAGAAATTAAAAAAATAAAAGTTTCGATATCTAGGGATGCGGTGGTGTTACAACCCCTCCCGAGCTTCACTGTGATTGGCTGCAACACTCCAAAACAGGAAGTGTTGGCAGCCATGTTGTGACTCGGTAGAACCGAGTCACTAGGAAACAGTAAAACAAAGTTGGAAAACAAGAAAAGGGGGCAGGGTAGAAACAACCCGACTCCCTAGGCCTGTCCAGGGGGTCCCACAAGGACCCCCAGGTCCAAAAAAAGGATTTTTTGTAAAAATGTCGTCGTAATGTGCCCTGCAGTTGTGAATACCACCACATTAGGAAAAAAAATGAAGCGTGTACTCCCACGCTTCATTTCATTGAGGCCCCCGGGTGGGCCAGATCCTGGGGGCATTTCCCAAAAATATTAGCGGGGGCTGCAGGGCCCCCACAGCACCCGGTACCGCCACCTCCCCGGGACTATGTTTATAATTTGCAGGAGGGCACACGGCCCTCCCGCAGCCCCGGGGACCGCCAACCCCAGGGGCTCCCTTTTTTTAAATTTAATATTAAACCAGTGTGGGGGGTTTGAGCCCCCCACATGCCCCGGGACCGCCATGTTCATGTTACATCAGTGGTCTGTTACGGAGCCCCAGGACCACCACCTCCCTGGGACTGTACACTACTTGGGAGGGGGGCCACGCGGCCCCCACCAGGAGCCCTTGATGGCCCTGGGGACCACCCCCCCAGGGCCAGCTTCTGCAGTGTCCCGGGGTGCCCACCTCCGGGACACTGTTGTTTGCTATGGCAGGGTGGAAGCCGTGCGGCTCCCGCCCTGTCATAGCAAACTTGCATTGGATTTTGGAAGTGAGAGCAGGGAAACCTGTTCTCTCTTCCAAAATCCAAAGCCGATTGCTTTTCCACACGGGGAGCTGCATGTTAACAGCTCCCTGTGTTGAAAAGCAATGCTGGCTCCTGCAGGAGGTGGGGAGCTGGCAGGGACCGTGGGGGCATTGGGGCTCCCCCCATGGTCCCCTACCATGAGGTAAGGCCCTGGGGGATGGGGTCCCCAGAGTGAATGTAAATTAATGAAAGTGGACTTTTTTTTATGTGGAGTTGCGATCCTAGCGTGGTGCTTAGTGCAGCCACCTGGTGTGAGCGCGGGGGTGCGCGGCTCCCAGTGGGGCCCACTGGTGTGAATGCGAGGGGTGCGCTTTGCTCAGCGCAGCCCCCTAGTGTGAATGCGAGGGGTGCGCAGCTCCCAGCACAGCGTCTGGTGTGAACGCGTTGGATGCGCAGCGCTCAGCGCGGCCTCCTAGTGTGAAGGCAATGGGTGCGTGACTCCTAGCAAAAATTAACATTTTTTTATATCAATCTAGGTTATAAGTTGGGTAATTGGGTGTGTGATGCGGCACCCGCTCCTACCCGCCATGGTCCACGTCAGTACGGTCCATCGCGTACAACAGAGGTCCCGACCCGAGCGTCCATAGTAACGACACGCCCCACCAAACGTCCAACCCTCTGTCCTCTGTTCCAGGACCCAATCCGGAACGACGGACACCCGGAAGCGCTACCTCCCGACCCCGGAAGGACCTCCCCCTCACGACATCCGGACACTGGAAAAGCCGGAACCGGGAAGCAGTCCAGCGTCGGAACAAGCTTGTGGCAGGAGACCCCGACCGGAGAGGCGAAGGAGAAGGCGACCGAAGACGAAGAAGACTGGTCCGAGGATTGGTGGAGTCCAACGGAGGTTGCTGGGGAGCGGCCGCAACTCAACACGGAGAGTTGCGGCGGGCCGGGTGAGTGACTCGGAAACCCCTTGTGGCACGTTAGGTGCAGTGTACATATCGCCCTTGTATAGTTATTCTTCCCTCCTTTTAGGCCCACTACACCACCCGTAGCACTGTGTATATATTGTGAAGCACTCATCCACTCTGTAATTATACCCCGACCCTGCACGCCCTACCGCACTACTCCTTTACCGTTTCTCGTTACCCTGCTTGCCTTTGCTTCCAACCCCGACCCTACCGTCCCCTCCTCACTTTCGCCTTCATACCCCTCACAATCCCTGGTGTTGGTAACAGGGTTAAATCGAGAAAGTCCGGCAGGACTAACGGCTCCTTTCTTTGTTTCTTTTCCCTCCCGGTACCTCCGAGGACATCCCCGAGACCGGAACCCAGGAGAGCCGCTGGATACCGAACCCCGACCCTTCGTCCACCCGAGGAGCTGGACTTTGTTTTTGTGGAACATTTATAACAAATCAGAACCCTATTTGTGCCCGGCTGTGTATTCAATAAAATACCATTGCCCACTATATACGGCCTCCGCGCTTGACATTCCGGTCCGCCACATCCCCACGTGGACAGGGTGGCTCTAAAAATAGCCCTTGTGTTTATTATGAGTTTCTTGCAGCTACATGTAAGTGTGGATGCATAGCTTTAGGTTGTTGAGAAACACTCTGTTCCGTTCATCAGTGAAGTGTACGCCTTCACTCCTGTAGATGCCCTCCATATGGAAACATAGATTGTTGTTCTATAAGGAGCCCATTCTATGGCCTCTGAGGTAAGCAGAAACAACTTTATTGACATTTTTTCTAGCTTTCTTAATCTGTGGACAAAATTAATTGGACAACTTCCATTTCTGTTTTTGGCATATGTTAGAGTATAACAAGGCGGTTTGGGGGAAAAGCAACATAATTTCTTCAAAGGTGTCCATCATTAGCATTTCCAGACCTACCCCAGTCAACTTGCCTAGGTCATTGCCACCACAGTGCACAATCATGAGGTCAGGTGATTGGAGATGCAAAAAGGTTTTAACAAAAGGCATCAATTGGTTCCACTTTAATCCTCTCTGTCCAATCCATTTAATGTCTACATTTTGCAAAGCTAGGTCTTTGTCAATACCTCTGCTTTCAGCATACCTTTTGCACCAGAATACATAGCGGTGCCCAACAATCCACACTGAAAGCATCTTGAAGGGATCTCTGTAGGTAATGAAAAGATGTCTGTAGCTGAGGTAGTCAGTTGGCAGAATGAGAGGTATCTAAAATGGTGGAGAAGTTGCTGCTTTTAAGAAAGTGGAGATTTGATTGGCTGTTTAAGAAGACTATACAGTCAAAAATAGGGTGCATTTTACTTTGTTTAAAAAGCATGTTTCTTATTGGCTAGTAACAAAATGTTTGAAAGGTAGAGCAGAAAGGATAAGGGCATGTTTTGCAGAAGCAACCACACTTGTTGTTCTTATTTGCAACATTCTGTGGTGAACTAGTGACCTGACATTTAAGGTGAATGTTGCATGAGCTGTTGCTATGGAAACTGGCATTAAGAAGAAGTCAATTGAAAAGTGTTATCATCTATGACCAATGGAAATGTATTTTTCAATTAGAAAATCTCTGGAAAGCAATGTGATTTGTTGCTTATGTGTATTTGTATGGCAAAATAGAGGGAACTCTTGCCATTACTGGTTTTATCTTTGAGAGTCTGGTGATCTATATTGACTGTGTGCAAAAGAAAATCCTGTTTGACTGAGTGAGATTTTTCATTCAACAGATTTATTTAAAAGGTGAGCTATATATTTTTGAGGTTTATTTAAAATAGATTTGACATTATTTTAAAACTGTGTTTGAAATATATTATTAAATGTAGAGATGTATATTAGGATTATTTTTATTGTACTTGAAGTTTGTTTAAAAAACAGTTTGAACAGACTTAAAAATATATATATTACTGTACAAAGGTATAGCTGAATGATGCTTCTTATTTTTAGATAGTTGGTTGAACATGCACTACAAGTGTGTATTTTCAAAGATGTGCATATAAGGTGTAGTGTATTAGGCATAATTTTTTTCTTCTTTCTACAAAGGTATAGTTTAATGATACTGCATAATTATAGATAGTTTGGTAAATTGTAGCACAACTGTGCTGTTTGAAAGATGATCATATAAGGTGTTAATAATGAAGTTTGTTATTAGTTTGTACAGAAGGTACATTTCAATTATGCCATATGTTTAAAGATAAAATGGTGAAATAAGGTGTTGTTAATTATGCTTCTTTTTGTCGTTTGAGCTAAGGTATAGTTGAATGATGCCACATAATTTTAGCTATAATGCTGAAGATGTGTAATAGAAGTGTGGTTTTAGAAATGCTCATAAAAGTCTATTGAGAGGTATAGTTGATGATGTCGCATATTTCTAGATTTAATGGTCAAGATGTAGCTCAAAAGTAAATCACCACATTTTACTCTTTCTGCTATGTTGTAGTTATCTACTTAATTAGATAGTATATAATGACTCATTTATGTGTTCAGATGGTATTTATATAGTTGCATGTATATTTAATGAATTATTGAGAGGTGCAAAGGTAGTGAATATGTGATTTTATAAGTGCATGAGAAATTATTTACCGATTCTATAATGTGCAATCACCCAGTTAGTATCCAGGCACTATCTATGCATTCATGCAATTACTAATGCACTGTCCATGCAGTCCCCTAACCACCTCCACTGATTTACTCCTCCAATTACCCAGGTAGTACCCATGCAGTCCAGCAATCACACAGTCAATCTCTGTGCACTCCTCTAATCATCCAGCCAGTACTATGTCCATATCTAATGCCTGCGCCAAAACCCAAGCACTTATAAACTCACCATCCTCTTTCATTGCAGTACTCTAATCATCCAGTCACTACCCATGCAATGACCCAGGTACTAATACATGCACTATTACAATCCTCGATCCACTGTTGATGCAGTCCTCTAAACACATAAACACTACTTATTCACTCATACAATTATCCAGTTAGTAACTGTGTACTGCAGTAAATGTATTGTGATTTCAAAACAAAGTGTTTAAATGGTTTTTATGTAGAACATGTTTGTTTAGTAATAGAATAGTATATTTTATAGATTTATTTTAATATTTTTTTACAGATATTCTTCATCATGAAATAAAACTTACCATGACTAAAAAAACACAAAAGAGCAAACAACAAAAGGAGGACTATTATTTGAAGAAAACACAACATCAAGAATTAGATGAACTACAAAATGTGGGAAAAAAGAAAAAGTCTTGTGGTAAGCGAACAAAAGAATTTACGAAAATACTTTGAAAGACTAGAAACAATTTGCACAATGCAGAAAGTAGAAAGAATATCTCAACAACAAAGAAGAATGAAAAGAAAAAAGGAGAAATTAATGGTAAATGAAATTTTCAAAAAACAATATATGGTTAAAGGAGAAAGAATCAATATGAAGAAATAAGGAAAATAATGTTTTACAATAGAGTTGTCTTTAATTTGTTGAAAAATGTGAAGAAATATTTTTAAAATCTGCATTTTATAAAAAGAAGAAACAGATTGAAACTATTGTTGAGAAGACTTTTATATTAAAAAGGAAATTATTCATTTTAGTTTTAAACATGATTCGATCATTAGATTAGCCAATACATTTTATGAAGGGCAAAAGTAAAAAGAAGAGACTAATTAACATAACTAACTTTTGTGATTTTTTGGGGTGAATGGAAGCATAGTTCAAATTCAGAGCCTTTTTTTTAATGAAGAGAGTTATTTTCAAACCAATACATTATTGCATTCAGTTGATACCAGTGGTTGTGCTTTTGAAGTAAAAAATGGTTGTCCAATTGGAAAAAAAAGATGGTTCGTAGAAATGTAGAAAAAGTGATAGTTGATGATGTTCTAGAGAGACCTACTAAAGCCCCAGTGTATACTTGGGATTGTAGTAGTATTTGCAGTATACAACAGGAGTCTTTTGATATTTTACGGAATGTCTTATGAGCGTATAGTAAACAAAGTATTAAACAAAAGATTAAGATGCTGCAAGGACTAGATCCTTGCAAAGTAAGAAAAAATACTGGTTTGCAAGGTCATTCTTTGGCTTGTCTTTCTAGAAAAGTGTGTCAAAGTGTTTTTCATCATTTCAGAATGTTAGCAGTACATCATTCTCAAATGAGGATGTTAGTCAGAAGATATATTACGCAAAAAGTCCAGCAATAATTTTAAGTGACTTAAACAGTGCTCTTTTGCCTGGGTCAGTATCAGATGTTAAAAAAGTTTGTGATGTAATAGCGTTTCGTTACTTTGGTCCTGAACAAGAGTGTAGTCAAAGTGAGACATTGATAGAAGTAGGTGTTGAAGAAGTCGTGGAACATAGTAGTACTGAGAAGTTTGAAGAAGAAATTACGAATTTTAAAGTCATTTGTTGTGAAGACCAAATAATGTTTGTATTTGTTGTCGACAAACTCACTATAAAAATCAGACTAGGAATGTTGATCCGTATTTAAAAAGTGAAAAAGAAAACAGTGATAAGTGAAAAGAATTTGCACCTTATTTGATGGTTGAATATTGCTTTGATTTGGATAGTGATCAACATATTTGTAAATATTGTTATTACAAATTAGAGGACAACAAAATGCCAGCTAGAGCTGTACATAATAACCTAGAGTTGGTAGCTATTCACCAGAACTGGTAGATTTAAACATGTATGAGTCTTTTCTGATTCAATCTGTGAACCCGTTTCATGCTATTGTTCGTATTGAGCCTAAAACAGTTAAGTGGCCTCCCACAGATTTACAGAGAGGATTAAAAGAAAGAGTTGTATATTTACCTTTAGATTTCAAGAAAAATATTAAAACTATTGGTGTAGAGAAAGACGAAACTGCACCGGTAGTTATTCTTATTAATGGTGTTCCTACGAAGAGTCGGAAAATATGGCAAGAATTAGTAGCAAAGTGCAAAAGGCAACATTATATCTCATAAAAAACAATGGTTACTACAAAAAAATGTGTATGTGGAAGAAGAAGAAATAGTTTTAGGAGATGCTAACGAAATGTCAAGAGGCCAAATTGAAAAAGTGGACATGTCCAAAAGTGAAGAAATGTATTAACATTATAGTGTACATCCTTTCCATTCCAAATAATTCATAGGAAATACTATTGAATTATTCCAAATGAAGGAAGCAAAGGGGAATCCCACAAGTGTTTGTGGAAAAAAGTTTGGAAGCTTGTTGTTTTCCACAGCTTTTCCCCACTGGAAAAGGTGGATGATATGATGAACAGCCAGTACAGATTCCCGCATTAGAATATCGGACAACCAGATTGTACTCAGAAGATCCAAGATTTCCGCAATGTATCCCATATATATTCAATCTTTAGTTTGAAAGTGACTTGTCTGGACTTTCATATGCAGTCAACCACATATTAAAAACAGGAGTTCATCTTTAAAATATTTCTGCAAAGGAACTCATGGACAAAGTACATGAGAGAGATAATCATTTAGAATCTCAACTGATTACTTTGATGGCGTGTCAGCATGGTACTAATGAGTATTGGTATCGTCGTGATGGAGAACTTAAATGCATGTTAAAGAACTTCAGAACTCCTACATGGTTTGTTACACTAGGCTGTGCTGAATACGCATGGGGCGATTTACTTGAATTTCTTCGAGAAGCAAATTCAAATATTAAAAACATTGAATTCAAGACACCTGGAGAACTGTGTTCCTTGGATCCTGTAAATGTATGCAGATATTTTAATGATAGGTTTCAAGCTATGATGTCTTTTATCTGCAATAAAAACAATCCTCCTCTTGGAGAAGGTATTGATTTCTATTCGAGAAAGGCTAATCAAGCTAGAGGTGCTCCTCATATACATATGCTTTTATGGATCAAGGATGCACCCAAATTTGGAACTGGTTCGGATGAGAATTTGTTATCTTTTATTGAAGACTATGTTACATATGCTATACCAAAAACAAGAGAAGAAAACACCTTAAGGCAACTAGTGTTACGGTTTCAAACACATCGCTGTGACAAATACTGTTGATGCAAATACTAGTCGAAGGAAAAGTTTTATACCAAAGGTCGTTTTGGTTTTCCATGTCCAGTAATATCCAAAGAAAGAGTAAACAGTTTAATGTCAGCAGTGAGACATACCATCACTAGAAAATCTCCCAAAAATACTTACAATTTTAAAATATGTGAACAATCGAAGTATATTATTGATTATAATCCAGTTATTTTGTCGATGTGGAATGCTAATATGGATATCCAGTATGTTGAGGATAATTCCATTGCTGTTGCTCGGTATGTAACGTCATACATAGCAAAATAAGAAAAGATGGAGAGGAAAGAAATGTGGGAAGAAATTTCCCACAAGAAGAGTCTTAGTAAGAAATTGTACAGCTTCAGTTTGAAGATGCTGTCCCATCGAGAGATTGGATCCTACGAATGCTTGGATCGGTTGTCCTCTGCAAGTTTATATTCAAAGTCAGGAGGAATAATTTGGGTTAGTCTAGGTCTTGCTGCAACACGAAATCGAGTACTTAAATCTATACAAGAAATCGAATATTTAGCAATAAATAAACTGGAAAACACAGATATTATTAAAATAAACATGTTGGATACCTACTATCCAAATAGAAGTCCTCATCTTGGAAACATATGTCTGTATGAAGTGCTGCAATATTACAGTTTTAAGAGAGATATTACAGAGAACATAAATGAAGAAAAATATGTAGTGATTGGTTCAGAAGGATGTTTGGTGAAACATAGTAAAGGAAATCTGATTAATCATAGGAAACTGAGTTGTGATACTCCTGATAAAAGAGAATTTTACTATTTAGCACTTCTGCAACTCTTCAACACAGGGCGTCCGGAACTGGAGCTACTTGGAGATTTTTAGTGCTATGAAGATTCTTTTAATTCATGTAAAGATAGCATTGAATGCACAGTTTTTGCAAATTATCTCAAAATGTTGAATGAATAAATTTATCAAGAAGCTACTATTGCAGCTGAGGTTGCTAGAGACAGTTCTCAAGACAGTCAATATTCTGCTCAACTGAGTCAAGATCCACTAGGATAACCAATTCTTGAAAATGAAGCAGCAATTGCCATCAGTGAAGTAGAAACAGCAATGCATCAAGCTCAAGAAGATATTATAGACTTAGGAAATTTGGAAGAACAACTAAATATTGAACAGAAAGAAATATATCAGCAAGTGAGAGAACAGATCGACCATGGTTTTCTTAATGAAAAGAAAGAATGCTCATGCACATCATTTGAACCTATCCGAATGTATGTCAGTGTTCAAGCTGGTACAGGAAAAACTTTTTTAAATAAAGTTTTGACCAGTTATCTACAGAAAACCATTGAATCACATTTACCTTGTGTTGTAACTGCTCCAACTGGGCTGACACCACACAACATTAAAGGAATTACACTACATCACTAACTAATGCTACCTTCAGAGCATGAAAACAAATTAGAATATCACAAGCTATCTGGAGAAGCTTGTTATGAATTTTCAAGAGTGCTAAAGAAAATGAAACTTCTGATTATTGATGAGGTGAGCTTAGTCCCAAACTTAATGCACGCCTTTGTGCATTTAAGAATGCAGCACATTTTAATAACAGAATCCAAAGTCTTATTTGGAGGAAAACATGTGATAGTTTTTGACAATCTACTGCAACTTACTCCTGTAAAAGGGCAGCCATTATTTAAAACACTTGTGCCTGAAGACACCAGAAAGACTTTGGGAAGTATTGGAAATGTCAACATTTGGTCATATTTTGAATACAAAGAACTTATTAAAAATATGCGACAGGCAAGTGAGGAAGGCTATGGAAGTATTCTTAAAGATATAAGAATTGGTGTATTGACAGAGCATGGTAAAGAAGCTTTGCAAAGTCGACTACTTGCAAACTTGTTTCCAAATGAAGATGTTGCTCCGGAAATAATATACAAAAAATCAGAGAAAATAAATCTATAATCTGCCTAATGCCAACACTGCGAGAGTGTTCTAAATTCAATGAAGAACTTTTAAAGCTAGAAAAACAACAAATAATAAAAATGGAAGCCATTGATACAATAGAGCACAAAGGTATTACTATTATTTTGACAGAAAAATAAAAAATAAAATTGGATTCATTGGAAAAATCTATATCTATAACTGCTGGTTTAGAAAATAATGTATATGTTTGTGAAAACTGTCGGGTAATTTTATGGCGCAATTTGGATGTAGAAACAGGTTTAGAAAATGGAGCAATGGGAAAAGTTGTTGATTTTGTTCATTATCAAAATAGAGATGGAATCTAATTTTTAAAGATTAAATTTGCTCAGATTGAAGAAGTAAAACAGACTGGACGTTGTTCAGTTTGTTTTTTGCTTGTTAAAGATTTGTATGTTCGTAGAAAACAGTTTCCTCTTTCTTTAGCTTATGCGGTGACCATTCATAAATATCAAGGTTTAAGTGTAGACAGCTCTTTGGTAAAAATTGGAAATACCGTGTTTAAAGAGGGACTGGCGTATGTTGCTTTGTCCCGAGTCAGAATTTTATCTGGATTGTATTTGATTGATTTTGATGAGAGAAAGATTATTGCAGATGCAAATTGTGTAAGAGAGTATAATCGGTTAAGAAGGCTGTATGCTCCCAATGTAGGTGAATATCCTATATATGAAAAGCGTGTAGTAGGTCAAAAACGAAGATATGAGAATGTCTGTAGTGAAGTTGGAAAAAAGAAAAAAATTCAAGACAGTTTTGAGATTCCAAACAAAAAGAAAAGGGACATTGTTGAAGACATTGTTGGATATCAGAAAATAGTTTAGGTATCAACTACTATGCTAATGTAGTGGTGAACGCCGTATTTATTCTAGAATATCTCCAACAGCAAATTATGAAGAATCGAGAAAAAGGTTTTGTTCCTTGTTGCATTCTATTTTTGAAAAATTGAGAACTGATAAAAGTAAAATCCAAAGTGTTTCTGCTATTCGAAATCTTCTGGATATGTGTTCTGTTTCTTCACAATTTTCACAGAATGTGCATCAAGATGCTCAGGAATTTCTTATGTATATGATTGCAGTATTGGAAGATGAAGGAATACAGATTGAAAATGTTTGGACTTTGTTAGACAAGGAAACATTAATGTGAAAATTGTACATTTACTTCTACCACTAAGATAGACACTGAATTATTCATATATTTGACAATACCAGATTGTAAAACAGTGTCTTTTAATAAATTAGTTAAATCATCTAATCAAAATATGGAGTGTAGCCAATGCAAATCAGAAATGTTATCAACATTATTTATACAAATATTTGGACAATATATAATGTTAATGATACAACGTTGTAGAGCAGATGGAAGAAAACTGGAAACTTTAATAAAAAATGTTGTAGCAAGTCAACTATCAATATCAGGAAGAACGTTCATAGCAGTAACAATTATTTTCCACGATGGGTCTTCTACGCCATCTGGACACTACATTGTCTATTTAAAGTGCAATAAAGGATGGACATATTGTAATTATGCCCATTTGGTTTTCAAATATTGTTTGCCTAACGAATTACCAAATTCATACCTAATACTCTTAATGCCAAAGTTCTGAGAACATAATTCAGCCTATTGCTAATATGTCAATATGAATTAATGAGATTATTTTGGATAATTTCAATATAAAGGATTTCAGAAATATCGTTTGGCCTAGTGGGAAGATATTGATATGAATTAAAAAGTTTTTTTTGGATATTCTCACTGCAAATGTTTTAAAGAACTTCATTTAGACTATAGGGTAGTTATGAAGAATTGCTGATTTAATTATCATTTCTGTTCTTTGATATTGTATTAGGAAAATTCTCATAGAAAGAAGCATTTTATATATTTGATATTTGTATTATATGCAATGTTATTGAGGATGTTTATTTTAGGAAATGTGAAGCGATAGTCGACTTGTTGTAAATATTTTGGACACAGATTATTTTTTTTAAACAATCTGATTGATTGTATCTTTTGACCGCTGTTATATGAGTAACATTTAAATCACTGCCTAGGATTAAATTCTGTACATTCTGAGAACAGCAAAAAAGGCAAACTGAACATGTTATATAATGCTAAAATGATGTTGTCTTCTTAAAATTATAATATTATAAGTTATAACTGTACTTTTTCTTCTCTTTTACAGCCCCTAATTCTAAAGTGTGAAAGTTTTTAAAATGTAAATTATAAAAAACAACTTCAAAAATTATTTTAAATACTTTGATGTCTACTATTGTAAAGGTAAGATTAAGTTACCCAAACACTATCCATGCACTACTACATTCACCTCTGCACTATCCATACAGTCTTCTTACCACCTAGACTTTGCTCATTAACATCTTAAATTCCCCAGGTACTATCCATGCTGTCCAGCAATCACCCTGTCACTCCCAATGCACTCCTTGAGTAATCCAGCCAATACCATGTACTAATCCAATCCCTCTGCCGATACCCAAGCACTTATAAATTCACTCAGGCGCTCTCCTTGCTGTCAACTTCCAGCTCTATAAGTATCCAGTCACTATCCATGTACTTGTACAATGACTCTGGTTTTAACACATGCAGTGCTACAATCAAATGTGCACTATCCATGCAGTCCCCTAACCACCTACACAGTACGGATTCACTCCTCCAATTACCCAGGTAGTACCCATGCATTACAGCAATCACACTGTCACTCTCTGAGCACTCCTCTAACCATCCAGCCAGTCCCATGTCCTTATCTAATCACTGCACCAAAACCCAAGCACTTATAAATTCACCATGCACTCACATTGCAGTACTCTAATCATCCAGTCAGTTCTCATGTACTCATGCAATTACCAAGGCACTTATTCCTGCACTTCTACATTCCTTTGAGTGCTACATATACAGTTGACTAATATCCCTGTTACTACCAATGCACTCCTTCAGTTACTCAGCCAGTGTCATGTACTTATCTAATCACTCTGCCAAAACCCAAGCACTTATAAATTCACCATGCACTCACATTGTAGTACTCCAATCATCTAGTCAGTATTATTGTACTCATGCAATTACCCAGGAACTAACTATTGCACTTTTACAATCCTTTGAGTGCTACCTATACAGTTTTGTGATCTCCATGTTACTACCTATGTACTCGTTCAATTACCCAGCCAGTCCCATTTCCTAATCCAATCACTCTGCCAAAACTCAACCACTTATAAAATCACCATGCACTCTCCTTGCAGTAGTGTAATCATCCACTCAGTACCCATGTACTCCTACAATAACACATGTAGACCTACAATTACCTGTGCATTACTCATGCAGTCCAACCATCTCCCTGTCACTACCCATGCACTCTTAGAATCAATCATGCTCTACACATGTGCTCTTAGCTTGCAGCTATTTCTCTTTTTTAACCAAATAAGGTAGTTTTGAAGAGAACTGGGCTTTTTTTCTTCTTTTTTGTACAGTGTAAAAATATCAATCCAACGGAATTTTTTTTTTTAGCAGCGATGATTTCTTGCTGCTGAATATACAGCGTCAACTGATTGCTCACCACAGCATAAAACGGCAATGGAGTTTATACAATAGTGTTTGAGCGTCGCAAACTCTGTCCGAATATCTGGACCACGAGATGAAGAAGTTGAGCCTCCAGAAGTGATGTGACTAGCTCCCTGTTAAGTTTGTGTGGCCTCTTTAGCTCATCTCAGTTGTTCTTGTGCAAGTTGTCTCAGATGTATAGTCTGCAGATGCTTATACATACTGGAAGTCCCACATGAGTACTTCTTCCAAACAATAGACTCTAATCTTTTTTTTTGGAGATGGTCCCAACTCTTCATCATCAGATGGAAGGCCTATTGGTGGAGTAGAAGAAGCCATAGCAGAAGTTTTTCAAGTAAACACCAAAAAACCTCTCAGTATTGCTCCTAAAACACAGCAGGTGTCTCTCCTCTGAAGCAGCTGAAAGAGAGGGTGGGGTTCTCCAATTTCTAGAATGGAAAACTTTGTTAACCAATGAATTAGTTTCTTTCAAATACACATGGGTGTCCCGCAACCAGCGCATACCCAATGCGACATCGCAAAAATATATTTAACAATAATGTAAGTTTATTACGAGTACAAATATATTTAGGCTTTCCTGTTTTCAGTTTCTATGTTTGGTAAATTCTGGTGGGGTTTTTTCAGTTTTTTCAATACCTTAAAAAACAGTGGTTGTCAGTGGCTACACATTTTCTTGCCCTTAAAAATAACAGAAACAGTGTTTTTCCAGTGTTTATGGGATTTTAATTATTGGTTGCTTTCTGCACTGCTAGTGCATGTGTATAGGTAGCGTATGCACAGGGTATATGAGTTCCAAACACATTTTAACTGCTCCAGAATGGACTACAAAGTTAATAGCATTCTTCATTAAGATTTTAAAGATGCTTTCAGCATACCATCTAACAAGTGACAAGGATCTTTTAAAGGGAAGCACTTCAGCTCAGGTATCGATTTTAACAGACCATCATACAACGTTTTCATATACGTAGCTGAATTATTGCAAATACAATATCACTCCAATCTTTATTGAACTTGGAAGGATTTTTTTTCAGCAGCATTCCAAGTGGTACTGCGTTCCATGTTTACCAAACACCTGGTGTGATGTTTTCACCACTATCTCAGATGCTTGGTGACAAAATTCTTTTCACATATACCTGTGACTCCATCTTGCATTGAATGTTTAAAGACTGGGGTGTTTGGCAATTCACTTACAATCAATACTGACTCACTAGAAAAGGGGGCTGATGCATCAAAGGATTTCACCCATTCTCTGTGGGTAAATGTGATGGTAAATATTAGGAAAGATTCTTATAAAACGAGCCATTGTACCTATTAGTGAAATTAAATGTAACCAATATTTCAAATCGGATTTTGATATTTCCCGATTCTCTACAGTTTAAAAAATAACTAAATAAGACACAAATCATGCTTCTAAACACTGTGGGGCAGATTTATGAGGCCCTTGCGCCACTTTGCGCCGCAATTGCGTCACTTTATTTGACGCAACGGCGGCGCAAACAATGCGCCCTATTTACAACATGACGCATCTAGGAGATGCGTCACGTGGTAAAGCCCTGCGCCATTAGAAATGAAATTAAATGAATGAAATTAAATTAGATTTGTAAAGCGCACGGCTGCCCCCAAGCGTCCCAGCACTATAGAACAAAAAATACCAAAGACAGTGCCAGCGGCTAGGGGTCTAAGGGAAACAGGAAGGTTTTGAGGAGCTTTCAGAACTTCGGGTGGCATCGCTCCATCCGAATTCTGAGTGGGAGAGCATTCCACAAGGACGCTGAGTTCACTGAGATGCGGCAACCCCCGGTCCGCATCCGCCTAACTCTCTGAACAATTGCCAGATTGGCATGGTTGGAGCGGAGCGATCTGGTGGCCTTGTATGGGCGAACAAAATGCTCTAAAATAGGGGGGCCCTTCCCCTGAAGGGACTTATGAGCAATGCATAGGGCTTTAAATTTGACCCTTTCACGAATTGGTAGCCAGTGAAGGGCTTTGAGTGATGGTTTAGCTGACGATCTGCGTCAGGTGCCAGTCAGTAGTCTCGCTGCCGACTTCTGGACTCGTTGAAGAATGTTAATTGTGGATTCAGGGGCTGCAAGGAGGAGAGCGTTGCTATAATCGAGTCTAGATAAATTTAGACCCTGGATCAATAGCCTCCTAGAGATTACTGGCAGTAGGGGGAGTATTTTTTGGGCAGAACGGAGTAGCCCTATGCAAATGCCAGCTGTCTTTTTTTGCCTGGGTCTTAAATGTTAAGTCCTGCTCCAGCCATACTCCCAGACTTTTTAGTTCATTCTTTGGGGTCGGTGCAGGTCCCAGACAGGCAGGCCAGATGGACTTTGGTAGAGATGTTATATGGTGGCCTAACAACATGAGCTCTGTTTTAGTCCCATTCAATTTGAGACGTGAGACATTCATCCAGGAGTGGATTTCTGAGAGGCAGGTATGAAGGTTTTTTGCGCAGTGTTTTTCTTGGGAGAGTGCGACGACCAATTGGGTGTCGTCGGCATATGTGACTATTTTAATCCCAAATGGACTCACCACATCTTCGAGGGGGGCCATATAAACGTTAAATAGGGTAGGGCTCAGTGATGAGCCCTGTGGGACCCCACACTTGAGAGGGGTTGTCTTGGACCGTGCTGATCCCTCCCACACCTGGAATGTCCGATTCTCCGAGAAAGATGTGAGCCACTGCCGCGCTATACCTGACACTCCCAGATTGCTCAAACGATGGATTAAGATCGTATGGTCCACCATGTCGAACGCAGCGCTCAGATCCAGGAGGATCACCAACGTTGATCCCCCTGAATCCAGAATGCACCTTGTCTCCTCCCTTACGACTGCCAATAGGGCGGACTCTGTGCCCTGCCCTGGGCGAAAGCCTGTCTGGGAATTACGGAGCAGTTTATTCATTTCTAAGAAAGAAAAAAGCTGCTGGTTGGCTATTATTTCCGCTATTTTGCTGACACACGGCAGCAGCGAAATTGGTTGGAAATTACCCAGTTCTGCGGGGTCCAGCTCAGGTTTCGTCAGGAGTGCTTTGACCGTGGCGCGCTTCCAGCTGGGCGTAACGATTCCCTGGGTAAAGGAGGCATTGATAAGGTCTGTAATTATTGGGGCAGTGATGGCAGCTACCTGATTCAGAACATGCATGGGGGCAGGGTCATTGGGAGGGCCACTCTTTATGGTGTGTGAAATTTTTAGGAGTTCTTCACTTAGGATCGGGACAAACGAGTCGAGGCGGGGGCCTGTGTTGGGGGGCACAGGGTAAGCCCAGTCGGAGGCTTGACCGCTCTGTGGTAGAGTTTTAAGTATAGTTTGAATTTTATTTTCAAAGAAAGCGGCCAATTGGTTGCACCTAGCTTCAGATGCCACTTGTACCGTTGAAGGAGTTGGTGTTTTGAGGAGGTCTTTGAAGATTTTAAATGTCTCTCTAGATGAGTTAGAGGAAGTTCTGATTTTCTCCTCATAGTAAGTGGCTTGCACCAGTTTCCGAGCTGATTTATAAGTCCTCATAGCTTCTCTACACTCTGATTTATTCTGGGAAGTCCAATTTTTCCTCCACGCGCGCTCGGCTTTTTTACAGATCTTTCTTAGGTTTCGAATTTGAGGGGTGTACCAAGGGGTTTTGAAGGTCCTGCTCTTTTTTTCCACTATTTTTTTGGGCAGAACGAAATCGAGGGACTCGTTGAGCCAGTTTGAGAGGTTTAGATCCGCCTCCAAGGGATCAGGGTCAGATAGGGGAATCGTCCGCTCCAGTCTGTTAATCCAGCTTTCTAAAGGAAGTTTAGACCAGACTCTCTCTAAGGTGCGTAGCGCCTGTGACTGTGGAAGGTCCAAATTTATTTGCCACTCAAATGAGACCAAGAAATGGTCGGACCAAGGTAGGGGGAGGGAGAACCTTGAGACCAGATGGGGAGGCGTTCCTGATAAGGAGGCGTTCCTGCGCAGGGGGGGGGCGTTCCTGCGCAGGAACGCCTCCTGAAAGTGGCTGAGTGAAATCTATTAGATTTCACTCAGTCACTTTCAGGCCAATGCTGCGTCAAAACCCTGCGCCTGCTTGAAGCAGGCGTAGGTATTGACGCAGCATTGTGAAGATGGGGCACCCCCGAGCCTTGCTGGAGCTGCGTCGCGCTTGCGACGCAACTCCAGCAATGCGCCACCTTTACGGCACAGATGCGTCACGCATCTGTGCCGTTTTTGCCACATGGTGTGCCGCATTGTAAATGCGGTGCGCCATGGGTGGCGGAGCTGTGGCGCACTGTGGCGCACATTAACTGGCGCATCCCTGGGGATGCGCCAGTTAACATAACTCTGCCCCTGTAACTTTAGACCAAAGACCACAAAACTGAAAAAGCAGGAGGAAGAAAAGAATGTTTTAGTGACATCCCTGAACAATGAAACTCAAGCAGAATAATATTACCCCTGTCTTTCTTGATGCTACCTTGTATAACAAAGTTGCATTGTATTGGCCCCTTCAGGAAGAAATAAAAATGACTCTTTCACTCATCTTTTCCTTTCTATGAATGGCACTTAGTTTGTTGTTGCAAAGGTGTTTTTTCAGTGTTTATATGTTTACACCGGTGATGGCTAGTTTCCTTTCGGTGGGGTTTTATCAGTTATTATAGGTTTAAACCTAAAACCAGATAGCCTAAATATATTATTTGTATAAATCGTTTGGATAATCTCTTGTTCTGATATGTACATTAAAGTTATATATATATAGTTTTAAAATATAATTTTTTTTTAAGGGAGTCGCGCACCTGGCTCGACCCAGCACGTATATGACGTCACGCGGGTCCCGGCACCACGCACACGTCGCATACGAAACGAGCACATGACACGAACCCATAAGTCCATGACGTTCTGTGGGGCAATGCACTGCGCACCTGTTGCATACCAATCGCGCACATGACGCGATCCCATACTTATATGGCGTTACATGGGGCCACACACCTGTTGCAAACCAAACACGGCTCCTTCCTGACTTTTCCAATATGGCGGCTTGAATTCGCACACCCACCGTGATAGGTACATGATGGGTACGTGACTCCAGTATTTTGGAAATTAGCATTTAAAAAACCTTAGAAATTCACTGAAAAAAAATATAGGTTTCAGGCCTGTTATAGTTAGAAATTAGAATTTAAGAAACCT
Source organism: Lissotriton helveticus (assembly GCF_964261635.1). Taxonomy (NCBI): domain Eukaryota; kingdom Metazoa; phylum Chordata; class Amphibia; order Caudata; family Salamandridae; genus Lissotriton; species Lissotriton helveticus. The sequence goes on from NC_136064.1 coordinate 21,419,836, forward strand.
AAGAAATTCACTGAAGAAAACCATAGGTTCGAGGGACCTTAAAGTTAGTTGGACATTTCACTCCTACAAAACCATAGAAATGTGGCCGTTATAGTTAGTTCAGCTAAATATAACTCACGCCCCCGCAATGTACTGCTGACGACGCCACATGAGTGACGTCGTCATGACATGGTCAGTGACATCACTCATGACATCACTGATGACATCACTGGTGACATTATCCAGTGAATGTGTGTCTTTCTGAAAAATAAATATTTTTATATATGTATATCTAAAGGTCTAGTAAAGAATAAATGGGTAAATAAGTGTCTAAATGTATGTTTTTTTGTAAAATTGATTGTATAACTGACTTAAGTGTATCTTAGTGCATACATGTATTAGCGAGTAATGTTTAAATTTGTAAATATCTGTATCAGTTTCTCAGTTTGTGTATAAGTGGCTGCATGGGTTGGTGAGTAGCTACATGAGTGTCTATATGGGTTATTAGTTGGTTTTTTGAGTATCAGAATGAGTGTCTGTATGGTTTGGTGGAGGTATTACTTAGCGCATAAATGCATGAATGTGCGCAAGACTGTATGGGTGGATGAGTGTGTGTATGGGTGTGTTAGTGAGTGAATGACTGTCTCAATAGTATCTTTATGAGTAACTACATATTTTTTAAACTAGTATATATGAGTCTTGATGTATATAAGTGAGTATATGTGAGAGTGAGAGATTGGAAGAGTTCCTGTAGAAATAATTATGTGTTTCTATAAGTGATTGTTTAAGAGAGTAAGTATGTGTGTGTTTCTGTAAAAGTAAGTGTAGTGGTGTGTGTATAGCTGTGTATGCAAGTAAATGAATGTTTCATAGTTTATTTGCATTTGTGAGTATGTGTGTGGGTAACTATGTATGAGTGTAGGTGTGTAACAGTATCTATAGGTGTTGGAGTACATATGATGAGTGAGTACATGTGTATGTAGATGTTGGAATTACTGAATAGGTTGTTGTAACTGGTGTTGGTATCTCCTTTTTTTTGAAAATTTTAGTTTCTATTTTTGAATGTGTGTATCAAAGGTTATATTACGGTGAGAGGAGGTCTACCACAAGGATGATGTCATCAGTGATGTCATCAGTGATGTCATTTGAGATGTCATCAGTGATGTCACGAGTCATGTCACTGACCATGTCATGAGTGATGTAATATGTGACGTCCTCAGTAGTGCATTGCGGGCGCGCGAGTTATAGTTAGCTGAACTAACTATAAAGGGGGAATTTCAATGGTTTTGTATGAGTGAAATGTCCAGCTAACTATAACGTGTGAAACCTATGTTTTTTCAGTGAAGTTCTAAGGTTTTTAAATGCTAATTCCTAACTATAACGTGGCTGAAACCTATGGTTTTTTCTGTGAATTTCAAAGGTTTTGTAAACGATAATTTTTAAATGTATTAATTATTATATTTCTTTTTATACTAATTTCCTACATTTTTATAATAATTATTTTTATTTATTTTATTTTTTAAGTTACATTATATATTTTTAGTGTAAAATAATAAAAAAACAAAATTCCCAATTTTTTTTTATTACTTTTTTTTCAATATACTAAAATTAAATTCTATATATTTACTTTTTCCAAATTTCTTTTTTTTTGGTAATCGTACGGTACGCGTCGGTGATTGCACCATGCTTTGTACGGGTAATCGTACTCTGCGCGTACCCGCGCATACGTTACGAATACGTTTTGACATTATGCGTCGCATCGGCGCTTCCGCATGATGTCATGTACGTTTGTACGGCGCCCCGTATGCGTACTGTGCGAAAGTTTCTATTTGTTTAAAAAGATATATTTATGTATTTAATGTAAATATTAAGGGTAAACATTATCTGGGATAATCATGAAAATAGTTTTTTTTTACTTTTAATAAGCGTATATTACTTTTAAAAGCAATTGCACAAATCGCGGCGGTACGTCGTCCGTACGCGCACCGTAAGCGCACCCTACGCGTACGCAAAGCCATGTGACTTTAAAAGAACAGATTTGATTGGTTCATAACACTTCCTATTCCAACTGTTGAAGACCCCACCTATTTTAATCATTCTTCTTTCACTTTCTCAGGAGAAGCATCTCTTCTGTGGAGGTCTAGTCATTTTAGAAACCAACTTCAATATGTCTCAACATGTGGATTCCTCTTCAGAGCACTCATCAGAGGAGGAATTGGTTGCAGAGCAGCCTCAGGAAAAAAGGAAAGAGACTGTAATTTGGAAATTCTTCACCTTTCCTGAAGAACAAAAAAAGGTGAATGCCCAAAAAGACACATGTAAATCTGTGAAACTACACTTTCCAGAGGTGACCCCAGCAAAAAGTATTCATTTGGAATATCAAGTATGGTGCGCCATGTTAAAAATCTCAACCCTCGTAATTACGCGAGAGCTTGCTCTCAAAGGCTGCGGGACAACCCTACACCTGCTACTCCCAGCACTTCTACTGCACCACCACCACCACAAGCAATCATTCCACACCCGGATATCAGACCAGATTTTGTGGATCTTATCATACATTGCAAATTTTGCAATGAGGCTCTCTGTTATGGGGAACAGTCAATTGACTTGATTATCCAGGGAAAACGGGAGTTCCGTTGCTCACGTCGTATATTTTATTTTCTTGATTTGTTCCTGTTGGACACTTTTTTGGTTGCAGTGTCTTTTTTTCGTTAAAAAAAAACAGTTAAAAATTTAAAAAAAATACAAAACCAAAAAGACAAAAAAACTGTTCTTTTCAGAACTACCTTCACTGGTCAAAAAAAGAACTATATTTCTATGATAGTGTATAAAACTTTCTTTGAATGAATGTGTAGTGCATAAATGAATGAATTAATACATTAGTAGTGTATGGTGAAAGTGCAGAACTATGAGGAAGTGCTACAGCATAAATCTATAAGGTGTTTACTTATAGTATACTGTAGTACTTCCGAAGCACTTGAATGTAACATAAGTGTATAAATGTTACAAGTCTATGCATCCCTTTGCACTGCTGGTGAAACTGCCTGGGTGAATTTGTAAGTGTTAGGGGCAGATTTACAACCCCCTTGTGACTGCATGCATAGTCTATAGGGGTTTCAAGCAGTCCATACCCTAAGACCTACTTTGCTGAATGAGTAGTTTTGTACTGACAGAATGATTACAGTTCTGCAAGGAAAGTGCCTGACTGAATTTATAACAGCTTCAGTTTTACCACAGTGCATAGATAAGGACATACTGCTGAATGGCTCAGTACAATACTGAATCAGCAGTGACAGAGTGTTTGCTGGAATAGTAAGGATACAGATTGGGCAATTGAAGGTGTAAAAGACAAGTTTGCAGGTGCATAAAAGACTGCATGCATAGTCTATAGGGGTTTGAAGCAGTCCATGACCTAAGGCCTACTTTGCTCCACGAGTACTTGGGTACTGACTGGATGATTACAGTTCTGCAAGGAGAGTGCCTGCCTGAATTTATAACAGCTTCAGTTTTAGCATAGTGCATAGATAAGCACATTCTGCTGAATGGCTCACTACAATACTGAAACAGCAGTGACAGAGTGTTTGAGGGAAGTGTAAGGATATAGACTGGGGAATTGAAGGTATAAAACACAAATTTGCAGGTGCATAGAAGACTGCTAGCATAGTCTATAGGGGTTTGAAGCAGTCTATGGCCTAAGGCCTATTTTAGTGCATGAGTACTTAGGTTCTGAGTGGATGATTACAGTTCTGCAAGGAAAGTGCCTGACTGAATTTATAACAGCTTCAGTTTTACCACAGTACATACATAAGCACATACTGCTGAATGGCTCACTACAATACTGAAACAGCAGTGTCAGAGTGTTTGGTGAAAGTGTAGGAATACAGACTGGGGAATTGAAGGTATAAAACACAAGTTTGCAGGTGCATAGAAGACTGCAAGCATTGTCTATAGGGGTTTAAAGTAGTCCATGGCCTAAGGCTTACTTTGCTCCATGAATACTTGGGTACTGACTGGATGATTACTATTCTGCAAGGAGAGTGCCTGACTGAATTTATAACAGCTTCAGTTTTAGCACAGTGCATAGATAAGCATATACTGCTGAATGGCTTACTACAATACTGAAATAGCAGTGACAGAGTGTTTGCTGGAAGTGTAAGGATACAGCCTGGGGAATTGAAGGTATAAAATACAAGTTTGCAGGTGCATGGAAGACTGCATGCATAGTCTATAGGGGTTTGAAGCAGTCCATGCCCTAAGGCCTATTTTGCTGCATGAGTACTTAGGTACTGACTGGATGATTACAGTTCTTCAAGGAGAGTGCCTAACTGAATTCATAACAGCTTCAGGTTTAGAACAGTTCATAGATAAGGACATACTGCTGAATGGCTCAGTACAATACTGAATCAGCAGTGACAGAGTGTTTGCTGGAAGTGTAAGGATACAGATGGGCAATTGAAGGTATAAAAGACAAGTTTGCAGGTGCATAGAATACTGCATGCATAGTCTATAGGGGTCTGAAGCAGTCCATGCCCTAAGGCCTACTTTGCTGCACCAGTACTTAGGTACTGACTGGATGATTACAGTTCTGCAAGGAGAGTGCCTAACTGCATTTATAACAGCTTCAGTTTTAACACAATGCACAGATAAGCACATACTGCTGAATGCCTCACTACAATACTGAAACAGCAGTGACAGAGTGTTTAGTGAAAGTGTAAGGATATACACTACAGACTTGAAGGTATAAAAGATAAGTATGCAGGTAGATACCAGACTTCATATATAGTCCATTGGGATTTCAAGCAATCCATGTCCTCAGACCCACTTTGCATATTTTGAATCAATATAATAATTTAAAGAATTTTTAAGTGAATCTATAAGTGCTTTACTTTTAGTACAGTGAATACATTAGTAGATAGTGCTCAAACCTTTATTATTATTAAACAATAAATGTATTCTTCTAACATCTCTTAATTTAACAGAGCTTCTAAAAGAAGTTCATCAGGTATTTCATTTACATCAATTTCCTGGTTAGCAATTTCGGAATTTATATGTTCGAAAATTTCAATATAATCTAAATGCTTCCGCAAAATCAGCATCAAAGCTTTAATTATTGAAATCACAGCTCATATCTGCAGCATTCATTTCTTGTTCTTCACTCTCACTGCCTGTGAGAGATACGCTTAGTTCTTCAATGACACTGTTGGTAATTTTGAAAGTGTCCTCGGTATTGTGCTGTTCTCTTTCCATATTAACCCCTTAAGTGCTGCCGTCGGCCAACGGTCGTCACGGGCACTACCTCCCCAGTGCTGCGTGCGACCGCTGGACGTCCAGTTCAGCACTGGATAATGGACAGCGCAGCACTGGGGAGGTTTGTTTACTAGCTCCCAAGTGGTTAATCTCTTATGTTGTAGGTCCTTGTAAAAAAACATAAACACTTTATTTTATCAGTTTTCTTAATACATAATACAAAACTAGATTTATCAACTATTTTGGCCTCAAAAACTTATTATATAAATACCATTGTCTAATAACATTCCAACAGTAGAGTTTTAGTACTTTATAAAGTTCTATAAATATATTTACTTATAAGGATATCCTGTTCTTCAGTTTTCTTAAATTTTGAAACCAGTCAATCCTTATGACTATAGGAAAAGACTCAGGCTGTTATAGTAAAATGCAGTACTAAAAAATGTCTATTCACCTTACCCGTTCCATCCTAGTAAATGTGTTTTAGTAAAATGCAAGAGATACTGTTGGTTGTCCAGAATAACACTGCGTATCTGTGTGTATTTAGATACCATTATCACACTAGTTTTTGAATACTTCATGTGTTTTCTCACACATCAATTCTTAAAGACCTATCCAGTACTCACCTTTTAACATAATTAGAAAGTAGTGATTCCTTATATAAGTCGAAAATACTCACAGCAACAGGTATAGAACGCCACTTCAACACAAAGTATTGTTTATGATGAAGACATATATTATCATAGAGAATAAAAACTACACACAATAACTTATCCTGTCCTTCTAAACATAAAAGAGTATTTGAAAACACTCTTTGTGACATATTTTATGTAGAACAATTTGGTCTCTTTTAATCCTGAAACACTCTGGCCTCTACTAGCCAAGCATGTCTTTCTATTCAATACCATACTGGTACGTTGCAGAAAGCTGTTCTTAAGCCATGTTCCATTTTATACATCTCTATAATAAAAGTCTCTGGCATTTTTTAAATATATGTTCAGAGATAGTAGGTCCTCGGGTACACTCAGTATATATGTTAACTTTCTAAAATGTTTTTAAAAGATACAAACCATCTTTGCCCAGATATGTACTCCGTCCATCTCTTGTTCCTTCAGCTCTGTAGAAGCACATCCAATTGACCATTTATTATACTTACTTATACTTACCTTAAAAATAATACAGCATCTGTGGAAGACAAGAAAAAATACAGTTACAATATATATTTTACAACCCAAAATAATTTTTAAAGCATTTCATTTGCCTTTTTTGCTGTTCTCAGAATATATTGAATTTCACTAGAAACAGTGAGTTCAATAGTATTCATCACATAATAGCGGGAAAAAAAGACAACCAATAAGATTATCTTAAAAAAAACATTCAACATTCTCAATAACTATTTAAAAAATAGAAATAAAACATATCTTAAATGTTTTTTTCGAAGAGCAATTTCCGGTATGAGTTGCATTGATCAGTCCCCTTCATTTTTTAGTCCTCTGCCAGGCCTATTCCGGCAAGGAGCTCTGTTTCTATAAATATCCGCAACTCAAGTATTCTTCGATTCCGAGCAAAGCCCATTATGCCAATTTTTGAGGCACTGCATCCTCTTTTAATGATAACTTGGGAATTAAGTACCCTCTACCTCTTAGCCCATGCAGGGCTGAGATTGACAAGAGGACTAACCTCAGAAATATATGTTAAGCAAGCATCTAAGCACAAACTTAAATCAAGGTTTTTTTTTCTTTCTTTTGATATATCTTCAAGGCAACCTCGCATATATAGATCTGGCTAATTGCTCTGAAGACCAAAACAGCCTCATATGAGCACTGAGCAATGAAATCGTTCCAACGGCCCCTTGGTCACCTTATTAAGGCTTTTAATAATCTGTACGAATGGTACTCTATTCCCTTCCCAACATCACCTGTAGCAGAAAGGGTTCTGACAGGGGAATTTCTGGGCTAGCCTTTATGTTTATTTGAGGCTCATAAATTATTAACCGCATGTTTTATAGTTTTTATCTTTTATTTTGAACTAATAGCCTTTTAGCGTTGAACTATTACTGTAATTTGTTGTCCTCTCTTTTTTTAGCTTGAAACTGCGTAAAAATGGAAATTGTTTGTAATGGTTTTAATTAACTGCACAATAAAGTTTACATTACACATTGATCAGCCAATATATCTGGCTTAAGTAGCGTAATTATTACTGCTTCTCTCAGGGAGGGTGGCAGGACACCCGTTTCTATGGAGTCTTGGTGCATGTCCAGAAGCTTGGGCGCAAGAAGCTGGGAGAATTCTTTGTAAAAACCAATGGGCAGGCAATCAAAGCCAGGGTCCTTATCAGGGACTACCCCTGCGATTGCTTGTTGTATTTTATCCACCATGATCAGGCAGTTTAGGGATTCCATGTGCACGTCAGATAGCCAGACAAGTTGTAGGGACTCTAAGTACGCCTGAAGGTAGGCAGTGCAAGCCACAGGAGTGGTAGAGTACAGCTGCTCAAAAAAGACAGCAATGGTTTGCAGAATTTCGACACGGGAGGAGTGACTCCGGCCCTCCAAATCTAAAGGAACAGAGAACTAAGTGAAGGCATGGGGCTTCTGAAGGAGACGAGCAATGTTTCTCTGTCTAGAAAGTGTGTTTCCCGAAGAGCTTCTTCCTGATATGCACACATTTTTGCACAGATACTGGCTAAGTGTGGAAGAAGTCGGATTTCAGGGCTCTAATGTCATTTTCTAGCTTCGACAGTTCCATGAATAGATTTCAATATACTATGCTGTTTAGCTATGCAGACCCTGCATATGAAGGATTTAAATGTGTCCCATAGTACAGAGGGGAAGCCTACTAACCCTGTGTTCAACTCAAAATATTAGAATATAGCTGCATGGATCTCTGCTCGAGAGGCGGAGTCCCGGAGGGCACCCTGAGGTAGGCGCCATGCAAAGGCGCACGGAAGAGCATGTGGAGGCAGGATGGTTAGAAGAACCGAGACATGGTCTGAGAGTGTATGTGATAGGTGAGTAACCACCCGCATCCATTGTTATATGTCTTTGCTAGTTAACCAGTAATCAATCCGGGACCAGGCTTTAGGTTGTAGAGTTAAACTAGTATCCTCCCGGTTTTCACAATGTGTTTACTGCCAGATGTCGACTAGGTGATTGTTAGTGGTGGTTGCATGTGAGGTAACAGCTGCTGTAGGGTGTGGGCGCCTGGTGCAACCCTGTCTATCTAACATATCATCTAGGGGAACATTAAAGTCCTACCCCAGATCAGTGTCCGAGAGCCTGTGTCAGTGATCAAGTGCCATACCTTGATTAAGAACTCTGGATCATCCACATTTGGTCCATAAACAGCAGCCAGCACTATAGGTTGGTTGTACAGTGCACCTACTAATATGACATATCTACTGTCTGTGTCCCTAATACATTGGGATGTTTTTCCAAGCAAGGCCCTTACATATGAGAATACTGATCCCTCGTGCGTAGTTAGAATAGGTAGAGGTCTACGACATCCCCCATGTTAACAATTTAGGGAAGCCTGCCCTAGATAGATGTGTTTCTTGGAGTAGGCAAATGTCAATTTGATGCCAGACCCAGTAGGCGTGTACGAGCCAAACTTTCCTGCTGTCATTTAGCCCACATATATTCCACATAAGGAAATTACTGTGGCCATTTACTTCATCATTGGGGAGAAGAAAACAAGGTTCTACACCACTGAGGCCGCAACTTAATATGTGTATATGTTGTATGGTTGTATGCATGACCGATCCATAATGGTAACTGATTCAAAGGCATCTATTTGCAGATGTAGGCCAACAACAAAAACAAACCTATCTACCCCCAACTTCCTAGCAATAATGAGGAAACTACCCCCCTCAACCACACACACCAACCCCCAATCAGATTGTGACACCCAACACAACAGCAGTTCTATCAGAGAATAATCCCTTGGGGCCATTGTACCACTGAACTAACTACCCACCTTAGAGGCTGGGGGCCGAGCATGTTTATATTAGGGCAACCAAATTAGAACAATGAAAATGAGAGGTGGACTATGTTATAGAAAAAAGTTAAATCCCGGGCGGGACACACCTGCCCGGACCAATACAACTAGAGCTTTAGACACCATTCTACATCGAACAAAACAGTTATTGGAGTACCTGCACTAAAACAGTATGCAAGCTGCTGTATATTGTGCTTGAACAGATACAATGCATTTTTGCTGGTCATTGTCAATCAAACGTGTCTCCGCAGAGGAGTGCGGCAAGCCCACCTGGGATCCTGCTGGTTTTATTTTCTGTTTGACGAATTTGAGGGCTTATTTTGTGTCTGTGAATTAATGTGTCTTGCCCTCTTGCATGATCTTGAGTTTGGCTGGGTAAAGGAGGGCATATTGTACTCCCGCCTGCTGTAACAGATGCTTGGCTGGCATGAAGTCTCTTTGGGCAGTCTGCACTGCTACTGTAATGTCGGGTTAAAAGGAGAGTTTATCACCTTTGTAGTGGATCTCTCCCTTTTCCCGAGCTGCTTATGCATTGTGTCCTGGTCCTTATAATTCAGCAGATGCACCACAATAGGCCGGGGAGGGCGCACCTGGAGGGGGCTTGAGGCCGAGGGATCTGTGGGCACTTTCGACGATGAAGACCGATGATAGGTCAGTTCCAAAGAGATCTATGAGCAGGTTGTCCATGAAATCCTACATTTTGGCGATCACCATGCTCTCTGGCACCCCCACGATGCGAACGTTATTTCGCCTCGAACGGGCTTTGAGTTCTTCATTCTTGAGCTTAATAAGCTCCAGGTCCTTATCCATGTGCAGAAGTTGTTCTTTCGCAACTGCCTGACTGACTGACTGACACGGATCTCTAGCTGGTCGATCCGGGTGTCATGCTCGGTGAACAACCTTTACAACAAAACTATTACAACGCACTACCATTACAACGCGGTCATTACAATGCAAACCTTTACAACGCATTGCGCTGGGGGGCGCTCTAGGATAGGGAATAAGTTTAATTTTCTATCCAACACCTTCCCTAGTGTCCACGGGGACTGGAGTTGGAATAGAAAAATATACTTACCACTATCCAGCACCTCTAAGCGCTATGCGTTGTAAAGGTTTGCGATGTAAAAACCGCGTTGTAAAGGCAGGCGTTGTAATAGCCTGCGTTGTAACGTCATACATCCGTCATGCTCATCCACTGTCCCTTTGACCTTGTTTAGGCACGATGTGAGTAGGTCTAGCTTAGAATCTTTGTTTTTTAGGCTTGTTTTGACAAGCCCAGATCATGCTCATCAGAGTCCTCATCTTGGTCAGGTACCATTCGACTGCCCTCCATGTGGTCTGCCTGCCTGGCACTACTTTTTCGCTCAAATGAAAGTTTAGTTGGACGCCCTTCATGCTTGCCCATGTAAAAAATGGCGGAGGGCTAAAATCTGGTGCCCTAATGATGAAGGCGATATGCACAGGGATGACTGAAGATTCAGCTTTGCCAGCCCCGGTGCCTCACTCCCCGCTCCCACTTCGCCACAGCGTATGTCTGTAAACGTTCCAGCGGCCTCAGCTGGTGTGGTGGTGCCTCACAGGGTCCCCCGTTGCAGAGTCAAAAGCATCTGTACCTCAGCTACTATTGTACTGCTGCCTCTAGTGCTCGTGTAAGTACTCCCTTGCCAGGGCCAACTGGTGCTGTGCAAATGATGTATGGGTCTTGTCGTTGGGCATAGAAGTGCTGCCCAGGTCAGCGGGGCCCGCACAGCCTGCCTCCTAAGTAACTTGGACCAAGCAGCCGGGCCTGTCCACCCACTCTTGCCAGCCAATGGTGTGTCCTGGTTACTGCTCCCTGTAACACGGTGTATGGTGGCATGGGCCGGCCACACCAGAGCCAGCGCGCCACGACAGTCAGGGAGCTCCGAATTCACAGACGGATCAGTAACTCGGCCTGCAGAACTCGATTACTGTGCGGCCATCTTGCAGCACGGCAAGACCAAACCCCATATACTGTGCACCTTAAGTGAGCATGGTGGTTTGTCCGGCCGTCTTGGGACGGCCAAACCATCATGCGCACTTAACAAGTTCTCCACCTGGCTGTATTGGACAGCCTGGGTGGAGAACCTGCACAGGTTTCCACTCCCTGTCTGAGAGCTGAACCACGGTGCTCAGACCAATCACAATGCTGCTGTCATGCTGGTGACAGCAGCGTTGTGATCAGCTAGGGGAGTCTGGGAGCCTGGGTGCTGTCGGGAGCCTGGAGAAAAGTGAGGACAGATGAGAGGTGGCAGCTGGTGACTGGCCACAACCTCCCCTTCTCCCCGCCACCACTGTCCCCTACCAGCTGCCACTGATTAGCCCTTCAGTCTGGCTTCCATTTAATTTGAGGCAATTGAGCCACATCCAGTTTTTCACTTCCTTAAGAAAGTGAACCATATTAGGTGTGGTGCTATGCAAAGCCATATCACAATTTGCTTATCATCTGCACAGGAGCAGAGACAGAGAGGAAATGATTTTCCACTATATATGCCAATGAGCAAACAGATTTGTTAAATAGAGTTGGGCTCAAGGAGGACCCTTGAGGAACTCCATGAAGTAGTCTATACATTGAAGATGTGTAAGGTCTTGCAAGGACTTGAAACAAATAATCTTCCAGAAATTACTGGAACTTGGATAAAGCAAGCCCTGGGACCTCCTACTTCTGTTAATCTCTTGAGGAGCACAAGAAATGAAACAGTGTTGAACATGGTACTTAAATCCAGGCGAATTAGAGCTGCAGTTCCTCCTCTGTCCAACTCCTGCCTAAGATAGTCAGTGACTCCTAGCAGCACTGTTTCAGTGCTGTGCTCCGGTCGACATCCAGACTGGGAAGGATGCAGTACATTATGGGCTTCCAGAAAGGTGGAAAGCATTAAAATGCTTCTCAAGAATCTTAGTATGAGAGAAAGTTGAGAAATAGGGTGATATTTGGCCCAATCAGAAACCTCCAAATTGTTTAATAGTGGTAGTACCATTGCTTGTTCAATGCCCCAGGGACCTTGCTGCAAGGTAGCGAAGTGTTCAGCAACTCAATTAAGATCTGGAAGAGAGTAGCATTCATTGTGCTTAGCTTATCCGGAGGTAGAAGGTCTGAAGGAGAACCTGATTTAATAGCCTTTCATAAAGTCAGAAAATGTATGGTCTCTAAAGGCTGAGAAAAAATGCAATCTCTCTTTAGGGACACTAGTTGCAGTAGTTACATGAGCTGGAATAGCAGAACTTTCAAAAGTGGAATAGATAGCCGTTACCTTCTTACAGAAAAGTTCAGTCAATGTATTGCAATCATAGAGAGAGAGAGAGAGAGAGAGAGAGAGAGAGAGAGAGAGAGAGAGAGAGAGAGAGAGAGAGAGAGAGAGAGAGAGAGAGAGAGAGAGAGAGAGAGAGAGAGAGAGAGAGAGAGAGAGAGAGAGAGAGAGAGAGAGAGAGAGAGAGAGAGAGAGTGAGAGAGAGAGAGAGAGAGAGAGAGAGAGAGAGAGAGGGAGAGAGACAATGCAACACATTGGAAGGATCGAATAAAGATTTTATAATCTGAAAAAGTTCTTTGGGGGAGTTGCTAGTTGAAGAATTTCTTTATCGAGTAATAAGTGGCTCCTGAGGATCTACAGGCCCTATGGTAGATTCTGGTGACCTTCTTCAGCCTTACTTAATCTTCTACTAAATAGTGCTTGTACCACAGGTGCTCCAATCACTCGCAGTCTTCTTTTAGGGCTAAGACCACATAAATAAACCAGGCATTGGGGGGGAGGGGGGCTTGAAATTAACTTTACTGCTGGGTTGTACAGGAAGTACTAAATCCAAGTTGGATTGAATCCGATGATCCACCGTGCTTCTACAAGAGTCTATATAAGTACACCTACATTTACATATAGATTCCTCTAGGTTGTGCTTTGTATTCTGAAAGCGAATGCAAAAGCCTGTGGGATTGAACTTAGCACATCATCTAGAAAGGGTTACAGGAGCCTGTCGCCTTTATTCCACTATGTGTCCCTTGATTAAATCTGGAATTATAAAATGATCAGAACAGCTAAGAGCAACAGGGGCTCTATAAGAACATTGGATATATTAGTAAATACCCAGTGTAGAAGGTGTCCTACTTTTAGGGTAGGTCCGTTAATTAAAAGTTGTAGCCACAGAAATTTTAAATCTACCCATTATGGAGGAGGCTTTATTACACTTTGTGTTGTCAAAGTGAATATTGAAATCACCTCGGATAGTAGAATTGGCACATTTAAGAATGTAAGAAGGGAGTGTCTTGGCCAAGCCTGGAGTTCTAACTACCCACAGGGCCACGGGCTGTAAATCAGAGTACACAAAGGTTATATTTTTAGTCATGCCTAGGAAGAAGAAAGCACGGTCACAATATAATATAGAAGGCTAGTAATTCTGGAGGAGAAAGCAGACATGACAATTATGGCTAACCCACCACCCCTTTTCCTGATTCAATCCTGCCTGGTTATCCAATAGTCCGTGGGTAGGGCTAATGCAATATTGGCATGGAAAGTTCATGCAGCAAATTTACCATGAGGCAAACTATGTCAGGCTTATGGTCCATTGAAAAAAGACATCTAGGTGATGTTGCACCTTGGCGCGACAATGAAAGAGGCAATAAGTTGCTTTCTTGTTCCTCTCCAGAGGATCCGCTTGGAGGGAGAGGACAGAGTTGCCTAATTCTACAGGATAATAACTACACTAATGACATCCCCATGTACACCATTCCACCACCGGCCCCGGGTGGAAAAGGAGCTAAAAAATCTGAAGCAACAAAGGGTATTAGGGGAGGTCTCAGGCCCAACACCAAGCAGTTCAGTGCATTGTCGCTGGAGACTTTAACCTCCACATGGACGACCCATCAGACTCGGATACCATCAAACTCCTGGAGGCTACTGCCCCCTTGGGCCTAACTCCGTTTCTCTTGGGACCCACCCATGTGAAGGGGCATACCCTGGATCAGGTTTTTTCTACCACTCCCCTTGAGGTTAGGGAGATAATCCCGGTGCTGTGGTCTGATCATCGGCTGGCCAAATTTTTGGTCAGAGGTTCCATGAGGCCTGTTAACACGGGGTCTCTGCAACAGCGACGCGCCCACCGGGCTTATCATTCTGTGACCCCAGCAATGCTCGCGCAGGCAGCCCTTGATCACCCGTGCCCCTTACGGGGGATCTCGAGAAGGACTTGGAAGCGCTGCAGGGCTGGTTATTGGACAGACTTAATGATCTTGCCCCAGTGATGGCCCCCCGTTCTACTTTGAAACGGATGTCGGCTCCGTGGTTCACGGCGTCACTGGCGACTGCCCGGCAGTCTTGCAGGGCGGCGGAAAGAGCTTGGCGTGCCCAATATGATCCTGAGGCAAAACTGCTTTATAAGTCTGCGGTTAAGGCTTATCAACGGGACATTCGTCTTGGGAAAAGGGTTTACCTTGCTGGGAGAATAGAGGCTGCCTCTAACTCCTGCAAGGAAATCTTTTCCATTGTGAAGGAATTTACAGCTCCCCGCTCGAATGTCGCTCACGATATGCCTTTAAAATCCTGGGCCGCGGACCTTGCCAAGTTTTTTACTGACAAGATAAAGCTCATCCAGGATTCTTTCCATTTGGTGGTGCCTGCGGGTGTAACTTGTATAAGGGAGGACCTCCACCTGGCTGCTACATCTGGCCCGTCATTGGCAGTCTTCCCTCCTCTTTCATCCGCTGAGTCGTTAGGACTTATGGGCGCGCTCAAGTCCGGTTCACCTATGGACCCCTGTCCGGCAAAGTTTCTGTCTAAGATGGCGGAAGTTTTAAATCCCCTGGTCAATCCCCTTCTTAATTTATCACTGAGTCAGGGCTTGGTCCCATTAGCCTGGAAACAGGCTATGGTGATCCCCCTGTTGAAAAAGCCCGGTCTCGATTCGGAGGCATTGGCCAACTATAGACCAATCTCTCTTCTGCCTGCCCTGATGAAAATTTTGGAGAAGCACATCCAAATGGTGCTCTCCAATTTTTTGGAAGTGCATGAGCTTTTGCATGCCTCCCAATCAGGCTTTCGCCCCAATCTCAGTACTGAGACAGCACTCCTGGAAGTGTCGGAAGACATCAAAGGAGTTCTGGACTCCGGAGGCAGGGCCATGCTGGTCATGTTGGACCTGTCGGCGGCGTTTGACACCGTCCCCCATAATGGCCTTCTCTCGAGACTCTCCGAGATAGGTCTCAGGGGGACGGTGCTCAGCTGGTTCTCATCATTTCTAGCCGACCGCCGACAAACGGTCTGGACCTCGCCGGACTCTGCTGTGATGCCGCCACTGGGTGTTGGGGTCCCTCAGGGCTCTATTTTGAGCCCGACCCTCTTTAACATCTTCATGACCCCTTTGGCGGCACTGGCAGAGTCTTTCGGAGCCCGGATCGTGTCCTATGCAGACGACACTCAGCTCCTCTTCTCCTGTGAGAGGGGAGGAGATTTTAATGGGGAGAGCATCCGGGATTGCCTTGGGGCTGTCTTCAGATGGTTTCATTTGAGTGGCCTCAAGTGCAATCCCGAGAAGTCCGAGGTGCTCTTCTTTGGGTGTGCGTCGGATCCTGACTGGCACGACTGGTGGCCGACCGACATGTTTCCACCTTCCTCCTCATCCCTAGTTGCTAAGAATCTGGGGGTGAAGATGGACAAGGGCTTGTCGATGAGAGCCCAGATTCTGGGAGTGACGGGCACCTGTTTCGGTCTCCTGAAGGTACTAAGAAAGTTCCTACCCCTGTTGTCGGAAGAACACCGGAAACTGACTGTGCAGGCTCTGATCGGGTCCAGGTTGGACTACGCCAACGTCCTCTACCTGGGCCTGCCGGAGTATCTGCTACAGCGTCTCCAGGTGACACAGAACGCTGCGGCAAGAGCCATTTATGGCTTAAATAGGCGAGCAAGGGTGGCGGGCCTCTTGAAGGCCCTACACTGGCTGCCTATCCGCAAGCGTATCATTTTTAAGACCTTGACTTTGGCCTATAAGGCCCTGCACTCTGGAGGCGCAAAGTACCTCCAAAGGAGACTGTCCTTTTACCATCCGGCCCGGTCGCTCAGATCGGAATCACAGTTTTTGGCTGTAATGCCGCTCGTCCAAAGAGCCCGCATCGGGGGTCGCTCCTTTGGGTTGCGTGCCCCCCAGCTGTGGAATGCCTTGCCGCTGACACTTCGGGGCGCTTCGAGCCTGTTGGCTTTTAGAAAAGGTCTTAAGACCTGGTTGTTTACTTTATAGGCCTTTCTTTTCTCCTTTTATTTTATCTCCTCTCTGTTTTTATCGTTGTGTTGTGTTACTCTCCAGTAGGTCTCGCTGTGAAAGCGCCGGGATACTCTTTTTGAGTCGCCGCGCGCTATACAAAAAAAACATAACATAACATAACATAACATAACATAACATAACATGTGTGTCCACTGTGGGGATCAGCGAGAAGGCCAAACAACCAGGGAAGATAAGGCTGTGCATTCATATGAGATTACCCAAAAGCGCCATTAAGCAAGAACGACAAATCACACCGACCATTGATAATATAATTGCGGATGTCAACGGCTCCAGGTGGTTCTCCAAATTGGACCTCAACACCGGGTACCACCAGCTGCCCCTGGCGGAGGAGAGTAGATACATCATGACTTTTAGCACCCACCTGGGGCTGCGCCGGTATAAACGCCTGAACTTCGGGATTGCCTCAGCTGAAGAAGTCTTTCAGAATACCATACGTGAGATGCTTTCTGGCCTACCCAGTGTCCCAAAGGACAGCAATTGACATACTCATCCACTCTGCCACCACAGCGGAACACCACAAGCAGCTGAAAGACACACTACTTTTATAGAAAAAGGGGTAACCCTGTGTCCCTCAGAACCTGGGCATGCCTGATTAACAACAAAATTGGTTCTGTCGGGTGAGCGCCATTATTACTTTAAGGAAAGGCTGAAAAAGCTCAGAATGCAAAAACACAAACCTCTCTGAGAAAAACATTTTTTATAATAAAAACAGGGAACACAAAACACGGCAATTACTTTATTCCGTTTTCGGTTCAGTATTTAAAACATGTGGATGGTGACTGTTGTGAACATAGTGACTAGTGCAAAGCATATAGTGACACTTATATACAAATATATCCAGTGGGGGGACGGGGAAATGGAAATTGTCTTTTGTTCAAGGGCCAGTATTGTAAACTTTGAGATTCCAAGGAAACAGATAGTTAGTGTCCAAGTTCCTGGTGGTATCTTGGCCAAGATACCACCAGGAACTTTGAGATTCCAAGGAAACAGATGGTTAGTGTCCAAGTTCCTGGTGGTATCTTGGCCAAGATACCACCAGGAACTTGGACACTAACCATCTGTTTCCTTGGAATCTCAAAGTTTACAATACTGGCCCTTGAACAAAAGACAATTTCCATTTCCCCGTCCCCCCACTGGATATATTTGTATATAAGTGTCACTATATGCTTTGCACTAGTCACTATGTTCACAACAGTCACCATCCACATGTTTTACATACTGAACCGAAAACGGAATGAAGTAATTGCCGTGTTTTGTGTTCCCTGTTTTTATTATAAAAAAAGTTTTTCTCAGAGAGGTTTGTGTTTTTGCATTCTGAGCTTTTTCAGCCTTTCCTTAAAGTAATAATGGCGCTCACCCGAAAGACACACTACAGCACCTCAGTGAACATGAGTGACATTACACCGTGACAACTGCTTGTTCTTCCAACTGTCGCTGGAGTTCTTTGGGTACATGTTCAACCACAAAGGCATCCAAGTCAACCCCCGCAAGTCACAGGCAATACGATGCTCACCTGCCCCCAGCACACCCTCAGAAGTGAGAAGCTTCCTTGGCATGGCCACCTACTATGGGAGTTTCATGCCAGACCTCGCAACCCTGGCCGAATCACTCCGGGCCCTCACCAAAAACAGAGGCCAAATGAACCTGGGGCCACCACGAGGTAGAAGCATTCTAGAAAATCAAGAACGCCCTCTTCAGTGATGCCACACTGGCATACTTCAAGCCTGACAGACGCACTGAGCTGCTAGTAGATTCCAGCCCTGTGGGGCTGGGAGCGGTACTGATGCAAGAACAAAAGCGCGAACAATGGACTGCCCCAGCATTAGCAAGCAAATCCCTAACACCGACCGAAGCAAGATACGCCCAAATTGAACGAGAGGCCCTGGCCATCAAGTGGGCCTGCAACCACTTCCATCTGTATCTGAGCGGCCAACCCTTCACGGTCGTGACTGACCATCAGCCACTAGTCCCGCTCTTCAAGGGGTCAGACCCTCACCCACCACCACGAATCGAAATGTTGGCCATACAGTTGCAGCACTACCACATGGAGGTGGTCTACTGCCCTTGGATGCCTCATGACCTCCAAGGTGCGCAGGCGCGCCATGAACGGTGGAACAAACAAGCCAGCAGGCAGCGCAACACTGCCCTGAGTTCAATAACACCTGGAGCCACAGTAATTCTGAAAGACCGCCACCAAGGCGGTAAGTGTAAAACTACCCACGAGCCATGCACCTGGATGGTTACTTCCGCCACTGGCACAATTGTGACGGCCCGAAAGGGTCCAGAAGAGGTCTCACGCAATGTCTTGTGGTTCAAAGAAGTTCCACCATCGCACTGCAAGCCAGACCAGAGAGGCTAAAGCTCAGCCCGCAGCGGCGTTAGAAGCCTAGACCAGGAAGGCACATCTGGTACCTCGCAAGACCTTTCACCAAGCACACCCCCACACAGTGAACCACCCGTCCGAAGTCAACCCCATTACTACAGTCTGAGGCCGAATCCACAGCCAAGCTGACGGCTGCAGAACTTGACATGTTGAATATCAAGGACACGTTTTAAGACCAAAGTTGGGGAGGGATGCAACAGGTCAGCGTTCCCGTTAGTCTGTGCAGGAAACTAATGTACCCTGCACATAATCCTTGGGCCAGGAGTGGCCCGCAGGGAGTTAATAAATGGGAGTGAACCACACAGGGGTGATCTCCGGACCAGTAACTCATGTGTGTGGTTTCCCATCATTTGCGCCTTAGAATTTGGTAGGCCGTGGCCCCTGACCAACAGCACGACAGCCAGCAGCGCCCAAAGCCTACCGGGAGCAGCCCTCTCGCAAGAGCATGGAGCCACTCCAGCTAGGTACAGCTTAGCAGCACTATGGCTTGAAAGCTGAGGCAGGCGCTATGCTATGCCTTATGCATGACTTTGCATTTCAGTGCGGTCTTGCGACCACCACACTGAAATGCCTTAGTATAACGCATTAATCATGGTACTTGGCAGGGCTGGACTGGAATGGATTCAGTGGAGGGGAATGGGTTGTTGCTTCCTGCTGGTAGCATAGCACCCATCCCGTCCCCTAAGTGCCGGATTACAGCCGTTGAGTGTACCTATAGGCAGGGCTTTAAGTGGGTCGGGAATTGCTGGTGGTCTCCACCAGCAGTTTTTAAAGGCAAGTGCAGAGGCAGGTCCCTATAGGGCTCCCTATCGTTACCCCCAAGGTGAAAAAAACCTCATAACTTTGCAATAGTACAACCGCTGACTTCAAAAAGACTCATTTTTAGTTTTATATAGCGCAAACTTGGAGCAAACGTTACATTACACAAGGAGATATTCAGTTTTTCGACCACAGGACGTCTGGTTCGAACCTGTTTTCTGAGCTCGAATTCGGCAGCTCCAGCCTTAGCCACAACTTCGCCCACAAGAACTGAAGCATTTTCAATATTATATATACCAAAGTCATAGTTATTGCTTAATAATCTTATGCAATTTACAACCATTGACAGAGCCAATAGTCCTGGCTTGTTGTAGGTGTATTGTTACTTGTGTTATACATCTGGATGAATGGACATAAGCAGCAAAATACAAGTGGGGCAGCACACTAAGCTAACTACAGATTTTTAGCTTGTGTTTTAAAGCCACACTCTTAATTACATCGGCCACTCCCTTATGGGAGACCCCCTGTTTTTTCACCCCACTTAAAGCACTGCCAGTAGGGCAGCACACTATGCTAAGCACAGATGTTTAGCTTAAGTGTTTTAATCCACTCCCTTAATTACAGTGGCCATGCCCCCATGGGAGACCCCCAGTTTTTTCAACCCACTTAAAGCCCTGCCTATATGACATTTTAAGAGCCACAGTGGTGGGCAAACAGAAGGAGGGTGAGGGCACATGCCTCACATTCCAGCACTCCATTTCCCCCAATGTATCATGGTAAATGTAGTACATAGTAGCACTTAATTCACTGATAGTCTTTAAATTGTCACCCTTGGTGCAGCCTGTGATGTGCAACTAGATGTGTTGCAATTACTGTAATACAAAATACTATGTGGGCTAATGTATTAGTCCCATTAGCAAACCTGGGATGTGCAATTTGCACACCAAATTGTTTGCAAATGGGAATGCAAATTGTGATGCAATATTTGTAGTAATAGTTCAAATCACAAATTTTACGTTTACAGGATTTCACAAAACAAGCTACCCAATGGATATTAATAGGGAAGGTTGTAGTTTATGACTCCGTGTGATTTGTTACAAATGCAGGAAAGGAGGCCTGCAACGGGCAGCAGACCACACCCTGCATTTGCATTCCCAAATGTTAACCCCCAACTCCCTTTTTTAATTTTTAAAGCGACCCATGTCCCTTAAAAAGAGTGATGCTGCTTTTGTTTAAAAAAAAATGTTTCTCATTTTGGAAGACCTAATGGGGATAAGGCAGTGGTCCTATGATTAAGGTAGTAGCGGTAACATATCATCGTATCCCGTTTCCATTTATTTTGTGAGTGCATGATGTTTACAGAAAAATGAATACTTTACGAATCTATTTACAGATACAGGATATTGCTCCATTTTGCACCCTTATGATCTTGTGCTCATGCATTCACAGTTGCAAAAGAAGTACATGGAGGAAAACATCTACCATGGCCCTGCCTCTAGCAGAGGAACAGAGACTGTGCAAAAGGATGCAGTGTTAGGCTTTATAAAAAACTGTCAAATGTATATGTGATAGTCATCTGATGGAGTGGATCCCTCATTGTTAGTATTAAAGACAGAAGACCATTAAGACTGATACGTCACCCTCGGACTGTTTTTAATATACATTTGTCATATATCCCTTCATTCCACACTCCATTTTCTAGCAGGACTTACTAACAGACAATTTAAAAATTGGGGGGCATATAATCAATGTCTGGCGATACAATTTTAGTCGCTTTAGCTTCCGTTTTCGGCGATAATTTTATTGCATTATTGACAAGGACACGCTAGCGTGTGTTTCAATGAGTTAGCGCCCCTTTACGGCATGCCTCGCGTCGCATCATTAATGAGATGCAAGGGAGGCGTGCCTCACAAAACATCATGGAATAATATCGCTAATGGGGCATTGTGATATTTACAACGAGGCCCTGTCTGGTGAAGCGATAATCATATTCGCGCTAACTCTGCATTAACGCTGCTTTCTAACGTCTGCAAAAATCATGACTTATGTATTACATGGGGGGTGGATTATGGTGATACAACCACAGGGGTGTATCAGGAAGCTTATTTCCGTTTTATATGCAACATCGCTGTTTTTTCAGCGATGTTGGGCCATTTCCCCCTCTATCGCTGGAATATTTATCGCCATTGCACTATGCGTTGTTAATACAGCGCTAGCATGACGATAAATTCCAGTGATAGGCGGCGATAAGAAAATTAGCGCTAAGCACGGCCAGCGATAATTATAATTGATAATATGCCCCACTGTGTTTACCGGCCTCGGAAGGATGGTAGCCTGGCTTAGGTTTATGTGGATTTGAACCCATGATCTGCAGAGCCCAGCTGATGTCAGTAGCACGAATTAAATAAGTGAGTCATCTACCAGGAGTGCAGACGTCCCCTTTACAGCCTTATCTCTCATGTTGTAGCACATGTTTTGTCCCTGTTTTAAGCAGAAAACGTCATACCCACTGGACAAGTTAAAGGCCAGCAGAGTGAGAGCATTATAAGTGGGAGCACCACACCACTTCACAGTCTGTAGGAGGACTGGAGTGTAGTTGTGGAGAGAAGGCTGTATTTCGGTTTTAGTGCTTTGTTGGGAAACAGTGAGTCACAAAGGGCTCAGATCGGTTTGTTTACTGAGGTTGACTGGCCCAGGAGGAGATGGGCTGCCTCATCGAGGGGTAGGAGTGAGCGGTGTGTATGAGTGCCTGCGCTGGAGTTTGTTCCAGGTACCTCAACTTGGTGATGGTTGTATGCCTCACTACTTATGAGATAGAAGGATGGGCTAGAAATCTATCAGGACACCTTATACATCAGGGCGGGTGCACTCCTGCCAATACTCGACAATGCCATATATGGTAAAAGTCTACAACACAAACACCAATACACGGGTAATATAACCATCTGCTTCTTTATTCACCAACCTTCGGAGGAAATCCAAGGTCGCTGCATGGAAACAAGCAACACCACCAGGGAAGAAGTGGTTAGTGTTATGACACAGGTCGATACACGTCACTGAGATGCAGACACTTGGCATAAATCCGCACAGGAGTGCACACCAAGCCATTCATCTAGGGTTAGCTGAGCACAGTTAGAGTGCTGCGGAAGGAGGTGGTCTTCTGATGGCCTAAGCAGGGTTATAAGTCCTGACACCCCTGCACTGACAGATACGCTGAAAAAAGGTTGTACAGAGTTGACAACAACAGTATAATGTTGAAGAGATAGGTAGGTTGGTAACCAGATGTTGGAGTGAGGAGAAGCTTGTCAGAAGCCCCGCAACATGCAGGGCATCCAGATATGGGCAGGACCAAAGAAAAGTCTACAGAAAACAGGAAGCCCTGCAATGAATCTAGCTACATCCAATTGGGCTGTGTGGAGATCCTCCAGCTTGTCTGGCATGCCAGTTGGGTGAGAAGGTTAAGGGTAATCATATCATTTACTTCAAAGGAAACTCTGAGCCTGGCTGAATGTGCCAGAACAGGACCCCTAGATTCATTGTTGTCAAAGGTCAAAATCCGGCCTTATGATTATGGGAATCCGTACAGATTGTGGCTGTGGAAAAGATCTTCACTGCACAAAGAACATGGCTGAATCTCTGACAGACATGCGACCAAGAAACAAAGATCTGATGCTGCGTTGGCCTGCTGCCCTAAACCATGGACCAGCGCCCAAAAGCAGAGTTGACCTGTGAGCTGCTCAGCCCTCCCAGTTTAATGAATCCAGAGAGTCTGTTTGTTCTACTTCTCTGGGCCCATGTCTGATAGATCATGAAGCAACTGACTCGCCGCCAACGTGCTCCACCGTTTCCCTTAGTAAGATACTCTGTGTACATTTTTGTATACCCATGGCTGTACGTCTGTATGAGTGACCTGTTTTTAGGGTTTACTGAAGTGCCATCTCATTAACCTTGGGCAATAAAGCATTTTACTGAACTCATGAACAAATTCACACTCAGCTACGCAATGGAGTTACCTACTGTACCCACAACCCTTTGGTAAATCAACTTTCCCTTTACATGCTAAAAAGCATTCAACTAATTCACAAAAGTGAACTTTGAAAAAGATCAGGCAATGAGAGAGGTGATGATTTTGGGGTCACTCTTTACCTAGGGGTAGGGCAAGCAGATGCATTGAACACAAAGAGCATATCATGCTGAACGATTCAGTGGTGGTCCCATCCTCCTAGGACCACCCCAAGCAAAGTTATGGGCAAAAATATAAGGGCAACCAAATGCCCAGCAAAGCATTATGGGGCGAGATTCTAGGGTTTAGTGAATATTATAGTATTAGCTCTCAGCTGAGCCGGAGTGTTTTTGATATTAGATACTATAATATTCACTGCACTCTAGAATATCGTCCCATAATGCTTTTCAGGGCCTTTGGTTGGGATTGTATTTTTGCCCATACCTGTGCTTAGGGTGGTCCTAGGAAGATGGGATCACCACCAAATCATTTCAGCATGATGTGCTCTTTCTGTTCAAGGCGTCTACATGGCCCTCTCCCTAGGTTAGGAAGGACCCCAAAATCATCAAGTCTCTCACTGCTTGCTATTTTTCATTTTCGTGAGATGACTATATGCATTTTAGCATGTAAAGATAGAATTATTTATTGTTTAACTAAAGGCACTGCTTACTATATTTTCATTTTTGTGAGATGGCTATATGTATTTTAGCATGCAAAAATATATATATTTATTTTTTACCAAAGGTATGTGAGATTTCGGTTTAAAACTTTTCTTAAACATGAAAACTCTGGAATAGGCTACTGCACCCACATTCCACTGATAAAACAATGTTACCTTTACATGATACAAAGCATGTAACCAATTCACAAAAGTGAGCATTGAAAAATATCAGTCAATGAGAGAGGTGTTGATTGTGCCCCCCCCCTTATTTAGGGGGAGGACCAAGCAGGTGCTTTGAACACAAAGAGCATATCATGCTCAATGATTGTGGTGATCCCATCCTCTTAGGACTACCCCAAGCAAAGTTGTGGGCAAATATACAATGCCAACCAAAGGCCAAGCAAAGCATTATTGGGCGAGATTCTAGAGTTTAGTTAATATTATAGTATTTGCTCTCAGCTGAACCAGAGAGCCTGCCCCTTGAGGAATGTTTTGATATTGGATACTATAATATTCACTGCACCCTAGAATATGGTCCCATAATGCTTTGCAGGGCATTTGGTTGGGATTGTATTTTTTTGCAAATACCAGTGCTTGGGATGGTCCTAGGAGGATGGGACCACCACCAAACGTTCAGCATGATGTGCTCTTTGTGTTCAAGGCATTTGCTTGGTTCTCTCCCTAGGTTAGTGAGGACATAAAAATCATCACCTCTCTCTCTGCTTGCTGTATTTTCAGTTTCACGTTTGTGAGATCATTATATGCATTTTAGCAGGTTATAGAGTTATTTGTCATTTTACAAAGGGTATGTGATGCTTCTGTTTCTGTTTTATTAATTGTGGGGAGACAGAATGGGGTTGCGGAGCGAAATTCAAAGAGTTTTTGATCAAATCTTCTGAATTCTATGTAGTGGTACTCCACCAACTACGCCCACCTTCACTTCTCATGCAAGGGTAAATCACCAGGTCTCCTCACCAGTTGCTCCATCTTGCTAGTGATAAACAATACAGGTAATGGGTCCTGCACTCTCATGTCCCGGCACCAGCATCTACAAGTCATGATAGTTCATCTCCAACTCTAGGTAATGAGCTAACCTAGAAAATCATGATTATGAACTGTGTAAGATGTGGTGTTCATGCAAGAAGTATCACCCCCTACTCCACCAATGCAACACTGCTGTCAAAAAAATGAACCAATCTAAGGCTCATTTGCTATTATTTGCTCCTGATCTGGGTCTTCTAGCTTCTTTGGTGGTGGGTTTTCCAGAGGATGGGATTCCTGCACTAGCTGTGGTTGTGTCCCAGAGATTACACAATCAAAGGGAGGCCCACTTTGGCGTGACTGGAAAGCCAGATTACTTTGCAATCCCTGTGGTTCCTTGAGAGAGTGTTTATTCTGAGCTTTGATGGGAAAATACGTATTCCGTGAGGGCACTGGATTATGTGGCAAGACTTTGAATGCAACTGGAACACAAACTGGAAAAGCCACACTGACCATAAGCACTTTTTGTGTGAGGCACACAATGTTGTGTTGGCAGAGGGATTGTATGGTAAGCCTTCGCTCGCTGGGATCTGCACAGACCTGTGTGACAGTCGAAGAGGATTATTCATTTGAAAAGGAACACCTTCACCAACCTACTATACATACTTTGCTCAGATCACAACACAGTTCTGAGAGAATTTTTGCTTACAGCCAGCTAGCAATAGTACACGCGGCAGGTAGTTTCCGAAATAAATAAGTAATAAGTTCAAGCAGCGCTAAATAGCACTAAATTGAACATAGCCCAATAACATTCTTAAACCAATTTCTGAAAAAAAATCTTAAACTTTGGACACATAACAGTATCAGGTTGCACTAATCTAGTGCACAGCACAACTCATGCAATGTTCTTTGAAGTCTCTCCCAATCCCACCTGTTAGAAACGGGGTGTCTAATTGGCAGTGGTTTGCACCCTGTCCAAGTAGGGACCCTCACTCTGGTCAGGGTAAGGGGATTACACAGCTAAGATAACCCCTGCTCACTCACATGGATGTGTCCACAGCCCTAAAACCAGCAAAAATTAAATGCAGCACACGGTCAAAAAACTGGAGGTCATAAGCAAAAAAACAGGGGAAATCTTGCCAAAGATGCCAGGTCTAACACATGCCCCAGCAGCAAAAAGTGGGGAGAACTACCCAACCTCATGGGAGTTCCCTTCACTTAGACGGAAGAACTTGGACAGATCATCAGCAATGGTGTGTTCTGTTCCAGTGCGGTGCTCTACAGTAAAGTCCATTCCCTGTAGGGAGCTGAAGCACCTAAACAGTTTTGGGTACCAACTCCTCATTTGCATTAACCTTCTAAGGGGCCTGTGGTCTGTCTGAACCCAGAAGTGAGTCTCAAACAAGAAGGGTCTTAGATTCTTCAACGCTCTGCCCACAGCAAAAGCTTCCATTTGAATTGCGCTCCACCTCTGTTACTGGGAAAGTGACCTCCTACTAATGAAAGCTACGTGGTTGATCTATGCCCTCTTTGTTCAGCTGCGAAAGCACGGCTCCCACATCATGCTCCGAGGCATCAGTCTGCACCACAAACTCGTTGGAGAAGTCAGGAGCGTTGAGCACCGGCTCCATGCACATGGATTCCTTCAGGGCATCAAAAGCAGTCTTGCATGCCTCAGTCCAGATCACCTGATATGGCTGCTCCCTTGACGGCTGCTCTGTCAAGGGGACAACAATGATGCCATGACCCCTGACATATCTGTGGTAGTATCCGGTGAGGCCCAAGACACCTTGGGTCTTAGAGCAAGCTAGAATGGTGTCAATCTTGGGTGGTAGAGATGCCACCTGGCCGCTTCCTGCCTAATGTCCCAAGTACACCACAGACCCCTGCCCTATCTGGTACCTACTGGTCTTTTTTTTTATAACAATTTTTATTAGAAACAAAACAGCAGCGGTAATGGCAGTACATAGACAGTTCAGCTGTAGATACATGCATTCTAGTATTAAAAAAAGCATATTATCCATCGGGAGCACCAACGATTACACAGAGCGAAAGGCTGGTCAATAAAAAGGGTTACAATTGCATCTTCGGGTCTGGGAACACCACTCATACTCACTATTCCTGTTGGCCTGGAGGGTTATGTCATCATATCTGGTCCTGCCACCTCCAATAGTGTATGTCTCTCCCATCTAAGTTCCACCGTGGGAGAAAAACAGATGTCCCCCTGTATTTATTCCAGTGCCCCCACTTTATATCCCATTTTCGTGGGCAGCCTCTACCTTTATATACAGTTTTCTCTGCTACCCTAGCGTGGTCCATGTCCTTAGCCCAATCCCGCAAATGTGGTAAATTGTCCAACCCCCACTTCTGGGCAATATTTCTTTTTCTATGCTCTACTCCATGGTGGCCCACAATTGTTCAGTTTGAGTGAGGTCTGTTGCCTCCTAGATACTGAGGAGGCATAGGTGGGGAGATGGATGTATGGGTTTATCACAAAACCTTGCCATTTGGCGGGTGACGGCTATCCAGTATCGTTGTATGTGGGGGCATTCCCATACGATGTGTAGGAATATACCTAATTGATTGCAGTATCGAAGACAAAGTGTATCTGGTCTCCTTCCTAATTTAAATAACAGTTTAGCGTCAAAGTACACACGATGGAAAATCTTAAGCTGGACAAGCCGGAGTCGCCTCGGGATCGCTACCTCTCGGGGGGAAGCCAGCGCTTCAATCCAGTCATCATCAGTCATTGTTCCCAGGTCCACCTCCCAACTAGCTTGCAGTTTCTGCATCGGATCGGCCCAGTTATTGATCAGTTTCTTGTACGTTAGGGAGACGGCCTTGCGGTCCATTGGGTCTAGTAATAACCTGTCTTCCAAAGGAGAGGATTCTGGGAGGGGGGTGTCTGTAGGAAGGGCACAATCTATGACATGACTGATCTGCAGATACCGGATGTCCTCTGACTGTGCTAGCTGATATTTGAGTTGGAGATCTGCAAATGACGCCTTCTTTCCCTTAATCCACATATCCCCCTCCGTGGGAATACGGTACTTACTGGTCTTGATAGTGAGGCATGCACTCTGCAGGGCCCTCAAAACACCCTGGAGGTGGTAGTAGTGGTTTTCTCAGCTAAAACTGAAGACCATAATGTAATCTAGGCAGCTGGCACTGAATTTCTCCAGTCTAGTTAGGACCTGGTTGACCAGCCTCTGGACAGTGTGGCAGGGGCATTCTTCAACCCAAAGGGCATAACAAGGAACTGAAAATGTCCGTTTGGCATTGAGAATGCAGACCTCTCCTTGGCCCCCTTGGTTAAGGCAACCTGCCAGTTCCCAGACGTCAAATCAAACTTACAGAGGAACTTGGCAGCTGCAAACCGATCAATGAGCTCATCAGCTCGTGTATCATGAAGTGCGCTTCAGTCTTGGTGACGGGATTTAGCCCATAGTAGTCCAGCCAGATCCGAAGTTCAGGAGTGACACCAGGCGGGGCAGTCTTTGGAACCAAGACCACTGGGCTGGACCAATGACTGCTTGAGGGTTCAACCACCCTCTGGGTCAGCATCTTGTAAACCTCTTCCTTAGCTCAAGCCTTCACTCTATCAATCAGCCTGTATATCTTGTGTTTAACAGGAGGTCTATCCCCAGTATCAATGTAATGAGTGAACCAATGGATGACGCCTGGGTTGAGTGAAAACAGAGTTGCAAACTGTCCCAGCAACTGGCGACAGTCACTCTGGTGCTCTAAAGTCAGTGTAGGAGAGAGGATTACACCTTCCACTGACCCATCCTGCTCCAGGACAAACAGGAGGTCGGGCAGAGCTTCACTATCCCCTTTTCCACCCCATCATCACAAGTCAAGAGCATGGACAACTCAAACCTTTCAAAGTGGGGCTTGAGGCAGTTCACGTGCAGGAACCTTCCAGGGGTTCCTATGATCCTTCAAGTCCGCTAAGTAGGTGACATCACTCTTGTGCTACTTCACCTCAAATGGGCCAGACTAGAGCACAAGAGTCGACTGGCTCCATCCCCCATACTTTTTGACCAGGCTGAAACTCAACCAGACTGGTATTCTGTCTGTACCAACCTCTCACGCCCTTCTAGCTAGCTTCTAGGTTCTCCTGAGTGAGTTTCTTGAAGCATGCTTCTGGTTGTGGAAGGCCAGCATGTAGCTGAATATATACTGGGGTGGCTTCCTAGGAGCTTGCTCCCAGTCCTTCTTCACCAAGGTGAGAGTTCACTTAACAGCGTGCCCATACAGAAGTTGAAAAGGGCTGAAGACAACCCCCTTCTGTGGTAGCACCCTGGTGGTAAAAAGAAGGGATGGAAAGAGGACGTCCCACTTATGCCTCATGGGTTCCGACAGGCCCACAATCATACCCTTCAGGGTTCGGTTGACCCTTTCAACCAGCCCATTACTCTAGGGAAAGTGAATTTGTAGTTCACTCCACACTCCTTCCACATGGCCTTCATGTACAGAGATGTGAAGTTGGTATCTCAGTGAGATAACTCCTCCTTAGGGAAACCCATGTGCATAAAGATCCTCATCAGTGCACAGGCCACGACAGGTGCTATTACTGTCCTCTGAGGGATAGCATCTGGGTACTGGGTGGCATGGTCCTCCAAGACCACTGTGAACCTGTTGACCATGGCTATCTTGGAATTCAGAGGCCCCACAATGTAAATACTCACCAGCTCGAAAGGGGTGCTCATGACAGGGAATGGTTGCAGGGGAGATTAATAAACCCCCATCCCCCTCTTACCACTCACTTGGCAAGTCTGTCAGGACCTGTAGACGACATCTGATTTTTTTTCATGCCCTACTTAAAATGTCCTGCCAGAGGCACATTTGGTGTCCTTGTGCATAGGGCAGTTCAAACCAGTTGCACGAAACTGGACAAAGGAAATGGGTGTAGCCACCCCTCTTTCCAAACCCTCCCATAGGTGGGTCACCAGAGTAAGTCCAACGCCTTCCTTGGGTATAAGAAATGAACCACTTACTACAGGACTTTAGATTACACCTGGACGAAACTCTGCTACAGATATCCTGGAACTTCGACGATCAACACGACTAGATGACTGAAGAATTTCCCTTGGAGTAAAGGAGTCACTCCCCTGCTTGACAGGCACCAAAGACGCATCTGACCCATCTGCATCTCTC
Source organism: Lissotriton helveticus (assembly GCF_964261635.1). Taxonomy (NCBI): domain Eukaryota; kingdom Metazoa; phylum Chordata; class Amphibia; order Caudata; family Salamandridae; genus Lissotriton; species Lissotriton helveticus. Next base: position 21,450,285 of record NC_136064.1, read on the forward strand.
AAGCTCCAGATGGATGCTGAAGTAATTGCAGCCTATGAGGTAGATTTCCAGACTTCTCCATGGCCGACTTGAGTCCCCAGCAAAGCTGAGACCCCCAGCCCTCGTGAGTACCGTGGTACCGGAACTCATGGACACCGTGCACATTTGCAAGTGTATTTGATTCTCAACGTTCCTTGAAGTTGTGCATTGGGTTACTTGTAGCCCAGACCCCGAGCACCTTTTCCACTGAAGATTGCTGGCCTACACTTCACAAGTGTTCCGTGAGCCGGCCCTTTGTGTTTTTGCTCGATGTACCTTCGTGATCCTTGGTCGGTTGACTGGTGGGTCCCTGAGAAGGCAACTTTGACTTTAATTGAGTTTCCCTGGTTGCTCCAGACATGCCCTGACTCTCCACCACTTGGTGAGTCCCTCAGACCAAGCATTTCTTCACTTTCTGCGTGGGTTGCTGTTGCAAAGGCTTGTTGGGTCCAATCCGGTCACCAACGCCGCAGCACTCGACAACCTTTGTGGGACAGCTCTAATCCAGCTCCTGGTTGTCATCGACACCTCCTGGTCCTCGTGGCTGTAGAGTCAAGCTTCACCTCTTCAACCTGAAATCACCCCACATTGGTGGGCATTCGTCGATCATGCCCCTGGTCACTGGAAAGTGACCCAGACTCTGTACCCTCTGCTTTCAGGTTCTTCTCACTTCGATCCAGGCTTGGATCACCCCGGACACTTTCCACTTCGATGGCAGCAGCACTTTGCAGCAGATCGCCATTGAAATCAACGACGATTCCAGACACCAAAAGACACCTATGCACCCTGAGGTAACTCGAGTAATCCGGTGCTCCCATGGCTTTTGGCCCTAGAACCACTTAAGCCTAAAGGGGTTTGCTCAAAGTATGTATGTATGTATATGTATAAACTGTTTTGTAACGCGCTCTGTTACTTGGGAGTTTCCTGGCGCGGAAGGGAAGAGGCAGAGGAAGACAGACGAAAAAAAAGTCAGCTTATGTCACACTCCTGAACAGGTGGGTTTTCAAATTTTTCTTAAACTGGGCCACACCTTGCATGGAACGCAAGGAAAGAGGAAGAGCATTCCAGGCACGGGCAGCAACTACCGCTATAGACTGGCCCCCAAGTCTGGTTCTCTTAAAGCGAGGAAGAGCCATTTTGAACAAGGTGGATGATCTAAGAGCTCGCAAGGGGGCATAAAAGGTGAATCTCTTCTTCATGTAAGCAGGTCCTTGCTTGTGGGTTGCTCTAAAGGAGAGCACTAAGGATTTAAACAGGATGCGATGAGATACTGGCAGCCAGTGGAGATTGCACAGATGGGAACGGACACTCTTCCATCTCGGAACATTAAATATGAGACGGACCGCAGCATTCTGAATGACCTGCAGGCGTTTAACCAGGTAGGCTGGAATACCGCTAAACAGAGCGTTCTCGTAATCCAGCCTTGCTAGGATGAGTGCGCGAGCGACCATCTCTTTGGCATCTCTAGGAAGCAGTGGGAAGAATCTGCGTAACATTCTCAGCGTGGCAAAGCAAGACCCAGATAGCTTCTTTATATGGTCCTCAAATCGTAGGTCCTCTCCAAACCAAATGCCGAGATTTTTCGCAGGACCACCCATCACCTTGCGGCAAGGAATGTTCGGGGGCCACAGCAAATTCCTAAAATTAGAGGGGAAGGAGCCAAAAAAGAGCACCTCGGATTTGTCCTCATTACATTTCAGCTGGGCCAACGTTAGCCAGCGAAAAACTGAGGACAAACACAGCTGAACTGTTGTAGTATCCAGATGATCATCTGGCCACCTGAACAGCAGCTGTGTATCTTCGGCATACCCTATGACCTTACCCCCGTACTGCTCTGCTAGATAAACCAGAGGGGTGATGTAAATGTTGAACAGTAGGGGACTAAGGGTAGAACCTTGTGGGACCCCAGTGAGAAGTGGTTTAGGTTCCGAGGCGTGGGGTGGCATCCAGACCTGTTGCGACCTGTCAGATAGAAATGAGGACAGCCAGGCTACTGTCAAAGTACTCACCTGATTGTCGTTAATCTTTCAATTTCCATCCGCGACTTTCCCCATAGTAGCTATCGGTGATTCGCGGGTGTGTTCTCACACTGCATGTATCCCCCGTTGGTCCCCTGTGTCACTACCTTGGGTGGTGCCTTGTGGGCCCAGCAATTCTACAGGCTCTAGGCCTTGTGTCTAGTCAAGTCGTAGTTCTTATACCACTTTCTTAATATATGGTTTGGTACGCCCCTAGGGCTCAACGTATATTGTGCTAATTTACTGTGCTATATTAAGTGTAATGTATGTGCTTTTACCTCTAGCTTCATAAAGAGACTAGTAGAGTGTGTTTAGAATAAATACATCTATTTTATATATATACCTGGTGTGGTTCTCCTTCCATTTGGTCATTCAAGAGATTATAGACTGGTAAAACAAACTGCTTTACATTCCTTCAAGACTTAGCCTGAAGGCTGCTCTCCATAGCTACCACTAGGATAGCTTTCAAATAAGGTTATCTTTAACCCATCACCTCTAAGGGGTTGTTTGGACTGGTGCAAGGTGCCCACTATAATAATAATAATAATAATAAAAATAATAATAATAATCTGAGCTTATATAGTGCCTGGTTACACTAGCCAGTGTGTCCCCGCGCTAGCCATCAGCCCTAAGCCTACCCAACTCTTACAGCCTCCCCAACCCGCTCCAGATTATCCTATCCCCTAGGGAATAAATATGTTTTTAGTTCTTTACAAAAAACCACCTCTGAGACTTCCATACGAAGCCTGTCGGCAAGAGTATTCCACCGACCGCAGCCAGAAATCGGACGGATCTACCTCCCTTTCTAGCTCTTCTGATTTATGAACCTGCATCAAGCCAGCTCCCTGAGATCTCAAAAGTCGTGTCGGGAAATATGGTGTTAAAAGATTGCGAAGGAAGCGAGGACCTTTCCCCAGCGCAATCCTATGGCTAACACAGAGGACTTTAAACTGGACGCACTCCCTAATAGGCAGCCAGTGCAGCGATTCCAGGGCTTTTTTTGAGGCGGCTCTTTCAGGCAGCATCAGCACCAGGCGGGCGGCAGCATTCTGGATGTGTTGTAGTCTCTGGAGACATTTCACATTAGCTCCCAGATAGAGGACGTTCCCATAGTCCAGCGTAGAAGTGACCAAAGCATGGACCAGGGCTTTCCTAGCTGTAACAGGGAGCAGATCCAGCGTCTTTCTGAGACTACGCAGAATACCAAAACAAATACCAGCCACACGTCTGGTGTGATAGTCATAGGATATTTTGGAATCGATCCAGATTCCAAGATTCTTAACTTGATCCTTAGGCACGGGTAGTGGCCCAAGCGTCTGGGGCCACTACCCGTGGTCCAGACTGACGGTGTTTTACCCACAATCAGCACCTCAGTATTGTCGCCGTTCAATCTGAGACAGTTATCGGCCATCCAAGCAGCAAGGTCTTGGAGACAGGATGCAAAATTGCTGGCTGCGTTCTCAGCTGGATGTGCCAAGGCCACAACCAGCTGAGTGTCATCTGCATATGTCACCACTTCCACCCCATATTGATCAGTTATTATAGCCAGAGGTGCCACATAAAGATTAAAAGGGTAGGGCTCAGGCTGGAGCCTTGCGGAACCCCTTGATCCAAGTTAAAAGCCTTAGACCTATAGGGCCCTTGTTCAACTCGAAAACTACGCTCGTGGAGAAATGATTCCAGCCAGTCCCATGCCTTCCCTACCACTCCACCCTTCTTTAGACACTGCAGCAAGGTGTGATGCGCCACAGTGTCAAACGCGGCACTGAGATCAAGAAGAATCAGTGCCGCGGTATGACCCTCATCCACATGCCTCCGAAGAGCCTCTGTGAAGAAGAGCAAGGCTGACTCCGTAGAGTGGAGAGCACGGAAGCCAGACTGCGACGGGTGAAGGAGCTTATGGGTTTCAATGTGGGCTGTCAGTTGTTGATTGACCAGCTTTTCAGCTATTTTGGCAAAATATGGGAGGAGTGATATGGGACGCAGATTATTCAGCTGATCTATACTAATTTGCGGCTTTTTTTTCAGCAGAAGAGCCACCGCTTCCTTCCAGATTTTTGGCACAGTGCCCAAGCCAAGCGACAGCTCTAACAAATATCTAATATAAGGCTCTAAGATCTCACTATTTCTTCTCAAGATTTTAGCTGGAGCGGGGTCTTTAGGTGAGCCAGATTTCACACCGCTGGCTAACTTATACAGCATATCACCGTCTGGTACCCTGAACACCTTCAGGCATTCTCCCTCCGTTAACCCACCAATGGGCATAAGTAGTGGACAGCATATGCCAGGCCAACTTCTCACACACATCATGAGCCAAACCGAGGGCTCTCAAGCTCTAGGGTACCACCAGAACACTGGCTACCCCAGGATCAGCAACCTTAGGCTCACAATATAGGAGACCATTCTCCCAATAGATCAGGTGTGATCCAGGCTCTTTGCTAGCTGCCTGGTCCTGGGCCTCCTGCTGCAGACCCACAAGAGTAGGATACTCGTTCTTCAAAGTGCAGAATTCCTCCCTAACCAGACCCCTGACCTACTGCCAATGGGTCAGCTCAGGCAGGCTATCCAGTTTGGCCATGTGCTCCCTGTGGGTTCCTGGGCATGCCCCTCAGGTTCAGCGTCCTCCCGGACCGTGGGAATCTCTGAAGTGAGTTTTTCCATGCCCCTTGCCTCTCCTCTTCTTGGCAGACACCTGGGCCACTGTTACAGGCTCCAGGTACTTCTGATTACACTGGGCTGCCATGGACCTGTGGTCATGCCCGCTCACTCAGGTAATCCCAACATCTGCAAGTGGGATCTGTATTCCACCTCCCTCCAGGTTGTTACCCAGCAGACAATCCACAAACATGGATGGGCTCACAGCTAATCTTAAAGGACCTGAGAACCGCCCACACACACTCAAAGGGAACTTGACCCACTTAACAAAAGTGCTCGCTGTTACCTACTGAAACTACTTGGTTAAGCACTCAGGGGGCAACTTGCTCTTCAGACACCAGGTGACACATGATGGTAGGCACACTGGCTCCCTCCTGTGTCTCTCAGAGCTTCTGCTCTCGGGCTATTAATGGTCATCCACTGCCTGTATTTCTTAGTGTCAGCAGGAATTATGCTTTTCTAGACCATCTCACTGTCCTCTAGTGAGATAAGGATCATCTCAGCTTGTTCCTCTCACCAGGGAGAACCCGTCCCCAAGCACTACACTTGCTGTTCTGGTGTCTGCCCACTGGTGGGGGCCCGTGCTCGCTTGGGACACTAGGGACTCCCCCTAAAGTGCCCTTCCTGGCCACAGTTAAAGCACTTAATGGGGCCCTTCCCTCTAGGACTACTTGGCAGGAAATAACTCTTTTTCTTCTCAATGGATGGCTGGGAATCCTAATCATCCGTATCTGCCTTTCAGATACGCCTCATTCAGAAATTGCACGTATTACCTGACTATACTGGACTGTTTACAAGGAATAAGGAAGGCATTGCAGCATGAATTCTTTGACTTCTACACATTTAATCTTAATGAGTATGAGTACTATAAGAGTGTAGAAAATTGCGACTTCAACAGAATTATTCCAGAAAATGTTTGCCATTCATAGTGAATTATTCTGATGTCCTTTAGAGAACTCATGTTTGTTACCCATTTCAACCTCCCCAGCTTCTGCTACTGGGGATCCTGTCCATGTTTGATGGATTCTCCCCCATACAACCTCTTCTGGACCCTGGTACTCACCAGGCGGTCTGCCTCCTGAGCAAGCTTTCTGGGCTCAGTAAGCTTGCTGTCCATAAAGTGCTGGCTCAGCTCTGGAAAGCGCAGACTAGACATGTGCTCCCACACAATCAAATTGTATAGACCCAGGCAATATGTGGCTTCACTGCCCTTCACCCAACCACCCAGTGCTCTGCAAAAGGAACCTAAACTGAACCCTCTACTTATCTGGGGTAAAACCACACAAGGTGAGGAGGGCGTCCTTCATTGCAGTGTAAGAGAGGTCATGTGCATTCCCTAAGGCCAGCAATGTCTCCCTCCCCTCCAATGTGAAGTGATTCCACAATTTTGCCCCCCAATGTTTCTCAGCGACCCCATTCATGTGAAGCGCTGCCTTAAATCCCTGAAGCCATTTGTGGATATCTTCTGTCTTGGTACACTCTTTCCCTTTTTATGCATGTGCACCTTTGTCTCAGACTTTACTGATGCAGTGCTGCCACTATCTGTGCTGGGCTTGGCCAACTCCTATAAGTTCAGCTCCTGAACTAGCAATATTTTGCTGTCCTCTACTGCCAATTTTGGAGCTCCCTCTCATGTTCCATCTTGAGCCTCTTTCGCTCCAACTGGTGTCTCCTAGCCTTCCACCTGTCCTCCAGCTCCTCTGGGGGCAAAGACCAGGAAGAAACACTGCTACCTGCCCTTAAAGGTGCATTCCTGCCAGGTGGATCCTGATTAAAAAATCCTCATGCAGGCTCTGCCCTCGACCTCGACATTATCATTCTCATCCCCTATAGGCCCACCAACCTTTCTTGCTGCCAGCCAGGCCTTCTGTGCCTTTTGCAGCTCCTCCTTTCAAGTGAGACTTTTAAAAGAACACTTCAAATCCTGCAGGTATTTTTAAGTTGAAGCACCTTAGAGGTTTCCAGCTCTTATCCCCAAACACAAAATCTGCAGGTTAAACTGATGAATCCCCAGACTGAGACATGATTATTAATCAAAATCTCAGGATTTGCAAAGAAGAGACAAAACATCAAAAACTGTATGTGATTGTGTAATGGTCTGTAATATGGAAGTAGTGTACACCAATCACTGTATGCAAAGTAAAATCACAAGTCCTATCCTCACCGCTGACCATCAATGTTAGAAATGAGTCATTGTCTGCAGTTCCTTACAACTGTGTGGTGTCACGGTTCAGGCAGTCACCCATGTTGGTTATCAACTACGCAATGATGCAGTTGAGACACTGGCGTCGAGAGGCGTCGGGGCTGCGGTGGAAGTCGAGGCGGTGCATTGTTCACTTCACAAATGGTGCCCTTGGCTCCAGTGCAGGCAGCGACCTCGATGAGAAAGTCAGCATTGAAAAGTTGTCGTCATCAGCTTCACCAGGGCTGCGGTGTGAGTTGGGCGGTGTGTCGTACTCTTCACGAGCGGTACCATCGTCTCCGGCGCATGCAATTGCATCGCTGATTATTATTATTATTATTATTATTATTGTGTCTTTTGTAAAGCGTGCAGCTACCCCAACGGGGTGTCCCGGCGCTGATTGATAAACAGCTAGTCCCTTCGGGCAGAGAGTTATAGGCAAAAGAGGTACGTTTTCAAAGCCCGACGGAATTCAGGTTCAGATTTGATCGAGCGCAAACCCAGAGGCAGCTTATTCCATCGTTGGGCGGCCAATAAAAGTTTAGAGATAGAGCGAAGAGCTCTTGGGTTGCAGTAAGGGCGAAGGATGGTTCTAAGATGGGCAGACCCATTGCCCTGAGTGGAGCGATAGGCTAGTGTCATGGCTTTAAACTCATTTTGTTTACTCAAGGGCAGCCAATGCAATTCGCGGAGGTAAGGAGAAATGTGCTGCCTACGCGATAGACCTCCAATCAGGCGAGCCGCTGCATTTTGGACCGTTTGAAGTTTATGGCAGAGGCCGGAGGATGGATGTATGACGTTACAACGCATGCTTTTACCACGCATGCATTTACAACGCGGTTTTTACATCGCATACCATTACAGCGCATAGCGCTTTTGAGTGCTGGATAGTGAATAGTTTAATTTACTATTCCAACTCCAGTCCCATTGGACACTAGGGAAGGTTATTGGATAGTAAATTAACCTATTCCCTATCCTAGAGCGCCCCTCAGCGCAATGCGTTGTAATGGTTTGCGATGTAATGACCGCGTTGTAATGGTAGTGCGTTGTAAAAGTTTCGTTGTAAGTGATGTTTCCCCCGGAGGATAGACCCCAATAGAGTCCATTCGCATAATCCAGATGCGAGATAATTAGTGCATGAACAATCGTCTTTCTGTTAGCGCTAGGCAAGTAATTTATGAGTTTTTTAGCGTTTTTATCTTAGCAAAACATGCCACTGAGACTGATTGGACCTGACACCCTAGTGACAACTGTTTATCCCAACGGACTCCCAGATTCCTAACCGAGTCCTTCGGGATCGGGGCTTGGCTGAGGTCTTCCGGCCACCAGATATTAGAGTCTAGTGGGGATGGCTGATTGAAGAAGAGCACTTCAGTTTTTGCTGCGTTCAGTCTCAAAAAGTTAAGATCCATCCATTTAGCGATGTCTCTGATGCAAGATTTAAGGGGGTCAAAAATGGAAGGAGATGGCTTCTCCAAAGTAAAAAGTAACTGGATGTCGTCGGCATACGACGTTGTTTTGATGCCAGACTTGGAGATCATGTCAGCTAGTGGGGAGAAATAGACATTAAAAAGGAGAGGACTTAATGAAGAGCCCTGGGGGACGCCCCATTTCAGCGGCCTAGGTGTTGTGGTGAAGGGGGGGGTGAATGTGTTGCGTTCGTTTTGACAGGACGGAACCTATCCACTTGAGGACCTTGCCCTGCATTCCTATAGTCCTCATTCTGTCCAGTAGTATGGGGTGAGAGACGGTGTTGAACCAACACCGCCCTCGAGCCCCGATCCAATGTCCATCGGACGGAGTCCGCCATCTCAATAAGGGCCGACTCCGTGCTATAGCCCTTGCGAAAGCCATGCTGGGAATCATGGAAAAGACAATGACTCTCGATGAAGCCAGCGATTTGTTTGTGGGCTAGTCGCTCCAGAATCTTAGCTGGAGCGGGGAGAAGCAATATCGGCCTATAATTAGCCGGATTTTCTGGATCTGCGTTGGCCTTTTTTAGGATCGGAACTAGAGAAGCATGCTTCCAGGCTTCCGGGTAAATGCCTGAGCTCAAAGAAGAGTTCCATATAGGGTTATAAAAGGGTTAAGGAAGGAAGCTAATGCTTTGTATTGATTTACCGGCCAAGGGTCCCCCGGGGCGCCTGACCTACATCTGAGTAGTTCCCTTAGAGAAGACTCCTCAGATATTTCGGAGAGGACAGGACCTTGGTTATGCATGTCAATCTGTACCACAGGGGATCCCATGCTGTCTCCAATGGGAAATGAGGCATAGATCTGAGCTATTTTGTCCACAAAAAATTCAGAGAGCTGGGAACAGAGTTCTTGAGAAACAGGCTGTTGTCGAGTCAGCGTCTGTGGATCAGTGAATGATCTAACAATAGAGAAAATTTCTCGCCGGGCATTACTAGCTTTATCAATCTTCTCGGCTAGGAAATCTATTTTGTGTTTGACAATCAGCTTCCGATACTCTTTGAGGGCTCTGCGGTACTCTTGTTTACTCTCTGTTGAGTACCCTGATCTCCAGCGCCTTTCCAATGCTTTACAGGCTGATTTCTGTAGACGTAGTTCGTCCGAATACCAGGGGGCAGCTGGTGAAGCCCTGAAAGTTTTTATCAGCCTGAGGGGAGCCAGAGAGTCGATTGCCTCACAGATCCACTCATTGAGATTGGAGATGCGGGAATCCAAGTTCTCCGCCGGGGAAGGACGACTATCTTTAAGATACTCCCCGAGAGAGCTGTGCGAGATCCGACTCCAATTTCTTCCCATCAACCGCGGAGTAGACGTAGGTCTGTCTGCGCGGGTCAGAAGAACAGAAAACGGGATAATAAAGTGATCTGACCACATTACTGGAATAGGGTCCTCAATGAAGATCTCCGGAAGGTTGGAGCAGATTAAATCAAGTATATGCCCAGCTTTGTGGGTAGGATGGACAACTAACTGAAACAGTCCACAAGCTGCCAAGGAAGATAGAAAGTTTGTGCTTATTGGGCAGGAGAGGTCATCAACATGCAAGTTACAGTCCCAAAGGACCATAAAATTGGCATAACGGGTACATGATTGGGTGATGTAATCCAGTAATGTCGGGAGGTGAGAGGGGCTGGAATTGGAGGGCCTATATACTAAAAGACCAGTAAAAGAAACAGATGCTGAGAGTTTTATGCAGAAAGGTAACCCCTCGATATTGTCAATGGGGTCAAATTGTGGGGAGGCAATTGACCATTTATTTTTGTAAACAATAGCCACTCCACCCCCTTCTTACCGCCCTGTCGGTTGGCGCAAATAATACTAAAACCCTCAGGAATGGCCAGAGCAATGGCGGGGTTGGTTTCCTCATTAAGCCAGGTCTCGCTCAGAAACAAAAAATCCCAATCGTTGTTAGAGAGGGATTGCTGGATGTCAAAAGAGTGCTTGACCAAAGACCGGCAATTTATCAGTGCAATCTTAATGGGTATGGTCATTTTAGGGCCCCGTGCAGGCAGCTAAAAGACGCTTTTACTAGATTCAACAAGAACATTCGAGGAAAAGCCACAATGCCCACAAAATAAATCCTCACTCATGATGGCGTTGATGTTGCTTTCCTGGTCTTGCAGCACCAGCCACACAATTCCAAGGGCCCAAGAACTGGAGTTGGCACCACTTGGCAATCAGGACTCCAAGCAGAGAAGTCCAGGTGCTGTTAACAAGATGCAGGTGAAGTCTTTGATGAGGCCCTGAGACTTTTTAACCAAAGGCAAGCATGCACATGCCCTTGGAGAACCTCGAAAGCAGGATTCAGAAAGCAAAGTCCAGTCCTTTCTCTCTCAGGAAAGAAGCAGCAGGCCAGCCCAACAAAGCAACAGGCAATCCCTCCTACAGCATCCAGCTCTTCATCCCAGCAATATTTCCTCTGTCCAGAAGTGTCCTGATTTTGTGGTGTCAGTGGTCCTATACTTATACCCCTTTCTGCCTTTGAAGTATGCAAAATTCAAATGAAAATCTTTGTAGTGCCCTAGACCCTGCCTTTCCCTGACCTAGCTACAGACACACTTCAGGGGGGTGGAGACAGCTTTGTGTGAGGACAGGCACAGCCAGTGTCAGTGACAACTCCTCCCACCACTCAAGCTCAGGAAGACCCATCAGCGTGTTGATGGGCCATCAGGATATGCAAGACACGCCCCAGCTCCCTGTGACTGTCCTAAGAGAATGCACAAACAGCCCAACTGTCATCCTAACCCAGACCTGGATTCGACAGACAGGCAGAGGCACAGAATGGTAATGAAAGAAAATGCCCACTTTTGAAAATTAAAAGACAAACAGATGATGGAAGGAATGAGGAGCAAATCAAGGTCACATGGCAGTTTAAAACTGCACACACAGACACTGCAGTGGCAGGTCTGAGACAGGTTTGTAGGGCTACTCATGTGGGTAGCCCAGTCAGTCCTGAAGGCCCACTAGTAGCATTTGATTGCTGGCCCTGGGAGCCAACAGTGTACTTTACTAGGGTCTTACTAGTAAATCAAATATGCCAATGATGGATAACCCAATTACATAACTAATTACACAGGGAGCACTTGTACTTTAGCACTGGTCAGCAGTGGTAAATTGCCCAGAGTCCTATAACCAGCAAAAAAGCGAAATGCAACACACAGTAAAACAGGAGATCTGAAATAAAAAGACGGGAAATCATGCAAAAGATGGCAGGTCTAACATCCACTGTTAGACCTGGCATCTTTGGCGTGGTTTTCCCCTATCTTTTTGCCTCTACCTCCTGTATTTTTGATGCTGTGATGGATTTCGTTTTTGCTGGTTTAGATGCTTTGGACACTCTGCCACTGCTGATCAGTGCCAGGGTGTAAGTGCTCCCTATGTAAATTGGTATTATGATTGGATATACATGATTGGCATATTTGTATCACCATAAAGTCCCTAGTAAAGTGCACTGGGTGCGTCAGGGCAGGTGATGACAAATCCTACTAGTGGGCCTGCAGCACTGATTGTGCCACCCACATGAGTAGCCCTAAAATGGAGTCTCAGGCCTGCCACCGCAGTGCCTGCATGCAGTCTGTGAACCCACTGACCGGGCCTAACTCTTCCCTTTTTGTGCACATTGGTCACCCCTATGGAAGGGCACAAGGTACCCCCCCCTGGGCAGGGTGCAGTTTATGTGAAAGGTAGAGGATGTACTGGTGCAGGTGACATGCTCTGGTAGTGAATCACAGCCATTTTCGTTTTCCCTATTGTAAGGCTATCTTGCTCCATAGATTAACATGGGGGATGCTGGCTCCTGTGGCTACCAGCATTTCTTTCCATAGGAACAAGATAGGACATAAGAGTCTAGTATCCCTGAACTCAGAAGTTAATAACACATCTTTTAGGAAAGGTTGTTTTTGAATCCTGTGTTTGAGAACAGCACTTTTAGAAAATTGCTGTTCTCTTGTCTGACCTTCCTGTGTGCCTTGGCCTGTTTGTATATTGACTGTCTGGTTTGAGAGTGACAGGGGCTGTGAATTCCCCACGAGGCTGGCTGAGTCAGCCCTAAGCTGAATGACTGCAATTGCAACTTGAGTGGTGGGAGGAGTTAGCACCTGGGCCTGAACAGGGCTGTGCCTGCCTTCCACAATGCTGGCTCCACCTCCTGCTGGGCGGCTGACGACCCTGCCCCTCACTCTGAAAGGAAAGGAGAAGCCAGGAAAACAAAGTGCTCAAGAAACACCCAGAACTGATTCAGACCTGGCTCAGGGCCCACTTGCACAAAGAGAACAAAGACCTTTGGGGGTATAAGTACAGGACCCCTGACAACAGAAAATTAGATCATGCTGGAATCAAGAAGGAGCCTCTGCCAAGGAGAAAGCTGAAACTGAAGAAGGAAGATTGTCCAGCTGTTGCTCTGCTGGATTGCCCTGCTGTTGCTTTGCTGCCAAGGAGAGGGGAAGGACTTTGCTTTGTGCTGTGTCCCCTTGCTTGAAGGAATCTCCAAGAGCCTGAGAAGAGCTGGCTCCCTGTTCTGAAGTCCCAGGAACAAAAGGACTTCACCCCCAGCTTCCCCTGAGCTCTACTGAGAGAGTTCTGTCCTTCCTGGAGTGCTTGGCCCATGTGTGGTGCCTCTGGAAGTTGTACCTGTGCTGGGAAGCTGGAAACTAAGCTTGAGAGACTTTGCTAAAGAAAAGTTATCGCATCGCTCGCTGTGGAGCGCATCCTCTACAGTGCGAGAAGATTCCCGCCGCTACGAAGGTCGAGATCGTCGCAGCGCCTTTTGCCGCTGTCAGAGCCGTCGCGTTCTTCGTTTGCGGGACGCACCCGATCGGTGCGGAAAAGTCTAACATCGCTGCGAGTGTCGTCGCAGAGCCTGTCGTCGCTGGTTGAGATCGCCGCACCGCCTGCTTGCGGACCGCATCACGTCGCTGCAAGAGTCATCGCCGAAGCCAACGCATCGAGGAGCTGCAAGAGAGAAGATCACCGCTGGTCCGTGCATCGTCGCCCCGGAGATCGTCGCACCTCCAAAGATTGTCGCATCGTGCCTTTGTGAGAACAAACTTCCTACGGAACTACGCACCGGAATCCATACAAGTGGCCTTCCTCTCCATACAGACCGGATTCGTCGCAACACACCCGCTGCTGCAGTGGGGCTGTCGCAAACGCCTCCCCAGGGTCTCAGGAGCAATGCATCGCTTGTTTTCCACCGCACCAGCCTCTGCTTTTGGAACTTTGTCGCAACTAAAGGTACTGTGAGCTAAACGTGACGCAAATGTGAACTTTTCACGTAACTGTGGATTATTTTATCGCAACCTAAAGAATTTTATCGCAACCTGAAGAATTTTTATTGCAACCTTAAGAACTCTTTTGAAACCTTATTCTTGAACTGTGTATGTTGGATTTTTGTCGTTTTGGTTTTGTGTAATTTAGATTAAATACCTTTATTTTTCTAAACTGTTGTGAAGTCAGTTTGTGGTGTTTTCACTGTGTTACTGTGAGTGTTGGTACAAATACTTTACACATTGCCTCTGGTTAGCCTAGACTGCTCGTGCCAAGCTACCTAGAGGGTGAGCAGGGGTTATCTCAGAGGGTTTCCTCCTTACCCTGACTAGAAGCAAGGGTCCCTATTTGGACAGTGGTACCTACCCCTGCCAACTAGAGACCCCCATTTCTAACACCCCCCAATCTCAACGTATGCTTAGAATGAGGAACAGTGGTGGAATAAGAGAGAAAAGAGAGACATAGGACTCCATAATGTGCCTCTTCTCTTCACTTCTGGGATAAAGGAGGTCTTCAGGAGCTCTACAAGATAAAGAGATGGCTTAAGTAACTTGTTGTGGGAATGCTAAGCATACCAGTAATTGTGAATAGATTATATTTTATCAATATCAATATCAATATCAATTTTAGCAATATCTCTGTATAGCCAACTGTCTTTGCTCCTACAAGTAACTGGAAGTTCCTGTACACTGTACACTGAACACAAGGAAACTTTAAAATGTTGCAACATAGCACTCACACCTCTCCCTGTGTTTAGATTAACTACATTCAGCTCTGTCACTATGCAAGCTTTTGTGGAAGATGAGTATAGTTTACACGTGACTTTTGTAAGACTGCAAAATAAGGAACACCATTAACATCATATCAATCCATACTCTTAGAAATATATACAGAAACTGAAAATCTAATACCTCCTACACCAAAGTTATTAATATACATACATGTCCAATGTAAATGTCCTCTTAAGAATCCATCATGTTCCTTTACACGAACTTGTGGCGGAAAATACGATCCCAGGCTGAAGACTGCAGATAATTATTAACCAGAGTTCAAAGCAAATGAACAGGGATTAGTTCAAAGAGTGTTTTTAATGAAACACATACCTTCAGGATACTTCTCTGTAATCTAAAATGTCTATAGTAGAATCCTATAATAAGCAGGAGGCCTTCTCACTTGAAATCTTACATACATACAGTGAGATCCTGGCTGCAACAACATTGTAGCATGATTGTCTAGCAAGGATTCTGTGCACTACAAGAAAAGTTATACCAAAAGGTCTTAAGATGGCTGCTGTCTGTCTAAATACACAAAATTTAATTGCCTTTTGTGAAACATTGTTTACTGAGGGTGCACTACTACCTGGCACATTCTGTGCATGTGCAGCCTGAATCCAGTCTGTGTTGACTACAAGTTTTTCCTTCAGTGAAAGGTACTAAGAGTGGATGGCTTCAAGGTACTAAAGCCTCACACTCTCAACATACTTAACGGTAAGCGACTGCAGTCCTGCTTCCTAAAAAAAAGTGAAAATCTTTAAGGAGAACTAGAGATATGGATTCTTAAAATTTTAAACCAAAAGAAGCAAGAAACACAAAGCACCATTGAATGTGAATGTTGGCAGTAGGTTGGCAGTGAGGAGTATTTTTCGACTGTGATGCAGTAATGGTCATGGAAGCCTCGCTAGAAGCACTGGTCAAAGCTTTTTTTACCTCTGGGACTTTCCTACTTTTCTGATTGTGCCTTGACCCCTTGAGGATTTTCGACAATGTCAAAGCCTTTGAGGGTCCTTCAAAGACAAATTGTGGCTGCAGATCTCTGAATAGGGTAAGCCAAATTTCCTACCTGGCAAGATTACTTTGCATCTGCTGAAACTCAGCAGCTGTATCCTAGTCCCAAGTTTTACTTTTTGATCACTCACTTTTTTGGTTCACAGAGTCCCCTAGAGGATTAAAGCTGGTGGTATGCTAGGGCTGAAACACTTGAGGCCATATACCTTCACCACAAGGTAATGCTAAAGCATTTTTCTAAGCAGCTAAAAGCTCAAAGCGGGACAAATCTGTTGGCCTGGACTGCCTAGTGTGTACCCGCTTCCGGGTAATCTCAAGACCTTATTCCCATCCACTGCAAGTCAAGAAAATGCCTAAGCTCCAATAACTTTTTGATGTTGGGAGCCAAACCTCCCTTCCACTACAGTCAGTGCTTCTAGGTACCAGGTCTCTCCAGCAAGGGTTTTCTCAAGATGCTGTCCCCTGAATCTTACTGGTATCACAGAGCCCATCTAACTTTTGGGTCTCTGTAGGAGCAACAAGAGGCCAGCTAGATGACACTTGGAGAGTAGGTCCAGTCCCTGGGTGCCAGCAGGAGTCCTTCAGTCTTCTTTCCTCAACAGTCATTCAGGATGTTCTTCTTTCAGGTGTTTTCTAGCTGCAGGAACATTCTGAGGAAGGTGCAGTGAGGTGCCACTCTTATCCTGTGAACTAACCAAGGACTGAGGGAGAGAGAGTCCTTGCAATTTTCCAGCTAAAACTCAATTTTCTTTTGTAGCAGTTTGTTTCTCAATTTACTGAAATTCATCCCCTAGTCCCTCATTTATGATTAAGATTGTCCTAGTTTTTTCCTCCTGTAGGAGCCTGGTGTTCCATTCTGAACACATCCGTATTGAGGGAAGAGGACCTCCCCACCCCCTCTGCTGGAACATGGGTTCCCTCCTGCAGCCATTTGTTTGAGTCCCCTCTGTTCTTAAGTGGTCTCTCCTGGCACCAAGTCAGCCTTCCTGCTTCCAAAGGTAGGCCTGTTGCCCTCTAGAAGGGCAGTCATTCACAATGGTTCTGGGATGTGCATTCCAGTTGCTGGAGTTTGGCACAAAGTAAACTTTTTTAAAGTCACTTTTCCATTGCTTTCACCTGTGAACTACATTTTTGTTAACATGTGAAAAATAATTTAAATGACCTTTATGGCGTTTTCCCAAGGCCAGTTGTGAAAATTGATCTTTATTCACAATCGAGTCTGTTCAAGGAAAATGTAGTTTGGCGTACACAGTGACACACAGCCTTTGGCAACAGTTCACACTCACTGTTGTTATCCACTTTTGCTTAACATTTAGTATGTTCCACTTTTATACATTACACACATAGCCTTGTGAGCATAGAAGGTCGGCAGGCTGTACTTGTTTTATGCATGAAAGTAGGTTCTCTACCTTGACTTTTCATGTGATGTTTCACTGCAGAGGTATTGAATTGCAGCCAGCCAAACCACAATCGTGTTGAATGGATCAATACATTTCAGTGAATGTGCAGCCCATGGATGACATTTAACTTCTGTGCCTTGTGGCACCGTGGCAATGAATGGCAGTGTTGGAGAGCACAGTCTTAATATATTAAAAATAGGTCTATAAGAGGGGAACTATCCAGGGAGACCCCAAAGAAGGGAATTGTTACAATTATATTATCGTGACTGCTCTAGGCATTCCATGGTTGCCATGTTTCTGCCGAGAAATAAACAAAGGATCCGAGTGTAACTAGCCCCATGCAATTCTGCCTCCTATGCACTACTTTTCACTCTCTAAGCTGCATGTCCTACAGTTCTGAAAGCAGCGACTTCTGATCAT
Organism: Lissotriton helveticus; assembly: GCF_964261635.1. Classification (NCBI taxonomy): domain Eukaryota; kingdom Metazoa; phylum Chordata; class Amphibia; order Caudata; family Salamandridae; genus Lissotriton; species Lissotriton helveticus. Next base: position 21,467,497 of record NC_136064.1, read on the forward strand.
CAGAGTCCCTCCGACAACTATGCAACTGTAAGGACATGGAGAAGTCTCAGTTGGGTAGTGGATGGCGCAGAGTAAAGGCGGCAAGGCTGCAGAAAACCATATAGCTCACAGGATGTCAAGCATAGGCTTCCTTGTGGCATGAAAGATGCTTCAGTCATGGGAGGAGTTTGTTTAACCACATAAAGTGCCTGATGATGGTGGTAGATCTTTTTGGAGCTATCGGAACGTTCAGATCCATGATTTAGCATGAGGTCAATTCCTGTTAAGGCTTGTAAAAGTCAGCGTTTGAAAGGCACGAAGCACTGAAACACATTAGTTCTCTGATTTCCTGTCGCACTTTTTGACTCGTTATACATTTCTGTTTTTTATCTCTAATTTTCTCTGCAGATTAGATTCTTCCTCTGGAGTTATCCTATTTCATCTGTTGTCTTTCTTGGCATCTTGGCTATTGGCATTTTTCATCTAGCAGTTTGGATCAACTTCCTTGATAATATTCTGACTCTGGACATGTATCTTGCTCAGTTATTTTCTCCTTCTTGAAGTCAATGAGATTTGGGTGCATTGCTGAGTTCATCAATGAAGCCTACCTCTTGAATCAAGATTTCCACCTAGGTGGGCCCCTTTAAAGGAGACAAATGTCTCTTCTAAGGGATACTATTCTTTGAAGGGCATCACAGCGGCTACTGAGAAAAATGTCCCTTTTCTCGCGCAAGCTCATAGGGCCCACGACAGACCCACATTGCGTGTAGTCCTGGAGACAGGCTCACCACATGTTCACCTTATTAATTCCATCTAATGAAAAGTCCTGATTTTTAGTAAAAGATTAGACATGGCAGGAAATTCATCTTTAACATAATTTATATGCTATTGTTACCTTATTTTATTTATGTGTTTATTTATTTTGGCAAAAATAACATGTCAATCAGAAATGTTGTACCAAACAACATTAAAGGTACCTGGGGCACAAGAGTTGGGTGTTTAACACAGGTAAGTGGATGAATTATGCCTGTGTATGATTATGATTGTCAAGTAAAAAACACATATCTATAACTTAACTGAACATTAAGGCATTACACTTTACATACTTAGATTGTATCAACAATCGAGTCACCACCGGTGCTGACTCCCTGCCCCACCCCCCTCTAAAACAGCAACATAACAAGATTTAGACCCCAGGCCAGTTGATACATGGAGGAACTCTGACTGACACTTCACTGCAAACAACTGGAGCCCAAATGAAGAACGAAGCAGGACAATGTAGATAGGAGCCTGTACAAATCCACCCTGAGACCCTACCATCAAATGATCTGGACCGCCAAACGTATTGGTCTGGTGAACCACATTGATATCATCAGCAGCAGGATCAAAGAAATCCTCACAGTTGTGAAGGATTTCACCAACCTAGCGGCCACCTTCAACTTGTTCACTACCTCGCAGGACCTCTGCAAAAATCTTTCTCAATTCTTCAGCAGCAAAATCACCGCTATTTACCCCAGCTTCAACCACAACTAAGCCCTAAAGACCTCACCAAATGCCTACCAATCTTATCCAGAGAACCAATGCTAACCACATGACCCGTTATCACACCAGAAGAAACCGTCACCTTCATGAAGTCTATCCACTCAGGGCCCTATCCGACCCCTGCCCACCTCCCGCCTACTCCAGAGAACCGAAACCTATCAGCACAATGCTCAAACCCATTTTGAATACCACTATCTTTTACATGACATTCCCAGATGCTTTGAAAGATGCAACTGTCCCAAATCAGGGTCACTAATGAGGGAAGGTGCACTACCCGCTTTAAATCTATGCGTGGAGTGCGCCAGGGCTGTATTTTGGCCCCCCTCTTTTTTACCATCTACATCAATGGCCTGGGTCAACATCTGGAGGAGGTGGATGGGGACGTCCCGCGTATAGGAGATGCAAAGATTCCTGCCCTCCTATACGCGGATGACGCCGTCCTCATAGCCCGCACTGGCAATGGTCTGCAGCTTTTACTTGATGCCTTCGGGGCATTTATGGACAGGCTGGACCTAAAGGTGAATGCTAATAAATCTCACACCATGGTGGTCGGTTTCCATAGGAACAGGGGTAAACCAAAGTTTTTTAAATGCAAGGGCGAGGTGGTGACCAGGGTAGCTGTGTTCCCATACCTAGGGGTGCTCTTTGATGAGAAGGGCTCTTGGGGCCCTCAGGTAAGGGCAAAGAGCCTATCGTGGCTAGATCAACCACGGCACTCATGGGGTTCCCAAAAAGTTTGGGTGCCAGGCCAATGGAGGTCCTGCTCAAGGTCTATAATGCTAAATGCATCTCAATCGCGATGTATCGGTCAGCCCTATGGGGATATGTACATTTAGAGACAATCCAGAGGGTTGAAAACAGGTTCTTGCGTTCCTTGCTGTCTGTGCCCCAGTCGACTCCGACCTTTTCGACTCATGCGGAGATGGGCTTGGACTATGTCACTGACAGGCTTAACCTGGCGCCGTTAACATTCTGGCTTAAGATCTGGCTTAACAAGGAACTAACCCTTAATCACGCGATTCTAGCGGATGTAATGTACCTAGACCATTCCCACAAAGTGCCTTGGTTGGAGTATTTGAGAAAGTCCTTTGAACATCTGGGACGCCCGGACCTCTTCCTCTCACCATCCGGCATTAGGAAGGTGGATGTGAATCTGGTCAAGAAACATTTTATGGAAAGGGCCAGACGAGCCAGGGAGGAAAGGCAAATGTTGAAACCCACTGTGCGATCCCATTATATGCTATTAGGTTCTACCTCACTCCAGCAATACCTTATGACTGTCACAAAGCCATTTCATAGTTTTTTATTGGTAAAGTTTAGATTTAATTTGATTCACTTTTATTTGGGCAATTATCCAACTTGGGTCAAACCAGATTTAGCCACCCCTTGCATTTGTGACCAATTTTCAAATCAAGACACAATGCATTTTGTAATGTTTTGCGGGCTCTTCTCGGACATCAGAAAAAAATACCTGCGGCCTATCTTGAAGGAGGCTGGCTTTACGCAAGTGAGGCCGGCGTTAGTTTTCCTCTAGTCTTTGAGCAGCGTCCGCATCACATTTTGTGTGGCTAATTTCTTAGTGGCGGCATCCAGGATCATTATGTCACATGTCTGTGACATAATGAATTTTTAATCATGTTACCTATGTGTTTTTATCCCTTTTGACCTATTGTATTGCACATGCTGAAAATGAAAATTTATCAAATTATTTTATACGTGTACACAAATGTTTTTATGCCTTTTATAATTTTTATAAATCGAATAAAGTGTATTTGACTGACTGATGCAACTGTTCTGCCATTGCTGAAGTGATCCTCAGTGGACCCTTCAAAAGACTACTGTCCCTGCTACCCTTCCCAGCCTAGGTCTCAGAGAAAACCAACAACGAACAACTTACTGAATACATCAACGATCACCAATTCCTCAACACCACTCAGACGAGTTTCAGACCCTACTACAATGCGGAACTGCTCTCATTGTCACCACGTAAGACATCTGCTTGGCTCTGGATGGAGAAGACATGGCGGCCTTCATCCAACTGGACCTATCCACAGCAATTGACTCAGTCTACTATCCCATTCTCATCCAATGCCTACACCACATGAGAATTCAAGGACATGCACCGTGATGGATCTTCTCCTTCCCGACTAGAAGGACACAGTCAGTCAGGATGGCACTGTACACCTTGGATGCCGGCATCCTTGTCTCCAGAGTTCCACAAGGGTCCTCGCAGAGCCCATAAGCCAATATATGATCCCTCTAGCCAGCATCATTTTCTCTCATATCATCAAAACCTTCTTCTATATTGATGACACACAACTCATTCTCTCCCTTATGAACTAGACTTCCAGTAGCCAAATCAAATTCAATGCCACTGGATGTAGACCAACTGTCTGAAGCTAAACACCACCCCTCCACATACTTCCATATCCTGAAGATGCTGGGGAAGATTTTCAAATTGCTCCTAAATATACCTGGAGAAAAGTGAAACACACCTTTATCACAAGCTAAACTATTGGAACACCCTATGTGCCACAATCAACAAAAAACTGCAGAAGACTGCAGACTATTCAGAGCTCAGTGTGCAGAATCTCTCTCAACCTCCCATGCCATACTCTCATCACACACCACACCTGAAGGAGCTCCACTGCCTCACCATTCACAAATAAGCACAATTCAAACTCCTCACCAACACTTTAAGGCACTACCAGCGTACCTCAACAATCACATCTGCTTTCACAGACCTTCCTGACACCTCCCATCATCTAGACTCTTGTTTACACACATCCCATGTATACGGAAAACCAGATCCGGTGGTGGAGCTTTCTCTTACACCGCTGCTCAAGCATGGAATGAGCTGCCGCTACTAATAGGAACTTCCATCCCACTTCTTGACTTCAGCAAGAAGCTGAAAACCTTTTCGTGTAGTCCCACTAGGCTTTAAGTTTGGCTAGATTCACACCTGCCCAGCGCCAGGAAACCCTCATGAGTGATGGTGGGCCCTACAACTCTGCATTACATAACATAACAGTGTGTCTGTACTATTCATGTTTTTTCCAGTTGCAACAGATGACTTCACAGTGCCATTTTAAACACTTGGAGAGAGTGAATGGCCTGAATGTTGGGTGGTAGGGGTAGTAGAATCTAAAAAGGGACTAAACGTGGCAACAGCACAGTATGGATTTATTGTTGTTAGAAAAATATGATTTGGAGACCATAGGTTCTAATTCTAAGAGAGGTAATTAGAGGCCAGTTAATTTACTGATTTAGACACTGGACTCAATCATTTCTAAAGGCACCTATGCTTGGTGGACAGGCAGCTGTCTTGGTGCATTATGATGAGGTTTCGATGTGCCTAGGTGAATTTTGCAGAGTTTCGATAGTAAAGTTTAAAGCCTGCTCTAGTGGTGGATTTGAGTAATTAGAGATGCCTATCAGCATACGAAGTCTACTGAATACTGGAGAGTGTTTGAGTGTTTTGACAGTACTGAATGGTATGAGTGAGTGTACCTTGTGGTCAGTGGATAAAACGTGCTAATGTGGTAGTGTTTTGATGAAGATTTGCATCTTCATGGGTGGGCTAAAGAGCACCGAAAGGTTTCTAGCCAATGGAGTGAGTCTGTGGAGTGTCCAGGGGAAAATGGATGGAGTCTATAAAAGCAATAGGTTCATTAATGGAGGGAATGTAAAAGGCCTTTGTTTTAAGGGAGTTATGCATGATTTACTGTTGTGTACTGTAGTGTTCGATGACGGAGAGGCAGTTTGAAATATGGGACTGGAGATTAGCTGTAAATGTTGGAAAAGAGGTTTTATCAGTGTATCATCAGGATATTGCCTGGGTACAGTTAAAATGATGTGACGATATGAGAAGCCAAACAGCCAGAGAATACAGCATAGGGAGGCGACACACAGTGGGAAATAAAGATGGTGGATGCTCACTGGGAGGGGTGAGTTGTGAAGGTCTTGAGTCTCATGCAACTGTGTAAGAGCATCCAGAGAGGTAAGAAGAGAACTTGTCTCCTAATAGTCCAGTGATACGTTGTGTGTAAAATGATGAGCAGTGATGAATTTTGATACATGTGGCAGTGCAGTGTCCATGGAGTAGGGTGAATGCAGGCCAGAATGGATGGGGCTGAGTAGGTTGTTTGAGGAGTAGTGTGTGAGGTTATTGAAAACAAATTGTTCAAGTATCTTAGGGAAGGAGGGAAGATTTAGAGCAAATGCAGATTTAACACACGTAGGGTAGGTGTTAGCAACTGTGGGTATACTGAGAGGTTGAAAAGAGTAGGTCATTGGTTGTGAGGCTAAAAGCTTGATGGACTGAGGTTTTGAAAAGGTCAGATGATCCCCTGGTAGGTAGACCTTTTGTTATTGAAATTTGCTTAGTTGAGGATCTTTTTTCTAAACGTGAAGATTCAGGTTAGTGTGAAATGGTTGTATTGTAAATGTAGGATGGTGTTGGGGGACCCATGAGTAGTATTGTTGAGGTGTCCCTGAGGTAGTCAATAAAATGAAGTTGGTGTCTGATGATGGGACAATGTTAGCTAAGGGAGAAAGGAAGGTCTTGATGGTGTGTGCTAGACATTATGCATTATGGATGAAGCCAGAGTGAGTTGATTGTGGACTGAAAATATGAACTTTTTGCACTACTCAGTGCCTTGTTCATATTTATGAGAAGGGTGGGGGGTGGTGATTCTGCCACCCTGTCCTCCATCACCTATTTCTAAGAGAAAGCCTAGGCTGCTGGACCACGTTATACCCTGGGAGTCAACACACAAATCTGTAGCAATGGAGTGAAAGTACCCATACTGTCCAAATCAAATTGGTAATTGCCAATATGGCAGAAGTATCTCCGGTGCCTCTGAAGACCTTCAGAATACCAAAAATAAACTAACTCCAGCCCTATGTTACTTTTGAAGTGTTGTAATTGTGCCTCAGATCTGAGTGTCGTGCCAATTGAGTATTCAGCACTTCCAGGACCTCTTTTATAAATATAATTTGAATTTGGTGTAGAGTAGATGTGGCAATAGTAAGAAATGGACGTCTCAGGTTGAGGGGGGAGAGTGACCAAAGACCCGTGCAAGAGTTATGGCAAAACTTCCACCACCCTTAAATGTCGATAAATGTGAAATTTTGCCCTTAAACCCTCTCTGTCAAAAACATCTGTTTGAACACTCTGGTTTTTCTTGGCAGCCACTGAAAATTAAATACTTGGGGGTTTGGTTTGCTCCTCGCCTTTGACACTCTTAAAATTAATTTCGATTGTATTTCCCAAAAATTGACCACTGCTATCACACGTTGGAATCCTCTTTTTCTTTCCTGGTGGGGTCGTCTTGATTCTATTAAAATGATGCTAGCGCCAATTATACTGTATACTATTTCTATGATCCCCATTCATATTCCTGCTCACTATTTTAAAACGATTAACTCCATTCTTCTTAAATTTCTGTGGAAAAGTAAATGCTCACGCATTGCTGTTGCTTCCTTGAAGAAAGAGAAATCTGTTGGTGGTCTTAAGTTTCCTGACTTTAAATCTTATCACAGAGCCTTCTCTTTGAAACAGGCAACTAGGTGGCTTTCTTCTGATCTTCCCTTTTATCCTCCTCTCTGGCTTCAAATAGAATCCTCCTTTCTTCATCCTTTTGATTTTCATGAAATCTTAGCTTTTACCTCTTCTATAGCCTCTTTACGTAATCCTATCATTTCTCACTCTCGTAAACTTCTCACTCCTTATTTGTCCTCCTCTTATCCGTCTGCTGCTTCTATTCATTTACAGCCTATTTGGCATAATAAACTTCTTAAGATTCGGAACCGTTCCATTTTCTGGAACTCTTGGCATTCTCGCGGTCTCAAATGGATTTCCCAACTCACCTCTTCTAATCTTCCCCTCTCTTTTCCTGAACAACAATCGCGGTTTTCTCTTCCCTCTTCCTCTTGCTCGCAATATCTCTCGCTTTGTCCCGTTCTCACTCAATATCTTCGTTCACTATCCCCCTCCAATGATTTTCCTACTTCTTTCCGTCCCATTTCTTCTGCATTGGACGGCGCGCCTTCGGTCTCCTTTTTGTATAACTCCTTTCAATGTGTTTCAGATAGAGCAAAATCCAAGGTTGAATTGGCTTGGGAAAGAGATCTTTTGCTTGATTGGCCCGGTCCTTTAAGGGATAAAATCTGGTTGAAGATACTCTTGAGCTGCTAACACTACCCAAACTCTGTATTTTATTTATAACCGCACTTTATTTACACCATTAACTTTATCGACTTTTTCTCCTGATACTCCTGCCACTTGTTGATCTTGTTCCTACCCGTCTGCAGATTTGAAACATATGCTATTTGGTAGCCCATCCATTTCCCGCTTTTGGAATCTGGTATGGACTCAACTTCAGAAGATTTTTGCCTTTCACTTCCCTTTCTCCATTGTTAACATTTTTCTAGGTTCCCTATCCCCTATTTATCCCCAACCCTCACAACATTACGCCCTAGTGGATCTCCTGATAGCTATTGCTTTTCTCCTCATCACCTCTAACTGGAAGCAAGCTGCTGATGTCACTTTTCGAGCTTGGTGGAATGCGGTTTGTTTCAATCACAGGTTAGACACCAATTTTGTTACTCCCATTACCCTTGCAGTCAAACGAGATCTTCTGTGGCTCCCACTGACCAATTATCTGTCCTCAGTTGCGTCCTCCCCTCAATCTTCCCATTCTGAGTCTGTTGAAGTTCGTAAACCACCATGATTTTCTTCCAATGATTTTGCCATTACTATTACTATTTAATATTGTTCATGACTGTATATTTTTACTTGCCTTCAATTATTATGTTTTTCCATTGCCTCTCTCTCTATTGTATACTTTTTATCTTCAATTATTCCTATTGCTTCTTTATGTTTATTTTAAATCTTATTACGTGAGTTGACCATCAATTGATTGTAATCTTTGATTGTTCTTTCACTTTCTGTCTTGCCTCTTTAATCTTTAATAATCTCAAACTTAAAAAAAAAAAGAAAAAATACCCTTCCACCGCCCCCAGTCGGATAACTATTTTAGAGGCAAACAAAACACACCCTAATAGCAAAACTGTGTCACTCTTGGAGAGTGGGTCAAACTCCAGGCTTATTTTAAGCGGGTAGTATGGATTGTAAAGATCAACACGGAAATAAGTAATAGAGTGTAAAAGAGCTAAGTAAAATGTATACCCCAGCACACGTAAAATCCAACGAATAGTTTCTGATGTAAACCACACATAAAACACAATAAATCAATCTGTTTTTTCTTTGTCATTCCTTTTTTTTAATTGGTCTTCAAGCTTCCAGTAAGTGAACAGTTCCCAAGCCAACACATGTTTTGTCGCCTCACTAAAGTTGTACATGCGACTTGTTCACGGCTAGGTAGAAAATAATACGATGTTTTACATTACTCATAATTCGCATCCGTTTGTTAATTCCAAACAACTGTGCTCCCAGGAGAATTCAAAGTGACACGGTGCCAATCATATATTTGCACCTCAAAGTCTAGTGCTAGTTCATGCATATAGTGCTAATAGTGATATTCCAATTTTTATTTTATTTATTTATTTAAAATTTATAGTGCGCAACAGCTACCCGCAGTGGGTTTCCCGGCGCAAGGGATAGACTGAAGAAGAAAAACTGACATCAATCACGGCTATAAGAAATAATTTTAAAAGAGTAGGGTTTTCAGTTTTTTCCGAAAACTGAGCATGTTAGTCTCAGTCTTCATGGCAATGGGCAGGGCATTCCAGAGTTTGGGGCCAAGATGGGAGAAAGATCTTCCACCCATCTTCACTAGCTTAAATCTGGGGATGACATAATCACAGTTGGCCGATGATCTCAAAGTACGACAGGGCCTGTAGGGTTGGACCAAGCTTTGAAGATATAATGGGGCAGAACCCTGTTTGATTTTGAAAATATAGCATAAGGTTTTAAATTTAATTCGACTCGAAATCTTGAGCCAGTGGAGATCTCGAAGAGCCTGCGCAGCCGAGGACCTCCTCGGGATATTACAGAGGAGACGGGCTGATGAATTTTGTATGACCTGTAGTTTCCTTACAGTCGCAGCATCTGCACCAAGATAGAGAACATTTCCGTAGTCCAGGCGAGATGTTACTAAAGCCTGGACTACTGTTCTTCTCGTGGCAAGGGGCAACATCCAGAGAATTTTTTGGAGCCATCTTAAGGTGGCAAAACAGATGGCCGCCACCTTGGTGGCTAGTTGCCTCATGGACAGTCTGTCATCAATAAGGAAACCCAGGTTACGTACCACCTGGACTGGAAGAGGAGTAGGACCCATGGTGCTGGGCCAGTGTTGAGGGCCCCAAAGATCCTTCTGCTTCCCCAAGATGATGATCTCGGTTTTGTCACCGTTAAGCTTGAGGAGATGCCTCTGCATCCACTCAGCCACAAGTGACAAACCAATTTTTAGACCAGACACGTTGCCATCTTCAGCACTGGAGAGGGAAAAAATGATTTGCGTGTCATCGGCGTACGAAAAAATACTCAGCCCGGCTTCCTCTGCGATGGTAGCAAGAGGTTTGATGTAAATATTGAAAAGCAACGGGCTGAGAATGGACCCCTGAGGGACACCATACGCCGAAGAGCAAATCGTAGATGCAGCTTTCTGAGAGAAAACTTGGAATGTGCGCTCACTTAAAAAGGAGGCAAACCAAGCAAGTGCGGGGCCAGCTATTCCAAGGGAGCGGAGAGAGTTTAGTAAGATGGAGTGGGACACGGTATCGAACGCTGCGCTCAGATCCAAAAGGATGAGAGCAGAAGTTTCACCGCGATCGATACCGTGCCGAAGTCTCTCCGTCACCCCTAGTAATGCGGTCTCAGTTGAATAGTGGGCCCGAAAACCGGACTGAGATGGATGTAAAAAGCCCTGATTTTCAATAAACAGAGTAAGCTGCGTGTTGACATGCCTCTCCAGTATCTTTGAGAAGATAGGCAATAGAGAAATGGGTCTAAAATTGGAGAGGTTAGAAGTATCCGCACCAGCCTTCTTCAGGAGTGGGATCACCATCGCATGCTTCCAGTCTTGTGGCATACGAGACTCACTTAGGGAAGTATTTAGGAGTCTCATGAGAGGGCGCCAGCACTCAAGATCAAGCAACTTTAAAATTTTTGCAGGCACCGGATCGCGCGGTGAACCAGATCTCACACTGTTCAAGCAGGCGAAAAACGAGTCATCGTCAAACAGGAGCCAGTTAGTTATCAATGTCATCGGGGACAGAGGGGCGGTCGTAGTCACACACCCCAGTTGAGACTGAGTTGCTGTGTTGGAGGCACTCATGGAGTTGTTAATGCGCTCAACTTTAGCTATAAAAAATTCCGCAATGGAATTACATTGGGCTTCTTCCAAGACTGGGGGGGTCGGTAAGGTGTCAGCACCTGTCAGTTTTTTGACCACTGCAAAAAGAGTGCGAGGGCAATTCTGAGCTTGCGACACTATGTTTGTCGTGCAAGTACCTCTTGCCTCTTTGCACTTAGAGTGGTATCCCTTCAATGCTTCTTTGTAAACGGTCTTCCGTGAAGCAGAATAGATGCGCCTCCATTTCCTTTCCAAGACCTTGCAGTGAGTCCTCAGAACCTTTAAATCGGGCGAGAACCATGGGGCCGGACAGCGATGGAGTTTGGATAGTCTCGGAGTAGGGGGAAGCACGATATTTACAGCAACTGCCGAGTTCAGATCTTTAAGAGGGGCTTCGTCGTTCAGGGGACGAGTATCACGAAGATACTGATTGAACTTTGAAATATCTAGTTTACCCCATCTATGGACTAGTTCGCCCTTACCCTGTCTATTCAAGATAGGCAATTTGATGTCAGATAGGGCGAAGTGGACTGCAAAATGATCAGTCCAGTCCAAAGGACGAGCACTCTGTGAGCAGTCAAAGGAAAGGTTGGAAAGGATTGGATCCAATTGATGCCGCGCAGAGTGAGTAGGACCCGAGTTGCGCAACATCAGACTCAACACCTCAAGATCGTTTAAGAAACTCTTACTAATGGCGCAAGAAGTATCATCGAGATGTAAGTTTGAATCGCCAAGAATGGTAAAGTTTGCAGCTTTGAGAAGTAGAGGGGCTATAGAGTTGGTGAGCGCAGATATCCAAGTTTGAGCATTCCCGGGAGGGCGGTATATTAAAAGGCCAGATAGAGTAAATTGAGGGTTAATAGCAAGTTTAAAAAGCTCCGCTTCACATCCAGGAAGAGGAAAGGTTTCGAGTTTGCAGACGTAGCAAGACTTGAAAATTATTGCAATACCCCCTCCTTTACCAGAATCTCGATCCTGTCTCAGGATGACATAATTATTGGGGACAGCACACGCAATATCCGGTCCAGAGCTGCCATGTAGCCAAGTTTCCGTTAGGAACAAGGCGTCGGGTTGCTCAGTGACTAAAAAATCAAAAATGTTTGATTTATGTTTGGGTAGGGACCGGCAATTAATATTCCAGAACTGGAGAACAGAGTGTTTAACAGGAGATAACTTAGTCCTTCTTCGACCGCGCGAATGGACCGGTTTCATGGCCCTGCAAGTGGACATTTTACCAGTACGGAATTTACAGCCTCCACAGATGAAATTGTGGATCGGTAAGATGCAACATGAGCATGAATCATAGGAGGGAGGGCGTAGAGATCGCAAAAACTCACCCGTATAAGATCTTGTAGGTGCAGCCTGGAGTGCAAAAGTAGACATAACTGTAAAACCGAGTCCTTATGCCCAGTCAGGCCCGGTCTGGCGCGGACGGGCGCAGACGGGCAGGACTCTGGCACGACTCAGGCTAAGCGAGAGGCGTACCCGCTGCGCGATCCCGCTGCGCTAGGCAGGCAGCTTTAAATAGGCATCCCCCGTATGCTTCTGCGCACTAAAGCGCCCTAAAGCGCTTCCTAAAAGATGGCGCCCAGCAAACAGCAACAACACCAACTACCCCACTCCAAGATGTCTGCCGCGATTTGAGCCCACCCCGGGAACCAGACCCGCTCTAATAGCGGTGGTTGACAATTAGGCTGCAGGTAAGAGGGCTGAGTTAAAAACAATACAAATGACTAAGAAACAAATATTCATAAGAAACAAGGTCGTTTTAAAATAGCAAATTAGCAGCGTGCGCGCGAAGCGCTGAGCAGCAGTATAGATGTCAGTAGGACTGACCCTGGGGCAGCTCGCCTTAAATAGGCGTCCCCCATATGCTTCTGCGCACTAAAGCGCCCTAAAGCGCTTCCTAAAAGATGGCGCCCAGCAAACAGCAACAACACCAACTACCCCACTCCAAGATGTCTGCCGCGATTTGAGCCCACCCCGGGAACCAGACCCGCTCTAATAGCGGTGGTTGACAATTAGGCTGCAGGTAAGAGGGCTGAGTTAAAAACAATACAAATGACTAAGAAACAAATATTCATAAGAAACAAGGTCGTTTTAAAATAGCAAATTAGCAGCGTGCGCGCGAAGCGCTGAGCAGCAGTATAGATGTCAGTAGGACTGACCCTGGGGCAGCTCGCCTTAAATAGGCGTCCCCCGTATGCTTCTGCGCACTAAAGCGCCCTAAAGCGCTTCCTAAAAGATGGCGCCCAGCAAACAGCAACAACACCAACTACCCCACTCCAAGATGTCTGCCGCGATTTGAGCCCACCCCGGGAACCAGACCCGCTCTAATAGCGGTGGTTGACAATTAGGCTGCAGGTAAGAGGGCTGAGTTAAAAACAATACAAATGACTAAGAAACAAATATTCATAAGAAACAAGGTCGTTTTAAAATAGCAAATTAGCAGCGTGCGCGCGAAGCGCTGAGCAGCAGTATAGATGTCAGTAGGACTGACCCTGGGGCAGCTCGCCTTAAATAGGCGTCCCCCGTATGCTTCTGCGCACTAAAGCGCCCTAAAGCGCTTCCTAAAAGATGGCGCCCAGCAAACAGCAACAACACCAACTACCCCACTCCAAGATGTCTGCCGCGATTTGAGCCCACCCCGGGAACCAGACCCGCTCTAATAGCGGTGGTTGACAATTAGGCTGCAGGTAAGAGGGCTGAGTTAAAAACAATACAAATGACTAAGATACAAATATTCATAAGAAACAAGGTCGTTTTAAAATAGCAAATTAGCAGCGTGCGCGCGAAGCGCTGAGCAGCAGTATAGATGTCAGTAGGACTGACCCTGGGGCAGCTCGCCTTAAATAGGCGTCCCCCGTATGCTTCTGCGCACTAAAGCGCCCTAAAGCGCTTCCTAAAAGATGGCGCCCAGCAAACAGCAACAACACCAACTACCCCACTCCAAGATGTCTGCCGCGATTTGAGCCCACCCCGGGAACCAGACCCGCTCTAATAGCGGTGGTTGACAATTAGGCTGCAGGTAAGAGGGCTGAGTTAAAAACAATACAAATGACTAAGAAACAAATATTCATAAGAAACAAGGTCGTTTTAAAATAGCAAATTAGCAGCGTGCGCGCGAAGCGCTGAGCAGCAGTATAGATGTCAGTAGGACTGACCCTGGGGCAGCTCGCCTTAAATAGGCGTCCCCCGTATGCTTCTGCGCACTAAAGCGCCCTAAAGCGCTTCCTAAAAGATGGCGCCCAGCAAACAGCAACAACACCAACTACCCCACTCCAAGATGTCTGCCGCGATTTGAGCCCACCCCGGGAACCAGACCCGCTCTAATAGCGGTGGTTGACAATTAGGCTGCAGGTAAGAGGGCTGAGTTAAAAACAATACAAATGATTAAGAAACAAATATTCATAAGAAACAAGGTCGTTTTAAAATGCGAAACATCACACGTTATGAAAGCAATTCTACACATACATTTGTTGAGCTTTATGAGTGAAAAGTGCATGTGACAATGATTGGTGCAATGATTCACATAGAAATATTTCTCATCACATATTTCTTTATTTATTTATTTATTCATTTATTAATGGTATTTGTAGAGCGCAACACTCATCCCGAAGGATATCAAGGCGCTTATACCAGTACTGAGACTACTGCGAGCTGTACTGAAATGAACATTAACATTTGGGAAATAGGTGGGTTTTTAAATTCTTTCGGAACAGGAGGTAATTGGTGGTGAGCCTCAAGTCAAGGGGGAGCTCGTTCCATTTCTTTGCAGCCAGATAGGAAAAAGAGCGTCCACCAGTCCTAGCTTTATATATGCGCTTAGTTCTTGCTAGGGCGGACTGCAGGGAACGTAGGTTCCTGGTAGGGACATAGAGTTCAATCTTTTCCTGGAGGATGATGGGGCCAGTTTTATAGAGGGCCCTGTGGGCATGGCAGAGCAGCTTAAAAACAGACCTTTGGTGCATAGGCAGCCAATGAAGTTTTCTTAGGCAGTCCGAGGCAGAATCGAACTTGCCTTTATTACATATGAGTTTGGCTGCAAAGTTTTGTAGAACTTGTAGACGTGTAAACTGGTGCTCATTCATACCAACGAAGAGCGCGTTACCATAGTCTAGACGACTAACCAGCAAAGCCTGTGTGACAGCATGTCTGCAGTCCAGGGGGATCCAGGGAAACAGTCTAGCCAGTAGCTTCAGGATTGCGAAACATTTCCCACAGAGAACTCGCACATGCTCTTTCATAGAAAGGGCATCATCCATAATAACACCTAAATTCCTAGTATGTTGTTTCGGGGTGGGGGCTGATCTTAGTGAGGGTGGCCACCACGTGATGTCCCATAGACGTTTAGCGCCACCAAATAGTAGGACACGGTGGACCACAACATCCTTATCCACCGTGCCGAGCAAGCCGGCATCCGAGGCCTGGCCTCTGCCTGGCTCAAATCCTTCTTGTCGGGTAGAATGCAGGCAGTCCGGCTCGGTCCCTTCACAGCCGCACAGGTCACATCTATCTGCGGAGTGCCTCAGGGATCTTCCCTGTCCCCTCTGCTTTTTAATCTCTATCTTCAGCCGCTTATCTTTTCCTTGAAGAGGTGGAATATCACCGTATTCAACTATGCAGACGATCTGCAAATCATTTTTCCGCTTAACACCCCCAATGCAGCCCTTGACTGTCAAGCAGTGATGCTACACATCCAACATTGGATGAACTCCCATCAGCTCAAATTGAACCCGGGGAAGACTGAGTTAATCCTCCCAGGAAACAGTCTTACTCACTGGGGCCCACAGTTCTGGCCAACTGAGCTTGGTTCCCCGCCCGCCCCGGCTAAGTCAGCAAAGAGCCTCGGGGTCATAATTGACTCGGACCTTTCTCTTAAGCCCCAGATCGGTGCGGTTGTGTCCTCATGTATGTTCCAGCTCAGAAAGATCAGGAAAGTTTCCCATCTCCTGACACCAGAGGCCCTGATACAAGTCCTGATTGCCCTGGTGCTCTCCCGCTTGGATTTCTCAAACTCCCTGTACTACGGCCTACCTAAATTCCTCCTTAGTAGGCTCCAGATTGTACTGAACCAAGCGGCAAGGCTGGCCTATAAAACCCCGAAGTGGCAATCTGCGAGACCTCTGCTTCAAAGACTCCACTGGTTACCGGTAGAGCAGAGGACCGCATTTAAGATCGGCTGCCTGACCTTCAAAGCTGTGTTCGGGACCTCCCCTGCCTTTCTCAAATCATTGGTCATCCCCTACTGTCCAGCACGTAATCTTCGTTCCTCCCATCGCCTCTTGCTAGCTGTCCCTGATACCAAATAAAAAAAAAACGGCGGTCGGAGATTTGCCTCCCTAGCCCCCGCCCTCTGGAACCAGTTACCTCTCTCTCTTAAATCTGCCAATTCCCTTTTGGCTTTTAGAAAACTTTTGAAAACCCACCTCTTCACACAGACTGGCTAGACCCTCGTCTCTCCATCTCACCTGCACTCAGCCAGCACCAGGAAACCTCTCGGTGTCAGTGCGCTATACAAATTCCCCCTAAGATAAGATAAGATAAAGATAAGATAGGATCTCGGATTTCCCGGCATTCAACTTTAGACAATGTGAATGCATCCACTGTGCCATTTCTGAGAGACAGTTGTGCAATTTAGATTTAGTCGTCTCCGGTTTTTCATCCAGAGCCACCATCAGTTGCGTGTCGTCTGCGTAAGAGCAGATGCCAATGCCCCACTTTCTTCCAATATCGGCTAGAGATGACATATAAACATTGAAGAGAGTGGGGCTTAATGAGGCACCTTGGGGGACTCCGCAACCGATGGGGCTCGATTTGGAGTGAAATTGTCCCATATATATTGCCTGGGTACGAGTGCTCAGAAAGGAGTGTAGCCAATTTAGTGCGATGGATTTAACTCCCTTACTGCGGAGAATGTTCAACAGGCAGTTGTGGGAGACCGTGTCAAACGCCGCTGACAGGTCAAGCAGTATCAGCGCCACCGCCCCACCTTGGTCGGTGGCAGACCTGATACTGTCCGACACTGCCAGCAGCGTTGCCTCCGTGCTATTATTAGCACTAAAGCCTGTCTGTGAAGGGTGTAGGAGAAGGTTTGTCTCTAGGTATCTGGTCAGTTGTCCATTGACCAGCGTCTCTAGAACTTTGGAAAAATAGGGGAGCTGGGAGATGGGCCGGTAGTTTTCAGGATTTGAGATGTCTGATCCAGCCTTCTTAAGGAGGGGTACCACTGACGCGTGTTTCCAAGTGTCCGGGAAAGTTACAGTTTTAAAGGAATTATTAAAAAGTTGTGTGACCAAGGGACAAAGTGTAGGGGCAATTTCTGAAAACACAAAGTGAGGACATGGATCCAGTGGAGAGCCAGATTTAACTGTGCCCATAGCTTTTAGGACCTCGTCCGTTGTAAATGACTCAAAACTATTTAGGGTTGGTAAAGGTTGTGAGTCTGGGGAATCAAGTGCAATTTTAGATGTAATCTCTGAGTCAGGAGGCTTATCAGTGTTAGATAGGAGATATTGGGGGTTAAAAGTCGAATAAATCTTCCCTATTTTTTCAGTGAAAAAGGTTTTTATTCGTTCACACGCCTCTACTGAAGGGACAAGTGTTTGCGAGGTGCTAGCGGGTTTACTAAGTTCCTTCACTATTTTAAAAAACTCCTTAGCTGAGTTGCAATTCTCATAAATGCGTTGTGAGAAGTGATTCCTTTTCGTATTTTTTAAAGTAAGGTTGTAAAGTTTCCGCTTGATCACGTAACTTAGCTTAGCTGCGCTATCTTTGGACTGTCTCCATGAATGCTCAAGTTTTTGGCATTCTTTTTTAAGATTTTTTAATTGGGGGGTGTACAATTTTTCCGTATGTGTTCGTGACCTGGATTTCCTAATAGGGGCCAACTTGTATAGCACTTGAAGTATTCCAGAGTCTAGCGATACTGCATCCAAGCATACTGATGAGTCATCACTGAACTTGATGTTAGCCTCTTGGAAATGCGTTTCAAAACTAGCCTCATTAATCAATCTCCAAACTCGTTTTGAGATCAAGTGATCTATCCTGGGTTTAAGTGATTTGATTGGTAAGTTTAACATAAAAGTTATAAGAAAGTGGTCAGACCAAAGTAGTGGCAGGACCTCCACAACAGTAATGGTATCAATGTTGGTGAACAACAGGACTAGTGTATGGCCCGCTATGTGAGTAGGGCCCGTTACCTTTTGTTTAAGATTAAGAATCTCCATGTCGTATTCCAGTTGGGTCACCGCTGAGGTCTCCTTTTTCTCATAATGAATATTAAAATCCCCGATTATTACATAATTTCTATGTTTTAAGCAGAGAGGTAAAAGTTGGGTAAGCAATTTAGCACCAATATTGGCTTGTTGTCCTGGAGGGTTATAAATTACCGCTCCAGCTAGCATGGTATGGGCTTCAAGAAATATTTGAAAGGATAAGGCTTGATGTTCGTCATATACTGTTACCGGCTCTGAAAGGCAGGTCAGGTGATCTCTGAAAATGACAGCGACCCCCCCTCCCCGACTTCCAGATCTGTCCTGCCTAATGATTTTGTAGTTCATAGGGATCGCATTAGCTAAATCTGGAGCATTACTGTCAGATAACCAAGTCTCAGTAATGAAGACCAGATCAGGATTTTTTTAATTAAGTAGGTCCCACATATCCAAAGAGTGTCTAGGTAAGGATCTTGTGTTGAGGTATAGGCAAAGAAGATTAATGCCGTTGTACTTGGACTGATGGCCACGTTGTGGTTGCCCCATACTGGACCATCTGCAAGAGCGACATGAGATTGGTCCATGAGTCATGCCAGGGCCAATCTGAATGCAGGACCCCTCATTGTAGACCCCTTTATTCCCTTTATCCGCAAAGGATATCAGCTCGCTACGGGAATAACGTACATGTGCGGGCAGGTTTTGAGCGACACCAGGTCCCGGCCGGTCGCGGACATATCCAGTCATTCTGAGCAAAGTCTAATTGCGTCACCCAGTGACAGAACCTTAAACACCACCTTAATCTACAAACTGAGACCTCAACTGTAATCTCAGTTAAACTAATATGCCAAATGTGAGATAACCAACCTGAACAGATTCACTGTATTATGGTCTGTGAAGGGAACACAAAAAGAACACAAACGTGTATGTTACTCTCTGGACTAATCTCTGCACAGTCCAACAATAAAAGCTAGATGCTAAGCATTAGTCATCAGCCTTCAAAAACTCCTAAGTTATACATACTTGTAGTGTGGCGATAATTTCAAGCCACACTGATCCTGTGGCGTGAGGTGAAATCCCAATAAGGACTGCTAGACAAGTTCCAGAAATTCTTCGTTCCTCTATCATCTAAGTTTCCGATTCTATTAAGAAAAAAACACACAAAAACGGCCTGGCTTCAATAAAAAGCGGGGTTTGTAGGTCAAGACTCTCCCCATTTTTTAATACTGAAAACCCACATCTCCGCGCTCTACCGCGGCACTTCCAGAGATTATCTTCGTCGTCATTACCTGAAAAGTGGAACTGTGAGCCGCCGATACGCAAACTCATCTCCTCACGCCGGACTCCAAAATGAGAGTACCGGCGTTGCTCCAAACATCCCGCTATGTCTCCCTCAAGAACCACGTGATCACGTCCCCAGCGCGTGATCACGTGGGTGGTCAAAAACAATCCCCATCTTAGAGTTTGCAAGTTGTTTATAAGTATCGTGTTTTTTCATGCGCCTACCCCTCTCCTGGTGTGGACACCGGTGAAGTTCATAAGAATTATCTACAGTAAAATTGAGAAATCTTCAATCGACAAAGCGCAAAATTTGTAATGCGCAAGTCTAATTTCACCACGCAAGAATATAATAAATGCCCCTATAAGTCACAGAAAAGGTTTTATATGCAGCATCATGTTTCACTAATGAAGCCAACCTTCTGTATGTAAGCGGGAGAGAAAAACCTATATATTTTGCTCGTGTTAAAATAGCGGCCATCTTGGATCGGGTTAGTACCTTGTCTTGTAAGTGAATCATTCCTAGCTTGAAGGCTGTTCTGAGTGAGCGCTACATATCCGAAATGCGCTCTCCATAATCCATAGATCTATCCATATTCCCAACTGCAAATTGTTACATGACGTAAATTGGTCTTATTTCCTGTGATCAGTGAGTGAAAGTTATCTAGTCTGTGCTCCTCACATCCGTTGAATCCATTCTGTGAATCCATTCCTATTCCACACATACCCACGGAGTCCAAGCGTTATATTTGCTTAGAATTAATCATGCACCTTGGTTTCCACTGCCCAAAGGACCTAATGTCATTACGAATGGGTCAAATCCTCTCCATGAGTCCCTACAACATGTATGCTCCTACTATATCTTTCAAAGGTTGTCATCAGTGGCTATTGTGTATAAGTGACATTTACTGTTTGTGAATGATGATATCATACATTTAAGAAATATATTCTTTTCTTATACCGTTTTATACACCATTTAAAATTTTATGCATCAGATCATATCATAATTTCATAGGTTGTTCAGTTTGTTTCCGTAAAGGTGCACTCTATCTGTAGTTCTTATTTTCCTAGAAAATAGTGCATTTCATTATCAACATTCATCCCAATGTCTGTCCTTCGTAAATTTAGAATCCAGGATGCCTCATTCCTGCGTAACATCAATTCTCTATTACCTCCCCTTGGGTTTCTCAAGGTCTGTTCTGTCCCATAAAAAGAGAAATCCTTATGATTGTCCTTGTGCATGGCGTTCTGTAATGTGTGTCACAATAGGGTATCTGAGGTGATCCTGTTTAACCGCCCTCATGCGGTCCCCAATCCTCTCACGTAATGGTCTCATGGTGCTCCCCACATATTTCTTGTTGCATCTGCATTCAATTATGTATACTACAAAATTAGTACTGCAGTTTATGTTTGTGGTGATCTTGTAGCGTTTGTTGTCAGGGCCTGTGAAATCTACATGCTGAGCAACGTCCACACCCATAAAATTCCACTGTACGTGTTGTTAACCAGTTCGTGTTACTTTTGGGTGTGGGATAAGTAGGGCTCAACAAGTTCCTTAGACACATTCCTCTCCTGTAAAAGAGCTAAGGGCCACATGCATGAATCAAAATAAGGTTCCAAAGGCGAGACCTATTGATCCTGCTCCAATGGGAACAGTCCAGCCTGAGCTGTCAGGCCAGGTCCTCTCTGAACCAGAATGCAAACAGCCCAGGACCGGTTTCACCCATCACCTTTTGTGTGTTTGATATCTTAAAAGGCCATCAGGTAGTAATCATTGTTATAAGAAACTGCTAAACACATTATTCCATGTCGCCCAATTTCTTTGGGGCAGAGTTGGTAAAAGACAATGCATATGCATTAGCAGGCAGTAAACTGTTGACGTTGACTCCGCTCATAATAATTCTGCCCTGCATGGCTTTTCCCCTAAGCTCACCCCTTCCCCACTTTGTTGATTCCTAGAATACATTTTTCTATTTCCACGCAATAAGGAACTGAGGTAAAACAGAAGAGTGGAAATAATATCAAAACAGGGTTAAAAAGCCATTGTCTTAAACTGATAGTTTATTGAAAAAACATATTTAATATTTTTTAAAGATCTTCAAAATGTTCTAGAATATTCTTAAAGAGAAGAAGGCAAACCAGTCTTGCGTCCACCTACAGTTGCATGTTTGGAATGCCAAAGTGAATGGGCTGGAGGGGTGGTGCGCGGGCGGGACACAGCAAGCGTTGTGTCTGTTGCCAGGAGATGCTCACAGGCAGTGAGGGAAGCAGAGGGCAGGCACCTCTCACCAGCGCTGAGAATGACAACACTTGTCGAATGTGTTGCTAAGTTTCAGCTGAGTTCATACACTGTTGGCGTGTCCCACGAAAACAGGACTCCCCCCAAAATATGTACAAGTATTCATTCTGAGAGTGAGCAAACAGTGCGTCTGAAGAAAATCTATGCCTTCTTTCCCATCACAAGCTTGGCAATGTTTGCTTTCTGTTACCATCTGAACATGAAGTTATTGGGAGTGGTGTCAACGGGTGCATAGTTATCTACAGGGCTTTAAGTCGAATAAAAAAAATGGGGGGGCTCTCAAAGGGGCGTAGCCGATGTAACTAAGGCTGTGGCTTAAAACACATACACTGAACATCTGTGCTTAGCTTAGTGTGCCGCCCGACTGGTATTTTGCTACTTCTATAATTGCATCCAGATATATATAATACTAAAAGCAACATTTCACCTACAGCGAGCCAGTACTATTGGCTTTGTCAATGCTTGTTAGTTGCATAAGATAAATAAGCAACAACTATGGTTTTATTGTATTTAATATTGAAAATGCTTCAGTTCTGAAATGGTGAGAGCGTTAAAGTGCTATAATGAGTCTATTTTAAGTTACATCAAAGGCAGTGAAGGATGGCACTGCTATAGGGTTAAGATTTATTTATTTTTATTCCTGAGGGTGAGGGCACAACTGGAGAGCCCGAGAGGGTTCTGTCTCGGCACTTGCTTATTATAACTGCAGGTGCTGAGCACCTACAATACCCGGCCCACTGAAAGCCCTGGTCATCTATCAATGATCTAACAGGGTGAGTGGCACCATGGCCCAGAGACCCGTTGGCCCAATTGAACTCTAATTATTGCTATGTTTTACTAACCAAATAACAGTTGGGTTTTTACTTTCTTGAACTTTGGCCAGCGCATACGTACATTTCTCCTACAACGTGTTTTACTTTTCCTTGCAGGCATATAAGTGTTCCATCTCCAAAACTAAATACTATAATGCTGTTGCGGAGGTGAAGCAAACCATTGAGGAGAGGGGGGTGGCCAACAAGTGCACCGAATGAGCACGCGGATTATTGGGAAAGTCAGAACAGTATGAGCTCGCACCACCTTTCCCTTCAATCCGAGAGTGGAACCAGTCTAAAGAAGCGTGGCCGCAAAATTGATAATAGATGGCCCCTGCATGCCGCTGCTATTTAAAAACAGATGCCACCCGGCCGCTCTGCTGCTTGCTCCTGAGCTCCCTAGGTCAGGGTAGAAAGAAGGCGAGACAGGCACCCACCTTTGGCCAATTGCATGCTGTCTTTCTTAGAAAGATGCACGCAAAGGCCAATAGCATCTGATGATAAAAAAAGAACATGCACGAGCGTGTGGTCTGAGTTGAAAGTCCTTACTAGAAACCTCGCAATGCATGCACGCTGGCTCAGGCGAGACCTAAAAATGGCTTGTGTTTTGATCACTGATTTGCTTGAAACCTTCCCCTTTGGTGTCTACTGTGCTTTGAAGCTTTACATATCTTACACCAATGCCTTGATAAATGTACAGAGTATTTTATTTGCCTGTGTTTGTTTTATGCCCAGTTAACACTGCTCTGATACCTTTCTTGAAGGAATGCATAAAGGGGCACTGACAGAGGAGCACAGGAGCCCTGGTCACGAGTTTGTTGCCCATTCGCAAGGGATTTGGTAGAGCCTCCCAGGACCGCACAACCTGGAGTACTCAAAAAACTCAAAAGGCTTCTTAGAACGGTGCATTTTAAACTATCTCCTAAGTTATATTTAATGTGTCTGAAATTGAAGAGGGGAGTAGTTGCGAGTTCCAGGTGGATAGGAAAACTTTTTATAGTGGTTAGCCAATATGGCATCTTTTTGGAGATGTGAGCTGGAGCTCACAATGAGAGGTCGTGAGCTTGACCAGTGGTTTTGTAGAGAGGCACTGGAGAGACAGAGTAGGCAAATGTGAACAAATGTGAAGAAATTGGCAACTTTTTCAGTGAAAAAATCGCAACCATTTACCGTGCTTTCCTCAGTACTCAACCCTCGCTCACTCCTCAACTTACCCTGGATACTACACCTCTTCCACCCCTTCCCTTTATAACGACCTTGACTCCCTCACTACTCCTCCCATCGCATACCCCTCCTGAACCCCTCCCCGATATCCTACCGCTTAAAAATAACGCCTCATGGCATAATTTCCACCCCGTCTCTGAACGGGAAGTCTTCAACATCCTAGCCAAACTCAAACCTTCCTCCCACACTAAAGATCCTCGCCCTTCCGCACTCGTCCAAGATTTCAAACACGTCATTGTCCCCTATTGGACCAATATCATCAACGCCTCACTCTCAACAGGAAATGTTCCCATCTCCCTTCAACTCGGACAAATCACTCCCATCCCCAAAAATCCCAAGGCTGACCCCAACGACCCTAACAATCTCCGTCCTATCTCCAACCTCCCCATCCTCTCCAAAGCCCTGGAAAAATGTGCCCTACTCCAACTGGACAAACACATTGACACGTTCAACCTTCTAGACCCCATTCAATCTGTAAAGGTTGCAGCACTGAAACTGCACTGCTGAACATAGTGGATGATATTCACTTCGCCCTGGACAAGGGCGAGACCTACCTACTCATCCTTCTTGATCTCAACGCTGCATTTGACACAGTTTACTACCCAACCTTACTCAATACACTCAAAAATCGCTTCGGCCTCAATGGCATTGTCCTTAACTGATTCACCTCCTACTTCCAACATAGAACCCAACAAATTAAAATTCAAAACTGCCTCTCTAGCCCAACCTCTGTCTCCCTAGGTATCCCTCAAGGATCCATCCTCTCTCCTGCCCTTTTCAACCTCTTTATGGAGCCCCTTACCCTTATACTTAAACAAGCAAAAATAAACTATCATTTGTACGCAGACGACACCCAACTGTACTATAAAATAATATCCCATGCCGATATCCTGTACCTTAACACTGCACTTACCAAGATCCAAACCTGGTTCCACAATAACCATCTTAAACTCAACCCTAAGAAAGCTGAGATCATCTTCTTCTCTCCCAAAAACAACCCTCTCCCCATTCAAACATGGATCTCTGCCCTTAATGCCCTAAATTGCTCTCTCTCCCTTGCTGAATCTGTCAAATCACTCGGCATCACCGTCACAAATAAACTGACACTAAATTCCCATGTAAAGAACTCAGCTAAAAGTGCACTCTTCACACTCCGGCATCTCAAAAAAATCAAACCTTTTATTCCAGCTGAAGTCTTCAAATTAAATATTCAATCTCTTGTCCTATCCAAAATCGACTACGGAAATCCCCTTCTCTCTGATACTCCCAAAATCCACCTTGCCCCCATCAAATCCGTCCTCAACCTCGCCGCCAGACTAACAACAAACTGTAAATGTTTTGACCGCATCTCCCCTGCCCTCAAGACTCTTTAATGGCTCCCCATTGAAGGCAGTTCCTCTTAAAAAATTGCCTATATTACACACAAAGCCCTCTATCAGAAGACTCTGCTGTGCCCAAACGCTGAGAAGCACCAACACTCTTCTTCTCATACCCCCCTACTAAAATAAAACACGTCAAAATCCCGCTCCTTCTCTGGCAAGGCCCCAACTATATGGAACGCCCTCCCTAAAGACCTTCGATGCAACCCTTCCTACTCCATCTTCAAAAGAAACTTTAAAATTCACTTACTCACTAAATTTTGGGGGAAATAAATCTCTGATCTCCTCCCTGACTACTTTCCCTCCTCCTTCCTGAAGCTACTCCGCCTTCCCCCTCACTCATTCACCCCTTACTGACACCCCCCTCTCCTCCCTCCCCCTCATTATACCTCCCTACACCCTACTATTTCCAAAGAGTCCCCCTTGACATACTGTAAAAGTGCTATTTATTACAACATTCAGGCTCTTTAAATTGGTTTTCTTTTTATCCTATATGTATTTTGCTCACTACGTTCCCTAAATTGTTCCTTTATTTTTGTCTGACCACCTGTATAATCTGTTTTGTTCATTGCTATGATTGCTTTCTTGTTTATTTCCACTGCTGATGTAAAGCGCTCTGATGACCTCCGGTGGAGCTAGCGCTATATAAAACCTTCAAATAAATAATGAATAAGTAGGCGACAATTGTCAATAGTTAGGTGTACATTAGGCCAAGGTGAGGCAAGCTGCAGGATCGTTACACTTGGATATCATCTTTTCCAATTAATTGGGTTTCACCAATTGATTCTGGTGAGGACTACTGCTTGAACAAGTGTGATAATTTAAGGAGCATTAGAGGGGAGGTCTGAGGAGGGCACAGATTTGGTAGAAACATTTTGGTGATGTTGTTCACCCATGGTATAAATGGCAGGCTTGCATCCAGCATAACTCAAAAGTATGACAAAATATATATATTTTTTAGATATATTTCTGGTGCCTCTAATGAACTCATAGTACTGTCTTAACACAACCACTTCTCAGGTGTTAATATTATCAGCTGTATGAAGGACCAGGATACTGCATTTCTACTTCCAAAGAAAGAAATAGAAAACTATATAAATAGGATTTCAGAACACAACATTTTCATACGACTCCCGTGGGTGACACAAGCCAAGTCAAACACCAGGGGAGCCTGCCACCTTGATCTTGTGACATAGTGTCTAATAAATCAGGTACATACCTGGCGGTCGGTATCTGTAGGCGCCGCACTCACCACATGCCTGATTAACATGGCTTACCAATTACCATGCGCAGAGATGGTTCAGATGAGCAACACTGTAAAATGAGCAGGGACAACTTAGATTCATCTCCCCTCTGCGACAACTGGGATGGCACAAACACAGAAAACAACATTATAATGCGCCGGACTTTAAACCCTTCAAAAACAATATGAAAATGGTGAAAGGCATATGTATCTTGAATGTTAATTTAACATACAGTAGTGTGCATGGGGGATCTTTATAATCAGCACTCCAATAAACTCACAAATGACTAGTCTATACTAATATAATAAAGAGAGAGCCCAAACCTTTGAGGCGGGTATTCTCAGGAACCACAGCACCAATCACAACACCCAATACAGCATTGGAAAGGGCAGTTGCAGCAGAAGGACATAGGCTATGCAGACGCCCACCATATACATTTAAAAGGTAAAAGAACCGTGCCAGCAAAGTAGTCCCTTGTGGGCGTGTCTGCGTTGTGCTGTGGGCGTGTGCTGGGGGCGAGGGCGTGTGCGGGCGCAGGATTACGGAAAAAGAAGCGAGCGTTGTGCCCAATATTTCATTGTTTTTTCTTCCCCGGTTCTGTACATTCCAGCTCAGGGTTTCCACCCTGCTCCCTTTAAATACCCCTGCACCCCATAATCATAACCCACCCTTACTCCTTAAAATACCCCAGCACCCTTTAACACTAACCCATCTTAACCCTATAAATATACCCTGTACCCCAAAACCCAAACCTATCCCTAAACCCTAAAAATACCGCTCTACCCCAAAACCCAAACCTAGCCCTGAACCCTATAAATACCCCTGTACCTCAAAACCCAAACCTAGCCCTGAACCCTAAAAATACCCCTGTACCCAAAAACCCAAACCTAGCTCTGAACCCTAAAAATACCCCTGTACCCCAAAACCCAAACCTACCCCTGAACCCTAAAATACCCCTGTACCCCAAAACCCAAACCTAGCCCTGAACCCTTAAAATACCCCTGTACCCCAAAACCCAAACCTACCCCATTACCCTAAAAATACCCCTGTACCCCAAAACCCAAACCTAGCCCTGAACCATAAAAATAACCCTGTACCCCAAAACCCAAACTTACCCCTGGACCCTAAAATACCCCTGTACCCCAAAACCCAAACCTAGCCTTGACCCTAAAAATACCCCTGTCCCCCAAAACCCATACCTATCCCTATACCCTAAAACTACCCCTGTACCCCATAACCCAAAACTATATCTGAACCCTTAAAATACCCAAACACCCCAAAACATATACCTCAGTACCCCAAAACATATACCTCAGTACCCCAAAACATATACCCCTATACCCATACTTACCTTATCCAAAAAATTAAAAAACTAATTCTTTTTTGAATTTCGTTGTAAATGTATGCGTGGTAAAAGCATATAAAATGTAATGCCATGCTTTATAATGGCATTGCGGAGTCATGGTACTTTCGTAATGAAAGTAGGAGGAGTGATGGTATGCGGAACGAAAGTTGCGGAATAATGGGCGTTTACCCTCCCCCGGTAAGTACATTGGTGGCACGGCGGCCCAGATCTCCAGCAACATTCTCATATTTTTTCACCACCGATTTGAAAAATGCACAGGTCTCTCTCATTGATGGCCAGCACCGACATACACTTTTAGACACTCCTTCTGCCACAAGTTCTAGAATTGCGAACTTTAGAGCGGGGGAGCTACGTTCAAATCTCAGCATCAGCTCAACATTCTGTGATTCCAGGTAAATCGCTTTGTCTCCTTGTGTCTACCACAAATGAATGTGTTCTTCTGTAATGTAAATTGTGCTCATGCCATGTTGTCGAGTTCGCGCTATATAATATTGCAAGTAAAAATAATGTAGGGAAACTCGAGTTCACACACTACTGAACGCGCACTCCTAAGTGCATCAGCAGTGCACTGTGAATCGGAGCGTTTCACAGGCCTGTCACAGATAAGAAATGCTATCAAAACGAAATCCTCCAAACAATATACTACTGGCCGGCAGCAATTCATACCCGGACAACGTCGGGACGGGCTGCTAGTATTTTATAAGCGTGTTAGGAACAAATCCCTCCCTCCGCTTGTATTTACTTACTGATGAAGCATAAAATGCCTCCATACAAGAGGAGTGTTTTCTAAAAACACTTTCCTCTCTCTCGCTCATCAGCGGTTTTATTAAGCTCTCCCCCTTCTGCCCTGTGGCATGGGGCCCAGAGACAACGCCACACTTAGGGTGCCTCCTCTTTTGTCGTGTTTGGAGGGCGAAGACACCTCATTTTTTACCACTCCAGCCTGTGGCTGCCCTGCACCCCCGTTGAATGCCCCTACTCGCACAACAAACTTATTCCACCAAGCTCCAGATGCCAACTGCCCTTTTGCTGCGCGGAGCAGCATCTGTGGGAGCACTTGGGGGTGGAGTACTGTTACTAAGCAGCGTTAGACGCACAGTCACAGAAATCTTCTTTTAGGTCTAAGCACGACGGTGCAGCTGTCTGCAAGACACACTGTCACTAATTCTGTACAATGTACAGAGTGCACTCTGGCTCCGCCCAGAGGAGATTTTCTCCCTCTCACCTCATTCTATTGGCTGTGTGGTGCATCATTGTGCACCCTCTGGAGCAAGTGACATTAGAGACACTTTTTGATCACAAAAGTACAATGAAACCTGACATATGTGTTGTAAGGTAAATTCCAGTGATGACCAGCACACTCACATTCCACTCTCTCTGTCATCAAGCATTCCAACATTCCACGCAGACATCAGATTCTTTCTGGCTGAGCAACTAAGAAGAAGATGAACTTGTAGGAATCAAGGTATAACAATATGTTACCTCATAAATTTGTTTCCGCAGAATCAGGCAGGATTTAAAAATATATATTTTAGACGGCATTCAAAATGCAAACCAGACCTAATGGCTTTCCCAATACTTGTTTTCCCAGATATGAGAGGTTAGCTGTGCTATTTTATAGTGTAAAAATATAAACATAAACCCTATTTAGAAACTTTGTGGAATGTGCTGCCCAGTTGCATAAGATCTCTGCTCTGGTGTACCGCATACCCGATTCCTGCAGCAGTAATTACTTAAAGTAACCTCACTACTTCAGTAAAACTGAGCCACAAACATTGTTTACCACCACAGTAATGTTCCCGGGTCAGAGGAAGCGTACAAATTATTAGTAAACTAGAAGATGGCCGCCGCATAGAAGCTCTCTTGCCGGAGCTCCAGGGTAGGGGATCACTGCATCGGACAATATCGGGTAAAATCTAGACTTACCCCGATAATTACAATTGCATTATGCCTATAGGAAGGAACTTTCGATATGAATATTCTAATTGGGTCCAAAACTAACAACTGAGGAGAGTCGAGGTCCCAAAAAAGGTACAAACCGTTTCACTCTTTAATCATGAAATGTCCCATTAACATGATAAATGTGAGGTTAAAGCAGGGATTTGTTAATAGAAAACAACAAATCTTACTTTGACAGTTGGTGGTAACTAAAATGAACCGATTCAGAAGGAAAACTTAAGGGACTGAATTGAAATTATGAATAAACCCAAGACCATATGTTAAGGTGATAATAATTACACATGAAGTATCGTTGAAGTTAAAAACATCATTCATGATTTATTACAAATAGCAATCTAATCAGCCCTTTTGCATTTACAGTACCCTTTGTGAGCCACACGAAATCACAGCAATATCATCCAAAGCCGATTGACCAAGGCTGCAAATTTATAATATTACTTTAGGTACGTTATCATCTTCTTTCGTTTAGGGAAGACAGGCAAATTAAGAGCTTAGTTATTAATCAGTAAATGATAAATGGGTGAGTCCACAGATTAACTAATACTAGAATGATCAAGTGTAAAAAAGTGTATCAAAAACGACAGGAGGTCCATTGTAGATGAAATGTTTATTTTAGAAATGTTGTCAATACAAAACAGAAACATGTTCACAATGAATATGGATATATTGAAGAATCAGATCAGGATCAAAATAGAATGTGTAATAGGGAACCAATTCAGTATATAAGATGGAATAGACATTTGTAGATGGGCATATTGTTTTAGTAAAGTATAAGCAAAGGCATGTTTGAACTAGAGTCGAGCTCTTTTAATCATGGATGTTTTATATTCTTTATTTCGATTATTTTTAACATGACATTGTTGTCCTGAAGAAGGTGACGATCTTTTACACCGAAACGCCGCGTCTTTTTCTTATCATATAAATTGTCTTATTATGTATTGTATTGTTTTTTTAATAAATATGATGTTTTTTTACTACTGAGAATAATGACAATCGTTTGATAAATAAAACAGATATATATTTCATTCCTTTGCAGTTTTTGCCCTTATTGTATTTGCTAATCTTGTCCTTATAGGAAGGTATATAACTAGATGTGAAAGTGGTATAAACTCTTTGTGTAAATTTGTTAATTTGTCTTGACTCTATCCCATATTTACTCTACCGTTAGGTAGTATATTAGGCTTAAAGCAAACAGCTGTCCTAAAATTTGCCTTATTAAATAAGGAAAAGGGGATTCTTGTTTTTGTTGCAGCAAACCCACTCCCTTTTCCCTAAAAAGGGTATCTCCCATAACCTTTGGATTCTATGTGAATGGTTCTGCCTACACCCTCAGGAATGGACCAATGAAATAGCATTTCATGGCCAGTTGTCATGGGTCCATGCCCCAATCCTGCATTGCTGTGAGGAATCTGGGAATGTATCTAGATTTCTCCATTTTACTGGCTCCATGGTAGCCAGAAGCTGCTTGGCTCAGCTCTTGGATCTGAAAAGAATATTTCCTTTCCTGGATTCCCATCTTCATATTCAGGTGGTACATGCACTAATCCAATCTAGGCCGATGAAGGAAAATGAATAACTCCAAGTAAGGCAAGTTGAATTTAGGATGATCTGGAAATTATTTCAGTAGATTCTCTTTTTTGAGGGCTTCCTGGGCCTTTTCACTTTCTCATTTGCAGAGGTTGAAGACAAGCATGGCCTCCATGGGGGGCGCTTAAGAGCCCAGCCCCAAGGAGGCCACTACCCTGTGAGGCTCGGCAGGATAGTCTGAGAATCAGACATAATCTGCCAGCTGCAGCGACATCGTCAGCTGCAGCTGACGGGGAAATGCTTTGCTTCCACTGAGGCACACTCACATGAGCCTGAGAGGCGAGGAATTGCTTCGGGCTGAGCATGGCATATGGAGACCGGGCCACGGACAATATGGGGGCCCTGTGAAATGTGAGCCAGAGAGCACAGTTCCTTCCCTGGCCTGCCTGCCAACACCAGCCCTGAAATATCTGGGAGGGTTCCGGTGAGGTCCAGCGGATCCCCACTACGGCTATCCCCGCGGGGTACCTCGGTGACAGACTGGGATGTGAAGGACCAGCTGTTAGTGTCGCTGGGTGTGGAGAGAAGCAGTACAGGGGACACTGTGACCCCAAAGCATTGAGGCGGAGGAGCAGATGGCCCACGGTTCTGCAGAAGTCTTGCTGCGGGCTCTGCAGCTCCGGGCAGGGTGCAGGAGGCGCCACTGAAGCAGGCAAAGAGTGGCTGGCTGGCAAGAGGGCTTGGCTGGGATGCAACTCACATGGAGTAAGCATCCTGGCCAGGCCGGTAAAGTATTCCGCCAAGGGCTGCTTGCATCGCAGCCCCCAAGCGCATCAGGTGACAGGAGCAAAGGGGGCACTAAGCAGAGAGCACCACATGCCACCCCAAAGAGAGCATAGCAGAGACACCCGGAAGGGAAGCTATAGGAGGTGGCGTGTCCCCCTTCCGCCCAGCGGCATCAGAAGCCAGAAATCTGCGGTACAGCTTGGGCACCCACAAACTCCACATCCTCCCCTGGATAGAGGTGAAACCGTTTGAAAGGCAGCCCTGAAGGGGGACACCTTTTGGATGGAGGATGCATGTAAGGGTCCCCTAGGTTTGTTGAAGTCCTGCGAAGCAGTGCAGCGGATGGTCAGGCCTACTGGCATTATCCCCCTGAGTCCGAAGGGCCGAGCAAACCGGGCCCTGGGGAGGCACCGAAGCACGTTCCATCCTCCTCCCCCTCAAAGAACCATGCATCGAGGATGCCAGGGGGGCTGTGGGGACCCCCCTCTGCTCAGCAGATGTCAAGAGAGGAGTGCAGGGAGTGAACAGGTATAATAAGTTGGTCCCCCAAAGCCACGTAACTTAGGTAATTTGCTCACCCGTGTGGTGGCCAGACTCCAGGGCCTGTGGAAGGGTGGAGGTCCCTGGCTTAGAGCAGCGGGAGGCTCACACAGGGGCACAACCTGGTGGGGCCCAACAGCTAGAGGCTTGATGAAGATCTACGTATCTGGGGGCGCCTGAGGGGAGAAGTCCTCCCATTCCTGGGGCACCTGGAACACAAAAGTTGAGACGCACTGAGCCCCTTGAGACCCGTGGGCTCAGGTGGGCTGAGTGGGACCAAGGAGTCTGCATGCCAAGGGCCCCCTGGCTGCCTTAGTGCAAGGAACAGAAAAGTGGTCCACCCAGGTGGAAGCTGGCCAGTGTACCTAAAAAAGACTTAGAGGCACTTAGGGGACATGGGGAAACCAGACGCCCACCAACCCAAACTTTCCTTTGACCAACGCCGTCCACCAAGAACACTAGGCCACCAATGGAAGAACTGCCGGAACCCAGTGGGAGCGCTACAGCATGCCAGAACCAGACATTCACGATATTTTCCGCAAGCTTAAGCAATCTCTAACAGCCATAGATCAGAAAATCGACGCTATGGCCAACAGGTTGGACAGACTACGAGACAAAGGGCCCGATGTAGGTAATCCTCATTTACCGACTCTAAAATACCGAATTTTACCGATTCGGTATTCTAGATTCGGTAAATGAGATGTAGATAAAAATTCGGTATTTTTTACCGAATCGGTAGAATTCGGTAATTACCGAATCGGTATTTACCGATTCGGTAATTGCCATTGATTCCTATGGGCCTTGAGGTATTTTTACCGAATCGGTATTTACCGATGCAGTAATTGCCATTGATTCCTATGGGCCTTGAGGCCCATAGGAATCAATGATACTGATTTGTCAAGGGGAACAGGGTGTCACTTTGACACCCTGTTGCACCCCTAATTTTGGCTTAGGGCATGTATGTGTTCCACATGGCAGAGGTGTACATGCACAGATGTGCATGTACACAGGTATTCGTTATTTACCACTGTAGGAAATGGGGGTTGCCCAAATCTCCAAGGGGGTAGCATGGCATCAAGCGGGCAGGCCAAACTTCGAGGACATGTGAAGCATTCACGCAATACCCACAGTCAACACACCAGGCACACCACAAAAGAGGCAGGACACCAGTTTGAGTTGGAAAAAGATACGTCGTTTAGTAGGGTTTCCAACCTGCAAGGCAAAAGAATGCAAAACAGTAGTGTCACACAAGACGCCCAATGGCGCCAGAGCCAAGTAAATAAAGGGGGGAAATTATGTACATAGGAAGTAGTCCATGCTGTAAGGGAAAAAGGATGGATTCAAAATGTCATTAGATCTGGAGCCCAATCTGGCGGGGCCAACTCAGACTCTCATCCTACAGGGAAGGCTGTAAATGCAAAAGTTCTACATTAGCATAGTTAACCATCATGCACATTAACACCAACCCAACCCCTGTTAGGGAAAGAAAACATTAGGGCATCACGGCATAACATGGGCAGGAAGATCTGCAATAAATCAGCCTATCTGG
Source organism: Lissotriton helveticus (assembly GCF_964261635.1). Lineage (NCBI taxonomy): Eukaryota > Metazoa > Chordata > Amphibia > Caudata > Salamandridae > Lissotriton > Lissotriton helveticus. Next base: position 21,501,512 of record NC_136064.1, read on the forward strand.
CCCATCAATCTGGTACATAACAGGGGCCTGGAATAACATCAGGCCAACCCATTGACCAACCTAGGCGGAACATACATCGCCCAGCATAGATATCAGGTAGGAGCCCTCCTTATATATCAGGAACACCTGTAAGGAATTAGCTAGGCTCCCTCTACCAACAACCTTGGGGTATCAACATCGGGCAGAACGTTGGCATCTCTCTCTCTCTCTCTCTCTCTCTTAAGAATTTGTTAAGCGCGGCTAACACCATTAGGTTTCTTGGCGCTGTGCTGGGGCGTGGTGAAAATAAATAGAAAGGAAGCAGAATCTAAGGATACGAGATAGTAAAGAGGAAAGTTTTAAGAAGAGATCTAAAGCCAGAGTATGAGGGTGCTAGTCTAAGAGAAAGAGGAAGAGAGTTCCAGAAGGATGGGGCCAAAAGAGAGAACCTCAGGCCCCCATGTTTTTTCCTCTTGAACCTAGGGACGGATAGCAGAGCCATTTGGGATGAGCGTAAGGTACGGGACGGAGTATAAGAGTGAAGAAGAGAGGAGATAAAAGAAGGACCTGAACCAGAGAGAGACTTATAAATGGTGCAGCCTAACTTGAATTGGCAGCGGGCAGAAACCGGCAGCCAATGAAGGCTCTTTAAGAGTGGGCGAACGTGCTGATCTCTGGGCTGGTGAAAAATCAGGCGAGCAGCCTGATTTTGTATCAGCTGGAGTCTTCTCTGTTGGTACTCAGGAATACCGACGTATAGCACGTTGGCATAGTCGAGTCGACTGATCACTAACGCCAAGAGTGCTAACGTGAGCGCTTCGGTGGTAAGAAGGCGAGATATTTTCCGGAGTTTCCTGAGTTGGAAGTGGCTGGCGGACACCACTGCGCTGATCTGGGGAGTCATTGAAAGATCATTGCTGATAATGACACCCAGACTTTTGGCAGAGTGGACTGGAGAAGGAGGGCTTCCAAGACTGGCAGGCCAGATGGACGGTTGCCATGGGTTGGAGGCTCCCCCGACAAGAATTAGTTCAGTCTTGTCGGGGTTGAGCTTCAGATGATTTGAGCTCATCCAGTCACTGATGAGGCAAAGTGTCTTTTGAAAAATAGAGATGGAATCCTCAGAAGAGTCAATATTAAAAACCAATTGGATATCATCCGCGTAGTTGAACGCAATAACGTTCAACCCGCGGAGAGCACGGAGTAACGGGGCCAAATACAAATTAAAAAGAAGAGGGGATAATGAAGAGCCCTGAGGAACACCACAGGACAGCTCAACCTGAGTGGCGGAGAACTGAGACAGCCTGACAGCTTGTTGTCGTCCCGTCAAAAAGGACTGAACCCAGTCAAGGGCGGTCCCTCGGATGCCGGCCTCCTCGACACGATCGACCAGGATCCCATGGTCGACCGTGTCGAAGGCGGCCGATAAATCCAGAAGGACCAGGGCTTGTCGGATGTTAACATCAGCCCCTCTGCGCAATTCATCCATCACGGAGAGAATGACTGCCTCCGTTGAGTGCGCAGGTCTAAACCCTGCCTGCTTAGAATCCAGGACACACGAGTCCTCGATGAAGGAACTAAGTGTGGAAGTCACGTGTGATTCCAGAACTTTGCTGAGGAAGGGGAGAAGGGATATAGGGCGGTAGTTGCTCAGGATGGAGGGGTCTGCTGAAGGTTTTTTTAAAATGGCAACCACCTCAGCTTGTTTGAAAGAGCAGGGGACAGCCCCAGTGACCAAAGAGCTATTAATGAGGGCCAGAGGGGGCTCATGACAGGAGATGAAAGCTGCTCGAAGGACCAAAGGGGGGCAGCAATCACGAGGAGAACCAGAAGAAATTTTGTGCAGAAGCGAAAGAAAAGTAGTCATTGGGATGGGGGGAATAGCAGTAAGAGTGTGAGAGTTGGAGTATTTAGAGAGCTCAGGGGTTAGGGAATGAGCAGGTAAAGTTTGGGCAGCAATACTAGATTTAATTTTAGCTATTTTTTCAATAAAAAAACATTCAGGGAATCGCACAGAATTTGGGAGGGAAGTGGCCCTGGTGTAAGTCTGGCTGGGTTAGATAGTTCCTCCACAATGGCAAATATGTCCTTCGACTTATTTGTAGAATCCATAATTTTGGTGGAAAAATAGGAGGATTTAGCAAAAGCTATGGCGATTTTGTACTTTTTCAGTAAAGAGGAGAATACCTCCTTATTCTCAGGGGAATAACCTCGACGCCAGCGTCGTTCTGCTTGGCGGAGGCCTAATTTAAGGGCTCTCAGGTCCTCGGTGAACCACCTTTGAGCATCGTGGCCGCGTCTGGCTCTAACTAATTTTAGCGGAGCTACTGCGTCAGCGGCGGAGGTGAGCCAGCGATTAAGGTTTAGTGACTGGGTATCAATAGAGAGAGGTGGATCAGAAGTAAAAGGAGCAGAGGAGCCAAGAATAGAATGAAAAGTATTTGAGTCAGACCTATTCCAATTGCGGGCCAGGAAGTTCATCTCTTGAGGCTTAACGGTGGGGCAGAGAGTCCCTAGCGTAAATGTAATTAAGGAATGGTCTGACCATAGGCATGGCAGAATAAGGGGAGCTGAAATGTCCAAGCCAGATGACCACACCTGGTCTAGGATGTGCCCTTTTGAGTGCGTAGGCGAGGAAATATGCTGAATGCAATTCAGACCTGACATGAGGTCCGTAAAGGCTAATGAACTGGGAGATTCGTGGGGGTCCGAGGGCCAATAATTAAAATCGCCTAAGACTAATATGTTAGAATTATTAATAGAGAGCTGGGCGATGAGGTCCCCAAACTGAGCAGGAAAGTTGGGCATGGATGAGGGAGGACGGTAGGTCAGAGCACATATAAGGGAGGATCCTGGCAGTTCCAACCGGATTACCAGGCAATCTACTGAGGGAATGCTGGTAGTGGGCACTGTGGAGAAGCGAATCGGGTGCTTAAAAAGGGCGGCAACTCCCCCTCCGACTTTGCCGGAGGCGCGATTAGCTTGTAATATATGATAACCGGGGGGGGTGGCAGCCAAAATATCAGGGGCGGAGTCGTCAGTTAACCAGGTTTCGGTCAAAAATAGGATGTCAGGTTGTTCTGACTCCAGAAGATGGAAAATGTCGAGTTGGTGACTGACCAGAGACCGGGTATTGAGATAAAAGACTGAAAGGGAATGATGGGGGGGTTTTGTCAGTAAGTGAGGACCAGGTCTGGGGTCGGAGACCAGGGGCCTCGAGATGGTCAATGGCCGTGTTATTTCGGGAAAAGAGCTGCGGGTGGTAAGCAGGCCTAAAGAGACCAACCTAGGAACAGATCCAGGTGGAGGAAGCGCAGGATTGTGACATGCAACGAGTGATGCGCGGGTATACGTAAGAAGAGGGACAGAGTGGAGCGCCCCTAGCCCCGGTCGGCCGCGGACGGGCGCAGACGGGCTTAACTCAGGCGCAACTCCGGCGCGCCTACGACGCGCCCGCTGCGCTCGTCCGCTGCGCTGACACATGGGGGCCGTTAAAATAGGAGGATGGCGAGGGGGTGTGGCGAGGCTCAAGCTCGAGCCAACCCGTTACAAGATGGCGGCCGCTGGGAAGCCCGTTAGGCGGGGCGACCACAGCCGGCGGCCAGGCACCAGGCGGGAGGCGGTGTCACCGGGAGAAGAGCATCCCCGCTTGTATTCAGCGGAGAAAGGTAGGGGGTTAAAAATAGTAGAGGTCACTGCTAGCGATCAGCAGGACCAAAGTGATGTTAAAATACTGCTCGTAATCAGCGGAGGTATCAAAAATAACAGAGGCAGCGCACCAGCAGTTGCGAGACAGCCCCCTGCCACAGGGCTGCTTTAGCAATCACAAGGAGCGAGGGGAGGGGACCTAAAATAGGAGGATGGCGAGGGGGTGTGGCGAGGCTCTAGCTCGAGCCAACCCGTTACAAGATGGCAGCCGCTGGGAAGCCCGTTAGGCGGGGCGACCACAGCCGGCGGCCAGGCACCAGGCGGGAGGCGGTGTCACCGGGAGAAGAGCAACCCCGCTTGTATTCAGCGGAAAAAGGTAGGGGGTTAAAAATAGTAGAGGTCACTGCTAGCGATCAGCAGGACCAAAGTGATGTTAAAATACTGCTTGTAATCAGCGGAGGTATCAAAAATAACAGAGGCAGCGCACCAGCAGTTGCGAGACAGCCCCCTGCCACAGGGCTGCTTTAGCAATCACAAGGAGCGAGGGGAGGGGACCTAAAATAGGAGGATGGCGAGGGGGTGTGGCGAGGCTCTAGCTCGAGCCAACCCGTTACAAGATGGCGGCCGCTGGGAAGCCCGTTAGGCGGGGCGACCACAGCCGGCGGCCAGGCACCAGGCGGGAGGCGGTGTCACCGGGAGAAGAGCAACCCCGCTTGTATTCAGCGGAGAAAGGTAGGGGGTTAAAAATAGTAGAGGTCACTGCTAGCGATCAGCAGGACCAAAGTGATGTTAAAATACTGCTCGTAATCAGCGGAGGTATCAAAAATAACAGAGGCAGCGCACCAGCAGTTGCGAGACAGCCCCCTGCCACAGGGCTGCTTTATCACTATAAGCATAAGACATCAGGGTGTACACCACAGCCAACTCTCTTCATGAACATTAGGCATACACATTATAGAGCATTGGCAGGTATTAAACCATACGCATGAGCCTAATCCTCCCCACTGGTGCATCATCTAATGAAGGCCCCCTAGGCATCTGTTCCCTCCCGGCTCATTCAAGCCAACCTATATGGGGGTGTGCCCTTAGGTCATAAACACACTGACACACTGGGTGCGGAATTCAGCGGAAGCACTGCCTTGCCACACTAACACAAATCCCAGGGCCTACACTAACTGGCATTCACCTGGACACCCCAGGCAGGGATTAACTAATGTCGTAGCCCAGCTCAGAGGCCTGGCAATCCTGCTGGTACTTCTCACGGGGGCCCTGGCGTAATTAGGGCCCACGAGCTCAATTACAATGTCTCCGGGGGGGGGCGAGCACCGACCCTGTGCCCCGTTGCCCTCTCCACCCCCACACTGTGTATTGTTGCCCACACTCACCGGCTGTCCAGGACCTCCTTTGCGGTGGGGGCAGGCACCGGCAATGTGCCTCGATGCCCCTGCTGCACAGTGCTTTCAATTGCAGGGCTTCCCTGACCAACCGGGAGCCCTGCGGGACCTGCAGCACCTTCTCGTGACCTCTGTCTCTCCCAGGCCCCTCTGATCTTGTGGGGACCCGGCTGCAAGGCAGAAGGGCCAGGCACCGACAATGTGCCTCGAGGCCCCCTGACGTGGCACACGCGAAGGGAACTTTTCTCCCCTCTGGGGGAATCACCCGACTCCTCCTCCTCACCGGAGGTCTGGGCGGTTCAATCGGGGCTCCTCAGGTCCTCACGGGAGCCTCACAGCTGCTCTCCTCCGGGCGCTTCAGGTCGGGAGGTGGGGCTGGCACCGACAGTGTGCCCCGGCCCCGCCTACCTCACCGGACCTTCTCCCTCGGGGCACAGACCGGCGGGGTGGCCTCCCGCTCCGGTCGCTTCACTCGGGGCTCCCTCGTTGGCACGGGGGCCCTGCAACCAAACTTCACCCGGGTCCCCCTCCGACCTCACGGGGACCCGGGGCTTCGAATCCCCTTCTCCTGGCCTTCCCGGCTGTCAGCCAATCCCTGCCCGGCCTTAAAAGGTCACGGCCGCGCAGGCCAATCCGTGCGCGGCGGGGGCGGGCCGATGACGCGGCCGGGCCCCCGTCACGTGATAGGGGATCTGCCGGCCTCAGGGCCTAGCGCGCCCTTTCTTCACTTCGGCGGCCCTCTCCTCACACCGGGGGCCGCCGCAACGGTATTCACAACGGTGGGGGTCCCTGAAAGGCGGTGCCGGGCCGCGGTGGTGATTTTCACCAATTTACGACGGGCGCAAGGCAGCGCCAACACTCCTCGGGCTGCGGCGGTGAAATCGACGTCAATAAGGGGTAGGCTCCCTTTTAATTAATTATCTTTCTGTCACTATTCTCCACAGAGACCGGGGCGCTTTTCTCAGAGGACAGCTCCTCCCTCAGCCCACACAGTCCTCAGAACCAACAGCACTTCGGGGGCCACACCAATCACAGGGCACAGTCCCTTGGGGGCACCATCCTCCCCAGGCAGCTCCACAGGCAGCAACAGCCTTTAGACATCCAGCGCTTATGGGGCGATACGGCAGTTTACGCCAGTCAGCTGTCCACAGCCTTTCACCATAGGCATCTCACAGCCCAGCGCTTCCAGAGGGGCCACCACTTCCTTGGGGGCATCAACCTCCCCAAAACAGCACTACTGCAGCACACCTCACAGGGGGGAGGGTGAACAGTCCCACAGTCCTCCTCAGGGGTACACTCCTCACCTCCTGGGCACTTCTTCACGCAGTGCTGGCGTGGTTCCCGGTCCATCCAACGTCAGTGACCGGGGAAGGGGCCCTCCCTTTTCAGGGGCCCATGGGGACAGCAGCGGGGGGGATTTATAAGGGTGCAGGGCCCAGCTCACAGGCCCATGTGGCGGTAGCACCTCACAGTAGATCCCCTCCCTTCTTGGTCCCAGCGCTGACTGACTCTCTGGTGACACTTCTCCCTATTTATACCCTCCTCCCTCACAGAGCCAGCACCTTCCGGAATGTTGGGGATAACTGGTTCACACTGGCTCAAGGGGAGGGGTTGAGCACCCTGGGTGCCAGGCTTCCCTCCAAAAGCTAGGGGTAGCTAGGTAATATTATCTAGTCCGCTGACCTATGTCAGTCCAGTGGCAAAACCCAGGGCCATGGCATCCGTTTTAAAAACACTACATTTCAGTCAGGTGCAGTTTTAAAATGGGGGATTTTACAAGTGCTCACATTATTTCATGTAATTACATTTTTCACAAGGGATCTCATACCACTCATGGCCTATACAGGTTTAATCCCATGGGGGAGACAATCTACATAAGGGGGTCAAAAGTGAAAAATTTGGGGGGAAAAGGCCAAGTCCAACACAACTCCCCCCCAGCCAAAAGCCAGGGTAGACATATCAATGCCTTGATGGGCTTCCCTGCTTGGGGCGGAAAAAGGTGGACGCAGGCCTGCAACTACAGGAGCACCTGCAGTCTCTCCTCCACTCTGGAACCCAATGGTTCTCTCTCGCAACCCTCCCTTCACCAACAAAACCACCCCACTGGTGTTCCCTAGTGGGATGTTTTTCCTTCCTAGAGTGGGAGGCTCTAGCCTCAGGCTTGTAATTCTCCTGGACCACTCTCTTCTCTCCAAATTGCCACTGGTCCACCCATCTGGGGTCTACACCCTCAGACTGACCAGCCCTTAGGGGTGAGGCTCTCCTCCCCCTACTTCTCCTCCTAGGGTTCCTCCATCTCCTACGCCTGGGGACACCCTCACACAACTCTCTCCCCAACCTGGAGTGGAAACCCACAGGCTGAACTGGTGACAGGGGCGAGTCCTCCCTCTCCCTGCACCCCCTCCCAGAGTTCCGCACCCTCCTACGCGGAGAAGTACCCCTGGGAGTCACTTCCGGGGGGACTCTGGTTACAGAGGTCCCTCCCACCAGGGCAGGCAACCCCTGTCCCTGGCCACCCAACCCAGGATCTGCGCCCTGTGGCTGAGCTGGTGACAGAGAAGAGACCTTCCTCCCTCTGCACCCCCTCCCAGAGTTCCGCACCCTCCCACTGGGAGTAGTACCCCTGGGAGTCAAATTGGTAGGGACCTGAATTACAGGTACCCCACCCTCCAGGTCAGGCAACCCCTTAACCTGGAACCCCAGTCCAGGATCTAAACCCTGTGACTGGTCAGACCCCCGAACCACTGGAGCTCCGATTATTGATGCTCTGGGTCCTCCTGACATGAGGGGATCCCTTCCTCTGGATGACACATCGGGACAGCCTAGTCTCCCAACCTGGGGTTCTCTTAAAGAACACTCCAGGTCCGGTGACCACAGCTGGGGCACCTCGGGACACCCCCCGTCTCACTCCCTTCAGGATCACTCCCCTCAGCCTTCCCAGACGCTCTGGCACTTACCCAGAGGTCTGCCTCCCGTGCAAGTTCCCTGGGGTCTGAGAACCCGCACCGCAACAGATGGTGACGCAGTCTTGGGAAACAACTCCTCAGCATGTGCTCCCGGATAACGGCATGGCACAGCCCTTCCCAATCCTCCACTGCTCTCCTCACCACCCAATCCTCCAGTACAGTCCAACACTCCTCCTCGAACTCTCCCCAGGACTTATGGAACAGCTTTCCCCTGCCCCTAAACACTAACCCGTCCTCCTCTTCCGGGGAATCAGGCACAGTCTCTTGGGCTTCGGGAGTGGGACTCCTTGCACTGGACCTACACTCGCTGCCACCACTGGATCCCACCCTCCACGGTGAATCCAGACTCCTGAAACCACTCTCAGGGGACAACCTACCCTCCTGAGCTGATCTCTCTCTGGTGAAGGCCCTCTCCGCCTCCGCCATCCTCTCCTGGGCTAGGACGTTTTCAGTCTCTAGTCGTTGCTCTTCTACCCTCAGCTGCGCTAAGCCCTCGGCATGCCTGAGCTTTGCCAGCGCCAGCTGATACTCCCTCTCTTCCCTCCTATCTACCCACTCTTCTGGGGACAGGGAAAGGGATTGGGCAGTGGCCCCGGGGCTGGGCCTAGTGCTGGACTCCCTATCTACAGTGTCCTCATCAGCTCCTGGCATCTCCGCCCTCTCAAATTCTTCCTCCTCCTCATCGGAGTAATTACCTCCCAGGGTTCTGGATGGGGAGCCCTCTCTCTGGTCTCTAACCCACTGACCCTTCAAAACCTCGGGAGGGTAGTCAGATAAGTCCCCACCAATCTCCAAGGGCTCTCCCCTCTTGAGGGCCTCATAGAGAAACAAATTCCTCCTAATGTTCCCTACTGGGGGTATCCCTCTCTCCAGGAGGAAGTCTATCACCTCCTGTTCGGTGTACTCCATCAGTTCCACTTCCTGGTAAATCAACCCCATCGTGGCGAGGTACACCCGGGACACACCCTCCCACTGGGACAAGGGGACAGTTCAGAACACTCCTCAGGAGGAAGCAATTTAGCAAACAATCTTCCAAACAATAATCCCCACCACAAGGCTCTACTTGTGGTGTAACCTGTGGCCGCTGTGGTACTGCGCAAACACAAGTCCTATCCCACCGCTTGCCACCAATGTAGGAAATGGGGGTTGCCCAAATCTCCAAGGGGGTAGCATGGCATCAAGCGGGCAGGCCAAACTTCGAGGACATGTGAAGCATTCACGCAATACCCACAGTCAACACACCAGGCACACCACAAAAGAGGCAGGACACCAGTTTGAGTTGGAAAAAGATACGTCGTTTAGTAGGGTTTCCAACCTGCAAGGCAAAAGAATGCAAAACAGTAGTGTCACACAAGACGCCCAATGGCGCCAGAGCCAAGTAAATAAAGGGGGGAAATTATGTACATAGGAAGTAGTCCATGCTGTAAGGGAAAAAGGATGGATTCAAAATGTCATTAGATCTGGAGCCCAATCTGGCGGGGCCAACTCAGACTCTCATCCTACAGGGAAGGCTGTAAATGCAAAAGTTCTACATTAGCATAGTTAACCATCATGCACATTAACACCAACCCAACCCCTGTTAGGGAAAGAAAACATTAGGGCATCACGGCATAACATGGGCAGGAACATCTGCAATAAATCAGCCTATCTGGCCCATCAATCTGGTACATAACAAGGGCCTGGAATAACATCAGGCCAACCCATTGACCAACCTAGGCGGAACATACATCGCCCAGCATAGATATCAGGTAGGAGCCCTCCTTATATATCAGGAACACCTGTAAGGAATTAGCTAGGCTCCCTCTACCAACAACCTTGGGGTATCAACATCGGGCAGAACGTTGGCATCACTATAAGCATAAGACATCAGGGTGTACACCACAGCCAACTCTCTTCATGAACATTAGGCATACACATTATAGAGCATTGGCAGGTATTAAACCATACGCATGAGCCTAATCCTCCCCACTGGTGCATCATCTAATGAAGGCCCCCTAGGCATCTGTTCCCTTCCGGCTCATTCAAGCCAACCTATATGGGGGTGTGCCCTTAGGTCATAAACACACTGACACACTGGGTGCGGAATTCAGCGGAAGCACTGCCTTGCCACACTAACACAAATCCCAGGGCCTACACTAACTGGCATTCACCTGGACACCCCAGGCAGGGATTAACTAATGTCGTAGCCCAGTTCAGAGTCCTAGCAATCCTGCTGGTACTTCTCACGGGGGCCCTGGCGTAATTAGGGCCCACGAGCTCAATTACAATGTCTCCGGGGGGGGCGAGCACCGACCCTGTGCCCCGTTGCCCTCTCCACCCCCACACTGTGTATTGTTGCCCACACTCACCGGCTGTCCAGGACCTCCTTTGCGGTGGGGGCAGGCACCGGCAATGTGCCTCGATGCCCCTGCTGCACAGTGCTTTCAATTGCAGGGCTTCCCTGACCAACCGGGAGCCCTGCGGGACCTGCAGCACCTTCTCGTGACCTCTGTCTCTCCCAGGCCCCTCTGATCTTGTGGGGACCCGGCTGCAAGGCAGAAGGGCCAGGCACCGACAATGTGCCTCGAGGCCCCCTGACGTGGCACACGCAAAGGGAACTTTTCTCCCCTCTGGGGGAATCACCCGACTCCTCCTCCTCACCGGAGGTCTGGGCGGCTCAATCGGGGCTCCTCAGGTCCTCACGGGAGCCTCACAGCTGCTCTCCTCCGGGCGCTTCAGGTCGGGAGGTGGGGCTGGCACCGACAGTGTGCCCCGGCCCCGCCTACCTCACCGGACCTTCTCCCTCGGGGCACAGACCGGCGGGGTGGCCTCCCGCTCCGGTCGCTTCACTCGGGGCTCCCTCGTTGGCACGGGGGCCCTGCAACCAAACTTCACCCGGGTCCCCCTCCGACCTCACGGGGACCCGGGGCTTCGAATCCCCTTCTCCTGGCCTTCCCAGCCGTCAGCCAATCCCTGCGCGGCCTTAAAAGGTCACGGCCGCGCAGGCCAATCCGTGCGCTGCGGGGGCGGGCCGATGACGCGGCCGGGCCCCCGTCACGTGATAGGGGATCTGCCGGCCTCAGGGCCTAGCGGGCCTAGCGGGCCGATGACGCGGCCGGGCCCCCGTCACGTGATAGGGGATCTGCCGGCCTCAGGGCCTAGCGCGGCCCTTTCTTCACTTCGGCGGCCCTCTCCTCACACCGGGGGCCACCGCAACGGTATTCACAACGGTGGGGGTCCCTGAAAGGCGGTGCCGGGCCGTGGTGGTGATTTTCACCAATTTACGACGGGCGCAAGGCAGCGCCAACACTCCTCGGGCTGCGGCGGTGAAATCGACGTCAATAAGGGGTAGGCTCCCTTTTAATTAATTATCTTTCTGTCACTATTCTCCACAGAGACCGGGGCGCTTTTCTCAGAGGACAGCTCCTCCCTCAGCCCACACAGTCCTCAGAACCAACAGCACTTCGGGGGCCACACCAATCACAGAGCACAGTCCCTTGGGGGCACCATCCTCCCCAGGCAGCTCCACAGGCAGCAACAGCCTTTAGACATCCAGCGCTTATGGGGCGATACGGCAGTTTACGCCAGTCAGCTGTCCACAGCCTTTCACCATAGGCATCTCACAGCCCAGCGCTTCCAGAGGGGCCACCGCTTCCTTGGGGGCATCAACCTCCCCAAAACAGCACTACTGCAGCACACCTCACAGGGGGGAGGGTGAACAGTCCCACAGTCCTCCTCAGGGGTACACTCCTCACCTCCTGGGCACTTCTTCACGCAGTGCTGGCGTGGTTCCCGGTCCATCCAACGTCAGTGACCGGGGAAGGGGCCCTCCCTTGTCAGGGGCCCATGGGGACAGCAGCGGGGGGGATTTATAAGGATGCAGGGCCCAGCTCACAGGCCCATGTGGCGGTAGCACCTCACAGTAGATCCCCTCCCTTCTTGGTCCCAGCGCTGACTGACTCTCTGGTGACACTTCTCCCTATTTATACCCTCCTCCCTCACAGAGCCAGCACCTTCCGGAATGTTGGGGATAACTGGTTCACACTGGCTCAAGGGGAGGGGTAGAGCACCCTGGGTGCCAGGCTGTCCCTCCAAAAGCTAGGGGTAGCTGGGTAATATTATCTAGTCCGCTGACCTATGTCAGTCCAGTGGCAAAACCCAGGGCCATGGCATCCGTTTTAAAAACACTACATTTCAGTCAGGTGCAGTTTTAAAATGGGGGATTTTACAAGTGCTCACATTATTTCATGTAATTACATTTTTCACAAGGGATCTCACACCACTCATGGCCTATACAGGTTTAATCCCATGGGGGAGACAATCTACATAAGGGGGTCAAAAGTGAAAAATTTGGGGGGAAAAGGCCAAGTCCAACACAACTCCCCCCCAGCCAAAAGCCAGGGTAGACATATCAATGCCTTGATGGGCTTCCCTGCTTGGGGCGGAAAAAGGTGGACGCAGGCCTGCAACTCTGCAACTACAGGAGCACCTGCAGTCTCTCCTCCACTCTGGAACCCAATGGTTCTCTCTCGCAACCCTCCCTTCACCAACAAAACCACCCCACTGGTGTTCCCTAGTGGGATGTTTTTCCTTCCTAGAGTGGGAGGCTCTAGCCTCAGGCTTGTAATTCTCCTGGACCACTCTCTTCTCTCCAAATTGCCACTGGTCCACCCATCTGGGGTCTACACCCTCAGACTGACCAGCCCTTAGGGGTGAGGCTCTCCTCCCCCTACTTCTCCTCCTAGGGTTCCTCCATCTCCTACGCCTGGGGACACCCTCACACAACTCTCTCCCCAACCTGGAGTCGAAACCCACAGGCTGAACTGGTGACAGGGGCGAGTCCTCCCTCTCCCTGCACCCCCTCCCAGAGTTCCGCACCCTCCTACGCGGAGAAGTACCCCTGGGAGTCACTTCCGGGGGGACTCTGGTTACAGAGGTCCCTCCCACCAGGGCAGGCAACCCCTGTCCCTGGCCACCCAACCCAGGATCTGCGCCCTGTGGCTGAGCTGGTGACAGAGAAGAGACCTTCCTCCCTCTGCACCCCCTCCCAGAGTTCCGCACCCTCCCACTGGGAGTAGTACCCCTGGGAGTCAAATTGGTAGGGACCTGAATTACAGGTACCCCACCCTCCAGGTCAGGCAACCCCTTAACCTGGAACCCCAGTCCAGGATCTAAACCCTGTGACTGGTCAGACCCCCGAACCACTGGAGCTCCGATTATTGATGCTCTGGGTCCTCCTGACATGAGGGGATCCCTTCCTCTGGATGACACATCGGGACAGCCTAGTCTCCCAACCTGGGGTTCTCTTAAAGAACACTCCAGATCCGGTGACCACAGCTGGGGCACCTCGGGACACCCCCCCGTCTCTCTCCCTTCAGGATCACTCCCCTCAGCCTTCCCAGACGCTCTGGCACTTACCCAGAGGTCTGCCTCCCGTGCAAGTTCCCTGGGGTCTGAGAACCCGCACCGCAACAGATGGTGACGCAGTCTTGGGAAACAACTCCTCAGCATGTGCTCCCGGATAACGGCATGGCACAGCCCTTCCCAATCCTCCACTGCTCTCCTCCACCCAATCCTCCAGTACAGTCCAACACTCCTCCTCGAACTCTCCCCAGGACTGATGGAACAGCTTTCCCCTGCCCCTAAACACTAACCCGTCCTCCTCTTCCGGGGAATCAGGCACAGTCTCTTGGGCTTCGGGAGTGGGACTCCTTGCACTGGACCTACACTCGCTGCCACCACTGGATCCCACCCTCCACGGTGAATCCAGACTCCTGAAACCACTCTCAGGGGACAACCTACCCTCCTGAGCTGATCTCTCTCTGGTGAAGACCCTCTCCGCCTCCGCCATCCTCTCCTGGGCTAGGACGTTTTCAGTCTCTAGTCGCTGCTCTTCTACCCTCAGCTGCGCTAAGCCCTCGGCATGCCTGAGCTTTGCCAGCGCCAGCTGATACTCCCTCTCTTCCCTCCTATCTACCCACTCTTCTGGGGACAGGGAAAGGGATTGGGCAGTGGCCCCGGGGCTGGACCCAGTGCTGGACTCCCTATCTACAGTGTCCTCATCAGCTCCTGGCATCTCCGCCCTCTCAAATTCTTCCTCCTCCTCATCGGAGTAATTACCTCCCAGGGTTCTGGATGGGGAGCCCTCTCTCTGGTCTCTAACCCACTGACCCTTCAAAACCTCGGGAGGGTAGTCAGATAAGTCCCCACCAATCTCCAAGGGCTCTCCCCTCTTGAGGGCCTCATAGAGAAACAAATTCCTCCTAATGTTCCCTACTGGGGGTATCCCTCTCTCCAGGAGGAAGTCTATCACCTCCTGTTCGGTGTACTCCATCAGTTCCACTTCCTGGTAAATCAACCCCATCGTGGCGAGGTACACCCGGGACACACCCTCCCACTGGGACAAGGGGACAGTTCAGAACACTCCTCAGGAGGAAGCAATTTAGCAAACAATCTTCCAAACAATAATCCCCACCACAAGGCTCTACTTGTGGTGTAACCTGTGGCCGCTGTGGTACTGCGCAAACACAAGTCCTATCCCACCGCTTGCCACCAATGTAGGAAATGGGGGTTGCCCAAATCTCCAAGGGGGTAGCATGGCATCAAGCGGGCAGGCCAAACTTCGAGGACATGTGAAGCATTCACGCAATACCCACAGTCAACACACCAGGCACACCACAAAAGAGGCAGGACACCAGTTTGAGTTGGAAAAAGATACGTCGTTTAGTAGGGTTTCCAATCTGCAAGGCAAAAGAATGCAAAACAGTAGTGTCACACAAGACGCCCAATGGCGCCAGAGCCAAGTAAATAAAGGGGGGAAATTATGTACATAGGAAGTAGTCCATGCTGTAAGGGAAAAAGGATGGATTCAAAATGTCATTAGATCTGGAGCCCAATCTGGCGGGGCCAACTCAGACTCTCATCCTACAGGGAAGGCTGTAAATGCAAAAGTTCTACATTAGCATAGTTAACCATCATGCACATTAACACCAACCCAACCCCTGTTAGGGAAAGAAAACATTAGGGCATCACGGCATAACATGGGCAGGAACATCTGCAATAAATCAGCCTATCTGGCCCATCAATCTGGTACATAACAAGGGCCTGGAATAACATCAGGCCAACCCATTGACCAACCTAGGCGGAACATACATCGCCCAGCATAGATATCAGGTAGGAGCCCTCCTTATATATCAGGAACACCTGTAAGGAATTAGCTAGGCTCCCTCTACCAACAACCTTGGGGTATCAACATCGGGCAGAACGTTGGCATCACTATAATCATAAGACATCAGGGTGTACACCACAGCCAACTCTCTTCATGAACATTAGGCATACACATTATAGAGCATTGGCAGGTATTAAACCATACGCATGAGCCTAATCCTCCCCACTGGTGCATCATCTAATGAAGGCCCCCTAGGCATCTGTTCCCTCCCGGCTCATTCAAGCCAACCTATATGGGGGTGTGCCCTTAGGTCATAAACACACTGACACACTGGGTGCGGAATTCAGCGGAAGCAATGCCTTGCCACACTAACACAAATCCCAGGGCCTACACTAACTGGCATTCACCTGGACACCCCAGGCAGGGATTAACTAATGTCGTAGCCCAGTTCAGAGGCCTGGCAATCCTGCTGGTACTTCTCACGGGGGCCCTGGCGTAATTAGGGCCCACGAGCTCAATTACAATGTCTCCGGGGGGGGGGCGAGCACCGACCCTGTGCCCCGTTGCCCTCTCCACCCCCACACTGTGTATTGTGCCCACACTCACCGGCTGTCCAGGACCTCCTTTGCGGTGGGGGCAGGCACCGGCAATGTGCCTCGATGCCCCTGCTGCACAGTGCTTTCAATTGCAGGGCTTCCCTGACCAACCGGGAGCCCTGCGGGACCTGCAGCACCTTCTCGTGACCTCTGTGTCTCCCAGGCCCCTCTGATCTTGTGGGGACCCGGCTGCAAGGCAGAAGGGCCAGGCACCGACAATGTGCCTCGAGGCCCCCTGACGTGGCACACGCAAAGGGAACTTTTCTCCCCTCTGGGGGAATCACCCGACTCCTCCTCCTCACCGGAGGTCTGGGCGGCTCAATCGGGGCTCCTCAGGTCCTCACGGGAGCCTCACAGCTGCTCTCCTCCGGGCGCTTCAGGTCGGGAGGTGGGGCTGGCACCGACAGTGTGCCCCGGCCCCGCCTACCTCACCGGACCTTCTCCCTCGGGGCACAGACCGGCGGGGTGGCCTCCCGCTCCGGTCGCTTCACTCGGGGCTCCCTCGTTGGCACGGGGGCCCTGCAACCAAACTTCACCCGGGTCCCCCTCCGACCTCACGGGGACCCGGGGCTTCGAATCCCCTTCTCCTGGCCTTCCCAGCCGTCAGCCAATCGTTGCGCGGCCTTAAAAGGTCACGGCCGCGCAGGCCAATCCGTGCGCGGCGGGGGCGGGCCGATGACGCGGCCGGGCCCCCGTCACGTGATAGGGGATCTGCCGGCCTCAGGGCCTAGCGCGGCCCTTTCTTCACTTCGGCGGCCCTCTCCTCACACCGGGGGCCGCCGCAACGGTATTCACAACGGTGGGGGTCCCTGAAAGGCGGTGCCGGGCCGCGGTGGTGATTTTCACCAATTTACGACGGGCGATAGGCAGCGCCAACACTCCTCGGGCTGCGGCGGTGAAATCGACGTCAATAAGGGGTAGGCTCCCTTTTAATTAATTATCTTTCTGTCACTATTCTACACAGAGACCAGGGCGCTTTTCTCAGAGGACAGCTCCTCCCTCAGCCCACACAGTCCTCAGAACCAACAGCACTTCGGGGGCCACACCAATCACAGGGCACAGTCCCTTGGGGGCACCATCCTCCCCAGGCAGCTCCACAGGCAGCAACAGCCTTTAGACATCCAGCGCTTATGGGGCGATACGGCAGTTTACGCCAGTCAGCTGTCCACAGCCTTTCACCATAGGCATCTCACAGCCCAGCGCTTCCAGAGGGGCCACCGCTTCCTTGGGGGCATCAACCTCCCCAAAACAGCACTACTGCAGCACACCTCACCGGGGGGAGGGTGAACAGTCCCACAGTCCTCCTCAGGGGTACACTCCTCACCTCCTGGGCACTTCTTCACGCAGTGCTGGCGTGTTTCCCGGTCCATCCAACGTCAGTGACCGGGGAAGGGGCCCTCCCTTGTCAGGGGCCCATGGGGACAGCAGCGGGGGGGATTTATAAGGGTGCAGGGCCCAGCTCACAGGCCCATGTGGCGGTAGCACCTCACAGTAGATCCCCTCCCTTCTTGGTCCCAGCGCTGACTGACTCTCTGGTGACACTTCTCCCTATTTATACCCTCCTCCCTCACAGAGCCAGCACCTTCCGGAATGTTGGGGATAACTGGTTCACACTGGCTCAAGGGGAGGGGTAGAGCACCCTGGGTGCCAGGCTTCCCTCCAAAAGCTAGGGGTAGCTGGGTAATATTATCTAGTCCGCTGACCTATGTCAGTCCAGTGGCAAAACCCATGGCCATGGCATCCATTTTAAAAACACTACATTTCAGTCAGGTGCAGTTTTAAAATGGGGGATTTTACAAGTGCTCACATTATTTCATGTAATTACATTTTTCACAAGGGGTCTCACACCACTCATGGCCTATACAGGTTTAATCCCATGGGGGAGACAATCTAGATAATGGGGTCAAAAGCGAAAAATTTGGGGGGAAAAGGCCAAGTCCAACAACCACCAAATAGTATTTGGTGGTAAATAACGAATCAGTAATGGCCTGTGACAGTGTTTAAAGTGCCACCTACATCTGTATTTACCGATTCTGTAACTTTACCAATTCGGTATTTTACGAATCGGTAAATTTACAGAATCGGTCAAATTAAGGCCACCTACATGTCAAATCCCAAATACCGGTCGGTAACGTCCGAAATCGACCGTTACCGACTGGTATTTGGCGACCTACATCTGGCCCAAAGTCTCCAGCCACGAGGAATGCATCGAACAGGTGGAACAGCACACTTCTGCAGTTAAAGACAAAGGAGCAAGGGGTAGGAAAAAAATGGAAAAAGTCCTAGAGGTTATAAAAAACAAGAACGAGGACTTAGAGGCCAGATCCAGGCTTAACAATTTACGCATTATTGGAATCCCTGAATCCACTGCAATGTCTTGGGTTGAGGACTATGTTGAGGAGATGCTGAAGTCCATTTTTGGGAACTCCCTGCCAGCGGTCAGTATAGTGGAGAGGGCCCACAGGGCGCTCTGCCCTAGGCCCCCCCCCCCGGCAGATAATTGCTCGCTTGCTAAATTACCGCAACAGGGACACTGTGCTGCGAAAAACCAGAGAGCAAAAGAGAAATCAGGTTCCAAGGTAATGCTATATCCTTATATCCAGACTTTACCCTCGCAGTTCAGGTGGAAAGAAGAGAGTTTGCATCTATTAAAAGGATGCTATAGAAACAGGACATTAAGTATTTCCTCCTCTACCCAGCATAACTTTGTATTTTCCACGCTGGGAAAACCTCAAACTTCACAGACCCTAAATCAGCTGCCAAATTTGTGTGGAACCTTCGCTCCACTAAATCATCGTTGTGCCTGCAAAGAGTGGTGAGGGAAGAGGACCTTCTCAGTGAAAACGATTGAAGTCGATGAGTGGGCAGACACTGAGAACTCCTGCAAGTGAACTGAACTTATTGTACCTTGCCTTTCTATATTTGTAGTAGCTTGATTCTTACACTTTGCTCTACTTGAACTGCACTGCAATATATTGATTAATTATGTCTTCTGCACAGGAAGCCAGACTCCCTAGCTTCTACTTTGACCGGCCACCCAGCTCCCTCCGCTGGGAATTGCTGGGCTTCTAGCGGTTCCCCACAGGGATAATTCCTTTGCTGTTGCTCTTCACTAGCCTTAAGTGGACTTGTTGGGGGTGGGGGTTGCAACTTAGCTTAGTTGGGTGGCTGAAGTGGGAGGGGGTGAAGGTTTTTGGAGTATGTTGGCTCTTCAGGTGGTTCTTTCTCTTCTTTCTTCTCTCTGCTCCCTCCCTTCTCCCTCCCTTCCCTTGCTCCGCTGGCCTCCCCCACACACTGCCCCTTTGAGTAGTATGCCTGCTGTGGGAATGCAAGACTACTATGGCTGTCATGTGTGCTCCTGAGGTGAATGCGACCATGCTTAAAGCAATCACTTGGAATGTTCGTGGTTCAAAGGATAGACAGAAGGCAAGACTGGTGGCAGCCTATCTTAACCGTCAATGAGTGGACATCTGTTTCTTGCAAGAATTGCACTTGACTGAGAATAACAGCGCACATCTGCGAGCGGTGTGGATTGGGGAGAAACATATGGCATGCTAGAACTATGCTAGAGGAACAGCGATCCTCGTGAGGAAAGGGTTGCTGTGGCACACACGCAGGGCTCTTCACTACACACAGGGGCGCTATATAATGCTTACGCCTACCCTCGGTGGTCACCCCATTAGACTACTATCAGTTTACGGCGCTAAAGATCCAGACTTTTTTGGTGAGGTGTGGAGACTGGCTGACGCATTGGGACCAGATGCGATTCTCTGGGGAGGGGATTTTAACATTATCTTAGATCTGGACAGAGAACAATTGAGTAGTGCTTGGAGACCACATTCCAGGGCAGCGGCACAACTGAAAGTATTATGAAAGTGTATGGACTAGTTGACGTGTGATGCCACTGACAGGCATACAGCATGGAGGGCACTTGTGTTTCCTTGGCTGGACCCAGATGGTCCAGGATAGATTTCTGGCTGGACTCAAAAGATATTTTGGGTGACGTCTCCGAAGCCTCTCACCTGGCAAGAACCCTATCTGACCACCCTGTGGTACTGCTTAAGTTTTCCTTGCCGGGTGCCCCAGTAGGGCCTTCAGCTGGCGACTTCCCTCGGAGGCTCTGCGCGACCCAGTGTTCTGTGAGGAAATCCGAACTGCGACCATAGACTACTTCCTGCAGAAAAAGGCCATTGTGCAATCCTCTTCTACACTCTGAGAGGCATACAAATCTGTAATCAGAGGGGAGTGCATTGTGAAAGAAGTGGGGATTATGTGGTCACCTCAAGGTGACCTTCGGCGCCTCAAGGGCGACATACACAAGCTGGAAAAGGACATTTTGCAGACGCCAAAAATGAGGATTTAGGGACGATAAAGGACATGGTTGCAGAGTTTGAGGAAGCAGCTTTAAGAGATTTATCTGGGAAAAGAAACTCAAGCCAGGCAGTATGGAGAGGGAGACCGGGCGGGTAAAACACTTGCTGGCACCCCTTGCCAAAGCACTCCCTTGCCTCTTTTTGGGGAAGGATCCAGTATGTAGGCCTTGGAGTCTCAGAGACCCCTCTGAGAGAGTCCACTGCTTAAAGGGAGCATCCCGCAACAGAAATAGGGAAGTGATACCACTTCCCCTGGGATCACAGCTTACTGGACTTTGGACGTTGCTTTGACTCGTCTACCAGTTTGTGTCCCAGTCGCCCTTCCCCTCTCTTTCCATACAGTGTCCTTCACCGTCCCCTCCTCTTTCCCGCCTTCTTTACCTGTCTACTTCCCCAGCTCCTTCCCCCCTCCCCTGAATCTTTCCCCTTGCCTGCTTTTCACCTTACGTATTTGACCTTATTGTTTATCTTGACCTTACAAGTAACTATGTTGCCATGCTCTAATAACTGTGTAACCTTTGTAACGATGTAACCGGTAACTATGATCTGATGCTCATGTAAAGCGCTCTGATACCTACGGGTCTAGCCAGCGCTATATAAAAGCTTTAAAATAAATAAATAAAATAAATAGGTGTGCAGTCTAAATATCGAGTTGTTATTTTCGACTGGACATAATATCGACTCCAGAATATCGAGATGGCATTAATGTCGAGGTAAGTAATATCGATGTAGTTTTTTATCGATTTTCATGTATGTTAAAAAATATCGATTGAAAAAATATCGAGTAAGTAATATCGATAGTAAAAAATATCGTTATTTCTAGTAGTTTAAAAATATTGAAAGTCAAAATATCGGTTTTAAGAATATCGAAAGTTGTGTTATCGACAGTCATGATTAAATATATGTTATTTTTTTATTTATTTATATTGAAAATAAATTTATAAAAATTTAATAAATATAAAAATTAATTCAAATAGTATAATAATTTCTAGGAGCGGGTAGTGGGTTTTTAGGGGAATAGGGTGGGAAGTAATTTAATTATAATTAATTAAATATGTAAATGTATTAATTGGTAGTAATATTTAATTAATTGTTAATTAAATATGTTTTATTTATATAAAATGTAATTGCTAATTAATTTAATTTAATTGATTAATTGCTAATTATGCTAATTTAAATAATTTATGTCATGTAGCGGGTTGTGGGTTTTTAGGGGAATAGGGTGGGAAGTAATTTAATTATAATTAATTAAATATGTAAATTTATTAATTGGTAGTAATATTTAAATAATTGTTAATTAAATAATAGTTTTCAAATATATAAAATTTAATTGGTAATTAATTTAATTTAATTGATTAATTGCTAATTAAGCTAATTTAAATAATTTATGTCATGTAGCGGGTTGTGGGTTTATAGGGGAATAGGGTGGGAAGTAATTTAATTATAATTAATTAAATATGTAAATTTATTAATTGGTAGTAATATTTAAATAATTGTTAATTAAATAATAGTTTTCAAATATATAAAATTTAATTGGTAATTAATTTAATTTAATTGATTAATTGCTAATTATGCTAATTTAAATAATTTATGTCATGTAGCGGGTTGTGGGTTTATAGGGGAATAGTGTGGGAAGTAATTTAATTATAATTAATAAAATATGTAAATTTATGATTTGGTAGTAAGATTTAATTAATTGTTAATTAAATAATATTTTTTAATTATATATAATTTATTTTGTAAATAATTTAATTAAATTGATTAATTGGTAATTATGTTAATTTAAATAATTTATGTCATGTAGCGGGTTGTGGGTTTATAGGGGAATAGGGTGGGAAGTAATTTAATTATAATTCATTAAATATGTAAATTTATTAATTGTTAGTAATATTTAATTAATTGTTAATTAAAAAATATTTGTTGATTATTTAAAATTTCATTGGTAATTAATTTAATTTAATTGATTACTTGCTAATTATGTTACATTACATTTTTTATTTCCTGTAGCGGGTTGTGTGTTTATAGGGGAATAGAGTGGGAAGTAATTTAATATTAAAGAAGGAAATAATAATATTTATTAAAGGTATACAACGTTTACCACGCAACTTTTACAACCCACTACCATTACAACGAAACTTTTACAACGCAAATACCATTATAACGCATGTATTTACAACGAATGTTTTTACTACGCAGGTACTTTTACAACGCATACCATTACAACGTAAGTATTTGTAAGTATATAATTATATTTAAAATGTTATAGGTTTGGGTTTTTGGGTAAAGGGGTATTTTTAGGGTTCAGGGTCAGTTTTGGGTTTTTGGGTAAAGGGGTATTTTTAGGGTTCAGGGTCAGTTTTGAGTTTTTGGGTAAAGGGGTATTTTTAGGGTTCAGGGTCAGTTTTCAGTTTTTGGGTAAAGGGGTATTTTTAGGGTTCAGGGTCAGTTTTCAGTTTTTGGGTAAAGGGGTATTTTTAGGGTTCAGGGTCAGTTTTCAGTTTTTGGGTAAAGGGGTATTTTTAGGGTTCAGGGTCAGTTTTCAGTTTTTGGGTAAAGGGGTATTTTTAGTGTTCAGGGTCAGTTTTCAGTTTTTGGGTAATGGGGTATTTTTAGGGTTCAGGGTCAGTTTTCAGTTTTTGGGTAAAGGGGTATTTTTAGGGTTCAGGGTCAGTTTTCAGTTTTTGGGTAAAGGGGTATTTTTAGGGTTCAGGGTCAGTTTTCAGTTTTTGGGTAAAGGGGTATTTTTAGGGTTCAGGGTCAGTTCTCAGTTTTTGGGTAAAGGGGTATTTTTAGGGTTCAGGGTCAGTTTTCAGTTTTTGGGTAATGGGGTATCTTTAGGGGTCAGGGTCAGTTTTCAGTTTTTGGATAAAGGGGTATTTTTAGGGTTCAGGGTCAGTTTCTAGTTTTTGGGTAAAGGGGTATTTTTAGGGTTCAGGTTCAGTTGGGTAAAGAGGTATTTTTAGGGTTCAGGGTAAGTTTTCAGTTTTTGGGTAAAGGGGTATTTTTAGGGTTCAGGGTCAGTTTGGGGTTTTTGGGTACAGGGGTACAGGGGTACAGGGTAAAAATTACATTTATACTTGGTGGAGTTGGAATAGTAATTTGTATGGGTTCAGTGTCCAGCACCTTCCCTGATGTTATACTTGGTGGAGTGGGAATAGTAATTAGTATGGGTTCAGTGTCCAGCACCTTCCATGAGTTTACAATTGGTGAAGTGGGAATTGTAATTTGTATGGTTTTAATGTGTAGTATAGTTTTGTGAGTTTATAATTGGTGCAGTGGAAATAAGAAAACATTTTTAATACAAATAATTATTATTGGTAGGATACTATAATAAAGTTTTAAAATTACATAGAAAAATGTTGTATTAATTATAATTATTGTTATTGTAGTAGTTAAAAGATAAATACATTTTTAGAATTATTAAAATTTAAAATGCATTTTTAAATAGAATATTTCATATGTAATTAATATTCATATAGAATAATAAAGAAGGAAACATACACAGGGTTAAATGGAATAAATGAAAAACAGTTTATTAACATATAAAAAATAAATTGTAAGTAGAGATGTATTTTTTATTTCTATTGAAAATTGTAAGTAAACAGTTTTTATTATCCAACAAAATATATGAAGTGCATATATATGTTTTTAACAAATAAATGATATTTAAATAATTATATGTTTATTCACATATATTGTAATTTAATTAGTTAAAGAAACAAATTGGTAATATGTACTTTTCATTTAACAACAATTATTTTATTCACATAGACATTGAATATATTGTCATAGATAAATATGTATATTTGTTTTATAACAGTAACATTTTTGTTTTTTACAAAGTAATCATATATTTTTTACAAATTAATATTATGAATATTTAACATATTTATAATATTAATGTTTACATAGATAAACACACAAATACATTTTTATATACATACATAATGTTTAAACTAATATGAGCTATTTTTATAAACAACTTATTTGTAACAAGGTTATATATTCACATTTGTTTAACATATAGATTATTTTCAAAATGTATATATAAATAATAAAATATTATTTAAAGTAACAGATAACAGTTGAATAATTGTTTGAAAGTAATGAATATTTAAGAAATAATTTTCTACAATTTAAATAATTATTTACACTTAATATAATACTCAGTGTATTTTTTAAAAGTGTTGGAATATAGAAATTAAAGAGGTTTTTGCTGTATACAGGGACTACTTTTTAACCGCGTAATGTTATTTAGGCTTATTTGGTGCTTCAACAGATCGCGGTTGGATGCTGCTTCGCGTTAGAGAGGGTAAGTTTGTTTTTATTGTATTTTAGAAGTTAATGAAGTTAGTGTTAGTGTATGTGTGGTGTGTTTAAGTTTATGTACATAGGGTTATTAAGAGAAGATTGTGTTTTCGGTGTTAGGTAGAGTGTACGATATTTCATTTTTACCGCGTTTTAGTTGTAGGTGTGTGACGTGAGCTAATATGTTTAAATGTTACAAAGATAATATGTTTGGTGTATAAATATGTCTTTTTATATATGTATGGGTGTTTTTGTGTGGGTGGGTATGTATTTTATTTTTTCCAGGTTATCGTCGCGTTTTACTGTTTTTGAGGAGGTCCTTCTTTTTCGATCAGAGTTGTGTGACGAGTATTATATACTCTTATTTTTGCACACAAATATTTTGGTTTTCACGTTTTCCAGGAGCGTTTTTAAAAAAAAACTTACTATTTTCGGGTTTTCAATGGTATATCGTGTGTATTACATTGGAGAGGAGTCGCTATGGATTTGCTTGTATTTTTGCTTTTTTTTTGGGCTTCCATGGATTGTATGGGTTTTTGCTATGGTGTCGTATGGATTGCTTGGAATTGGATTACGTTTGAAGGTGCAACAGAAAGGTCAGTATTTACAAAACTTTTTATGGGTGGGTAAACTGTTTTAATTTTTGCTTTAGTTACGTTGTATGTAACATTTTGTAAATACATTATCTAAATACATTTTATATATGTTAATATTATGTATTTGATAATTTAATTGCAAATTGTTACATGTAAAAATTAAGGAATAAAAAAAAAAAATGCTTAATGTAACGTGTATAGTTATGTTATGTTTTAAAGAATAGTTTTTGCAATCATTGATAGATAGTCTAGTCCTTTGCTAGTTGGATAGAGGGTAACTTGACTTTGGAGTGTGTTATACATTTTTTTCCTTTCTTTGGTGAGTTTAGGTCCGATCAAAGTTACTGATTGCTCTATTCGGAGCTCCTGGTAACTCTGTTCTTTTTGTAAGGATTGTATTAATTTGTGAAGGGTAGGTGTTCCTCGGCCTGTAGTTGCTTGGAAGGCATTGTGCCATCCTTCAACTGCATTGTTTGTTTTTGCTTCCTTATTTAGTGTGCTAAGGTAGACATTCCACCAAGCTATTTGGTATTTTGGTTGTCTTCTATGGCCTGATCTGTGTAGCCTTCCTACCCATGTGTCTTCGAAGTAGTCAAGCATAGGGCTTAGTCTTTCTTCGTTTCTTTTATAGTAGGGGCTGTCTATTAACAAGTTATAGTGCTCAGTTACATCTGTCAGTGGAACATAGGCTAGGGCGATGAGTTTTTTTATTTGATAAGCAAAAGTGCTATCAGTGGCGTATTGGATACTCAAGGTAGATTGTTGTAGATGTCGCCAGATACATTGGTTAAAATGGTAATAGCAACCTTGTATTGCTGTGTGTGGGTATGTTTTAAGGATGCTGTTTATCATTGCTTTTTCAATGTCAATGATAATTTTTTGTGGAAAATAGTTGTTAGTATGTTGCTTGACTTCAGTTAGTATTTCTTGATAGGTAGCTTGCTGTTTGTTTGGTAGAAGGGCATAAAGGAATGGAATATTAGCATTTTGGAAATGACCATGGATAGTGTATAATTGATAAAAAGGTTTGGGGCATACAGAAAAAGTACCGTCCATCATCCTGTAGTGTAGCTCCTATTTTCCCAATAGGCTCTGCGCATTGGAATAGTACCTACAGCAGTAAAGGCCTAGGCCAGACGTTAACTAGGTCTACTACTGTCGATACTAGACTTAATTTTTGGGTTTGCCAGCTAAGCTCAGAGTTCGCTAGAAACTTTCTCGAATGTTCAAGGAAGGATTAACTCCCCTGATTAGACAAGAAGGGATTTAGTTTCTGACAACCATAGAACATGACAACTTTGCTCTCCCCTAATCAAGAGTCAATCTCAAGAGTCGTGTGAGCACAAGGCAATTATTTTACTCAGTCAGTACGTGCATTCTTAGTCTCATCAGAAATGTAGAGAAAAGGAAGAGACGGGCGTGTTCAATAAAAAGGTGTTATTTATTGATCAGTCTCTTTTCTCGTACAAGAGAAATGGATCGATATTATTGCAATACTTATAGTTAAGTAAAGTGCATACATTAAAAGCAATAGTATAAAATAATACTGTAAAAACATTGATATGGTTTCTGAGCCATATGATGTTTAAAATGATTAAAATATATTTACATACACATATACATTTGACTAAACGTACTCAACTGGTGTTTCTAAATACGCCTACCCCGTGTACCTGACCTAAGTCTAATGCGTGGGCGGGAATAGAAAGTTACAGTTTAAGTTAAGTTTGTTTTTGCCAAGTGAATAACTAAAGAAGTCTCTGTGAGGGGTTATTCAGTTCTGTACCTGGAAGTTAGGATGGATGAGGAATGGTATCTCTTTCTCTGCTCTCGATATTCCAGGCTGCCTGCGAGGGCTGCCCAGAAGCGCCGGTGCTGGGTCTCTCGGCTTGAGATAGCAGCGCGTCTCTCAGCGCGTCAGGAAGGCGGGGCTGCTGCCAGCGGGGTCTGCTTCTGCTCTCGGCTTCGGCAAGTATGGCTGCTCCGTCTTGTCACCACGCGTGTCTTTGCATAGGGCAAGGTCGGCAATATTTATACCTTAAAGGTGCCGAGATTGACGTAAGGATGGACATAGGTATGTCAATAAAGATGTCATACGACTTGCTCGTTAGCACATTCTTTTGCAAAAGTTCTCTGTGAAATCAAAACAATGGCCGCACGGATTATCCAGGTTGTCATAGGTTTGATTTGTTATGAGAACGTCGTATGCCTTATCAGGGGCTGGAGGAATGTCGCTTGTCTAATTAGATCTCAAGCGTTATGACCTAATCAGATAACACGTTCCTGTGCCGTAGTGTGACTGCGTCAGATAACGGTATCTGCATCATGGGGGTTTTCTTGCCTCATGGGCTGACTGTTAGTTAACTTGATAGTTAGTTTAACCAGAATAGGGTCAGGAATAGGGGGACTGATTCAGAACCTATAGAAATACACGACACCCACTCCACGCTAACTATGGTCATATCTACTAATCTATGCATAGTATAACATAGTACAACATACTATAGAGTATAGTGTATACCTTACCACCCCAAAATACATAAATGCATTTCGAAATTTTCAAATATACTGAAAAATTGCAGTCATATATATTGTATGCACTTAAGCTATGAATTAAATGCAAAAGTAAACACGCATTTTTATGCATTATTGCTTATTGGTATATGAGAAATACACATGAAATGGCTCTTAATATGGCTATACAGAAAGGAAGTTCGAGACCATTTCATCACATAATAAAATATTTGTGAACATACCAGCGGGCAGCTAAAGTCTATAAAGTCTATAAAGTATCTAAAAATAGAAATCTTAGTTCTCTAGGAATAGTTTCTTACTTTAAGCAGAAGATCAGTGTCCCGGGGAAAAAATATGTAGAAAAATATTTTAAGGGGCTCGCTGAAAAAAATTGCTGTCCGTGAACTGGAGTGAAATTGTTCATGTGACTTTATTTTTAAAGTTGAAGGCCGAATTCAGGGAACGCCGTGTGCGAGTTTACTCAAAAGTCTCTATTTCTGTTCCGGAGAGAACATCATATCATTCAGGCTTTCGAAAAAACTGTCAACAGCTTCATGGGAAAGTTCCACTAAGTCGGAAATAGGGGTAACCATGCATTCATGCGCATGATTGTCTCCATTGACATTCTGAATTGCATTGCTGACAGAAGGTCGTACCTGTTCGATGCTGCTTTCATCTTGAACTTCACTACTCTTCAATCGTAGTGGTGAAGATTCCAGGAATGCCGTCATCAGGATTGGCAGCCTTTGAGGGCAGCACAAAGCGTGAACCTTGGTAGGAACCAACAGTGTATCTGCATCCACTGGCGCATCCGATTGTAGCGTCAGACAGGTGTCTAACACGCATTCTTCTCCGCATAGCAGACACCTTAGTACAGGTAAAACACACCTTTGCCACATTGGTCGAAATGATAGAACCAAGTCATGTTCAGGTCTCTAAGCCGGGAGAGTCCCAGGATTTTTGATATCCGGTCCCGGTATCCAATGGCTAGGATCGTATCTTCCATTGTCGCGAGAGTTTGATCTGTGACATGGGTTGCCATAATGAAAAATAAGGACTAGGAATAGGATTCCTGCAATTAGTCCCAGGATCAGGGGAAGTCCGCCAAAAATCGAATGGACGAAATCTGGAAAAATACCCAGTATGGCTTTGAATGGTGTTAATGCCATCGAAAATACTGTCTTAAATACCTTTGAGACCCCAGTGGTATCAGAAATATTTAAGATTTCGCTTAGGATTTCCGCGAAATGTACGGGGGAATTAGTTGATAATAATGTATGTATCTCTGCAGTCGTCCTTGCGACTTGTAGATCATACGTTTCTTTTGATGACGTGAGCCTTGTAGGCGTCTGAAGAAGCACTGTTTTCATTCTGCTTAAAGTGTCTATTCGAATAGAAGTAATTTTCAAACTGGGCCATGCCCTTGCCTCCCTGTCTGGAAAGGAGCTGGGGAACAAAGAACGTCCACAGCACTTGACCTTCGCCGTTGTAGTTACTAGATAAGGAGTCCCGGGCATAAGACTGCAACATCTGCGGTCTACAATAAGAATGTAACTCCCATTATAGAGTCTTTGAAAGAATGGTTCTATTTCAGTTGCAGGTGCGCCTTGCTGGTGACATGAAAGGTTGTATGAATTCCCTTCACAGGCTCCGTGCAAACTAATACCGTTACACAGAAGCGTGCCGCTTAGTGACATAGCACAATTGTTGCCACTAAGAAACACTTTCTGTCCTTTATTACTGACACATGCATGTGAATAGGGCAGGTTCCAAGTTGTTTTAAGGTACCCCTTTCCCAATTTCTCGTACATGCCAGCCTGTATATATTTTTGGCAGTATTGAAACCTGAAGGTTGAGATTGGAATATTTATGATTCCGTGGATTATCCATTCACTGACAGGTCGTTCTGACATTGTCAACGGTAATCTTTCTAGTTTTTCAATGCTCAAGATTGTATAATCAGCACCCTTTTGCGCCATACCGATTTGTCTATCAGTAAGGTTAAAGATTTGGAATAGTGACGTTGTGTTGATTAAACGCCAAGGCACATAGCCTGAACGCAGATTTTGTAACGTCCAGCCAAGCTGTACAATAGAACGCAATTGTGACTGACCATGTTGTAATAACAGTAAGTCTTGCGATAATATATCGATTGCTGACGACACAATGCTGTCCAATGAAAAAATTCTGGAGGACAGAGTCATTAACCCATTGTCCACTACAGAAAGTGATTTTTCCAAATTGATACGGTCAATTTCCCGTATTCTTTCTGCTGTCTCAATTTGAGTAACCTTCCAGGCCTCATTGTATGCTGCATATACAGAGGCTGCTATGAAACGCTTTTGACGCTGTTTGCGTGGTCCCAGTATGAAATCACGCAAGTCAGCACCATCAGTAAGTAAAGTTAGGTGTTGCTTAATTTCAGGCAGTGTGGAAGTCTGTAGCCATTGAAGACATAATTTGCCCACACTGTAGGTTGTTATTATCCCTGGGTGATGTCTTTGGGGATATCTAGGGTCTGGCCTGGTCATTTTAAAACCCTGTGTTTTATTCAGGAATCTATCTTGACAGTTATTTGTATCTGTGGGCCAGATCAACCATTGTTTCCAATCAGGATGTGTTCTGTTTTGGTTAAGTATATGGTTTACGTCTATTTCTTTATCTGTATCAGAGTTATTGCTAAACATTGTTGGCTTTGGAATAGACGGGTTATTTAAATCTTTGATTTTGGCTAAGCCAAGACAGGTGGTTTGTTGAACGGTGTCATTTAAAAATATCATTTGTTCTGGGATCATGCAGGCTCTAAACAAAGCTTCTAAACCCTGTACTTGCCATTCTTTTGTACCCCAAACACTTTTTAAATCAACATTTTTGTCCCAATAATCAAATCCAAAAGTATTCATTTTTTCAAAGAATGAATCTGAATATATCAATTTTGTGTTGGTTATCATGGTTTTCATCCCTGTCTTGTTTGACAATTTAAAATAGAAAGTTTCAGCATTAGTTATGTTAAAACCTGAAAAATATGAATATTTGTCATAAACGGTTCTAGAGCTCCCTTTTGGAGGTGTAGCACAATGTTCCCATTGATTATAATTTAAAACATTTCTAGGTTGTGCAGATTTATGCAAAAAATGGTTACCATAATGGTTATAGCAATACATACTATCATAATTTGTAGAACCTTGCAAATAATCATGTTTTGTAAATTTAGCAGACATTACTAAATCAGACATCATGTTGTTTATACTCTCGAAGTCCCAATCATCAGCAAATGAGTTTGGTTTTGCAAAGTCACTCAAGGAGATCTTGATTTGGTGTGGATACTTAAGGATCTCGACAGGACCATAAATTTCATAGTCAGTGTTGTCCCAGGCTACCCCACCAGGTATCGGATTGGCTGTGAAGTTGGCTGAAGAAAGTTCTGGAGAAAGTTCTCTTTTCTCGACGTGTGAAGATGCGTGTGGTTTGAGGACCAAGTTGATGTTCTGACTTGCTGTGTCCATTTTAGCATATTTTCCCTCAATGAAGCGTCCCAAAGTAAATACCATGATGAGCCAAAGTATGAGGATAAATGCACCAAAACCCACCCAAAATTCAATCCATGGAGAAACCAGATATGTTTCTTTTAGTTGTTTCAAAAGTTCCTTCGCTTTGTCTTTAAAGGATTTTGATGATGGCTGTGTCTTTGATTCACTGAAACCTTCAGAGGAATCATCGAAGTTGATGAAGTAACCAGATGCAGTTCTGTCAATTGTTCCAATTGCTTCAGGATTTTTGTTTCTTGCATTGTCATTTGGTACTTCATTGTAGATTGGTGTGTCTCTGCTAAATGTCTTTATTTGGGTTTTCAGAGGTCTGAGTTCTATGGCAGTGTTGCATAGTCCTTGTTGTTCTTCTGTAGGCGTTTCGAAAGTGATGAGCCTCTTTGTTAGGACCTCTGTACTGGTAGCAAACCTTGGTGTTCTGCTACTGATTGGGAGTCCACTTGGCCTACTGTTTGTTATCGGCCACATGTTGTGGTTTTACCAGGTCGATGGATACAACTCGGTTCTCCTTTTTTCCAGCAAGTGGCGGTAGTACAACTGATCTTGTCCCGTTGACAGACAAGACAGGAACTGCTTTTCTGTAAGAAGGCCCAAATTCCTTCTTTACCGCGATCTTCTCCCTGACTAGATCCCCGACTTTTGGAATCCAGACAGGTCTTGCTGGGACAGGTGGTGATTCTTCAGTGGTTGTTGGCTGTTGTTTCAACTGTATGTTGCTCAGGTCTTTTCTTGTTTTGTTTAAGTCCTGCAAAATAGCCAAACGGTCTTTGACATCAAAGCTTTTTTCTATTACCACTGAAGTCTGACTATCAAGGTCAGAGATCAGCATCCTAGTTCCGAATAATAATTCGTACGGACTGAATCCCTTCAGAGAATTTCTTGGCAAGTTATTTAGACTACGTTGGACACTTATTAGATGTTTGACCCACCCAGCTCCCGAACCTAATACCTTTGCCGTTATAGATTGCTTTATGTCACGGTTTTTTCTTTCAACAATTCCGTTCCCCTCAGGGTGAAATGGACAAGAGTACCGCAATTGCACGCCCATGCTGACCATGGCCTCCTTATAAGCCCGAGAGCTAAAAGCAGGACCATTGTCCGAATGCAGAATGCCAATTGCGTATGTGCCGATGAAGACCCGCAAATCTTTTATAACAGTTCTGGCGTCAGCCGTTCGCTGGGGCCACATCCATATGAATCTCGTGCATGAGTCCACTGCGACCAAGATATATTTATAGTTACCATCCCTTTGTAAGGGACCGCAGTGGTCTAGATAAACACAGGCTAATGGTTTATCCGAGATTAGAAGGGGCGTCTGTGCTGGACGTCTCACAGTTGATACTTTCATTTTTTGACATATTTCACATGCTAGAACATAGTTCCTTGTTTGTCTTCTCATTTGTGGCCACCAGTATCTCTGTTTTAATAATGATACAGTGGCTGAGACGCCAGCATGGGTAGAAGCAAGCCCTTCGTGTGCCGCTATTATTAGTCCTAATCTATGTTCCATGTTTGGAATTGCCCTATCCCCCACTCCAGGGATTTGAGCAAAAGGAACATTGTTTTCATCAGTTATGTATGAGTATTTTACTGGAAAGCCTTTAGGGAGTGGTTCTATCGAATCCTTTTCTGAAGCGCTGACAGCTTGTAATATTTCGCTGTCTATTTTTGTTTTTGACCGGGTGACGGCAGCTACGGAAGCCGTTTGCACAGCTGCCTTCGCGGCCTCATCAGCCAATGAATTCCCTGCAACGTGAACGCCATCACGTTGATGACTCAGTGTATGTATCACGTGAGTCTTTGGTAGTTCTTTTTGTAAAAGAGCTACTTGTTCCCATAGCATTTTATGCTTGATTGTGCCACCTTTCGCATCCTTGAAACCGTTTTGAAGCCAGATCTGCAAGTATTCATTATAAGATTGAACGCAATAATACGAATCGCACACTATGAGTGTGGGGAATTCTCGATCGGTATTTTCAAGCGCCATCTTGAATGCTAGTAGTTCAGCTCGCTGAGCTGTGCAATCTCCTAGAGATTGGGTTTTAGTGAGGGTTGGTTTAAATTTCCCTTCGTGCCAACGACCTTTAACAATCGCGCACGCAGCACTGTAAGCTTGTTTACCCCCTACTGCGGGTTGTGCTGATCCGTCTGTATATATTATACAGCCGTATTGGTCTAGAGGCAGAATTTCGGTTGGCGGAGGACATTCAAATTCATATTGGAGAAATTCTTATGTTTTTAAATAAGGATCAAATTCGTACACCACGTCTGTTGCAGCAAGAGAGTTAGCCCATTGTATCCATCTCGGATGGAGTGTTTTAGCATTTGGAATGCTTGCCTTTGTTACCGCCTCTAAAGCTGGTATTGGTGTCACGATTATTATTCGTTTACCTTGTGCCAGGGCTCGTTCTTTTGCTATAGCTGTCTGTGTTGCTGTAAGAATTTTTTCCGTTGGGCTAAATTTCATTTCAGCCTTAGTGTACAAGTGTGATTTGAATGCAATTGGTACCTTTTCTCCCTCATTAGAGGTCAGGTATGTGAATCCGCATCTCCCTGGGATGACTCGGATCACAAGGTTGCGTGTGTTATCACGTGTTTCTAATTTTGTTTTAATTAGCATGTCTGTTTGTAAGGATCTCAAAATTTCTGTGTGTGTTTGAGTCCAACTGGATCTTTTAAAGTCTGGTTTAATTAGATCATAAAGGGGTTTGACCCTTTCTGCGTAATTTGCAATGTATGTTCTTCCGAAATTTAGGAAGCCTAGAATTGACTGTAGGTTTTTTAGTGTTTTAGGAGCTTGGATTACGGCACATTTCTCTAGGAAATTGTCTGCCAGGCTTTTGCCTTCACTTGATAACTCATATCCTAAGAATAGGACCGTCAGATGGGCAATTCTGGATTTTTTGAAGTTGAATTTGTAACCCTCTGCAGCGAACCCAAGTATTATGGTGTTCACTCTTTTCAAGTGAGTCTCCAAGTCATCATCTGTTAAGTAAATGTCATCAACATAAGATAATACTTCATCATCATATAGTTGCAGTAATTCTGTTACTCTTGCTGAGAATACCCCCGGGCTGTTCTTGTACCCCTGGGCTAACCGACAGAATTGTTTTTGAGTGCCATTTACTGAGAATGCAGTTAAATATCTGCTCTCTGGTGCTATGTTTTGACAAAAGAATCCATTGGAGATGTCCAAGGTTGTTTTGTATTTTTTTCGCACTATGTTATTCATTAGTGCAGCACTGTGTGAGTTTTGCACTGCAAAGGTTTTGCAACATGTGTTAAGGCATGGGTACTCACAAACTTTCTCTCGGGGGCCAAAATTATAGTGTGGTTTGTGTCCGAGGGCCGCACCGGTGGGGCGGGGTCAGTGGGGTAGGGGGCGGGGCTAGAGCAACAAAAAAAACTCTTACCATGAGGTTGATCACAGGTCCCTGCAGCGGACGCCTTCGTCCACTGAGCCACCAGACCCGGCATACACACATCTCTCTCTCTCGGTCTCTCTCTCTCTCTCTCTCTCTCTGTCTCTGTCTCTCTCTCTCTCTCTCTCTCTCTCTCTGTCTCCCTCCTTCTCTCTGTCTCCCTCCTTCTCTCTAGCTCTCTCCCTCTCTCTCCCTCTGTCTCACTCACTCCCTCTCTGTCTCCCTCTGTCTGTCTCTCTCTCTCTCCCTCCCTCTGTCGCCCTCCCTGTCTCACTCCCTGTCTCCATCCCTCTCCCTCTCTGTCTCCCTCTCCCTTCCTCTGTTTCCCCCTGCCTTCCTCTGTCCCCCACTGACTCCATCTGTCTCCCCCTCCCTTCCTCTGTCTCCCCCTCCCTTCCTCTGTCTCCCCCTCCCTTTCTCTGTCTCCCCCTCCCTTCCTCTGTCTCCACCTCCCTTCCTCTGACTCCCTATGACTCCCTCTGTCTCCCTCTCCCTCCCTCCGTCTCCCTCCCTCCGTCTCCCTCCCTCCGTCCGTCTCCCTCCCTCCGTCTCCCTCCCTGTCTCCCTCCCTGTCTCCCTCCCTCTCTGTCTCCCTCTGTCTGTCTCTCTCTGCCTGTCTCCCTCTGCCTCCCTCCCTCTGCCTCCTTCCCTCTGTCTCCCTCCCTCTGTCTCCCTTCCTCTGTCTCCCTTCTCCCTCCCTCTGTCTCCCTTCTCCCTCCCTCTGTCTCCCTTCTCCCTCCCTCTGTCTCCCTGTCTCCCTCCCTCTCTGTCTCCCTCTGTCTGTCTCTCTCTGCCTGTCTCCCTCTGCCTCCCTCCCTCTGCCTCCTTCCCTCTGTCTCCCTCCCTCTGTCTCCCTTCCTCTGTCTCCCTTCTCCCTCCCTCTGTCTCCCTTCTCCCTCCCTCTGTCTCCCTTCTCCCTCCCTCTGTCTCCCTTCTCCCTCCCTCTGTCTCCCTTCTCCCTCTGTCTCCCTTCTCCCTCCGTCTGTCTCCTTCCATCTGTCTTCCACTGTCTGTCTCCCACGTCTGTCTCCCTCTTTCTGTCTCCCCCCCACTGTCTGTCGCCCTCCCTCTGTCTCCCTCTCTGTCTCCCTCTCCCTCCCTCTCCCCGTCTCCCTCCTTCTCCCTGTCTTCCTCTGTCTGTCTCCCTCCTGCCTCTGTCTCCCTCCCTCTTTCTGGCTGTCTCCCTCCCTCTGGCTGTCTCCCTCCCTCTGGCTGTCTCCCTCTTTCAGGCTGTCTCCCTCTTTCTGGCTGTCTCCCTTTTTCTGGCTGTCTCCCTCCCTCTGGCTGTCTCCCTCCTTCTGGCTGTCTCCCTCTTTCTGGCTGTCTCCCTCCCTCTGGCTGTCTCCCTCCCTCTGGCTGTCTCCCTCCCTCTGGCTGTCTCCCTCCCTCTGGCTGTCTCCCTCCCTCTGGCTGTCTCCCCCTTCTGGCTGTCTCCCCCCTTCTGGCTGTCTCCCTCCCTG
Source organism: Lissotriton helveticus (assembly GCF_964261635.1). Lineage (NCBI taxonomy): Eukaryota > Metazoa > Chordata > Amphibia > Caudata > Salamandridae > Lissotriton > Lissotriton helveticus. Next base: position 21,537,463 of record NC_136064.1, read on the forward strand.
TGGCTGTCTCCCTCCTTCTGGCTGTCTCCCTCTTTCTGGCTGTCTCCCTCCCTCTGGCTGTCTCCCTCCCTCTGGCTGTCTCCCTCCCTCTGGCTGTCTCCCTCCCTCTGGCTGTCTCCCCCTTCTGGCTGTCTCCCCCCTTCTGGCTGTCTCCCTCCCTCTGGCTGTCTCCCTCCTTCTGGCTGTCTCCCTCTTTCTGGCTGTCTCCCTCTTTCTGGCTGTCTCCCTCTTTCTGGCTGTCTCCCTCTTTCTGGCTGTCTCCCTCCCTCTGGCTGTCTCCCTCCTGTCTGTCACCCTCCCTCTGTCTCACTCTCTGTCTCCCTCTCCCTCCCTCTCCCCGTCTCCCTCCTTCTCCCTGTCTTCCTCTGTCTGTCTCCCTCCTGCCTCTGTCTCCCTCCCTCTTTCTGGCTGTCTCCCTCCCTCTGGCTGTCTCCCTCCCTCTGGCTGTCTCCCTCTCTCTGGCTGTCTCCCTCTCTCTGGCTGTCTCCCTCTCTCTGGCTGTCTCCCTCCCTCTGTCTCACTCTCTGTCTCCCTCCCCCTCCCTCCCTCTCCCTCCCACTGTCTGTCTCCCTCCCTCTGTCTGTCTCTCTCTCGGTCTCCCTCTCCCCCCCTTTCCCTCCCCCTCTGTCTCCCTCCCCTTTTCCTCCCTCCCAGTGCCCCAGCACATTTATCTGTGAGGGGCTGCCATTACCATAATTCCCTTAAACGGGAGTGCCTGCATCTTGTTCATTGAGACGCCAGGAATGAGAAACGTTGCCTGTTTTTAAAACAATGTGGGTTCTAAAGACACTGCCCTAAGCACTAGCGCTGCTTGTCTGAAGTACCGCAATACTTTGGCACCTTCAATTGCTTACCTGCATTGGACTGAGTGGTCCCAATACTCCTGCACTGCAGGAATTGCCAGCAATAACTTAATAATTACTCGAACCAAAACACACCAGCGCTTCAACATGTGCTGACTACAGGCAAGTTTGGAATGCGTCTACATAACTCAGAAACCTTTTGGATTTGAACACCAGACGGTGTTCCTGGATTCTGCACTTGCTGCTGCTCTCATATTTAATGGAACAAGCCCCGGTGTTACAGTCTTCTTTCCCTCCCTCCCTCTCCCTTTGTCTCCGTCCCATTACCTCCGTCACCCTCTTCACCTCACCCTGCTGTGTGTCAGCCCGGGCTGAGACAGCCTCCTGGCACACACAGCCCCACCCGAGCACTTCACAAGACCATTTGTATGGTAATGAGGCCTTGCTGTATTTAACCTCTTCTTAGACCCCTGCAGCTCCACTGTGACTGTCATTGGAATCACCCGGCGGCCGGCCCCCACAGAGCAGCAGAGTCTCTTAGACTTGCGCGGCTGCAACCACCAGTGTTTGAAGACACGATGACATTTTTTTTTAATGCACGGGTACGATGTCTGGAAGGTCGGCGGGCCACCAGGGAAGGCTTGCCGGGCCGCAGCTGGCCCGCGGGCCGTACTATGAGTACCCATGTGTTAAGGTGTCGGTAATCCAAAACTAGACGGTACGAATTGTCTGGTTTGGAGACCGGAAACAAAGGATTGTTCATTTGTGAGGTGCAAGTTTCAATCACCCCCTGGTATTCTAGCTGATCTAGTATTTCATTTACTTGTTTTTTAGCTTATTGTTTAATTGGGTACTGCCTTTGTGCAGTTGGTTGTGATTTTAACTGGATTTTGTGAGGAGGAGAATCCTCATCCCATCCTACATGATTTTTATATAAAGCAGGTGCTAAGGCCACTGCCCACTTTCTAGCAAGTGTGTATTTTTTATGAATCGGTATTTGATTCGAGAAGGCAGGCATAATTACTTCTTCGCCATGAGGGCACTCCCTGACAAACTCTGGTGGCCAGTCTTTTTCAGCAAGAAGGATGTCATAGCCCTTGGAGAGGTTATCCCAAAATAGTCCCCTAATTTTCCTAGTCTTATCTCCCTCTATACGTAATGTTATCTCGTATATCTTGTGGGGCTTGCTAACTCTGGTGTCTGCAGTTTCCACTTGAAGGTATTCATTCGTGTCCACTGTCTCCAGATGATTCATAAGGACTTTGCGAGCTATGCTCACCTCTGCTGCGCTGTCTAGCATTGTCTGAGCCCACTCTCCGTTTTTCAGTTGTGTCCTCAGTATTCTCGGCATTGTTAACTACCTTGATACTGGCTACCTTCTTTTTTGGAAATTGTAATTTCTTTTTCAGTTGAGCAGGTTCCTTGTCTTTAGACTTGGCGTGCTCTTCTGATCGTCCTCTTCTTTCCGATTTCTGCGAGGAATTCTGAAAAGATTGAGAGGGACGTGTATCAATGTCTTGATATCTATCAGGTTTTTTAATATTATCCCTATTTCTAAGGTTATATCTATTCCCAGAGGGGTCACTCTGCGGTGACCTCTGTCTTTGGTTTGGAGATTTCTCTCTTCGCCTCGGAGACCTTCCTCTGGACTGGAATTTCTTTTCTTTAGGATTGGATTGTTTATTCCCATCCCAGTTCTTTTTTGGTGAATTATTACTATTATTAAAAAATATTTTTTCCGGACTTGTAGTCAGTTGCGGTTTTACTGGTATTCCACCTAGACTATCTCTGCCTAGTTCTTCATAGGATTTTTCTATGATTCTGGCAATTTCAGCTGGTTGGTCTGCTATATCTGTCTCTTTTAACCTCTGGCGGATCGCCACGTTTGCTGCTTCACCTTTTATGTTGGCTAGTAATATAGCCGAGACCTGCTTGAAGTCTTTCAGTAATTTCATACCAAGAGTTAATGCAGGTTCTGGACCGTATTCATCTTGAATTTGTTTTAGCACATCTGGTATCACCGAAATGGATGGAACACCGTGCGTTTTTGTGTAGATGGAAGCAAAGACTGTACCCCAAGTGTCACAGTCCTCAATGTGTGGTGCGATTCCCATTGGGAGACATATAGTCAGAATCCTGTGTTTTTCCAATGGGGTGGTGTCAGGAAACACCGCCTCTATTTGGGTGATTTTCTGTGCCAACCAGAATGGTATTTGTTCCCGTTTAGCTGGAACTTTACCTAGGCAGGATTGGATGTTCTGTGGTGTAATTTTATTTGTGTTCCCCTGGTGAGGGGTCAGCTGTGGAAGTTTAATCGCTGGCTGAATTGTTGAAGTCCGCATTACATACTGAACTAATTGTCTGTGAATTTTTAGTAATTGTTTTAGCTGTATTAACAGCTGTGGTGCAGGCATCTCGTCGATGTCTGGATGTGGTGTGTATCCGGCTAAGACCGGCCACGTTGCTCCTGGTCTTCCTAAAGGACCGAGCCTTGTAATGTGATTGTTATGTATTAGGGCGCCATCAAATAAGAGCAAGTGCTCTTGGAATTTGAGTGGTACTTCCACCTTCTCGAAAGGAGTGTATGTTTCTGGTGGAACCTCTATTTTGTAATAGTGGAAGTACTTTGTTACAGCATTTGCTGCTGGAAAATGTATCCATGTATAGTATACCTCTGTCTGCCGATATTCGTGTGCCTCAATTACGAATATGACTGTGCCACCTCTAGGTGTCAGTCCATTTTCTATAAGTTTTAGAGTTATAGATCTCCTTTTGGCGACCTGGATGAGTATTATATCCGGGTCTGCTGTGAGTGCTGTATTATCAGCCGCTGCTATTTCAGCTGCTAATCTAACTGCTTCTCTTTCTCCATCACTGTCTCCAATTTTACTGACAGGATGGTATTATTTTTATTTGCAGATCAGGTTTCTTTATGGAAACAGAGATTAGATGCACAATATTTTGGAACTGTGTATCCTTCAACGTTGACTTGACCAAGAACCATACATAGGAGTTCCCTCCTGCGAGGTTTTGGAGGATATAACCTTTCACCCACTCCAGACGTCTTTGGAGTATTTGGGAAAAGGGGTCTGAATGAGAAAGCACGACTAAGTTACTCTAAATGTCTTACGTTAGTTTTATCGCCCTTTCCAAACGCGTTGGGCGCCATGTAGTGTAGCTCCTATTTTCCCAATAGGCTCTGCGCATTGGAATAGTACCTACAGCAGTAAAGGCCTAGGCCAGACGTTAACTAGGTCTACTACTGTCGATACTAGACTTAATTTTTGGGTTTGCCAGCTAAGCTCAGAGTTCGCTAGAAACTTTCTCGAATGTTCAAGGAAGGATTAACTCCCCTGATTAGACAAGAAGGGATTTAGTTTCTGACAACCATAGAACATGACAACTTTGCTCTCCCCTAATCAAGAGTCAATCTCAAGAGTCGTGTGAGCACAAGGCAATTATTTTACTCAGTCAGTACGTGCATTCTTAGTCTCATCAGAAATGTAGAGAAAAGGAAGAGACGGGCGTGTTCAATAAAAAGGTGTTATTTATTGATCAGTCTCTTTTCTCGTACAAGAGAAATGGATCGATATTATTGCAATACTTATAGTTAAGTAAAGTGCATACATTAAAAGCAATAGTATAAAATAATACTGTAAAAACATTGATATGGTTTCTGAGCCATATGATGTTTAAAATGATTAAAATATATTTACATACACATATACATTTGACTAAACGTACTCAACTGGTGTTTCTAAATACGCCTACCCCGTGTACCTGACCTAAGTCTAATGCGTGGGCGGGAATAGAAAGTTACAGTTTAAGTTAAGTTTGTTTTTGCCAAGTGAATAACTAAAGAATTCTCTGTGAGGGGTTATTCAGTTCTGTACCTGGAAGTTAGGATGGATGAGGAATGGTATCTCTTTCTCTGCTCTTGATATTCCAGGCTGCCTGCGAGGGCTGCCCAGAAGCGCCGGTGCTGGGTCTCTCGGCTTGAGATAGCAGCGCGTCTCTCAGCGCGTCAGGAAGGCGGGGCTGCTGCCAGCGGGGTCTGCTTCTGCTCTCGGCTTCGGCAAGTATGGCTGCTCCGTCTTGTCACCACGCGTGTCTTTGCATAGGGCAAGGTCGGCAATATTTATACCTTAAAGGTGCCGAGATTGACGTAAGGATGGACATAGGTACGTCAATAAAGATGTCATACGACTTGCTCGTTAGCACATTCTTTTGCAAAAGTTCTCTGTGAAATCAAAACAATGGCCGCACGGATTATCCAGGTTGTCATAGGTTTGATTTGTTATGAGAACGTCGTATGCCTTATCAGGGGCTGGAGGAATGTCGCTTGTCTAATTAGATCTCAAGCGTTATGACCTAATCAGATAACACGTTCCTGTGCCGTAGTGTGACTGCGTCAGATAACGGTATCTGCATCATGGGGGTTTTCTTGCCTCATGGGCTGACTGTTAGTTAACTTGATAGTTAGTGTAACCAGAATAGGGTCAGGAATAGGGGGACTGATTCAGAACCTATAGAAATACACGACAATCCAAGTTTGACATTGGGTAAGTTTAGTCATGTTGTTTGCTGTGGCAAACAGTATAATTCTTTTATCTTTACATTTGTTGTCATAGAGTATAAAATCATCTTTATTGTGAGTTACAGAGAGTTCAGGGGGAATTTGCACTTCTTCAAAAGTTTTTGGTGTGGGAGGAGTAGTGCATGTTGCTCTTTTTTGTCTAGCTATAGTTTTTTTTAGGGATTCGATAGATGGTAATTGGCTAGAAGCATGTTGGAGAAGTACACTTAAATGGTGTTTCAGAATAGCAGTTGTTGGTTGATCAGTACTAGTACTAGCTTCTTTAAGGGAATCTAGCATTTGTCTAATCTCTATTTCTGTTACATTGGGTGGGTGATTATGTTCCTTAGTATAAGTAACAGTAGTTTCCTGAGTTATAGCTCTACCATAACATTTGTTGGCATAATATTTCGTATACTTCCAAAAAACTTTCAAATCTTTTTGTTTCTCTTGAGTGTAGACATATCCCATATAACAAAGAAGCATTTTCCCTTTTTGTGAATAAATGAATTTAGCTCCTTCAGTCATGCTTGTATTGTAGTGCTAGGAGGTAATTAAAAGAGAATGTCATTACATTTTTTGATAAAATAAAGTTGTATTCTAATAATACAGTTTAACACATTTCTGATTTACCTGTAAATCTTTTTATGATTTCAAGTAGTTCTTTTCAGGTGTTGATGTTCTTCAAACTGTTATTTTCTGTGTATATATTTTTGTACCTGTGGAAGTTGAGAAAATGTGTACAAATATTTTATAACTATTTATGATATTTTGGTAGAGGTTTTTAGCTAGTTTCTATTTAGTTACCTATCTATTAAATGTCGAAGTTACATTTAAATTATATACTTACTTATTTATATTTAACTTTTGATGTCCAGGTGTTGTCTAGGTCTTCTGTATTTTCTTTTTGTCTGTAGGATAAATAGTAAAAAAAACACATATATTTTAGGTATTTGGCTTTTAAACATAGGTGTGAGGTTTGAGAGTTACATTTTCGATGGAAAATAATGTAGTAGTACTTACTTTATATAGGTGTAGCTGTCTTTATGTTGAAGTCAATACGTTTTCTTTCAGAAATCCTGCAGAGTTTCGTCTTCCTTTAGTTAGGAGATTTAGGCTGCATTTTTAGTTTGCTGTAATCTTGTTTATATAGTATTAGTCTAATAGTTTCTGAAGTAGGATTGGTTGTTTAAATTGATAGTCTGTTTTAATTCGTGGATTTGAATTTTTTAACCTGTTATGCTAATTGCTTTCCTTATATGGTTGACGCCAATTAACGTTTATTTAATGTGTAAGGCCTTATTTTGTATAGGTAATGTTATCTTTATATTTTGAAAGTGGAGGAATATATATAATTTGCAGTCAGAAATGTTTAGTTGTTCGAAACATTGTTTATGTATTATAAAATGTATGTTTGTATTTATTTTGTGTTATAAATGTTAGGAAAATATATAGTATGTTTTATAGATTTTTAGAAACAATTAGTGAATAAATATGAATAGTATGACTACATTTTAAGATAATACAGTGATTTATTCAAGGATGTAGTAATTTCGATATTTTAAAAAAACGATAAATTTGCTATCTATATTTTTGTATTCGATATTTTGTCCGTTTTTCATTTAAAGATGTGATAATCGATGTTCTAGAAATCGATAATGTTGTTAGTCGATATTGTTGTAGTCGTTGTTTTTTTTAGTCGATAATGTGGTTTCGATATTTTTGTGTTTTGTTGTTTAAGTATAGGCAATCGATAATTTTGTAGTCGATAATTTTTCATCGATATTTTGTACAGTCGATATTCGGTCTGTCGAGGTTATGTCAGTGATCCAAATAAATAAATAAATATTAGTTATTCCTAAAGTATTAAAACAGATACCGAATTAGTATGGGGTAGGACCTGCCCTGGACTTGGGGATGAAACTGATAGGTAATTTTTACCAAGTCTTGGCAATTATGCTGAGCAACATAAAGGGGGAAGCAGCAGTAGTGGCCATACGCCAATGCCTAAGTGAAACAACGCCTGCAAAAATTATCGACAACATCTATGCTTCATTAGGCAGAGTTAGTTTGGGAGCCAAACTCGGGAAACCACTAGTGGTGAGTAGTTCTGAAAAAGAGAACTCAAAGCAAGCACCCACTTCTTCTAAAAGGAAATGGGATAATAGTCAGCCTAAAAATATTAATAACAGAAAAACTTCACAATCAAAGGGTGGGTATCCCCAACCGGAGTCCTCTGAAAACAGGTACAACCTTAGGAATCATGATAATAACATTAGGAAACCTGACAGGTAACAGGATACTGATACACGTTCCTTTCAAGGTCCATCAAAAAGCTCGGAGAGGCAAGGACGGTCAGAACAAAAACATTGAAGATCGACCAAAGGGAAAAGGGGAGACACATCGCACTTCAGATTTCATTATTAAACAAGAAGAGCAAACTTAAACAAAGACTAAATTAAAAAAGAATAAAGTAGCTGGCTTAAAAATTAGAAATGCCCAGGTTAGTGAGGACTCAGCTTCTGAACGGAGAATGGGCACTGATGATGCCAGACAGCGCAGCAGAAGTAACAACAGCTCGCCAGAAACTGAAGGAATTTCTGGTGACAGCAGTATTGTCCAAGTGGTCACATTCGACACTCTATGGAATCAACATGGGCCGCCCACCGTAAAATCGACAACATCCGAAAAGTCCAGTAAACCCCACATTAATGATAGATCACTTTCCAACCTCAAAATCATCTCTTGGAATGTGGCAGGAATAAGTAAAGCACTCAAACACAAAACAGCCACGGAAATACTGCAGGAAGGAGACATTGTATCCCTACAAGAGACCTGAGCCACAGAATATGTACACCTTGAAGGCTATGTTGGTTTTCATAAACTAGCAACCAAACACAATTGGTTTGGTAGACCTTCTGGCGGTATTTCGATTTACATAAAACACCTAAAACAGATAACAGTAAAAAGGGTAAAAATCGAGTCAGATGTGTTACAGGCGCTCGTAATAGAGGGAGAAAGGGACAGAGATGACAGTGCCCCAATCCTAGTGATAAAACTATACCTAAACGCATACGGTCAGAAAAAAGTGGATGCTACTAAAAATATTATAACCTTAAATAAGGAAATTTTACATACTAACGTGCTATCAGCTAAAGTGATTGTAGGAGACTTTAATCTGCACCACCTGGAAACATATAAGAATGACAGGTTGGGTCTGACTAGCTCTGAAAGAGTTTTCGATTCCTTTTTGCAAAATTATGACTTAAAGTCCGCCAGTGAAACCGGGAACAGTCTGGATCCCAAGCACCCTGGAACTGCCACATTTAAGAACGGTTCCACAATTGATTACATCTTTCTATGCAGCCTGTTCATTCAGAAAATTGTCAACTTTGAAGTTAAAACACATGAAACTAGTGATCACAAATTGTTGCAGGTGGAACTAAATTCTGGCACTACACAGAGGGAAAAAGCAGCTGCAGTATCCCACTCAACAGGGACTGAAGAACATACACTAGTTAGAAGGCTAAAATGGAACAAGCATCAGGCAAGACTTGTTAAGGCATGGAAAGAAAAATAAGAGAGCAAAGATAAGCATCCTGGAACAGCCGCGGGCCGTGGAGGGAGTTACGGTGGGGCAGGGAGGCGGGGAGGGGGAGGGGCAGGGTGGAGAGGGCTAAAAAACGGCACCTGGATAATTACAGGTAAGTAAACTATTTGATTAATAAAACGAATTTCGTAGCGCGCACTGCATCGCATTTTGCGATGCAGTGCGCGCTACGAAATTCGTTTTATTATTTAAATTGTTTACTTACCTGTAATTATCCAGGTGCCAGTTTTTAGCCCTCTCCACCCTGCCCCTCCCCCTCCCCGCCTCCCTGCCCCACCGTAACTCCCTCCACGGCCCGCGGCTGTCCTGGAAATCAACCTAACATGGAAAATTGGACAAGGTGGATTGGATCTCTAAAAGCTATACTTGCCAGCAACCATAAAGTCAACCTACATGGAACTTCAATGTACACCGCATAACTCAGACAAAACAACATAAAACTAATCACAATAATACGCAAGCTAAAGAGGGCAAAAAGACGCAGAAAAAATGCAGAAACCCAAGAAACAAGGGAGAGGCGTAAAGACTTATCTAAAAAACGTAGACATATGCTACGGTCACTCAAACAAGATAAAATAGAGAAAGATTGGGTACCAATACACAAGCTCTCAAAACCTCATAAACAACGCCAGCTTTGGCGATTCATAGCAAACCTGGAGTAAGGTAAAGTAGATAGGCGCAATTCTGCACACGCAGATACCTGGCTGAGACACGTCGCTACAATCTATATGGAAAAAGCAGTTTCTATAGACCCCGGAAGGTCTGAGGTCCGTCTCTCATATAGTGCAGATACAGACAAGGAGGCCCCAGTGGAACTCTTGGGTAAAGATCAAGATTGCACCGCAGTCAAACAAGTAATAAAAAGGATAAGAAAAGACAGGGCCCCCCGGCCCAATGGTCTTCCAGGGGCTATCTTTAGAGATGATCCAGTATATTGGGGAAAAATCTTATCAAAACTATTCATCGAATGTAGACTGAAAGCAAAAGTGCCTGACTCATGGCGAGGGTCATTTCTACATCCAATTTTCAAGAGAGGAGATAACACAGACCCAAAAAATTATAGATTAATCGCCCTCTTGGACATTGAAGGAAAATTCTACGCCAGCACCCTACTGAAAAAATTAAATAGATGGATTAAAGATAACGAAATTCTTCCCCACTATCAGACCGGATTTCGTAAACTCCACAACTGACAACATCGTGGCCATGTCATATTTAAGCCAGCAAGCAAACTGCAAAAATAATAAACCAGTCTTTGCATGCTTTGTTGACTACTCGGCTGCCTTTGATGGGGAGCCCCGACATAAGCTTTGGGACAAATTGCTTAGCTGGCATATCCCAGTAGGTCTCCTCAATGCCATTATTTCCTTATACAGCAACACCTGGATCAAAGGGAATTTAGCAGATAACACCATAATGAAGAAGTGCTTGACAAATCGCAGACTAAAACAGGGATGTGTACTTGCCCCCACTTTGTTTAATCTATACACCGCTGACCTGGGGAAGAAGCTCCACAAAGCCAGTCTTGAAACCCCGAAAATTGGGACCAACAAACTGCAAATATTACAATATGCAGACAACTTAGTTGTAATGGACCACACAAAAATCGGGCTACAAAGGGGCATACACCCTCTATAAGTATAATGAAAGAAATTAGCTTATAATAAATGCTCAAAAAACGAAAGTAGTCATTTTCGGTCATTTTCCAAAAAAAAGCTTTACTGAAATGGCACGTGGGTAAAGAAATCATCACAGCCGCAAGATCGTACAACTACCTCGGGTGCTGGCTAAGTGAAACGGGTAAAGCAACATTACATCTGCACAAAATGAAGGCCACAGCACAGTCAATAACTTTTGCCCTATGCAAACTAAAGGAGTTAATGCATAGTCCGACGACAGCCCCTATTAGAAAAGTAATACAAGCTAAAATTAAGGCAACCGCAGGTTATGCACAGCAGGTATTTCCAGCCAAAATGGAAGCAATGTTGGACAAAGCACAATGCCTGGCCTATTATGCATTTTCAAACTCCCTAAATACACCCGGAACAGCCTAATTGGTTTGGAATTTGGACTGAAGCAACAAAGCAAAGAATGCTCGGGAATGCATGCAAAATACTGCTATCAAGTATTAACAGCCCCAATGGGAAGTTTAAGAAGCATGCTGAAGCCAATCAATGGAGGGTCAATTAACCCATGGCAATGTTATATGGAGAAAGCAGTGGAAATGTTGGGCTTGGCAATTGAAAATTGGCAGGAAGGGTAGATAAACTATCTGGCCATTAAAAACTCAATTAATAAACAATGTTTCCAACTGTCGCACATAAATGATCTAGCGGAATATGTAACAGAAAGAGGACCACCAGGGCTGTTAACATCATATGTAGTAGAAAGAAAAATTACCAACTACACACTTCTCTAGATCCTCAAATTTTAAGGAAAAACAACCCAGTGATACTTCTAGGTTTGGTGGGTATATTTCATACGTACCCTTTTATTCTATTGTTTAAATTGTTTTCATTATTTCATGTGTGAAAAGGACACTGAACATTTTGACAATTTACACATAAATACAGTACATTTCTACAACATATATAAAATACAAAATTTTTATATACACACACAATTCATATTCATACAGTGTGTTTGCTACTCACACTCCCTTCAAGACAAAATCACGTTTGGACTAAAGGTTTAAATAAACAACAACTAAATATGAAACAAGTTTTTCAAGTAGACCATAAATCAATTCCTTGGTCTATTGAACAATTGATGTCTATTCCCTTTATGTGCCGACGCGTTTCAAACCCAATGATATCACTTCTCAGGTTCTCCTCAGGGCTCTGTCTTTTAAGTTTGTCAAAAAATGTGTATAAAACAAAAAGAATTTTTGTTTTTAGTTAACTATATTTCATTGGCTCTCCTCCATTAGATCCAATTGTCATTATTTTTACCTGTTTTCCAGCTGTCGCCGGTCTGCAGGTTTGTTTTCACTCGACTGATTATCTTGGTCTTTATACCTATAACCAAGGTGGGACATATTGTCATTCTCTATGACCCCTGACAGTCAGACAGCATCTATGCACAAGCTGCATCTGGACATACCTGGATGTGTCTGTTTCTCTGTTCTGACACTCTTCACTTTTTATCTTGTTTTTTTATAAAAATAGCACTCGTCCTTGCATGTTGTTCACAACCTGAAAGTGATAAAACGCTCTTGTAATTCTTGAGTGTATTTATCTCTAACTCATTTTCTATCATTCACCATACTTGAAGGATACCTGTTTGATTCTGATTCTCCCTCGTGTGCTGCAAAAACGATGCCTTTCTGTCCTCGAGCGGCTGCAGGTAGGACGCGGAATAAGCGGGTAGACTATCGTGTTTAATCTTAAACCTTAAAAACATTCAAACTAAGAGCGATCTTCTATATACAGGTAAACTGCAAGACGGTTTGAAGTATAAAAATGTTGTATATTATGTATGTTGTAGAAATCCAGCCCCATCTTAATCAAGCTCTGGGAAGGAAAGCACTCAAAAACATTATAAGGGCCAGATTAGTGCCCCTCCCAATTAAAGACTTAAACCTTGGTTGGGAGTCCTTTGAACACAAAATCAGATGTAGAATCTGCAACTTCAAACATGAATCCCTGCTACACTTGATTTGTTGCTGTCCCGGTATGCTCCAGCTCCGTCAGAACCTTTTAAAACAAATCTGGCTGCATAACGGGGTTCGGACAGTTAAAGAAGCCGTCTCAGTACTCTTTTCGTGCACTTTACCGTTAGACTTGGCCAGGTTTGGGAGATACATGGCCGAGCTCCGACATAGGCTTATGGAAAAAGAGGGGCCAGGCAATACGAAAGTCAATCCGGGTTATATACCTGAAACAATGGGTCTGCAATGTGGGACGGCAGACTGTTTGTGTATTTTTGGGAGTGTATATAGCCATGGTGAGATAGGTTTATCTACTCTCATGTATAGGACTTCATTATCGTCTAGTAGACCTGAAGTGTGCCAGTCGGTCAGGTGTTTGTTAATGAAGTCGGACAAAGCACTGATAGGGTTCTTAGCAAGAGGTTCAAGGCAAGCGGAGTCATTAAGTTGTGTGAGAATTTCGTTATGGTAGTCTTTCCTGTCCATTATGACAACATTCCCGCCCTTGTCGACTTCCCTTATGATTATGTCTTGATCTGAGATGAGCGTTCTAAGGGCAGTGCGTTTGTTTCGTGAAAGGTTATCTCTGCTCCTACGTTTGGGCTTATCAAACTTGTTCTTGTATTTTTCAATGTCTTCCAGGACTAGATTGTAAAATGTGTCCACAGGATTGCCACCCGGTAGGGTGGGGGTCCATTTAGATTTAACTTTGAGACTGCTAGCAATTGTCATGTCAGTGTCAATGTCAAATTCATGTAGTAGATGGTCTAGTGTGTAGGGGTGTTTGTCTAGGTCACTGAGTTTCTTGAGTAGGTGGGTGTCTTTGATGTCAAGTCAAATATACTTTATTCGGTTTTTGTGATACAAAACCATAAAAGTTCATAAAATATACAATTAACAATCCATGATTATTATAGGAACACTTTAAGTGGCCAAAATACAGTAAAAATAGGGATTCCATCATAAGAGAATTGTCCACTCCAGAATTAGACAGTATCAAATGAGTTCATATGCAATTTTACGAGTCCTGCCACATTGAGTAAGATTTCGGAAGAGGAGGAAAACTGTGGAATTTGGGGTAAAAGTCGTGTAGGTCCCATAAGGATATTGGGCCGTCTCTTACTTGAGGCGGCCAAGTTTTTAGGTAAGGGAAAATATTTCTGTCTCTGAATCTCACAAGTATCAAGTCCCCAGCAACATCTTTGTGAAGGGAGCCCAACCAACCCACCCTTCTAACACTCCTTATTGCTCCGTATAAGTTACGAGGGAGTGGCCTGTTTTTGGACAGCCAGAATTTGGTTTTATTAAGTAAGTCAAATTGTCTCTCAGTTTTTCCAGGTTGGATAGCAGGTACACCCGCAAGGATGCACACGACTGGGGCCGCTTCTGGTGGTAGGTGAATAGAATTAACTTTGTTATGACCTGCTCCAGGTGCGGTCGTCTGGGGAAGGGAGGCTTTGGCGGGGTATTTAGCTATTTTTTGCCCTGATGCACTAGGGCCAGCAGGTTGTGTTTGATGCCTATTGTCCTCCGCAGGGGGTTTAGAGACTAGGTGAGTAGGAGGTGACAGAGGGTGGTTAAATATGTCACTGCATATATCAACCCGCGGGTTCGATTTAATGGCTTTCTCTATTCTAGAGAGCCTATCCCCTAACATGTTAATTTTTTCAAGCAGCGGTGCTATCATAGAGCTTACCAATTGTTCGATAAGGGGTAGTATGTGGGAGTGGGGAGGAGGTGTTAGAGCCTCTGGATTCTCAACATTCAAAGGGATCATTGGGGAATTGGCGGAGGGTGTGTTTAAGCACAGTTTTTGAGTTTTAGGGTTGTTTCTACCTTGAATAGCACCTTTATGTTTCCATTTCACCGATGGAACCTGGGGGGGTACAACACTTACGGTAATCGGGCTGCAGGTTTTGGTAAAAAATATGGGGGCATCTAAAAGGGTCAGGGGTGCTACTCCCGGTATTTCCTGATCCCCAAGAAAGATGGCAGACTTCGGCCAATCCTGGACCTCAGGATTTTGAAGGGCCTTACTAATCTGGTAGTGTACTAGCGTTTTTGGGCAGAGGGGGAGTTTCCAAGGAAGCATAGTTGGAATTACATAAAAGATTTAACTCGTCTAACAGAGAGGGCATTTGCCCAAAGCCCGCTACGCTAGTAGACTGGTCCCCCTTGGAAGTCATGGTAGATAAGGAAAATAGGGATGTGATATATGAACAGGACCACAAGTAGGGAAACAGAACGAATGGGGAGGGGGGTATTTACCTTCTTGATGGTAGGCCTACAATGTGACAACCAAAGGGAATGGCCCGTCCCTACAATGTGACAACCAAAGGGAATGGCCCGTCCCGCCCATCTCCGGCCTTTGAGGGCCGTAGAGGGCCCGCCCTTTGCCCGGGCTTAGCCCCGGGCTATATCCCGCGCGCGTCCCGCGTCGCGGGAATGGTAGCGATATTAAATTGCTGGAGGCAGGGGGGCGGCAACGCCGAGGGAAGAGGCAGCAGCTGTGAGGCACCGAGCCTGCTGGTCCTCGCAGTCCCTCGGCGTGTAGTCCACTTCGTCTCCTTTCCCCTCAAGGCAGCCCACAGAGTTCAGAAAGCGCTTACAGAGCGCAGGGATCCCACGTCGTTCTCCCCAGCAGCAGCCCAGCATGAGCGGCTCCCGCGGAGCGGAGGCCGCGAAAAGTATTTGAATTGTCCAGGTGGGGGGGCGGCAACGCCGAGGGAAGAGGCAGCAGCTGTGAGGCACCGAGCCTGCTGGTCCTCGCAGTCCCTCGGCGTGTAGTCCACTTCGTCTCCTTTCCCCTCAAGGCAGCCCACAGAGTTCAGAAAGCGCTTACAGAGCGCAGGGATCCCACGTCGTTCTCCCCAGCAGCAGCCCAGCATGAGCGGCACGGTCTTTGATGTCTTATATGGAGGATAAATTAACCACTCCTGTACTATACTGTGTGATAGGTATTTTTCTGGCAACCACTGAACATGACAACACTGATTCCTCAGGTATCGTGGAAGCAATACAGTATCTTTTGTTCAGTCACTCGTGCTTGGTTTTCTCAGAATACATAGAA
This sequence comes from Lissotriton helveticus, assembly GCF_964261635.1. Taxonomy (NCBI): domain Eukaryota; kingdom Metazoa; phylum Chordata; class Amphibia; order Caudata; family Salamandridae; genus Lissotriton; species Lissotriton helveticus. Next base: position 21,553,171 of record NC_136064.1, read on the forward strand.
TGACGATTGGAATTTTTTCAATAAGTATTTATTGGTAAAGCGTCAGTCTAGTATGAAACATGTTAGCTGCGACAATCAAAAGATAGGAGCAGACAAATGTAATCGCTAGTACCAATATTGAAAAAGTAGATACATTTCTACCATCGTGCTAATAAGATGAATAAAAGCAAATTACATAAAACAATAGCATTGGTGTACTCCTACAATGTGTATCCTATCTAACCATGCCTAGCCTAGAGGTGTAAGTGACACATATATGTGTAAGTGCTAGGATAATCCTTAATGGAACCTAATAGAACCTAATAGAGCCAAATAGAGCCAAAAATTCCCCTGGGAAGTGCTAACCCCTCACCTGATGGTTGTGAATGAAGGACCCTGTCTCTGCGTTGATGATGGCACCCCGCAAGGGATGTCAGATCTCTGCTTGTCGAAGGATCAGCCTCTAAAGTCTCTGTCCAGCTCAGAAAGAATTCTCCTCTTCCTTAGTAAGGGGTATTGAGAGGCTTTTATACTTAAGTGGTCACTCCGGGGTTTTTATAGAATCAATATGTTTTGATAACATTCGCTAATCTCCTGCTAATCCTTTTCTAAACAAACATAAGTATATGCAGCTGGCTGTTGGCTATGAGTGAAAAAAGTGGTCACCCTTGTACAGAATAAATCTACCAAGCCTGGGGACATGTTTTGTGTACGTCAGGTACAGAGATTAAGATATGGTACCAAGAGCCTGATGTTGGAGCGACAGAAGTCAGCTACTGGGTAAAAGGTCCCATATGTAAGACTAGTATGTCGTGTGGATGGGACGCAATGTATGAAGTCGGTATGTACATGATGTAACTAACCTAAGGGACATGACACGACCCTGATCTGACCGCCTTCTTTGATTCAATCGAGCTGCTCTGGCTAGGCAGCGGCCACCCAAACACCTGCTAATGTGCGGCTTCTACAGACCGCTGTCCATGATCAACCTAGATATTAAAATCCTGGGTAAACTCATTGTGTCGCGGCTGCTCCCCCTTCTGCCTTTGATACTGAGACCTGACCAGTGCAGCTTCATCCCCGGAAGGGCCACGTCACACAAGTTGCCTACATTTTTTGCGAATAGGCACGAAATAGATTGCTCGATCCAGCGTCTGTAGTATTACTCGACACCACCAAGGCATTTGATACCCTGGAGTGGTTGTATATGTTTACCCAACTAACAAGATTGGGCATCAGCTCCAAATATCTGAAACTGATTTTATACTCATCCCCGATGGCACGGCTCAGGATAAACGGAATTGTCTCTCACTCTTTCTCCGTGTCCCGGGGTACCCGGCAGGGATGTCCGCTGACCCTCTCCTTTTCGCTTTCGCTTTGGAGCCACTGGCCGCCCGGTTGAGACTACTTGATGCACACCGAGGCCTGGCATTGGTACCCAGAGTGATTCTGGTGTCTCATTACTCTGATGATGTGATATTATACGTCAAGCGCCTGGCAGAAAACTTAAACCCTTAATCAGGAAAATTACGCGAGTCAGCGGCCTCTCTGAGGTAACTATCACTTTGGGGAAATTGATAATGTTTCCACTAACGGCGGTCACCGCACGATTTCAGTCGGAATACCCACTGGGTTGAGCTGAATGCCCAGTAAAGTATTTGGTGTTGCCGATGCCACTAACCTGTTGTTAGACTCAAGTCTCAATTTCTCCCACACTCATGTGAACAGTTCAAGGATGAGAATACAAATTAAACTCACACCCTTACACTGTTCCTTGGAGATGTGGGGATTAGAAGTCAAGGTGGAGAGTCTTCTTATCCCCCAGCCGGTTTCCCTCAAAGTGGACCAGGAATCAGGAGGGTCTAACCTACAGGGAGACACAAGATGAACAAATATAAAAATCCTTTCTCCCTCCCACCCAAGTAGCATCTATCAACAAAGTCTAGACAGTGCAGGCTCTAAAGAAACACACTTCTATCTTACCGGCTGGGCATCTCTTGTCCAAGCGGAGGTCAGGTAGTAGGCAAATACGTCTTTGCCTATTTGGAGTCACAAACCACTTCTATGAATTCCAACAAAACAAAGGCTTAAAAGAAGGTAAACAAACAATTGACCTTCAATCCTCAGCAGAGTTCATGCAGGAATATGGCTTGATTAACAAAAAGAAAAACGGGTTTGAAAATAAGCACAGCGTAAAATACAGCAGGCTGTGTCAAATATATTCTAAACAAAAAAGGTACTTATCTAGCTGAGCTAGTAGTGAGGATGTCAGGATATAAAGCGGTGACGCTAGGGACGCTGTACCTTAAATTATAAATCAGGGAAATGACACAAGGTACAACAAGGGGTGTTAGTACTAATGGAAGGAATGCGGGCTCGTTAAGGAAACTCCTCACCTGCGCCGGCGGAAGTTGAAATGCCCCGTGAAGCAGCTGGCAGCTTCCACGGCAGCCTCCGCGGGAGAACAATGGGTCCGGCGAAGCACAAGAGGGGCTGCGCCAAGGCAGCTACAGCTGGACACAAGAAAATTCCGTGCGGCCACAACAGGAGGACAAGCATTGGAAATGAAATAGGTCTCAGATTTATTTGAGTTAGAGCTAATGGCATTGTAAATGGCAATGTCTTTTAGCCATGTGTTATGGAGTCTATGCATGTGGTGTGTAGTGGAATTATGTGGGTTGGATTGGAATTGTAGTAATGGTGGCATACTGCGCTTTAGATGAATATGTTTAAAAGTAAAGTGTACCATACTGCGATTGCTACAATAGTTAATTGTGGATGCGTTAACAATTGATGTGTGCACTGTTGCTGGTGGTGTGTGTGCCTGTAGAAATTGTGCACTGATGGCTGGTGGTGTGTGTGCCTGGTGGAAGCGTGCTCTGCCGGCTGGAGGTGTGTGTGCATGGTGGAAGCGTGCACTGACGGCTGGTGGTGTGTGTGCCTGGTAAAAGCGTGTACAGATGGCTGGGGGTGTGTGTGCCTGGTGAAAGCGTGCACTGATGGCTGGTGGTGTGTGTGCGTTTGGTGAAAGCGTGCACTGACGTCTGGTGGTGTGTGCCTAGTGGAAGCCTGCACTGACGGCTGGTGGTGTTTGTGCCCAGTGAAAGCGTGCACTGACGGCTGGTGGTGTTTGTGCCCGGTGAAAGCGTGCACTGACTGTGTGGTTGTGTGTTTGTGTGGTTGCGTGTGTGGTGGTGAGTGTGTAGTGGTGAGTGTGTGGTGGTGTGTGTGTGTCCTGAGCCCATCAGAAGCGGTCGCTCCTCACGCTGCTCCAGGCCCCGACTGGTATCGTAGCGCTATACTCCCAGAGTGCAATTTAAAGCCATACGCATTACTCGCATTGCTCCTGCATACAATTGTGCCTGATTGCTGATCGCATTTATATTGTAGCGCTGATTGCATTTATATCGTAGCGCTGTGTTGCTGAGGTGCGCATTGATAGACATTCGGTTGTGCTTTGCTGCCTTTGCCAGAGTTGCTCATTTGTACCTGATTCTGCCGGTGCCACTGGCCATTTCTTAGCCATTATCTAAGTTTTGCCCCAATCTCGTCCTGTTAGGCTCTTGGCTTGCTGCCATTTTGTTGTCTGTTGTTGTGCCTCCCTGCCCGGCTCTCCACCCCGCTCCTGCCTCCCAGCTGCTCCTCCCTCCCACTGAAAGTTTAGGCTCGACCCTCCTGTACAAGCGCTGTGACCATCCTGAGCCCATCAGAAGCGGTCGCTCCTCACGCTGCTCCAGGCCCCGACTGGTATCGTAGCGCTATACTCCCAGAGCGCAATTTAAAGCCATAGCGCATTACTCACATTGCTCCTGCATACAATTGTGCCTGATTGCTGATCGCATTTATATAGTAGCGCTGATTGCATTTATATCGTAGCGCTGTGTTGCTGAGGTGCGCATTGATAGACATTCGGTTGTGCTTTGCTGCCTTTGCCAGAGTTGCTCATTTGTACCTGATTCTGCCGGTGCCACTGGCCATTTCTTAGCCATTATCTAAGTTTTGCCCCAATCTCGTCCTGTTAGGCTCTTGGCTTGCTGCCATTTTGTTGTCTGTTGTTGTGCCTCCCTGCCCGGCTCTCCACCCCGCCCCCGCCTCCCAGCTGCTCCTCCCTCCCACTGAAAGTTTAGGCTCGACCCTCCAGTACAAGCGCTGTGACCGTCCTAAGCCCATCAGAAGCGGTCGCTCCTCACGCTGCTCCAGGCCCCGACTAGTATCGTAGCGCTATACTCCCAGAGCGCAATTTAAAGCCATAGCGCATTACTCGCATTGCTCCTGCATACAATTGTGCCTGATTGCTGATCGCATTTATATTGTAGCGCTGATTGCTATTATATCGTAGCGCTGTGTTGCTGAGGTGCGCATTGATAGACATTCGGTTGTGCTTTGCTGCCTTTGCCAGAGTTGCTCATTTGTACCTGATTCTGCCGGTGCCACTGGCCATTTCTTAGCCATTATCTAAGTTTTGCCCCAATCTCGTCCTGTTAGGCTCTTGGCTTGCTGCCATTTTGTTGTCTGTTGTTGTGCCTCCCTGCCCGGCTCTCCACCTCGCTCCCACCTCCCAGCTGCTCCTCCCTCCCACTGAAATTTTTGGCTCGACCCTCCTGTACAAGCGCTGTGACCGTCCTGAGCCCATCAGAAGCGGTCGCTCATCACGCTGCTCCAGGCCCCGACTGGTATCGTAGCGCTATACTGCCAGAGCGCAATTTAAAGCCATAGCGCATTACTCGCATTGCTCCTGCATACAATTGTGCCTGATTGCTGATCGCATTTATATCGTAGCGCTGATTGCATTTATATCGTAGCGCTGTGTTGCTGAGGTGCGCATTGATAGACATTTGGTTGTGCTTTGCTGCCTTTGCCAGAGTTGCTCATTTGTACCTGATTCTGCCGGTGCTACTGGCCATTTCTTAGCCATTATCTAAGATTTGTCCCAATCTCGTCCTGTTAGCTCTTGGCTTGCTGCCATTTTGTTGTCTGTTGTTGTGCCTCCCTGCCCGGCTCTCCGCCCCGCTCCCGCCTCCCAGCTGCTCCTCCCTCCCACTAAAAGTTTAGGCTCGACCCTCCTGTACAAGCGCTGTGACCGTCCTGAGCCCATCAGAAGCGGTCGCTCCTCACGCTGCTCCAGGCCCCGACTGGTATCGTAGCGCTATACTCCCAGACCGCAATTTAAAGCCATAGCGCATTACTCGCATTGCTTCTGCATACAATTGTGCCTGATTGCTGATCTCATTTATATCGTAGCTCTGATTGTATTTATATCGTAGCGCTATGTTGCTGAGGTGCGCATTGATAGACATTCGGTTGTGCTTTGCTGCCTTTGCCAGAGTTGCTCATTTGTACCTGATTCTGCCGGTGCCACTGGCCATTTCTTAGCCATTATCTAAGTTTTGCCCCAATCTCGTCCTGTTAGGCTCTTGGCTTGCTGCCATTTTGTTGTCTGTTGTTGTGCCTCCCTGCCCGGCTCTCCACCCCGCTCCCGCCTCCCAGCTGCTCCTCCCTCGCTCCGCCCCCTCCACTATCCACTTATGACAGGCGCATTTGCGGGTAAGCCCGTCTACGCCCGTCCGCGCCTGGCCCGCGACCAGCGCCAGACCCCCTGGCCCCCGCAAACTCCTCTCCGCCCGCATTACATACGACTCCGCTACCCTCTCAGCACTTAACCCCGGCCGACTCCCAAACTGCTACCAAGCCGCCCCAGGACACACCCATGGACCCTTCACCTGCCACTCCTGCAAGCTCGACTGCATCAGGTCCCACACCACATCCAAAGACTCCAAACAGAACTCCGACACTAACCACCTGAAGTGCATCCTACTCAACACCCGCTCGGTCCACAGACACGTCATTGAACTCTGGAACCTACTCGACACCACATCGCCGCACGTCGCCTTTCTTACAGAAACCTGGATGAACGCCTCTTCAGCACCCGACATCGCCATAGCCATCCCGGACGGTTACAAAATCATCCGAAAGGACCGCATCAACCAAACAGGAGGAGGCATTGCCATCGTCCATAAGAACACCATCCGCATCACGACCAGTTCCGACGACAACCTCACAACCGCCGAACACCTTCACTTCCAGATCCACACCGACCCTAAGACCACTCTCAGAGGCACCCTCATCTACAGGCTACCAGGACCCCGCACACAATTCAGCGAACACATCACTGACTTCATCAGCCCTCACGCCCTCCCCTCTGAGGACTACATTCTACTGGGAGACCTCAACTTCCACCTGGAAAAGAACAACGACAGCAACACCACCACCCTTCTAGACAACCTCGCCAATCTCGGACTCAAACAACTTGTCGACACCCCCACCCACCTGGCCGGGCACACGCTCGACCCAATCTTCACCTCCAGCAAGCACATCTCCTTTAATCACACCACAGCACTACATTGGACGGACCACAGCTGCGTTCACTTCAACTACAAAAAGACCACGACCCACAACCACCCACAACCTATTCCCCGGAGAAACTGGAATAAAATTACCACCGAACAGCTCTTCACATCGCTTCACCAAAACCCTCCTGCAAAATCATCGAACCCAAACCAAGCAGCCACCAACCTCACACAATGGATCACCCACAGCGCTGACGAATTAGCACCCCTGAAAAACCACCAAATCAAACAAGGCAGCAAAAAAGCCCCCTGGTTTAATGAGGCCCTTAAGAAATCCAAGAAGATCTGTCGCACCCTCGAGAAAGCCTGGCGTAAAAACCCATCCACTGACAACCTGGCCACGTTCAAGAACGCCACCCGCAAACACCACCAACTGATCCAATCCACCAAGAAATCAGCATTCAAGGATCGACTCGACAACAACGCCCACAACAGTAAAGAACTATTCAACATCGTCAAAGAGTTTACCAACCCCTCCGCTGGCACCAACGACATCACTCCATCCCAAGACCTCTGCGAATCTCTTGCCTCGTTCTTCCACAACAAAATCGCCGACATACATAACAGCTTTGGAGACCAGCCCACCCCACCAACCTCCGAACCAAAACCCCCCTCCAACAACCTTTACGCCTGGAACCCAATAACCATGGAAGACACCATCCGCCTGATGAACACCATTCACTCAGGATCGCCAACCGACCCATGTCCCCACCACATTTTCAACAAAGCAGACTCCATTATCGCACCCCATCTCCGAGACGTCATCAACTGCTCCCTTAACTCCGCCACCTTCCCGGAAAGCTGGAAGCATGCCGAACTCAGCGCCCTCTTGAAGAAACCTACAGCTGACCCCACCGAACTTAAAAACTACCGCCCCATTTTGCTCCTCCCTTTCCCTGCCAAAGTCATTGAGAAAGCCGTCAACAGTCAACTCGCCGCCTTCCTCGAATCCAACAAATCCCTCGACCCTTCACAGTCCAGCTTCCGAGCCAAACAGAGCACCGAGACCGCCCTCATCGCAGCAACAGACGACATTCGAACTCTACTGGACAACGGAGAAACAGCTGCCCTCATCCTACTCGACCTCTCCGCAGCCTTCGACACGGTCTGTCATAGCACCCTCATACAGCGCCTCAGCAACGTCGGAATACAAGGAAAAGCATTAGACTGGATAATCTCGTTCCTCGCCGGAAGAACCCAGAGAGTTCGCCTCCCCCCTTTCATATCAGTGGCCACCGAAGTCATCTGCGGCGTACCCCAAGGTTCCTCACTCAGTCCCACCCTCTTCAACGTATACATGAGTCCCCTCGCATCCATCGCGCGCCAACATAACCTCAACATTATCTCCTACGCAGATGACACCCAGCTGATCCTCTCCCTCACCAAAGACCCAAACACCGCCAAAACCAACCTACACGAAGGGATGAAAGAAGTAGCCGAGTGGATGAAGAACAGCCGTCTAAAACTTAACTCAGACAAAACGGAAGTCCTCATCTTAGGATCATCCCCCTGCGCCTGGGACGACTCATGGTGGCCACCGGCCCTGGGAACCGCACCCATACCAACAGACCACGCACGTAACCTGGGCTTCATCCTAGACTCCTCCCTCTCGATGACCAGACAAGTCAACGCCGTCTCATCATCATGCTTCAACATCCTACGAATGCTCAACAAAATCTTCCGCTGGATGCCCACCGAAACAAGAAAGACGGTCACCCATGCACTGATTACAAGCCGACTAGACTACGGAAACACCCTTTAGGCCGGAACCACAGCCAAACTACAGAAAAAACTCCAACGCATCCAAAACGCCTCAGCCAGACTCATCCTAGACATCCCCCGCCAAGCTCACATTTCCGATCACCTGAGAGACCTTCACTGGCTCCCCGTCAACAAGAGAATAACCTTTCGCCTCCTCACCCACGCACACAAAGCCCTCTACGACCTAGGACCCGAATACCTCAACACGCGCTTGTCGTTCTACTCCCCCACCCGCCACCTTCGATCATCCAATCAAGGCCTCGCCGTAATTCCACGCATCCAAAGATCCACCACGGGAGGAAGATCCTTCTCCTACTTAGCGGCCAAGACCTGGAATTCCCTCCCCACCCACCTCCGCCTCACACAGAACCACCTCTCCTTTAGAAAACAACTTTAAACTTGGATCATTGACAAGTAAAGCTCCCACCCTCCCTCAAGTGCCGTGAGACCCTCTGGGTGAGTAGTGCGCTATATAAATTTAAACTTGACTTGACTTAACTTGTGTGTGGTGTGTGTGTGGTGAGTGTGTGGTCTTATGTGTGTGGTCTTATGTGTGTATTGTTATGTGTGTGGTGTTATGTGCGAGTGTGTGGTGGACTTAGTCCGAGTTTTCGTACCCTGCAAACTCACACACTGCCCCTACACACTCACACACTGCTCACCCTACACACTCACACACTGCTCACCCTGCACACTGCTCACCCTGCACACTCACACACTGCTCACCCTGCACACTCACACAATGTTCACCCTGCACACTCACACACTGCTCACCCTACACACACACACACACACTGCTCACCCTACACACTCTCACTCTGCTGTCTCTCTCACTCTGCTGTCTCTCACTTTGCTGTCTCTCATGCTGTCACTCACACATGTATGTGAACAAATCTTACCTAGGCAATAACAACAATTATAACAGTACAGCATAGAGGACTTATCAAAAACAATGAACTAGAAATATGGAGAAAGAATTCATTTAATCAACACTCATTGTTGCGATCACTGTCTGTCACATTTATGTTGATCCTTATCTGTTTTGTGTTTTGTGTTCCCCCCTCCCTATGCTCCGCCCCTTGCCTGGCTACGCGGGGGCGTATTGTAAGCAGACCCGATGATGAAGCATGTCACACACATTGTGTGTGAGTGAGGGCAGTTTTTCTAAATACATTTTATTTTTCACAGCCCTTTGTCTTCGTCTGTACCAAGTTTCTTTCTCTCCACCCCTCCATGTGTTTACATTGTTGATTAGGGGGTTCGGGTGGTGGAGTTCATTTGTTGACCCTCTCCCCTCCTTTGTGATTAATGTTATTGAAGGAATGTCAGTAGGAGGCTTGTCTCACAAACGAGCATTTTGCGGCATTTAAGAAATCATTTGTGTTCAGCAGAACGATGTAAGCCACAAGAGGTGGAGTGATTTGAGGCACTAAAGTGCTGATGTAATACTACTCAAACATGGCGTATAACCTTCAGTCCTGTCTGCACTTGACATTTGTCTTCTGATTCCCACACTTTGCACCCTGTTTGCCGATGCTGGCACGCTCATTAACTTGGCACCATCTTGTAACTGAGCCCCCAACATCCTTGGCAGCCATGTCTTTTGAAACCTTTGTACCGTGCTGTGGGCCTACTACTGAGGCATCACTCATAGAAAGGAATGCTGGGTAACTAGTTTATTCAGTACTCACGGCTCACCTTTTATGCACCGATCAGTCACCTGCCCAGTTATTAATGTACTGAATATTTCGTAGATGATGTACTCTGCTCGTGGTTTGGTTCACTGTGACTGGGAGACCGTTATGAAAACATGTGACACAGAACATGAGCTTTACATGTGTCTTAACCTTCAGCACATAACTAGAACGAGTTATGTTAAAACGAAGCGTACTTATGAGTAATCTGGAGTTCGTAGGAGTAGCATTTACATTTACTGGTGCATGATTTGTGAATGGGTTTCTCTCCGGTGTCAGCTGTCAGTGCACTGGTCTGTCTGAGACCTCTCCTGATCTCTTACAGATCTGTTGCCTCCGCATGACGTGCGTCCTCAGCAGTTTACTCTTGGGGTGAACTTTCAACCCACCCCTTGCACCCCGGGAGCCATCCACAGAGTGAGTAGTGATGCTCTGACAGGTGAATGTTGCTATGATTACGTATGGTAATCCCCATTACTCTTAGTCCTACTCGTCCTCGACCCAGTCATCACACATGAGGTATTCCACACGACAGGAAACAAAACAGGAAACGCTTTTAGACTCCACCCACCCTCCTGTCAGGTGCTATAACACACCTCACCACCAGAAGCAAATCCTGATGTACCAAGCACCAAAGGCCTGGAAAGGGAGGGCGGGCGGGTTGTATGACTGGGTCGAGGACGAGTAGGACTAAGAGTAATGGGGATTACCATACGTAATCATAGCATTACCTCTACGTCCCTCGTCCTCGACCCAGTCATCACACATGAGGCATACCAAAGCAACGCCCAAACAGGCCTTTGGCAACCCACACACAACAAGGCACAGACCAGACACAAAGGAGTGCAGCAAGACAAAGTTGCAAGAAAACAACAGAATCACAGCGGAGGGGAAAATCCCCACAGCCAGCAACACCCCACGACCAAAAACAAGTCCGGTCAGACAAGGCACAACCCCACCAATAGGGTCGCACGAATGCGGACTCGGAGGCCCAGGACCCAGCCCGACAAATCCACTAAGAGACACACCCAGGTAAACAGCCCAGGAGGCAGACACGCCCCGAGCGGAACGCGCCAGGACACCCGTCGGACTGGGCAAACCAGCACCAAGATAGGCAAGAGCAAAGACCGCCAGAAACCAGCGATCCAAAGAGAGCCAGGAAGCAGCCGTAGCCAAACCAGCCAAGCCAAATGACACGGAGAGAGAGGCAGAAGAGCGAAACACCCCAGAACGAGCCACAGAAAGTACAAGGCACGGTCGAGGCCAAAGGAAAGAACAGAAAGCCACCAGGCACGACAGAAATTCAAGGCCCACAGACTCCAAAGGACAAAAGGGGAAAACTGTAAAACCCCCAAGACCAAGGAGACACCCCAAGGGGGTGCCAAAGAGCGACCAGAAGGAGAAGAGAGAAATTCCGAAAAAGGCAAGAAAACCAACAAGCCATCAGAAGGAAGAAAGGAAGGAATCCGGGACCCGGAAGGCACGGAAAGCAGCCCAAAGGCCCAGCAAGACAACCAGAGGAGGAACACCACCTCAAAAAAGAAGACCAGCTCTCCGAAGAGGAAGACAAAGTAGACTTCCCACGAGAAGCCCGCAGCACCAAAGCAAGTGGTCGGGCAGACCACGGGTCCCAAGAGACATCCGTCCAACCCCCAAACCGCCAAGGAGAGGGGAACCAGAAAGAGGGACGGAGATCACAGAGGAGAGGGGCGACGGGGCAGAAGCCAAGGAGGCCCCATCGCCAGGCCCAGCAGAAGAGGAAACCAGGACCACCTCGGCCAGCGAGGCAGCACTGCCACCACCTGAGCCCCCTCCCGCAGAACCGTCAGCAGAAAGGCAGGAAACAAAGGAAAGGGAGTAAAGGCACAGAAAAACCAGGGAGGCCAAAGGAGAGACAGGGCATCCACCCCCCCTGTGCACACCACTGGAGACCCGGAGTAGAACAGGGGCACCAGGGCATCGGACCCCGAGGCAAACAAGACCAGAGCCGGAGTCCCGAACCCCAGGCAAAGCTTCCGAAAGGGCCCGGGAGCCAAACACAGGGACAGAGATGAGGGAAACCACCGACTCAGGGAGCCCGCCACCACATTGACCACACCCCCAATGAGTGGAGTAGACAGGGCCAGAAGAAGAAGCTCCGCCCAAGCCGAGATGGAACAAGCCACCAGATTCAGGGAAGAACCGTGGGGCCTCCCCGTGAGATTCAGAGATGCCACAGTCACTGCGTAGCCCGATCGCACCATGACATGGCAACCTTCCAGACGAAGACGAAAATAACGAAGCGCCCACTCCACTGCAAACAACTCCCTCCAGTTGGACGACCTGCGAGACTCCGACGGGAGCCAACGCGCCAGCACCACCCAACGGGCCAGAGTCGCGCCCCAGCCCGAGGTGCAGGCATCCGTGGTCACAACCAGAGGAGGAGGGAGACGAAACAACATCCCCACGGAAAGGCGGGAGGGGTCCAGCCACCACGGAGAGCAGACACAACATCCAGAGACCTAGGAACAGGAACCGCAAAGTCCAGGACAGTAAAGGGGACCCACCGCTGCACATGCCACAGCAGAGGCCGCAGAGGAACCCAGGCCCAACAAAAATTTCCAGGTCCGTGGAAATTTGAGCCCAAGACCCGCCGAGGCAGGGAATTGAACCCTGGTCCCGGGCTAGACCCCCGCATCAGGGTCTGACGCTCCAACCATGGAGTCCACTGAAAACAGAAGCAGCCATGTGGCCACGAACCTCCAGCCACTGAAGGATGGGAGCCGAGGCTCGGGACAACAAGCACCACAGCAAGGAATGGAGGCGACGAATCCGGGCGTCCGGCAGGAACACCCCGCCCAACACAGAATCGAACACTGTACCGATGAAGGTCCTCCGGGTCGCAGGCTCCAGGCGACATACAGGCAAGTTGAACAAAAACCCGTGGTCCCTGAGCACAGACACGGACAAGAGAAGGTGGCGAGACACAACCTCCAGGGACGGAGCCTGAACCATCCAGACACCCAAATACGGGAACACAGACACCCCCAGGAGATGTAGATGGGCCACCAAGGGAGCCACCACCATGGTGAACACCCGGGGGGCGGACCGAAGACCAAAGGGGAGGACGCAGAATGGCCAGCGCTGATCCTCCAGGCAGAATGCAGGAAATGCCAAACCGTCACAGCCACCGGGACGTGCAGACACGCATCCCTGAGGACGAGCGTGGAGAACACCCAACCCGACAGGACAAACGGAAGAACCATCAGGAGGGCCTCCATCAAGAACGGGAGCATCCGTACGAACAAGTCCAGACCCCGTACAACAAGGCCAGGTGGCGGCATCAGCGAGAACGTCCCAAAGGGCGGTCCAGTCAGGAACGCCGCGGACCAGACCCGGCACCCCTCAGGGACCATGTGTATACTTTAAAGGAACGCTCCACGAATTAGCGAGGCAACCTTGCGCAGGGGCCAAGCAAATCTTCTCTGTATCGTTCCAATCATAGTATATGTGCTGCCGAAGCGAGCACTGCAGAAACACCTCCAGCGAGACACCAAACAGACGGGCACCAGAGAAAGGCAGCCGCAAAGCCAAGGAACGCGGGGCCGCGTCCGACATCCAATCCCGCAGTAATAGGACACGGTGGGCAGCAACAGAGGAACCACAGGACACAGCAGAAGCCCACCATACAGGAACAAAGGTGATGGCCGACAGAAACACCACCAGGTGCTCCATAGACTCCAGCAACTCCGGACAACTGGCACCCTTCTGCATGGACGAAAACAGGGACTCGAAATCGGCCAGCAAAGACAGGGCAACGTACCCCCAAAAAATGCCAGAACGAACAGCCAGATAAGAAGCGGCAGAAGACATCCACAGGGCAGAAACTACCCACTCGTCCACACCGTCCCACAGAATGTGAACAGCAGCCATGGAAGGACGACCCACAAGACTGGCCACCACAGAGTCCACAGGAACGGAAATAGGCAAAGTGTCTGCCAAATCCCATAACGGAGAAAGCAAGGACACAAACCAGGGCATGGAGAAAGATCCGCGTCCTTGTACACCCGCAACAGAACCCAGGACACAAAAGAGGCACCAGCAGAGAAGAGGCAACAGGCCACCAGTGCAAGAGAACATCCAGAGAAGCGATGGGCACAGATTCTTAGGAAACCCCACGGCAATCCAAACATGGGAAAGGAAGACAATCAAGAGCTCCCTGGAAATGGACAAGCCCCGCAGCGCAATTGCAGGAAGCGAAGACCCCCCAGATGCAACAGGGGAAGAAAATCCGAAGAAAGGCAGAAACCCCAACAGATCCCAAAAGGGCGACATGAAGCCGGTCCCAGTACATGAAAGGAAAAGAAATCCAGAATGAGCAATAGTCGTCAAGGCGCTGGTGGGCGTCAGGAAGAGTAATCAAGCAATAGCCCAGAGTCACATGGCGCTGGAGCAACCCGCGGCCAGCGCCGGGGATCGAACCATGAACCTCGTGGACCGGAGTCAGGTGCCCAGGCCACTGCGCCACACCCCTCCCTCAAGCAACAGAAGAGCCCCAACAACAGAAAGAGACTCCAGAAGAAGGCGCCCAATCCAGGCATCGGCACACCTCCAGGCACGCACCACAGGAGAGGGGAGGGACCCCACCGGAAAAAAAAGGGAAGATGCAGGTACAGGAGAGGAACACCTACCCTCATGACGGAGATTGCACACGACCAGCGCTCCAAGCTGAACCAAAAGAAAAAACTGTGGCCAAACATCCGGTGCAACTACCCCTGAAAAAAACATTAGAGGGCAGGACGTAGCATAGTGTACAAATGTCAAATGCATCCATTCCAGTAAAAAAGGCACCATCAAGGGACAATGCGGATGAGGGGCAGGCGAGCCACGAACCGTGAATCCCAGCACCAAAGTCGGCAGCGCCAACAGCATGGCCACATCCACATCCACGGAAGAGCGCAGACTCCGCATGGAAGAGGCCCCGGATGCAATCCCCGGCAGCTCCAGGAGTCTCCGCACAGGCACAAGGCTCAGGCTTCTGCAATGTCAAATCTTCAGAGCCACACAACCGAGAACAGGAACAGGCATGGCACCGCCCATCAAGGAAATGGCCCCAAGAACCGGAGCGCCCGGAGCCCACCCGGGCGCCCGCCCACACCAGCACCCGGCACACCGAACACTGCCGACGGGCGGAAAAGAGGGCAATGCGCATGCGTGCAAACCCAGGAGGACGCCGCCAAGACAGTCGGCAAAGCACCGCCGCCGGCCGCCCCAGTGCAGCAGGGAGAACAACTCGTCCTTCTTCGCAGGCACACTCAGGAGCCAACGCCAGGGCCCCCGCAAAACAAAGAGGCACTGGCGAGAACAGGGAATCCAAAGGGGAGGAGCGCGCCCCACAACAGCCCAGCGCTCACAGCCCCAAACCCCTACCTGCACTCCAGGAACCAGGCAGGAAAGGACAACGAGTAGCAGGATATCCGGACGATCCACAGCACATCCAGCAGCGGGAACAGAGACCAGGGCAGGAAACGAAACAGGAAGACCCATGAAGCCAAGCAGCACAGGTCACCCGAGCCCAGGAGGAGAAAGGGAAGCCCAGCAGCCCCACTCCAAGGAATCCCACGACGGTCCATGGGAGTCCCCCCAGAGCCCAGCAGTGGAGGATCCACAGGACAAACGAAGCAGGTAAGCGCCCGGCACTCACCCCAGCGTCTCCCATCAAGTAAACCACCGACAGGAAACAAAACAGGATTTGCTTCTGGTGGTGAGGTGTGTTATAGCACCTGACAGGAGGGTGGGTGGAGTCTAAAAGCGTTTCCTGTTTTGTTTCCTGTCGTGTGGAATACCTCATGTGTGATGACTGGGTCGAGGACGAGGGACGTAGAGGTAATGTACCTTTCTGCTGGATCTGCACTCTTTAAGGAAGGCCTGGTTTGCAGAATAAAGCATTGCGTCATTTTGCCGGAATTCTAAACTTTCCCATTTAAAGGGCCACGCAGGGTATATTTAGGTTGTATCAGTGAGCGGCTGATTAGTATGAAACGTTTGCTAATTGCAGGTGAGTCACACGAGTGGTAATATGAAAACCTAGTACGCACACCACTTGCCACTGGAAGTCCTTATTTAAGGGACCCAGCACTTTGAATTTGGAAATCAAATGCCTTTAATTGTTTTCGTGGCTAATGAGCTACTGACTGATATCTTATGTGTTAATGAACGTTTTACAAGCAGATTGCATTATATTTTAAAATAATCTCCAGTGCAGTCCTTCAGACAATGTGCAGCGCTCCAGTGCTTAAAAGGGTTTTGCGCTTTGTAGCTCCTTAAAACAAATACCTTACTTCAGTGTGTTTCCGGAACATTAGTGAGTGTGTTTATCTGAGGTTTACCATGATTTAAGCGCTTCAATGTTTGACAACAGTGCAACTGAGAAGTAGGGATTTAAAGTGATTTTCCGGAATAACACAGGTCGGATACGTAAAAGAACCTAGAGGTAGAACGTTCATTCCTCTGTCCCATTGAGCTGACAACAAAAACAAGAGACAAAATACAATGCATTTATTTGTTTGTGGTGTAAATTTCTCCATTGAAGCTGTATAAAAGTGAACGCTGAGCCGACGGGGGGGGGGGGGGGGGGGTAAAGTGAAAGCACGCGATGGGGAAAGCGGAGACATGGAGAAGAGGCGCTGATAGGTAGAACTTCGTCCGTGAAATGGATCCAAAAAAATAAAAGAAGCTCAAGAGTGGTGCACGCGCGCTCGCCACTGCAAGCATATGTCTTCAATTATGGTTAATTGAAGATATATAGCCTTTGAAGATATATGGCCATGGGCGGAGCTACGCGACCGCCCATGGCCTTTTGCGTGTTCTGTTTTAAAAGTACACACATGCAAAGGCCTAATGAAAATGGAACTAGGAAATAACACGCACGAGCTGCGTGGAATTCCTAGGTCCATTTTCAAAACCCCAGGAAAAGGACTCTCGCTACGAGACACTGCTTCCGCAGTGTACGCTAGGCCCGAGACCTAAAAAAGAAGCAGCCGGTCGCGTCCCACAGCGTGTAGTTCAAAACGCTGCCGGCAATGAAGGATATTTGAAATGCTCAAATAAGCGGGACTGGAGGGAAGGCCACGGCAGAAGGGAGAAGTATCTAGAGGTAAAAGGGGCCAAAAGCAGGGCACACAAGGAGAACGGGAACAGAGACGCTGCGGTAGCAAGCTACGGTGATTTGCAGGACGCTATCAGAATGGAAGGGGCGAGGTGCAGGACAGGATCCGAAGCCAAGCAACAAAATCTCCGTTGCTTGTGCTTTTAAAGTAAGGGAGTGTTAACAAACTCCTCTTCTGGTAGCACGATAAGGGATCATCAGTAAAGTATCAGCTTACTAAAGAGCCAGCACTGACATTTCCCCTGTATTAAGAGAGATTGTGCAAAAAGCTTGATGCCTAACAATTTGGTATCTGGCTGAGCGAAATGTTCATGAATTATGGCAATGCAACTAAAGGAGACTCATGGACTGGCTTGAGAGTCGGGTGGGGCAATGGATCTCCTTACCGCAGTCCCTTGCTGTGGCTTTGGCAATTGCTAAAATGATATGCAGCGTGAGGCACCAATATGTGTATCTGCAGAGGTTGGGCGGAGCGGGTGGGTGCCCCCTTAAAGAATAAGCAATTAGCTACTGCTGCGTGCAGGATAGAGTCTTATCCTCTAACTATAGATTGAGGTTAATCCACTACAAGTTCCTCCACTGCATTTACAGAACCCCTGTTTGGGTACATAGAACCGGTCTGAATGAGGACGCAAGCTGTGTAAGATGCCGGGCATCGGAGGTGAATTTTCTGCATCTGCTTTGGACCTGCCCGGAGGTTGCAAGTTATTGGGAGCGCATCTTTGAAGTGCTGGATGAAAAGCTTTAGTATGAGTCGGAGTGACCCCCTCTGACAACCCTCCTGGAACATGTGCAACCTGTGCCATCACCTCACAGGAAGCTGGCGGCTCTGCTCATGCTGCTTGCAAAGCAGCAGGTGTCCATGTGCTGAGGCAGACGACGTATCCCTGTGCTGCTGACCGGTTGGGCGATGCAGCGTTCTGTCAGGGATAGCTGACTGCCTACTGGGAGCTGACGCCTACACACCCGCCCCGGGGACATCTCGGAACCATTGCAAATGTGTCTAAATTCCCACTTACCCGTCTCTGACGAGACTCCCCTACAGCAATGAATGAATGCAAAGCGTAGGAAACAATTGACCCAGGCACAAATCGAATAAGTCCAATTGGTGCATAATGCAGCACCCCCTGGAGGCCCCTATCCCCCACCCCCTATTAGTTTCTAGCACTTCTTCCCCCATGCTCTATACCCCTGCTGTTCACAGGGACCATTTTGAAATAGAGGGATCAGACCTATGGCGCACAATACTCACATTCTGAAATGTAAATGTTGGACCCGGCCTCATGGCGTGGTCCTACCCCTCCCACATGGCGGGCCCAGGATAACATCGGCCCTCCATCGAGCCACGGTCACCCCCTGGGCACGACCCTACACGAACTACCGATGAGAGCAACCACCCTGGCAAACCACGGCTCTCCCCCCTGGAACATGGCGTACCCTGCACGCCCCACCACTGCCGGTCCGGCTACCCCTCCGGATCACCCCTACAGGCCCGACTCCAGCGTGGGCCCATCACGTCCCGAGCACGTGGCCTCGCCTGACTCCATCTTGGGCCCACCACGTCCCGAGCACGTGGCCTCGGCCCCGGCCAAGGCCCCAGCGAAGCCCCGACATCGAGGCACCAAGATCCCCCCGGGTGGTAGAGTGGCCACTCAACGGATCTGAGAGGAGGGGAGTTTCGATGGCCCTCCAGCCGTCCCCGGACGCCTGGTATCGATCGCCCTCCAGCCTCCCTGGGCGCTGGCTCCACCCCCCTGCTGGGTGTCTGGACACCACCATCCCGGCCCCTCTGACCCCCAGGCGCGAGGGTCCTTACATCAAAGGACTGCAGTCTTATATCTGGGCCAGCCCTGGAGTAGGACGCCAGTTGTATCCTGGAGTCAAGAGCCCTGCTGACGCTGTCGCGGCTGACCCGAGAAGAACTCATTACCCTGAAGCCTGAACCATTTTTGGAGCCTGCTGGCGCTGCCGCGGTCCATCTGAGCTGAACCATCTTTGGAGCCTGCTGGCGCTGCTGCGGTCCATCCGAGCTGAACCATCTTTGGAGCCTGCTGGCGCTGCCGCGGTCCATCTGAGCTGAACCATCTTTGGAGCCTGCTGGCGCTGCCGCGGTCCATCCGAGCTGAACCATCTTTGGAGCCTGCTGGCGCTGCCGCGGTCCATCTTAGCTGAACCATCTTTGGAGCCTGCTGGCGCTGCCCCAGCCCATCTTCGCCGAAACCACCTCGAGGCCTGCTGGCGCTGCCGCGGCCCCCTCTCCGTTAAAGACCATCTGTCGAGTTCTGCTGGCGCTGCCGCGACTCGACCTCTCGGAACCCCCGGCTCGAGGATTGAGAGCTGTGCGCTGAGGAAAATGAAATTTTGCCTGACCAAGATGCCCCCTACTTATACCCTATGTTACATGTATGTGCATGTCACCCATGCATATTTCTCTTAGTGGCCTGAATCACAAGGCCTCTGCAATCACGTCCTGCATTAAGGTGCCTGTCATCAAGTTTCCCAAAAGTTAAGCTAACATGAAGGCCCATGTATTTTGCATTGTGCACTTTTAAATAAATATCGTAATGAACCACTTTCTGAATTAAGGGTTTTTCATGACTCCTGACACACTGAAGGCTGCAGTTACGTATCTCTGACCTCGCATGCTTCTAGCTCAGCCGAGAGAAGCCCAGCAAGGGTTGCCAAGGCAGTATATTTTGCTTAACAGTTATCTGCATGCCCGGTGAAAAAGGTAAACAGAACCCGTCCGCGGAAGATAGGGCCTAGCCTCTCTGTCTCCATTAAAGTAAATCACAGTGCTTGCATCTGCAAAAAGCTCACAGCCCCCATGTAATGAACGAAGAAATATATGCCCTTTCTGTCTTTTAGAGATGAGCAGCCTTTGCTTCAGATAATACATCCCTGACTCAAGATATCAGATAGTACCAGATGTGCTGGTCGCCTTGACACTAAAGATCTCTCTACTAGACTGAAAGTCAGCTCTTCTCCCAGTTACACGTCAATTGCACGTCATGATCCAGTTGCGTGCACAAGTAGGGCAAAGTTCCAGCCTGCCATGTAACTCCTCCTCTATGTAGCCACCCACCTATGACCCACCTATCACACACCTATGACTCATCAAGTGTACACCTTCATGCACGCCTACATGCTCTTATCTCTTTCTTTCTTGCTCTGCCTGAAGCGCTCCTCCCTATGTACAAGGTGTAAAACATATATATGTTGTTCATTGTTATTAAATGTTAGAAGACCCTTCCTGATCCTCAGTGGTGATGGAACAGATTCTCCCTTAACTCGAGTTATTGGAATAAAGCCCTTTTAACTTGGACACCACGGACTCTCTGCCTCTCATTTGATACAAGCTAATTGTTAATGCCTAGAAATTATGCCAGGGTAATATTTTATTTACCACATTAATCTGGCGCCCGAACAGGGACTATCCCTTTCCCCACGCGCCGGTGACGTAGGTACAGCTCTTGCCCCCTTCTACAGCCGTGACGGACTTCAAAGTGCGCACCAGCAGGACTTCCTGCTTCCTCCCTCAGGCCCACGGAGGAGACGGACTGCGACCTGGCGTCCACACGAGGCGGTGAGGATTGCGGATCATCCCAACCAGAGCCCACCCGTGAGAGAGCAAGGTCCGAGGTTTCCAGAGGTCCACCTGTTCCACGGCGCAGGCGTAGTAGTAGCAGTATCAAGTGTCCGAGGCCTTCAAGTTTCAAGTCCTGTTTCCCGGTGAGTACCACTATGGGGAATGCATAAAGTTCAAGACGGGTCCACGGTAACACGTGGGCACGGTAAAGACGGGTTCATTTTACATGAAAACGATCAAGACGGGTTCACGTTAATACGTGATCACGGTAAAGACGTGCCTCATTTCCATGAGCACGGTCAAGACGTGTTCATTCACATGTTCACGGTCAAGACGGGTCCACGGTAAAACGTGGGCACGGTAAAGACGTGTCTCATTTCTGAGACCGGTATGGCTGTACTGTATTTCAGTGCATAAAGTTTTTCAAGTACATGTTTAGCTCTCTGTATCAGTTTAGGTTGTAACTGTTTTAGTGTTTAATATTTGTTTGTGTGTGAATGATTGTTGATTGTTTCAGTCTATTTTTGTGAATATTGGTTTCAAACATGCCATTGTTTTCGAAGTAGCGTCAGATAGGGACCAGAAAAGGTATACTAGAAGAGTCAGTTAACATCCCGCCTAGAGACACACCTGGTCATTGTATGTATAATAAGCATGGGTTAGACGCCATTTTTTGGGGGGATTTCTGGGTAGACTATACAAAGGACTTGGAGGAGAAATATAGATGGCCTATCTCGGGAACATGGGATCCTGAATGCATTATGAGAGTAGAGGAAGCGCTATGGAAAAAGAAGTCAAGACCCTCTCAGAAAGATGCCATTGAATTGTGGCGCAGAGAGTCACATAGGAGGATAGAGAAAGAATTGAATTAAGCAGATAGAACTAGACAAGCAGGGGAAAAAAGCCAAAGAAAAAGAACTACGGGAGGAGGGGGAACGGGTCAAAACAGAACAGACTGACAGAGAAAGAAATGCCGTCATTACTGGTATTTATCCCGTCCTCTCGGAAGAACTAGCTAGAGTGACCACCTCAGTAAGTCCCAGTAGGTCACGAACGCCACCACCTGTACCATTTAGAGTATGTAGAATAAAGCCGACAGCATCAGAGGCTTTTATTTCCTCCTATCTAGAAGAGCCCGCACCGGACTGCGTAAACGCAGATTTCCCTCTGCCCCCATCGGTCAGATAAGTTTACTGTGGAGTTCCTTGTAAATAGCTCCTTGTAAATATGGTTTATGAAGAGCATGTCATTATTATAACTTGTTAAGTTTCTTGTGAATATGGCTTGTGAATAGCGCCATGTGGTTATGGTTTGTGCAGAGCATGTTATCATTACGTTAGGCAGGAGAGAGCTGGATCTCTTTCAAGTGCTTGGAGAAAACGTTTTGAAGATGTGCGTACGTGTTATGTGATAACGTGGAGAAATGGGTTCATGACTTTCCCATGTACTGCAGTCATTGGGGAAAGATTGTGCTTCAGCTGCCAAAGAGTTAATATCTTGTATTGAGAAGGCAGTATTTGTTTTAACATGCTGTTTAACAAGGTGTTGAGGGATTTTGGCGTTTTTTGGTGTTTGCGGGGGCGTGTTTTTGAGCGGAAATTCGTACCTGTTCCAGTGGAGGGATTTGGTTGCTTTTTGGTGAGGATTTAGGGAATCGCTTGGACTACTGTGATGCCAAATTTGAAAAGGATCCGAGCTGTGGAAGTGGTGGAAAAAGCATGTTTTGTACGGAGGTACGATTTGCCATGTTATCCAATGGGCGTATTTCTGAAAATTGAGAAATTATTTTGGGGGTGTTCCAGGTGCGCTAGTGGCCCGGGGGTTGGATCAGCGGTACAGGAGGTGGATGGCCAGATGTGCTGAATTTTGGGGATTTATGGCTTGGGCGGAAGGGTGTGTTTGGCTAATGTGTATTTTTGGAAAATGGAGCTGTTTTGATTTGTGCGTGCTTTTAGGCCGAGATTTCGTGGTGTGCTAAATAGTTCTTAACTGAGTCTGCGGGATCGGCTGAAACTTGGGAGTGTCTAGTTTTGCGGCAAAGTAGTTTGGAAGTGCGTTTTGGCACGATTTCATGGCTGTATAGCTCACATGCATGGTTATGTGAGCTGACACTAAAAGTCAGTGAGTATTTAGTTGATTGATGGTTTGATTTAACTTTTTCATTGGTTGCTGGGTCTGCCTATGTGCTTTGTCAGCTTGCTGACTGAAATGGTAACATTTTGCATGGAGAGTAAAGAAGTGTTCATGTAACATTCTATTTCAAATGCAGTCTGCGTATTTTTGTGTGTTTGCCTTGGAACACTTGATTTAATGTGTTTGACTCAGAGGTCGGTAAAGTTGTAAATAAATCAGTCGGATTGAGATATGGGTTTGCACAGAGGGTGCTTTAATGTTTTCACGGCTGAGGGTTCCTTTCAAAGGCACGGTTGAGAAGAAAATATAAAACAGACCCATCATAGAATGTGCTTTTAATTAGTGTAATGCAACCGTGTGTTTTTTTTAAAAATAGAAATGTGTTCTACAAAATATACATTATTTTTCCCAATGCAAGCTGCCCTTTGGAATAGCGTGTGACAGTTAATCCACTCAATTAGAAAACATGTTTTTAAAAAAAAAAAAAGAGATGAATCCGGCCCTTTTAATAGGTAGAATAGAAGAGCTTGCACACTTAATTATGAAAATCTTGGTTATGCAATGCAAAATTATGGTGTTTCACAAGTTATTTTCAAAAAGTAAAATGTGGTGTGTTTTCATGCCATGTTGTTCTGTTTCTTTTTTCCTTTGCAGCTAGTATCAATATTTTATGATATAAATATTTTAAAATGCTAGCATGTGTCTAAACTACGAAATAAAAATAAGTCCTTATTAATTACTGATTTTAGGATGCTTTTTATCACGTTTTAAATTTGCTTCAGTTAAGTTAGAGAATGTTGGTTAGCTGTCTGGCCTGGGTGCAGATATGTTTTGAATTACAGAATGTGTTTTTCGACCTTGAAGTGGCCTGACTCCCAGGGAAAGATATTATGTAAAGGGAGGGCTTTTCCCTCTTGGAGCACCGAGCAGTGCCTGTCTTGTTATTATTGGCCATACCCCAATTCTTTTCCGCGGACAAGTTGTTGGCAGTCCTCCAACTGACTCAGGCTTCCTTCGCATGCAGATAAAGAAAGCTTGCAATTTGACTAAGGTCTCTCTTCAGTAACTTGGCAGCTGTTCTTAGCTCTCAGAGTTTTGAAAGGGTGGAGGAACAGCCCTGTGGGTGACATCACGATGAAGGGGAAGGCAATGTAGAGAAAAAACTTGATGAGCCGCAGAGAAATTGTTTATATAAGGTGGGGGTCAAGTTGCTCTTCCTTACAGCCAGCACTGAAAGCTTCATTGGCTTCAGATGAGGTATGCTTGCACATGAATAGTTTTTCCCTCGTAGTGTAAACAGAATAATTGGCAGGAGTTTCGCTCTTGCAATGAGTCCTAGCATTTTCAGTCAGGCATTAAAAAGACAGCTAGACAGTGTTCACATGCCTGCCAACACAGCACTGATCCAGTACGTAGATGGCATCCTAATTACAGCACGATCAGAACCAGAATGCGAAAATGCATCACTGACAGTTTTACATTTTCTGGCTGACAAGGGGCACAAGGTGTCCCCTTAAACGTTGCAATTCTGTGAAAAGCAAGTGGTGTACCTTGGACACTTGCTTTCCAAGGAGGGTAGACAGCTAACACAAGACCGTATACAGCTCATTGCTAACCTTTCACAGCCCAAGACACAGAAGGAGGTACGTGCTTTTATTGGCCTCACTTCATACTGCAGGCAATGGATTCCCCAGTATGCCT
Organism: Lissotriton helveticus; assembly: GCF_964261635.1. Taxonomy (NCBI): domain Eukaryota; kingdom Metazoa; phylum Chordata; class Amphibia; order Caudata; family Salamandridae; genus Lissotriton; species Lissotriton helveticus. The sequence goes on from NC_136064.1 coordinate 21,577,582, forward strand.
TTCTAGCCAAACCACTCATACAATTGACAACTCAGGAAGCAGCGTCTTCGTCTGTACTCCCTTGGACACAAGAACACACCTTGGCATTTGAGGAATTAAAAAGAGCATTATGTCAAGCGCCAGTTTTAGCGACTCCATGTTACAGTAAACCTTTTATGCTTTTCGTAACTGAACAGGACGGAACAGCGTTATCTGTCCTCACACAAGATCAAGCAGGAAAACACAAGCTGTGTGCTTATTTTTCTAGTACACTGGATCCAGTGGGCCCAGGCTCTGCCTGCGTGCCTGAAATCAGTTGCAGCAACAGCCCTAGCCATAAGACAAAGTGACTCGATAGTGCTAGGACACCCTCTGACAGTACAAGTACCACATGCAGTAGAGGTTCTCTTAAACAGGACACAGACACAACACTTGACTGTAGCGAGACTGACAGGATATGAACTGACATTATTTCAGCCACACATAGAGATCAGACGTTGTAATATTCTGAACCCTGCAACACTTTTGCCCTCAAGTACAGTACATGCACCACCAAATGACTGTGTGGAAGTTATGAATATAGTGACAAAACCAAGACAAGACCTGACAGATATTGCACTTCCAGACCCAGACTTAATGCTCTATGTAGATGGATCATGCATGAGAACGAGTGCAGGAGAGTTAGTAGCAGCGTATGCCGTGACCACAGTTACTGAGGTCATAGAGACACAAAGAATAGACACACTATCAGCACAAGCAGCAGAGCTCATCGCTCTGACACAAGCCTGCATAAGAGCTAGGGACTTGAAAGTAAACATTTATACAGATTCACAATATGCTTTTGGCGTTGTTCATGATTTCGGGGTACTTTGGAGGGAGAGAGGTTTCTTGACCTCCCATGGGACCAAGATCCAGCATGGTCCGCTTATTCAAGCCCTGTTAGAAGCAATACATTTACCTACAGCCATAGCTATCCTGAAGTGCAAAGCTCATACCAAAGTTACAGACACCATTTCCCAGGGTAATGACCTGGCAGACCAAACAGCTAAACTTACAGCCCAGACAGCCCAGACACCAACAGACACGACAAGGACAGAGGTACCATTACTGACAAAATGCATGACAGTCAGGGATCCTACTCAAGATGTACTAGACATACAGACACATGCCACTGCAGATGAGATAAAGAAATGGACTGAACAAGGAGGGGTCCAGACTGAACAAGGTTGGATGACTAAGGGAAAAGGTACATGGTTTCTCCCAGATTCCATGGTACAAGTAATCATAATCACAGCACATAGTCCAGCACACTTGGGAGAGAAGGCAATGTTAGACAGCTTACAGAACATCTGGTGTAACAAGCACATGCGTGCAGCAGCGAAACAGAAAGTACAAACATGTATGATCTGTTGCCAGGTCAATCCAGGTAAAGGCATTCCGGTGGAACAAGGAGGATTTCATCCTCCTGACCACCCATTTGAGGTCCTCCAGATGGATTATATCCAAATGGACAGATGTAAAGGTTACAAGTATGTCTTAGTAGTTGTGTGTGCACTGTCTAGATGGACAGAAGCATATCCAGTTCCAGATTATACTGCTGTGACAACAGCCAGGCAATTGGTGCGCGAGTTCTTCCCCAGATATTGCCCCGTGTCATCTATTCAGATAACGGTCAGCCATTTTCCTCTGAATTAATGAAACAAGTGTCTCTTCTGTTAGGATACAGTTGGAAGTTCCATTGTGTAAGACACCCCGAAGCAGCAGGCCCTGTAGAAAGACATAATCAGACAATCAAAACAAAACTCGCAAAGATTTGTGCAGAAAAAGGCGTGGATTGGATGGTAGCCTTGCTGGTTGCCCTCTTTTACATGCGTATGGTAGCCCATTCCAGAACAGGCCTATCTCCGTATGAAGTAGTTTTCGGTAGACCACCAAATATGTGGGGTACGCCTATGCCAAAGAAAATTACTGATGTTGACAGTAACATGCTGACAGATTACCTGGCTTCCTTGATGTCTGCACTACTTTCTTGTCGTTCACAGGTTGCTGCCGCCTTCCCTGACAACACCCAGGTCAAGGAACACGCCATTGTCCCTGGGGATTTCATTTGTATCAGGAACTTTGATCGTTCAAGCCCCCTTGAGCCACGTTGAAAGACCCCGAAGTTGGTGCTACTAACCACGAGGACCGGAGTGAAAGTGGAAGGACGCAAGGGGACGCGCAGCATTGAAAAAAAAAGTACTTTGGACAAATCTGGAACTTTTGAAAAAATTATAAACAATACAGACTTTGCGCCGTTTGCGCCGCATTTGCTAGAAAAGACTCCACAGCAGGAGCATAGGTCTAAGTTAAGATCTAGTAAGTCAGACGTAGTTTAATTGTCTAAGTCCACTCGGTGGTGAATCGGTTAGACTAGATTTCTGACATGTATAAGATCACAGACGAGAATAGTGAGAAAACCCAAATGAAAGCAAAATACTGCAAGCTATTACGCAGTAGATGTATAGTTACTTTGATCATTCTTTTTATTCTGTGCATTGTTATAATCTGTGTCAGTTTATTGCTACATGTTTTCTTTCCTATTTCCTCACATATACACTCTTCCAGTAACAGCACCATAGAGCATACATTTAGTGAATTGCCACCTCATGAATTGTCATATCGACTTGCACTACGTAACAATACATTCATTCGTATGTTACACCATTCTCACCAGACCAGCAATGCAACTGACTGCTGGGTATGTGGCCAACTGCCCCCTTATCAGAAAACGAAGGGAGTTCTGCCATTCTATCCTTTACCGTTCTCACACAATGGTTCATGTGGAGCATGGTTTGCTTTAATGACCTCAATAGATAGAAAGTACATAGCTTATCCAGGTGGCTGGATATATGGAAACTTGAATAAAGTAATGAATAAGGCATGTTTCCCAGACGAAAAAGGGTTTCCCCAAAGGAAAGGAACTGATCTAGAAAATGAAGAGTATGAGCAGGGAAATGCATCCGTTAACTTTATAATGTTAAATGTTCAGCCCAAGCAAAATACAGGTCCAACGTTTATTTCAGTCCTGCCAGCAAAAGGTGATTTATGTGTTAGAAAGAAGGGCTCAGTACTCATGGGACACAGCGAGTGTAACACTGTAGTAGAGTTTAATGATAAAGGACATTCTTCTTTCAAAACATCACGCCATACCTATTTCATTTGCGGTCAGACAGCCTATGTACATCTGCCCTTAGACTGGGGTGGGACATGTTATATAGCATTCTTATTGCCACCCGTTTTTCTAGCCCCATCCAATTATCATAGAGATTCACGACTAGAACATGTTAGACAAAAAAGAGAGACAGATTCCGCAGGGATTGATCAGACTGAAACAGCTTGGGAGCAATATACAGATTTCAACAAAGGATTCTTTTTCTTTGTAGGTCCCGTCCAAAACAGTAAACTGATACGCAAGTTAACAAGGACTCTTGAAGCAGTAGTGAATGTGACTGCATCTGCCCTGGCGAACTTGACCCAGGAACAGTCTGCTATTAGACTTGTCGTTCTTCAAAATCGCCTCGTTCTAGACATCATCTTGGCGGATAGGGGCGGAGCTTGTAGAGTAATCCGATCTAGTTGTTGCATTTTCATCCCAAATAACGCGCCATCTGTGTACGCAGCAATAACAAGACTCCACAAGATTGCTCATGATATACATCAAGACCCAGGCACATGGACTTGGTCCAGTTGGCTCTGGGGTGTAATATCGGCTTGGGGATGGAAAGTGTTGTCCTTCCTAGGAATGATCCTACTTATGATATTTGGTTGCTGTCTCTGTCTGCAGTGTGGCCCGGCCATTTGCGGCCTGTGTGCAACTGCCTGTATTCCACATCCAAGTATACAAAGGGTTAAGGACGAACAAATGATGCAGTATGATCAGATATACGGTCTCATGAATATAGATGTATCCTGAAGGGTTAAGTAGGGGACAAGGAGGGAATGAGGAAAATGAAATTTTGCCTGACCAAGATGCCCCCTACTTATACCCTATGTTACATGTATGTGCATGTCACCCATGCATATTTCTCTTAGTGGCCTGAATCACAAGGCCTCTGCAATCACGTCCTGCATTAAGGTGCCTGTCATCAAGTTTCCCAAAAGTTAAGCTAACATGAAGGCCCATGTATTTTGCATTGTGCACTTTTAAATAAATATCGTAATGAACCACTTTCTGAATTAAGGGTTTTTCATGACTCCTGACACTCTGAAGGCTGCAGTTACGTATCTCTGACCTCGCATGCTTCTAGCTCAGCCGAGAGAAGCCCAGCAAGGGTTGCCAAGGCAGTATATTTTGCTTAACAGTTATCTGCATGCCCGGTGAAAAAGGTAAACAGAACCCGTCCGCGGAAGATAGGGCCTAGCCTCTCTGTCTCCATTAAAGTAAATCACAGTGCTTGCATCTGCAAAAAGCTCACAGCCCCCATGTAATGAACGAAGAAATATATGCCCTTTCTGTCTTTTAGAGATGAGCAGCCTTTGCTTCAGATAATACATCCCTGACTCAAGATATCAGATAGTACCAGATGTGCTGGTCGCCTTGACACTAAAGATCTCTCTACTAGACTGAAAGTCAGCTCTCCTCCCAGTTACACGTCAATTGCACGTCATGATCCAGTTGCGTGCACAAGTAGGGCAAAGTTCCAGCCTGCCATGTAACTCCTCCTCTATGTAGCCACCCACCTATGACCCACCTATCACACACCTATGACTCATCAAGTGTACACCCTCATGCACGCCTACATGCTCTTATCTCTTTCTTTCTTGCTCTGCCTGAAGCGCTCCTCCCTATGTACAAGGAGTAAAACATATATATGTTGTTCATTGTTATTAAATGTTAGAAGACCCTTCCTGATCCTCAGTGGTGATGGAACAGATTCTCCCTTAACTCGAGTTATTGGAATAAAGCCCTTTTAACTTGGACACCACGGACTCTCTGCCTCTCATTTGATACAAGCTAATTGTTAATGCCTAGAAATTATGCCAGGGTAATATTTTATTTACCACAGCGCAGGGTATCCCCTCCTTCACCAGTACTGAGACTGTCCCGCTACCCTGTCCCTTATGTAAGAGACTTTTCAGATCCCTCGATCTGCCTGTACATATCGCTGAAGACAAGCAACCTTTATTCTTGATAAAGCCTAAGAACTTATCCTCTTGTGTGGTGTCCATTTGTAGTGGTGTGGTTACTCTGCTGTACGATCCTAGGAGAGGACCCTCACCCAGGAGGCCTCTCGATAACGCTCGGCTACTTCTAGACGGAGGGGTGGACCTAGGGGTGGTCAGTCAGACATCCTCTGCCTCCCCCGGGATCGCCTTTCTATCATTGGTGGCAGGCGGTGCGATCCGAGCCAACGCAAATCGTACAGAGAGTGATTCACCCGCTACCGATAAAAACACACCACGACCATGACTACTCAAGAAACCAGACCGGCTGCAGAATTCCGGAAAGAGAAAATGGAAGAGTACAGTCATAAGGAATTTAAACAATTATGCAAAGACCTGGGCATCGCTACCACTGGCCTAAGCACCAAGGAAGACTTTAAATCGGCCCTGCAAACATGGGTGGAAGCCGAAGACACGCCACCCCAGAATGAAGGTAACCCGGGCCAGAACGGACGCCCGGAGACCGACGCGTCCCCGGCGGGGGAAAGACCCACAAACCTAGACACTGGCCTCCCCCACGAAGACGCCTGAGAATGAGAGAGGAACCGGCTCCACAAACTAGAGCTAGCCTGACTCCGGCTAGACGGAGAACTACAGGTGGCGGAAAGAAAAATACAGCCCTCGAGCAACTACGGCTAGAAGGAGACCTGGAGGAGAAACGAAGACAAAGAGACCTCGAAGAAAAGAAACTCACGTTCGAGCATGAGCGTTGCTTAAAGGAACTAGAGATCAAGGCCAAGACGAATGAGGCCAGCGCCTCCGGGGGCAAGACCTCGCCCCCTCCTGTGGACACGAAGGTGCACATACCCAAGGATGTCGTCAAAGAGTACTATAAGAACGACGACATCCAACAGTGGTTCAAAGCCTAGAAAGTAGCCATGACCGCCTATCGAGTACCCCTCAAGGACTGGGGCGCCGGCCTGTGGGGGAAGTTCATCAACGAAGGGAGGGACGCCCTGCTAGAGCTCCCCGATGCCGAGATGACCTCGTACGAACATATGAAAACCGCCCTCCTCACTCGCTACGGACTCACCCCCGAAATGTACCGGCAGCGATTCCGAGACTGTAAAAATATCCCCGGTACCACATGGGTGGAATACGTGAACTTTTATAGCAGGGCCTTCGAGGGGTGGATCAAAGGCAGTCAGGTCACCACCTACCAGCAGTTGGTCGACCTCATTATATGGGAACATCTTTCCAACAACTGCTTCATCGAACTCCGGCAGCATCTCCTCGACAGCAAACTGACAGAGCCACGAAAACTCGCTGTCGAGGCTGATAGATGGGTGAGCACCCGAGTCCCCCGGAGTCCGATGGGAGACTACGGCCGGGGATCCCCGGGGAACCACCGACCACGAGGCGGCAGCGGAGGCCAGAGCAGAGGCCGAGACGCCCCCACGGGGTCCTCCCCTACCTCCACTTCGCCAGCCCTGGGCCGAAGGGGGGCCCCTCCAACCTGACCGGGGCCCCGCCCGAACGTTACTTGCCACAGATGCCAGCGGCCGGGTCACTATGCTAATGATCCTCTCTGCCCGATGAACCAGCGACCCGGCCCCACCGGTCCTCCAAACCACCAGATCGCGGCCGCCGCCCTGGCTGAAGAAAGAGGCGAGGAAGAGGACGACGACCCCGATGCTAGGCCTTCCCGAGTGGGCCTGTGCGACCACTTGATCCATGACCGCCCGGGTCTCCGCCCCGAACGAAGACACCCCGCCTGAAGAACCGGAGTGGCCCGCACCTCCTCCGCCCGCCGTCCCCAAGGACGCCGACCATGAACCCGGGCCCCAGGGGCCCAACCACGAAGACCTCACCGAGCTCGGCCACCTTCCCAAACTAGCCCAATGGCGCCAAGAAGATGGCCCCACCCGCGAGCAGTTCCGGCAGGAACAGAAAACGTGTCCCTCCCTCGAGGGAATCCGACAACAAGCCGCCACGCAAGCCGCCGGAGACCCATCAGGGTCCCACTGGGTCTATTGGGACCACGATCTCCTATACAGTGAGCAGAAAATTGCCGAACTAGGGAACAGCCGAGTGCTGGTGGTCCCCCTACGATTCAGAGACTTCCTCTTGAACCTGGCACACGACGTGCCCCTCGCCGGGCACCTGGGGCAGGACAAAACCTGCAGCCGCCTGGTGACCCATTTTTACTGGCCGAAAATGCGCAACGTTGTGAACAATCACTGCAGAACCTGTCCGACCTGTCAAGCCAGCGGGAAGAGCGGGGGGAAAGTCAAGGCCCCGCTCCAACCTTTTCCCGTGGTAACAACACCCTTCGAGCGAGTGGGGATCGACATGGTGGGGCCCTTGGATCCCCGCACCTCTCAGGGACACCGCTTCATCCTCGTTCTGGTGGACCATGCCACCCGCTATCCAGAAGCCATCCCCCTCCGAACCATCACGGCCCCGGTGGTGGGCCGAGCGCTAATGGGGATCTTCTACGGAGTCGGCTTCCCCCGAGAGGTCGTGAGTGATCGGGGCACAAACTTTATATCTAAATATATGCGGTCCCTGTGGCAACAGTGCGGGGTCACATATAAGTTCACCACCCCGTATCACCCCCAACGAAATGGACTTGTAGAACGGTTTAACCGAACACTGAAGGGGATGATCAAGGGCTTAGAAGAGCCGCTACGACGCAAATGGGATGTCCTGCTGCCCTGCCTCCTGTTTGCCTATCGAGAGGTGCCCCAGAAGTCCCTGGGGTTCAGCCCCTTCGAACTGTTGTATGGGCATCCTGTCCGAGGTCCCCTCAGCCTGGTCAAAGAAGGCTGGGAGACGGCTGTCCGAGATGCTCCACCGGATGTCTACCGGTACCTCCTGACCCTCCGCAACCAGACTCGGAAGTTCCAGGAACTTGCCGAGGCCAACCTGGAGGCCAGTCAGGAGGAGATGAAACGCTGGTATGACCAGAACGCCTCGTCCATCGAGTTCGAGCCGGGCCAGCAGGTCTGGGTCATGTCCCCGGTCGAACCTTGTGCCCTCCAGGACAAATGGGCGGGCCCTTCAAAGTGGTGGAGCGCAAGAGCCCCGTCACTTACTTGGTGGACATGGAGTCCCCCCGGAACCCCCTCCGGGTTCTACACGCCAACCGGCTCAAGCCTCACTTTGCCCGCACTGAACTGAGCCTGCTGCTAGCTACAGATGACGGAGCTGAAGACGACTCCGAGCCCCTACCCGATCTCCTGAGCACCACCGAGAAGGACGGCTCCGTCGAAGGGGTCACGCTCTCCTCTACCCTGACACCCGGACAGCAACAAGACTGCCGAAAGCTGTTGGGGCAATTTGCAGACCATTTTTCCCTCACTCCCGGGGTCACCCGGTGGTGTGTCCACGATGTCGACACCGGGGACAGCCCGCCTGTACGACACCGGGCTTTTCGAGTTCCCGACCGAGTTCGGGCCTGCATTCAGTCCGAAGTTGCCAAGATGCTAGCTCTGGGGGTAGTCGAACCCTCAAACAGTCCCTGGGCCAGTCCCGTTGTCCTGGTCCCTAAAGACGCCGCCCCGGCGCACCCCCGGAGCTCCGGTTCTGTGTCGACTACCGGGGGCTGAATGCCATCACCAGGACCGACGCCCATCCCATCCCCCGGGCAGATGAACTGATCGATCGCCTGGGGGCCGCCAAGTATCTCAGCACCTTCCACCTCACGGCCGGTTATTGGCAGATCGGCCTCACCCCTGGTGCCCAAGAGCGATCTGCCTTCTCGAACCCCGACGGCCACTTCCACTTCATAGTGATGCCCTTTGGCATGAAAAACTCTCCGGCCACCTTCGAGAGACTAGTGAATAGAGTGCTGGCGGGGCTAGAAGAGTTCAGTGCCGCATATCTGGACGATATTGCGGTATACAGCCTCCACTGGGACGAGCACCTGACACACCTCTGGGAGGTCCTGACGGCCCTCCGACGGGCCGGACTGACAATAAAAGCCAGCTAGTGCCAGATAGGCCAAGGGTCTGTGACCTATCTGGGGCACCAAGTAGGGAGCGGCCAGGTGGCTCCCCTCCAGCCAAAGATTGACGCCATCCGGACCTGGGAGCCCCCGGTTACCCAGACAGCAGTCCGAGCCTTCCTGGGGCTCACTGGATATTACCGGCGCTTCATAAAAGACTATGGGAGCATTGTGGGGCCCCTCACAGAACTGACCTCCAAAAGACTACCACAGAAGGTGCACTGGACCCCCGAGTGCCAAGCAGCCTTCGAGACTCTAAAGACTGCCATGTGCACCGCCCCTGTGCTCCAGGCCCCCGACTACAGCCGAGAGTTTGTGGTTCAAACCGACGCCTGGGAGCACGGCATTGGGGCGGTCCTATCCCAAGTAAACCCTGAGGGAGTCGACCTTCCCGTGGCCTTCATCAGTCGGCGCCTGCTGGCTAGAGAACAACGATGGAGCACCATCGAGAGGGAAGCCTTCACCATCGTGTGAGCCCTAAAGAAACTCCGGTCCTACCTCTTCGGCACCCACTTCCGGGTACAGACTGACCACCGGCCCCTGCGGTGGCTGATGCAGATGCGGGGAGAGAACCCGAAGCTACTGCGATGGTCCATCTCCCTCCAAGGGATGGACTTCACTGTGGAGCATCGCCCTGGCAACGACCACGCCAATGCGATGGCCTGTCCCGGTACTTCTGCCTCGGCGAGGAGAACCTCCAAGAAGATGGGTGACTCTCCCCTGCCTTCAGCTGGGGGGGACGCGTGTTGGACCCGGTCTCATGGCGTGGTCCTACCCCTCCCGCATGGCGGGCCCAGGATGACATCGGCCCTCCATCGAGCCACGGTCACCCCCTTGGCACGACCCTACACGAACTACCGATGAGAGCAACCACCCGGGCAAACCACGGCTCTCCCCCCTGGAACATGGCGTACCCTGCACGCCCGACCACTGCCGGTCCGGCTACCCCTCCGGATCACCCCTACAGGCTCGACTCCAGTGTGGGCCCATCATGTCCCGAGCACGTGGCCTCGCCCGACTCCATCTTGGGCCCACCACGTCCCGAGCACGTGGCCTTGGCCCCGGCCAAGGCCCCAGCGAAGCCCCGACATCGAGGCACCAAGATCCCCCCGGGTGGTAGAGTGGCCACTCAACGGATCTGAGAGGAGGGGAGTTTCGATGGCCCTCCAGCCGTCCCCGGACGCCTGGTATCGATCGCCCTCCGGCCTCCCTGGGCGCTGGCTCCACCCCCCTGCTGGGTGTCTGGACACCACCATCCCGGCCCCTCTGACCCCCAGGCGCGAGGGTCCGGACATCAAAGGACTCCAGTCCTATATCTGGGCCAGCCCTGGAGTAGGACGCCAGTTGTATCCTGGAGTCAAGAGCCCTGCTGACGCTGTCGCGGCTGACCCGAGAAGAACTCATTACCCTGAAGCCTGAACCATCTTTGGAGCCTGCTGGCGCTGCCGCGGTCCATCTGAGCTGAACCATCTTTGGAGCCTGCTGGCGCTGCCGCGGTCCATCCGAGCTGAACCATCTTTGGAGCCTGCTGGCGCTGCCGCGGTCCATCTTAGCTGAACCATCTTTGGAGCCTGCTGGCGCTGCCGCAGCCCATCTTCGCCGAAACCACCTCGAGGCCTGCTGGCGCTGCCGCGGCCCCCTCTCCGTTAAAGACCATCTGTCGAGTTCTGCTGGCGCTGCCGCGACTCGACCTCTCGGAACCCCCCGGCTCGAGGATTGAGAGCTGTGCGCAGGGTATCCCGTCCTTCACCAGTACTGAGACTGTCCCGCTACCCTGTCCATTATGTAAGAGACTTTGCAGATCCCTCGATCTGCCTGTACATATTGCTGAAGACAAGCAACCTTTATTCTTGATAAAGCCTAAGAACTTATCCTCTTGTGTGGTGTCCATTTGTAGTGGTGTGGTTACTCTGCTGTACGATCCTAGGAGAGGACCCTCACCCAGGAGGCCTCTCGATAACGCTCGGCTACTTCTAGACGGAGGGGTGGACCTAGGGGTGGTCAGTCAGACATCGTCTGCCTCCCCCGGGATCGCCTTTCTAACAGTAAAGATGTGATGTAGATTGCCTGTGCTGATTAAGATCGCTGACTGCACTTGATTGTATACACCAATCTCCTGCACTGCAATGCTTTTGTACCTGTACTTTCGATGCTTCTCAAATAATAAAAAATAAATTACATTAAAAAAAAGCATGGCCTCCACAGCCTAGAAAGAGCTGTTTGAAGCCCAAGGATGGGATTAAGAAAGCTCTGACCTGTTCCTAGTACTTACAAAATCCTATAGTGAAGCGTCTCCTTGGGATTGTAAGAGGCACCTCACTCCAGCTTTCCTTTTTGAATCTTTCCATGTTTTCCGAGATACTGAACAGCATTCTTTGGAAATCTGCAATTGACACTTAGTGACCTTCGCTTTCTTTATATAGGTCCCTAACTCCTCTACACAGCCAGGTACAGGAACGAGATGAAGAGGCTCTAAGGTTCCCAGGCGTGTCCCCTTGCAATCGCTGGCTCCTCTTTTCCCTTTAGGCTTTCAGGCTATCATGCTGCACTGAACACTTCACACTTGGAGCTGAGCTGTACAATGCAGATGTAGCCAATCCAGCAGGCAGAGTGCCCCACTGGTGCCAAATGTGTATTGGCGATTGGCTTGTGTGAACTTGGTGAGTACATTTTGTCAAGGAACGACATTGCCACTCAAGAGAGCATGCACTTTGTTCTTGATTCGCTAACAAGTAAAGCCTTCAAAATCCAGAACTACTAGAAATGCAGCTGTCCCAGCTCAACACCTTCAGATGAAATGATATGGACGTCAAAATTGAGGTGCAGAAAAATGTTACGGTAATCCTTACAGTACCCATTATCTGCCCTTAGAACATCTAGAACAACGCTGCAAGTATTCCAATATAAACCATTTTTCAATGTCCTTACTCGGTGCAATTCCCCCATGCAGCACAGGTAGGTGTGGGACTGGATTCTCTTTCAGAAACCAGTGATGTTTGGAATGTTGGGGGTTGAAATATTGACTCTGCAGTTGTCGGATTCGTCCTGCCTGGTCGGTTGTGTTACCACCTACTTGGTGGTTACAAATAAAGAAGAAGAGTAACTCACCATCTCCGTGTTACCTCTTTTCAGTGGCGATGAAGACTGACCAGGATGCTGCTGATTAAGATTTTAGAGTTTCTGTTTTGTTGGCGCACTTCTGCATTTGCACATTAACAGATTGAAGTCTTTCTCCTCCCGGTCATTGGGCAGCTGAGGTCTGGTTGTGCCTTGTGCTGGTGGGGACATTGGGCATATGTGGCCGGTGCTCGTGCTTATGCTGGCACTCAAGGTGTGCCCTGCACGCGATCCCTTATGTGCACTTTTGCTGTCATGTCAAGTTGAACTGTGCGGAGTGACGTACCTGCAATGGCGTAGTTTGGCACTACGGAATGCACGTGTTGCGTAGCAACGACTCGTTCTTTGTGCTTACTATTGAACAACAGTACCCACTGCAGTTTATGGCACCTGATCACCGGACGGCACGTTGCTGCACCTACTACAAGGACAAACAATGGCATAGCCAATACGTCTTGCCTTTGGACCTTATAAGTGTTTAGTTATCCAGCACAATATCGTTTGTGCAACATGCCAACAGCCCAGCATCCGAGCGTAGTGTCAGTGTTGCATAAAAACGACCTGCATGCTGTGAATTCAATCTGGTGAATAAATATAAACTATTCAGTGATCTAACTTAGAAAGATGCTGAAAAAAGACATACTTGCTGGGTGAACTTAAAGAGGACAACCAATTTCCTAAGAGATCTGTTGAATCAAAGTAAAACTTCAATCTATAATCTGCTCCTTTCAAAAACACGCCAAGGTATGCATCTGCTGTTTTTCCATTTCCTACCTTAAAGAATGACCTTAGACGAGGTTCTCCAAGGCAAACTTGCAGTCACACCAACAACTATGGATAGTGACAAGAACATAGTGCTCAAGTTAATCACTACTCCACTTTGAAACAATTACAAATCACCCATTGTTTCCAGTGTCTTACACGTGTTATAATCGTGCTCTCTTATTAAAGCTCACTCTGCCTGTCGATAACTCAAGGAGTTCAATTACAAAACAACTTTGGTCATCACTGGTGGTCTGCCTAAGTAACGCCCATTCAGCTACCGCAATACCAAGTGCATGGGGCATTGAGGTCTATAACGACACCACGTCGATAGTACACAGAAACCAATTTTCACTCACTTCCTCGCTGAGGGAGTGGATATTCATTAGAATATAATTTGTATCTTCTATGTATGTCCCAATTCTTTACAAATGATGGTAGGTGTGCATCAATGAATCATTCAGGATTTTCAAAAAGTGATCTGCAGCCTGGGACTATCAGCCTATAATGGGGGGTCTGTCATACTCTTGTGTACTTTAGGGAGCATAAACAATTTAGGGCGTCTGGGAAACCGTGTAGTCAAATCTTTCGCTTGAGAACCTCCCATTCTATGGCCTCCAAATACGCTTAAAACCATCCTTCCATTGTTCCCATTCGGTGGGTGGGAACCCTGGAGTTGTTAAAAAGGAAGGAGGGGGAATAAGACTCTGTTGCATATTGTTCTATGTAGATTTTAATCTATAAATACAAATTACTTGGTAAATGCGACACACACAAGTAAAGTGAGGATGCCAAATGCGAAAACACTAGATGATGTAGAGCTATAAGAATCTCTGTTGAAACCTGAAACAGAAACAATAGATAACAAGCATTGGCATAGCCAATAGGTCTCTCCTTTGGGCCCTTATAAGGGTTTAGTTATCCAGCACAATATCATTGGTGCTACAACATCAACTGTTGCATAGCTAGACACTTATAAGGTCCCATAGGCGAGACTTATTGGCTATGTCAATGCTTGGACAGTTAGTGGCATAGCAAGGGATCTCCGCGCCCCAATGCAAGAACGGTAATTGCCCCGATGCCGATCTCCTGGTTTAAAATTAAAAAAATACTAAGAGTGGCCCTTTCAGACTCACGAGGCCTCGGTGCAACTGCACATCCTACACTAATTTTAACTGTGCCCCTTTGGCAATAGGGAAACCCTGGTTGGTGGATAATAAATCCGATCCATGTGCGTGTGCAAGAGAACTCTGCATTGCACGATTAATGAATGCGGCTGTATATATCCATTGAGAACTGCTGACCTGAGTTGGCAAAATCCTGAAATACATTTTTAAAAAGCGGAATTGATTTACGATCATCATAGCCACTTCCCTAGTGTAATCCACTCGCTCCCTGACTGCCTCCACCCGCCCCCTCTTGGCACGCCCAGACGTCAGTAGTGAACTGGGCTGCCCTCTAGTGTACAGTTCTCTGGATCCCAAAGGACGGCTCTCCAGTGCGCTCCTTGGCCCTGGTGCACCCTGGTGTCTCTGGAGGCCCAGCGAGGTGGGCGAGAGGGACAGCTCCAGAGTATGAAGATCTGCCATACCTCAGGCTCTGCGATGGCGCCGGGGCCCCTGCGGGCCCCCTCTCCTCGCTGGTTGCACCTGCAAGAGTCGAAATTGCCTGCATGCTTTGCTGTTGTCTCAGTATAGAAGGATTGTGACCCCCAAAGCCCTCTAAGCTTCTTAAAGTCTGTCTCTTTGGGGAGAATGGGAAGGGGAACTCAATGGGAGTGGGGGGGGTGGGAGGCAGGAGGGGGGGGGGCAGAGTTGCTGCCCAGATTGTATAGATATGCTAATGTGATCATCTTCCCCAGGTGTGTTGGTGCCAAGGCGGACTGTCACCTGTGCCCCGGCCAGGCGAGGAGCTGAAATGCAGCGCTTATGGAACACGACCCCCTTCTGTCGGGGTACAGTGCCTTCCAAACTCATTAGTATCTGAAAGAGATGCCGATGGTACTGCGTCCTGTACATTCCAGCCCGAGCCGTGAACCCTGTGGGACCACACCTGCAGAGTCTAAACTGAACTATGCAACACTTTCGTCTCGAGAGACTGACTAGCCAAACAAAGTTGTAAGTAAACATGCACATATAGAGCGCGTGCCTTTAGGTGCACGGTCATCTTGTGTAACACATTATACATGCACACCGAGTGTTCAGACCTTAAAAAGCATAATTGGGTCTGCATGCACGATGTATTCAGCTCACCTAGGGGCATATTAGCATGGAACCTTGTTAAAATTATATAAAGATTTGCAGGGCATCTAACCTGGGCTTCTATAGGAATTCTATAACGTATATTAGCAAGCCCATTATCGCCGTTTTAGCGGCAGTTTCCTACCAATAAAAGGGGCGATAATCAATCGCCCTTGCTTGATAATATGGCCCGGAGTTCGGCTTGTTGTTGGGCCAATAAAATCCCGATGACTTACATATTTCAAAGCTGAGAGCACAGTGGCCAGTGGGATTCGTAACATTTGTGGCAAGCAACAGCGGGGAGTGCAGGGAAGACTCTAAAATACATTGAAGTAAAAAATGTCAGATTATTCTCGGTTTAATAATACCATTACAGCTTCAAAACTGGAAGTCCTAGTTGAAACACCATGGGCTAGATCATATTTGAGGTGTTTTATTTTAGTTTTATTTTACTTACAAATGCTCACAAGCCTACACTGAAAGCAATATATATCTACTAATGGAATAGATGGAAGCTCGAAAACTTTCCCAACTTTCTTACAAATGTCTTTAGAGGCAGGACTTCTGGCCGGAAGGGGAATGGATGTTAGGCTGCTGTTCTGTACCGTTTCCCTTTACTACTCATGGTTAAGGTAAAGCTCAGAAGCCTGTACCCTTTAACTAACGCCCACCCTTACTGGGACAGAAATCTGTAAGTATATCACAACTTTACACAACCCTTATTAAATTATGCCAAAGCATGGGTATCAGTTGGACTTCCATATAAGGTTTTGCTTCACTTTAGGTTAACCCTCTGAATGTTTGTGTGTTGCAGTGAAAAGATCAGCTTGATTGAATATTCCATGACCACAGACTTTACCAAAGCGCAATGTTGTGATGGTTGGATTATTGAAGGGGTCTCTATGATCCAGTTGATCAAGGATTTCTCCAAACCATAAACAAATTCTGCCAATGTGAGTGCTAATGAAGCTTGCTGGTTGGTTTCTGATGACTGTGCTTACGGGCACTCCTGGTTCATGTCGGTCAGAATTTGCCCACTTTACCTTCATTGGCTTCCGATAAAACAACAAGCTCAATTCAAGGCTCTCTGTCCGGTCTTTAAGTCCCTGATGGGGATCGGCCCAGAAGACTTAAATAAGCGTATTCAATGGTATGTCCCTGGGAGAACGCTGCTCTCAATGGAAGCAAAGCGGGCGATTGTTCCCAGAGCTAAAAAGGCTAACTGGGGTAGAAAGAACTTTGTCCTAAGAGCCGCCAATGCCTGGAACGCCCTTCCGTTATATCTAAGGACTGCCACGGAGCTCCTCTCTTTCAGGAAAGATCTGAACACTTGGTTGTTTTCTGCTTAGTCTCAGTCTGGGCTCATGGGCTGAGGGCACCAGGTAGATAGTGCTCAGCAGCAGGACACCCTTGGGTAACAGTGTACTTTATAAGCCTATATAACATAACACTATGAAGTCCAATCTGCCGCATTGCAATGCCAATTAAAGCATTTCCATAGCCAGATTTCAATGAAGGTTCCAAACAGATTAGTAAGCATGGGGCAAACTTTCTTAGGTAAGGAATTTGATTTCACGAAGGCTTTATAGTTTAGTAGCTTGTGTCTTTTAATTCTGTCACACATTCTAGGTGTTGTGTTGATGTTGAATGACACAACATTGAGGTCATTAATATCGACCAATAGCAATATTGATTCAGTACATCAACTACTATTATGAAAATGATGATGTAAGCATCTACAGGGAAGTATAGATTTACTCTTCTTAAAGCCACATCTACTTACTATGCTGATATAGAGGAAGGGAGAGGTGTGGCGCAGCGGCCAGAGTGGCTGACTTGTGGTTCTGAAAATTCTGGATTCGTATAATCGTTCTGGACTCGAGAATTAAAACTTCGTCGAAGTATGACGAATTTGGTATCAAAAGACCGAGAATGACTAGCACAACATGTACATATATTTTCAGCACATTCGAGTGACGATTTCACCTCGAAATTGTCATTTGCGTTCTGAACCCTTGGCTTCCATTTATGTGTTGCCCTTTACATAGGCCTTAATCCAGCTGAATTCAATTCCACAAGGACACATACTCCTTAATCGACTTTTCTTTGACCTATGCAAGTTGGAACCATTGCCCCAGGCCAAACTCGTTAGGTCAGTTCCCCTCCCAGTGGCCGTACAAGATAGCATCAAGGCTCAACAAGCCATAAAACCATTTCAGCGCGCACACCTGCCGTATCTCGCTCACATCTGTCTCCACTCCTTTTCTTCATTTTCTTTATGATGGGGAGGTGCCCGTTTTTATTGGGGGTCCAGCGATATCTGATGAAATGTTGGGCCTTGCCAGGTGATTTGTTATGGGCAGCACAACATGAAATATGTACATGTCATCATGACTCTGCTTTTCTTTTGTAACCAAAACCTGTAAATGATATATTGCAAATTCGAAGAATGTTTGCCTGATGCCGAATATTCTGTATAAAGAGAGAAGCCTGACTTTATAAATTCGAGCAGTCTCCTGAGAATATACTCCCCATGTGTTGTACTTCTAGGACACTTGTTACCTTGGTTGCAGCCAATAAAATCGATCCTTGACTTCACTTAGAAGACTCTGAGTTTCAGTAGGTCTGAATCAGGAAGAACTCGAGGTCTCTGGGTGTACCCTGACACCGCTGGGTTGCCGGTTCTGTGCCGGTTCTTAAAAACCCAGTACCTCAGTTGGCGCCCAACGTTTGGGGCGATTCCAGTGGTACCAGCCCAGCCAGAGGTTCGTGAGGAGCTTCGTTTGGAAATTCCGGAGGACGGCCAACCACTTCAACGACCCCTGCATGTCGACGTGGTCCGAAGGTCTTTGCTGCGAGGTTCCCCGCTTCCCAACGGCTACGAAGGACTGCTGCCCTGACTATCGCCCTAATTTGGTCCCTTGAAGTTTGGTAGAGCGAAACACTGAGATGAGTCTTCTGGTGAAGTCATCGATATTTCAGTTAAGTATAAGTGGAGCGTCTCCCAGTCCTTAGTTGGTTCTTAGTTTTGGGTATCCCTTGGGATAGTTTTGTTGGTACTTGCAAGCACCAAAACCGAGGGACTTGTGTATTCACAAGAACTATTGTAATCGATAATCCTTCGAAGTTTGGAACTAGACTAGAGAGCGAAGATGCCTAGTCTTAGACTTGGAAATTTGTTTTGTCTTGGTGGTAATAATAGGGACTCCCGATTGGAGGACACATGTCCGGTTCCTCCGGTTGGAACTCCAACTTACGAGTTATATGTGAAACATGGGGTAGGCCCCATCACATACAATGAAGTGTGGATTAAATACACCAGAAAAGATGGTGTTTTAAAATGGCCCCAATATGGTAGCTTTGATACCGAAATCTTAGATAACCTTGAAGGTAAACTGTTCAAAAAGAAAGCCCGGCCGGCAATGTTTGACTCTTTCCGCCTATGGCGTAAAGAAGCCAAACAGAAGGAAATCAAATTAGCTAAGAAAAATAAGAGAGAAGGGGGACTTTCAGTAATGCAAGCTGCTATACAGTTTAAAGACAATGAAGAAGAGCAGATGAGTGAGCAGTTGCACAGGCAACGTAAAATGGCAATAGATAAATGCTATCCAGTTTTGCTGTCTCTTCAGCAAGAGGCAGCAAAAGAGCGTGAAAAAGATCCGTTAATTTCGCATTTATTAAGTTCGCCACCCCCTATGCGCAAAATGCCACCGCACCCCCGCAGCCTTTAGTTGTGCAACCTGCACCTTCTGTTCCTCCACAGCACCCACCAGCTGTTCTTCAGCTGACTCCTGCTCCTTCGGTGCAGCCTCCTCAAGGCCCACCGACCACTCCTGTTTTACCTGTACTCTCTATTTCTCCTAATGCTCCCTCTACGATTTTGCCTAGCGCTCCTTCTATTTCTCCTGATGTCTCCTCTGCTATTGTCTCTGCCCCTGCCTTGTCTCACCCCGTTTTTCCACCCGTTCTTCCTTCAGTTTCACCTTCCATTCAGCAGAAAATGGCCAGCACTGTCACTAACCTTTTCTCGCCTCTTTTTGGGTCGCCTACTACGACCCCTAACATGGAACGCAGACAGTTGCGAAGTCGACTGCCTGACTATCAAGAGAGAGACTCATTGAATCGTTTAGCACGAAAATGGGTTATGGACACTGTAAAATATGATATAGAGTCTGTCATGGAGGTCTTCCATCAATGGGAAGCACCGACGCAGAGATATGTTTTCGAACAGATGTGTGTTTTCCTTTGTGAGGATTTGGAAGACAATGATTTAGAATGCATCCCGCAGGAATTGTGTCGTGTACGGTTTAAGTTTGGAGAGGGTATGATTGTAGGTCCCGATGTCGAGAAAGCGATTGAAATATTGTTATCATATCGGTGTAAGGGGAACAGCTCTGGGTCACAATCTGAGCCTAGTGCATCTGGTAGGAAAAAGGTGCGACAATACCCTATGAGAGAAGTTCCCCCACAATGGAGAGAGGGCGACACAACTGTTAACCCACCTATTCTGCCACATTTTCAGCGTGTATGGGTACATGTCCCATGGAAGCGAGCTGAAGTTTTAGCACTCAAACAGACATTACCTGATCCGCGTAAGAATCCTGCAGGGTATTGTGGTATATAAATAAATAATACCGGATCTAGGTTTGACTGGACATAGTAATAACAGATAGCTCAATAAATAAGAGTCAAGATTCGAGGTAGTAGGAGTTTGCAGGTTTAATACAGCATAAGGACAGGAACAGGACAACCTGCACAGGAATAGGATGGCAGCGCTGCCTGGGGCAGGATCAGGATCGGCGTAAGGGATAACATTTAATAACAGTGCACAAGCATATATACTAAAACAATTGCATTACAATACATACGATAGGCGGAGCAGTGGGTGTGGTCAATAGCAGTCGCGAAAGATAAGGGTGAAAATGGGTGTAACAGGAGGCGTATACATAGACATGTGATGTAAACGTAACAGAATATGTCATAAATGGGGCGGAAACATGGAGGGGGCTACCTAAGGAGCCGGGACCTCTAACCTAATGGTGCGCGCAAACTGACAATGACGTGTTACTAGGAGAAGCTGGGGGCTATGACTTCTGTGCTAGGAGCAGAGACTGAAGTCTGGAGAGTCAGGGCGACATGTACCTAACACTATCTAGTATCTGATGTTTAGAGAACATGTTGATATAAACTAAAAGTTATCGGGGTAAAGGCTAACAGACTCTAAGACTGGTGCATGCATTATTCTACATGTAGTGCGTGTTGAAGAATATTAAATGACCATAAATACAGTATTTCTCTTACATGGAGACGTAAAGACTAGACGATGACGGAAACTATTGATGCGATTCAGTAGCTTAGGAATGCAGAGAAGGAGGGCTGGACTGATAACTAGAATCATAACATACTTTTGGCAGACTAGCAGGCAGAGTCAGGCTGAGCCGGGCACTGTGAGGCAGGAAGTAAGTGAAGGGTCAGGAACACAGGTGGGGGCTGTATCGCTCCTCAGCGAGGGCTCAGGAGACAGGAGCTGAATCTGGTGTCCGGGCCCTTTTGAGGCCTAGAAACGGGGACTTTTCAATGAAATAACGTGCACACTGGGAAACGTGGCAACGTAGCTTTACATAGGCCTAATACTCGTAGCTTTCACGAGAACTGGGAACTGGCATACTAGAGATGGACACAACTATAATTGCGTCTTTAATCGAACATGGGGAATACATATGCATATTAATCATGCACACATAACATAAGATGGGGAACACGTAGGGACACAGAACATGGCAAAATTTACTTTTCCACATTCCCTCCTTGTCACTACGTGTCCATCAGGAAACATCAATATTCATGATACCATCTATCATTTCATACAGTATCATTTGCTCGTCTCGAATTTTCTTGGAACGGGATTTAGAACGGGACTTGGGACTAGGAATACAAGAGGTAGCACAAATGCCGCAAATCGCAGGGCCACATTGTATACAGAGGCAGCAACTGAATATGATCGCTACTGCAATACCTAGAAAGGACAATACTTTCCATCCCCAGGCGGAAATTATATTCCAGAACCAACCGGACCATGTCCAGGTGCCTGGATTTTGGTGTAACATATGGGCAATTTTATGGAGTCTGGTTATAGCTGAATAAACAGACGGCGCGTTATTAGGAATGAAAATGCAGCAACTAGATCCGATGACTCTACATGCCCCGCCCCTATCGGCCAGTATGACGTCAAGGACGAGACGATTCTGGAGCACGACAATTCTCATAAAGGATTGCTCTTCGGTTAAGTTACCTAGAGCAGAGGTAGTTTCAATCACTACTGCTTCAAGGGTTCTGGTTAATCTACGTATCAGTTTACTATTCACGACAGTACCTAAGTAGGGAAAGACACCTTTATTGATATCTATGTATTGTTCTAGAGCAGTTTCAGTATAATCGACAACCGGGAGGTCTCTCTTGTGTCTAGTATGTACTAGGTGGGAATTCCTATGGTAGTCTGGTGGGGCTAGAAAAACTGGTGGCAGTAGGAAGGCAATGTAACAGGTTCCCTCCCAATCGAGGGGCAGACGAACATATGCGGTCTGACCACAAACAAAATAAGAATGACGTGAAGCTTTGAAAATAGATTTCCCACTGTCACTATACTTGACAATAGTAGTACAATCACTATGTCCTACATGTACGGAACCATTCTTTCGGACACATAATTCGCCTTTGACTGGTAGTACTGACATAGCAGGTAAGTCTGGAGTAGAATCAGACTGAACATTCAGGACCATGAAATTCGAAGAATAATTACCTAAATTATAAACTTCATTTTCTAGATCTAACCCTGTTCTGTGGGGAAGACCTTGCTTGTCTGGAAAACATGTACTGTTAAGAAAAGACATATCTGTTGAGGATGACGTTAACGTGGACCATGCTCCACATGAACCATTATGTGAAAATGGATAAGGAAAGAGTGGCAGAACTCCCTTCGGTGTCTGGAAAGGGGGGAGTCGACGACACACCCAACAATTAGTGGCATTGCTGGTCTGGTGTGAATAATGTAACATGCGGATAAATGAGTTGTTACGCATAGCAAGACGATAAGAAAGTTCATGAGGAGGCAGATCACTAAACGTGTGTTCTACTGTAGCATTAGAAGACTTATTTACATGAGAAACTGGAAAACATAAATAAAATGCATAACTTGTGCAGGTAATCATAAGGCTGAAAAACAATATGAAACTTAGAAAAACGATATATCGGATTGAGTTTTGACTAACTCTCTCACTATGGGGGTCTATTTTATACATGTCAGAAACCGGTCTAACCGTTTCACCTAGGGGAGGACTTAGACAATCAAACTGGCTGACTTATTTTACTAGACCTTAATTTCTTCTTATACTCCTGTTGCGGAGTTTTCTCTAACAGGGAGGGATTTGTATCATTGTCTTTTGCGGGACAGTCCTTGAGAATAGTACTTTGGCAGTCTTTAAAATCCTCGGGAATGTTCTTGGAAACAGTCTTTAGTCCATAAAATTTCTTTACATGCGACAAATGTACCCAGCCCTTCCTGCCTTCCAGCTTGACGGCAGTACGGGTGGCCAGGAGGACCTGTTTTGGCTCCTTCCAGCGGGGCTCCAGCGGACTTGAACGATCAAAGTTCCTTACAAGAACCAAACTTCCGGGAACGATGTCATGCGGTGCCACCTCGGTATTGTCTGGAAATGCGGCAGAAACCTGTGAACGACAAGAGCGTAGGGCAGACATCAAGGAAGCTAGGTAATCTGTCAGCATATTACTTGAAACATCTGTAATACTTCGAGGTCTAGGTGTACCCCACATATTAGGGGGGGCGGCCGAATACGACCTCGTACGGGGACAGACCTGATCTGGAATGTGCGACCATGCGCATATAAAACAAAGCAACTGGCAGAGCTACTAACCAGTCTACACCTTTTTCTTGACAGACTTTGGCAATGCGGATTTTCAGGGTCTGATTATGTCTCTCTACGAGACCGGCTGCTTCAGGATGGCGTACACAATGGAACTTCCACTGGTACCCTAACAAAAGGGAAACGTGCTTCATTAATTCAGATGAGAATGGCTGGCCGTTATCAGAATATACGACCCTAGGGAGTCCATAACGGGGGAAGAATTCACGAACCAACTGCTTGGCAGTGGTCGTGGCTGTGTAATCTGGAACTGGATATGCTTCTGTCCATCTAGACAAAGCGCATACAACTACAAGGACATACTTGAAACCTCGACATCGCTCCATCTGAATATAATCCATCTGGAGGACTTCAAAAGGGTGGTCAGGGGGTTGGAATCCACCTTGTTCCACCGGGACACTTTTACCTGGATTAAACTGGCAACATATCATACAGGTACGGACTTTCTGCTTGGCTGCAGCTCGTAAATGCTTGTTAAACCAAATGTTCTGGATACTGTCTAACATGGCTTTTTCTCCTAAATGTGCTGGACTATGTGCGGTATTAATAATGACTTGAACCATAGAGTCGGGGAGAAACCATGTGGCTTTTCCCTTCGTCACCCATCCCTGATCTGTCTGGACCCCTCCTTGTTCGGACCATTTCTTGATTTCATCAGGAGTAGCATGTAACTGGATATCTATGACATCTTGAGTAGGGTCCTTAACTGTCATACAGGTAGTCGGATCTGGAGTACGTGTCTGTGTCGGATTAACTGAAATGTCTGTAGTCTGTGCTGTAAGCTTGGCTGTGCGATCTGCTAGATCATTACCTTGAGAAATAATGTCAGTAACTTTCGTATGTGCTTTGAACTTCATGATAGCAATAGATGTCGGTAAATGTATGGCATCTAACAGAGCTTGAATAAGGAGACCATGCTGAATCTTGGTTCCATGAGAAGTCATGAAACCTCTCTCCTGCCAGAGCACTCCGAAGTCGTGTACAACTCCGAATGCGTAGCGTGAATCTGTGTAAACATTGACTTTCAGATTCTTGGCGTGTATGCAGGCTTGTGTCAGAGCAACTAGCTCTGCTGCTTGAGCAGACAGGGTGTCAATACGGTGTGTTTCAATAACTTCAGTGTCAGTAGTCACTGCATACGCGGCTACTAGTTCTCCTGTACTTGTTCTCATACATGAACCATCCACGTAAAGTGTCAGATCAGGATCTGGTAATGGAATATCTGTCAGATCTTGTCTTGGCTTTGTCATAGTGTTAACTACTTCCACACAGTCGTGTGTGGCAGGATTTGAAGTAACTGACGGTAACAGTGTAGCAGGATTTAGAACGTTGCAGCGTCTGATTTCTATGTGTGGCTGGAACAGTGTCAGTTCATAACCTGTTAAACGTGCAATTGTCAAGTGCTGAGTCTGTGTTCGGTTTAAAAGAACTTCCACGGAGTGTGGAACTTGTACTGTCAGGGAGTGTCCTAATACTATGGAATCACTTTGTCTGATAGCTAGTGCTGTGGCTGCAACTGACTTGAGGCACGCAGGCAGAGCCTGGGCTACTGGATCTAATGTGCTCGAAAAATAAGCACAGGGCTTGTATTGTCCGGCTTGATCTTGTGTGAGAACAGATAATGCTGTACCATCACGTTCTGTGACAAAAAGTGTAAAAGGCTTACTGTAGTTCGGTGTAGCTAGAACAGGAGCTTGGCATAAAGCTTTCTTTAACTCATTGAAACTAAGTGTATGTTCAGATGTCCAAGGGAGGACAGTCGATACGGCTGCCTCCTGTGTCGTTAACTGTATCAGTGGTTTAGCTAGAAATGCATACTGAGGAATCCATTGTCTGCAATAAGAAGTAAGGCCGATAAAAGCACGTACCTCCTTCTGTGTCTTGGGCTGAGGAAGACTCGCTATTAACTGGATACGGTCTGGTGTCAACTGCCTACCCCACTTGGACAGTAAGTGGCCTAAGTAGATCACTTGCTGGACACAGAATTGAAGCTTCGAAGGGGACACCTTGTGCCCCATCTCGGCAAGGAAATACAAGACTGTAAGTGATGCTCGCTCGCAAGCACGTTCAGAACGGGCTGTGATCAGTAGATCATCGACATACTGGAGCAGGGCAGTGTCTGTTGGCATGTGAATATTGTCTAGTTGTCTCTTAAGTGCTTGACTGTAAATACTAGGGCTTTCTGTGAAACCTTGAGGAGCTCGTGTGAACTTATAGCTCCTTCCATTGAAACAAAATCCGAAAAGAAACTGGCTGTCTGAATGAATGGGGACACTGAAAAATGCGTTCTTGAGGTCAATGACTGTAAAAAATATTGCCTCAGAATCAATGGCTGTCAATAGGGATGAAATATCTGGAACAACTGGGTACTGGGGAATAATACATTTATTGAGTTCTCGAAGGTCAATCACTAATCGATATACTGGGGGTGCATTTGGATCAGTACGTTTCATGACTGGAATGATCGGAGAATTACATACATTGGAGTCAGTTTCTACAACTACTCCTTGAGCCATGAGCTCGTCAATAATTTTGGATAAGGCTGCTACAGCCTCAGGTGGTAATCTGTACTGTCTGATTCGTGGCAGGACTACACCTGGTTTGAGAGTCACACGGTGGGGTGTGATTTGCATGAAGCCAACATCAGTTGGCCCTTGCGCCCATAGATGCTGCGGAACATTTGACAATCTCGGATCAAAATCTCGTAATACATAGTGACCCTTGAAGTCACGTAAAAACAAACGTATTCCCTCTGGGGAGCAGCAAATAACTGCACCTAATTCTTTCAGTGTCTTAATGCCTAACAAATTTTCTGGACATGACTTCGTAAGTAACAGATCAGTAGTGCGGGACAATGGACCTACTTCTAGAGTAACTGGCTTAGATATCTCGTTTACAATAGGCTTTCCTGAAAATCCAAGGGAAACATTTCTAGAGCCTGAGAGCGGAGCCCCTGGAACTTCGGCGTGACTGATGGTCGTCCTACTTGCCCCTGTATCAATCAGAAACTTTCTGTCTTTCCCTAGTACTTGACTATGAACATAGGGACCTTCTTGATCTACAGGAATCTCGATGAGAGGCAAGCCTACCTCCCTCTCTAGGCTGTTTCATGAGTACTGTTGATACTCTGGATACTCTGTCTGAGCATACTGGTACATCTGCTGTGTAACATGCTGTGTTGCAGCAATAGGCTGCGGTGCTGGAACTGTCTGTTGTGCATTCTGTGGCTGAGAAGTCTGTGAAATTTGTTCTTGTCTCGGCGGACGTGGTCTTTCTTTAGTCTTACCAGTAGCTATATTGTGTTTCAGAACTGCACACTCGTTTATGAAATGACCTGGCTGTTTACAATAATTGCATGTCCCTTTAACGGGAGCTGCAGGATGACTGGCTTGATTCGGACCCCTCTTCTGACTGTCTTGAGGAATAGATTGTGCAACTAGTACTTTCATTTTCGTGTCTTTCATACGTTTTCTCTCGTGTTCTTGCTCTTCTCTGATTCTATTCTGGTGGTACTGGAGCATCTGTAACATCTGGGACGGGGTACTAGCTTGCCATGTACTTTCGACTTTCAAAACTCGATTCTTAACTTGTGGACTTGAATTCTCGACTAATTTAGTAACAAAAAGATGAGGGTATGACTCGCTACTCGTCTTCAAGCCACTGTTTATAATGAAACATTTCTCGAATCTAGAATAAAAATCACTAGTATCTTCATCTTGTTTCTGTTTACAGGCTGAGATTGCATCCCAGTCTTCCTTTTTAGTGGCTAATAATCTGGGTAAAACTTGTATTAACAGTTCTGGTAATTCTTTACATTTATCTCCAAGACCGGTACCTGGTACTCGTATCTTATCTTCAGCTTCTAGAACTGCCCAATCGATCTTTTTCTCTCCCACCTCCCATTCTTTTTCCTTGAGTTTTTCATATATGCCTGCGGGCAATAGGACTTTTAACATTTTAATAATATCCGGATACGTGTATTCTCCCATACCGAGCATGTCTTTTAATTCTCGGTGGAACCCTGCTGGATCTTTGTCGTGACAAGGGATTAATTTCTTCATCTCTAAGAGATCCATCTTTGTAATCGGGGTGTAAACAAATACTCTTTGCATTTCACCATCTGCTGTCCTGACTGGGTGTACTTCTCGTAACGGATTCTGTCTATCTATGTAAAACGGTTTACTTTCTGGAGGTGAGACATGAACAAAACGCGGGTTCAGAAACATACTATATTTGTGACGCTGTTCTAGAATGACACTAATTAAATCGGTACCTAAACCTTTCCATCTATACTGGAGTAACTCGTTCAGGACATCATGTAACGGACCTGGATCGGAATGTTGACCCTCATACAATGTGATGAGGTGCTGGATCAT
This sequence comes from Lissotriton helveticus, assembly GCF_964261635.1. Classification (NCBI taxonomy): domain Eukaryota; kingdom Metazoa; phylum Chordata; class Amphibia; order Caudata; family Salamandridae; genus Lissotriton; species Lissotriton helveticus. Next base: position 21,605,150 of record NC_136064.1, read on the forward strand.
ATACATACCCACCAGTCGTTGCTCGGCTGGGGGCAATTTCAGAAACATTTGTGCCACTATTTCGTCTGGAAAAGTGGTAGAATCAGTAATCCATCGGACTGCTGATCGGGCTAATTCTTGTTCATGCATAGTACTTAACTCACTATAACCGATTCGTGATTTCAAAATGTGATCGGTAGCTTGAAATACTTGTTCTAGAGAACCTTGTTCTGGTGCTGGATGATGAAAAACTGACTTGCGTTCTAGGCGTAAATGGCGGTCTGGAAATCTAGATTTTCCTACATACGCTATTCTAGCGGGATTCTCGTCCTCTACCTCTTCTGTAGGAGAGTCATTCTCTTTCTCGCTTACTTGTGCTGCTTTACGTTGTTCGTGTAACCTTATTATTTCCTTACGAATTTTCTTGTACATACTCTCTATACTACTGATGGTTCTGTGCTTACCCTCGGCTATATTATCACTCCACCTCGTCAGGGTTCTCATTTCGGCCGGATCTTTGGTCGGATAATCTTGTTCCCTTATTAAACAATTAATCAGAAACTTTAATATCATGAGCTGGATCTCAGCTTTCCTTTGAGACATGGCTTCGCCAATACTTTCTGGATCATCCCCTGTACGGATGAAACGATATATTCTGTCTAGATCTTCTTTCATATCCGGTAGGGTGTCCAAATACCCGGTCACCCGTCTTACACGTATGGAATATATAACCGTACTATCATCGCCTGTGACTGGATCATAGCGGCATTCAGTAAGAGCTCGTCGGATTTCTGCAACGGACTTATATTTGGGCGTACGCTGTAACGCACGTTCATGTAACTCGACTAACGTTACACGTTGGTGTGGTGGCGGGGTACCAGGAGGACCTCCTCCTACGGCCCCTAAACTGGAATCGTCGACTGATACTCTTCGTGCTGGCAGAGTGGCTGATGTGGCGAGAAATTGTAATGTAGGCTGGACCGGGGGTACCGTAGCAGGTACTGCAAAGGGTGCCCCGGTGTCTGGAGGAACAGGTATTGCATGATTTACAGGGACTGGCGGAACAGGATTTGCATATTCTGGGACTGTGTCATCCAAGTAGGACGAGAGAAAAATATCAGCTGCGGTCGGTTTGTGACGTAACTTGGTCGGAACTAATGGTGGCGGAAAATTACTGGATGCCTCCGGGGTCGCTTTTGGCAAGCCCTCGGCAAGAAGAGGATACATACCCTTAATGAGGGCATTCCTCTGTCTGTCTGACTGTTCGGTTTTGACTCGTTCACCTATCTCGATTAATTCCCTTTCGTGGGCTCTTTCTAAGGATTCTCTACTTAATTCTGACTTTCTGATTTCTTTTTCGGTTCGTTTATGAGATTCTTTGCGCCATAACTCGATGGCATCTTTCTGTGACTGTCTGGCTTTCTTTTTCCATAATGCTTCTTCTACTCGCATGATGCACTCGGCATCCCACGTACCTGATACGGGCCATCTATACTTTTCTTCTAACTCTTTGGTGTACTCCACCCATAAATCTAGATACAATATGGCACTTATGCCATGCTTCTGATACATAAAATGACCTGGACTGTCCCTAGGCGGGACAGGAACTGCTTCTTCTAACAGACCTTTCCTAGTTCTTAACTGACGTAGTTTGGAAAACAACGGCATGACTGGACTGTAATCTAGACACAATTACAATACACAATGAACACGATAATTACACCACTTTCATACCACGACATTAAAATACATGAATGACATTTAAAAATAACAGTCTGAACAGAATACTACCTGGAATACGGAAAACAGAATACATGAATTTTCTCGAGAACAGAACTGACTAGAACAGAAACTAGATGCACTGCTGAAACAGTACGAAACTTACCGGTCTCATAAAGAGACACGTCAGGACCCGCATCCACCGGAGTGGACACTTCGTTTTGGGTCTGTGTACCACCAAAACCCACGGACCAGAGTCAATTAGATTGACCCTGTCTAGATACTACCCCAGCAACGGTACTCACCGGGCAGCAGGAACGGAAGGCCTCGGACTGGACTGGACTGCTTCGACGCCGGACGGACGAACTTCGGACTTCTGTTACGGGTGGGCCTCCGGATACCTCGGACCTTGGACTCTCGGCTTGGGCTCTGGTCGGGACTCGCCGCGTTCCTCCACCGCCTCGTCTGGATGCTGGACCGCAACCTCCGTCTCCTCCGTGGGCCTGAGGGATACTTGAAGCAGAAATATCTGCCGGTGCGCAGAAGAGTTCCGTCACGGCTGCAGAGGGTCAGGGGGCATACGTGGCTTCACCGGCGCGTGGGGAAAGGGCATGTCCCTGTTCGGGCGCCATTATGTGTTATATAAATAAATAATACCGGATCTAGGTTTGACTGGACATAGTAATAACAGATAGCTCAATAAATAAGAGTCAAGATTCGAGGTAGTAGGAGTTTGCAGGTTTAATACAGCATAAGGACAGGAACAGGACAACCTGCACAGGAATAGGATGGCAGCGCTGCCTGGGGCAGGATCAGGATCGGCGTAAGGGATAACATTTAATAACAGTGCACAAGCATATATACTAAAACAATTGCATTACAATACATATGATAGGCGGAGCAGTGGGTGTGGTCAATAGCAGTCGCGAAAGATAAGGGTGAAAATGGGTGTAACAGGAGGCGTATACATAGACATGTGATGTAAACGTAACAGAATATGTCATAAATGGGGCGGAAACATGGAGGGGGCTACCTAAGGAGCCGGGACCTCTAACCTAATGGTGCGCGCAAACTGACAATGACGTGTTACTAGGAGAAGCTGGGGGCTATGACTTCTGTGCTAGGAGCAGAGACTGAAGTCTGGAGAGTCAGGGCGACATGTACCTAACACTATCTAGTATCTGATGTTTAGAGAACATGTTGATATAAACTAAAAGTTATCGGGGTAAAGGCTAACAGACTCTAAGACTGGTGCATGCATTATTCTACATGTAGTGCGTGTTGAAGAATATTAAATGACCATAAATACAGTATTTCTCTTACATGGAGACGTAAAGACTAGACGATGACGGAAACTATTGATGCGATTCAGTAGCTTAGGAATGCAGAGAAGGAGGGCTGGACTGATAACTAGAATCATAACATACTTTTGGCAGACTAGCAGGCAGAGTCAGGCTGAGCCGGGCACTGTGAGGCAGGAAGTAAGTGAAGGGTCAGGAACACAGGTGGGGGCTGTATCGCTCCTCAGCGAGGGCTCAGGAGACAGGAGCTGAATCTGGTGTCCGGGCCCTTTTGAGGCCTAGAAACGGGGACTTTTCAATGAAATAACGTGCACACTGGGAAACGTGGCAACGTAGCTTTACATAGGCCTAATACTCGTAGCTTTCACGAGAACTGGGAACTGGCATACTAGAGATGGACACAACTATAATTGCGTCTTTAATCGAACATGGGGAATACATATGCATATTAATCATGCACACATAACATAAGATGGGGAACACGTAGGGACACAGAACATGGCAAAATTTACTTTTCCACAGTATTACAAAGAGTTGTCACAAACTGCTGGATCATGTATAATGAATTTAGCCGATATAGATATGCTATTTGGGAATGTTGTTCCACAGCCTTTATGGAGTAAGATTCGTCATACAAATCACGATCAGGAATTAGGTGACTCATGGGCTAATATTGCTGCCACTGATGCCCGACAAGTTGGTGGTGCCAAGCCTGAGCCTTTGATAGCAGAACTCCCCGGTAAAATAGTAGATTACATGAAAACGATAATGCCTGCAATACGTGTAAATTGGGACAAGTTGTCTGCGTGCAAGCAGAAGAAAGAAGAAACTGTCTCAGATTTCTTCACCAGGTTTGAAGAAACATTAGTCGATCACAGTGGTCAGGATATGACCACCGAAGGAGGTCAGAGATTGTTCGTCAATAAATTTGTGCACAATCTACTTCCAGAATTGTGTAAAAAGTTAAAGGATTCAGAAAGTTATTGGGCAGTTTCATCTTCAGCGCAGATATTAGCTACAGCACAGTACTACGAAAATAGGGACAAAGACGAGAAAGACAGAGCAGAAAAGAAAACTAAGGAGTTGAAAACGAAGGTTTTGTTACAACAAGCATATCCGCCACGTGGTGGTGGTAATCAGAATAATAGTGGCCAGAATTACTATCAGAATAACTTTCAGCACCCTCAACAGTATCAAAGGAACTCGCAAAGAGTCGAGTATACTCAGCCACGTGTCACTGTAGGCCCCAATCAGTGTTCATATTGCAAGGAAGAAGGTCATTTTAAGAATAATTGTCCAATTCTGTTACAGCGTGCAAATGGTGGTTCAAACACAAGAGGTCGAGGTGTTCAGCAAGCCTCTAGAGGTAGAGGACGTGGAAACGTCCCCCAAAACGCACGTCCACTTCCACCACAAAATTCTATGAATAGGTTCGATCAGCAGAACAACACATCTGACAGAACAGCTCAATACTATGTTGATGATTACTATACAGAAAGTGAGAATTGGGAAACTTATGATTGCTAGGACAGCCATAGACAAAGAGAGGGAGTTGTTTCAGTTCCAGTAGATCAGAGTGGACCATACGTTGAGGTGATTACATCAGGTGTGTCAGAACCTTTTCTGTTGGATACTGGTGCTATGAAGAGTTCTATTATGCACTCCAAACTCCCTGGCGCACCTTTGTCTGGCGAAACGAACGTTTCTGTAGGTTTTTCTGGCGCCCCGGTTAGAAACCCGATTTCTAACCCTTTGTCTCTTTCTGTTGGTCCTTGTGAATTAGAAGCACCCCTCATTCTGACAACAGGTTGTGGTGAAAAGTTGCTAGGATTGGATTTGTTAAAAAGATTGTATGCAACTTTATACTGTTCTCCTTCAGGAGTACAACTTAGTTTAGGTAAGAAAGTGGTTTCTCCCATGTACCTGTCAAGAGACAAACTTCCAGCAGAATTGTCGTTTCTTCCAGATATCCTTTGGTCCTAATGATGTGGGTCTTTTAGAAATACCACCATATGTTGTAACATTGAAAGCCAACGTGAAAATGCCACGAATTCCCCAATACCGAATTTCTAGTGAAGGTGAAAAAGCGTTGCTAGTGATCGTTTATGAATTAATTGAAAAGGATGTGATTGATGAAACACGAGGCAACGTTTGCAATAGTCCTGTTCTGCCTGTTTTAAACAAACTGACCCTTCTCAGCCACCCGTGTACAGATTCGTGATTGATCTTAGAGAGGTCAATAAAATAGTTGTGCCACAATTCCCAGTTGTCCCCGACATTACCACATTATTGACTATGATTCCAGCTTCTGCCTCTTGGTTTTCGGTGATTGACCTGAAGAATGCTTTCTTCAGCATCCCAATTGCTGAGGAGAGCAGGGATATTTTTTCCTTCAGTTTAGGAGGTCGCAGCTTCCGCTTTAAACGCGCTCCTCAGGGCTACTGTGAAAGTCCATCGATATACAGTCAAGCTCTAAAAACACAGCTTGATACGATTGTTTTGCCTAAAGGTGCTACTCTTGTACAGTATGTTGACGATTTACTTATTGCTGCAGATACTGAGAAAATTTGTAAGAAAGCAACAACGTCATTGTTACGCCATCTGTGTGATTTACATCATAAGGTGTCACTTTCCAAACTGCAATACTGCCGACAAGAAGTGACCTACTTAGGTCACCTCTTGTCGAAGGAGGGAAGGAAACTGACCCCAGAGAGAATTCAGGCAATAGCGAAATTGAGTGTTTCTAGAACACAGAGAGAAGTGCGTGCTTTCTTGGGTATTACATCGTACTGTAAACAGTGGATTCCAAATTTTTCATTATTGGCCAAACCTTTGGTGGCATTAACATGTAAAGGCACACCCAATCCCATTCCTTGGTCTGAAGAGTGTCAGAAAAGTTTTCTCGAATTGCGCAGAGCATTATGTTCGCTCCTGTGTTGGGTACCCCCAACTACAGTAAACCTTTCACATTGTATGTCCACGAGAAAGAGGGCTGTGCATTGTCTGTGTTGACTCAGTTGTTTGGAGGTAGGCAGCGTCCATGTGCCTATTTTTTGTCGACTTTGGATCTGGTAGCTAAATCATTGCCAAGTTGTTTAAGAGCCACAGCAGCAGCAGCTGTTTCTATTCGACAGTCTGCTGGTCTAGTAATGAATAACACACTGGTCGTGATGGTCCCACATGCAGTAGACACGTTGTTAAATAGAACCAAGACACAGCACTTAACTAGTGCTCGTCTGTCCAGTTACGAACTGACATTACTAGCGAGTCATGTGCACATAAAAAGGTGCAGCACCTTAAACCTAGCTACGTTGTTGCCAATTTCAGAGGAATCAGATGTTTCAGAACAGCACAATTGTTTTCTCAGAACAGAGGAGGAAACAAAAGGGAGAGTAGACCTATCCGATACTCCTCTTGCTGAATGTGATGGTACGTTATGGGTGGATGGTTCATGTTTCAAGCTCCCGAGTGGTGACACAACTGCAGCATATGCTGTCACGATTTTGCATACAGTTGTTGAAGCTGCACGTGTCCCACATAATTCGGCTCAAGCAGCAGAATTAATTGTACTCACGAGAGCATGTGTATTGTCCAAGGGAATGAAAGTGACTATCTACACTGATAGTAAGTATGTATTTGGAGTGGCTCACAGTTTTGGGCGGTTGTGGAGAGAACGTGGATTCCTGACTTCGCATGGAGCTAAGATTCAGCATGGTCAGTTGGTGAATGAGCTTCTTGAATCACTGACCTTGCCTCTGCAAGTGGGGATTGTGAAATGTAGTGCTCACAAGAAGGTGACTGATGATGTTGGTCGTGGAAATGCATTTGCTGACGAAATCGCGAAAGAAACTGCGAGGAATGTGATGAGCCGAATGTATGTTGCAGGCCCTGCAAGATGGACTGGTGATGTTGGAATGTGCGAAGACACAATAGAGAGTGTGAAGTCCATTCAAGCTGAGGCCACAGAGAAAGAATTGAGTACGTGGAGAGAAAGTACGGGTAGAATGGATGCAAATGGTTGCTGGATTGAACTATCAGAGCATCAGAGATGGTTGTTACCCGATGCATATGTGTTTGCAGTGGTTACAATGGCTCATGGAATGGATCATATCAGCGTGAAAGGGATTTGCGAGTTGTTGGCTCCAGTATGGAAGAATTCAGGGATTCCCAAGTGTGCAGAGAATGTTGTCAAGAATTGCATGGTATGTTTGAAACACAATCCTGGTAGGGGAACCCCAACTCCAGCTGGTCACTTTGCACCTCCTACGTATCCGTTCGAGGTTTTGCAGCTAGATTTCATCCACATGGAGAGGTGCAACAATTTAAAATACGTACTTGTTGTTGTTTGTGCTTTCTCAAGATGGGTAGAAGCCTATCCCCTAAAAGACAATACTGCCTTGTCCACAGCAAAAGCCCTTGTGAAAGAGTACTTCCCCAGGTTCGGAATGACTAGAATGGTCTGGTCTGACAATGGAAGTGAATTTGTGGGTCGTGTGATGAAGAGAGTGTGTGAAGGGCTAGGTATTAGACAGAAATTCCACGCTGCAAATCACCCCCAATCAGCTGGATTAGTAGAATGTTACAATAGCACTTTAAAACTCAAACTGGCCAAAATCCAAGCGAGCACAGGTCTTAAATGGCCTGATGCTCTACCCTTAGCACTCCTGTCCACCAGAATGACTGTGCATTCACGAGTGAAACTTAGTCCATATGAGATAGTTTTTGGCCGGCCAGCCAATATATGGGGAGTGCCTAGACCCACAAAATTTAGTGAGCTGGAACACCCTGTTTTGCTCGATTATCTGTATGAATTGACGGCTAAATTGCGTGTTTTGCATCAACAGGTCCACAACACCCCGCCTCCGGTCTCTGAGACTCCGGGTCATGCCATTGACCCTGGTTCCTGGATTCTTGTCAGAAACTTTCAAAGAACGAAGAACGACCAGCCCAGGTGGACCAGGCCTCACCTCGTCCTTCTTTCTACAAGATCTGCGGTTCGGGTGGAGGGGAAGGTCAACTGGGTCCACGGGATCCATTGTAAGAAAATCCCTTTTCCTCCGCCTCATGACCAGTGGGTCCAGAAGGGTGTCACTGACCCAGAACCTGATACCGTGTCACATGCCGTCCCTTTTAATGATTTGCACGTAAAAAGAACTGACTCTGAACCAGAAAATGAGAACATTTCGCACAAGGCTGTGCCACCATCCAAGCTATTGAACACTGCAGAGCCTGACCTTTTGTTTCTGGATCAGACAGTACCTGGGAAACAACGATATAATTTGAGACCGAGAAAAACGAACTAATAAAACAATTTCTATTGCAATTTGAGACCAAAACCTATGGACAAATAAATATATTTGTTTTCCCTCCAAAGTACTATTTTTTGGAAAGCGCAGCTCTCCCATCTAGGAAACTTGCTTATTTTTGTTTTTCGAACCGCCATCCGGGTTCCGCTGCTAGGGCCGCGGTTGATTAAAGTCTTTGGGGTGCAGCTGACGACGTTAGGTCGGTAGTTCTGGTTGGTCCAAGGGAGTTGCCCTAGACTGACAGAAGCATCCCTTAGCAGAGGCAACCTCCCACCGCGGGCAGCACTTTAGAGAGGATGGAGTTTCCCGATGTTGAGAGACCTGCCAAACGAACGAACTTTAAGCACAAATTATGCAAAGTAATGACAAAGAAAAGTTTTTTAATGTTGTGCATTTGTATGTTATTTAGTATGATGATATTTTTAATAAGTTACGTTTTATTCTCTTTTCGTGTAACATTTGCACCCACTGCATCGCCCATACCTCCTCCTACTGTTTCCTCTCATTCTTTTCACCCCCTTCCTGACCATGAATCCAATAGAAGGTTAGAGTTCATTAATAACTCCCTCGTTCAGCTTTTGCACCAACACCACCTAGTAATGAACACAACTAACTGTTGGGTGTGTGGTCTTATGCCTCACACTACGGATAAAGGTATCCCTTATCTAGTTCTGCCATTCAGTCATAATGGCTCTGTGTGGGCATACAGAACAATGTTCATATATGCACGAGAAGTCCAACCCCTACGTTCTGTAAAAGACAACCTCAAGACTAGCGCCCTAGTCAAAGGCATAGTTGACATGATTAAGGAAGTAATTTCTTATGAAGATACTCCGGATTGTGAGATACTTGCATATGTAGGTTGGAACGTGACAGGATATGGAGCTACTTTAAGTGAGAAACAGCAAGCAAAGAGGTCTTCCCCGATCTGGATTGTACCCCATCAGGGTAACCTGTGTCTGCAAGGTATTGGCAAGAATCCCAGAGCTCAGTTAGGGAGAAGTGTCTGTACAGAAACGTATGTTTTTGGGTCTCAGACTTCCCCAGCGTTTTTAGCAGCTAAGGGTACTTATTTCATCTGCCATGATAGAGCCTATACATGGTTGCCCCCTGACTTTTCGGGCTCATGTTTTGTTTCATTCCTGTTGCCTCCCACCTACACAGCAGCGGCAGACTACCACCGGACAAGGATAGTTAGAGGTGTTTTGAGTGAAGAAGACTCTGCAGGTCAAGAATTTGGGGACTTTGCAAAGGGTTTTCTGCCGTTCTGGGGATCCATGGCTAACAGTAGGAACATAAGGCAATTGACAAGGGTAGTTGAGTCCACCGTGACCGAAACTGCTGGTGCCCTTAGTAACTTGACTGCTGAGCTCCAGTCGGATCGACTTATGACCCTTCAGAACCGGGTCGCTTTAGATGTTATACTTGCAGACCGAGGTGGGGTATGCAGATTGATCCAATCTAGCTGCTACATTTTCATCCCAGATAACGCTCCAACGGTGTACCAGGCCATCTCCAAACTACATAAGATTTCCGAATCTATTTATGTGGATAAAGGAGATTGGTCGTTAATGGGATGGTTCTGGGAACTGATATCTGCCTGGGGATGGAAAATTCAAATGGTCATTGGGATGGTCTTAGCCATTCTTTTCCTGTTCTGTCTGTGCATACAGTGTGCTCCTGCAATATGTGGCCTCTGTGTTACATCATGTGTAAGGAAGCCTGTGTCAAGAGATAAACTAAGTACTAGAATGATGTTACAGCAACATCTCAATGACTTTAGGAATATAGATCGGGACTCAGACTAACATGAGGATAGATTAATTGCCTATGTAAGGGCAAAAGGAGGGTTTGTGGTTCTGAAAATTCTGGATTCGTGTAATCGTTCTCGACTCGAGAATTAAAACTTCGTCGAAGTATGACGAATTTGGTATCAAAAGACCAAGAATGACGAGCGCAACATGTACATATATTTTCAGCACATTCGAGTGACGATTTCACCTCGAAATCGTCATTTGCGTTCTGAACCCTTGGCTTCCATTTATGTGTTGCCCTTTACATAGGCCTTAATCCAGCTGAATTCAATTCCACAAGGACACATACTCCTTAATCGACTTTTCTTTGACCTATGCAAGTTGGAACCATTGCCCCAGGCCAAACTCGTTAGGTCAGTTCCCCTCCCAGTGGCCGAACAAGATAGCATCAAGGCTCAACAAGCCATAAAACCATTTCAGCGCGCACACCTGACGTATCTCGCTCACATCTGTCTCCACTCCTTTTCTTCATTTTCTTTATGATGGGGAGGTGCCCGTTTTTATTGGGGGTCCAGCGATATCTGATGAAATGTTGGGCCTTGCCAGGTGATTTGTTATGGGCAGCACAACATGAAATATGTACATGTCATCATGACTCTGCTTTTCTTTTGTAACCAAAACCTGTAAATGATATATTGCAAATTCGAAGAATGTTTGCCTGAAGCCGAATATTCTGTATAAAGAGAGAAGCCTGACTTTGTAAATTCGAGCAGTCTCCTGAGAATATACTCCCTGTGTGTTGTACTTCTAGGACACTTGTTACCTTGGTTGCAGCCAATAAAATCGATCCTTGACTTCACCTAGAAGACTCTGAGTTTCTGTAGGTCTGAATCAGGAAGAACTCGAGGTCTCTGTGTGTACCCTGACACCGCTGGGTTGCCGGTTCTGTGCCGGTTCTTAAAAACCCAGTACCTCAGACTACAGAGCGCAGGGCTCCCAGCTCGATTACAGGCAGCAGCTCACTACCATGTGACTCTGGGCAATAGCTCACTTAGGGGATATTCACAAGCACTCAACTCCGATTAATCCCCACCTTAATGCATCAAAAGTAGAGATAGTTTTAACACCCAATTCACAAGCTGGTGCAAACTGCAGACATCGCCTGTATTCCAGCGATAACTGCCTCAAAATTTATCTCCACGGTGGACACCACCAACTAACCCTAATGAGATGCAGAGTAGGCGTTCCCTTGCAAAAACACACAAAAAACCACAACACCACTTTCACATTGAAATGCCATATCTGTGATGCGAAACAAAACCACGCAATAAGCTGCGGTAGCAGCAGGTATTTAACACCTGCCTCCTGCAGGTGTAAAGCCGGACGACTACCTGCAGTAGGCAACGGAGCCCCGCACACAGCCACACCCGAAGAACAAACAACGCCATGGAGCTACTCATCATGCAGCTCGGAGCCCCAACAGGGCCACAACACCTACCACCACTGTGAGAAGTTGGCCTGATATATGATGCTCACTAGTTCTAGTGATCACCTTGTATCAGTCCAAACAACCCTTATGGTGATTGGTTGTAAGTCAACCTTATAGACCAGCTATCCTAATGGTAGCATGGACAAAGCAGTCTTAGGCTAAACTCTTTTGGCATGTGAAGCCAGCTGTTTTACCATAATATAACCCCTTGAATACCAGATGAAAGGACACCACACAGGTTGTTATGAAAATAAACAATATATTTATTAATAACAACACCTCTGAACTGTTTATGAGATCAGAGGGCTAAGCACATGACAATACTAAGAAGGAAATACGAGTTAGCACAATATTTACACGTGTGCCTTAGGGGCACGGCAAACCATATACTAGAAACAATGGAATGCGAGGAAGGAAAGTACTGTAAGGAGATCCAGAGGCTGGAGGATCGCTGGGACTACGCTACGAAATAGGTAAGTAAGGAGCAGGAGGTCCACGGGACTCACGTGCAGAGTGGAAACTCTCACGCGGGATGTGTACCAACGTCTATGGATACTACAGTTTACAAAGTTAAGGATTCCGGACGAACCCGGCTGGATGGAGGGAAAACAACAGTGGACCTGGACACTAGGATAGTGAACACTGACTTCAGCACCTAGAAGCTTTAGTTACCTAACCCACAGGCTGCGGGTGCATAGGGCTGAAGTGGTGTCGGTTCGCTGCGTTGATCCCGGTGATGCCTGAAACAAAGAGTTGCTGGCAGGCAGCCAGATGGAGGAGACGGTGGTTCCAAGGATGGAACTAGGAAGGAGAAGTCCTGAAAGGGAAGGGGACAGAGTCTCGGTCACTAGCCAGTGACGGTGCTGGAACCAGGAGGGAACCAGATGCTGTCGCCGCGTTCAGGTGAAGGAAGGGTCGCTTCTCTCTGTAGCTGCGCGGACCAGGAGCTGTTCTTCACGACCAGGCTGGAGGCACGAGCTGTCCCACGTAGTCTGCTGCTGATGGCGGTGTTGGATCGTCGATCGGGTCAACAGGCCTTGGCCAGTGCAAGCCACGCGGTGGAACAAAGATGGCGTTTGGTGCGGACCAGGAGGGTTCGGGGTGCTTCTCTTTCACAAGGAAGCAAGGGCCAGTCTGGGGGACCAGACCAGCAGTGTTGAAATCTTCGGGTCGTCGTCTCAGAGGTCACGAGCCATCCGGCAAGTGACCAGACAACAGGAACAACAGCAACCAGGCAAAAGGGCCCCACGCAGATCAAGTGGAGGCTGGGGGGCTGATCTTTGATGCAGGAGCTGTGTCGGTGTGGGGCTTCTCAGACCCCGGTGCACTCACTCGAGGATCCCTCGGTGGTCGTGCTGGAAGCGCTGTGCAGGTTTCTTCAAGGTGGCCGTCTCCACGTTACTCGTCGTACCCACGGGTCCCAGCGGTGCTGTGGATGTGGATAGAGGTCAGAGGGGTCTGGAGGTCCAGATCTCGTTGAGCTGGGTCGTTGGGTTCCAGGAAGGAAGGACTTGCAGCAAACCGCACAGGAGCTTGATGGTGCCTGCGAAGCAGGATGGTCACTCCCTGACCATAGGGGAGATTCTTCAGTCTTCTGATGTTCAGGAGGTCGAAGGTCAAGAGTTTCTTCGTGGAAGTGGTCAAGATTAATCTAACTGGGAATGGGAACAGTTCCTACCTTTATTCAGCTAAAGGGGGCTACCGTACGACTAGGTCCCTCCCCTGGGTGGGACCAGGAAGGGGGGTGGTCACACCCCCTATCCTTTGTCCGGTTTCCCGCCAGAGCTGGGGCTGGAGTGACCCAGCAACTGGTTGGAACCGGTGTATGCACAGGGCACCTTGTGTGCCCCAGGCATGTCTCATTCCTTTCAGCCTTGGCCTACCTAATACACAAAATCCTGTCTGGGGTGGTGCTAGCACCTCCCAAGGCAGGAAACCCTTTGTCTGAGCCTCCCTCGCTGGAAGGACTCCCAGCAGCAGGAGGTCAGACTTGTGTCTGTGGTGGCAGCATCCATTTTGTGATGCTGAGGCTCGAGTTAACTTTAACCGGGGTTCACAGTTACATACATGTTGTGTCCCTCTAGAAGGGTGGAATGGTATCCCCGTCGCCAGAATTGGCGAGGGGGTAGTATTTCAATTCGTATGACACCTTACTCGACATGTTTTGATAATGTTATACCAGAGTTAGCATTTAACCGCGAGGATTATAATGCACTTAAGAGTATATGGTATAGCGTTATCATGGAACAGCTATTAGGACTTGGTTCCGCAAGCTGCAAACGTGCTCAGCTCATGCCAGAGCACCATCTCACATAATTCCAAGCACTCTGCCTTCAGGATTGATACGGCCTTCCATAGGAGTGACTGATAGGAATATATGTGTCCATTTTAGGTTTAGATATAGGGAACTATATCTAAAGCAAAGGGTGATTACACCACCTTGCCCCAGCTGTTGTGCAGCCAGTTGTGTCTGTTTAGATGGCCAGCCAGGGGTGGCATAATACATGCTTCAGCCCCTGGTAGGCCCTGGGTACACCTATGCCCTGGGTACCTAAGGTACACTGTACAGGGACTGATAAGGTGACTCAGTATCCAATTAGATATGTACCTAGGGTACATGGAGTCCATTTTACAGAGAGAGCAGGAAGCCTGGGGTCCTGAATAGCAGGGTCCCAGGCCAACTAAGTCAAAAACCAGCAAAACACTAGGCAAAAAGTTGGGGGTAACCATAGTCAGATAACCACCTTCCTACATAACCCCCCCCCCCCCAAACGAAAGGAGATAAGGCTATCCTTGACCAGTTAAGCCTATATTTCCTAAGTGGCCATATAAGGAAGTACCAGCACTGGCATGGTTACCCCCTATCTCATGGTCCACTAAGAAATCCCTCACCCTAAGGGTATCTGAGGGTCTCCACCATAGGGAATCTCTACCTGTGGTGTGTTTTGGCAAAGTAAAAGGCTGGTGCTGGGATGGAGTACTGAAGTGAGGCTCCACTACTGTTGGGCTCAACTTCCTCCAATCACTATCCACCATATATGCCTTTCTTTCCAGGACTGAGTTGCTGTATGCTCTCAGGGTCAACCTCTGGCTACCTAAAGCTGGAGGCTGGGTCCCTCTGTTTGGCTTACTGGAGGGACAGGTCAGGTTTGGGGCCCTTAGGTCCCAGGTTTGGCTGTGCCCAACAGTGTCCATCTGTGGGAGGTCCCTAACTAATTTTAAGGGGGATCCCTCAGGAGTTTCTTTTATTTTCACTAGGCTAGGACTACTAGCTTCAGAGGGGGATCCCTCAGGAGTTTCTTTTATTTTCACTAGGCTAGGACTACTAGCTTCAGTGCCCTTAATCTGTTGATTGGGGAGTTCTTTTGGACAGGGGGCACTTTGGGGTCCACCACTGGCCTCCCTGACCTCCACAGCCCTGGGCTGACTGAGGCAGGGTAGAGAGGGGCAGGTTACCTGCTCCAGACTGGGTCCCACCTTGGAAGGGTCCACTGACATCTGGGGTTCTGTCAGGCTAAGCCTGACTACCTCTGGGGCAACTCCTTCACAAGGGGCAAGATCAGTTCCCTGAGGAGGCTGATCCTTTCCTGAAGTCTGGTGGGAGGGAGATTTCTCTTCCCCCTCAATGCTCTCTGTTTGAGTGGAGTGATCCATAGTTTCAGGCTTCACAACACTATTATCAGTCTGAGTTTGGGCTGTGGCCATCACAACCCCACCAACCTTTTCAGGAAGGGACTCAGTTTGGGTTTGGGCTGTTACCATCACAGCCCTGCTAACCTTTTCAGGGAGGGAATCTACTTGAGATTGGGCTGAGACTGGCACAACCCTCCTAACCTGTTCAGGAAGATTTACCATTTTAGAATGGGTTTCTTGTTCTACCTCAGCCCAGGCTGTGATCTCTAAATCATTCCCCAGTAGGCAATCTACAGGCAAGTTTGATGACACTGCCACTCTCTTGGGGCCAGTGACACCTCCCCAGCTGAGACTTACCACTGCCATGGGATGATTTTTCTGCACTCCATCAATGTTTGTCACCTGGTATGTGGCACCAGGTATAAGTTGCCTTGAGGGGACTAGGCTCTCAGTCACCATGGTGATGCTAGCCCCTGTATCTCTATAGGCCTCAACTTTCAGACCATTGATGAGGGGCTCCTGTCTGTACTTGCCCAAAGTGTTGGGACAATCAGTGAAGTTGGCAAACCCCATGCCATTTTCACAGACAAGAGTATCTGAGTTAGGGGACCTGGTTAGGCCAGAGTCCCCAGGAACTCCCAAAGTGAATCCACCCACATTCTTGGGGGCACTCCCACCACCTGGGGGATTACTACTAGTAGTAACATGAGGCTTGGAAGTGTTACTTGGGGGTATGTTTTCCTTATTGTTGTTGGCCCTTGGGCAACTGCTGTCAGTTTTCAAATGGCCTACCTGTTTGCAGGTATAGCAATAAGGTTTCTTCTGGGTATTGGAAGGATTCTGGGACCCACCCCCCTCAGAGGATTTTTGGGGCCCTGATGTGGTTTGATCTGTAGATTTATTCCCACCCTTCTCTTGAGGCTTGGTTGATTCCTTCTTTTGGTCACCACCTTGGTTCTTAGGCCTAATCCTGGTTCTGACTAATTTTTCTGCCCTCTTACCCAATTCTTGTGGAGAGGTCAGATCAGAGTCTACCAGTTGCTGGTGTAATAACTGGTTCTGACAATTATTTAAGATTTGCTCTCTCATAATTAGATTATACAATCCTGTGTAATCAGTAACTTTACTTCCCAGTAACCAGCCTTCAAAAGCCTTAGTGGCACAATCAACAAAGTCAGCCCAATCCTGAGACTGAATTTTCTGGGTGTCTCTGAACAGCAACCTGTACTGCTCAGTTGTTAAGCCAAACCCATCAACCAGTGTATTCTTCAGGACTTGGTAATTGTTAGCATCCTCAGCTCTAGTAGTGAGGACCTTATCTCTACCTTTACCTTCAAAGGAGAGCCACAATATAGCTGCCCACTGACTCTGGGGGATGCACTGCCTCTCTCCAAAGCAATCATCCATTTGTGGATGTCATCCCCTTGTTTAAAGGGGGGCACTATTTTACTCAGGTGTCTAGTATCAAAACTCCTGTCTTTATCTTTAGGGATAATGCTGCCACCAGTGAGGACTACCCCACTCAACTGTTGCTCTCTAGCAAAGGCAAGCTTCTCCTTGGCAAGGGCAAGTTCTTCCCTCTGGATCCTCAGATTAGCCTGTTTCATCCTTGCTTCATGCTCTCTCCTCTGAGGGGAAGTCATCGCTTCCCGTCCGGAGAGTCTGAGAGTGCAGTCCGTGTTTTGTGGAGCACCGAAGGGGTGCGAGAGAGGCAGAAGCGGTTGTTGCAGTGGGCTGCGGGCTGCGGCGTGTAGTGTGCTGGCCGACCTCCCATCTCTCCCATCGAGTCACCCCTGCCGCCGCCGAGCCCACCTGCCTACCGTTTTCCTTGTGGTACCGGCCACGCAGCAGCGCTGGCGAGTGGGGTCTGAGCAGGGGGCTGAGAACGCCACTGCCTGCCGTGTCGACTCCAGTCCGCCAGTCCTGCCGTGCTCCGGCATTTCAGTCCCGTCTTCCAAACCGGACAAGCCGCAGCACCAGCGTCAGTGGAGGCAGGGGAGGCAGACCAGAGCGGGAGACGAAGAGGTTATCTGCTCCACACCGCAAACGCCTGAGCCGCCCGCCTGCCCTTGACTGAAGCTGCTCCAGTCGGCCCCTCGTGGCCTCAGATTGGGGCCATAAGGCTGAAGGAGGGTTCCAGCGCAGCTCACCAGCGTGGGCAAAGGCCTTGGCGGGCAGTGTGAAACACCCGAGTGAGTCAAGCAAGCCGAGGAGCGACGACGGTGATGCAGCAAGTGATGCAGCAAGCATGAGTGAGTAAGCGTCTTCCCTTGCTCCTAACCCCTCGCTCTGCTCCTACTCCTGCTCCGGTCCTCACCCGGCCTCTATTCCAGGTCGGAACTGGCACTGTGATTGCGTTATGCCGTCTGTACCCCGCCCCTGTGAGCAAAGGGGGGAAGCTTGTTCCCAGGAGGTGGCGGGGAGAGCAAGCCGCGAGACGCAGGAAGCTTGCCGCAAATTTGGTATAGGGCGCCGGGATCGCCTGGACCGCCGCAACCATACTTGCAACTACACCTGCAACCATACCTGCAACCATACCTAGGACTGGAGGATTTGAGGAAGGGGAGCATGGCCACAGGGGCCACAGGGCTAATCAGGGAAACTCTAGGCTATCTAGGGCGTGTGCGAGCGCGGCTGCCGATAGAGGCGGCCGCTAAGTAAGAGCCCAAGGGTGACCATGAGGCAGCCAGACTAAGTCTTGCTGACCCGAGGTCCTCCCTGCGCGCCCCGCTGGCCGCTCCATTACCCACCACGCCCCTCCCGTGCCCCCCCTGCCACCTCCCGGCTCTCGTCGAAGCCCTAAAGACTGACTCTTGTAAAGCAGGCTTTACTATCCCGTGGGCAGTAACCTGCGACTCAGCCAGCCTTCCAGTCACCCAGCCACTCATCAGCTTTCTCCCAAATAGGCACTAAAATACCGGACCACCAGATCATCGCCATTACTGGGAACTATAAATATACACGGATAACCATCGGATAACCATAAAAAAAAAAATTATAATAAAATAAAATAAAACTCCTTTTAGAACCGAAAGCTCACAGCAATCTTTTCCCATTAATCACATTGAGACCAGAGACTGGACACAGGGGGAGAGGCCCGACCCTCACGAGTTCACTCCGCAATCTTGTTAGCCTACTGAAATATAAAATCGCATTAAAGCCAAACAAAAAGGGAGCGCAATGAGATCTGGCTTGATCAGGCAACAACCAAAACCCAACTCTACTCTGAGATCGCGGAAAAGAAAACTGGGGAAACCTGAGTCAACACTCCCAACAAATCCGAATAATCCCAAGGAACTCGGTTCAAGTATAAACAATCAAGAAAACACAAATAATACAGAGGCCTCACCCCTTACAGTAATGGAAACATCTAAGTTACCCACAACTCAACCGCTAAACAAATACGGTCAAGTCAAGGTCCCTGCTGCCTCACCTTCCCTAATTACTGCCCTCCAGCAACCACAACAGCCACAAAGACCGGCACAGCTTGGACTACCTCAAGTACCTCAAATGAAAAAACCTTCACCAACGGACCCAGTTAATCTTGTAACGATCGATGGAACACCAGCAAAGAAAAGGATATGTTCACATCAACCAAAGATTTATACAAAGTTCGCCTTTCTTAAAGACCCTGGAACAGCTATATTCTCTATGACTGGGAACATCAGAGGTCTTCAATCTCCGCTTTTAAAAGACGAGCACGACTCCAGCCGCATGAGCAGCAGCCAAATAGGCTTACCCACCCCAGTGGAAATTCTGTGTCAACCCACTCTTGAGATAGCGACTGTCATCCCCATACCACCTTCGCTGAAAAGAAGAAGAGCAGCAGCATCCACCCTTCAGGAAGACCACAAATAAACCCCCTCCAATACTTGGGGACTGACGTCCGCCAGTCAAGCCTCCAAAAAAGACTGGAGCATACCAACTGAGGCCAAGTCTCCAAATACAGTGGCCGACTCACATCCAGTACAGCAGAGTGAGACCCACCCTAGCAAGATCATCCCCCGTCACCGCGGTAAACAAGACGCGATAATGGAAATCAAGGCTTTGATACATAAAGAGGATGAAAGGGAAATTCTACCACCGCCCCAACTAGTTAGCAGTTCTCCAAACCCAACAAAAGAAATTAGAGCCATTCGAGCAAAACCATCATTAGTAATTGAAGAGCAACAACGCGGTATCAAACTACCGCCAATGCTAAACACCTCACCGGCTCTATCCAAGTCACACCAGTTAATCCTCAGTGGCACCACCGAACAAATAACGGCGACCAATAATCCTGCAGTGAAAGGGGCCACCCAGGGCGGCACTTTACTATCGAACAATGATTCCCTGCCCACAAAAAACTTTCCAGACAATGACAATGATAATGACATGTCTTCTATAGCAGCACAGGAGTGGGAAGAACTAGTGGCTACCTATAACCGTCACCCATCTGAATGGAAGCCCACTGCCGATGCCTTACCAAAATCCGAGAGAAGTTACAGCCCAGGAAAAACAGCTCCCGAATCAATTTGGGTGACAATCTTAAACACACTGCAACACTCGGCTACAGCCCTGGAATTCCAATCTCAAAAAATGGACATACAGCTTTGTGTTTTGCAGACAATGGCTGACTCAATCTCAGGAATTGACTGGAAAATCTCGGAACTAAATGGCATAAGGAGGGGTCAAGATGCCGTCCTTGCGGCCCAACCAACTTTATCACAACCACTATCTTGTGATCCAATTTTAGATAAACTATCATCCCTACCTACGATGTTCGGGCATTAATAAGCGACCTAAAATCGGCAGTTCTACCAACCCAAACCTCGCAAACCTCCGATCCACCCTCAGATGTCCCAATGACACCAACGGACTTATTGATTGAACATCCAATCGAGCGGAAGTCAGATATCATCGCATCCTCAACCGAAACATTACCAACCAGACCACTGGCAACTGAGCTAACCATCATGACTGCTACTACAGTCACACCTTTCTCAACAACCGCTCAGGAATCTTCTAAGTCTCGAAGAAAGAACAAAAGGAAAGGAAGGAATCGGGCTCCAAAAAGCTCAAACAAGAAGATAGTAATATATTCTAACTCCTCCCCTATAGTAGCAACTGTCACAGGGTCTCCGACAGCCAATGAAGCACATCCCCCTCAGTATAAGGCTTCTGAAACTGCATCATCAGCATCCCCATTGGCACACTCAAAATTGACAAGTATTGTTACTAAGAAACCTGCACAAAAAAAACTCAAGCAGAAAACCTTACAATTTACAAAAACCCAAGTGGCACAAAACTCTATTAACCTGGAACCAACACCATCTGAACTCGCACCAATACGAGGAAGAGTGGATACCGCCACGGCTAACAATACTGAGTCCTCTCTACATTTGACACCTATACCGGCTAGTACCACCCGGAACCCGCACATAGCCACCAATCAACGCGAGCAGTCAAATGCCTCAGTCACAGCAGACCCAAGCAACCTTTCTCAGCCAACTCAACAGGGTGTCAAGAGACCACCGCCGGACCCAACTAAACCACAGTTTTTGAACAGTCCAACACCAATCCTTTTCCTCCCGGAATATACATCCTGCGGCAGGAGTGATATACTGAATAGGGGAAACATACTAAGGCTAATGCATTCAATATCAAATCTATCAAATATCAGTTCATCTGATCTTTTGGAAATAGAATTCCAGTCAAACACCGAACCTCATCGCCCTGAAATTACAAAAGCAACTTGGCACTCACTTGAGACAGCACTTAAAATCATGGAAGAAATAGCGACGTTTCAGCTATGGGGGATAGAGCTGAGACTCGAAGAAAGACCTCGCTATCCTACTCCTTTTCTTCCTTTAGCCAGACCCCCAGCACAAAAATGCACCACCTCAATACTAAAAGGAGCGAGAAGCAGCTCACCTGGGCCGTGCCCCCGAGACCTAGAAAACCCCAACTCTGAACAAAACCAAAAGTTTAGCAGCTGTTCATCACGTAAAACTGGTCACAATTGGAACTCAATTCAACGCACATTCGCAAGTTCTACTATCAACAACTGACAGAAAGGGAAAGAACTCACCAACCCATCAGAGGGATATATGGACATTAGAATTTGCTCCTGGAACATCAACGGTTTGGCGAGCAAAAGAAATGATCCCGAGTTTCTAGAATATCTGACTACATTTGACCTTATCCTGCTCCAAGAGACTTGGGAAGAAAAAGCATTCGAGCTCCAAGGGTTCACGTCCTGCTGTATTCCAGCAAATAAAAACTCAACCTTTGGCCGAAGATCAGGCGGTCTGATGCTTTTCGCATCAATATCGACAATAGGCGAAATCGAGGCATTTGACCTTCATATCATATCATATCATAAAGCTATACACGCGGCCCGTGCATCCTTCTATGCCAAGGAAATCGACTCCAGCTCCAACCCTACGAAAACCATTTTTAAACTGGTTCAAAAGCTGCAAAACTGTGGCAATCCTGCCTCGTGTATCTCTTCCACTCAGCAGTGTGAGGACCTCGCCACCTTCTTTATTGAAAAGGTGAGGAAAATTTATAACACCTTCTCACAGAATCCTTCTGATCGCACTAGCTCCTCCAACTCCCCCTTTAAAGGCACCAGACTTACTTGTTTACCTGCTATCTCTCACGAGGATCTAGCTAAACTCTGTAGAAAAGGTGAAATCCGGTGCCCCTTCAGATCCCATGAGACCGGCTCAATTTTTAGAGGCTCTGGACTACTTTCTTCCATCCCTGGCCACACTCCTCAACCTCTCATTCTCCTCGGCAACCGTTCCTACATGTTGGAAACAGGCATGGGTCACTCCCATTATCAAAAAGCCTACCCTGGACCCCACAAAGCCGGAGAACTATAGGCCCATCTCACTGCTCCCCTGGGTGTCCAAACTAGCAGAAGCCCATGCTAACACCGTACTATCAGACCACATGGCCCAAAATAACATCTTGGACCCTTCCCAACACGGGTTCAGGCCAGGGCATAGTACGGAGTCCGCCCTTCTATCCACCACCGAACATCTCCGGAGGGTACTAGATGCCGGTCAAAGTGCTGCGCTGATACTACTCGATCTCAGCGCAGCCTTTGCACCGTTTCCCATAATATCTTGCTGAGTCGCCTGGAAAACATAGGGATCAGTGATCTGGCCCTCGAATGGTTCCGCTCGTTCCTGACGAGCTGATCCTTCCGTGTCTCAGCACCCCCGTTCACCTCCCGATCACACTCTATCGGCCAAGGAGTTCCGCAGGGTTCGGCTCTCAGTCCATCCCTTTTTAACCTGTATGTGCAGCCTCTCGCGGCAGTGGCCAAAGAATGGGACCTCACGCTGGTGTCGTACGCCGACGACACACAGCTGGTAATTACCCTCACTGAGGCACCCTCAACCTCTGCCACGAGATTCAGGGATGGACTGGCTGCAGTCGCCCATTGGATGACGGCTAACTGCTTACAATTGAACACAGGGAAAACCGAGGTGCTGCTCCTGGGTAAGAACCCCAGCTGTTGGAGCGACCATTGGTGGCCCCCCTTGCTGGGCCCCATCCCTCCTTCTAAATCTCTGGTAAAAAACCTGGGAGTTTGGTTGGACTCCTCGCTGAGCTACCAAACTCACACCAAAAGAGTAGTAGCTACGTGTATCGGGCTGCTGAGAAGTCTTAATTCCATTCTAGGGTTCTTCGACCCCAAAACACGGCAGCTCATAGTCCAATCCACCATCCTTTCCCGGTTAGACTATGCTAGCGTCCTACTGTTAGGCGCTAACAAAGCTGAGACAACCAGGCTTCAACGAATTCAGAATTCTGCGGCCAGGGCAATAGTTGGCCTTCCTAGAAGATGCTCTGCTAGAGCCACCATACAAAGACTCCACTGGCTCCCAGTGGAAGCCCGAATCCAATTTAAGGCCCTTACCACTGCCTTTAAAATCCTCAAAACTGACGGCCCTGAACTCCTCCGTCCGCTTCTAACACCCTACACCCCCCAGCGCAACCTCCGCTCCCTAGGTCAACATTTAGTAGTGGTCCCCCGCACGAAACTCTGCCGTGTCGGGGTCGCTTTTTCAGACTTTTGGGAGCAAAACTCTGGAATTCCCTTCCCCTGAACATCCGCCGCCTTGACAACTTGTCCGCTTTTCGCAAGGCAATAAAAACTCACCTGTTCCCACTATTGTAAGCCTCTGGCCTCCCCACCCCCTCCCAGTAGGTTATGCTATGGTTTCTCAGCGCCGGGACGCCCCGTTGCTGGGGCAGCTGTCGCGCTTCAACAAACTCGTAACATAACATAACATAACATATTCCTCCCCCAAGCGTCATTCAGGTGGTAAAGATCCCACTTTGGCTAAAGAAGCAGCCCCATGCTGTAACTATAATTAACACATACATCCATCCCAAAGACAAACAAAAAGGTGCGAAAGACCTAGCCAAACTGATGAAAAAAATAATGGAAGAAAGCGTGTCTGACTCACTCATCTTGACAGGGGACTTCAATTTGCTTCTAATTAATAAAGAGCAACTTAGCGACCTTACCCGGGACCTGAACGCAGCATGGGGCGTGCCGACACAAGGCCATATAAAAAACAAGAATCCAACAAAGCATTCAAAAATCTTACTTCGACATTTGGAACAACTCAACTTAAGGGCCCTGAACGGCCGCTACCCTGGCGATGATCCACCAGTTGCCACCTTTCATGCGAATAAACAATCCTCCCATCTTGACTACATGTTCACATCTCTAAACATGCTTTGTCGGGTAAAGTCCTTTAGAATAGGTACGAGCGACCTCAGTGATCACTTGCCACAAGAGGCCATAATAAAAACTACTTCCCACCTGGGAACCGAAACCTTTATAGGCCTCGACACAGATATTGCCCCAAATTTAAGGCGGCTTCGCTGTAACGCCGGGAACATCGATTCAATTAGCTCCATGGCGAAAAAAACCTCTTTTCCCAAGCCATCAGCTATGCATCCAAGGGATCGGATGTCTGGGACATCTTCATCAAAACCATTAGGGAGCAAATGGTAAAAAAGGTTCCCACCAATTCACGTCATCAACAGTTGCCCCTTCGTGGGATTCACCCATGTCCAGAAATGAAATCACAAAAAAGATTAGTAAATCAATTACTGAGACAGTTGCGAAAGGATCCTACAAATCATAGCTTGCAAACTGCCCTACGGGAAGCTAAAACAAAGCTGAAACGGACAAAATGGGGCAACCAGCAGCGAAGGAACGAAGAACTATTGGTGAAACTAGTTCACGAGAGGAAGCAGAAGAACAGCTCCAGATTCTGGCAAATGGTTAAAAGAATACAGAAGCCTGACCTCCCTGGTCAAAACTCGCACATAAATGAAGAAGTATGGTCGAAATACCTACTGACGCACTTCAACAACGATGGGACTGTAGACAAAGCTATTACAAACAAACCTTCCTTAACAACCACAAAGCATAACAAAAAAGCAAACCTCAACCATTATACCCCCACAAACCCCCTTGAAACGGGGGAGTACATCGCCATGAATACACCAAAAATCGATAAACCAAAAACGGAAAAAAACACAGGCATTTGAGTCAGGGCCTAAGCCAATTCTCCCATCAGACATCCAACGACGAATATCAAGGGGGAGACCAACCGGTGCTCCTGGGCCGAACGGCTTACCACCTATGCTCTACAAATCAGATGTCGAATTTTGGAGCGCATCTTTAGCATCAGTGTTCAACAGTATCAGACTCTCACAGACCCTTCCTGAGTCCTGGCACGGTTCAATTATCAGCCCGATACATAAACAAGGTAGCAAGAGGCTTCCAAATAACTACCGCCTTATTGCTCTCCTAGATGTGGAGGCAACATACTTTGCTGGCCTTATCTTGGAGGAGCTAACATAATGGGCAACTGAAAATTCCATCATGCCAATCAACCAAACGGGTTTCTGCAAAGGCCAAGGGACCACAACCAATCTAATTGCACTATCACTGCTGATGGAAGCAGCAAAAGAAACTAAGTCATCTCTATTCTTTTCATTTATTGAATATACCGCTGCATTCGACCACGTGGACCGAAACAAACTTTGGTTGAAACTGGACAATTTGGGAATACCTAAATACCTATTAGACCTCCTAATACTGCTCCACTCAAACACCTGGATCAAAATCAAACTTGGGGCTGGAACACACCTTTCAAAACCCATAAGGACAACAAAAGGATTAAAACAGGGATGTCTACTTGCACCGATCCTATTCAATCTTTTTCTAGCCGATCTACCTGGGCAACTAGACAAATGCTCCAACCATGCACCGAAACTAGGGAAAATCATCCTCTCAAACCTGCTATATGCGGATGACCTGCTGTTGATAAGTCGGACTCCAATGGGCCTCCAACATCTTTTGAACACAACCCAAGCCTTTTCAGTAAAAAATGCACTACAAATAAACTTCAATAAATCAAAGGTGATGGCTGTGAATTATAGGAAAAAAAAACCCTTGCTGGTACTTGAATGGCGAAAAGCTCGACCAGGTCACTACATATAAGTACCTGGGAGTAATCCTGGACTCAAATAACACCTCGAGGGCGCCTTTACGAAGCTCTCCCTAGCGAGGGCGACTTGGGCTGCGAGCTTGTTGTCAGACAGTACCTTGGGGGAAAGACCTTGGAAAAGCATTTTAGGAGCTTTTAAAACCTATTGTGTTTTTATATTGGGGTATTTTACAGTGTGATATTTTGGGAATTGTTAATGCAGGCACACTGACACCCTACTCACGCTTATTTCTTCTTTCCTGCCTCGCCCAGCCGTTTTCTGAATCGGTATTCGGCGGCGGTGGGCGCCATCTTAGGTGAGGCTGGGGGAGCGCTCTAGTCGCGCCGGACTCCCACCAGCCTCTCACCCTATATAATGTGCACTACGGCCAGACGGCGCAGCGGGCTGGCGCAGCGGGCGCGCCGGATGCGCGCCGAAGCCGCGCCTAAGCCAAGCCCGTCTGCGCCCGTCCGCGGCCGGCCGGGACCAGGGGCCACGACCCCTGGCTTGTTTCCCCCCCAGCTATACTATTATAGCAGGAGTATGCTGCTGGGCTTACGCCCTTCCCCTTCCATCTCATGCAGACACTCCATGGAGGCACTTGAGTTGCGGACCTGCCCTCACTGCTCATTTAAAGGTAGGAATGCTGTGCCTGCTTTCACGGATGGTGTGACACTCAAAGGTGGCCTGCTAAACTGTAGGTCGCTAAGTAAGCATTGTGTCCAACTATGGGACCTCCTATTAGATGAGGAGCTTGATATACTTTTCCTAACGGAGACATGGCTGGGTGAGCATTCGAATCCTGACATCCTTAGTACTGTCCGGCCGGGATATATCCTCACTAGAATCGATAGGGGGGGGGAAAGGGGGGGGCATTGCCATTATTGTAAAAAACCCCGTGGAATGCTCCCTGATCCCGATTAAGGTGGATAACTGTGAGGTGGGAGAGTTTAACATTAAGATCGGCCCTCGTGAATCCATATCTGGCATTCTAATTTACAGGCCCCCGGCAGCTATGGGGAATTTTAGACTTAGCCTGCTGGAAGGAGTCGCCCATCTTGCCATCAGACACAGCAAACTGTTGGTGCTGAGTGATTTAAATATACATTTAGAAGATTCCCTTCTGAAAGATGCGGTGGATCTGCGACAAGTTTTTCAAGAGCTGCAACTTGATCTGAGAAGTGATGCCGCTACTCATGAGCTAGGCCATTGTCTGGACCCTGTGTTTGCCAGCTGGGAGGGGGTAAAAGTGTTGACACCTCAACCACTCCCCTGGTCGGACCACTATCTAGTGCCACTTCAATTCTGTTATCCACCCCAGAAGACAGTTAGTAATGACAATAGTAATTTTCCCCAGTGGAAATGGAAGCAGTTCTCCCAAGAGGCATTTAACTCGCTCATACAGAGGGTGGGTCCACCCGTGGGCAGGGACAGTGACAGGGCAAACACTGAATTCAATGAACTTATTCTAACTGCCTTGGACTCGCTGGCTCCCCGTAGCAGTTACAAGACGAAAGGTGGCAGACAACGAACTGCCCCTTGGTTTACCCAGGAGTTACAGCTAATTAAATCGGAATGCAAAAAACTTGAACGGAGCTGGCAGAGGAAGCCGTGCTTGCAGGGCAAGAGTTGCTATAGTTTAGCGCAGAAAAGATATCAATGCGCAGTACGCAGGGCGAAAGCAAAACACTATCAGTCCCGGATAGAGGAAGCAGAGTGCTCGTCTAGAGAGCTCTTTAAAATCTTTAAGGAGATATTCCTGGTATCTAGTTCCAATGCCCCAATAGTAGATTCTGTTGCAGAATGCAACAGGGTAGCTGACTTCTTTTCTGGGAAGGTAAAGAAAATCTATGCCTCCTTTTCTAAACAACCCGTAAGTGGCACAGAATTTAGGGCTGCGATGATACCCATCGATACGTGTGCCACATTACAACTGTTCACAGTTCCTCCTACTGAGAGCTTAACCAGGATCTGCTGCAGTGTCAGATCAGGCTCTCCCCTTGATCCGGCTCCTCCCAGAGTGGTGAATGGCGGTCTGTCAGTGCTTGAACCTTACATCAGGCATGTACTGCAGACGTCTTTCTCCACTCAACAGCTCCCGGGGGACTGGAAGAGGGCGGTTGTGCTGCCTATCAGGAAAAAGCCCAACGTTAGCCTAGAAGTGTTGGAGAACTTAAGGCCCATATCGTTGCTTCCATATTTGGCCAAAGTCGCAGAAAAGGTGGTGAATTCTCAATTAGTTGAACATCTTGAGGGAGTTAATATTCTTCACCCCTCCCAATCGGGCTTTCGGGCGGGCTTCTCGATGGAGACAGCTCTTCTGCGGGCCACTGAGACCCTCAGAGCTGGAGCGGATGCCGGGCACACCATGGCCTTAATAATGCTCGACCTCAGCGCAGCGTTTGACACTGTAGCTCACTCCATCTTGCTACAGTGTCTAAACGAGGCTGGGGTCGTAGGGGCCGCCCTGAACTGGCTGCAGTCGTTCCTGACAGGGCGCTGCTTTCAAGTTCAACAGGGGTCCTGCCGCTCCTCCGAGGTGCCGCTGAACCAGGGAGTGCCACAGGGCTCAGCGTTGAGCCCTACACTCTTCAATCTTTATATGGCCACCCTGGCCAAGGTTGTCCAAGCGTTTGGGGTGGAGTTGGTGTCTTACGCCGATGACACTCAACTGCTTATCTCGTTGTCCCAGAACCCCACAGGAGCATCCTCCAATTTTAAGGCATGCATGCAGGCCTTGGCACACTGGATGGATGCCCATTGTTTAAAACTTAATGGGTCTAAAACTGAGGTTTTAGTGGTGGGCGGAAAGAGCAGTAGCTGGTCAGCCGATTGGTGGCCATCTTGCTTGGGAGCTACCCCTGTACCGTGTGAGGAAGCAAAAAACCTAGGAGTGTGGGTAAACCCCACGCTGTCCTATGAGGGTCACATTAGACGCCTTGTGGGGAAATGCTTCGGGGTTCTGAAGGTTTTGAATAAGACACTGGATCTTCTCCCCTTGACTGCCAGAAGGACGATGACGCAGGCTTTGGTCACCTCTCGGTTGGACTATGGGAACGTTTTGTTCCTTGGTACCACCGAGAGGAGTATGGGCCGTCTGCAGGTCATCCAGAATGCGGCTGCTCGCCTGGTGCTGAGGAGGCCAAGGAGAGCCAACTCACAGAAGGCGTTGGACGCCCTCCAATGGCTCCCCATAAAGAAGCGTGTTTTGTTTAAATGCTTGGTTATGTGCCACCGGATTGTCTGGCTAAGGGCCCCTGCCTATCTTCGGGACCTAGTCTGCAGATACGAGCCGCCCAGGGCCCTTTGCTCGGGTGGTACGGGGCTGCTGACGGTTCCGCGGATAAAGAGATCCAGAATGGGAGGGCGTTCCTTCACACTACTGGCCGCCCAAAATTGGAACAAACTCCCGCTAGCCCTTAGACTAGAGAGCAGAGAGGGACCATTTCGTTCTATGCTGAAAACCTACTTGTACATACTGTAAGGTCTGGGTAGGGGGTTTCCTCTGAGGTCTGTTTGCTTCTTCTCCATTAGCGCGGGGACACGCCGTGATGGCGTTACTGAGCGCTCTACAAAATCCTTTATTAGTTCAAATCTTTGCGAGGGAAGGCTACAATGACCTATTTGGCTCTAAAATCATTGAAGGTCAAACTACCTGACCTGACACTTAAACCCCTTCTCAAAATATTGAGTGCCAAATTAAAACCGACTCTCACTTACGGGAGTGAATCACACCACGGTAATGATGCGGCGTTGCTGGACACACTCATTGCCAACTCATACAGGGCTATTTTTAATCTTCCCAAATACGTCTCCCCGGCTCAGATTCGACTAGAATTCGGTATCTTGAAACAAACTCCAGAGAGGCGGAGCGTGTATGTAACAAATTGGCATAAAATTCGCAATGCAGATGCTGGATCTTTATGTGCAAACCTATGGGAAGAAGTACTTCGGCACCGCAACCTCGCGCCGAGAGCCTACTTATATGAATCACTCAAAGTTCTAGGCCTGATTGATACCTGGGAAACACCAATAGATCTCTTGTCTTTTAAAAAAGTAGCCAAAAAATCAGCTAGCATCATCTCAGCGATAGAAGACAAGAAAGACCTAGCAAACAGAGCACACGGATGGCTAACGGTGGGTGACTATGAAAAACTGCGGCCACAAGCGTACTTCAGCATCGGCATGAAAATAAATGTTAAAGAAAAATTCTTAAAATTACGCCTCGGGGTAATTCCCATACTTCCACATCTTCCACCTTGGGAGAGAAACAACCCTTCACAACAGCCTCTCATGTGCAAAACCGGCAAGGAGGACATAGTTCATGTGATTTGCATCTGCCCTAGCGTAAAGGACTTGAGGTTCAATCTCTTACGTCCTTTTTTTAACCTACATGCCGTTCGGACATGTAGACAGGCAGCCAAACTGTGCTTCTCTACTAGCGACATCAAATTGAACTGTCAAGTTGTGAAGTTCTTTGACCTAATAAGAAAGAGACTTAACCATGCTAGATGAACTTTTTAAATCCCTCGAGGGTAACCATAAAACTGTTAATAACACTGTAATTTTATGCATCCTAATTTTGTTATGTTTAAGTAACAACAACTATGGACGTTTTACAATTTTGTAAAGATTTTAATTAATCATATACAAATAAAATATTTACTTACTTACTTACTTACTCATTCTCCTCTGGGGAGAAGTCATTCTCCTCTGGGAAGAGGCATGAGAGTGCACAGATCTATTGGAGTCCCTAGAATGAGACCTGTCTCTTCTAACTCCAAAGTTAGGCCTGCTTAGGGTCAGTACTGGGGGTCCCCCAGATCCTTCCCTATGTAGGTCTAAGTTGGCCCTAGTAAGTCTGCTGACTAGCTCAGGACCTTTGTCTGCCTCATCCCCAGAAAGATCCTCTTCATCCTCCTCCTCCTCTACTTCCTCAGTTTCAGGGAGGTCAGGATCACCAAGGGTACCTTCTAAGGCTAGCATGCTCCCATCTGTATGAGAAGCTTTTCTAGCATCATATGTCTCTAGGAGACCTAACAGAAAAGGAGTGGTAGGGTTAGAACCCTGTTTCAATTTCCTGGAGGTACACAATTGTCTCATCTCCTGGAAACTGAGAGCTGCATATCTGGAAAGGAGGGTCACTAACCACTAGGGGAGTCTCTGAAGACTCTCCATGGGTAGACATGCTTTCTAGTGAGGTGTAAGTGATGCACCTACCTACACTATGGGTTTTCCTACTGATCCCTTGCTAAGAGTTGTAGTCAGGGTGTGCTAGGCCCTTTCTACTACAACAGCTGGTTCAGTAGAACTCAGAGTATTTCTAAGCTTGTTATCTGTATCTATGGTACCTTATGTGATCTTTCAAATGATATCTCAAGGTTATATTTGGTAAAAACAACAGCAAGCTCAAATCCCAACCGCTGCACACCAATGTGAGAAGTTGGCCTGATATATGATGCTCACTAGTTCTAGTGATCACCTTGTATCAGTCCAAACAACCCTTCCCTTATGGTGATTGGTTGTAAGTCAACCTTATAGACCAGCTATCCTAATGGTAGCATGGACAAAGCAGTCTTAGGCCAAACTCTTTTGGCATGTGAAGCCAGCTGTTTTACCACAATATAACCCCTTGAATACCAGATGAAAGGACACCACACAGGTTGTTATGAAAATAAACAATATATTTATTAATAACAACACCTCTGAACTCTTTATGAGATCAGAGGGCTAAGCACATGACAATACTAAGAAGGAAATACGAGTTAGCACAATATTTACACGTGTGCCTTAGGGGCACGGCAAACCATATACTAGAAACAATGGAATGCGAGGAAGGAAAGTACTGTAAGGAGATCCAGAGGCTGGAGGATCGCTGGGACTACGCTACGAACTAGGTAAGTAAGGAGCAGGAGGCCCACGGGACTCACGTGCAGAGTGGAAACTCTCACGCGGGATGCGTACCAACGTCTATGGATACTACAGTTTACAAAGTTACGGATTCCGGACGAACCCGGCTGGATGGAGGGAAAACAACAGTGGACCTGGACACTAGGATGGTGAACACTGACTTCAGCACCTAGAAGCTTTAGTTACCTAACCCACAGGCTGCGGGTGCATAGGGCTGAAGTGGTGTCGGGTTCGCTGCGTTGATCCCGGTGATGCCTGAAACAAAGAGTTGCTGGCAGGCAGCCAGATGGAAGAGTCCGGTGGTTCCAAGGATGGAACTAGGAAGGAGAAGTCCTGAAAGGGAAGGGGACAGAGTCTTGGTCACTAGCCAGTGACGGTGCTGGAACCAGGAGGGAACCAGATGCTGTCGCCGCGTTCAGGTGAAGGAAGGGTGGCTTCTCTCTGTAGCTGCGCGGACCAGGAGCTGTTCTTCATGACCAGGCTGGAGGCACGAGCTGTCCCACGTAGTCTGCTGCTGATGGCAGTGTTGGATCGTCGATCGGGTCAACAGGCCTTGGCCAGTGCAAGCCATGCGGTGGAACAAAGATGGCGTCTGGTGTGGACCAGGAGGGTCCGGGGTGCTTCTCTTTCACAAGGAAGCAAGGGCCAGTCTGGGGGACCAGACCAGCAGTGTTGAAATCTTCGGGTCGTCGTCTCAGAGGTCACGAGCCAGCCGGCAAGTGACCAGACAACAGGAACAACAGCAACCAGGCAAAAGGGCCCCACGCAGATCTCGTGGAGGCTGGGGGGCTGATCTTTGATGCAGGAGCTGTGTCGGTGTGGGGCTTCTCAGACCCCGGTGCACTCACTCGAGGATCCCTCGGTGGTCGTGCTGTAAGCGCTGTGCAGGTTTCTTCAAGGTGGCCGTCTCCACGTTATTTGTCGCACCCACGGGTCCCAGCGGTGCTGTGGATGTGGGTAGAGGTCAGAGGGGTCTGGAGGTCCGGATCTCGTTGAGCTGGGTCGTCGGGTTCCAGGAAGGAAGGACTTGCAGCAAACCGCACAGGAGCTTGATGGTGCCTGCGAAGCAGGATGGTCACTCCCTGACCATAGGCGAGATTCTTCAGTCTTCTGATGTTCAGGAGGTCGAAGGTCAAGAGTTTCTTCGTGGAAGTTGTCAAGATTAATCTTACTGGGAATGGGACCAGCTCCTACCTTTATTCAGCTAAAGGGGGCTGCCCTACGACTAGGTCCCTCCCCTGGGTGGGACCAGGAAGGGGGGTGGTCACACCCCCTATCCTTTGTCCGGTTTCCAGCCAGAGCTGGGGCTGGAGTGACCCAGCAACTGGTTGGAACCGGTGTATGCACAGGGCACCTTGTGTGCCCCAGGCATGTCTCATTCCTTTCAGCCTTGGCCTACCTAATACACAAAATCCTGTCTGGGGTGGTGCTAGCACCTCCCAAGGAAGGAAACCCTTTGTCTGAGCCTCCCTCGCTGGAAGGACTCCCAGTAGCAGGAGGTCAGACTTGTGTCTGTGGTGGCAGCATCCATTTTGTGATGCTGAGGCTCGAGTTAACTTTAACCGGGGTTCACAGTTACATACATGTCATGTCCCTCTAGAAGGGTGGAATGCTACCCCCGTCACCAGAATTGGCGAGGGGGTAGTATTCCAATTCGTATGACACCTTACTCGACATGTTTTGATAATGTTATACCAGAGTTAGCATTTAACCGCGAGGATTATAATGCACTTAAGAGTATATGGTATAGCGTTATCAGGGAACAGCTATTAGGACTTGGTTCCGCAAGCTGCAAACAGGCTCAGCTCATGCCAGAGCACCATCTCACATAATTCCAAGCACTCTGCCTTCAGGATTGATAAGGCCTTCCATAGGAGTGACTGATAGGAATATGTGTGTCCATTTTAGGTTTAGATATAGGGAACTATATCTAAAGCAAAGGGTGATTACACCACCTTGCCCCAGCTGTCGTGCAGCCAGTTGTGTCTGTATAGATGGCCAGCCAGGGGTGGCATAATACATGCTTCAGCCCCTGGTAGGCCCTGTGTACTCCTATGCCCTGGGTACCTAAGGTACACTGTACAGGGACTGATAAGGTGACTCAGTATCCAATTAGATATGTACCTAGGGTACATGGAGTCCATTTTACAGAGAGAGCAGGAAGCCTGGGGTCCTGAATAGCAGGATCCCAGGCCAACTAAGTAAAAAACCAGCAAAACACTAGGCAAAACGTTGGGGGTAACCATAGTCAGATATCCACCTTCCTACAACCACCACCCCCTGGACCGCCACCACCCCCAGTACCTGGACCCCCCCTCCCTGGACCACGCAAGGGCTGCACAGGGGTGTGGATAAAACCCCGTGGTGCAGAGCCTGGTTCTCTAACAGATAGGCCAATGTCACTGACAGGGCGGCGCCTCACAGTCCGCCACAAGACCGACGCCGTGAGCAGCGGGACCTGCGACCCTGTGCGCCTGCTGCACCCCAGGATTCTGATACCCAAACCTGGCCTGCCCGCCCAGCGCCCCAAGGCCACACTGCTCACCTGCCGACACCTTTTGTGTCAAAGAGGGCCGGCCACGTGCCAGGGCAAGCTCCAAGCTCCAGTTCCGCAAGCTCTGCGGCCTCCGCCCACCATTGCTGGCCCCCACAACGCTGGGCCAAATTACTCCTTCTCATTGACATACCCTACCGGCATCCCCTTCGTCACAGTAGATCCCATATGTGGAACTGTGTCCTGAGTACCTAATGGCAGTGGCCCCAAATCCATGGCAGTGGACACAGCACCAGACAAACTTTGATCAGTGAGGCATAATTCCATATGGCAGGTCGTCGACACGTGGTGCCACTAACCCTGTTCAACGCAAGCCGTTGTCACGTGGTGCCACTAACCCTGTTCAACGCAAGCCATTGTCATGTGGTACCACTAACCCTGTTCAATGCAAGCCGTTGTCACGTGGTGCCACTAACCCTGTTCAACGCAAACCGTTGTCACGTGGTGCCACTAACCCTGTTCAACGCAAGCCGTCGTCACGTGGTGCCACTAGCACTGTGCGACGTGAGTGACCGTCAGCCTCTGGCGGAACATTGTTGGTGTCTGAGCCTATGGCCTCTGGCTTGGTATCAGTATGGACTTGGTGTCTGGCATGAGTTTGTGGCATTCATATCCTTCATGTTGCCGGACACAGCTGGCATGTGCCCTCTGCACAATGCCCTGGGGGTACACCTTCCACTGTCCTCCGAGACACTCTGCAACATGCTCCTTTTACATCTATGGAAACCTGCTCCTCACACGTGACCCTACCCCAGTCTCCCGCTGGTCAGCGTCCCGTGGCAGTGGGCTCATGTCGGCCGCTGTTTATCCGGGGCCACTAAGCACGAACGACTCAAGTCATCCCCCCTTGTTGTTCTGCCATTGCTTGTCTGAGTGCCTGATGACTGTTGGAGTTGTTGCCAGCACCAGCTACTCCCTGAGGACTGGCATACAGTCAGACCACACAGAGCCAGCACAGGTGTCACTGGATTAGTGGGCCTGCAATCACATCCTGCCGAACAAATCATTGACTCTTTTCTCCCTGCACTGTCACAGGTGATCAAGGATATGCAATTTGCCCTTGGATGATGACACCCCTCTGAGACCCAACACACCTGCCCAGAGGCAGTACACTGCGGCCCACATATGCACCAAGGGCATCGTTGAACGCACATTTGGCGTGTTGAAGTCACGTTTCAGGTGCCTGGATAGCACAGGTGGAAAGCTCATGTACAGCCCGGAGATCATGTGCAAGATGATCGTTGCATGTTGTGTGTTGCAAAACATCTGTGTACTCATTGATGCACCATGGATCCCAGTACCAGAAGTACCGGACGATGATGGGGACAATGGGGCAGGTGGCCCACATCCCACTGCAGCTGTGGCAGGAATGGCCCGTAGGAACACCATCATTAACAATTACTTCTCATGAGCACGTGACATTGTGGCCATCCCTGGCATTCATGGGACAGTACAAAATGACCGAAAACACAGCAGGTGTGCATATAACTTACTTGCAGGTTATAGGTTGTACATTGTAATGTCACAGTTTCCTGCTGTGCCAGATGTGATTTGCCATGCCGTGCACATTTCCGGCACCAGTAGCATTCTGTTGTGGAGATGTTGCTGTTCATACTGGGATCTTGTCAATGTCGTGGTGCACTTCGACTTATGTGCGTATTTTGCACGGTGGTTGATTCGCTCCTGCGGCTCTGATATGTCTGCCACTGGTCCCTTTCAAGTGGTGTGCCTGTCAGTTCTGTGCTTCCACGGTGCTGAGATGTGGCAGACTTGGGTAACTTGTGCTCTTTGTCGAGTTGTGACTCTTGGGCATGGTTTTTCCATAGATGTGTCGTTGACGTCAGGGGTTGTTTGTGCTGGTGGTTGTGTCTGAGTGTGACCTACTCCTTTCTGGTTGTGGTCCGCACTCAGCCACTTCAGTGTCCTGCCGTGTACATTGTCATGGTGATTTGACAGCAGCCATTCTACTCGTCATGTGGTGTCACTTGCATTGTCAGTGTGGCTGACCTATTTGCATGTTTGCTGTGTTTTGCACGTGTGCATGTGTTGGTTGTCTTCTTGTTGATGTGTTGTGTGGGTGCCCCTTTGGGCACATGGTGTACGTGGGTATACTTGGTGTTTTGTGTGTGCTGAGGTATTCCTGTGGGATCAGGGACATGATCCTGAGTCCTTGTGGGTGTGCAGTGTGTTCTGCTTAATTGTGCATGTGTGCCATTGGCCCCGTCTCCCCCATGCCACCCACTCCCTGGTTGGTGCGCACCCTGTTGAAGTGGTGTTGGGTCATGTTGGACAGTGTCCGGATCCCCGACTCCTGTCACCGTCTCCTGCTTGGTGACTGTGGCCACCATCTTCTCCATGTCATTCAGCTCCTTGTGTTCTGCTGGCGCTCCTCCTCCGGGGTGCGTAGCTGCTTCCGTTTTGACAGCGAGTTTCTGCTTGGTTTTGCCATTCACGTCAGTCCAGGGCCTCTTGTGCTTTTCCATTGTCCTCCTCTGCCATGCGACGGCATTCACATGGTCAGAGGTGGTGTGCCATCTTTGCCTCTTTTTTTGATAATGACATGTCGGAGGTGACGTACAGTTGGTGGTGGTGTTCTGGCTCATCCGTGGCGATTATTTCGTTTTCCTTGCGACTGTACCCTGCCTTCCTCTTCCTCTTCTCATTGGCCTTCCATTGGCCCTGTGTTTCTGGGTGTTCCTCCATGGGGATTGTGGGGTTCATTTTGTCCTCGGCAGTGAGTCAGGGTGCATCCGTGGTACTCAGCAGCTGATGTCGTTTTTTTAGAGGCATTTTCCATCTGCTGTTCTTGTGCTTTTTCCCGCATTACACATGGGTATTGCTGGTCTCGCGCTGGATGTCACTGTGTTATCGCGTTTGGGCACATCGCGTCTTTTTACGCGTTATCGTTTGTGTTTTATCTCCATTGCGGTGGTTGTATAACAGACATTGGCTGCGGTTTCTGCAGACTATCGCATGCTACCGCCTTGTTGTGCATTCCCCATTAACACAGGGTTATTTTCCAGTGATGGGCTGCGATGTGTAAAGGTGCGTTAGCATTTTTTGGTGATGTTTAGCACACATTCTTGTGAATATACCCCTAAATCCCCCCGACGGACCCAAGAGGCGTGAAACCTTAAGGGGTGATATGTTTGTGATTTAGAAATATGTATTATTATTAATATGTTGACCTAGGGGAGTTAATGTTTTGTAGGTTGATATCTCTACCACAATATTGCAACCCCCACCATAACAGGCGATGGCGTTACACCCTGTGCCAATATACCTGAGTCCATAAACTGGAAAAGGCTGGCGTTTTTTAGAAGGTTCTAGATGTGTAGATGGCTATTATCTCAGGTCCTAAAAAGGTATGACCCCAGAACTTGTATATTTATTGAATGTTGTTTTTTTGCTCGTTTTATCACAGTCACGATGATTCCTAGGGTTGAATAATAATCTACAATTTACGTTAATTTACAGCTGAATTTAGCCTGTCTGTCAAGGAAGACGTTCATGGGACCTGGAGAAGTTCAGTCATTCTTCCGTGCTCCTACTCACCCGTACATTCTACACCGCATAGCGTCACCTGGCGAATGGATGTGCAGATTATCTTACTAAGAGATGACACCGGAGACCACACATTTCTGACTAAGCACACAGGCCGGCTCAGCCTCCCAAAGAAGCGTCAAGGGGGCGATATCTCTCTCACTATCATGAACCTCCAGATCTACGACGGTGGACAGTACTCCTGTGAAGTATCCATGATGTTGAATGGAACCAGTGACATGCTGAAAAATGAGGCATTCATTAACCTGGATGTAAGAAAAGGTAAGAAAGTAACAGTGTGTACATCTTCTCTTGGTGTTCTCAAACTGTTCTCCAGGGTTGGACTGGCCTATCGGGCAGTGTCCGAGGGGCAGGTATGACAGGTCATTGTGGGGGCTGTTTTTTTGCCTATCTCTGGGTCTATTTCATCCTCTGATGGGCCGGTATCTTGCCATTTATTTCCCTGATATTAAAACAAACATTCCATGTATCAAGCTCAAATCTATGCAGTCTCTCCAACACCATGAGAAAAACACTGTTTATAGCGTAGCTTTACTATTTCAAAACTGCCCCAATTTGCAAACATGGGACACTTTTTAAGCTAGCTAATTCGCCAATGGGTGTCACTTTTATTTTGGTGCCCAGGCCTATTTTCTGTCTCAGTCTGACCCTGCTGTGCTCATTGTGTAAGCACTATTGAAGGCAGCATAGTCCGAAAGGACATGGCCCTGGTTTAAACTTGACTTCCATAGTACCATAAGACACAGGCTTCTATACACCAGCATCTCCTGTATGATACAAAGCAGTTCATTAAAACACCTACCAAATTTAGTCAGTCCTGTGGCGCATGGATATTCATCATCCTCGTTATTTTTGTTGTTTTTTTTAATCACATCTAATGTCTTCCCTATCACAATTCTTATATATTGGAGGAGGACGCCCTACTCCAAAGAGAGGTGATCTACTGACATCCTAATATTTATTACTCAGCGATAGTCGACACTGTACTTGTAACTCAGCCACACATTCCATTTAGAGTCCATCATTTTTATTATGCGGGAACGCTCTCACTCTCCGCCTCATTTGCAATCAGTCCTTAACTACCAGTGTGGTTCCCACCACATGGAAACAAGCCTTGGTGTCTCATCTGCTGAAAAAAACATCCTTAGACCCGGAATGTGCAAAAAATTATAGGCCCATTTCTTTGTTACCGTTTCCCTAAAAAATTGTGGAACATACTGTTAGCACTGCTCTCTCTGCATATTTGGAACAAGCTAATGTACTGGAGGAGGCACAATTCGGCTTTCGACCAGCGCACGGGACAGAGTCAGCATTAGTGACTGTCATGGACGAGCTTCAGAGGCGGACAGACAGGGGTCAGGCAGTGGCATTGGTCCTGCTTGACCTGTCTGCCGCCTTCGATACTGTAGATCACAAACTCCTGCTGGATAGACTGAGTGGGGTCGGCGTGAGGGGTTGCGCCTTACAGTGGTTCCGTTCCTTTCTGCAGGACAGACAGCAGGCGGTGTCTCTTCCCCCATTTCAGTCTGCTTTCTCTGATATACAGCATGGTGTGCCTCAGGGCTCAGCGATCAGCCCTACTTTGTTTAATGTCTATTTAAGACCTCTAATTGATGTTATTAAATCACACAACATTAGCATAGTAAATTATGCAGATAATACTCAGTTGATCCTATCTATGAAGCGTGATAATGCGACCTCTGGGGAGGTATTTCACGAGTGCCTTCGGGATACAGCTTCCTTGGTACGAAAAAACTCATTGCAATTCAATGACGGAAAGACAGAGGTGATTTACTGTGCAGCATGTAAGATTCCTCCCCCCTTTCCAGACAATTTCTGGCCTCCGGAAACGCCAACGGCAATACAGCCAGTACAAACAGCTCGGAACTTGGGATTTATATTTGATAGTAGACTTACGTTAGAAGCTCAGGTAATTAAGACGACGGCCTCTTGTTTTGCAATTATCCGGTCTCTCCGAAAAAAAAATCCTCTACTCCCTTTTTTAGGCTCGGGCTCAAGTTGCACGATGTACAATACTTAGCAGGCTCGATTACTGCAATGCCCTTCTGCTAAATTCTCAGGAATATGTGCTGGATAGATTGCAGAGAATCCAGTCAGCAGCTGCCAAACCAGTACTGGGTCTTCCTAGAAGAGCCTCAGCATCTGCAGCCCTAGCAACACTCCATTGGCTCCCCTTGAGACAGAGAGTACAATTTAAATCTCGCTGTCTGGTATTTAAAGCTCTTCATGAGACCGGTCCCCTATCCCTGCGTAAAAAATTTGACTGGTACACTCCTTCTAGAAGTCTTCGCTCCTCCTCGGCAAGACTGGTGAGGATACCTAAATTTAGAAGAATCAGAATGGGAGGTAGACTGTTTGAAGTTGCAGCGGCTAAGCTCTGGAATAGTCTGCCCTGTGAAATCAGACAAATTCAGGAGCTACTCCCTTTCAGATCCTGGCTATTTCCTACACTCTAGTGCCACCATACTGTACACATTCTCACTCCTTGAGCTGTTCAGCGCCAGGATGCCTGCCAGGCGATAGTGCGCTTTATAAGTTCCCTAAAATAAATAAATAAAAATTGGTACACAGCGCAGCTGCCTACATCAACTTGCCGGCAAGACATACTCTCATAGCAATGACACAGTATCTGGGCCTACATCCCGGAGGGCGACCCCGCGTATATGAAGGAGCTCTAGAAGCCGCCCTGCCTGAGCTATAACCACCGCTTTTATAAGGGAACAAACAGGAAAAAACAAAAAAAACAATCCCCCTCCCTCCCCAAACAACCCCCCTCCCATTCCCACCCGCTCCGCATCAGCTTCTATCTACACTCTTCACCCTCCAGGATCCGCCAGTTTCACCAAGCAGCACTCAGACAGCAGGCTTAACCGCCTCAGGCTCTAAAGGAATGAGTTGCAAAATTTGTAGATACTTCGGGCATGTCACTTCTTGAAGATCTTTAGAAAGGAGTTGCCATGGAACGGGCCCCAGAGCTTAGCATATTCAGAGCCCTTCCCATCTATGCCCAACGAGAGCCGTTCCATGGCTAGGATGTGACAGAGTCTTTGAATCCAGTCTCGGGAGTCAGGTACAGCCGGGGGACCCCACTGAGCCAGGAGAACCTGCCTCGCAGCCAACAAAGCCAAAACAATCTGCCTACCATTCAGCGAGCGCAAGGGAAAGAACTTAAGGTGGGGAAGCCCCAACAGCACATGCTCAGGCTTCCAGGGGAATGTAATCTGAAATGCAGCATCCAACTCATCTAATACCATGGTGCAATACCGCCCCAGCTTAGGGTAATGCCACAGCAAGTGCACCAGTGTCCCTGAGAGGCCACACCCCCGCCAGCTGAGGCCTGACTTGGTAACATCCCACGCCTTGACGCGCGCTGGAGTATAGTACCAATAGGCCGCTACTTTGTAGGCCGAGTCGGTACCTGCAGTGTTAGAGGCCGTGTGCTGTGCACGATAGAAAACGTGCTCCCACTCTTTTCTCGACAACGGGCGCCCAAACTCTGTTTCCCAACGGACTTGCGCAGGCGTACGCTGCTTCTGATGATGGCGCAAAATCATCGCATATAGCTCAGAGATGAGCCTTCAGTCGTCCTTCTTGCAGACCAACCATTTTTCAAACGCCGTCAAGGGCCGTGACATAGGGGCAACATTGGCTGGTTGGGTCACCCAATGTGCCACCTGCGAATAGTGGAGAGCATCAGCCCTTGGTAGCTGGAAGTATTCTGTACATAACTGGGTAAACAGAATCAGGCACTACAGGTCAAAGAGGGAACCCACCCTCTTACAGCCTTCCTCTCACCAGCGATGGAAGTCTGAGGACGCGCGTCCCGGCGGAAAGTCCGGGTTATCAACGATAAGGGTTATTGGGGAGGGGAAAGTAGTCCACCCCTTTCGCTGCGCCAGTTGGTCTCATGCCTTTAGGGTCGGGGAAGTCACCGGGGAGGAATAAAGACCCCATGCCCTATGCTTGAGCGACAACCACAACTCCTGCCATATATTGCAACCCGCCATAGTTTGGTCCAAAAAGTTCCAATGCTTACTAGACAGGGGCCTGTTCCATTCTACGATGTACCGAAGACAGGATGTTTGAAAGTACACCATCAACAGGGGAAAGCCCAGCCCACCTGTCGCCTTTGGGGTAGTAGCTATGGACAATGCCAGCCGCGGCC
Source organism: Lissotriton helveticus (assembly GCF_964261635.1). Classification (NCBI taxonomy): domain Eukaryota; kingdom Metazoa; phylum Chordata; class Amphibia; order Caudata; family Salamandridae; genus Lissotriton; species Lissotriton helveticus. The sequence continues at coordinate 21,647,057 of NC_136064.1, forward strand.
TTTTGTTGTTCCATAAAAACATATGCTGCTTCCGCAGAGTGCCCGGTGGGGGACTTAAAGGTAGCATTTGGAAGAGATACAATATACGGGGGAGTACAGTCATTTTTATCGCAGCCAACCTCCCATACCAGGCCAAATTGAGACGGGACCAGTCCGAAAGGGCCTTAGTGACATGATCAACAAGCAAGTTATAATTCAGGGTCACCGTTTTAGCAATAGATGGGGCCAGTCGGACACCCAGGTATGGAATGTCGGAGTGTACCCATTGGAAGGCAAAGTCCTGCCTCAGATCCAGTACGTCCGCCTCAGGGACGGATATATTAAGACTTTGTGATTTGGAGAAGTTAACTTTAAATCCCGCTACTTTCTGGAATGCAAGGAGTTCCGTCGATAGACACCGCAGTGAGGAGTGAGGGTGGGTTAATGACAGGATGACATCGTCTGCATACAGACTGATCTTATCAGCCCCAAATTTGATCCTGGAGATCAAAGCTAGACCAGACACGCTGAGCAAAGGGCTCCATATAGAGCACGAAAAGCAACGGGGAAAGGGGGCATCCCTGTCGCATTTCCCTAGCAATGGGGAAAAGGGCAGATCTACAGCCATTTATCCGCACTGCCACCTTAGGGGCCACATAGAGGCACTGAACCCACCGCAGGAAATTGTCCCCCACCCCGAACGCCCTCAGCACAGTGAACAGGTAGTCCCAGTCTTTGCGGTCAAAGGCCTTCTTCGCATCGATAGCGAGCAAGAATGCCTGCATCCGAGAGCGATGAACCAAATCCATAAGATGGAGCAAACGCTTAGTATTGTCCCCCCATGCCGAGTTGGGATACATCCCGCTTGATCTGCCTCAATAACTCCATCCATTAAGGGGCTAAGCCTCGCAGCCAGCACTCCCGCGAACAATTTGGCGTCAATGTTGAGCAGCGAGCTCGGCCTATACGAGCCACACTCTTTAGGGTCCTTCCCGGGTTTAAGAATGACTGTAATCACCACCTCTGCCATGACGGAGTCACTGCCCCCGCATCAAGAAAGGAATTAAAAAGGCGGGTTAAAAGAGGAATTAAAAAGGCGGGATAAAAGAGGAGCCAGCTCCACACAGTAAGTTTTATCAAATATAGCTGAGAAGCCATCTGGCCCAGGAGATTTAGCTACCTTCAACCTTGTAATAGCAGAGATGACCTCCTCAATGCGGATCGCTGAATCTAAAGCCTCCGCCGACTCCCAATAGAGGGGCGTGATGCCACACGGCGCAAGATAATCCGCTATTCCCCCAGAAGCCGCGCCCTCCCTCTTATATAAGGTCTGATAGACCTGACGAAAAGTATCCACAATGGCAGCATCAGGGGTTTGCTCAGTTGCTTGCGGGTCCCTAATGGATTGGATAGTGGTTAATTGAGTGCGCACCCGCAACCTGTGCGCAAGCATCCTTTCCCCTTTGTCCCCACAGAGATAGAATTTGTGCCGCAAACGTAATAAGGTATGCGCAGCCCTATCGAGGTCAAGGTGTTTCAACATGCGCCGCTTCATCTCCAACTCCCTCCAGACCCTCGGTGCCCCAGTCCTCTTATGGATCGCCTCCAAGCCACCAACTTCCTTCTCCAGCTCAGCACGTTTCTCTTTGCGCAGGCGGGAATATGTCACTGCAATCGATATAAATTCTCCCCGCACTACTAATTTCAAGGCCTCCCAGAACGATGCTAGGGGCGTATCCCCTACCTCGTTTTCGGCAGGGTAGTGAGTAATAGTGTCACGTATCTTTGCAACCACCGAGTCCGAGTGAAGCAAGGTGTCACGAAGGCGCCAGCCAGCCGGCGGCGGCCTAGCACTGCTGGAAGTAAGTATACCTGAGATAAGCGCATGATCTGACAAGGAATGCGGCACAATGTCTGCTGCTGACAAATGAGGCAAGAGAGAGGACGTGGCCAGAAAGTGATATAGACGCGCATATGTCTTATGGGCTGCTGAATAGTAGGTGTAGTCGCACTCCTGGGGATGCTGCACGCGCCATACATCATGCAACCCTCCCTCTGAGAGCCACTGCCTGCCCCCCTGTGACATCGCCCCCGCCTGGTGAGACCTCTGCCCAGACCTGTCCATCCCCACTTCCATGACAATATTCAGGTCGCCACCCACCAAAATCAGGGAGTCCGTTGACGCCAACACCTGTGAGTGAGCCGCCTGCAAGAAGGACTCCTGCTTAACATTTGGGGTGTAAATGGACCCTATTGTGAATTGCATCTCCCCCATTGCGCGCAAACAGCCAGAAATCTACCTTTAATGTCCACCACCTGGGAGATAACTTTACAATGCGCGCGTGCACTAAAAAGAATGGCCACCACGTTCTTTTTATTCGGACCCGAGGACCAAAATTGGAGTGGGAAGCGTTTGTTTGCCATGCGCCTAACAACTTTAGAGAGGAGGTGAGTCTCCTGCAACAGGCACACACCACCCTCCGCATTCTCCAGGAGGGATAGGATAGCAGCGCGTTTCACCGGGCTATTTAGGCCCCTGACATTGAGGCTCACTTCCTTCAAGTCCCTACCCACCATATCAATGAAAGGGATAGCTAGCCAATGCACGTCCCAACTCTAAAGCCCCCATTGTACCACATTTCCCCAACTGATCCCTGGATCCTTGCCCAGTTCCCCCAAAAGCTGATGCGGAGCCCCCAAAACAACCCCAAACCCCCCACCCCAGCCGCAAGCACATGAAAACCCAAAAGGACAAAGGACTCAAAGTTCACAAAAGAGAAGAGAAAACAACAGTCCGTTAAACAGGCCCCAATAGCAGGGGAACATGACGCCATTATCTCACCCTCCCAGTTCCTGATACAGGACACATCACCGCCCAAGGACAGAAAAGTGCTACCACACTTCATTGGAGAAACGTTTGCCTCCGGCGCCAGCTACAGGCTCAGTTAGTGCCGAGCCGTTGGGCCTCAAGAGACCCCAGATGTGTCGGTGACCAAGGCCACAGAGGCAACCGCAGTCCCCCTCTCCAGCAGACTCGCTGACAAATCAGGTCTTGCAGCGGGCGCGGGCGCGGGCTTCCCAACTCGTTGCCACTCCAAGGAGCTCCTGCGCTGCCGGTTAGGCGACCTGCCTTTCCTAGGCGTGGAAGTGGTCCGCTCCAGTCCCAAAATGTCAAAGGCCGATCCCAAGGAGCGGACCTGAATCAGCTTGCCCTTGAACTTGAATATTAGCAGGAACGGGTGCCCCCACGAGTAGGGAATGCCCTGCTCTCTCAAGTGAGTAGTGATGGGCTTAAATTCCCTACGCTTGACAAGAGTGGAGGCCGCCAAGTCCTGGAAAAGCGCAGGTTGGTGGTCACGGAATTGATTGGGATTGAGATCACATGCTTTCCGGAGGATCCGCTCCTTGAGCTGAAAATCATGCACACATACCAATATGTCTGGGGGGGGCCTTGGCCCCCCGTGGCAGATCCACACGATGGACATGATCCAATTGAATATCCTGTAGGTCCTCCTCATCAAGGATCTGGTGGAAAAGTGTCCCTACATACTCGCGTAGATCATCCCCCTCTCCTTTCCACGGAACCGCCCGAATTCGAATATTATTCTGCCGACATCTATTCTCCAAGTCCTCGGCGTGTGCCTGAAGGTCCAGGTTCTGCTCCGTGAGGCGAATCACATCTTGTTGGAGTTGATGGATGTCCTGTGCCGTTCCCAGGTCATGCTCCTCAAGGGTGCCACCCGCTCCCCCATAGCGTCCACATCGCGCCTCATCTCCCGCAGGTCTGACGCAAGTTGTGAGCGGAGCTCTAAAATGTCCTCCTTAAAGGCAGAAAACAGTTCTAACATGAAGGCCTTGGTCACCGGTGCCTCACTATCGTCAGAGCGCGGGGATTTGTCAGCGGACGGTGAGGCAGACTGCCCCGCTACCTTCTGGGGTACATCCTTCAGGGGTTTATCCTTCTGAATTCTGGCCGCCGCCAACTTGCCCCTTGAGGGGGCCCGGGCCCCAACCCGCAAAACTATGAAGGAGGCGCAGCCAATGTGCAGGGGCCCAACCGAGAGCCCACATGTTTGCCCCCAGACTCGAGCTCAGCTCCACGGAGATCTCCAAGGGGGGCGGGGGGCGGGAGAAATCCGGACCACCCTTTGCCCAGAAGTTCAGTCGGTGTCCCAGAGGCCCAGCAGTCCGCCCAGGTCGCCGCATCCTTTCGCCAGGGGGCGAGGGGCAGCACCGACCAGGCAAGATCAATAGCTTCCCCCAATCACAGGGCCACAAGCCATGGGTGGGCCCCCTGCACCCCGCCGCTCAAATCTTCCAGGCCCGATCCAAAAGCAAGGGCGAGAGGCACACCGCCACTGGGGTCCGACCAAGGGTAGGCCCCAATCTCACTGCCCAACAGCCAGACCTTCCACGAGGCTAATGCCTGCTATCCGCCCTCACTAGCGCTCTGCAGCTGCACCAGGGCTCCTGGGGACAGACCCCTACGAGACTCCCAGGCTGCGCCCAGGCCCACGCACCAGAGCAGCCGCACCTAGAGCCGCCCAATGAAAAGGCCCCCCCGCCGATAAGCGGGTTGATATGCGGGAGATCAGCCCAGCCCTTCCCTGGCAGGGCCTCTCTCAATCGGCCGCAGAGTTCTAGGCCACAGGTGCCCAGGCGGGGCGGAATAGCAGTCCGCTGATGGCTGGGCCCGCCGCGGACCACCAAAGCAGCCGACCTCGTCCAGGCACCAAAACCCTTAGTCACCGGGTCCAAGGGGCAGCCGGTATCAGAAGCGAAAGGCCGCTCACACCCCAAGCACCGGGCCCCAGTGCCAGCTCCACTCGCGCAGGCCCTGCACCATCCGCCGGCCTGTGAACCAAGCCTCAGGTCTCCCGGGGGCCGCCCCCTTGCTCCTCACCTCACTCGATGCGGGCCAGATTGTAAGGCGTAGTCGGCCTCCTCCCGGGGCCTCGCAGCACGGGAGCACACTCCCGCCCTGCGGGGGTCTCAACCGCCGCCACCGCAATGGACGTCAGGGCCTCCCCAGCTCCTCCCGGTCAGGCTGTAGCTCAACACTTCCGCGAGTGCTGCTCCAGGTTCAGCAGCGGCCGTCCGTCTCCTCTGTCAATTCAGCCTCGGCGTCACTCTCCGCACCACTTGCACGGAGCCGGCAGCACTCGGGCGCCGCTCCGGCAAGCACAGACCTCTACTCTCCACCCACCACGAGGCTCGCTCGGCCCAGAGATAGTCAGGGCCTCACCGACCAAATCAGCTCGGTGCCTGTACAGTGCGCCAAAATAGGGTCCCCATTGGCATCAGTGCAGCCTGGGGACGCAGGATCGCTCCGTTGCCAGCGCAGATGGGCACTAGCCAGGGCGATATACAAAGCTAAATGTCAGGCGGTGCTGGGGGGACAAAGAAGCAGGTCCTACTCCGCCGCTATCTTGGCCACGCCCCCCCCACATTCCGTTTAAAAGGCTTTTTTTTTTACCTATTCCTTTGCCCAATGACAAATCTGCAACGGATTTGGTATTCGCTTAGCGTTATCAACCAAAGTCCAGCCTTCTAAATTTCATGCAATTCCGTGTAGGAGACAAAAATTGAGAGGTGTCAGAAATGTTTTCCCATTTTAGCTCCCATAAATGTTGCTTGCACCTACTACAAAAAAACACTTAACACATTTACACCAAACTAAGCTTGAATTAAGAACTTAACTCAAAAAGCATGCTTTTGTTGCCTCAATGTAAATCAGTTGCGAATTTTTTTGGAGTCATTAGTGTTTGGAAAAAAAGGTGGTGGGTAGCCTTAAAAGTGTTAACACTTTTGTATAGTTTGTCAATAGAAAATTCATGTGTTGATTTGCTTAGAACTTTGGGATTGTTTGAAGAATTCACCTGAAATTTGGCAGACACCCCTATTACAAGTTGGCCAGTGTAGTGGCTTATTTACCACATGTGGTAAATACCCTTAGCCTGTGGTGAGATATGTAGCACATGTGGTAAATAACTCCTATTCTTAGTTTTCGACTTTAAAACGAATCATACCATGCCTCATGTGTATTTTTAATTCCACATATTTTGACTGTTTTACAGACCTTTTCCCCAATAAATTCTGGTATGTTTGACCTTTGGAAGACAACTTGACATGTGATTGCAATTTAGCTCTCAAATTGTAATGAGGTCCTTTGTATGTTGAGATGATTATTGGTATTTTTAAATTCTTCCACATCCACCAGTGGGTGAGAAGTGACCGTACATCTCTGGAAACCTCACAGGAAATGAGTTAGGTGAAGTGGAGAAGGGGTGAATTGCCCTTGGTCTCCAAAACCTCGTAAATAAGGGCCCAAATCCCCTGTGTGCTTCAGAAATGTGACTTTCGTAGACATACAGGTGGTGCACAGTGCAGGAAGAGATCCACATGGTCATCTAAAGGCTCTCATTTAACAGGTTTTGGTACAGGCCAGCAACGCAAGGAATCTTGCTGTGCAGCCCTGTGTCAAAAGAAAAAGCCAGGAATGCACCATATCCATGTGATAAGGTGCATTCCTGTCCTTTTCCCCTGCGCTGGCGCCCAATGAGCTGCCATGTGCCAATGCATGTACCCTTGTGCCATAGTGCAAGAGTGCCAGCGATGTGGGGCTAGTTGATCAGTTGAGGCGATTTCCTTCTTAGGTCTCGCTTAGAGCAGCACTTGTACTTTCTCTTCGAGACATGCAGTATTCAGTATATGTACATTAAGCTCCACCCATCTTTACAATTGGCTTCTCTTCCTATCCTTTGTAAATGATGGCTTTTGATTCATCAATAGGCTTAGTAGGCACTCCTTAGTACGTCCTTGTCTCTCTTTGTAACCTCCCATGAGGACTGGCCCTCTTACTGTGGTGTTACGCAGTGTGTTTTATATACGGCCCAATAAAGCCAAAAAACGCCAAGAGGTCTTCTTGGTTCAGCCCTCAGTTGGCCGTGCAAAAGATAAATTGCAAAACGCTAGGGAGGAGTTGGAGGAAAACATATTCTTCTGAGCTCAAACTAGCATACAAAGCAGCTATTCTGCAATATCATAAGAATATTAGAAAAGCACAAGCAGCCTTTTTTGAAGAAATGATTGAGAAGTCTTCCAACTCTTCGAAAGAGCTGTTCAAGATTGTAAAGACTCTCACAACAGTGGACTAAGGGACCCATGTTCCACAATCATCAAAGGAGAGATGCAACAGCTTAAACACGTTCTTTAAGAGTAAGGTGGAAACTATCTATAACTCCCTTCACCCAAACACAAGCCAAACGTCTGTGGCATCCAAAGACTCTATGGTTGCCCTGGAAAGCCTTATTAGCACAGATCAACTAGAAACCTCTCTCCCCGGCTCTGCTCAAGTATCCTAGACTAAGTGAAGAACAGGTGAGTTCCCTTTTACTGAACATCAAATCAGGGTCCCCTATAGACCCTGCTTCACCACACATCCTCGCTCAAGGGGGGGAACTGCGTCCTAGCCCAATTTACTAGCCTCATCTCCCTGTCTTTCAAAAAGGGCATCGTTTTTTTATTTTTTATTTTTTTATTGCACAGAAAAGGAAATTTCAATTGACACAGCTTCCAGCCTACAACCCCTCCGGGCGTCACCGATATTAACATCAAATCTACATCATACGGTACACAGCCTGGTGGCCGACAACCCGGGGGTCCGGCGGCGTGAATAGAATCCCATGTTGTCCTCATCTGCTATAGTACCTGCTGGTAGGCAGCGTCCAATATTCCTGTGCATTTTTCACTTTTCTCCCTCTAGAACAACCCTGTAACTCCCCTGTTGGACTACCCACCCCTTGCACGTACCCTTAGCCTCACAAAAGTTCCCTGCCTTAGACCACTTAACCCGCGTCTGCATTAGCCCGACCCACACCCGACCCCCTTCTCTAATGGCATCCTTAATGCCGATGGCAAGGGGGTCCCGAAGGAATCCTGGTTCATCTCCTAGGTGTTAATGCAGCATCCAGGGGTGCCTACGTGTGGTGTATGGACCTCCCAGTGAATCCCCTCCGGCGCACCTCCCACTCAGTTCTCCCCCCTCTACCCTCACTTCTCCCATCCCTGCTATTGCACTCCGACCCGCTCCCGTCATCCCACACTTGCGCCAATGTTCTGGATTATGTCGTGTATGGGTTCTGCCACCACCCCGCGGGAAACGCTGTCTGGGGAGCTCGCGTCCTCGGGTTGCTGTCCCTGCAAATAGGTCTTGTATAATGTCCAGAAGTTTTTCGGGCGACTTTTTGGGGGTAGTAGTTCACTGTACGTCTCCGTCTGTGTGCTACAGTACAGCATGTCTCGTGCCCATCTGGCCTTAGTAGGCAGAGGGCCTCGCATCCAGCACTGTGCCACCACTCTCCTGGCCATCAGCATCCCCATATCTGTGAGTCTGCGTATCGCCCCCGGGAGCCCCCTTGAATTGCCTATGAGTGCTATTCCCGGATCGATGTCCAAGTCGACCTCCAGTATCCTGCTCATCTCTGCAAATATTTCGCGCCAGAACGTCTGTATACCCGGGCACCCCCAAGACAGGTGCAAGAAGTCGGCGTTCGCCACCCTGCAGCGCTCGCAGTGGGCCTCCGGTCGCAGCCCATATCTGTGGAGCCGCGCTGGGGTGTAATACACCCTTTGGAGGAATTTAAAATGTATGAGCCGATGTTTTCCATTTAGGGAAATACGTTTCGTGTTTTCACAGCAGTAGCGCCGTGTCGCGTCGTCTAGCGTGGCTCCTAAATCTCTCTGCCACTCCAGCCGAGCTTTCATAAGCTGGTGCCCCCCATGGGATCTAGCTATGCTGTAGAGGTTTGTCAAGAGCTTTTTGGGTTCTTTGTGTGAAATCACGTATGACAATTCCGGGACATCCGGGGGTTCCGCCATATTCGTACCCAGGAGTTCAGAGAGGGCACTTCGAGTTCTATGGAAGTGGAATCTTTGGAGTAACGGCGGTTCAACTCCATCTTCCCGAATTTGATCCCAGGTTTTGGCAGTGCCGTCCTGGAACAGGTCACCCGTCTTGTTCAGCCCCAGTTTTGTTAGTGCCTGTGTGACCGCCTTGTACGCCATGGGCGGGAGCCAGCGAATACATCATCGCCCCTCCCTGGCGAAACAGGAGTGAGTGCCAAGCGTGATTGGTAGAGGAGATGGAATCCAGTATTCCCGTCCACCGATCCTGCGGTTGGCAGACCGTTGCCGGGAGCGGTATCGGATGGGCGTATAGCCGTTCCATCCTGACATGAGGGATTTGCTTGTTGCCATGCACCCAAGTATGGAGATGAGACGCCTGGGCTGCCCTGTAGTATAATTCAAGATCTGGTGCCGCTAAGCCCCCTAAGTTGTACGGGAGGGTGAGCGTTGTCCACTTGACTCTCGGTTGTTTCCCTGCCCATGCCAGTTTAATCTCAAAAAGGGGGTGGTGATGGACAGAGTATCTGAGTTAATCAGAACACTCCTACCCAGTCAACAGATCAGGGCTTGATCCATCACCGTTTTTTAGCTCACTGCACCATCCCAGTTCAGAACCTGGCTATATGCAAATTAGTCTGTCCCTGGCCCAGTGCATCATGGGAACAGGGGAGACCAAACTACCAAGCCAATTCTTCACAGGAAAGGAAACAAGCTTCCGGGGACCGGTTTCTGGCATTACAGCCGTCTTCGGCCCGGCTTGCTTGAATCCTGATGGTGCAGTGAGCAAGGGACTCATGTCTGAGCATACCCTTCCACACTCATGGTGGCCAAAATAATTTCAAAAAGGGGGTGGTGATGGACAGAGTATCTGAGTTAATCAGAACACTCCTACCCAGTCAACAGATCAGGGCTTGATCCATCACCGTTTTTTAGCTCACTGCACCATCCCAGTTCAGAACCTGGCTATATGCAAATTAGTCTGTCCCTGGCCCAGTGCATCATGGGATCAGGGCAGACCAAACTACCAAGCCAATTCTTCACTGGAAAGGAAACAAGCTTCCGGGGACCGGTTTCTGGCATTACAGCCGTCTTCGGCCCGGCTTGCTTGAATCCTGATGGTGCAGTGAGCAAGGGACTCATGTCTGAGCATACCCTTCCACACTCATGGTGGCCAAAATAATTTCAAAAAGGGGGTGGTGATGGACAGAGTATCTGAGTTAATCAGAACACTCCTACACAGTCAACAGATCAGGGCTTGATCCATCACCGTTTTTTAGCTCACTGCACCATCCCAGTTCAGAACCTGGCTATATGCAAATTAGTCTGTCCCTGGCCCAGTGCATCACGGGAACAGGGCAGACCAAACTACCAAGCCAATTCTTCACTGGAAAGGAAACAAGCTTCCGGGGACCGGTTTCTGGCATTACAGCCGTCTTCGGCCCGGCTTGCTTGAATCCTGATGGTGCAGTGAGCAAGGGACTCATGTCTGAGCATACCCTTCCACACTCATGGTGGCCAAAATAATTTCAAAAAGGGGGTGGTGATGGACAGAGTATCTGAGTTAATCAGAACACTCCTACCCAGTCAACAGATCAGGGCTTGATCCATCACCGTTTTTCAGCTCACTGCACCATCCCAGTTCAGAACCTGGCTATATGCAAATTAGTCTGTCCCTGGCCCAGTGCATCATGGGAACAGGGCAGACCAAACTACCAAGCCAATTCTTCACTGGAAAGGAAACAAGCATCCGGGGACCGGTTTCTGGCATTACAGCCGTCTTCGGCCCGGCTTGCTTGAATCCTGATGGTGCAGTGAGCAAGGGACTCATGTCTGAGCATACCCTTCCACACTCATGGTGGTCAAAATAATTTCAAAAAGGGGGTGCTGATGGACAGAGTATCTGAGTTAATCAGAACACTCCTACCCAGTCAACAGATCAGGGCTTGATCCATCACCGTTTTTTAGCTCACTGCACCATCCCAGTTCAGAACCTGGCTATATGCAAATTAGTCTGTCCCTGGCCCAGTGCATCATGGGAACAGGGCAGACCAAACTACCAAGCCAATTCTTCACTGGAAAGGAAACAAGCTTCCGGGGACCGGTTTCTGGCATTACAGCCGTCTTCAGCCCGGCTTGCTTGAATCCTGATGGTGCAGTGAGCAAGAGACTCATGTCTGAGCATACCCTTCCACACTCATGGTGGCCAAAATAATTTCAAAAAGGGGGTGGTGATGGACAGAGTATCTGAGTTAATCAGAACACTCCTACCCAGTCAACAGATCAGGGCTTGATCCATCACCGTTTTTTAGCTCACTGCACCATCCCAGTTCAGAACCTGGCTATATGCAAATTAGTCTGTCCCTGGCCCAGTGCATCATGGGAACAGGGCAGACCAAACTACCAAGCCAGTTCTTCACTGGAAAGGAAACAAGCTTCCGGGGACCGGTTTCTGGCATTACAGCCGTCTTCGGCCCGGCTTACTTGAATCCTGATGGTGCAGTGAGCAAGGGACTCATGTCTGAGCATACCCTTCCACACTCATGGTGGCCAAAATAATTTCAAAAAGGGGGTGGTGATGGACAGAGTATCTGAGTTAATCAGAACACTCCTACCCAGTCAACAGATCAGGGCTTGATCCATCACCGTTTTTTAGCTCACTGCACCATCCCAGTTCAGAACCTGGCTATATGCAAATTAGTCTGTCCCTGGCCCAGTGCATCATGGGAACAGGGCAGACCAAACTACCAAGCCAATTCTTCACTGGAAAAGAAACAAGCTTCCGGGGACCGGTTTCTGGCATTACAGCCGTCTTCGGCCTGGCTTGCTTGAATCCTGATGGTGCAGTGAGCAAGGGACTCATGTCTGAGCATACCCTTCCACACTCATGGTGGCCAAAATAATTTCAAAAAGGGGGTGGTGATGGACAGAGTATCTGAGTTAATCAGAACACTCCTACCCAGTCAACAGATCAGGGCTTGATCCATCATCGTTTTTTAGCTCACTGCACCATCCCAGTTCAGAACCTGGCTATATGCAAATTAGTCTGTCCCTGGCCCAGTGCATCATGGGAACAGGGCAGACCAAACTACCAAGCCAATTCTTCACTGGAAAGGAAACAAGCTTCCGGGGACCGGTTTCTGGCATTACAGCCGTCTTCGGCCCGGCTTGCTTGAATCCTGATGGTGCAGTGAGCAAGGGACTCATGTCTGAGCATACCCTTCCACACTCATGGTGGCCAAAATAATTTCAAAAAGGGGGTGGTGATGGACAGAGTATCTGAGTTAATCAGAACACTCCTACCCAGTCAACAGATCAGGGCTTGATCCATCACCGTTTTTTAGCTCACTGCACCATCCCAGTTCAGAACCTGGCTATATGCAAATTAGTCTGTCCCTGGCCCAGTGCATCATGGGAACAGGGCAGACCAAACTACCAAGCCAATTCTTCACTGGAAAAGAAACAAGCTTCCGGGGACCGGTTTCTGGCATTACAGCCGTCTTCGGCCCGGCTTGCTTGAATCCTGATGGTGCAGTGAGCAAGGGACTCATGTCTGAGCATACCCTTCCACACTCATGGTGGCCAAAATAATTTCAAAAAGGGGGTGGTGATGGACAGAGTATCTGAGTTAATCAGAACACTCCTACCCAGTCAACAGACCAGGGCTTGATCCATCACCGTTTTTTAGCTCACTGCACCATCCCAGTTCAGAACCTGGATATATGCAAATTAGTCTGTCCCTGGCCCAGTGCATCATGGGAACAGGGCAGATGCTCTGTCCATCACCACCCCCTGTTATGAATCGTTTTGGCCACCACAAGTGTGGAAGGGTGTACTCAGATGTGAGTCCCTTGCTCACTGCACCATCAGGATTCAAGCAAGCCGGGCCGAAGACGGCTGCAATGCCAGAAACCGGTCCCCGGAAGCTTGTTTCCTTTCCAGTGAAGAATTGGCTTGGCAGTTTGGTCTGCCCTGTTCCCATGATGCACTGGGCCAGGGCCAGACTAATTTGCATGTAGCCAGGTTCTGAACTGGGATGGTGCAGTGAGCTAAAAAACGGTGATGGATCAAGCCCTGATCTTTTGACTGGGTAGGAGTGTTCTGCTTAATTCGGATGCTCTGTCCATCACCACCCCCTGTTATGAATCGTTTTGGCCACCACAAGTGTGGAAGGGTGTACTCAGATGTGAGTCCCTTGCTCACTGCACCATCAGGATTCAAGCAAGCCGGGCCGAAGACGGCTGCAATGCCAGAAACCGGTCCCCGGAAGCTTGTTTCCTTTCCAGTGAAGAATTGGCTTGGTAGTTTGGTCTGCCCTGTTCCCATGATGCCCTGGGCCAGGGCCAGACTAATTTGCATGTAGCCAGGTTCTGAACTGGGATGGTGCAGTGAGCTAAAAAACGGTGATGGATCAAGCCCTGATCTTTTGACTGGGTAGGAGTGTTCTGCTTAATTCGGATGCTCTGTCCATCACCACCCCCTGTTATGAATCGTTCATGCCAGTTTAATCATCAGGCTGGTCAGGCGGTGAAAGAAGGCCATAGAGAGCACGATCGGCAATGCGTTAAAAAGGAACAAAAATCTTGGTAGCACTATCATCTTCATTATGGCTATGCGGCCTAACAGCGTGAGGGGCAGTTTGCACCAGGTCTCAATATCGTCCTCCAGTTTACTGACCGCTCTCCCGTAGTTCTGACCGATGAGCAGGTCTGGATCTGTGTGTATCTGGATCCCCAAGTATCCTATCGGGTCTTCCGTCCACTGTACAGGGTACTCCGTCTCCACCCGTTTAGTCACTGGAGTGAGGGGCAGCACCACCGACTTTGCCCAGTTAACTCTGAGCCCCGATAGTGCACCAAACCGAACCACCTCTCTCAGGAGTGGGGGAAGCGAGGTGGCGGGGTCATGGGCATACAGCAACGTATCATCTGCATACATGGATACAACTATTTTGTACGTGGGGAACCAAACCCCCTCGTGGCCATGATACTCTCTTAGCGTACAGGCGAGAGGCTCTGCAGCGAGCGCATACAGCAGAGGGGATAAAGGGCATCCCTGACGGGTGCCTCTTCCTATGAATATAGGGCTGGAGATCGCATTGCCCACACGAACCCTGGCGAGGGGCCGTCATATAGTGCGCCTATCATTTGGATGAAGGGTTCGCCAAGTCCCATCCGGCGTAACACCTGAAGAAGAAATGGCCATTCAATGGAGTCGAAAGCCTTCTCCATGTCCAAAAAGAGCGCCACCGCTGGTGCGTCCTGCTTTACATGTTGGACGGTACCCAGTACTGTTCTTATATTGTAGGTCAGGTTTCTGGATGGGATGAATCCCGCCTGTTCTGGGGCCACTAAATCAGGGGCAAGAAGGGCAAGTCTAGTCGCTAGTACCTTGGCGTATAGTTTGGTGTCGACGTTTAACAGCGAAATAGGGCGGTATGAGCCACAGTCGTAGTGTGGTTTTCCCGGCTTAAGAATGGTAACTATCATAGCCTCCCTCATGGAGCTGGGCATGGTGCCTTGCACACTTATGTCCTCCAGAAGAGTGTGGATGTGCGGCAGTAGCTGTTCCTGAAATGCCTTAAAAAAGTCGGCTGTGAGTCCGTCCATGCCAGGTGCACTACTCGAACTCATGGAGGCGAGCGCGTCTCTGATTTCGTCCAGTTGTATAGGGCACATCAGGAACTCCCTGTCAGAATTTGGGAGAAACGGGAGTTGAATGTGTTCAAGATAGTCGGTAATTTCAGCCGATATGTCACCGCTTTTGGAAGAATAGAGCTCCGCATAATAGTCTCTAAAGACTGCTGCAATTTCCGCCTCATCAGACACTCTATCTCCGCTCGAGTTCCTTAGTTCCGAGATTAGCGCCTTTCTCCTCCGGCCTTTAATGATGTTAGCTAAGGCCGAGCCTGGCCTCTCTCCCTCTCCGTACGTGCGTGCAGTGGCGTACTTGCCTAAGTGTTGTACCTCTCTGTCCGTGGCCTTGTGGTATTCCACCAGTAGGCGCTTAATGTCAGCTTCTGTAGTGTCGTCCGGGTTAGATCGACTTCTAGCCAGTGCTTAATTTGTAAAATATGAAGTGCAGGTGCTGAAATGTCTGTCGGAGGCCACACCTACTTTTATCTGGCTCCACCCACTGGCTCCACCCATTTACTCTATTAGCTCCACCCACATCTTCAATTGGCACTGCTAAAATTCGGATGTAATACCTGATCTGAATTTTAGAAAGGGAGCCTACTTCATAGGTAAGCATCTAAGGGAAGAACCTGTGGTGCTAGAAGGATCAGTGATGTTGGGTGATTTTATGTTGTGGTGGGGCAGGAAAGCACCCAATCGGGGTTTCCTGGATGTCTAACCATTGTGAAGGTCTAACCTTAAACCAGCCCAGCATTCCAAAGGTATTCTAGGTACATCCAGGCTAGTACCGGAAACCTGGCGCTCAATATTTCCTCTGCCTCAAATCACACATGCAGTCTGGCTTAAAACATTATTGCCTAACTGCGGGCAGGTTAGACAAGCACGACGTTCTGATAATACAGCGCTCCGAATGGGCTCTTACAGCCACAAGAAACTAACTAAAAGAGATACCACAGAAGTACTAATGAGTCCTGAAGCAGCACCCAGGTGGTGTAAAATGCACTGAGTGCATTGGGCTAAAAAAATTATAATTAACTGTACATCATGAGAAACTACAGTTAAAAATTCCAAATGAAGTAGTTGCACAAGTCATTTTAACCTCAATATTAGTGATGGAAGCCACAACAGGCCGTATTGGAGTTGAAAAGAAGATTTTTGGGGTAACAAATTCAGGGCCAGTCTGCATGTGAGAGCACAGGTCAACCTCGATTAGCCTAACCAGACTTGAGGGCGATACCGCCTCCACTACCCCAAAACCGAATGTGGAAGAGAGGACTTCATGCTGGTTTCAACTAATGAAGTGGCAAATGGAATGGAGCACATTCTTATTCAAGTCGCTTATATTCTAGTCTTCCCAGGTAAACACAAAGCACTATGTGCGCTGAACTGTGAATACAGGTCTTTATTTAACAGTTACTTCCTGTTCATCCATCCTCAAGGTAATAATATGAAGTCCTGAACTAACTACGCGACTACCAATGTAGCATAATGATCCCTTGAGCGATTAACATTTAATAAGCGCATCACAGCACTAAAGAACGGTTTTCTTCACTAATGAATGGATTTGCAAAGTCCAAATCCATCATGTTTTTGCTTGAATTCATATATTCTTTACTACATTAACTCAAATATACAAAATTACAATACAAATTTGAGAAATAACATTCCCCCTTTAAAGTAAGTTCGTCACTTAAAAACATTTGTAGATGACCTGTAATCAAAACATCCTGAAAAACAAATGGCAGACGTTGCCTGAAAGAATCACATACATTTTCTCGGACTTAAATGTCCTAGACTCGCTGTATTACAGAACTGTTGCAATAGCAAACACGAGCAGATGAAGTCATCATTTTTGGCAGAAAATAAAACAAGCCTGCATTTTCTAAAGGCAGTGTTTCCCCTGGGTACCTTCAAAGTTTGTAACTTCACTGGACCTAGGCACACACTCCTGCACGGAGTCAATTAAAAACGGTAGCAAAAAGGTCAGAAAGACGAGGATTCACATGCTATTATCAAACAGGCCTGAAAGGTTTTGGCGAACCTCCGTGTACAAGGCTCTCCGGTGCTTGAGGGGTAAGGATACCGTACCACCTCCACCTATGTATAAATATTGATGGTATAATGCCCAAGTAGAAGGGGGCACACAAGCCTTACGCAGGCCTCTTTTAAATGCCGCTTCTCTCCAGCTGGGTGGAGAGGTCTGGGGGGCGAGGGAGGGGTGCAGCACTTCCTACTACAGAGGGAGGGCTACTCTGAGCCCGGTGAGACTCGGCCTTCAGTGCTCCCTGGGCCTTCTGCCTCTCCCTCCCTCCCTCTACACCCCTCTGAGTCTGTCAGCACGTGACGATCAGGTCAGAGGTCAGTCGGGGTCAGACACAGGTCTCGCTATTCCTGCCCTGGTGGGCAGACCAGCTAGATGTGCCAAGGGAGGGCGGGGAGTTCCCTGAGCAGGGCGAGCTATGGTGGTGTAGAGTCCTGGCAGAGAGCGTACCCCAAAGTATTCAATGGACAAATTGGGGAACTAGTGAAATACAAACACCTCATAAAGCTAAAGGAGGGAGCCAAACCTGTGGTGCACAAGGTGAGAAAAATTCCGTTCCGCAGTAGGGAGGCAGTGCAATCCGAATTGAACAGGCTGGAGAGAGAGGGAGTGATCAGAGCCATAGAGAGTGCCGAATGGCTTTCACCTCTAGTAGTGGCCCAGAAGCCCAATGGCAAGGTGCGGCTGTGTGTCGACTTAAGAGAACTGAACAAAAACATTGTAATCGACAAATTCCCTCTGCCAAGAATTAATGAGATGCTAGCCAGGACAAAAGACATCAAGTGGTTTTCCACAATAGACTTGTCGTCAGCCTACCACCAAGTGAAACTACACTCCTCATGCAGCCATCTCACATCATTTATCACGCCGTTCGGCTGCTATGAATTTGTGAGAATGCCATTCGGACTAGCATCCGCAGCAGCGGTCTTTCAGAAGCTTATGCACAAGTTGCTGAAGGGTGTGGAGAAAATGCAGTTTTTTCAAGACGACATCCTGGTAATGGGGAAAACTAAACAAAACCACAACGAGAAACTCCACATCGTACTACGGACACTACAGGAAAATGGCCTGATGGCGGAATGGTCGAAATGCAGGTTCGGAGTGACATCTGTCACGTACCTAGGGCATGAAGTGAGCGCAAACGGGATACTACCGAAAAAGGCCAACATGAAATCGATTCAAGACGCCCCCACACCAACCAAAAAGGAGGATGTTCGGTCATTTCTAGGAATGGCCGAATACTACAGCAAGTTCATTCCTCACTTTGCTACGAAAACACATCTCCTACGCCAACTTCTGAAGGAGAAGAACAAGTTCGTATGGAGTCAGGAGGAACAAACAGAGTTTGAAGCACTGAAACAAGAAATGAGCACATCCATTCCCCTCAAGGGGTTCGACCCCAGTGCGGAATCCATCCTCACCACTGATGCCAGTGACCGGGGCCTAGGAGCGGTCCTTATGCAGAAATCGGACAACGGAGAAGTAGCGACGGTCAGCTTCGCCTCAAGGTCGCTTGCACCCAATGAGGAGAAGTTTAGTGTGGTGGAAAAGGAGATGCTGGCAGTGGTGTGGGCGATGGAGCGCTTCAGACAGTATTTGTGGGGAGCAAAATTCTTGGTCAGAACGGACCACAAGCCTTTGGTCTGAGTGCTGACATCAAGCGGCCATGCTCACGCGACACCGAGGATTGCCAAGATGACTCTCAGACTTTTGGACTTCGTGTACGAGGTGGAACACATTCCTGGACCGCAGAACGAAGTGGCTGACTTCCTGAGCAGGGCGGCAGCGATGGAAGTAGCAGATGACAGGGAGAAACAAAGGTGGGAAGGTTATGTGGTAGCCACCATTCAGGATACGGAAGAAGTGATCAGCGCCCAGGAATGGGAAGAAGCATACCGTGAGGACGTCGACCTAGAAGCCATCAAAGGATACGTGGTTCACGGGTGGCCAGAAAAAAGACACCTCAGGGAGGAATTGAGAAAATTCTGGGAAGTAAGGGACGAACTATCGTTGGCGGAGAACCCCATCTTCTTGCTCAGGGGCAACAAAGTGATTCCTCCTCAAGGCATTCTAGAGCACCTGATGAATCTACTGCACGAAGGACACCAGGGAATCACCAAGACAAAGGCTTTGGCCAGACAAGCATACTGGTGGCCAGCCATTGATGCCCAGATAGAACGACATGTACGCAAATGCGAGTCATGTGCCAAGGCAGACAAGTCACAGAGCATGTTAAGACCACCGTTGGGAAAATTTCCAGTTCCGGGAGGGCCATGGGAAATGGTTTCGGTGGACATTATGGGCCCTATTCTCAACAAAGAGGGAACACAGAAGTACGCGGTGGTTCTAATAGACAAATATTCCAAGTGGCCGGAGGTGGAAATTATGGAAAATGTGGACACGGAGGCAGTAGTACGCTTCCTGCGTACCACGTTCGTCAGAGAAGGCATCCCTAAAATCATCACGTGTGATAATGGGCCGCAGTTCACGTCTGCGAAGTGGATCGCATTCACGGCCAGGAACGGCATAGAGATAAAACACACCCCCATCTACCATCCCGCCGGAAACGGTCAAGTGGAAAGGTTCAATCGGGTGATCATGGGCACCATTCAGGCGGCCATAAACGATGGTTTGGACTGGGAGAAGGAATTGGAGAAAATGATCTGGGCCTATCGCATCACCCCAGGAAGCACGGGATACAGCCCATTTAAGGTGTTGAGAGGAAGGGAAGCCTTTACTAAGGACAACATGGCCTGTAGGAAATTAGTGGTGCAAAGTAAATGGTCACCGGCCATTGTCAGAAGAAATTTAGAAAAAGCACAAGAAGTGTATACTGGGCACTTTAACAAGAGACGCAACGTTCAGAGTGCTGAACTGGAAAAGGGGGATTGGGTGAGAGTGAAGCTGGCCATCCTCAAGAAGAAGGGGGAAAGCAAATTTTCACCACCATTGCAAGTGCTGGAGCCCTACACCCGATCCGCCCTGCTCAGTGATGGAAAGGTATGGTCACAGGACAGAATGGCCAAGTGCAGCAAGATCTTGAAGTGGGGAAACGAAACGGAAGAAGGAACACAGCAAGTTGAATACGAAAGTGGAAGAGAATGTAGCATGAGGGAAACCGAGAATGTAGAAGAAGGAGAGCAGCAAGTGGAAGAAGGCGAAGGAGAAGGTGAGACGAGTGAAGAGAGGAAGAGCGAGTGCAAGGCAGAAAACAATGAGGAAGTTGGTGGCGGAGAAGATGAAGGTGAAAGGAGAAGAGTAGACAGAAGAGAACAGAGAGAAGAAGGTAGAACCGAAGTAATGAGAACCAGAGTTGGAAGAGCTGTAAAGGTACCAGGGAAGTTCAAGGACTATGATATGGACTGGAAGTAAGGACTTTATTGTTTGTTGTTATTGTTGCATAAAGGGGGGAGATATGTGGTGACGGTCTAGTCTTCCGTCACAGGAAACGGAAGGGAGGCAACGGGAAGTGGAAGGCGGCCATGTTGATTCGGCACCGACCGCTGCAACCAGCGCACTGTCTCCCGGCGCTCCGGGTTTGAATAAAAAGGAATCTTTATGCATATTCGGTGTGGCCTGAATAATTACGGAAGAGCTAGTGCAGTGAGGCGTGCGTGGCTTTATAAGGCGCTGGCTCTCCAGAGGGGTGAGTGCCGTACTGCTGCTGTGGGGCGAGATGCTGTGGTAGCCACTGGCACTTTTCTGGAGAGGGTGGTACAGGGGCTCCGTTTATGAGAGAGTGCGGTGTTTGCAGTGTGTGAAGTGGGGCTCCTGTATAGATGTGACATGGCTCTATTGAATGCGAAATTGTGGCTGCACTATAAGGGGATACACACAAGACAGCCAGGGCTGTATTGCGCATGAGTGCTATAAAGGGGACTGGGCGGTGTATGGAGGGACTGTGGAGCACTGCACACGGGACTGCTATGAGGGCATGAACAAGGATACAGCTTCAGCACCCAATGTAGGACACCCATCCTTACCTCAAACATACGTACGTACCCACTACCCGCCCTGTTGTTTGATGAGCTGAGTCAGTCTCAGAAAGAAACATGGGCGAAAGAAGCTCGGAGGTAGAAACTAAACCTATTTTAGTTTTATACAAAGAGCATGTTCGGTTTGTTGATAACAGCCAGCTCGTAAAATGTCTAACTTACTCTTCACTTTTTTCTTCGCCGGCGCCGCTGTGCATGTTGTCAAACACCTACTCTGGCGCAGAGGCGATGAAGTTCTACTAGTACTGGCTGATCCGATCGATACCTGCACAGGCTGCTTGCCTTGCCCTCAATGTCGTCGTCAGTCGGGTCGGGCAGCGGCTGACTTGAACGAGGATGATGAGCGGTGGTGGTTATGCTGGGGCGTGGCGTGGCCATGTGGAAAAATCTGTGCACGCTGCAACGCGCAGAGTAACCCGCAGAGCCCCTACCCCCACCGGAACCAAAATCCAGCCCTCTGAGGCTGAGCCCGCTCAAATTAATTAGTGTGTGTGTGTCCCGGCCGGAAACTAAAGTGGCAACACTCTCTGTAACAGTCAACAGCACTGCACTGTGAAATAAGGGCCGCGTCCCGTGGATGCCATGATCTTCACATTTATGAATTTCTCTTGGATTTGGGCTCAGCCTCAGGGCAGGCGAAGTGATTAAAAAGTGTCACACAGCTGCAACCAGTCACTATTGACCATCGTTACTCACAGTGAACACACTGTGGCTGCACACCCTGCTACGAGTACAGTACGGTACATTTAAAAAACATAAATGTGTGAGGTGCACAGCAGATACCTAGACCCGGCCCTGATAATTAAGTGCCGGTGCTAAGCACCGGAAAGCCCCGGCACAAATTAAGCACTGCTTCTAGCCTTGAGCGCCTTCAATCGTAGCTCAAGATCCGCTAAGGTTCGCCTGGTGGCCTTCAGGACACTGGAGTGCTTGGACATCGCTATGCCTCTAATATAAACTTTAAACGCTTCCCATACCGTTTGGAAGTCCTCCACCGACCCCACATTTTTCTCGAAAAACACATCAATCGCCTCCGCCAACTCACCGCGGAAGATCGGGTCCAACAGGGAGTATGGCGGGAAGCGCCACGTAAACGGCGCGTATCCCTTTACTGGGGTATCTGAGGTTAACAGAATTGGGGAGTGGTCCGAGAGAGTGCGCGGGAGCACCTTGCATTGCCTGACCGAACGGTTGGTGTCCGCTGTGACAAACCAGTAGTCTATCCTCGCGTGTATGTCATGAAATGCGGAGTAGTGTGTGAAACCACTCCTGCCCTCATTTCTGTTCCGCCACACGTCAATCATATCCAGCATTACCAGCTTAGTCGAGAGCGACTGCGCAGCTGCAGAGGGCCGACGGGGGGGTCCTGACGATCTGTCCAGGTCAGGGTTTAACGTCAAATTGAAGTCCCCACCCCACAGTATGTGTGGATAGTGATGTTTGGCTATCTCGTTGGCTAGGAATCAAAGAAAGCAGGAGAATCATAATTGGGGCCATAGGTAATAACTACTACCAGTTCCTTCACCCGTCCCTTACAGGACGCTATGACATACCGTCCCTCCGAGTCGATACCCAAGGTCTGAATCAGAATCCCCGATTTTGGGTTTACCCAGGTGAGGACCCCCCGCGCGTGTGTGGTGAACCCAGCCACCGCTATATGCCCCGCTAAACTCCTAGTGTGAAGTATAGTGCTCGTGAGTGGGAGGTGCGTTTCTTGCAAAAGTGCAATATCTATATTGTGACGTCTAAGATAGCATAACACCTTCCTAAGTTTCCTGTGATCGTTAAGCCCCCTTATGTTCCATGTGAGGGCGTGTATCGTTCCGGGCCTCTCATCAGCCCGCCCTCCTCCCACTTCAGCCATAAGGACGTCGCCCAGGTGCTAGAGTCGTAGTCAGATGTGCAGGGCAGGCCAAATTACGGGCAGTCAATCGGTTGCAGCAAGCACTTTGTGGTCTTCGAGGCAAGGTACATCGAAACAAAACAGAACAATCACAACTTTCCCTCTGTCCCAAAATGACAACTGTGCCTTCACCCCCCTCCACCCACAGCAGACCAACCCCAACATGGCCTAGCATGACAAGAAAATCCCCCCTCCTCCCCTCCCCCCCAAATCTGTTCCCTAGGGCCCAGCCGGAACCCATTGTGCCATCGGTGCTAGGGCAGAGGTTACCAAAATTAGTGCAGGTAGCATTTGACTTTAAACAATGTCAGCCATCCAGCTCCCCGCCCCATCACCCCTCAGTTGTCCTTCAACGGCAATCCATGTCCAAATACCTAGCAATGAAAAATATCAGTCTCTGCCAAGGCCCAAAACCCCACCCGCCCACCGCCCCGCATACCTCTTGCCCAAAATATCAAAGAGAAGCAGGAGGAAATAACCAAAGCACACTATCCCATGTAGCCCACAAATCTGAAAGAAGAAAAGCAAAAAAAACTAGCCAAAGAGGCTACGGGATCAAGTGAGCAACAGTAAGTCGGAACATTCTCACCACAAGTCAGAGTCTGTGTTCACCTCAGAGGTACCAACAGCTCTCACCAGCGGCCCAGTCCGCCGTATCGAAGAAGCCCCCAGTCAGCGCGATTCGCCAACCACCTCACAGCCGCGCGACACTGATCGGAGTCTAACAGGACGAACGCAGGGACGCCGAGTGGTCTTTCTTGGTCTTCCAGACCACTGGTAGGTTCCTGCTCTTCCGGACGTCCCCCAGGGCTGCTTCGCCATTCTTTTGCCCAGGTCTTCAGCGCTTTCTGAAGATCCTTCGGGTCTGTAAAAATGTGGGAGTGTCCACCTTGATTTATCCGCAGCTTCGCCGGGTACAGCATCGCGTAGTCCAATCCGAGATCCCGCATCTGTTGTTTATACGGGGCAAAGCGTCTCCGTTCTTCCTGTACCTTTGCAGTGAAGTCCGGATACAGGGATATGTTAGACCCCTCGAACTGCAGCTGGCCTTTCTCCCTGGCTACTCTCAGTGCTGTATCCCTGTCACAATAGTTCAGGAGTTTAGCTATTATAGGTCTGGGGGAGGCTCCCGGGCGCGGTCTAGGGCCCAAAGAGCGGTGTGCCCGTTCCACTATGAACATGTTGGAGAATGCGCCTTCCCCCAGCAAAGTGGTCAGCAGCCGCTCAACAAACAGCTCCATCTTGCCTGTTGGGGTCGTCTTCGGCACCCCCGTAATCCGGATGTTGGATCTCCTGGAGCGAGCTTCCAAATCCTCCGACTTGTCCTGTATCACCTGTAGTAGTTTTACCATGTGTTTTTCCGGTCCTTATCAAGTTCCATCTGCCCCTCCTCCACTTCAGTAATCCGTCTTTCTGACATGTCGAGGTGCTCCGCGTGTTCATCGACTCTTTCTGACATCCTGTCCATCCGATAGGTGAGGGCGTCAATCTTCGTCCCAATCGACGCCATGCTGTCTTGCAAGCCCTTTTCCATGGAGACCAGCAATTCCTTTATACCGGAGTAGATCGAGCTGTCTTGCGCAGCAGAAGTCTGCCCTTTGTCCGGTTCTCCTGGATCCAGGGTCTTAGTGCGCCGCTGTTCGAATGGCAGTTTAGACTGCTTCGCATCCCCATTCCCCATCTTGCGGCACCGCTGTTCTGTCGGGCCTTTCCGCGCAGCGCAGAGTCTGGGGAGAGCTAGTCTCGGAGTTGGCCGCGACACAGCCTTCGTGAGGTCATCCAGGCTGCCCAGCGCGTTCCACTGCGCGTCTGCCACTGCCGTGCAGCTGGGGAGGTAGTCGCGAACCGACCAGCGCAGAGAGGGCACCCCAGGGCAGACCCGAACAGCACCTCCAGCTAGTCCTCAACAGCGTGGCCCGCAGTAGGCAGTCGAACCGTTCCTCTATCCCGCCCTGTGGGACATTCAGCTTGTCTCGGCTTAGCGGCCCGTCAGGAAGGAGATTGGACCAGGCCTAATAGGCGCCCTCTCAGAGGTCTCCCCACGGCTCAGAGTTGCCTCCGCCTAGGTATGGCAGCCACCGCGTGTGTCCCCCAGGGCCAGGCACTCTCCTCAGCTTCGGGGCTATGGGGTGTAGCGAGCTGTTATCCCGTGGACGAGGGGGGGGGGGAAACGGGCCGTGGCAGGCGGGAGCCGTCCACCGGGAGGAGAAATGTTCAGGGCCCAGTAGGTCGCAGGCCCTCGCCCCGTGTCAATAGCGCTCCGCGCTGGCTAGATCCGGCCCCCAGATCCAAATGCTGCACTCAGTCCACCGGGGTTGCTAGGGCCCCACAGCTATCTTGCGGCCCCCCCGGGACCAGCCCCCGCCTCGGTTGCCGCAGTCCAGCAGGCGCAAGTGCCGGGCGGATCGCCCTCCTCACCTCAATAGCACGGGGGCCTAATCTGCAATGTAGGCGATTTCCCGCAGCGGACACCGCACCCCGCCGTACCCGGGTATCTTCACTGGTGTCTCCCGAAGTCCCGAGTCCCACAGCGGGAGCCAGGCAGCAGACCTCCAACGCCACCCGGGCCTAAGGCGCAGCTCGCGCCGCACGTCGCACCACACACTCCGGGGGCAGGTCACGCAAGGTCGCGGCTCAGGGGCCCTCCTTCCCGGCACTCCAGCACGCCGATTCCTTCTCACACCAGTGTTGCACGGCTCCCGCTGATGGCCCCGGGGGAGTCCATGGGATTCAGGGTGAGGCGCCGTCCTCGCCAGATAGAGAGCGCCGAGGAAGGAAAGGATTTTTGCAGGATTATGCAGGTGATGTGGCGGAGCTACGCTTTCAAGCGTCCGCCATTGATGCCGGGAAGCTCCGCCCCTCGAGAAGGGCATAGTACCTAAAGAATCAAAGCACGGTATCATAAAACCATTGCTGAAAAAACCCCACCTAGACCCTACCTCAATAGCAAACTATCGCCCCATTTCATTGCTGTCCATTATGGGTAAGATCGCGGAGAAACACGTGAACAATGTTATCTCGCAATTTCTGGAAGATAATGGCATCTTACACCAGACTCAGATGGGATTCCGACCAGAACATAGTACGGAGTCGGCATTTCTCGTGGTTACCGGGAAATTAAAAGGCATACTTGATCAAGGAAGAGACGCCAAAATTCTGCTATTAGATCTGATAGATGCAGCCTTTAAAATGGTAGACCACAAGATCCTTATTCAAAGGCTTAAAGACACTGGGATCACAGTTATTGCCAACCAATGGGTGGCCTCGATTCTGAGCAATAGATCCTTTCAGTGCTTGGAGGCGGGCATTCTATCAGACACTTTGTCAGCCCAATGGGGAGTACCTCAGGGATCTTCCCTGAACCCTACTCTGTTTAACATTTACTTGAGTCCATTGGCTCATATAGTGCAGGAGTTCGGACACTCCATTGTGTCATATGCCGATGACACACAGCTAGTGGTCTCGATAGCAGACTCCCCCGACTCCAACCATAGGCAATTAATCCCTTGCCTGGGAAGAATAGGAACTTGGATCGCCGATTGTAGCCTTAAGCTCAATGGGGATAAAACTGAGCTTATGATCCTAGGCAGCAGCTTTAGCCCACGCACAGATCACATGGCCAACAAATTGGGGCCCCCACCCCAAAAACTTCCATAAAACATCTGCGGATGTGGCTCGACCAGAATTTAGCCATAGAAACGCAAACCAAAAAACTGGCGAGCACCTGTTTTGGAATACTCCGGATGGTTCGGAAAATCCTGAGTCTACTTCCAGAGAAATCAAGAAAAACTGTAGTGCAAGCTTTGGGAGTCTCGAGACTTGACTATGGTAATTTATTATACCTCGGCTCCCCTAAATATGTCAACAATAGATTGCAGGTGGTGCAGAATGAGGCAGCAGGACTGCTTCTCAGGATACCCATGTACCAGTCAGTAAGAGGGTCCTTGGGGGACAACATTGTCTCCCAGTTCAGGCCAGGATTAAATTCAAGTCCCTCTGCCTGGCTCACAGAGCCATGCATGGGAGAGGTCCCATAATGCTGCAAACCTTGATCTCCCACTATACACTCCGCTGCTGTCTCAGGTCAGGTGCAAGTTTTTTTATGCATACCACCAGAGTTAAGAGATCAAGGTAGGGAGGAAGATCGTTCTCACACTTGGCTCCCAAAATCTGGAACAATATGGACCC
Organism: Lissotriton helveticus; assembly: GCF_964261635.1. Taxonomy (NCBI): domain Eukaryota; kingdom Metazoa; phylum Chordata; class Amphibia; order Caudata; family Salamandridae; genus Lissotriton; species Lissotriton helveticus. The sequence continues at coordinate 21,673,703 of NC_136064.1, forward strand.
AGAGCTACGATTAACCGAAAAGGAACAGTCTTTAAAAAAAAAATTCAAACATGGTTTTTCCCTTAACACTTACGCAGATAGCTGTTTACACTTGTTATCGCGCTGGGATGCCTGCCTGCCATGTGCTCTATAAATCCCCCTAAACCATAACCTACTGTCTATGGGTACTATTTTTTTTAATGGCTTTCTGTTATCACAGGCACATCATGCTTTCCTGCAGTATGCAACTGCTTGATCACAATTTACTACTGACAGATGCTTCTTCTCTCTCGTCTGCTTCCTCCTCCTTACTCCTGCTTCTTTAATCTATGATGTCTGCTGCAAATTTTACATTGACATCCCCACCCAGCCTAATTAGCACCAACATCCCTCCCTCTTGTTGCTTGTTTAAATTGTCCTGCAGAAATGAGAGTTGTTTTTTTTTTGTTTAAGAAATTTTTATTAAGCATTGAAAAGAAATACAAAAGACATGTCATGAAAAGTTAGCAACAAGAGTCTATGAATATAATATCGAATGACATCAGTTCAGAGGAAGGTATATAAGGAAAAGAAGAAAGGAGAGAAAGGAAGAGAGAGAGGAAAGAAGAAAAGAGAAAGAAAGAAGAAAGCAAAAGAGAAGGAAAGAATGAAATAGAGAGAGAAGAAGAGCGATGGTAACCAGAGGGATCATGAGGGAATAATAGCGCGTGTAAAAGGAGAAGGATTAGAGGAAAGATAGGAAGTGAAAGGAAGCCATAACAGATCAGATTTAATTTTCAGAGGAACAGAGGTGGAGGAAGCAATAAGAAATGACAGTTGTAAACGGAGGGTTTAGTAATGCATGATGGCAGAGCAAGATTAAACTTGGAAAAAAACACTTTTTTTGGCAAACCCACATTAAATGTAATTTTCCCCACAGTCACCTTTTCTTTTTCAAAAACGAGATCTTTGCAGCCATTCAGGTGTTAAAAACAACTTCCACAAAGGTGAAGTGTGACACTTTTCAAAGAACCATATCATTTATTAAGTGCTCTCTCACCTCCTATGTCTGCAGAGACAGTTTAGCAATGCATTGTGTCCAAAACGCGCTCTCTCTGCAGACATAGGAGGAGGGAGGGCACTTTATAAATAATCTTGTTACGCTTATTACATGTGCAGTAACAGCCCCTTGCACATTTCATTTACTGTCACTTATTGCAGTTTTCCGGCTTTAATTCAAAGGGTGTGTTTTCCTTTAGCACACATTTCAGTTGCTAGAACACAAAGCTTTAGAAAATGCAAGTCACTGCTCTGTGAAAGCCACCCATTTGCTATTCTTAAGTAGAGTTTATTGCTAAGTGTTCAGGATTCAAGCTTTTTTATGAGTGCTCCAAGAAATAGACATCCCTGATAAGATAAGGATCAGCAACCAAAGGCTACGTCTGTTTTCAAGAAACGTGCTGCTTTCCTGTTACTATGTTATTATACAGTGTGGAATTTTTGTACGGGATAATCCCAACACTACTAGCCAATCATAAAAAAATATTTGTGATATCTTCCAAGGCTTTTTTCTTTAATATGGGATAGTGTGCTGCTTTTTAAAAAATGTTTCCTCTTTTAATCTCTTTATTTTCTAAAGTGTCTACAATATAATTCAAAATCCTAGGCCACTCAAGACCTGTAAACAGGGCACTGTAGATGTAACCAATACATCTGGCCTATTTGTTTTGAGTGAACAACCATAACCCACAGGTTACTACAGAATGACTCCTCCTTTACTGGAATAAAAAAGAAATTCTGCTCTCAGAAAATATAAACAGTGCAGCTTTCTTTCTAGAAATTGTACGGATATTAACATTGTTTTTCTGAAGCTTTTGCATGATGTTTTAACCGATTTTAAAGGGAATGCTTTTTATATGGACTCTGTCAGCACTGCAGATAGAGAACAAGCATTCAGTGCCACATGAATCAAAACATTGTCACACCATTTCACAACACACAATTCAGAGCCACACAATTCCTCACCACACAACCTAATTACAATCTATATAATACCACTCAACACTACATAATTTAACTCCACCTAATTGCATGCATACCACATAAATACACTCTACATAAGTCCACTCTAAAACATAACAATCCACACAAATACACTCCACAACATGCCACATAATTCCATTCAACATGTTTTCCCTCAATACCTTACTGTCCCATGCAACACTATTCAATTCTTTACAAATCTGTACCACACTACATAATTCAACACCAAACCACATTACTCCACTCCACAGCACAGTTCCACTACACACCACATATATTAAATTTAGAACACAGAATTCAACATCATGCTACAAAATTCAACAGTGCACCACATAATTAAACTGCCCTACATAGCACTCCACAACACAAAATACCCTTCCACATAATCACACTCCATAACACAGAATCCCACTCCACAAGATTCCAGCACACTAAATACCACATAATTACTATCCACATATTCCACAGTACACCATGCCATTCAATTCCACAACACAAATCCTATCCACACAAGACAATTACACGCTGCACAATTACACAACTAGCTAATCCAAAGCAACTCACATAATTCCACTACACACCACATACATACACTCCATACACATAGGTAAAAGACGTAGCCATTTGTAATGCCAATAGCTCTAACTCAAACTAATGCAGACCGATTGCTGTTTATGTTAAAAAAGATCCCAGAAGTAGCATAAGTAAGGGTGCAGTAGCTTATATTGCTAACAGAGGTCCCTTTACAACTCTACAAAGACACCTGGTAACAGTGTGTGGTACTGCACCCTTTTCTTGCTACGTGGATTTTCTTTTATTACTTACACTACTGCTGGGATATTTTTTAACAAAATAAAATGTAACAAACATTATTATTTGCAACGCAAATAGCTGAAATTTTCAGTAAGGCGAGATCTATTGCATTGCAATTGCTTGTTCTATGTGTGCAGCAAAATACAGCCCACATGTAAAGATGAAAACATACGGAGAGATTAAAACACTTCTTGCTGCGCCTCTCTAATGACACCCCTGGGTTGGTGTTAAATTCTGATGCATTCCCAGGTTTACAATTCCTCGTAAATCTGGGAATGCTTCAGATTTATAGGGTTTTGCGTGGGAACACCCACAGCAACACCCATGGAATGCCACTTTCACACAGTGTTCTCCGTGAAAGGGACACTTATTCACAAGGATATGAAAAGCCATGTAAATTGGCTTTGGGAGGCTTTGTGGATATGCTGCAGAATATTGTGCCACCAGAGCTCAAAGAAGTGATGCTCTGGTGGTGCAAAAGTGCTGCTAGAGGCCTCGTAAATGAGGCCCCCTTTGTGGCACTACACAGCCATGTAGACATGGTGTGGGGCAACACTGCCCAAGTTGCTGTGTTTCTTCACACTGTGATATGGATGGATGTCATGGTTGTAACGGTCGGTGTTCCTACCTAACACACTTGGCATTAGACACATCAGCAGATATACTATATTGAGATAATCTGGGAATGCATCAAAAGACCATACCTCATCAGGAGTGGCATATGACATTTTCAACGAGGATCCATAAATTGAGACAGTATCTGAGAATGTGTGCTGCTTTCAGTAGCACATATAGGAATAGTAGTAAGCCGCTAAACATTGCCTATTGTGCTAGACGCCTGTGCCTGCTCATAATCAATTCCATCTGCAATGGAGGCACTCTTGTTGCAGAGATTCTGCTCCACCTAATTGCATGCTACTCAAAACCACATAAATACACTCCACATAAATCGTATATGACACATAACAATCCACAACATGCCACATAATTCCATTCAGCATGTTTACCCTCAACACCACACTGTTCCATGCCACATTATTCAACTCCACATGAATCCATTCCACACTACATAACTCAACACCAAACAACATTATTCCACTCCACAGCACAATTCTACTACACACCCCATGTTACATGTAGAACACAGAATTCAACAGCACACCACATAATTAAACTCCACTACATAACGATCCACAACACAAAATGCTATTCCAATACAGTAAAAAACACCAAATTACTATTCACATAATACAACTGCACACCATGTCAATTAAATCCACGCAACACAACAATGCCACAGCTAACAATTCCCATCCAACTCACATAATTCCACAACACAAAGCATACATCCACTCCAGTCCATAACACATAAGTAAAATATTTACATGTACAACACCAATACCTCAAACTCTTTCTTTGTTTTACACCCAAACACACCAATCTGGAGATTAGCTATTAACTATTTGTTATTTTTGATCACAAAAACAGAACGCTATCCACTCAGTTCCACGCCACACAATTAACCTCCACTCATTTTCAATGCACACCACATAACTCAACACCAAACCACATTATTCCATTCCCAAACACCATTCTACTACAACACAACACACCACATATATACAGTGTCCACACCAAGCAAATGATTAGACACCCCAGAACACAATACTCTTAACTCTCTCAGGAATTGTGGTAACAAGACAAACCCCTTTCACTTGCACTCTTGTTTTTATCTACAATAAAGTCTGACAAAGACACTAAATAGTTGAGAAGATTTATTTGAACTATTGTGCTCTATATTGCAGTATAAGTGCCACAACAAGCAGAAAAATGCATACTGCAAACATTTTATCATCTTTGCAAGTAGGCCATATATTGTGAAGGGGGGTGTCATTAGAAAAGACAATAGAGAAAAGACAGTTCAGCCTAACCTCTCTCCCCTGACTAGGAATAGGTATTACTATTATTAGATAATAGAAGATCTCTGGGCTTTGTCAGCAGACCCCATATCTTAATGCCTAGATGGTGGATCTACATCATAGGAACCCCATTGCTCTTCTCCCTGGAAAGATCCCTCTCCAAGTGAGTGTTCCTCATGCGTGCCTCCCCGTAATATCAAAATGCCCGTCCCCCACCAGCTGCATTGGAATGTTATGTCTAAGTGCTGATGCCTGACCAGAACAGAACAACATGGGGCATTGTTTATCGACCTTGCTCACAATGGTCAGACTAAACTCCAGGAACAGGCAGAGAATGAACACAACAAACAGTTCCCATATGAAAGGCACGGACAGAGTTGTTGGCAAATAAAAGCAGCTAGTAACGTGTGCAAAGCTGAATCATGGCTGAAAGGCTCATGGTAACTTAGTGACGTCGACAGTGTCCCCACCGGCCACGTGAAACCCTCCCCATGGCCAGGTCAGTAGCACTCATGCTAAGAGAACATGTAGGTAAGCAGAGCCAAAGCTATTTGCCATTTTTTTTATTGTTAGTTTAGAATCAAGACAAACAAAAAGTAAAAATTAATCGAAAAGCTTTTAAAAGTTGCAGCTAAAAATGTCAAAAGAACACCTTGTAGGTGGGTCCCCAAGTCAGACTAGGACTGTCTAACGAAAGCGAAAAGATCACGTATACTGTACAAGGCGATCAGTTCCAAAACGGCATCCGCATCCCTTTCTCCAAAGAGAGGTTGCTATCCAATCAAGCAAAGTGAATGAACAGACCTGCTCCTCATAATCTTGTGCGTCGAGGAGCATTAATGGGCAACCTCTGTGAAATTCGATGACACTCTGCTGTAAGAGGCGCTGCGCAGAAGCACAGGTACACAAACCAGCCAGAACTCCAAGAGTAGCTGCATACATCAAGCGGTCATCCCCAAAACAGTCCTGGTTATGGGCCAACATGGGACCCACCAATAGTTCATAATCCAGGTCAACGAAAGATGTATTGGAGAGGCATATATCCAGGGCCTAATTGAAGGCGTACCGGCAACTGTAGAACACAGGTTGCACGCAGATGAAGTAGGCGTAGCCGAAGTTGAGCCGATAACTGATGCCCAAAGTGGCTAACAGCACTCATCCAAAAAGCTGCCACATTCGTTCATTGTACAGCCCCAATTGAATGGGGCTGGGCTAAACCACAGGATGGGCAGCCATTACGCAGGAGGCAGTAAAGAAGCAGTGTATTGTCAACCAGCAATAGCACCAGTCGAAATCCACTGAAGACACTGACAAAAATAGAATGATTAAAATCAAGTTTAACACCAAATATAGTCTGAAATGATGCCACCAGGTCGGATCCCACAAGGTTGAAAAAAGAGCCAGTCCTTCGGTGTCAGACACATTGAATATTTGGTGTATTAACTCCCCGAAATGGAGTGGGAGATTTGTATTCAGCAGTGACTGAATCTCACTTGAAGTTCTAGCCACCTGCAATTCGAAGGTCTCTTGAGCCGATGTGAGAACGACTTGTTGAAACATTAGCGCTTTGAGTCTGCTAAACTTGTTGAAGTCTGTCTCCAAAGTTGGAATTCAATCAATCAGGGAATTGTAAGCGCGCTACTCACCCGTGAGGGTCTCAAGGCACTGGGGGGGGAGGTCCGCAGATCTGTTTAGCCAAAGAGACAGATCTTGAGGGTCTTCCTGAAGGTGTTCAGGGAGGGGGCGCGTCTGATGTCTGCCCGTATCTCGTTCTAGGTCTTGGCTGCAATGTGAGAGAAGAATGTTCTACCTGCTCTGGCTCTGTTGATGCATGGAGTTTCGGCCAGTGTGAGGTTTCTTTTGGTTCTGGTTCTGGTTTTGGTTCTTTTGGGAACGTGGAAGTTGATTCAGGCATTGGTGTATTCGGGTCCGTTATTGTGTAGGCATTTGTAGGCGTGAGTGAGGATTTTGAAAGTGACTCTTTTCTCCACTGGGAACCAGTGGAGACTTCGAAGGTGTTGACTGATGTGTTCATGTCGGGGGATGCCGAGGACAAGTCTTGGGGCGGTGTTCTGTATTGTCTGGAGTTTGCGGATTAGGGACTTGTTGATGCCGGCGTAGGGTGCATTTCCATAGTCCAGTCTGCAGGTGATGAGTGCGTGAGTGACTGTCTTCCTTGACTCAGGGTGGATCCACTTGAAGGTCTTGCAGAGGATGCGGAGGGTGTTGAAGCAGTTGGAGGTGACGGCGTTGACCTGTTGGTTCATGGTGAGTGATGAGTCGAGTGCAATGCTGTGGTTCTTGGCGTGGTCTGAGTGGGTAGTTGGGCTTCCGAGTGCAGTCGGCCACCAGGTGCTGTCCCATGCAGAAGGGGTGGTACAGAGAAAGAAGACTTCTGTCTTCTCGGCGTTGAGCTTCAGGCGGCTGTTGATAATCCAGACTGTAACATCTTGCATTCCTTTCTGGAAGTTGAGTTTGGCAGTGGTGTTATCTTTGGTGATGGAGAGGATGAGCTGGGTGTCATCGGCGTAGGATACGATGTTGAGACTGTGTTGTCGGACTATAGCTGCGAGGGAGGCCATGTAGATGTTGAAAAGGGTGGGACTCATGGATGCACCCTGTGGGACTCCGCAGGTGATTTTCGTGGGGTCAGAGCGTAAGGGTGGGAGTCTGATCCTTTGGCTTCTTCTGGTGAGGAATGATCGGAACCAGTCCAGGGCTGTTCCTTGTATGCCTGCGTTGTGTAGTCTGGCGACTATTGTGCAGTGGGAGACGGTGTCGAAGGCCGCTGATAGGTCGAGTAAGATGAGGGCTGCGGAGTAGCCTTGGTCCAGGAGGGTGCGGATGTTGTCTGTGGCGGCAAGTAGGGCGGTCTCTGTGCAGTGGTTGCTTCGGAATCTGGATTGGGATAGGTCGTTTGCGTCGGGTGCCCAGGTGTGATTGTCTTGGATGAGGGTGGAGTTAAGTTGCTCATCAGTAACTTTGCTCCATTTCCTTTGTGGGGGGCGTGGGGCTGGTTTGGGTGCCTTAGGTTTGTTGATGGCGAAGTGTACCGAGTGGTGGTCGGTCCATGGCGGCTGCGTTGTGTGGCTGAATTGGACGCAGTTTCCTGCTGCGAAAATGGGGTCGAGGGTGTGTCTTGCTCTGTGGGTCGGTGTGTTGACAAGTTGTTTAAGTCCAATGCTGGCTAGGTTGTCACGAAGGATAGTGGAGTTGGGGTTGCCCCGGTTGTCGAGGTGGAAGTTCAGGTCTCCAATCACTATGTAGTTTGTTGAGGCGATGGCGTGGGGTGTGATGAAGTGGGTGGCGAAGGGTGTTCGGGGGCAGGGGGTTTGTAGACGAGGGTTCCTTGGAGTGTGGCTTTGGGAGTGGTCTGGATCTGGAAGTGCAGGTGTTCAGCGGAGGGGAAATTTCGCTGGAGGTGGTGAGGTGGAGGGTGCTCTTGTGGGTGTTGGTGAGGCCCCCTCCTGGGTGGTTGGGCTGGTCCCAACCAATCCCAGATGGATACAAGATCCATCTGGGATTGGGGTATTGATGTCGGGCGGAGGATGCGTTGGTCCAGGTCTCTGTGAAGAAGGCGATGTCAGGCGAGAGAGAGTCGAGTAGGTTCCAGATTTCCATGGTGTGTTTGTGTACGGAGCGTATGTTGAGGAGGATGCATTTTAGGGTGTCGCCGGTGCTGGTGTTGGCAGTGTTGGAGGCCGGGGTAGCGATGGGTAGTGGGAGGTCCATGGTTCCTGACGCTGGCCACAGTTGGGCGCGGACGGGCGCAGACGGGCTTGCCTTTAGGGAGCTTTCTGCACGCCTGGGGGAGGGTGAAGGGAGGAGAGGCTGGGAGACAGGAGCGGGGGAATTCCGCGGGGGGGTGAGGCCATAGGGGCAGCAGCGGCAAAAAACAAAAGGAACAGGCCGGCACGAGAAAATAAAAACAGTGGTGGAATTAGAGAAAGACACAGTTGGGCACAAAAATAAGCATGGGCGGCAAATCCGTTATGTCCGCGGATTTTTCGGATTTTTGCTGAATACGCAATCCGTGTATTTTACGTATTTTCCACAAAATCCGAAAAAATCCGCGGATGTAACGGGTTCAAAAGTTGACCCCCACCCACTCATGTAATGGCGCCAGCAAGCTGCCAGCGCCGTTGTAAAATAGTTACAAAGTTAGCTTGCACAGGAACCACTAGATAAAACGAAGCAGGTGCTGCTTTATTTTATCTAAGTGCTTCCTGTGCAAGCTAACTTTGTAACTATTTTACAACACCGCTGGCAGCTTGCTGGCGCCATTGTAAACACACACATGGTCGCTGGAACTAGTTGAAGCTCAAATGCAGTGACTCATTCATCAGCCCAGAAACAATCGAGAGCGTCGTCGAGGCTGGGCAATGTGCCTTCTTTATTACCAAATCTACCGTCGAAAGTCAACTGTGATGCTGGATAGAGGCCTTTGCATCCTTGACTTTCACGAGCACAATCCCTGTGCTGTTCCTGTGACCAGGAGTCTCTGTATCTTCATCTGCTGCTCTGATCGGCCTCTGACCTTTTATACACACAAGAGGCATGTGCAGCACAATCCATGTGCTGTTCCTGTGACCAGGAGTCTCTGTATCTTCATCTGCTGCTCTGATCGGCCTCTGACCTTTTATACACACAAGAGGCATGTGCACTCGCATGGAAGCCCTGTCCGTTTGGCCATGAGTAGGCACATTGTGTTCGCACGGGTTTCTGCACGTTCGCGAGCATTTTGTACAATAAAACCCTCGCGAACTTGCAGAAACCTGTGCGAACACGCAAAAAAAAAATACGCTAGGATCCGCGGATTTTGCGTATTGTCGCAATCCGCAAATCCGCAAATCCGCAGATCCGCGGATTGCCAATACGCAAAATCCGCTCATGCTTACACAAAAACAGTGGCACAACAGGAAAAAGTTAAAGAAAAAAATGACTGAGAAAGGTTACGGTGGTTGCAGGCAGTCTGGTCCCAGTTGGAGTGAGCAGCACGCGCAGGAGCAGACAGCAGCCTCAAACCTCCCAAGGAGAAGGTCGGGGTCTGGAGGCAAGAGACGGCACAGCAGAACTGTGGGGATAGAGTGGACCTAGACTTAGGGTCGGAGGTCTTGAAGTCCTCAGAGAGCTATCAACAACTCCCTGTGGGGGTGGAAAGAGAAGATTGCTGTAACATGTAACACGTTGTGAAACCGTTAATATATACAGGATGCCTCCCCGTAAGCCACAGCAATTATGGCTATTCAGGATAAGATAACTACTATTAGAAAGTAAAGTTAGCATGGGAATTATCGCTGGGACTGGAGTCCCTTTTTAAAAAAAGGCCAAATTAGGGGCTGACACGTTTCAAGTGCCATGTAATGTACACACTAAGAAATCTCGCAACGGTAGAATCACAGTCCTCCCCTGTAAGGAATACTTCCTTCTTCTCCCGTTGACAGCAGAAATGAAAGGGTAATAACCATAATTCATGGAGAAAAGTACTACCAAGCGGTTCGTACCTCCCAATCAGATAATGCTTCATGCATGCTGTGAATTGAAACAGGGGGCAATAATATAACCCCATGTATTAACTAGTCCATGGGTACTCACAAACTTTCTCTCGGGAGCCGAATTTACAGTGTGGTTTGTGGCCGAGGGTCACACTGTTGGAGGCGGGGTCAGTGGGGGAGGAGGGAGGGGCTAGAAAAAAAAACTGTGACCATGAGGTTGAACACAGGCCCCTGCAGCGGACGCCTTCGTCCACTGACCCAACAGATCCGGCATACACACATATCTGTCTCTCTCTCTCTCTCTCTCTATCTATCGCTAGCTCTCCCTCCCTCTCTCTGCCGCCCACCCTCTCTGTCTCCCTCCCTCTCTCTGTCCCCCACCCTCTCTGTCTCCCTCCCTCTCTCTATCTCTCTCTCGCTCCCTCCTTCCCTCTCTCTCTGTCTCACTCACTCTGTCTCCCTCTCTTTCTCCCCCTCTCTCTCTCTCTCTCCCTCCCTCTCTTTCCTTCCCTCAGTCCGTCTCCCTCCGTCCGTCTCCCTCCCTCTGTCTCCCACCCACTGTCTGTCTCCCTCTGTCTCCCTCTATCTCCCTCCCTCTGTCTGTCTGTCTCCCTTTGTCTGTCTCCCTCCCTCTGTCTTTCTCCCTCCCTCTGTCTTTCTCCCTCCCTCTGTCTTTCTCCCTCCCTCTGTCTTTCTCCCTACCTCTGTCTGTATCCCTCCCTCTGTCTGTCTCCCTCCCTCTGTCTCCCTCCCTCTGTATGTCTCCCTCTGTCTCCCTCTTTCTGCCTCTCTCTATCTGCCTCTCTCTGTCTCCCTCTGCCTCCCTGTCTCCCTCCCCCTCCCTCCCACTGTCACCCTCTGTCTCCCTTTCCCTCCCTCTCCCTCTGTCTGTCTCCCTCTGGCTGTCTCCCTCTGTCTGTTTCCCTCTCCCTGTTTCCCTCTCCCTGTCTCCCTCTCTGTCTCCTCCCCTTTATCTCCTTTCCTCCCTCTTTCTCCCTCCCTCTGTCCGTCTCCCTCCCTTTGTCCATCTCCCTCCCTCTGTCTGTCTCCCTCCCTTTGTCTGTCTCCGTCTGTCTCCCTCTCCCTCCATCTGTCTCTCCATGACTCGCTCCCTCTGCCTCCCTACCTCCGATTCCCTGTCCCTCTGTCTCCCTCCCTCTCTCTGTCTCCCTCCCTCCCTTTGTCTCCCTCTCTTTGTCTCCCCCTCTCGCTGTCTCCCTCTCTTGCTTTCTCCCTCTCTCTCTCTCTGTCTCCCTCCATCTCTCTTTCTCCTTCTCTCTCTGTCTCCCTCTCTCTCTGTCTCCCTCTCTCTCTGTCTCCCGCTCCCTCACTCTGTCTCCCTCCCTCTGTCTCTGTCTCCCTCTCTCTCTCTCTCTGTCTCCCTCCCTCTGTCTCTCCCTGACCAGCTCCCTCTGCCTCCCTACCTCTGATTTCCCTCCCTCTCTCTCTGTGTCCCTCCCTCTCTCTATGTCTCCCTCCCTCTCTCTGTCTCTCTTTCTATCTTTGTATCTGTCTCCCTCCCTCTGTCTCTCCCTCACTCGCTCCCTCTGCCTCCCTACCTCTGATTTCCCCCCTCTGTCTCCCTCCTGTTGTCTCCCTCCCTCTCTGTCTCCCTCCCTCTCTCTCTCTGTCCCTCTCCCTCTCTGTCTCCCTCCCTCTCTCTCTCTCTCTCTGTCTCCCTCTCTCTCTCACTCCCTCTCTCTCTGTCTCCCTCTCTCTCGCTCTGTCACCCTCTCTCTCTCTCTCTGTCTCCCTCCCTCTGTCTCCCTCCCTCTGTCTCCCTCCCTCTGTCTCCCTCCCTCTCTCTATGTCTCCCTCTCTCTATGTCTCCCTCCCTCTGTCTCCCATCCTCTGTCTCCCACCCTCTGTCTCCCTCCCTCTATCTGTCTGTTCCTGTCCCTGCCTCTATTTGTCTCTGTCTGTCCCTATCTCCCTCCCTCTGTCTCCCTCTCCGTCTCTGTCTCTGCCTGTCTCGGTCTGTCTCTGCCTCTATCTGTCTCTGTCTGTCCATGTCTCTGTCTCTATCTGTCTCTGTCTGTCCGTGTCTCTGTCTGTCTCTGTCTCTATCTGTCTCTGTCTGTCCGTGTCTCTGTCTATCTCTACCTCTATCTCTCTTTGTCTCTATCTCTGTCTGTCTCTATCTGTCTCTGTCTCAATCTGTCCTTGCCTCTATCTCTGTCTCTATCTATCTCTCTCTGTCTCTCTCTCTCTGTCTCTCTCTGTCTCTCTCTCTGTCTCTCTCTCTGTCTCTGTCTCTTTCTCTGTCTCTATCGCTGTCTGTCTCTACCTCTATCTGACTCTGTATCTATTTAGTCTCTGTCTGTCCGTGTCTCTGTCTGTCTCTATCTCTATCTGTCTCTGTCTGTCCGTGTCTCTGTCTGTCTCTACCTCTATCTCTCTTTGTCTCTATCTCTGTCTGTCTCTGTCTCTATCTGTCTCTGTCTGTCTCTGTCTCAATCTGTCCTTGCCTCTATCTCTGTCTCTATCTGTCTCTCTCTGTCTCTCTCTCTCTCTGTCTCTCTCTCTCTCTGTCTCTCTGTCTGTCTCTCTCTCTGTCTCTCTCTCTCTGTCTTTCTCTGTCTCTATTGCTGTCTGTCTCTACCTCTATCTGACTCTGCCTCTATCTGTCTCTGTCTGTCCTTGTCTCTGACCCTATCTAGCTCTATCTGTTTCTGTCTCTGTATGTCTTTATCTGTCTCTATCTCTATCTGTCTCACCTCACCCGGCTCTTATTCCCTGCTGCCCTCTGTCACCTCACCCGGCTCTCACTCCCTGCTGCCCTTCGTCACCTCACTGGGCTCCCACTCCCTACTGTCCTCCCACCTCACTCGGGCTCTCACTCCCTGCTGCCCTCCCACCTGGCCAGGCTCTCACTCCCTGCTGCCCTCCCACCTCAGCCAGGCTCTCACTCCCTGCTGCCCTCCCACCTCACTGGGCTCTCACTCCCTGCTGCCCTCCCACCTCACCCGGGCTCTCAGTCCCTGCTGCCCTCCCACCTCACCGGGCTCTCACTCCCTGCTGCCCTCCCACCTCACCCGGGCTCTCACTCCCTGCTGCCCTCCCACCTCACCCGGGCTCTCTTTTGTGAAGATTATGTTCAGTGTATTTTATTGGGACAAAAATCCAAGAACAGAAGTGAAATATTACCATCTTTTTGTGACATTTGTAATAAAGCTTGAAACATTGAGAGAACATATTTGAACCAGTTGTTGTTGAATGGTTGCACAGATTAATACTGTGGTGGCGCTGAGTGATGTTGTGGTGGCGACGAGTGATGCTGTGGCGTTCAGTGATGCTGTGGTAGCGCATAGTGATGTTGTGGTGCCCCTAAGTGATGCTGTGGTGCCCCTGAGTGATGCTCTGGTGGTGCTATAGATTGAGTGAGGGCGATAGATAGCTAGAGGGAGGGCGAAAGATAGATAGAGTGAGGGCGAAAGATAGATAGAGTGAGGGCGATAGATAGATAGAGTGAGGGCGATAGATAGAGCGAGGGCGATAGATAGATAGAGGGAGGGCGATTGATAGATAGAGGGGGGGCGATAGATAGATAGAGGGAGGGAGATAGATAGATAGAGGGAGGGCGATATATAGATAGAGGGAGGGCGGTAGATAGATAAAGGGAGGGCGATAGATAGATAGAGGGAGGGCGATAGATAGATAGAAGGAGGGCAATAGATAGATAGAGGGAGGGCGATAGATAGATAGAGGGAGGGCGATAGATAGATAGAGGGAGGGCAATAGATAGATAGAGGGAGGGCAATGGATAGATAGAGGGAGGGCGATAGGGTCTGTGGGTGTGAGGGTGTGTGAGGGTGTGAGGGAGGGTGAGGGTGTGAGGGTGAGTGAGGGTGTGAGGATGTGAGGGTGTGTGATGGTGAGGAGATGTGAGGGTGAATGAGGATGAGGGGGGAGGGTGTGAGGGTGTGTGAGGGTGTGAAGGTGGGTGAGGGTGTGAGGGTGGGTGAGGGTGTGAGTGAGGGTGTGAGGATGTGAGATGGTGAGGAGGTGTGAGGGTGAGTGAGGGTGGGTGAGGGTGAGTGAGTGTGAGAGGGTGTGAGGGAGGGGGTGTGAGGTAGGGTGAGTGAGGGTTGGAGGTTGAGGGTGTGTGAGGGTGTGAGGGTGAGTGATAGTCTGTGAGGGTGAAGGGGTGAGGGTGAGTGAGGGTGTGTGAGGGTGAGGGTGTGTGAGGGGTGAAGGTGAGTGGGGGTGTGAGGGTGAGGGTGTGAGGGTTGTGAGGGTGAGGGGGGTGAGGGTGTGAGGGTGAGTGAGGGTGTGTGAGGATGAGGGGGTGAGGGGGTGAGGGTGAGGGTTTGTGATTGTGTTAAGGTGAGTGAGGGTGTGTGAGGGTGGGTGAGGGTGTGTGGGTGGGTGAGGGTGAGGGTGTGAGTGAGGGTGTGAGGATGTGAGGGTGTGTGATGGTGAGGAGGTGTGAGGGTGAGTGAGGGTGGGTAAGGGTGTGAGGGTGAGTAAGGGTGAGAGGGTGTGAGGCCTGCAGTTTTGGCCTGCAGGTGGCGATAGGCGACCACGTCCAGAAATTAGTTTCACATCACAGGAGGGGGATAAAAGTTTGCGGCATTTAAAAACCAGTGCCTTACATGATGTCATCCACTTTCACTTTAAATAGTCACTCTCAGTGAGAGACAGCTAGATTCCATGTGCGTCAAGAGGGCCTGTAAGCTGACATCACAGGGTGTGGATAGAGGGGAGGGTGTAAGCAGGGAGGGAGAGCGAGAGCAGGGAGATGAGAGAAGAGTTGAAGAGAAAGGCAGAGGGGAAAAGAAATGGTATTGAGACGGTCGATATAAAGCAGAGAAGAGAGAAACAAAGGGGCAATATGTAGGAAAGAGGGGAGGGGGGAGAGAGCGCGTAACAGCGAGAGCCTGACTAAAAGTAGAGAAAGGGAGTAGGTGGGAGAGACAGGGTCCGAATGTAAAAGAGAGGATGGTGGCGAGGGAGAAAGTCTGGGACAGATCGGTAGAGGAAATGGGGCGAAGTGAGGGGCGTGAGCGAGGCTAGAGAGAGTGGTAGGGAGAGACCGGATAAAGAGGCTGCAGAATGAGGGGTTGGCGGTACAGGAAGGGGGGTAGGGAGAGTACCAGGAGGAAAATAACTGCATGGGCAATTCGGAGTTTATTGCCAATGTGTTTGATATGTTCATATCTGGAGAGTGTCGCTCCGTGTTTATTTACAGCGCTGCGAAGATGAACCAAACATAGGCGCATAATAAGTTTCTGGCATTTTGTTTGGGGGGTGGTGGGCGAGCGTTGCCCTCAGACAGCTGGTTAAGTCCCAGAGACCCTTTGATTGGCGCCTCTACCTCAAACCCAGCAAGGAGAGGCCCGGGCTGCCGTGTGTTCACAAGAGCCGATCTGCACATGCACAGGGTCTATTCAAGGGACGCCCAAAGGAAGGGGAGGGGGGTTGGAAGACATTACCTGCTGCCCCTACTGCTAAATAAAGATTGATTTAGTTAACTGTAATGCAGTATTTTGGTGGTACTAACGATGCTACTGTTGTGTGCTTTCACATAACATGTTATCTAGGGGTCGGTGAGGGGAGGCTGTGACGTAGCAAGGTGGGCCGGCCGGCCGTGGGCAGTGAATAATTAGGGGAGGAGAAATGCTGCTGGTTGCAATGAAGCAGGGGGCGGGGTAGCGAAACCCTTTGATGTAGCTCATGGCCTGGCGGCCGTGAAAGTGCAAGCAATTAGGGGGGAGGAGAAGTGAGGCCAGTGCGCACAGCGCTTGCTGGGGAAGGTTGTGGGAGGGAGGCTGATGGCTTTGATGTGGGGAAATGCGTGTGCTTGTGTTCACGTGATTTCACGTGAACTGTTTGAAATCCGCCCGATGGTTTGAGAACTTATTTTGCACACTAAAATTCTCCCCTATCCATTCCTGCCGAATGGGATAGGCTCGACCTAAAAAACCAAAAAAACTTGGGTACGATGTATGTAAGGTCCGCGGGCCGCCAAGGAAGGCTTGCTGGGCCGCTGGCGGCCCGCGGGCCGTACTTTGAGTACCCGTGAACTAGACCGAAGATTCTTTCTCAGCTATAGTGAAAGGTAACTGATCCAACTTTTTAATGTGTAACATAAATAAACAGAAACTTATGTCTATGAAAGACGCAACATATACTGTCATATTAAATAGTAAAAATATGGCGGAATCATTCAAATACTCCCATGGAACTTTTCAACTTTTCAACATTTGCAATGTCCAACCAAACTGCATTACCGACCTTAACTGATTTCGACCATGGTATAGCACAGATACTTCACTTTGTACGATATCAATCACAGATGAAACAATATTATCCAGTGTTAATGCTATTATCAACCACATCAAGAACTTTGAGTAAATTATCCTGATCAAGTTGTCGTAAGCGGAAAGCAGCTTCCATTTGGGGCAATTTCTAAAATTCATTATATGCAGCTGTGAGAACTGGGGTCACCAATTCCACAGGGAAGCTTGGCTCGAGCAGGAAGACACCCGAAAGCTTAGGTGTAAAGTGACCATACAGCACACACTACCACTGAGACCGGAAACGCACACAATAACTGACACCACACCAGCTAGTCTGTTAAAATCAAGACACTTTTATCTAGATTAAATTCAGGGTTGGCAAATCATTCAGGGCAACCCATTAATCAATTCAGCATTAACCCAATAGCACATTTCATTAGGGAAGCAAAGGAAACATTTCATTAGATAACCATAGGCATTCATTCAACATTTCATTAGACAGAAGCAAAACCCTTCCTCCCAAAACACAGGCGGCATTTCCTTAGTTCTGTATAACATTAACAATAACCCTGGCAGTTTTAGTGAAGGGAACAACCACAACTTAAATGGAACACTCTCGGTGAGCTCAGGGTCACAAGTTACAGGGGGTTACACCACTGGGCTTAGTGGAGCAGTCTCAGGCCCAGTCCCGTATTGTTCTACCTAGTTCCCCCACTTACTTAAGTCTTCAGGGCCAGCAGGCCGATCGGGGTGGTCCTTGGGGCCTGCGGGGGCCGGCTTCAGTTTCCTGAGGGGAGGGGCAGTCGCAGGGCTGCCTCTCTCGACAACTGAGGCTCCTGGGCAGTCCCCACGTCTCCCAGGTACTTCTGCCCTCTCCCAGGGGTGTGATCAGCACTATCGGGCCCCAGGGAGGCCTTCGCGGCCCAATAGGGGGGCCAATTGGGGCCTGCAGCAAAAGGAAGGGGCTTGCGCTCTCCTGCGAGCCCCCTTTTCGATGTGTGCCGGTTCGCGGGCCTTCCAGGGCTTCTCCCGGCATTGGGCCCAATCGGAGGCCACTCCTGGAGGGGTGTGGTGCCGGCCGACAATCCCAGCGCGGCCGGCAGAGAGGTTTGGCCGAGTCAGCCAATAGCGGGGCAGCAAGGGCGGGGGCGCAGCCGATGATGTGGCTGGGCGCCCCCGTCATGTGAGGATGGCGGCGGCTTCAGGACCTTGCGCAGCCTAATGCTCCACTACGGCAGCCCTCTCTTGGCTTCCGGGGGCCGCCGCAACGATGCCCACCGCAGCGGGGACCTCACCAGGCAAGCGCCTGGCCGCAGCGGGGTCTGCGAGGCCCGGACTGCATTCCAACGACAAGGGGGCAGCACCAGCAATCCCCGGGCCGCAGCGGTGACAACGGCGGCACTTCACCTGGCAAGGCCTGACCCAAGGTACCGGGCTGCGGCGGTGATTGGGGAGGTAGAGATCGCCGCGCGCTAGCGCTCTGGGGGGAACACAGCGCGATGAAGCTGGAGGGCATTACCACGGGGCACAGCAGGAGAGCGCTTAGAGAGTACAGCGCTTGGGGCTTCACAGCGCTTAAGCACAACAGTTTCTTGCGCCACAGCATTTCCTAGCATCACAGAGCTTCCCAGGGCACAGTATGGGGGTTGACTTGAAAAGCAGTCTCTGGCAGGACAGACCACACAACTGTGGCAGGATAACACAGGGGGCACAAGTTGGACAGAGGAGCGTGTGGATGTTACAGTGCTAGTACCTGGTTGATCCCCCAGCAGTCCTTCTTGTGGATAGGTGCATCTTGGCGCTTGATGGCTTCTGCGCCCTTCTCAAGTGGTTCCTTGAGGGGGTTAGGTAACAAGAGGGGTTGAGTTGGTGGCTTAAGGACAGGCTGGTTCCTGTAGATCACTGCAGGTGGTTCCCTGGGTCCCCCCCACGCTGGTCCAGATCAGTGGGTTTGGTAGAATCCCTTATTCAACTTAGAAGGCAGTGCCTAGGCCCAGTCACTCCCAGTGGTATAGGTTCCTCCCCCAGGCCCTACCGCCTTAGACTCCTGTGTAGGTTCCCCCAGGTCAGTGATGCCCCAACTGACTAAAAGGTTTCCCTCCTTTCCATAAATATCTCTAGGTCAGGTGACCACTCTCTAAGGTGGCAAAATGAGACCCCTCCCCTATTCCGGAAGATTCCAGGAGCTTCCTCAGTCTAAGCTATGGGCAGAAAAGGCGGGCTGGTGTTGCAACAGTATCTTAAGGTCCCAGCCAGCTCCTGGCTACTAAGGTGCTACTAAAAAGACCACTCTGCAGTAGCAGGGGCCTGTGGCAGCCATGTTGGTAGGAGAGAGCACCTGCACCTTAGCACTGATGAGCAATGGTAAGGCGCCTGGAGACCTAGGTCCAACAAAAAAAAAGTGGTGGAAAAAACAAGGCAAGGGCGAGAAAAACGGGGAAAGACAACCCTAGGGCTGACAGGTCTAACATGCGTCCCCCCCAGCCGAAAGTGTGAAGAGCTACCCAACCTCGAGGGAGTTCTTGTCTCCAAGGCGGACAAACCGGGAGAGACCGTCAGCATTGGCGTGGTCAACTCCGGGCCGATGTTCCACCCGAAAGTCAATACCATGTAGGGGAATAGACAACCTTAGCAAGTTTGGATTTTCACCTCTCATTTGCATGAGCCAGCGAAGGGGTCGGTGGTCGGTCTGAATGAGGAAGTGAGAACAAAAGAGGTATGGCCTCAACTTCTTCAGGGCCCAGACCAGAGTGAAGGCTTCTCGCTCGATTGTACTCCACCGTTGTTCCCTGGGGAGTAGCCTTCTGGAGATAAAGGCCACAGGTTGGTCTTGGCCGTCGTTGTTCAATTGAGAGAGCACAGCTCCTATGACATGCTCAGAGGTGTCTGTCTGCACGATAAACTTGCACCGGAGCGGTGCAAGTCGCGTGCTACAAGGCGTCGAATGCCTCTGTACAGGCAGCCGTCCAGATGACTTTTCGTGGCTGCTTTTTGGATGTTAACTCAGTCAGGGGGGCTACAATGGTACCATACCCCTTCACAAACCAGCGGTAATATCCCGTGAGGTAGAGGATAGCTCGGACCTCTGGTTGGGTTTTGGGGGCTCCCAGGCCATGATGGTCTCAATTTTGGCCTGGAGGGGTTGCACCTTACCGCCGCCTACCAGCTGTCCCAGGTAGACGACAGATCCCTGTCCAATCTGGCACTTGCTAGCCTTGATGGTTCGGCCAGCACGTTGCAGAGCCTGTAGCACCTCCTGGAAATGCTGCAGATGGTCCTCCCAGCTGCTGCTGAAGACAGCTATGTTGTCCAGGTAGACAGCAGAGAAGGACTCTAGGCCAGTTAGCACCTGGTTAACCAACCGCTGGAAAGTGGCCGGAGCATTCTTGAGCCCGAAGGGCATCACCCGAAATTAAAAGTGGCCCTCGGGGGGTGGAGAACGCTGTTTTCTCCTTTGCTCCGTCCGCCATGCAATCAGACAGTATCCTGACGTCAAATCTATGCTACTGAGGTACCAGGCTGCTCCCAGCCGGTCAATCAGCTCATCTGCCTGAGGGATGGGGTGAGCATCGGTTTTGGTCACAGAATTTAGACCACGGTAATCCACACAGAACCGAAGTTCTGGTGTGGTGACTGGTGGGGCCGCTTTCGGCAACAACACCACCCGACTAGCCCAAGGGCTGCTGGAAGGCTCGATCACCCCCAGCTCCAAAAGTTTGGCCACCTCACCCTGGATGCTGTTCTTGATCTTGTCGGACAGCCGGTTAGACTTGGTTTTCACGGGTGGGCTGTCCCCTTTGTCCACGTCATGGGTACGCAGATGCGTGATTCCAGGTGTGAGGGAGAACAACGAGGCATACTGTTCCAAAACCTGGCGGAAGTCCCTCTGTTGCACTGGGGTCAAGGATGGGGATAGGACCACTCCCTCCACCGATCCATCCTTCTCCTGGGCCGCCAGATGGTCTGGAAGAGACTCGCTCTCTTCCTCCTCGCTCCCATCCGTCACCATGAGGAGAGCAAGCTCAGATCGCTCATGGTGTGGCTTCAGGCGGTTGATGTGGAACACCTGATGGGGTCTTCAGATCAACGACATAGGTGGTCTGGCCGCGTCTCTCCACAATTTTGTAAGGTCCAGTCCACCGGTCCTGGAAGGCGATAACCACACCTTCTCTCTAGCATCCAACTCCACGTCCGAGCGTTGCGGTCATACCACTCCTTCATGACGGCTTGACTAGCCTCCAGATTGTCTGAGGCTTCCTTCCACAGCTTGTCCATCTGGCTGCGGAATGCCAGCATGTAGCTGACTACATCACGGGGAAGCTTCTTCTAAGTCTTCTCCCACCCCTCCTTTACAAGGCTGAGGGGCCCCCTAATGGGGTGGCCATAGAGCAGCTCAAGGGGCTGAACCCGACTCCCTTCTGCGCCACCTTGTGGTATGAAAATAGCAGGCAAGGGAGGAGGACGTCCCATTTCCACCTCAAGTCCTCGGCAGGCTCCGGATCATCCCCTTCAGGGTCTTGTTAAAGCGCTCAACAAGCCCGTTAGTCTGGGGGTGGTAAGGATTGGAGAACCGGTAGGTCACTCCGCACTCCTTCCACATGGACTGCAAGTAGGTTGACATGAAATTCATGCCGCTATCTGACACCACAACCTTCGGGACTCCCACACGGGTAAAAATCCCCATCAGGGCCCGTGCCACCACAGGTACAGTGATGGTCCTCAGAGCTATGGCCTCTGGGTACCAGGTGGCGTGGTCCACCAACACCAAAATGAACCGGTGTCCCGAAGAGGTCAGAGGGTCCATCGACCCAACAATGTCAATACTGACCCGCTCAAAAGGGGTCCCGACAACCGGGAGCGGTTCCAAAGGGACCTTTAACTTAGTCCCAGTCTTGCCACTCACCTTGCAAGTCTTGCAGGTCTTGCAATAGGTGTCAGAGGCAACTCTTATCCTGGGCCAATAGAAATGCGGGACCAACCAGGCAAAGGTTTTGTCCTGACCCAGGTATCCAGCTAGGGGTATTTCGTGCGCTAACTCTAGCAAGAAGGCCCGGTAGCATTGGGGGACCACTAAGGCCTTTGATGAACCATGCACTGGAGCCTTAGGCTCACTGTAGAGGAGGCCATCCCCCAGTACACGTTGTAATTGCCGGTCTCTTGGTTGGTCGCGTGGGCTTCGGCCTGCCACCGCATGCCTTCAAGCGTGGGGCACTCTCTCTGCGCCCGACAGAATTCCTCCTGGGTAGGCCTCCCTTTCACATGCCACTCGGCAGGAGTCGGCAAGTCCCCCATGGGAACAACATCCACCTCCGCGGACTCCAGGGGTACCTCCGCGGGCTTCCCATCCATCACACGGGGTGTGTCCTCCACAACATCCTCGTCTTGACCAGCATTGGGTCGGGCCGTAGTCTCAGGCTCCAACCCGGGTTGATTCCCTTGCCGGGCAGCAAATGACCTCGTGACCACGCAAGTCCATCCTGGTAACCCCAGCATCTCAGTGTGGGCTTGGAACTCCACTTCCTTCCAGGCGGTATATTCCAGATCGTTCCCGAGCAGACACTCAACTGGCAAGGCAGGGCTTACAGCAACTCTCAATGGGCCCTTGACTCCTCCCGACTCAAAGGGAACTTGAGCCACAGTGTAGTGACTCACACTGCCGTCGACCAACACGGCCGGATGGAATACGTCCGGGATCACTTGCGTGGGGGACACCAACCGTCTCAGCACCATGGTCATACTGGCACCTGTGTCCCTCAGAGCCTTCACCTCCTGTCCGTTAACCTGCACCCTCTGCCAGTATTTGGGAGTGTTCGATGGCAAGGGAGTCACTGGAACCATCTCTGTGTCCCCGAGTGAGACCAGGGTCAGGCCTGTCCACTCCCCTCCCTTATCTAGGGGCAACACCTCCCCCAGCGCTACACTAGCCACCCCGGGGCTCTTACCTCCTGTGGGGGCTGGGGACCTCTTGCGACACTGGGGATCCCCCTCGTAGTTTCCAACCTCCCCACACTAGTTCAAGTTCAAGTTCAGGCATTTATAAAGCGCACTACTCACCCAGAGGGTCTCAAGGCGCTAGGGGGAGGGGTTCACTGTTTATCGAATAGCCAAGTTTTCAGTTCTTTTCTGAAGGAGATGTGTAAGGCGGAGGTGGGTGGGGAGTGAGTTCCAGGTCTTGGCAGCCAGGAAGGAGAAGGATCTTCCACCCATGGTGGTTTTTCGGATGCGCGGGACTGTGGCGAGGGCTTGATTGGATGATCTTAGTTGGCGGGTGGGATAGTAGAAGGACAGTCGGGTGTTGAGGCATTCGGGTCCTAGATTATAAAGGGCCTTGTGTGCGTGGGTAAGAAGGCGGAAAGTGATTCTTTTGTTGACGGGAAGCCAGTGGAGGTTTTTTAAGTGACCGGTGATGTGCTCTTGGCGCGGGATGTCTAATATGAGTCTCGCTGATGCGTTTTGGATGCGCTGGAGCTTTTTCTGCAATTTTGTTGTAATTCCGGCGTAGAGTGTGTTGCCATAGTCCAGTCGACTTGTGACCAGTGCATGGGTGACAGTCTTTCTTGTTTCGAGGTGGATCCAGCGGAAGATCTTTTTGAGAATGCGAAGGACGTTGAAGCAGGAGGACGATACAGCGTTGACTTGTCTGGACATTGAGAGAGAGGAGTCTAGAATGAAGCCAAGGTTACGTGCATGGTCTGTGGGTGTGGGCGCTGATCCCAAAGCGGAAGGCCACCAGGAGTCGTCCCAAGCTGAGGGGGAGGATCCAAGGATGAGCACCTCCGTTTTGTCTGAGTTGAGTTTTAAGCGGCTCTGTTTCATCCATTAGGCTACTTCTTTCATACCTTCGTGAAGGTTGTTTTTGGCGGTGTAGGGGTCTTTGGTGAGGGAAAGGATTAGCTGGGTGTCGTTGGCGTAAGAGATGATGTCGAGGTTGTGTTGACGTGCGATGGAAGCGAGGGGACTCATGTAGATGTTGAAGAGGGTGGGACTGAGTGAGGAGCCTTGAGGTACGCCGCAGATGACTTCGGTGGACTCGGAGTAGAAAGGGGGGAGTCGGACTCTCTGGGTTCTTCCGGCTAGGAACGAGATGATCCAGTCCAAGGCTTTTCCTTGTATGCCGATGTTATTGAGGCGTTGTATGAGGGTGCTGTGACAGACCGTGTCGAAGGCGGCGGAGAGGTCGAGTAGGATGAGGGCAACTGTTTCTCCGTTGTCTAGGAGTGCTCGGATGTCGTCGGTTGCCGCAATGAGGGCGGTTTCGGTGCTGTGTTTGGCTCGGAAGCCGTTTTGTGAGGGATCCAAGGAGTTGTTGGATTCAAGGAAGGCTGCGAGTTGGCTGTTGACGGCTTTCTCGATGACTTTGGCCGGGAAAGGGAGGAGGGAAATGGGACGGTAGTTTTTCAGTTCTGAGGGGTCTGCTGTTGGTTTTTTCAGAAGGGCGCTGAGTTCGGCGTGTTTCCATATTTCTGGAAAGGTGGCGGAGTTGAAGGAGCAGTTGATGACATCGCGGAGTTGGGGAGCGATGATGGAGTCAGCTTTGTTGAAGATGTAGTGGGGACAGGGGTCCGAAGGTGAGCCAGAGTGGATTGAGTTCATGAGGCGAATGGTATCTTCAGTGGTGATTGGGTTCCAGGAGTTGAGGTAGTTAGTTGGAGGGGTGGGAACAGAAGGGGGTGGGGTGAGTTGGTCATTGGGAGTGTTCTTGAAGCTGTTGTGGATGTCGGCAATTTTGTTGTAGAAGAAGGAGGATAGCGCATCGCAGAGGTCTTGGGAGTTAGTGATGTCGTTGGATGCTGCGGGAGGGTTGGTGAATTCTTTGACGATATTGAAGAGTTCCTTGCTGTTATGAGAATTGTTGTCGAGACGGTCCTTAAATGCTGATTTCTTGGCGGATCGAATCAGTTGGTGGTGTTTGCGGGTGGCTGTCTTGAGGGAGGCCATGTTGTCTGAGGTTGGTTCTTTTCTCCAATTCTTCTCCAGGGTGCGGCATGTCTTCTTGGATTTTTTAAGGTCGTCATTGAACCAGGGAGCCCTTTTGCTGAATGATTTCGACTGGTGTTTTTTCAGGGGTGCTAGTTCGTCCGCACTGATGGTGATCCATTGCCTGAGGTTTGTGGCCGCTTGGTCTGGGTCCGTTGTTAGGGTGGGAGTGTTTTGGCTGAGTGATGCGAGGAGTTGGTCGGTGGTGATTTTGTTCCATTTTCTTCGGGGAATGGGTTGTGGATGGTTGTGGGTCAGGGTTTTTTTTTTTTGTAGCTGAAGTGAACACAGCTGTGATCCGTCCAGTGGAGAGCTGTAGTGTGATCGAAGGAGATGTGCTTGCTGGAGGTGAAGATAGGGTCGAGCGTGTGTCCGGCTGTGTGAGTGGGGGTGTCAACAAGTTGTTTGAGTCCGAGATTGGACAGGTTATCCAGGAGGGTGGTGGTGTTGTTGTCGAGAATGTTGTCAAGGTGGTAGTTAAGGTCTCCAAGAAGAATGTAGTTCTCGGATGCGAGGGCGTGCGGGCTGACGAAATCAGTGATGTCGTCACTGAATTGAGATTGGGTGCCTGGGGGGCTGTAAATGAGGGTCCCTCTAAGTGTGGTCCTGGGGTCGGTGTGGATCTGGAAGTGGAGATGTTCGGCGGTTGCAAGATTGTCGTCAGAGCTGGTTGTAATTTTGATGGTGTTTCTATGGACGATGGCTATGCCTCCTCCAGTTTTGTTAATGGTGCGGTCTTTTCGAATGATCTTGTAAGTGTCCGGTATGGCTATGGCGATGTCGGGGGCAGAAGATGCATTCATCCATGTTTCAGTGAGGAAGGCGATGTCAGGTGACGTAGTGGCGATTAGGTCCCAGAGTTCGGTTGCGTGTCTGTGGACCGAGCGGGTGTTCAGTAGGATGCATTTCAAGTCGTTGGGTTCGGAGCCGAGTGTGGAGGAAGTGTGTTTGGTGAGGGTCCTGACGCAGTTGAACTTACAAGAGAGGCAGGAGAATGGGCCGTGGGTACGTCCTGGGGTAGCTTCGCAGCAAAGTGGGGTGCGTCCGGCGTTGAGGGCGAGGAGAGTAGCGGCATCATAAGTTACTCTGGGGGGTTGGGAGCGGCATAGAGCAGGGGGACGGGCGCTGGGCGCGGTCCAGGCGCGGACGGGCGAAGACGGGCTTACCTTTGGCGCACCTTCGGCGCGACTGGGGCGCGATCGCTGCGCGTGAACGCTGCGCGTTAATGCAGCGGGCATATATGGATGGTGGAGGGGGAGGGGCGAGTGCGGCTCAGCTGGGAGGCGGGGCGGGCTCCAGAGGACGACAACAACAAACAAAATGGCAGCGGAGGGGTCAGCACAGCAGAGCGCTTGGGGAGAAACGCGCAATAACAGTCAAAGTTACAATAGCGATTTAAAAGTGCAAATAAAGTAAAGCGGCAAGCAAGGCAGACTGCAGGCAGCAATTAAGAGGCAGTTATGAATGTGAACGCGGCACAACGATACCACAAGTCGCCAGGGACACAGGGGAGCGACCACTCAGCCCAAAAGCGAAGCGAGTCTTAGCTCTTAGCATCGGACAGTTCTTGGCTGCTGACTCTTGTCAGGGTAAGTGAGCTTTGAGGATCCAGATTGAGGTGGGGAACCTACTCCTTTCCCAGGCTGTCTATTTTGTGGGCCTCAAGAGAACTATTTTCTTTTATCTCCCCCCTCTCTCTTCTGGGGAAAACCCTGTCCGCCTTTCGGGCCATCTCCCCCGGGTCCCTTGTGGGACACCCGAGTGCTAACCCAGGTATCCGCCTCCTCCGCAAGTTCACGGGGATCGTTCAGCTTGCGGTCCACCAGATGTTGGTGCAGCTCTGGAAAACATTTATCCAGAAGGTGCTCTCTTAAAAACAAGTTGTATAGCCCTTCATAATCACTCACTTCGCTGCCACGCACCCAACCATCTAAAGCCTTCCGGGCATGGTCATAGAAATCCACCCAGTTTTGTGTGTGCAGCTTATGGCTGCTACGGAACCTCTAGCGATACCTCTCTGGGGTGAGGCCAAACTTCTTAAGTAGCGCCTCCTTCATGGGGGGGTATTTGACTTGGTCCGCTTTCTCCAAGGTCAAGAGTGTGTACCTCACTATGGGAGGTATGTATCCGTACAGGCCACCCTCCCAGTAGCTCTCGGGCACCCCATGGGCTACCAAGGACACCTCATACGCCTCCAACCACTTGTCGATGTCATCCCCCACACTGTAACTAGCTATCACATCCTTCGGTAGATAGAACTTAGGCTCTTGTGGAACCACTGGTACGCTGCCACCATTCATATTCCCTTGCGCACTGATCTGCAATGCTCGCAGCTCCAACCCTTTTAAGCTAAGCTTGTGCGCAAGCTTCCTCTCCTCCATCGCTAACCTCTTTTCCTCTCTCTCCTTCTCCAACTTAGCAAGCTCCCATCTCAATTTCCTCTCCTCCCTCCTGTCCTCATACTCCTCTGGCGATGCACTCCTCCTAGACACACTACTGCCTGCCCCGGAACGTCTTCCTGACAACACATTCTCACTAACATCAATGTTCAGTAGGTCTACTCTTCTGGTGCGCCCGCCTCCCCTGGTGCGCCCTGCCCCTCCTGTCCCCTATCCCCTCTCCCCCCCGGGTGGGCCATTACCCATGCCCTCAAGGCTTTCCGAAGCTCCTCTATCTTGGCGCTTCGCCCGACAGACACCCCCATCCCCTGACAGAAGTCCCTCAGCTATGCCACCATATACACTTCAAGGTTGGCCAGCTCAAACTCCATTTTGACAGGTGGGGACCCAGGCACTTTAAAGGAGAGACACTAGGACGTAGGTGACAGTAACAGGTCAAAACAGGAATCACTTTAGACAGTGGGGGTGAATTTGGTAAGCTTGCATACACAACAGGTGTCCAATTGCGGCGCACACTGAGTCACTGGAGGGGGCTGCACAGCCACAGGTCCTTATCCTGCCACTGAACACCAATGTGAGAACTGGGGTCACCAATTCCACGGGATAGCTTGGCGCGAGCAGGAAGGCACCCGAAAGCTTAGGTGTAAAGTGACGTACAGCACACACTCCCACTGAGACAGGAAACGCACAGAATAACTGACACCACACCAGCTAGTCTGTTAAAATCAAGACACTTTTATCTAGATTAAATTCAGGGTTGGCCAATCATTCAGGGCAACCCATTAATCAATTCAGCATTAACCCAATAGCACATTTCATTAGGGAAGCAAAGGAAACATTTCATTAGATAACCATAGGCATTCATTCAACATTTCATTTGACAGAAGTAAAACCCTTCCTCCCAAAACACAGGCGGTATTTCCTTAGTTCTGTATTAACAATAACCCCGGCAGTTTTAGTGAAGGGAACAACCACAACTTAAATGGAACACTCTCGGTGAGCTCCGGGTCACAAGTTACTTCGGGTTACACCACTGGGCTTAGTGGAGCAGTCTCAGGCCCAGTCACGTATTTTTCCACCTAGTTCCCCCACTTACTTAAGTCTCCAGGGCCAGCAGGCCAATCGGGTGGTCCTTGGGGCCTGCGGGGCCCGGCTTCAGTCTACTGAGGGAAAGGGCGTTCGCGGGGCTGCCTCTCTCGACAACTGAGGCTCCTGGGCAGCCCCCGCGTCTCCCAGGTACTTCCACCCTCCCCCAGGGGTGTGATCAGCACTATCGGGCCCCGGGGAGGCCTTCGCGGCCCCCGATGGTGGTGGGGCCCAGTAGGGCGGCTGATCGGGGCCTGCAGCAAAAGGAGGGGGCTCGCGCTCTCCTGCGAGCCCCCTTTTCGATGTGTGCCGGTTTGCGGGCCTTCTCGCGGTGTTGGGCTCAATTGGAGGCCACTCCTGGAGGGGTGTGGTGCCGGCCGCCAATCCCAGCACGGCCGGCAGAGAGGTGTGGCCGAGTCAGCCAATTAGCGGGGCAGCGGGGGCGCGGCCGATGATGCGGCTGGGCGCCCCCGTCACGTGAGGGTGGCGGCGGCTTCAGAGCCTAGCGCGGCCTAATGCTCCACTACAGCGGCCCTCTCTTGGCTCCGGGGGCCGCCGCAATGATGCCCACCGCAGGGGGACCTCATCAGGCAAGCGCCGGGCCGCGGCGGGGTCCGCGCGGCCCGGACTGTGTTTTGACAACAAGGGGGCTGCACCAGCAATCCTCAGGCCACAGCGGTGACAACGGCGGCACTTCGCCCGGCAAGGCCTGACCCCAGGTACCAGGGCTGCAGCGGTGATTAAGTAGGTAGGGAATGCGCGCTCTGGGGGGAACAAAGTGCCATGAAGCCGGAGGGCATTACCACGGGGCACAGCAGGAGAGCGCTTAGAGAGTACAGCGCTTGGGGCTTCACAGCGCTTGGATGTTACAGCGCTAGTACCTGGTTGATCCCCCAGCACTCCTTCTTGTGGATAGGTGCTTCTTGGCGCTTGATGGCTTCTGCGCCCTTCTCAGGTGGTTCCTTGAGGGGGTTAGGTAACAAGGGGGATTGAGTTGGTGGCTTAAGGACAGGCTGGTTCCTGTAGATCACTGCAGGTGTTTCCCTGGGTTCCCCCCCACGCTGGGTCAGATCAGTGGGTTTGGTAGAGTCCCTTACTCAACTTAGAAGGCCGTGCCTATGCCCAGTCACTCCAAGTGGTATAGGTTCCTCCCCTAGGACCTACCGCCTAAGACTCCGGCGTAGGTTCCCCCAGGTCAGTGATGTCCGAACTGACTTAAAGGTTTCCCTCCTTTCCTTGAATATCTCTAGGTCAGGTGACCACTCTCTAAGGTGGCAAAATGAGACCCCTCCCCTATTCCGATGGTTCCAGGAGCTTCCACAAACTAAGCTATGGGCAGAAAAGGCGGGCTGGTGTTGCAACAGTATCTTAAGGTCCCAGCCAGCTCCTGGCTACTAGGGTGCTACTAAAAAGACCACTCCGCAGTAGCAGGGGACTGTGGCAGCCATGTTGGTAGGAGAGAGCACCTGCACCGTAGCACTGATTAGCAATGGTAAGGCACCCGGAGACCTAGGTCCAACAAAAAAAAGAAGGTGGTGGAAAAAACAAGGCAAGGACAAAAAAAAACGGGGAAAGACCACCCTAGGGCTGACAGGTCTAACAGCAGCATACATAAATTGTTGGTACCAGGGGATTTTGGCCCTTAAAAGAAGTCGGGCACATCTATGTCCCCATTTAAAAGAGACAAATGTTGTGTGACAGATGACAACGTAGAGTGTTCCAACCATTGCTGGCATAATTTACCTACTCAGTATGTAGTGACGGTATGTGACTGAGGGAAGTGAGGGTCAGGTGTACTGATCTTAAAACCGGTGGAAGCATTAGAAATGCGTAATTGACACGCATTGATACTTATCGGCCACATCAACCAGCCGACTTGATTACTGTTGTAGGAGTTAATAGTACCATTTAGAACCATTTTATATAGGGTGTTCATTGAAACATTTTTATTGTGTGGCCATGTACCATAGGCAGACAATTGCGGAAGTGAGGGAGCATTCAAATTTTTTGTAATAGCTAAACCAAACCATGTAGTTGTTGTACTGTGTCATTAATAAATATGAGCCGTGATGGAACAAAGCAAGCACGTAATGACTTAGTACCCTTGATCTGCCAAACTTTTGTACCCCATATTGACTTCAAATCAATGGCGTCCTTCCAGTAATCATACCCCTTCATGGACAGGTCGGTTATAAAGGGAGAAGACTATATCAATTAAGTTTGGGTCAACGTAAATTTAGAACAAAGTTTGTGCATTCAATTTGTAATAATACAATGTCGGGTCTGAAAGATTATAACCTAAAAAATATACAAACCTATTTTTCTGTATCAGTGAACACCCTTTAAACGGTGTTGGATACTGTTCTCATTGTGTATAATTCACTACAGGTCTGACAGTATTTGCTTTGTGTAAATAATGATGACCATAATGTTGAAAACAGAATAAGTCAGCATAATTTGAAGAGTTTAAATAAAAATCTTCAGTCTCAAAAGCAGTATAATATTTCAAATCCAAAAACAGAGAATGCACTGTGTTGATATTCCAGTCATCTGAATGTATTCATGGTGTGATGGCATCACCTAAAGAAACACAAAAACACATATGGAATTTGAATTATCTTGGTCAGACAATATATTTCTAATGGAATTTTGTCCCAAACTATAGCATCACCGACTGGAAATGCTGAAATATTGACAAGTGTTAGATCTCGTTTCATTTTATGGGATGAAGTGTGAGGAGCCAATACTCTACTAGAGGGGCGGCAAAGCGTTCATGTAAGTAATGGCCATTTATCAGAAGGAAAAAGACTGTCACAAAACCAATCCACATAAAGAGAAACACCATCGTAACACCATCCAGATGTATGTCCAAGGAGCAACCAGATAAGTTCTATACCACCAGGTGATGAAAATGCAAATCCGAGCTGGGGGCTCTTGTTCAGGGGAAGCTGAAGATGAAGTAGAAGTTGAGGGAAAGGGGAAACAGCCTTTACAGCAATGTTTTTACCTCGTTGTGCCTTTACCATGCATTTTTAGCACACTTTTACCAGGAATATGCATTTACAACGCATGCCAATACCACGCATTTAAGGTAAGTTGGGTGAGTGTGGGTGGTCTCCCCCCACAAATACATTGTTTTTAAATCTAAAAACTATGTGTGGTATAGGCATGCGTTGTAAATACATATTCGTGGTAAAACGTGTGCTAAAAAATATGTGGCAAAGGAATTACCTCAATTGTATCGACATAAAACCAGGAAAAGCTTATAATAACCACTGGCACCCAGGTGGAACAAAGGGGGCTGTTCTGTATTAGAAAAAGAAATAATTTCAGTACTAGGTAGTTCAACTGTAAGCTCAACCGGGGGAGAGATACATTCATGCATGATTGAAGTTAATGTAGGAACAGACAACAAATCGATCGGAGTCCCCACATCACTTTCGAGTTGTGTAGTTGGCGGTGAAGCAGGCAAAGTCACCAGACTAAAAAAAAATCCAGACGAGGAATGCTTGTAGACCCACTATTCAGAATCGGCCATATGATGTAACTTGACATGTTCAATAGAAATAAATCGGTTTTCCTTGCGGCCAGGCAAAGGAGGCAACATCTCTGTACGAGTACCCTGTAATCCAAAAACTGGTACAGGTGCACAATAAGTCTGATCAAATTCTTTTTTGTTCTCCAGATTTTCTAGGACCAGATCACCAACACCAGGAATACAGCCATTAACAAGAGCCAGCACCGCTGCTTCAGTGGATGAGCGTGAATGATCTTCAGCCAGTGTGTCATGGGTATTTTGTAGTTCCTTTAACATAGTAGAATGGTTATCTACGTCAAATGTTGCTGCAGTCGCCCCAGCATCTAAACCATCAAGGTCTGGCACAAACATTTTAATGCCAAAGAGCATCTTGTATGGGGTCTCCCCACCCTGAGATCTTCTAGGTAGATTATTAAGTGCACGTTGGACTCCGTACAAATGAGTTAGCCAACTCTGGCCATTACCTAATACTCCAACTGTCAAACATTGCTTTAAGTCACAGTTCATTCCCTCCACTACCGAATTGCCCTAAGGCCTGTATGGAGACTAAAACTGCACCAGCATCCCCAGGGACTTCATTGCATCCTTGCAAACCTTAGAGGCCAAAGCCGGACATTGGTCAGAATGGAAGGTGCCACAGGCAAATGTCCCGACAAAGACACGCAAATCTCTTATGACATTTCGAGCATCAGAACTACTTTGCAGCTAAACCCATAGGAATCTAGTGCATTAATCCACTGCAACCAAAATATGTTTATATGCAGTGTCTGACGTCAAAGGACCGCAGTGATCAAGATAAATACAACCAAATGGTTGATTTGAAATGTAAAGCTGTATATTAGGTGGACGTGTAACTGTAGAGGGCTTAATTTGTTGACGAATGTCACAAGAAATTACATAATTACGAGTCTGTCTGTATAAGCCAAGCCACCAAAAACACTGCTGTAAAAGAGAAACTGTCGCAGAGACTCCGACATGTGCAGAAGCCACGTCTTTATGTGCGGCAACGATCAATTGAAGCCTGCGGTTCTCATTGGGAATTAGCCGATCCCTAGTGTACGGAATAGTTGCAAATGGGACTTGATCAGGAGACAATATGAATAACGTGAAGGAAAACCTTGTGGGAATTCAGTTCCATCCTTCGTCGCGGCGAAAGCCGCAAGAATATCATTATCAATTTTAGTAATGGACCAAGTAACGGCTGCTACTGAATATGTGGCAACTGCGGATTTGGCTGCCTCCTCAGCCAAAGAATTACCAACAGCATGTGCTCCCACACACTGATGGCGAAGCATATGGATAATATGTATGGGTGGCAAACGTTCCTTAAGGGCTGTCTATCGAACCCAAAGCGTTTTATACTTAATGGTGCTACCTTTAGAGTCTTGATAATCATTCTGAGACTGAAAGAATAAATTGTCAATGGAAGCCTGCACACAGTAGAAGGAATCGAACACTACGAGAGTGGGTATATCAGGATAAGTGAATTCTAGAGCTAAAATCAAAGCACGCAGCTCCGCCAATTGAGCCGTACAGTCACCAAGTGAATGTGTGTGCACACTGGAAGATTTAAAATCACTATTAACAATTGAGCCTGCCACTATAGCGCAGGCAGTTAAATAAGCATGCTTAGACCCTACGTCTGGTATGCAAAAGAGGGGTCCCAGTGAATTTAAATATTTACATAAACAAGGGAAAAAAACTTAAATCATAAAACTTTTGAAACAATTTCAAAGAAGCGAAAGAGCGATTAAATTCCAACCAATGTTATTTAATCACATAGGTGGAAGTCCAAGTGTACAAATATGACTTTGCAGGAAAACAATATTACATAATTAATAACTCACATAGGCGGTGGCCAGGAGGGGAGGAGAAGTGCAAGGTTACTGGCTAATGGTCACCTTTATCATTTAGGTGACGTCTCCCTTCTACTTGCTATGAAACGCTGGAGCGCCCTGGAGCCCCTTTTCTCTCAACAGTTCGACTGTGAGAGGTATCCCCTTCCCGCCGCTACACTCATGGTAAATACAAGTACCTCTGCCCAGTCTACTGGGCAATTTTACTCAATTTAATTTAATTTTTCACTCTAAGTCCGGTTTTTAAAACATCGTCTTCTCTCCTTAGGTGCCCCCGTCCCTCTCACAATACACTAGTCCTGATGAAGACCCCATCAGTAAAGTTAAAGACACCTACGGACAAGGGGTCGAAACGTCGACTTTAGAATACCTGCCAACAACCGTTCAACAGTGATTTAATAACTGTGATTTTGCATCTGTTGTATGGCATTATGTCTTTAATGTTTAGACCTTGGCTATTTGGTATATCAACATCTGTATACGCGAACTGTTTGTGATTTACTGTCACTACCTCTCAACTACCCTACCCATCACTAACTACCTCGCACTTCCCCATCCCTCCTGGGCACCACCTATGTGAGTTATTAACAGGGGGAACCTGAGCCTTGCACTGACCTGGGAGGTCACTTTTGGGGGTTGAGGACAGCTGCAGACCGAGCGCTGCTCCTCCGAGAAACCGGACCTTGTTGCCAGCCTGCATTCCGATCACCGCGGCGAGGCGGTAGATCAGAAACTACATTACCCAGCACCCTTAGCGCCCAGGAAGGCGCGCATCCAGCATCCTGCCCCGCCCCCGGAGGTGCGCTTAAGGACAGCGCGAGCCCCGGGGGAGCGGGGAACCTGAGCCTTGCACTGACCTGGGAGGTCACTTTTGGGGGTTGAGGACAGCTGCAGACCGAGCGCTGCTCCTCCGAGAAACCGGACCTTGTTGCCAGCCTGCATTCCGATCACCGCGGCGAGGCGGTAGATCAGAAACTACATTACCCAGCACCCTTAGCGCCCAGGAAGGCGCGCATCCAGCATCCTGCCCCGCCCCCGGAGGTGCGCTTAGGACAGTGCGAGCCCCCGCGTCGCGGGACCGCGCGCGGGCTAAGCCCAGGCAAAGGGCGGGCCCTCTGTGGCCCTCAGAGGCACGAATAGGTCGGGTCGGGCCACCCCACTTGGCTGCTACGAGGTTGGAGGTATTTTATTAATTTTTCTATAAACTCTGACATTGTACTGTGTTACCATCATGTCCATATGGGAGGAGCTGAACGCCCTGTGTGGTACGAAATACTCCCCGATTGTATCTACCCCCTCTACAGTGGGTAGACATGCTGATGACTTAAACAACGAAGACAATGAGAATATTGACAAAATGTGTACTAGTCCCTCACCAAAACCCTCCTACCCGTCAATAATACCACCAACTGAGGAGGCGAACAAAACACCTGTCCCAGTATCACCACTTCAATTGACTCTACTGGCACAGATTGAGCAACTGTTTACAACTGCACTATCACCCCTGATCACTAAAATCAATAATTTGGGAGATAGGCTGACCAGCATCGAAAATAAATTATTAAGGAACCATATCTCAACGGAAACAACAGCCACACCCATTGACCCAACTCTTCCCAGTAACATTGACAATTTCAAATCTACGACACTTACGACAGCTCGAAGTCCTGAACCCCTTATCTCACTACCAAATTCAAGAGGACGGAACATTATTTCTAACCCCATACCTGTACCCCACAGAGCTCCTAGGCGTGTACATAAAAGCAAGAATTGGATCAATTTACCGCCAGAAGCTGCCCCTTACGTGTCTGTTCTTTCTGGGGTCCCTGCACCTAATCAGGGTAAATTTGAAACTCACCGTGACTTGTTAAATAAAACCATCTCCTGGCTTCAACAACACAGACCTTTGCCACCTGCTCTAGATGGTGGCATCTTGAGAGTTAGGAGGGTGGGGTGGCTTGGTACGTCACCCAAAGACATCCCGGGCGACCTTGTTCTAATTAAATTCAAGACTTCGAACACTGTCCCCTATTTGCGATCCTCCCAACCTAAAGAGGGAGATGGCCCCATTCGCATCTGGGACTTGTACGATTTTTACCCCGGCCCCCGACCCCATCCGTCCCTAAGGCAAACGACATGGAACCACAATTCATGGTAAAAGGGGATGTCATGTACCCAGTGCTACCAACACACTACCCCTTTTCCTGATGTTTGCATGCACCTTTTTATATAGCTGAATGGACAAACTAATTTTACTTTGTTTTTAATAGTTGGTTCTTCTTTTTATCTTGCTAATGATTTGTCGAGTCATTTATACATGTTTTGTATTTCTTTGCTGCTTTTATGGTTTCAAACAAAAACCGAATAAAGCTTATTTGATTTTGATTTTTTTTGAGTTATTAATTATGTAATATTGTTTCCCTGCAAAGTCATATTTGTACACTTGGACTTCCTCCAATGTGATTAAATAACATTGGTTGCAATTTAATCGCTCTTTCGCTTCTTTGAAATTGTTGCAAAAGTTTTATGTTTTAAGTTTTTTTCCCCTGTTTATGTAAATATTTCAATGCACTGGGACCCCTCTTTTGCATACCATTTAGTAGCCAGGTCGCAGTGACTCCGGATTTTCCCTTTTTGTAACCTAGACCCTACGTCTGTCTGAGAATGATCTGTCAGTATAGATGATACATTTGTACTGATCAAGAGGAAGCAACAATAATGGAGTAGGATGAACATGTTCATATTGTAAAAACTCCTGTGTCTACAAAGAGGGATCAAAGATAAAAGTGACTACCACTGATGTCAATGAACTTGCCCATTGTATCCAATGGGAATGTAAAGCTTTAGAATTCGGAACACTCGCCTCTGTCACTGCTTCCAAAGCAGGTACAAGCGAGACCACAAGAATGTGTTGTCCCTTCGCCAGAGAGCGTTCTTTTTAGAATCACCATCTGCATAGCTGACAAAATATTTTAACTGTGGAAAATTGCATTTCCGCTGACGTATACAAATGCAATTTGTAAGCTATTGGTACTGTGTCACCCTCATTGTATGTCAAATTAGTGAAACCTACAGTCCCAGGTATTATTCTGATGACCAAGTTTGTAGAATTGTCATATTTTAACAAGAAGTTGATCGCAAGAAGATCAGACTGCAAAGACCGAAGAATTTCAGTATGTTCCAGACGCCAGCTAGAAGCCGAGAAAGTGGGGTGTATCAACTCATAAAGTGGTTTGATACGCAGGGCATACATAATCAGGAATGTATGTCCTCCCCAAATTTTTAAAACCCTGCAAGGATTGCAATTTTTTTAAATGTAGATGGAGGTTGCACTTGAGAATATTTCTCTAGAAAGTGGGAGACCAAACCCTGACCTTCATTATTCAGTTTGAATCCCAGAAAAAGTACCCCCAAACAGGCCATATGGGATTTTGCTAAGTTGATTTTGTAACCGAAGTCAGCAAAACTCAGTATATGCGATCCACGCGCACAAGATGCAATATTAGTTAATCAACCATCAGAGGTCAATAAAGTATGAGAAAGCATCAGGATCAATGTCATGCAAAAGTGACACTATACATGCCGCAAAAGCACTGGGACTGTTCTTATAGCCCATAGGCAAGCGCATAGGTTGTAAATGCTGTCCAGTTACGGCTTTCAGGAGCCAAATTGTGACTATAAAATCCATTAGAAATATCCAGTGTTGTTTTGAATTTTTTGTGAACAATGTTATTCACTAACGCAGAGTTGTGAGTGTTCTGTAGTGCAAACGTAAGAACCTGACTGTTTAAATGTCTGTAATTTAAAACAATACGATATGATCCGTCCGGTTTCGATATCGTAAAAAATGTATTCTTCATGGATGAAACACAGGGTGCAATGACACCCTGATATTCCAATTGGGTCAGTATTTCACTCATGGCTGCTTTTGCGCCACGCTTGACCGGGTATTGTTGTTGGGGCTGTGGCATAGATCGTATAGAGATTTCATGTTCTGGTGAATACTTATCCCAGCCCACCTGATTACGATACACAGCCGGCACAAGGGCTAATGCCTATTCCGCCACATAAGCTTGTTTAGCCTCCTATGGCCTCTCTCTAGCACCTTGATGCCCTCGGCTGACTGCTGCACTACATAAGTATCAAAATCAAAATCAATAACGTGAAAAACTGGTGAGTATTTCATCCTCACCTCGAAGAAACTAAAACAAAAGGCGGAGGCCAGTCAGCCTCTGCCAACAAAATGTCATAGGAAGATGTAAGGTTGTCCCAAAAGACCGCATCAATCGTGCGTTTTATATCACATTCAATTTGGAGGCCTATCTCATAAAGCCTATGAGGAGGTGCAACTCGTGTGTCTGCGATTTCCGCTGTGATGAACGTGTCAGTTGCTTTTGCCTCAAGACATTGGTGGAGTGCCTCCTGCACTATGGTAACTTCCGCTGCGCTGTTTAGGAGTGTTACCACCCATGTCCAATCGAGGAGTAGGGTTCTCACCATCTGAGGCATAATTTGCTGTTATTGCTGCAACTTTTTTCTTCTGAAATGGGGCTTGATACAGAGGTGGTCCCTCTAGTTTTGCTTTTACCTCAAACTGGTACTATAGATCACATTGCAGTGGCGTGGTCTCACCTTGTCTGTGATCTTGTCGCTCTCCACCACCAAATTGTTGATCCGATGAAAGGAACGAGGAGAATGAGGATCAGGAACCTGAAACCTCTTGGGTATTTTAATAGTAGAGCTGTCAGGCAAATCATATCTATGCTCAGATGTGGTAGGCAGGGTACCCACACGTGAACCAGCAAGTGACCCTTGCTTCTGTTGTTGCTGCTGCTGATTTTTATTCCAAGCCTTTTTAGGAAAGACCGAACCTCCCTCCTTCTCAGGAGGAGGTTTATTTTGAGGAGGCTGCGTAAATGGTCGAACTCCCAAACTATTGCTGCCCAATGATTTATATACATCTGCGAAAATAAGCGGCAACTCCCATTGCTTGTCTACGTCCGCCATTGCAGATAGGCGTTGATGGACTTGTAAGCTAACTGCCTCACCTTTGATATTGGCAAGAATCATATCAGAGACTATAGGGGACATACACACTAATCTCATCCCTAATTCCAGAGCTGACGCAGTCCCGTGCTCATCTTGCACCTTCTTTAGAATGGTCGGTAGAACTTTTATGGAGGGGGTATCAAAGCACAGAGAATAAACTGCAGCAAACACCGTCCCCAGGTGGTGCAATCAGTTACATCGGGAGCTATACCTTTGGGGAAAAATATCGTCAGGAACCTGTGTTTCTCAACAGGGTTAGTGTGTGGAAAAACAGCCTCCAGTTGCTCAAATCTTTCTGCTAACCAAAACGGTAAATCATGCCTATTCTTAGGATGTTTGCCCATCACAGAATTAACTATGACAGGACTTATGACTATACCACCACCATGTCCTGGTGGTTGTGGAACGGCACCAGCTGGAGCCGCTTGTAAATTATGAGACATATATTGTATGACACTGTAACCAGGTGACTAGTAATCAGGAAAGCAACCAGGAAAGGGACTGGTGGTCTTTTAATGACAAAGACGTACGTAATACTTCCTCATAGGATGAGCACTGTTCATGGAGAGTACCTCCCGACGACATGCAGGCCGGCCCCTTTAACTGGCAGAATGAAACGGACGTAGTTACAGCCCACCGTGACGTTTCCTTCCTCACATTGGATAAGAAGCCGGAACGTCGGGAAATGGCGTGTGACGTCACCGGACTTGAAGTGCATCGAGGTGAGGAAGACGCGGAGAAAGAACGCCGGGAAGGAGAAGAGAAGAACGCCAAGCCAGGAGGAGAAGCAGACGAAGTTGGGGAAGGCGAAGCGCTGCTTGCCGAAGAAGACGAGCCAGGAGGCCAACGGGACCATGCTGCGCCGTGCCACACTCCCGAGGGAGGAGTGTGGCTCCGACAGGTGCGTGACAGGTTCTCGAGCTGGGTGGGACGGCGGGGATATCTGCCCGCAGTAAAAAGAACCTCTACGTCCTAGTATCCTGCACACCTCCTCCCTACCCTGTAAAATACCTTCCCTCACGTCATTGCACTATAACGCGGTAAAGCTTAAAACACGAGAAGGTGTCCCTCACTCCCTGGTACCCCTGAAGAATATTTAGAGGACGAGAAAGTAATCGGTCCTTTTCTTTTGTTTTATTTGTCTCCCGGAAACCCTGCGAGAGAGGCCCCTTGGGGAGAAGCGCCACCCGGACCAAGACAGTCCTGGAAGATAGCATTCACACCAGCCGGCACCACGGATACTGCCGAGTTCGCTAAAGAGAGACTAACTTTAAGAAAGAAAAAGTTGTATGTAAAAATAAAACCCGCTTTACCAAGACACCGTGTCCAGCCCATTCCTGACCCCCCCTTACAGACACTTATGTGTATATGAATCAGAGATGTATGTAATTGTCTTAGCTCAGCGAGTGTAAAACCAAGATAATTTGGATGATGTGTAAATCCCGCCAAAACAGGCCATG
Organism: Lissotriton helveticus; assembly: GCF_964261635.1. Taxonomy (NCBI): domain Eukaryota; kingdom Metazoa; phylum Chordata; class Amphibia; order Caudata; family Salamandridae; genus Lissotriton; species Lissotriton helveticus. The sequence continues at coordinate 21,713,538 of NC_136064.1, forward strand.
TGACTGATAAATGGCCTAAACAGACCACAGACACGCGGTGAGGAAGAGCGCCATTAAACCAGATGGTATGCTCCCAAGCTGACAATGGAACTTCAAGTAAGTGATAGAGACGATACTGTTGCGGAATTGTGGCTCGTTTATATTCATGAAATAAATGATCATTTTCATCTACTGCCGGAAATGTAACCCACAAGTAAAAAATCTCGTAGAGGTATGCTGGATCCGCCTCGGCTACATATATAAAATCCTCCCCACGTTGGGTGGCATGTTGTAGTGATACTGCACATATACTGAACTATGCGCAGGATTATGGGACCTTGGTGTATAGGGGCTAAGCCTTCCCACCACCTTAGTGCCCACAAGCCCAGGACAGACTAGCTATAGTATCTCACTCGCTCTCCTACATTCTCACAGAGAAGCAAATGATTAGGCACCCCAGAACACAACACTCTCAACTCTCTCAGGAATCATGGTATCAAGATAAAACCCTTTCGCTCGCACTTTTGTTTTTGTCCCCAAAAAAGTCTGACAGACATGAAATAGTTTAGAATATTTATTTGAACTATCATGCTCTATAATGTAGTATATGTGCCACAACAAGCAGAAAAATGTATAATACAAACATTGTCTGCACAGCAACTAGGCCATATATCATGAAGGGGGATGATATGATATGATATGATAAATGAAACTTATGAAGCGCACGTACACCTACGGTTTCTTGGCGCTGGGGTGGGAGGGCTAGCCAGTACAGATCAGGTGGGCTAGTTGTAGGCTAATGAAAAATAACAGGTTTTCAAAGATTTTCTGAAATGAACGTAGGATGGGAGGAGGCGTAGTGCAGGGGAAAGGGAGTTCCAAAAGAGAGGGGCCTGAATGGAGATTCGCAGGCCACCATGTTTTTTACGCCTAAAGAAGCCGGGGGTGAGAAGATTGTGATTAGAAGAACGAAGGTCACGCTGGGGGACGTAACGGTGTAAGAGGGAGGAAATGAAAGAAGGTCCCTGGGAAGAAAGAGCTTTGTGAATCAGGCAGCCGAGTTTGATGAGGCCGCGCTGAGCAACTGGGAGCCAATGAAGATTCTTTAAAAGGGACTTGGTATGGGTAGATCTTGGCAGACCATAGACCAACCTGGCTGCCTGATTCTGAATAAGTTGAAGGCGTTTGGATTGATATGCTGGTATGCCCACATATAGGGCGTTCGCATAATCAATGCGGGAAATAACGAGTCCCAGGATGACCTGTACAAGAGCTTCGTGATAGAGGAGTTTGCTGATTTTACGAATACGGCGTAAGTGATAGAAGCAAGTGGATATAACTGAGTTAATGTGTGCCCTCATAGAGAGGTCCTTGCAGATGGTGATACCTAGGCTCTTAACAGTATCAACGGGGGAAGGAGAAGGGCCAAGTGAGGGTGGCCAAAAGGTGGAATTCCAAGGGTTACCATGGGGACCAGTGAGAACTAACTCCGTTTTATCAAGGTTAAGCTTAAGCTGATTAAGGTTCATCCAGGAGCTAAGGAAGTTCATGACAGAGTGACCATTTTGTATAGAGGAGGGGGAGGGGTCAATACTGAAAATAAGCTGCATCAAACCGAGGAGGCATTGGCTTAAACCTCTTTTTAAACGCCTGGGAACACGTAGACATTTGGTTGCACTACGCATCTTAATGACTGATACCGCCCCTCTGATAGTTTGTGGTGTCTCTAAATTTTTAAAACATTTATGGTTGATTCGCAGCAAGAGATTGTCCGTTTCAATTTAATTCATTTTTAGCTAATTTATCTTGGGTCATTCCCATTTTATCTCTCTTAGTATTTAAATGTTGACGTACATATCACTGTTTTAAAAATATGTTTGACGTGTATGTATGCTTTCAAGATATCTTGCATATCAAATAAAAGCTTTCAATCAATCAAGAAAATAAGCTGAAGTTCGTCCGCGTAGTTAAGATAGTGACAGATTTTTGTTTGAGCTCCGAGATGAGTGGGCGGATATAAAGATTAAAAAGGAGTGGTGAAAGTGAAGAGCCCTGCGGGACTCCATAGGCAAGATGTTTTCCCACGGAGGAAAAAGGTGGAAGGGACACTGCCTGAGTACTATCCTGAAGAAAGGAGGTAATCCACTTCAGTGGTAGCCCCCGGATACCGGCGTGCTCAACACATTCAGGTAGGATGTTATGGTCTACGGTGTCGAACGCCGCCGACAAATCCAGGAGCACCAAAGCCTGGGAGATGTTCTGGTCGGCCCCCTTTCTTAGCTCCTCATGAAAGGCCAGGGCGAAAGATTCAGTGGAGTGCTGAGGCCTAAAGCCGGCCTGATGAGGGTCAAGGAAGTGGGTAGATTCAATGAAAGCGCTCAGGCAGCTGACCACATAAGCTTCCAGAACGTTTCCCAAATAGGGGAGGAGGGAAATTGGGCGGAAATTTGAAAGAACATCTGGGTCAGCTCCGGGTTTTTTCAGGATGGGTGAAACCACCGCTGTTTTGAAGGGGAGGGGAACCACCCCTGAGGAAAGGGAGTTATTTAACAAAGAGAGAGGGGGTGTGGGGATGGTAGAGTAGATTTCACGGCTGATGTGGGAATGACAGCTATCCTGAGGGGAGACCGACTTAACTTTCCCTAGGAGAAAAAAGAAGTTGTCTTCCGTGAGTGTGGGAAACGTAAGATAATGGACAGGATTAGGGGGGGCCATGGTGGAATGTGATATAGTAGCAGTAGTGGGGATGCTGGTTTTGATTGCTATGATTTTTTCAATAAAATAGCAGTTGAGGGATTCGCAGAGATATTGTGAAGGCGGAGATTTAATAGTGACACGGTCAGGTTTGACCAGTTCATCCACAATGGAGAAAATAGTTTTCGATTTGCAGCTGGAGCTAAGTATTTTTGCAGAAAAATGTGCAGATTTAGCCTTCACGATAGCCACTTTATACTCATGTAGGGCATTCAAAAACAAAGCTTTTTTGAGGGGGCAGTAGTGAAACCTCCACTTGCGCTCCAGTTGGCGCAAAGCAAGCTTCCTATCCCTAAGATCTTTGGTAAACCAGAGTTGGGCGTCGTAGGGCGTCATCAGACCCCATACCCTAGTGCCCAGATGGTAGATCTACATCATAGGAACTGCATTGCTCTTCTCCTTGGAAAGATCCTGCTCCAAGTGTGTGTTCCCCATGCATGCATTCCCGTAATATCAAAATGCCCATCTCCCACCAGCTGCAGTGGCATGTTGTGTCTAAGTGCTAGAGCCTCACCAGAGCAGAACGACATGGGGCATTGTTTATCGACCTTGCTCACAATGTACAGACTAAACTCCAGGAACAGGCAGAGAATGAACACAACAAACAGTTCCCATATGAAAGGCACAGACAGAGTTGTTGCCAAATAAAAGCAGCTAGTAACGTGTGACTGCTGCACTATATAAGTATCAAAATCAAAATCAATAACGTGAAAAACTGGGGAGTATTTCATTCTCACCTCGAAGAAACTAAAACAAAAGGCGGAGGCCAGTCAGCCTCTGCCAAAAAAATGTTATAGGAAGATGTAAAGTTGTCCCAAAAGACCGCGCCAATCGAGGGTTTTATATCACATTCAATTTGGAGGCCTATCTCATAAAGCCTATGAGGGGGTGCAACTCGTGTGTCTGCGATTTCCACTGTGATGAACATGTCAGTTGCTTTTGCCTCCAGTTCTTAGATGCGACACTCTGCGTCAATGTACCTTAAGTTGTGTTGCGCTTCCACGACAAGCAATGTCGCAGCGGTACACAGACAAAATATCGATTTTTAAATATCGATATGCAAAAATATCGAAGTTTAAATATCGATATACAAAAATATCGAAGGTAAGTAATATCGACAGTCTAAATATCGATATTGGCATGATATCAGTAATATCGAAGTTGTAAATATCGATGTTAATAATATCGAAATTAATAACTTTGATGTTACTAATATCAATTTTTAAATACATTTAGTGTATATTATATTGTATTTATTATGTTTTATTATTTATTTTTAATGTTATTTTATTAAATATTGTCTTTTACTACTGTAGCGGGTTGTGGGTTTATAGGGGAATAGGGTGGGAAGTAATTTAATTATGTTAAATTAATTATTAATTAGTAGGAATTATTAATTAATTAATTGAGAATTAATTTTTATTTTTTTTAATTAATTTATTAATAGATAAATATGTTCTGTAGCGGGTTATGGGTTTATAGGGGAATAGGGTGGGAAGTAATTTAATAATAATTAATTAATTGATATATGTTTGTACATATTTTAATTAATAATTAATTGGTAATTAATTTCTATTCATTAGTTAATTAAATATTATAATTTTTTACATATTTATAATTATTAATTAGTTGGTAATTAATTATTATTAATTATTTAATTACATTAATTATAGTAATTTTTTTATATATAATTTATTGTTATTCTTAATTAATTAATTGTGCAAAATAATATTAATTATTAAATTAAATTAATTACAGCAAATGTGCTAATATATTTACTTTATTGTTATTGTTAATTAATAATTAATTGGTAATTAAATAATATTAATTAATTTTGGGTACAGGGGTATTTTTAGGGTTCAGGGTCAGTTTTCAGTTCATGGGTACAGGGGTATTTTTAGGGTTCAGGGTCAGTTTTCAGTTCATGGGTAAAGGGGTATTTTTAGGGTTCAGGGTCAGTTTTCAGTTTTTGGGTAAAGGGGTATTTTTAGGGTTCAGGGTCAGTTTTCAGTTTTTGGGTAAAGGGGTATTTTTAGGGTTCAGGGTCAGTTTTTAGTTCATGGGTAAAGGGGTATTTTTAGGGTTCAGGGTCAGTTTTCAGTTTTTGGGTAAAGGGGTATTTTTAGGGTTCAGGGTCAGTTTTCAGTTTTTGGGTAAAGGGGTATTTTTAGGGTTCTGGGTCAGTTTTCAGTTCATGGGTAAAGGGGTATTTTTAGGGTTCAGGGTCAGTTTTCAGTTTTTGGGTAAAGGTGTATTTTTAGGGTTTAGGGTCAGTTTTCAGTTTTTGGGTAAAGGGGTATTTTTAGGGTTTAGGGTCAGTTTTCAGTTTTTGGGTAAAGGGGTATTTTTAGGGTTATGGGTCAGTTTTCAGTTCATGGGTAAAGGGGTATTTTTAGGGTTCAGGGTCAGTTTTCAGTTTTTGGGTAAAGGGGTATTTTTAGGGTTCAGGGTCAGTTTTCAGTTCATGGGTGAAGGGGTATTTTTAGGGTTCAGGGTCAGTTTTGGGTTTTTGGGTGAAGGGGTATTTTTAGGGTTCAGGGTCAGTTTTGGGGTTTTGGGGTACAGTCGTACAGGGTAAAAATAAAATAAATTTAAATTAAATCAATTAAATGAAATTAAAAAATATAAAATTACATTAAATTATTAAGTTTTTAATTTATTTTAAATGTATATGTATTAGTTTTAATTTTTTAATTATGTTTTAATATTTTTATTTAATATTTGTAACATTATATGTATTTTATAATTATTTTTACATTATTATTAATACATTTAAAAAAAAGATATTTTTAATTTCGATATTTTTGTACTACGATATTATTTTTTCGATATTTTTGTACTTACCTTGTTAGGGATAGGATTCCTATATTTTTGACTTCGATATTTTTGTTCCGATATTTTTGTATTTCGATATTTTTGATTTCGATATTTTGTCAGACATTCGTCGCAGCGATGGGAAATGCGGAAAAGTTTAGGTGCAAAGAAATAAAGACGTGAAGATCTTCCAGATGCGGCACGCTTCTCGGGGATGCGAGGAGTTCTCGGTTTGATGCGTGGACTGCAGCGGCGACACCCTTACGATGCAACGGCAACAGCTCCAGCGGCGACGCTCTTCTCCACGATGCGTGAAGCTTCCGCTTGATGCGACAACAACAGCGGCGGCATCCAAGATGCGACGACAGCAGCTCCGACGGCTGCACGCTTCTCGGGGATGCAAGGTGCTCTTCGTCGATGCGGTGCAATGAGACAGTTCCAGCGGCGACACCCTTCTTATTCGGAATAGCAACGGTAGGCACAGCAGCGGCGACACGCTCCAACCTCGTTGCGAGATTCTTCTCCTGATGCGGTGCAGTGCGACAACCACAGCGTTGACACCCTCCTTTCTACGGAGTTGCGACGGCAGGCACAGCAACGGCGTCAAGCTTCTTCTCGTTGAGTCGCGCTTCCAGCTCCTTGCGACCCGCAGTTCCTCAGAAGGCCCAAAACAGCAGCAGGCACTTCCACAAGAACTCTGGGGAGCTGGGGGTGAAGTGTGTTGTCCCCAAGACTTCAGCAGGAGGCAAGCTCTTTTCCAAGCCCTTGGAGATCCTTCACAAGTTGAAAGCAAAGTACACAAAGTTCCTTTCACCTTCCTTTCGCAGTAAGGCAACCACTGCAGGCCAATCCCCAAGCAGCACTTCAGCTTGGGAATAGTCTCTCCTCAGTTTCTTCAGGTTCCCCTCCTCAGTAAAGGTTTCTTCTTGTAGTCCCAAAGTGATCTAATTTCTTGGGAGCAGGGTCCCAATATTTATACCCCAAAATCCTTTGTTCTCTGAGGGGAGAGGGGCCTGTGCCTAGTCCAATCCAGTTCTGAAGCACTCTGTTTACCAGACCTCCCCTTTCCTTTCACAGTGCTGGGCAGAAACATCAGATGCCCCACAGGAGGTGGAGCCAGCATTGTGGAAGGCAAGTACAGTCCTGGAGCACTTTGTTGACAGGACTCCTTCTCTTCTTTCAGTGTGCAGGGCAGAGACATCGGCCGCTCCCCAGGGGGTGGAGCCAGCATTGTGGAAGGCAGACATAGTACAGATGCACTCCTCCCATCCACCAAGATGCAGATCTCTCTATTCACCACTGGGTGACTCAGCCTGTCTCCTGGAATTCCCCAGCCCTGTAATTCACAAAACCACAAGTGGTTGCACTTGCCCAGTCAGCATGACAGTACCAGACTGCACGCAGGCTCTGCAATGGCAGACCTTAGACACATTTTACAGGGCTGCTTCTGTTGATGGCACAACCAGTGCTGTAGGCCCACCAGCAGCATTTGGATTACATGCCCTAGCACGCACAGTGCACTAGACTAGGGTCTGACAAGTAAACCAAAATAGCCAAACATGGAACCACTGATTCATACATCAATTTACAATAGGGAGCACTTACACTGTGGCACTGGACAGCAGTGGCACAGTGCCCAAAGCATCTAACACCAGCAAAAACATATGAGGCAACAGCAAAAATAGAAGGGAGACCCACGCTAATGGTACAAGGTCTAACACGTGTCCCCTCCAGCTGAAAAGTGGGGAGAACTACCCTAACTCCTGGAAGTTCTCTTCACTAAGGCGGAAAAATCTGGACAGACCATCAGCATTGGCGTGTTCTGTACCAGGGCGGTGTTCCACCGTAAAGTCCATACCATGTAGGGAAATAGACCACCTAAACAGCTTTGGATTCTCACCCCTCATCTGCATCAACCATCTGAGGCGTCTGTGGTCTGTCTGAACCCGGAAGTGAGTCCCAAACAGGTATGGACCAGTGGCGTAACGAAACTTGAGGGGGCCCCCCTGCAAAGCTCATGTAGGGCCCCCCCCCGGCAGCCTGGCCACCACCTACAGTATATCATCTCGACATCTCAGTCCAGCAATTCCTCAGGTTAAACTCACAAGTGGTAGAAGTGCCGTGTTTATCACAGATAGGTATATATACACATTGCTGCTCGTAGAATGCTCTGAGGCATTTGATAAAGGAAGCTCTAAGTTTTGGTGAATGGCCAAACTGCCGGAATGTCTTCCAGGAATAACTAATACACGACTGAGACATACGTGAGAAATGAGAGCACAGCAAACATTATATCATCCAAACTTAAAGCCACATTAAAGACTTTAGAATGTCACTAATGATGTAAAATAGGATTTAGTACGACAATGATCAACTAAAGTAGATAAACAAATTAAAGCGGTAAGTGAATTAAGGAAACATTGCCTATTACAGGGATCATGATGTTCATCAATATATACTGGCTCTTTTAGAGTCCCAATGTGAGATTAGACAACCACTAGTAGAAATACTAAAATCTAGATATAGTTTGGAAAGGCTTTCATTTTGCTTGTAGATTGATCTATTGATTTTATAGTATATGTTGGCGAATTTCCTTCAGGTGTAAGACCGGCATGAGATGGAGAGTGGGTGAAGTATGTACCGCCCTACAATATGTTTTACTTTTATTGCCGGCCAGGCCCCAGCCGCCCCACCATGATGCCCTCCCTGTTTCCAAATTATCCAATTGCCACCCACTGAAACTCCGATGGTCCTTAGGGGTGGGACAAGGTGGATGATCCCTCATGGTCAAGGGCCCATGCTGACCGAGCGCTTACCAGAGCAAATCCAGGACTGGATTCAAAAGCGGAACCCACTGAGGAAACGTGTAGGACCGAGGTGACTGCACACATTTTTGATATAGCTCGCACATGCCGATGAAGATGTCGCAAGACACTTAACATCTGCTCCCCTTTTTGAGAAGAGGGAAGCGTAATGCAATGGGGGATATTTAAATCCCACCAGCTCACATGCTACTCGAATATAGAGGGCTGGCACTAGAAGCTTAATGGGGAATGACCCAATACTATTTCTTTGGTTAAGGACTGGTGTGAAAACCACACACTTGCAGACACAATTGCCCTGGCAACAATCATAAATGGATATGGGTGAGCAACAGCCAGCAAGAGCAATATGGCCGCATTATGAGGATGCTCACAATTATGCAGGCGAGGGCGGGAGCATTTTTAATCACACCGTCATTGTTTTGCCAATATCGGACACTTTTGTGTGACCATTTTCGAGTCAAATGCTACTAACTAAACCACCCAAATGACCCATCCACCAACCCACTTATCCAACCCCATCTTTTCATCCATCCAAACCCTTTATCTATCAAACTAGCAAAACCCATCCATCTATTCACCCTCCCAGCCATTCAGCCAACCTAACACATCAACCCAATTATTCATTCATCCCCACCCATCCATCCTCTTGCATCGAAACACATATCAACCCAAGACCTTCTGTCCATATTACCATCCATTTATTCACTCATCTACCAACCCATCTCTCTAGATACAAGCTGTGAGCAAAAGATAAGAATTTCGCAGGCACAATAGAAAACTGGGAGCCTAGTTTTTATTCTACCCTATGCCTGATTCTTTCACTACACACTCCCACCCTGCCTCTTAGCTCACAGCTGGGATTATTTTCATCCTGAGTCCTGCTTTTATCACTGCTGCAGTCGTATCCTTCTCTTCCTGCTTCTTTCTCCGTTGTCTGCCTTTCTCTCTATTGCACTAGGTCATTCTTTAGAAATGAAAAAAAATTCTGGATGCCCAAATATTGAACGCTGAGTCTATAACATACATCCACCAGCACAAATTAAGCATGTTTGCCTGAGAAGCAACTGACTCTGTCCCGAGCCTCACACGCTTTCAGAGACACTGATCTTTTCAGAAAATGTCCCAGCCAGCTCAATCAATCAATCAATCAATCAAAGCATTTATATAGCGCGCTACTCACCCGGAGGGTCTCAAGGCGCTGGGGGGGGGGTCCGCTACTGCTCGAACAGCCAGGTCTTGAGCTGCTTCCTGAAGGCGAGGTGGTCTTGGGTCAGGCGGAGGCGGGTCGGAAGGGAGTTCCAAGTCTTGGCGGCCAGGTAGGAAAAGGACCTTCCTCCTGTGGTGGCTCTTCGGATGCGGGGGACGGCGGCGAGGGCGTGGCTGGTCGATCGAAGCTGGCGTTTGGGAGCGTAGAAGTTGAGGCGGCTGTTGAGGTATCCTGGGCCTTGGTTGTGTAGGGCTTTGTGTGCATGGGTGAGGAGCCGGAAGGTGATTCTCTTGTTGACCGGGAGCCAGTGCAGGTCTCTCAGGTGTCCGGAGATGTGACTGCGGCGGGGGATGTCCAGGATGAGTCGTGCTGAGGTGTTCTGGATCTGCTGGAGTCTCTTCTGGAGTTTGGCGGTGGTTCCGGCGTAGAGGGAGTTGCCGTAGTCCAGACGGCTGGTGACGAGGGCCTGGGTGACCGTCTTCCTGGTCTCGGAGGGGATCCATCGGAAGATCTTGCGTAGCATGCGCAGGATGTTGAAGCACGACGAGGAGACGGCGTTGACTTGTCTGGTCATGGAGAGGGAGGAGTCCAGGATGAAGCCCAGGTTGCGTGCGTGGTCTGTTGGTTTGGGTGCGCTGCCCAGGGCGGGGGGCCACCAGGAGTCATCCCAGGCGGAGGGTGAGGATCCTAGGATGAGGACTTCCGTCTTGTCTGAGTTCAGTTTCAGGCGGCTGTTCGTCATCCATTTGGCCACGTCTGTCATCCCTTCGTGCAGGTTGGCTCTGGTGGTGGTGGGGTCGTTGGTGAGGGAAAGGATCAGCTGGGTGTCGTCCGCGTAGGAGATGATGTTGAGGTTGTGCTGGCGTGCGATGGCTGCGAGGGGGCTCATGTAGACATTGAAGAGTGTTGGGCTGAGCGAGGAGCCTTGAGGAACGCCGCAGATGACTTCGGTGGCCTCCGATCTGAACGGGGGGAGGCGGACTCTCTGTGTCCTTCCGGCGAGGAAGGAGATGATCCACTCCAGTGCCTTCTCCTGGATTCTGACGTTGCTGAGGCGCTGTACTAGGATACGGTGGCAGACGGTGTCGAAGGCCGCGGAGAGGTCCAGGAGGATGAGGGCCGCCGTTTCTCCGTTGTCGAGCAGGGCTCGGATGTCATCGGTAGCTGCGATCAGGGCAGTCTCGGTGCTGTGGTTGGCCCGGAAGCCAGACTGCGAGAGGTCGAGGGAGCCGTTCGTCTCGAGGAAGGCGGCCAGTTGCTTGTTGACAGTCTTCTCGATGACTTTAGCCGGAAACGGGAGCAGCGAGATGGCGCGGTAGTTCTTGAGGTCGGTGGGGTCGGCTGATGGTTTCTTGAGTAGAGCGCTGAGTTCGGCGTGCTTCCAGCTCTCCGGGAAGGTGGCGGTGTCGAAGGAGGTGTTGATGATGTCCCGCAGGTGGGGTGCGATGACAGTGTCGGCCTTGTTGAAGATGTGGTGAGGGCAGGGGTCTGTGGGACCCCAGCAGCTGCTGATCTCTGCTTATTCTTAGGCCTTAGTGTTACTTCTTTGGACTCTAGACCCTCCCTCCTCTACTATGTATGTGCCACAATCACAAATTCTTGAAAAACAGGATCTGGTTTTGAGGATTTTGTAACACAAATTTCACTTATCAATTGGGAAAATCGGACTATACCACCTGTCTAACTAGGGAAGTGTTTCTGCTTTCAAGGGGACATGCACTGGTTTGAGTAGTGTCCCACCATCTACAATCAAAGTGACCTTAAGCTACCCATTAGCTGCTACGTTGATGCAAAACCCCCCAAAATGAAAACTAAAAAAAATATATTTGATCTGTTAAAAGAGCATCTGTCCTTTCATGGCTAGTGTTCTGCAAACCTTCAAGAAGGTGTGACCCATGAAGTCCTCTTGCTGATATGCCCTGGACTGGCCCACCATGTCTTTGTGGCCATGACTACAGCTGTAGGCCCCTGTGGAGTATGTAGGGATGATCCGCTCTTTCTATAGGTCACAATGCCACAGGAATTGTCCATTAGCTGGTGGATTTTATAGATTGCCAAGGGAAGAACCCCATTGCAGCCAACACTTGCCAACACTGCTTTGGCCACCAAGGCTGTCACACTCATCCGCAGCGCAACTGTTACGCGCTGTAGAAGTGACACTGATAATCATCCAATGGGACCTGGCAGCACACAGGACCATGTCGATGTCATATACACTTCATAAGAAGACCTGACAAACTGACCTCCTGAAAAACTCTAAAAAGTAAATAAAATCCTTTATTGTTTGATATAGACACAAAGATTTGACCAATACATCAAAGTCACTCACACAACACTCTGCAAGAACACCATTGATGTTAAAGAAAAGGACAAGAAGGCCAACATGAACAATAAATAAAAAAACAAGCCTTACACTACTGCCTAGGAGGGCGTAAGGCACTTCTAATTTTTCACAAAACGAGGAACACAGCACTTTACTTGGGGAGATCCAGCACTTTCCAACATGACAGCATTCATTTAGTCAGTAGCAGCACTTTACAGATAGAGATGGCACTTGCATGTAACTACATTGGCTCTTCACTGCTTGGATGGCCTGCAAAATCCCCACTGTCCTGAATAAATTAACGGTGACATGATAACAGCAGCTACAAACGCAGTAACTCACCCAATACACTACGAAGAATAAAGCAGCCAAATTACCGTCAATTCACAATCAATACCTGTAACCGCACCAATGGGACAGTGATAGCAGTTCGAATCCACAGCTACATCACATTTAAAGGGACACCACCTGCTTCACCCCTTCAAGCACTTTCATTGGCAATTAGCCAGGTTTGGTTGCTCAGTGGACTAACACTTCCACTGCAGGGACCTGTGTCTGAGGTCGATAAAATAAGTACCATTAGGTTGGGTAATAAGAAACATCTGTTATTCACCGCCAAGATACCTCGGGGTGAACGTGCGCTTACAAATACACATGTTATGGTATAGTAGCAGCACTTAGCATCTAGAACGGTGCATCACGTTTAAAGGGACAGTGCACGCTTGACACTTAGCACACTTTTAACGGAACACCCTGGGCACGTCTCTACATACCTGCAATGCTTTCCACGGACCGGCAGAAGCATTTTTCCGAATAATTTGATTACATTTAGTGGGGCAGATGCAGAGCCAGTAGTCTCAGCAGGCATCCGCCACTGCTAATGGGGCAGTACGAATTATGCCGATCTCTGCGAGTCTGCTGCACGTGCAGTGGCATAGTGAAAACACAAACAGATCTAAGAGCATCTTCTAGGACACAAAGCAGCACTTCTCAACAGAACTTTATGGGACAGTATCAATACATCCAACCGACTCCACAGCATTTCGTGGGACAGCATAGACAGATCCCATAGCATTTCACGGGACAGTACACAAACGTTTCCCAGAACATTCCATAGGCACTACAAAGAGAACCTTGCACCACCAGACCTAAGATCCTTCCACGGGGCAGTACAAACAGATCCCTGAGCATTCCACAGGGCAGTAGCACCAAAAAAACTAACACCATTCCATGGAGCAGTAAAAACTGATCCCTGAGCATTCAACGGGGCAGTTGCACCACCAGACCTAGAGCATTCCACGGGGCAGTACATATAGATCCCTGAGCATTCCACAGGGCAGTAGCACAAACAGAACTAACACCCTTCCATGGGGCAGTAAAAACAGATCCCTGAGCATTCCACGGGGCAGTAGCACCACCAGACCGAAGAGCATTCCACGGGGCAGTACAAACAGATCTCTGAGCATTCCACAGGGCAGTAGCACTATGGGGCTGTAAAAACAGATCCATGAGCATTCCACGGGGCAATTGCACCCCCAGACCTAAGATCATTCCACGGGGCAGTACAAACAGATCCCTGAGCGTTCCACGGGGCAATTGCACCACCAGACCTAAGAGCATTCCACGGGGCAGAACAAACAGATCCCTGAGCATTCCACAGGGCAGTAGCACTATGGGGCTGTAAAAACAGATCCATGAGCATTCCACGGGGCAATTGCACCCCCAGACCTAAGATCATTCCACGGGGCAGTACAAACAGATCCCTGAGCACCAACAGAACTAACACCATTCCATGGGGCAGTAAAAGCAGATCCCTGAGCATCCCACGGGGCAGTAGCACCACCAGACCTAAGAGCGTTCCACGGGACAGTACAAACAGATCCCTGAGCATTCCACTGGGCAGTAGCACTAACAGGTCTAAAAGCATTCCATGGGGCAGAACAAACATATCCCTGAGCATTCCATTGGGCAGTACAAACATATCCCTGAGCATCCCATGGGGCAGTACAAACATATCCCTGAGCATTCCATGGGAGTACAAACATATCCCTGGGCATTTTATGGGGCAGTACAACCGGTTCCCAGAACATTTCTTTGGACAGTATCAACAGATTCGAAAGAATTTCATGTGGCAGTACAAACAGATCCAAACAAATTAAAAAGTCCCAACCGTTTCAAGGGATAATATAGGCAAACCCAAACAGATCTCAGACAATTTCATAGGACAGAACCACATTTCTAAAAAGACACACAGCATTCCAATGATTCCAATGCGAAGTGCATACACAAATCGGACAGTACATACATAAATCCGTGCAGACCTCGTAACATTTCATAGACAGTACATACAGGTCCTAAAGCATTTCATGGACAGTGGCGACACTTCTGAACCGTACCCCATAGCGCCTAAAAGGACAGTGCAGCATTTCTCAAGGGACACCATAGCGTTAAATGGACCGTACCAGCACTTCTAGCTAGATCACCACAAGGGAGAGTGCCAGCCACGCAGAGACATTTTGAGACATGGGCAACGTGGGCTCTGGCCCAGGGCCCCAGCCTTTTTAGGGGGCTCCTTTTAGAGCCAGCTCTGCTATGTCTTACCCTGATGATCCTAATTAATTCTTCAACATTTTCTAATACAGTTTTCCTTTAATTTATTTGAATGTGGTTGATTGTTATGCCCCTGTCTTGTTGGAATGTCACTCATAATTACACTGAAATTATGAAAATTTCACACATCGTAATCTGAAACCTTGGCAGCAATGCTAATTCTACCACACACAGCACATTTGAACATCTCAAAATTCCATTCCACAGAACTCTACTATAAATGATTTAACCCTAAAACATTCCATACCACATAATTGCAATCCTAAAAATTAAAAAACACATATTTCCACTTCACGCCATACCACATAATTCCACATCACATAATAACATTCCACACAACTTAATACTAATCCAAACCACATAATTATACTCCACACAACACAATTCAACTACACATAATTCCACTTCAACCTATATACTTATACTTCACACAACATGTTAACACTCCACTCTGAAACACATAATTACCCTCCACAAAATACAACTCTGCAACATGCTGCATAATTCCACTCCGCACAATTATACACCACACCATGCCACATAATTCCACACGTCACACAATTCATCCCCACACAATTCATCACACAACATAATTACACTATACATAATACCATTCAGCACCACTGTAAGAACGAAGCAGATTTTCCCCAGATATCCTCAAGCACTGCTTGGCGTTAGTCACCTCTAGTTCAATCGTGGTTATCAAATAAAGAGGCGGGCGCTGGAAATTGGAAAGCAGGAAACGGATTTATTCTTCGAAGGAAAACACGTCAGGACCAACGAACAGGGCGTCGTTCCGAGGTGCTCTAACTGCCTCTCGGAGGCCTGGCCTCTTATACAGTTTTTGAAATGTTTTATTGCAGTGTAACAGATTCCTGGCATTACTTTGATGCATTGTAAACCATCTTTCGTATCCCCGCTTTAGGCCCGTTCCCACATATATCAACAGTACTGTATCCCACCCCGGTCTAAGTAGGTGATTGCTATCGCGCAACTGGGCATTCCGGCAGGAGCTGAAATACGCGCAATCGGTCGGATCTCATGGAGTTGGGGCATTGATTAATTCCGGCTCCTTTGATGAGAGGCGGAATCCTACTGTAAGGGGCAATAAACTGTATCCGTAGGGGTTGGTTATGGCCTGGGATCGGATCAAGCAGCCAGGTGCAGGGGAGGAGATTATCAAAGGGCTTGTTCGTGCGCAAGGGATGAAAGGGTATGTGGGCTCGGCAGGGTCGTGCTGAGGATGTTTTTTGATTCCAGCATGTGTGCTTGGAGGCTGCCAGCGTGTGGGGGATGATTGCGGGGTCAGGGAGATGTGCAGGCGATCGGCACTTTTACAAACTGGCCACAGTGTCTAAAATGGCTGCCGCTTACGCGCTCGCAGAGGCCTAAGTGGGACAAGATGGCGCCGGTAATGTTCACATCGTAATCTAATATTTAACAGTCCTTCCTTTGAACATGCCACGACATCTTGTCAATCTATGTCAATGTTCATAATACTGTGTATTTCTTTGTCGTACAATGCTTTCATATTTTCAAATTTAGTGTCCAAAGTCCTAGGGCATATCAAATTCACAAAAAGAGAGCACAAGGGCGGTATGCATTGTATCCCCAGGCAGCACCCACATATTACAAAAACTGGCACCAATATTATTATCAACAGTTTCAAACCCCAGTCTTTCAAAATGTTCCAAAACCAGCCTCCAAGTGTCCAGCCTTCTTGTTCCTGGTGGATCTCCGATGATAGTTTATGAAGGTGTTCTATTGCTTTGTAGACGGAAGGTGAATAGTCTGGGACGAAGGTGCAACAGCTGGCACTGATGATGCGGCATGCTCCTCCACGATCCACCAGTACCACGTTGAGCACAAGGCGGTTCTGCAAAGCCACAAGGCGGACTACCTGCAGCTCAGCTGTGTTGTTAGTGAGGATGCCAGCCGTGATGTTCAAAGCTGTTTTGACTGCTTGGGTCAGATGACGGATGGCTCGACTGTTTGACATCGGACCCCAGAAAGGGATGAGTCCTTTTGCAGCATCGAGGAACTGTGATGAGGTGGAGTCTGCTTGCTCTGTGTTCTTCGAGCGTTTCTGTCTGTGATAGGCTGCTGCTGCCACATATGTTGGAGGAAGGACAAAAGCGATGTAGCATGTGCCCCCCCAGCCTTTTGGGAGCCAGGTGTAGGCCTTTGTGCCGCAGACAAAATACATATTTGGTGATGCAACAAATGAAGGGGGATCGGCAGTGTTCAGAGTACTTTTGATGGGACAGGAGCTGTGGCCCACGTTTTTCGTCCCACGGCCCTCAATGCAAATAAGGCCTGAGACGTTCACCACAGATAGGGCCACAGTCAAAGTTGCAGCAGTCCGTTTTCGTAGATATGAGAAGGTGGGTCTGGCTGGGTTGTTGAACACTTGCATTTCGATTCGTTCTTTTTCCGGTATGTTCATTTGAAAGGTTGTGTTTGAGGTCAGAGGGCAAAAGGGAGCAGAGGTTCGTCCAGTTCTGTTCAGCCAGAACTCATTGTAGAACTGTATGATTGTTCCGTCGGATGTAGCATTGTCCTTGTAGCTCTCTTGCAGGAGCATTAGCCAGGCAAGGCAGGACCCATGAACAGAGAAGGGTGAAGGGATGAAGGGAATGGAATGTTCGGTGGCATGTGGTAGCAGCCCACAGATCCAACAGTTTGTGGTATTGGCAGCAAGGTTGTGTTGATGCAGCAGTTTTACAAAGGAGCTGTTCCAAAATTATTTGCGTCTTACTCGGAGATGGGGTGATAGTGAGACCAGATAATGTTCTTTCTTGGTGGCAGGTTGCATAGTGGGTGAAATCGTGTAGTGGGCAGGAGTGCTCTCTTCTACGATCCAGACTGTGACCATTAGCAAGAGGCAGATGAGGGATGCAATGAAAAGTACAATTGTCTTTGTGATATGCACTTTGGCAGTCTTGGGGTCTTTGCGGAGGGTCTTCGGTTGTCCGGGATCTTCCATCACCTTCAAGAGGCTCGGTGACTGGCAGGACCACATACTTTGTCTGGCGTCTCTCCTGGTAGCCTTTGTAGTGTTAGCTACCGCTCTGAGATTTTTGACTCAGTTAGTGGTCTGCTTTGTCGAGACACTCTCCTTTCGTCGCAAGTTGTACCCTTTTCTGGATGGTACAGTGGGATTGGGAAATTCTGCCAATTCAAGTGTCTCTGATTCTGGGTAACAACTCAGGGTTGGTCTGTCTTTGTTCAGGAGCTCTTCTTGGGTGTCCACGTTTTCGTTCGTCTCCAGGGTCGGTGATATTCTTCTACAATGGTGAGCGTGTAGCCAATTCTTTTTCCCTTCCACTCGAAGTGCAATTCAGGTGGTGATCAGGACTTGCCAGGGGCACGTCCATCTGGGTTCCAGACTCTTTGATCTTTGAAAGTTCTTTATCAAGATGTAGTCCCCAGGTTTGATGTCGTGTCCGGGGCCCCTGGATGCGTCCGGTATGGCTTGTTGCACCTGTTGGTGGATAACAGTTAGTTCTTTGGTAAGGTTATGCAAGTAATCAGACATTAGGACGTCCGGGACATCGTGGATGGAGTGTGGCTCAATGGTTAGAGCGGCAGACCCTGATGCAGAGTTCTGGCCCGGGACCAGGGTTCAATTCCTGCCTTGGCGGGTCTTGGGCTCAATTTCCTCGGACCTGACAATTCTCGCCTCGGTGCCTATTCTAATCATGGGCCCCACGCTGCAACTCTAGGTAATAGCTTGCTTAACCTCCACACCGGCCCCAACAGCGCTAGGATGCCTGGCTTCACCCTGGGGGTGCCCAGGAGTGGACACTTCACATGGAAAGCCAGGAAGGGTTCCACAGCGGTATGAGTAGTAGCGCCAGGAAACCGCTTGGTGGCAGTGCATTCTACAAATACCTTGACATTTACATTTACATTTAGGCTTCGGCGCGGCCCAAATGTTCATTGGCCAGCCAAAGACAACCTCGTACGGAGTCAATTGGTGTCTGGTTGGGGTGGAACGCATTGATAGCAATGCCAGTGGGAGGGCGTCAGGCCATTTCAGTCCTGTGGTGGTAACTATCTTTGCTAGCTTCAGCTTTAGTGTGGCGTTGTGCCTTTCTACCAGGCCTGCAGATTGGGGGTGGAAAACTGCGTGGAACTTTTGTCTTACTCCCAACCCTTTCAATATGAGTTGGATAACTTCGGCTACGAAGGGGGGGCCATTGTCGCTCCATAAAATTCGGCAAAGGCCGTAGCGTGGGAAAAACTCTTTTAACAACACCTTTGCAGTAGTGGTGACGGTGTTGTTGCGGGTGGGGTAAGCTTCTAACCATTTGCTGAATGCACATACAATACCTAGGACGTATTTCAGCCCATGGCATTTTTCTAACTGTATGTAATCCATTTGGAGGACTTCAAACGGATGGTCGGTGACTCCAAACCCTCCCCGTGGTACTACTGTCCCTTTCCCCGGATTGTGCTGCAGGCATATCATGCATTGCTGAACTAGGCGTTTAGCTGAGTCTGCTATCCTGTCATTATGCCATACTCTAGTGATCAGTTCGGTCATGGGAGCGGAACCTATGTGTGCCAGTAAGTGTGCCATAGTCAATATGGGGATCAGATATGCATTGGGTAACAGCCATTTGTCTTTGTCCTTTGCCCTCCAGCAGCCTTCATCGTCTTTTAGTCCCACCCGAGCCCATTCAGTCAGTTCGTGTGGTGTACTCATCGGTTGGATATCTTAATAGTGGTCCTAAAATCTGTCCATTTCTCTCCTTGTGACCTGGTCACATACATCCGTGTCGTTGTTCTGTTTTCAGCTGTGGCTCGGGCAGTAGCGTCAGCTAGTGCATTTCCCTGTCCTACAATGTCTGTTACTTTCTTATGTGCTTGGCATTTAATTACTGCTAGTTGTTTGGGGAGGAGGACTGCTTCGGTCAGGGCGGAGACTAGATCTCTGTGTAAGATTGGTGTGCCCTGTGAGGTCAGGAATCCTCTCTCCCTCCAAAGGAGTCCGAAATGGTGAACTACCCCGAAGGCATACTGGCTGTCCGTGTAAATGTTTACTGTCGTCCCTGCTGCTAAGATACATGCTCATGTGAGGGCAATCAGTTCTGCCGCCTGTGCGGATCACTGGGCAATTCGGGCTGTTTCAATAATGGTTCGAGCTGTGGTGACGGCATATGCGGCTGAGGTGGTGCCATCGGGGATTTTGATGCACGAGCCATCTACCCATAGTTCTCCTTCAGGTTCTGGGAAGGCAGTGTCTCGGAGGTCTACTCTACTCTTTGTCTGTTCATCGGTGAGGGTCACATAGTCATGAAGGGGAGTTACATTAGGGTCGTTTTCAGGCAGTGGTAACAAGGTTGCTGGGTTCAGAGTGGTGCATCGTTTCAAAGTAATGTGTGGTGCCAATAGGGTCAGCTCATACCCGGTCAGTCGTGCACTAGTCAGGTGTTGGGTCTTGGTTTGGTTCAGGAGGGTGTCAACAGCATGGGGTACTAAGACTGTAAGGGAGTTGGAAAGCACAATTCCTTCACTCTGTCGTATCGAGACTGCTACGGCTGCGACAGCTCGTAGGCAAGCTGGTAATGCTCTGGCTACGGGGTCAAGAGTGGCTGAGAAATAGGTGCAAGGGCGCTGTTTGGGCCAATTGATTGGGTCAGGACAGATAATGCACATGCCTCTCTTTCGTGTGTGAAAAGGGAGAATGGTTTGGAGTAGTTTGGGGTTCCTAGAACGGGTGCCGAACAAAGGGCGTCTCGCAATTCTTTGAACGCGGTCTGGCCTTCAGGGGTCCAAGGGAGGGGAAAGGGAACATCTTTGGCTAGGAGGGAAAGTAAGGGTTTAACAATGAGACTAAAGTTCGGCAACCACTGTCGACAGAATGAGGTGAGGCCTACCAGAGAGCGGACTTGCTTCTGGTTTTTAGGGACGGGAGTATCTAGGATAGTCTGGATTCTGTCAGGTGTGAGTTTCCTTCCTTCCTTTGATAAGAGCTGTCCTAGATATGTCACTTGGGATTTACAAAACTGCAACTTCTTTCGGGAAACTTTGTGACCATTCTCTGCAAGGAAGTGTAGGAGCTGGATGGTGTCTGTGACTGCAAGTGGAATGGTGTCGGCTGCTAAAAGGATATCATCGACATACTGTATTAACACCACTCCGTCCGGTAACTGAACTGCGTCTAACTGTCTCTTGAGTGCCTGGCTACAGATACTCGGACTTTCGGTGTACCCCTGGGGTGCTCGACAGAATCTATACGAGCGGGATCTTAGGGTAAATCAGAAGAGGTAGCGGCTGTCTGGGTGAATGGGTATGGAGAAGAAGGCGTTTTTGAGGCCGATGATAGTGAAGATGGTGGCAGTGGAAAGGATCAGGGTCAGGATGGTGGTGATGTCAGAGACTAAAGGGTACTGTGGCACAACTATCTTGTTGACCTCTCATAGGTCGATAATGAAGCGGTACGCTTTCTCGTCTCCCTCTCCCTGTCTTTTGATGATCGGTAGAATTGGGCTGTTGCAGATGTTGCTAACTACTTCTTCTACTACTCCTGCGTCTACTAGTGACTGTATTATTTCGATTAGTGTTTTCTCGCCTTCTGGTGATATCTTGTACTGGGGTACTTTCGGAAGGGTTGCGTCCTGTCGTACAGTCACGTGCACTGGGTCTATCATCATTCGTCCTACGTCTGAGTCAGCTTTTGCCCATAAATGTGATGGCAAGTTATCAAGTAGGGATATTTCTGCATCAGCAATGGGGTACATGCGTCGTGGAGAGCAAGATCTGAGTAGGCCAGGGTTGTCATATAGGAGGACTCGGACTCCGTCGGGCGAGCATCTAATAGTTGCTCGAAAATACTTCAGCAAGTCAAGACCCATAATGGCGTCCGGGGTATTGGAGGAGAGGAGAAATGTCGTGTCAATGATATTGTCTTCATGATCAAAAGGGATCGGTTTGGACAAGGGGTTGGTAGAGGGCGTACCATCAAATCCTATTGATGTCACGTGTGAGCCAGACAAGGGTGCCCTTGGAATCAGTCGTTTGGATAATGCACTACGTGTTGCTCCTGTGTCTACCAGAAATGGAGACTTCGTGCCTAGGACCTTTGCGGTAACATAAGGGCCTTGCTGGTCAACATAGAGCTCAACTGGATCCCTACCTTGCCCTTGGCAGTCCTATGCGTAGTCGTATGCGTTGTCGCAGTCAGACTGTTGGTACTGATTCTGTCAGGGACGGTCAAATGTATTCGTTCTACCTGGCCTTTCGTCACTAGTGTGGTTTGTGTACCCTCATCTACGTCCTCTATTTCTCGGTCCATTCGCTAGTTCTCTTGCTTCTTTGTTCCTATTCATTTCTAACAGGACCGGACATTGAGACTTCCAATGCCCGTACTCTTTAGAAAAAGCACATTTGTTCTCGCCTAAGTCTCTACGTCCAGCGTAGGGTGCGAGTGCATTGCTTCAGGGCGGAGGAATTCTAGGGGTATTCTGTTGATAACCTCCCTTGCACTGTTCTTTCCCTATACTCACGCCTTGTAATTGGGCTATCATAACCCGTTCTTTTAAATCCTTCTTTTTCCTTTCGGAAGCTCTATCGCTTTCATTCTTTTGGTGCTCATAATACTGAGCCATTTGGAGGATGGCT
The DNA here is from genome assembly GCF_964261635.1 of Lissotriton helveticus. NCBI lineage: Eukaryota > Metazoa > Chordata > Amphibia > Caudata > Salamandridae > Lissotriton > Lissotriton helveticus. The sequence continues at coordinate 21,735,679 of NC_136064.1, forward strand.
GCGGGTTTTGAGGCAGCCCAACTGCTTTCACTAGTTTGCAATTTCTGCGAAACTTCCAGTAACAAACCTTTAACATAGTTTTGTACGAAAAAGTGATGTCCGGTCGCAGTGGTCATGTCCTGTCCACTGTAATCGGAAAACAACGTTTCGAACCGGGAGAAGTATTGGGAGACATCTTCTTGGGGTTTTTGGCGGCAAGCTGTCACTATAGACCAGTCTACCTTTTTCTCGGGGATTAGAGTCTTTACCTTTTGTACGATTTTATCTGGGAGGTCTAATATTGATTTTAGGGGTTTCTGTCCAGGGTTTCGTTGTTAATCTAGGTTGCCGAATTGTTCCCAAGTATGTCCGAACAGATCAGTGTGGTCGACTTTCCGGATTTGCTTCCACACGTCAGCGGGCAGACATAGCCCAAAGAACAAGTCAATATCGGCAAGGGTCACGATCGTTGATCCCAAAGCGGTACCTTGTCCCGTATAGAACGCAGTGGGATTCTTTCGCAACTCCGACTAGGATTTGCGGAACGTCAGGATGTCCTGTATATCCCAAGGCTGATACACCCAGTTGTAAACTACTCTTCCCTTTGCGTCCTGGTGATTTATATCTTCATTAGTCCCGATCCTCTTGGGGGAACCCAGTAGGGGGCAGCTTCTTTTATGGGCATCATGTTGTCAAATATTTCTATCAGGGGTTCAGTTATCTCAGGCGTGACGCTCTTAACTATTCGTCCCTGTTCTACGAGATGGCGGAAGCCTTCTAAAATGTAGGAGAAGAGTTCAGTTACATTACATTCACTCTCATCCCCTGTGTCCACCTTCCTATATAGAGCCATGAGACGGTCAGCTCCTGTTTCCTTATATTTTTCTTCGTACGCTGTGAGGGTGTGATAACAAAAACGCACGACAAAATGTCATTTGTAATTGCCAACGTACGATCTACATGTGTCTGTGATATGCTCTTCGGTTTCCTTCCTATCGACTAAGGTCTTTACTACTCTATCGATGCCGGCCCGCTCAGTTGTGCTCAAACGGGGTATTCTCGCCGGTTCTTTCTCTTGGGTTTCAATCTTTTCTGAGGTGCTTAGTATGAGAGGCTCGGTCGGCGCGGAGGCCGTGGGTACCGAGGCCTTGGCACGGCCTTCAGTTAAGTTCTGGTGTTCTAGGTGCTGTACGAAGGGGTGGGTAGGGGCATAAGGAGGAGTCATGTAGATGATTGGGGGACCTAGGAGTAAATCATTGTCCGTCCTTTGCTTTAATGGTAGTTCAGGATAAAGTGCTGAGGGTGTTCTAACAGGGCTTTGGCCTGAGGTTTCTGATTCTCGTTCTCTCTTTGCGTTCTCTCTTTCCTTCACTTCCTCTTCCAACTTTTTACCAGCTAAGTGAGCTGCTTTTTGTAGTTCTTTCTCACTTTTTGCTTCGTCTCTCTTTTTATGTCGCGTTGCTTCTTTGCGCCACATGCCGAGACTATCAAGCATGGTTGGCGTGATTCTATTTTTGCGAAGGGCTATTTCTAGCGCCTCGATTTTTGTGAGGTCAAAAGATCCTATCAGTGGCCACTGACTTTCTCAATCTTTTTTAGTATTCTTATGCCATAATTTACTGTAAGCTACGGCGACTAGTCCATATCTAACATACCTGTCCTTATTAGGGGTGCCTTCCAGTGGAGCTGGATGATCCCCCTCTAATAAACGGTCCGGGTTGAACCAATTTCCAATCAGTGGGGAGAAGATAGGCATGACGTATATCGGACAAGTGAAGATCTCAAATAATGTTGGACAAAGGTCCGCACTACCTATCCTTCACTACCTGCAAAGACTAGACAGAATATTTCTATTCTTTGTTGTTTGCAAACAGAGAATATCTCAAGTGAACCAATATGTCGAGTAGCAACGAAGGCTAAACGAACCAATAAATATAAGTAATTCTAGTATTTTACAAACAATCAATCAATCAATCAAAACAGTCGAGCTGCACGACCTTACCCGGACCGTATGGACTGTTTCTCGTCTTCCACTTGCAGCGCCCGATGATCCTCTATTCTCCGTTGTTGCCGCGGCACTCCTGTGGGATCCCAGTCAGGACCGTAGATCGCTCGAGAGAGGTCCGTTCAGAATCAGTGAAGGTTGGATGATCGGCTGCCAGACGAGGGTCTATCGGGCAGGAGCTCTTCCCGATCGTTGCGTTTGTTCACTCCGTCGTTAGGACCTCTCTCACTGGACCCACGTGTCGCTGATGGGCCCCGCGTTGGGACGCCAATTGTAAGAACGAAGCAGATTTTCCCCAGATATCCTCAAGCACCGCTTGGCGTTAGTCGCCTCTAGTTCAATCGTGGTTATCAAATAAAGAGGCGGGCGCTGGGAATTGGAAAGCAGGAAACGGATTTATTCTTCTAAGGAAAACACGTCAGGACCAACGAACAGGGCGTCGTTTCGAGGTGCTCTAACTGCCTCTCGGAGGCCTGACCTCTTATACAGTTTTTGAAATGTTTTATTGCAGTGTAACACATTCCTGGCATTACTTTGATGCATTGTAAACCATCTTTCGAATCCCCGCTTCAGGCCCGTTCCCACACATATCAACAGTACTGTATCCCACCCCCGGTCTCAGTAGGGGATTGCTTTCGCGCAGCTGGGCATTCCGGCAGGAGCTGAAATATGCGCAATCGGTCGGATCTCATGGGGTTGGGGCATTGATTAATTCTGGCTCCTTTGATGAGAGGCGGAATCCTACTGTACGGGGCAATAAACTGTATCCGCAGGGGTTGGTTATGGCCTGGGATCGGATCGAGCAGCCAGGTGCAGGGGAGGAGATTATCGAAGGGCTTGTTCGTGCGCAAGGGATGAAAGGGTATGCGGGCTCGCCACGGGAAGTGGCTCCGGGGCAGGGTCGCACTGAGGATGTTTTATGATTCCAGCATGTGTGCTTGGGGGCTGCCAGCGCGTGGGGGATGATTGCGGGGTCGGTTAGACACGCAGGCGATCGGCAATGTTACAAACTGGCCAGAGAGTCTAAAATGGCTGCCGCTTACGCGCTCGCAAAGGCCTAAGTGGGACAAGATGGCGCCGGTAATGTTCACATCGTAATCTAATATTTAACACTACGTAGCAACATTCCTAATACCACTCAATATAATTTTCACTCAACAGCGCACACTTCCACGTCACACAAATTTCCATTCCACACCACATAATTCAACAAACTACATAATTCAAACCAACAAAACAATTACACAACACACCACATACATCTAATCTACACCACACAATTTCACATCATGCTACAATATTTATCAGCACACCACATAAGTAAACACCACTACACTCTACAGCACACAATACCATTGCAGATAATCTCTCTCCAAAACACACAATCCCACTCCATGACACACAATCCCCCTCCACATAATTCTAGTTTACTCAATCCCACAACATTTCTATCCACATAATTACACTACACACCATGCCACATTATTTCACTACACAGATCCAATCCACACAACACTATTCCACAGCTAACTATTCCAATTCAAACCATATATGACTTGCATATATGCAAATGCATATATTGCAAAACCATATATTGCAAAACCATATATTGCAAATGCTTGTTTACCTTCAAATGGGTCCCAGCAGATCCTGTTCCTGGAGGGAGCTGCAATACTTCTCCGGCCCCTGCCAGCTCTCCTCTGTGCTGCCTCATCCAAAGCTTCTCAGAGGCTGTGCGCTGTGGACAATGCTGTCTCTGGGGCCCCCGCCCCTACCCTTCTCAGGGTCTGACTCGTGAGCAGTGCCCTGCCCTGTGGGGTATGCTGTCTCTGGGGCCCCCACCCTTCTCAGGGTCTGACTCCTGAGCAGTGCTCTGCCCTGTGGTGAATGCTGTCTCTGGGGCCCCCACCCTTCTCAGGGTCTGACTCCTGAGCAGTGCCCTGCCCTGTGGTGGATGCTGTCTCCTCTGGGGCCCCCACCCTTCTCAGGGTCTGACTCCTGAGCAGTGCCCTGCCCTGTAGGGAATGCTGTCTCTGGGGCCCCCACCCTTCTCAGGGTCTGACTCGGGGAACAGCGTTTACAACGCAACTTTAACAACACAGTACCTTTACGATGCAACGCAAGTCATTACAACGACTTGCACTGGGGGGCGCTCTAGGATAGGGAATAGTTTTAATTTACTATCCAACACCATCCCTACTATCCACGGGGATTGGAGTTGGAATAGTAAATTAAACTATTCACTATCCAGCGACCCCCAACGCAAGTCGTTGTAACGACTTGCGTTGTTAAAGTTGCGTCGTAAAGGCATGCATTGTAAAAGCATGCGTTGTAACGACGTACATCCATCTGACTCCTGAGCAGTGCCCTGCCCTGTGGGGAATGCTGTCTCTGGGGCCCCCACCCCATCCTTGTTCCAGGCCTGGCTCTGGCTCTGACTGAAGAGAAACATTGTAACTTGATACTTTGTTTCTCTTCAGTCCTGGACCAGCTCGTGCAGGCTGCTTGAGAGAGAGAGGAGCAAGCCTCTCTCTCACAGCTCTCACCGAAGAGCTTAGGGGGCCCCCTTTGTTTACTGCAGAGATCCCTCTCCTCCCCCCACTGGCTGTGGTTACGCCCCTAGCAAGGTGCAAGGCTGAAGGGTCCCCAGGCTTCCTGCAACAAGTCCCTCTGTGTGCCCCCCACCCTTATTCACACAGTTCTACCATCTCTCTCTCCCGCTCTGCATTGATGCTTCTTCCATTGAACTGCCCTTTGACCTCTCCTGGTTGCCGCTCTCTTCAATGTTTCTTTCTGCACTCCAGAGCTGGGGTGTCTTTCCTTCCAGGCCTCTCTATGCTGTCAAGAAACTAAAGGTAATACATTGAAACTGTTTATTTTTTGTGCCAGGGCTCTTCAGAGCACTGCTACCTGCCTGTTAGAAAGGCTGAAGCTAAACAGACCTGATGCATTCATTGCCCAGGCCTGTGCTTCAGCACTCACTTCAGTGTGGGGCCGAGGGTGCCCCTTCAAATGCAGGGAAGCCTGGGGCCCCTCCGCACCACGGGGGCTGTGGGGGCCTTTGTTATGCCCCTGGTATGGACTCAGCTTCTTCAGAGCCCAGACCACAGCAAATGCCTCATGCTTAATAGCACTTCACCTCTGTTCCTGTGGTAGTAACCTTCTACTGATAAAGGCTACAGGTTGATCTAGGCCCTCTTCATTCATCTGTGACAAAACAGCCAACCACACCATGCTCTGAAGTGTCTGTCTGGACAATTAACTCTCTTGATAAGTTGGGTGCCGGGAGCACGGGCGCTGTGCACATGGCAGCTTTCAGGGCCTTAAAAGCATTCTGACAGGTGTCAGTCCAGGTCACCTTCTTGGGCTGCTTCTTGGAAGTCAGCTCTGTCAAGGGTGCAACAATGTTGCCATACCCCTTGACAAACCTCCTGTAATACCATGTGAGACCTAAGAAGGCCCTCACCTCTGTCTGGGTTTTGGGTGGCTCCCAAGCTAGGATGGTTTCAATTTTGGTTTGTAGGGGCACCACCTGGCCGCTCCAAACTTGGTGTCCCAAGTACACCACAGAACCCTGCCCGATCTGGCACTTACTCGCCTTGATCGTGAGGCCTGCTCTCCGCAGTGCCAACAACACTTCCCAGAGGTGGCGCAGATGTTCTTCCCAAGTGACACTGAACACTACGATGTCATCCAGGTAGGCGGCACTGAACTCATCCAGTCCAACCAACACCAAGTTGACCAACCTCTGAAAGGTGGCAGGGGCATTCTTCATCCCAATGGGCATAACACGGAGCTGGAAATGCCCATCTGGTGTGGACAATGCTGACCTCTCCTTCGCCCCATCAGTCAAGGCGATATGCCAGTACCCAGACGTTAAATCAAACATGCTGAGGTACCGTGCAGCCCCTAGCCGATCGATGAGCTCATCAGCTCTGGGGATGGGGTGCGCGTCAGTTTTCATGACAGAATTGAGCCCTCTGTAGTCCAGACAGAACCGGAGTTCGGGTGTGGTACCCGGCGCTGCAGCCTTTGGGACCTTGACCGCTGGGCTGGCCCAAGGACTGCTGGAGGACTCAATCACCCCAAGCGCAAGCATCTTTGAGACCTCCTCTTTGATGCAAGCCCTCACCCTGTCAGTTACCCTGTAAGACTTGTGCTTCACAGGTAAGCTGTCTCCTGTGTCCAGATCATGGACGCACCAATCTCTGACACCAGCAACCACGGAGAACAGATCAGAAAACTCTCCCAGCAACTAGCGGCATTCATTCTGTTGCTCATGGGTCAGGGTAGAAGAGAGGTTAACACCATCCACTGACCCATCTTGCGCTGAGGCTCACAGGAGGTCAGGAAGAGGCTCAGTCCCCTCCTCCATCCCAGCAACTGTTACCAAGAGCATGCCCACTTCAGACCTCTCTAAGTGGGGCTTAAGGCGGTTGACATGTAGGACCCTCAAGGAGTTCCTAGGAGATCGCAAGTCCAACAAGTATGTAACAGGATTCTTGCGCTCCACAACCTCAAAAGGTTCGGTCCACTTATCTTGGAGCGCGCAGGGCTCCACTGGGGCCATGACCCACACCTTGTGTCCAGGTTGAAGATCTACCAGAATGGCATTCTGATCATACCAGCGCTTCATCTCCTCCTGGCTGGCCTCCAGATTCGACTGAACGAGTTGACTGAAGCGCCTGGTCTGGTTCCTGATGGCAAGCATGTAGCTAAATACATCCTGGGGAGGTTTCCTGGGAGATTGCTCCCAGCCTTCTTTAACCAGACTCAGAGGTCCTCTGACTGGGTGTCCATAGAGAAGCTCAAAGGGACTGAACCCCTGAGATTTCTGTGGCACCTCTCGGTATGCAAACAGTAGGCATGGTAAGAGGACGCCCCACTTATGCCTTATGGGTTCCTCAAGACCCATTATCATGCCTTTCAGGGTCCTGTTGAACCTTTCACCACCCCCATTTCCTTGGGGGTGGTAAGGAGTGGTGAACTTGTAAGTTACACCGCACTCCTGCCACAGGGACTTCATATACTTAGAAATGAAGTTGGGGCCCCGGTCAGACACTACCTCGCGAGGGAATCCCACTCGGGAGAAAATTCCCATCAGTGCACGTCCCACCACGGGGCCGTCACTGTTCTGAGAGGTATGGCTTCCGGGTGCCGGGTGGCATGGTCCACCAAAACCAGGATAAACCTGTTGCCCATGGCTGTCTTGGGGTCCAGTGGCCCCACAATGTCAATCCCCACCCGCTCAAAAGGGGAACTGACCACAGGGAATGGCTGGAGAGGAGCCTTGTGCTTTCTCCCACTCTTTTCACTTGCCTGGCAAGTCTGACAAGTCCTGCAATGAGTATCAGAGCTCTTGCGCATTTGGGGGTAATGAAAGTGGGTGACAAGCCTCTCAAAGGTCTTGTCCTGCCCCAAATGTCCTGCTAACGGCACATCATGAGCCAGTTCCAGTAGGAAGGCTCTGAACTTCTGGGGTACCACCAGCACACGGGCTGACCCAGGTTCAGCAACCTTAGGCTCACTATACAGGAGACCATTCTCCCAGTAAATCAAGTGTGACCCTGACTGATCACCTGCTGCCTGGCTTGAAGCCTGTTGCCGCAAGCCACAAGAGAAGGGCACTCTCTCTGCTCCGTGCAGAAGTCTTCCCTGGAGGGGCCTCCTTCCTGCTGCCAATGGGTCAACTCAGGCAGGTCCCCCAGTTCAGCTATCTGTTCCCTGGTAGGCTCCAGGGCATCCCCCTCAGGGTCTACCTCCTCCTGGGCCGTGGGAACTTTGGGGGCCGGTTTCCCGCGCCCCCGCCACTTCCCTCCTTGGAAGGTTCCTGGGCCTCCCTCTCAGGCTCCAGGTCCTCTTGAGAACCTCTACTGGCTGACATTGACCGGGTGGTCATGCACACCCAGTCAGGCAGTCCAACCATCTTCAAGTGAATTGTTTTCTCCACCTTTTCCCAAGGGGGGCTCTCCAAATCATTTCCCAACAAACAGTCAACAGGCATGGCGGGCCTCACAGCTACCTGAAGAATACCAGAGACCACCCCCCAATCAAAGGGTACCTGAGCCATTGGACAATGACTCTCTGTGTTGCCGGCGTTAACAACTCAGCAAAATGCATGAGGGACAATCTGCTCTTGAGTCACCAGGTGGCACCTGACAGCTGTTATACTGGCCCCTGTGTCTCTAAGAGCCTCCACATTTTGGGCATTGACGGTTACTCGCTGCCCATATTTCTTAGTGTTCCTGGGTAGCTGAGCTTCTGAGACTGTCTCACAGTCTCCTAAAGAGACAAGGGTCATCTGTGCGGGACCCCACCCACCTTGGACATCAATCTCCTCCCCCAAGGCTACACTAGCCATCTGCCGGGGCGGAGCACCAGTGGGTGCTTGTTTACCAAACAGACGGCACCTGGTATCATTCGCCTTATGACCCAGGTCACCACACTGTAACATTTTGGGGGCCCCTGGGGAACAGGACTACCTGTCGGGCCCCTTGCTTTCTCTCAGGGGGAGGCTGGGAACCTTTCACGGGGTTCCCTTGGCGACTAGTTTGGGGCCCTTTGCAGAACTCCTTCTGTTTACCCTTGTACCCCCACTCTTCTGCAGGGGACCCTGCCCACCTTTGGCTGAGTCTCCCACGTGACCCTTGTTGACCCTGGTACTGACCCAGCGGTCCGGCTCGTCAGCAAACTTCCTAGGGTTAGTCAGCTTGCTATTTATCGGATGCTGGCGCAGCTCGGGAAAACAATTATCAGACAAGTGCTCCCATGCAATCAAATCAAAGAGACCTTGAAAATCATTAACCTTGCTGCCCTTTACCCAACCATCCAATGAAGAAAGAAAGTGACATATTCAACCCAAGTACTGTTTTCTAACTTTTCGCACTTCCTGAACTTCTGCCTAGAGCTCAGGTGTCAAACCATATCTTATCCGGGCAAAAAGAAGCAGCGTCAGCACAAGTTGTGCAGCAAGGACTCAGCCGCAGTAGGCACCCTTGACCTCCTGATTGCCCGTAGAAGTGTGACACAAACTCACAAGAGGTACAATGAGACCTTTTTGATATAAAGGACAAACAGGTCGCTTTATTTGTTTTTTCACCTTGATTATAGTAAGAAAATTTCTATTATATCAACACATACACAACTCACTTTTTTTCACCCCGGTCCAGAAGAAAGCCCGCTTGACCTGACAAGGCTACACAGGGCAGAAACATGTCGACCATTTTTAATAACAATTTTGCGTGCGTATGAATCCTTAACTATTCACCAGACGCACTATTCTATTAAATTGCCTACAGGCTACGCGAATCCAGACCGAATAAAACTCAGAATCTGGCTGTCCGGGTATTTTAATTTTGCACTGTCCATATCACTGATCACTACTGCTTTTAATCATGGGTAAGAACCTCCGGGTGGAGGATGCATATCACACTAACCCTATGATTATGCACACACGTTTATAAATAGCGGAGAATCAAGATTTACCGCTCATTTCGACTCCTTCTACACGTGCATGAGGGTTTTTTACTTGGGACACACAGATACTCGACCTGCATACCCCGGTTACGCAGGACAAGTGATCCTTCTCCCCCTGATTGATGATGTCAAACCATATCTAGACATTAATGCATCTTTCATGTGGCTGTATGAATTGTGGACTTCAGAAGGCAGGTCTAACAATGTATCCCGCCTCTCACTAAGGAACCATCCCCACAACCCCGCTCCCCAATCTCTCTCAGGGACCAGGTGGGAAGACATGGCTACTTCATAGGCTCTGAACCACTGACCAATATCATCATTTTTGTAAAACTCTTTAACCACATCCTTGGGAATATACACTCTACTCTCTGTATGTACTGATAGCACGCTGCTACCAGAGGGAGTAACTTCTAAACTTTTAGCTTTTAACTCCAACTCCCTCAAAACTTTCTCATGGTCAAACTGCATTTTCTTCTCTTTCAGAGCTAACCTCCTGGTTTGCAATTCAAAGTCTAACTGCCCATTTAACTTCAGTTTTGTCAGCCCCATCTCATGCCTTCTATTTCTCTCTATGTCCACCAATTCCTCTGGAAACAGACTTTTGTTAGAAGCATTGCTCCCTGCAGGGGAAGGTGGTCTCCTTCCTCCTAAGCCCAATGGCCCTTCCTGTTGTACTTCTGCATTATCATCCCCCTCAATATCAGGAGTTTTCCTAGCTTATATCCATGCCCTCAGCGCCTTGTAGAACTCTTCCTTCACTCTAAATCCAGAAGTGGAAACATTGAATTTTTTGCAGAAGTGCTTCAGCTGTGAAACTTTGTAGCTTTCTAGCCTCTCTTCTTCCCATTCACAATTAATAGAGGCTACAGATTCTGATCTCTCCACTGAATTAGGCATCTTTCAAAAAATAGGACAAAAATCCAAAAAGGAATCTACCAAAAAGTATGTGGTAACGTTATGGTCTGCACTCACTAAGTTGTGTTCACCAGTCACTGTACATGAGTCACAAATGCAAATTCGGAATACTTCCGCTGCTACCAATGTTAGATTTGAGGGTCTCTAGTAGGCACAGGTAGGTACTTGTGACTAATAGGGACCCTCTCCTCTAGTCAGGGAAAGGGGGATTACACTCCTAAAATAACCCCTGCTCACCCTCAAGGTACCGTGGCGAGAGCAGCCAAGGCTTTATTTCAGAGGCGTTGTAAATTAAGCAGCTGTGACCACATACAGTAACCCAGTGACAACACTACAAATGGACACCACACAGGTATTATATACAAAATGAGTATACTTTATATAGAGTTACCACAAGACCATGAACGACAAAAATACACACTATGATTACTTTAAGATGGTAGATTTAAGCTTAGTTCAGTTCTTAGATACAACACTCTGCGTCAATGTACTTTAAGTTGCATTGCGCTTCCACGACAAGCAATGTCGCAGCGATGGGAAATGCGGCAAAGTTCAGGTGCAAAGAAATAAAGACGTGAAGATCTTCCAGATGCGGCACGCTTCTCGGGGATGCGAGAAGTTCTCGGTTGCGATGCGTGGACTGCAGCGGCGACACCCTTACGATGCGACGGCAACAGCTCCAGCGGCGACGCTCTTCTCCACGATGCGTGAAGCTTCCGCTCGATGCGACAACTACAGCGGTGACATCCAAGATGCGATGGTAGCAGCTCCGACGGCGGCGCGCTTCTCGGAGATGCGAGGTGCTCTTGGTCGATGCGGTGCAATGCGACAGTTCCAGCGGCAACACCCTCCTTCTTCGGAGTTGCGACGGCAGCAGCAGCGACGGTGACATGCTTCCTCTTCTTTACGGCACGCTTCTCTCTGATACTGTGCAGTGCGACAGTTCCAGCGGCGACACCCTCCTTTCTCCGGAGTTGCGACGGCAGGCACAGCGGTGGTGACACGCTTCTTCTCTTTGAGTCGCGCTTCCAGCTCCTTGCGACACGCAGTTCCTCAGAAGGCCCAAAACAGCAGCAGGCACTTCCACAAGAACTCTGGGGAGCTGGGGGGTGAAGTCTGTTGTCCCTGAGACTTCAGCGGGAGGCAAGCTCTTTTCCAAGCCCTTGGAGAACCTTCCCAAGTTGAAAGCAAAGTTCACAAAGTTCCTTTCTCCTTCCTTTGGCAGTAAGGCAACCACTGCAGGAAAATCCCCCAAGCAGCACTTCAGCTTGGGAATAGTCTCTCCTCAGTTTCTTCAGGTTCCTCTTCTCAGTAAAGGTTTCTTCTTGTAGTCCCAAAGTGATCTAATTTCTTGGGAGCAGGGTCCCAATATTTATACCCCAAAATCCTTTGTTCTCTGAGGGGAGAGGGGCCTGTTCCTAGTCCAAACCAGTTCTGAAGCACTCTGTTTACCAGACCTCTCCTTTCCTTTCACAGTGCAGGGCAGAAACATCAGACGCCCCACAGGAGGTGGAGCCATCATTGTGGAAGGCAAGTACAGCCCTGGAGCACTTTGTTGACAGGACTCCTTCTCTTCTTTCAGTGTGCAGGGCAGAGACATCAGCCGCTCCCCAGGGGGAGGAGCCAGCATTGTAAAAGGCAGGCACAGCCCTATTCATAGTTCAGGTGCACTCCTACCTCCCATCAAGATGCAGATCTCTCGATTCACCACTGGGTGACTCAGCCTGTCTCCTGGAATTCCCCAGCCCTGTCACTCACAAAACCAGACATAGGAATGCACAACCTATCAGAGGGAGGTTTGAATGGCTAGACAAGCAAAGACCTACTTTCTTAAAGTGGTATTTGCAAACACAGAATATTGAAATAAAACTTTACTAAAAGATGTATTTTATTATTCTGAGTTCAGGCATACTAAACACGAATTTCTACCATGTTCTATGAGCCTATTAGGATTATAAAATGTAACAATTCTAACAGCCCATTCGGGCCTATGGAGAACAGGTAGCCTTGCAATAGTGAAAAACGAAAATGGCTGTAATTCACTATTAGGACATGCCACCCACATCAAGGCTGGTCCTACCTTATACTTCCAATGCACCCTGCCCTTGGGCCTACCATAGGGGTGACTAATATGAAGAAAAGGGAATGTTTAGGGACTGGCAAGTGGGTGCACTTGCCCAGTCAGCATGACAGTACCAGACTGCATGCAGGCCCTGCAATGGCAGACCTTAGACACATTTTACAGGGCTGCTTCTGTGGGTGGCACAACCAGTGCTGCAGGCCCACCAGCAGTATTTGGATTACACGCCCTGGCACACCCAGTGCACTAGACTAGGGTCTGACAAGTAAACCAAAATAGCCAAACATGGAACCACTGATTCATACATCAATTTACAATAGGGAGCACTTGCACTGTGGCACTGGACAGCAGTGGCACAGTGCCCAAGGATCTAACACCAGCAAAAACATATGAGGCAACAGCAAAAATGGAAGGGATACCCAAGCCAATGGTGTCAGGTCTAACAGACCTCTTACAGTCAATTGCACAACGCCTAGTGGATCTGAGCACCAAGGTGGACCTCAACAAGAACAAACTCGGCCAAAACCAAAAAACCTGGTCCTGTACCTGCTCGTGTGCAGCAATTATAGAAAAATAGGCAAACTTCCTCAAAGTTCTAACAGACCTGGTAGCCACACTCAAGGGGGCAACTGGGAGCTCTGTGACCAGCAATCTGATTGACCTGTAACAAGGAGATATGCGTCATTCATGTCTCATTCCCCTCGATGTGGGCTGCCATGCTCCAGTGCTAGCACACTATGTTCCATGTATTAGGGTGGCAGCGTTGCAGGGATGAAGATTTTATTTTGGTGAGTGAAGGAACCAACGTTCCCTCCAATTTTTTTCCTCTGTGTGCGGCACTGTAAGGTCTGCGCTGCAGCCAAGGCTGTGTGTGCCAGGAACCAGACCACACATGTGGGTGCAGCGTCTAAAGAAATGGGTGCGGCAAACATTAAAGTGAAAATGCCTATGGGGCACTTTTACACAAAGTGTAATAAAAATAAAGAAAGAAAGAAAGCTTTTGTAGCGGCCGTGAAGTGAAAGTGGTTGCGCTGTGAATGAAATTAATAAATAAGCATGGCTGCTAAAGTGAAAGCGGCCCACGTTGTAAATTAAATAAATAGATAGTCACCGCTGCTAAATTGAAAGCGGAATACTCCGTAAATTAAATAAATAAGCGCGGCCGCTATAGTTAAAATGGACCACACTGGAAATGAAAAAATACATGAGTAAAAGACATTATATAAAAGGTGGCCACGTGCTGCGACATCGTGGGTGGAATAGGGAAGATCATTAAAGAAAACAGTGTTCACCCACTAGATAAAGCAGACCGCATAACAACACAAGTAAAAAGTCCAGTCGTTGTGGGAGGATACAAATGCAGACAAGGTGGGACCAAGGAGGGACTACTAAGGCTATTCAGGAATGAAAGGACAGTAACAGGAGCCAATGGAAAAAATGGGTGAGAATAGCCAGAGCTTCTATGCCACACCTTGATGAAGCATGCCTTGCAGTGCAGCACATGCGCTGACCTGACTCGACCTAACAACAAACAGGTGCTTGGCCTAAAATGATACAGGGCTGTGTGAAGAAAATTAGCACACGCGCCAGTTGGGCCCCCAGTGCACTGTATCTAATATGACCCCCAGGGGCAGTTTCTTTTAAAGGGTGGAGGAGAGTCGCCCTGCCTGCGGCGACTCTCCCCCAGCCTTTAGACCATACCATTGTTGCTACTTCATAATTATCATAGGCAGTCAAGCACGCACACTCTGTTCTAGTGGTGAGTGTCAGAGTTTCAAGGTGGGGCAGGACTGATGGCAGCAGAAGAACCGGGGGATTTTTTAAGCTGGCTGACCAGTGCGCATTTCAGATTGGCAGGCGGTCTTGCGACAGCAAGGTAGACATGCACACTTCACACTTCACAACGCACAGCTGGTGTTAACCTGCTGGGTTTTGAAGGCACAGGGACCTAGGCTCAAAAGGAGCGCTCGGTTAGCCTGCTCAAACCAATCCTGGGGCTTCTCTCATGCTGAGATCAGCTCCAGGATTGGTTAGGTTCACATTGGGAAGAAGTCAACGTGAACCACCTTCTGATTCTTTCCTATCCTGAGCGCATGCTCTACACACAAAAACTAGGCCTTCACCTACTTTGTTTCAGATAGGGCATAACGTTTTATATAGCGCAAACATGACCCAAGAGGGTATCAGAGCGCTTTACAAGTGGTAATGAAGGAAGATATAGCAAACCAACACAAAATCAAGAGCGAAACAGGATGTGGTGGGTCCCAAAATGAGGCAAGAAACCACCATAGGGACCAAGCTGCGCACAAAATATACATGATCATAGAAGTTCAATACTTTACATGGTACAGCAAATGAGGGCTAATGTGGTGTGCAACTAAAGTACATGATCCTTAGAGCAAGAACATGTTCATTAGTAGCACTTAGACTTCATTTTTAAATGATACGAGTGACTTTTCAGACTCTATTACATTGATGTACTATTAATTATATAGATGATTCTATCCGGACTGAGATTACCATTTCTGAGAATGTTTCAACACTGAAAGTAGTAAGGACCAGACTAATAGCATAAGGGATATTGTTAGGCGTGCATTAGTTAAGGGGCAGTGTTCGGTTTAAGTGAAGGGTAGAGTTAAGTTTTGGATTTGAATCAGCCCTGGGGTAGGCTTATTGTTCAGTTTAAGGTCAGGGAACTTTTGTGGCAAGACTCAAAATATTCACCATAGCTACGCAAGAGCCCCCATGCATACATCACAGGGATGGTTACATCAGGCACAATGTACCACTTTTGTGGCGATCTCGGACACAAAATATTAAGAGCAAACATATCTTCAATGTAATGTTCCAAGACACAATATCAGCACTATGTCAAAGCGCATATGCACAAAACATTAACAATTTAATGCTCCCAGGTTCAAACCACCAGCAGAGGAAGATCTGACATACGCATCAAAATTAAACAGCTGCATACACTAATGTCACTACTGGGATTATCAATTGCCCACAACATTCCTAATACAATATTCCTAGACACAAAACATCACAACTGGGTTGATAGAATGCTGGAATAATCCCAGATGCAAAATATCACCATCGTAAAAATGTCAAGCACTAAATATGAGCATTATGATGTGCCCATGTACAGAATACTGCCACCTATGACAATGCCAGGCAAAAACTGCAAATCATTTGCACAAAATATGACAATAGTGCTGGGCACTTGCAAAAAACATTTGGACTGTAATAATCTCATGTATATAAAAAAGTCATAAAGATGATCTAAGGTTCAACAAAGCACTGGGGAAACGCAATGTGCATCACCTGTGTGCGCATATATTCAAACCATTACCAGCATGGTGATTCCATGGACAAAATACCACCAGTGTGGTGATTCAAGGGACACTAACACTAAAGAACATTCGATTATCTATAAAAAATCCTTTTCTGTTTTGTACGTCAAAGATGTCGCCTGATAGCCCAGGACAAAACTGTTTAATGAATAATTTTCGAATTTAAACAGTTTTTAAACCATAACTTGTACCTCCCAAAACTAAAATATATGACTGAGCCAAATACAGATGTCTCTCATGGTTGGGGTTTTAACCCCTTGGCAGCAGTGGTAATTCCGCTGCGGTGCTGGGGGTGAAGGGGGCCGAGCGGCACTGTCATGCTAGTGACGGAACCACTCCGTCACCAGCCACGGGCGTGCTGTGCTTGTGATGTAGTGGTTACGTCACGGCCCCGCCCGCTTAATAGAACGTACCGCGCAGGCGCAAAATTAATGCCACGCAGACGCGGCGGCCGGGCCTTGACGGAACCACTCCGTCATTAGCACAGCCCACCCGTGGCTGGTGACTGAGTGGTTCCGTCACCAGCATCCAAGGGGTTAAGGAGCTACAAACAATGTGGGCCTTGTGGATCTCTGATGTAGGGCCACTTATTTATTTATAATTATACCTAAAAGAAATGCAGCAAGTCCAAAAGCATGATGTGTGTTTTACACATTGTGCTTATGAACTTGATGCATGTTTTTGTGTTAATGGAGCACTGCTGGGGGCTGATTGTGGGTCTTTGTGAAAAAATGTCTGTTAATTACAGCACATTACAGTGCTCAGATTAACAGGAATACTTTCACAGAGGCTCACAAACAGCCCCCAGCTGCGCTTTATAAACATGCATCAAGTTAAAACACACGTCATGCTTTTGGACTTGCTGCATTTAATTTCTTAACCCCTTCGCTGCTTCTGTCGGCCAACGGCCGTCGCGAACACTACCTCTGTAGTGCTGCAAACATCCGTTGGCCGACGCGGCCCCGCCCACTCTGCTTAACCGCCGCACCGCGACGGAATTGCCGCTGCGGTTAATAGAGTGTGATTGTGGGCTGTTTGTGGGCTTTTGTGAAAGTATTCCTGTTACTCGCAGCACTGTCATGCGTTGCAATGAACAGAAATATTTTCCAACAATCAGCCCCCAGCCGTGCTCCATGAAGAAAACAAATGCAGCAAGTGCAGGAGCTTCTTGTTGCTGAATGCATGCAAAGGCTGCCATTTAAAGGGAAACTTACCTGTCACTCCCGGGAACGCAAACCCTCTCTCAGGTGATCTGCTGGGTGTGCGTTTCACATAGGACACTGAGCCCTCTGCTGAAAGAAGTGCGTGCGAATGCGCCTGCCTGGGAAAATATGAAGGGACACCTTCATACTCCAATACAATGACAAAGTAATAGTCCCCTGTCTATGCGTTCTGCTGCTTGCAGCACACATAAAAAATAAATTACGTGACATGAGTTATTTCTCTCATTGAATCTCCCTTACACATCCCCTGGTGAGACGTAGGCTTTGTGATACATTGCCACTTTCACATTATAATATAGTAGGGGAATTTATGAAGTGTCACGGGTGTTACATATGAACACCCATCGTAGGGCCCTTAGCACGTCTCCCTATTGCAGGCTGAGCCAACCCACTCACTTACCCTGCGTTGGCTCTTTCCATAGCTACTAGGCAATGAAAGGCCATGGTAGGTGCCTCTTTGTGACCCTGTAGCCATGACTCCAATGCGTGTTTGTCTACTCCAGCAAGGACATCAGCACCTGTGTCGAGATGAATGTTCAGTGTAGTCCCCTTCACAAACATTAGGAGTGATCCACACAGTTCAGAGTGGGAATTCACATTGTACACCCACAGACTTTAATCCCTGTAAATTTGCCCCAATTCACGGCAGCAACACATTGCCTAACCAGCGCTAAGTGCTCATGGATGACTATGGTTACATCCCTGTGTACATGCCACTATTGTAGTTTCTGTTGCATTTATGTAGTACACACACATTCTACAATAGTGACTTAAGTGCACTTTCGGCCCTACCATATACATGTCCAAAAACAGGAGTATCTATGTACCACACAACAATGAATGTAATGACTTACCAACAGGGACACCAATTTCCAGGCCCAAATGATCCAGCAGATCCCTCTCACAGATGACCCCATCTTGCCACTGGTGCTTCAGTTCGTGCACATTTCTCTCCAACTCAAAGAACCTCCACACCTTTCTATTGTGGGGTAGCCTTTGTTGACTCGGCCACCACACTCGAGTATTTGTGGCAAATAGGCTCCTATACCCGTCGTGGGACAGGTTCTTGGCCCTGCCAGACATATTCCTACATTAAACTTCCCCAAAAACTTTAATGAATATCAACTTCTACCCCTATGACTATTGATCCCAAAATTGACAAAGACCCCACAACACAAGACATAAAAGTACACAAAATCAATGACAGGAAAATACTTACTTTGTAGACAGGACAGACAAAACTTTACAGCACTAATCTCCAGACAAACTCTCTCCTCTACATAAATCCCTCCTCCACCAAGCACACACCTAGAGAGTCAAAGTGAAATAGAAAGTAACAGTGTATTTACTGATTTTGCTGTGCCATTGCATAATTTCCTGTGGAGATGCATCACGTTTTCTACATCAGCGTAATTTGTCCCGCCTACGTATAGTTTTTTGACTTAACATCCAGCAGAAGTACCAATGACTATTTGTCTCACCCCCATTTCCCTGATCTAGAAGCATATCTGTAGAATGATTATGACACAGATGCGTCCCATTATCATCACTTTTTCTAACATTCACTGAATGGGTGACGTTTGGACTTGATACATCGCTTTCCATATGTATCGCCACAGTTACTATGGGCGAGGTCACTTTTTCGAGACATGCGTTACATTTTTGACTGACGCATCACATTTTCAATTGATACATCATGTAAGCCTTGGGTAAAGTCACCTTTTATTTAAATGCGGCATGTGACTAGCAAATGTCACTTTTGGGACACAAAAGTCACGTAAGCCTTGGGAAAAGTCACCTTTCCTTCAAATGCGTCACATGTGACCAGAAAATGTCACTTTTGGGACAAAAACGTCACGTAAGCCTTGGGAGAAGTCAACTTTCCTTCAAATGCAACACTTGTTTCTCCAAGGTGTGTTCACTCATGACACATTGCTGTCGAAATGTCTTAAGCACTTATGTGATACATCCCATTACAATGATCTGTGCATAGTTGGTTTTGGAGTGAACTTGTTTTATGACTTTCATCTCATGAACTGTTATTTTGACCTATTGATAACAATTGGAATGCCATACAGTTGATGTGTCTCATGGCCTGGTCGCAATCACACACTTACAAGTCATATTTGTAGAATTAAAATTGTATTCATTGGCTTAGTGGAGTGTTGGTTGGTGGATACATGACAGAAATGTGGGTCATGTAAACAATTCTTGGACAATGTGTGTGTCAACGTATCCCTGCAGCAGTGTTGTGGATGTTCCTGCCATCAGCTTCTGCATTCTCATCATCCTCCATTTGGTCCAGGGGTTGTTCTTCACCATACCTTGGCACACTGGTGCTCACACATATGTTGTGTAGTATGGCACACACTAGGATCATCCTACATACTATGGGGCTGAGTATAGCAACCTTCCCCAGATAGATCCAAACACCTAAACCTGCCCTTGAGCTGGCCAAAGCTTTGCTCTACTATGCTGCAAGTTGGGCTGTGCGCATGATTGTAGACCTTTTTGGCATCTGTCTGGGGGTGTCCATATGGGGTCATCAACCACGTCTGTAGGCAATATCTTTGATCAGAACAATTTCAATACAATGGCACATGCTTCACATTACATGACATGTTGTGTGTGTTCGGTGTGCTGACATTGTCGTGACAACCTGTTTTGGGTCCGATGTAGCGATGGACAGAGCGTTGCCTCATGCCCCGAGTTGTTACCAGGAGCGGTGGGTAGTCCTTCCGATTACATACGGGTGTTCCCACATATCCCTGTAGTGCCTACAAAAAATATTACATAGGTATAAGTTGGTGGTATCGTTCCAATTCTTTTGGTAAAAATATATTTTTTATGCATTTTCAATCACCTAGTGATGCAGTAGTAGTAACAACCAGGCCCTGAGGAAGTCATGACCAATTTGTGATCTTGATTGGCTGAAACATGTAGACCCTCCTTTTGCTTTGACCAGCGCGTTCGCACATTATTTCAGACCGCTCTTGCACTGCTTTTAATCCACAGTGTTACACTAACTCTGCCAAAGCCACACTCTGACAATTTCCAAACCCAGAGATGCGCCGTTTTACAGGAATACAGTGCACCCCTGTGTTTTCCATGGCGTTGGTGCTAAAAAGCAGCCTAGCACCAGCGCAGGCACCTTGCTACAATGTAGCAAGGGTGCTTGACAAACCATTGTAGTGGCCAGTGGCCTCAGCACACAACCCCCTTGTCATCACTTTCTTGCACACAATGATACTACACTGCATGTTGTGCATTCTTACCTCTGTTCCATTGCACCTTCTACGGCAACCATGGTGGTTTTATATGTGTTGGCTTGTGCGACCTGAGGGTTATTTGTAGACCTGTGCTGTGGTGCACATATGATGCATGGCCCTTGTACTCATTGCCCTATCTGCATTTCTGTACACAGAGTTGTGTTGGATGTCCAACAATTCTGGCAGTTGGTGGGTGTGTAGGCAAATGTGATGTTACTTACCTACATGTAGTCCATTGCCATATTGTCCATTTTTGAAACTATCATTAATAATACAGTTTAAGAAAATGTATGCATAATACACACTTCCTGGGAATTTGGCCAGTACATTTGTAAATAGTCCCCGATGGTCCACAACAGCCTGGACATTTATTGAGCAAGTGTGCTTCCTGTTCCATTAGAGATGGGCAGTTGCAGGAAGAGGAACCAGTTGCACATACATGTAGTCCATAGCCCCAAAGACATGTGGGAAGCCTGCAATGGCATAAACGCCTTGTTTGATCTGCAAATGTGTGGAAAGTGGAGGTACTGTGGTGTGAGGTGAATTATGGCATCCAGGGCAGATGGTAGGAAGGCAGAGAACGTTGACTGAGATATGCCTGTTACTCGTCCAAATGTTGTCTGGAACGAGCCTGAGGCTAAAAAGTGTAATACAGTCAGGAGCATAACCTGGGGTGGAATGTTGTTGACCCTGGCAATTGGTGCTTGATGCCATGGTTCCATCTGTTGCAACAATTTCACAATTGACTTCCTCCGGAGGCGGTAATATGTTATGACTTCATCGTCCCTGAGCCTAATGAAGATGGTCCTCTGCCGGTAGATGCACACCCTTCTTCTGCACTGCCTTTGCGGTGGTGGAGGACATTGTGGTGGTTAGGCTGGTGGTGGTTGTAGTCTTCTCCATCCAACTCCCAGCTGCAATATTAGGAGGTCGATGTCAGTTTTGTTGCGAGACTGTTCTGCCAGCCTTCTCTTCTACGTGTGAGTTTGTGAGGCGCAGAGACTTCTATTTGGACAAGTGTGCCACGCTTCCCTGGCATTAGTCATTTAAAGAAATCCTTGTAAATATCCCTGCATCAGAATTTCAGCAAAACTTATGCAGAAACGCCTACCTTGCATATATGAATACATACGTGGTGCAGCAGGTTCTGGCGCACTTCTATTATGACATTTCTGTCATACGTGACGCATCTCCCTGGATGTATCACTTTGTAAATATGGCGCAAAAAAGCAGCCGGTGTGCCACAAAAAGAGACCCACTGGCGTCTCAAGGGGCTTGTAAATATGCCCCACTGTACATACCGTCTCATGCACATTTTGGTGGGTTAAACACCAAAATCCACATGCTATTTCCCATAAATTCATAATAAGTGTTATTTGTAGCACTGATAAATAATGTATCCTGTGGTATCGTTATTTATCAGGAGTGATAAATAATGCTTCAACTGCCTAATCAGCCCCTGAGTGTCCTTTCGGAAACAACTGCTGAGAACATTGACTCTGCTACAACATGTATTTGTGTGAATAAGCAACCAAACATTTGCATACCAAAAAAAGAATCATCACTTCCCAAGAGTCTGAATTACATTAAAAAATATAAGGGTTTATTTGCTGGGTTATTTTCCCCAGTCCATCTGCTGTTGACATAAATACTGTCTGGGCAAAAGTTTCTCCTCATAAATACTAGTTTTACATCAGAATGCTGCAATCCACTATCGAAAAGTGACATGTTAACTATTGTAAAGGATCAGCCAATGTGTTGCACCATGAGTGACATCTATTTTTTGTTGAAATATGCAAAGTAAGCAACAGATGGTGACAAATATGGCAAGTGTGGTAAGTCCATAACTAAGTGGAAACCTTTGCAGCTGCTTAAACACAGCTCCAGTGCCCGGCTGGAGGATAAAGAGTAGTTGTGTGTCAACAAGCACACCCCATGCTGGCATTCAGAAAGGAACAGACATTCACAAAAGTAACAGGTGCCAAACATTGCTTCCTACAACCAGCCCAGAGATGTAACCTCCTCTGGAGGCGCTGGAGCCACAACCAGTCTACTTTCTCTGAGCACAAGTGACGGCATGGAGACCATAGCTCAGGACGTATTGTTCTAGAGGAAAGAAATGTGCTGTCTTTAAAGGGTGCAGTTTACAAATGAATGACCCACTTTATCCAGTCCTCATCAGAGGACTGCAGTTTTATGAGCAAATGCTGACCTTTAACGATAAAGTTCTAGATTGTTGAGGGCCCAAACATCAGCGAGGCTCTCATACTCAAAGGTTACACACTCACTCTCCCCAGCACAGGATTCCTGCACATGAATATTACTGGAAATTCTTAATAGGAAATGGCTGGCCACTGCTGCCCATCCACTAATAGAACATATCTACCTGACCACAACACCCACAAGTCCTCTAATTATATATACATGGGAGGTGTCTTAGGGTAAAGGTAGGGACGGTAACCATAAATGGCCCATTACTTGGGATTTTAGGGCCACATGTATCAAACAATTTTGCATTTCCAAACGGTACAAATCGGTAATTCCGTCTGCTTGCGAATGCAAAATAGCCTTTCAAGATTTATGAAAGGCTTTATAGTTGCAATTCTAGGTAATCACTAAAATTGTAATTACCTAAAATTGAGACGGAAAATAGGGACTAGCGCGTGTACAAAGCATTTTCTAAATGAAAACTCTGCATTAAGAAAATGCTATTAACATTCACTCCAAGTCGATGGTAACCTTGTGCAAAAATGAATTTTTTAAAGTGCAATGTAGCGCTCTCATGCCCCTACAGCAAAGGCATGCTTTAGATGTGAACATTTTTTTGGGGTGCTTCAGGGGTGACATAGACCCCCGGGCACCTTTGGTATTGCATTACCTAATTTGCAATTACCAACTATGTAATCGCAAATTAGGTAAAACAAACCCATTTGATAAATCCATTTACATCTATGGGCCTTTAGGCTCATCGGAAACAATGGAATACTATTACCAAATAGCGATTACCTAACTGCAATTGTGAATCTTAAGAAATCAATATTAAGTAATCCATATTTTCTTACATACCATTGTACATCCTTTAAATAGCGATTACCTAAAATTCGCTATTCAAGGAATGCCAAATGGATTTTTGATACTTGTGGCCCCAGGTTGCTAAATCACAACAACTATAACCTTTGTTACCTTAAGTTTTGAGTTTTGTTACATGCATAACATATTCAGTGATGTTCAACCAATTTGATGTGAATGATTGCAGAAACAAAGAAGAAGAAGCAGCAGTTGGCATAGGTAAAATGGCAAAGCAAAGTTGGTCACTTTCATTAAAGAGGATTAAGTCTGGTGAGAAATAAATTGCAGGCAGTTAAGCCCAACCCATAAGACAGAAACAAAGGGCTAGATGTAGGTAAATGCATGGTTGCAATTCCTTAATAGCGATTTTTAGGGAATCGCTATTAAGGAATCGCAAAATGCCATGTAGGTAGGAATCGCAATATTTTATGCGATTCCTTAATATTCCTTAATTGTGAATCGCAAATTGCGATTCGCAATTAAGGACTACCTTCCCATTCATTACTATGGGCCAAGAGGCCCATAGGAATAAATAGGAATTGCTCCCGCAATTGGCGAGTCACCAAGAGGCACTCGCAAATTGCGGGAGCAATTTCAAGGGTGCCAGGGTTCCAAAAGGACACCTTGTTGCACCCCTGAAATGGCCCACATACATGCCCTAAAGACTTTTTTAAAGGAAATCGCTAATTACCAACAACTTGAAGTTGGTGGTAATTAGCAATTCCTTAAGGCTAAAGTGCACTTTCTTTTGTGCATTGTATTTAAGGAATCACAATTTTGCGATTCCTTTTTTTGCTAGTAGGTTTCAACTTACCTACTTTGTTCGCTGCCAAATAGCGAACGCTAAGGCTGAAATTCTGCAAATTTAGGCCCAATGCAAAGATCAACACTGAAGAAATCCAGTCCCAGTAGGACAGAGTGGAGTTGTGAGGGGCGGAGTGGGTAGGGGGAGAGGGGTAGAGTGGCCGAGCAGCCGAAGCGGGTGAATTTGAAGATAAAGATGCTGCTACATACCATAAAAAGAAATCTGGTTTCTACTTTAACTCTATTGTGCTTTTTATTTTAGTTGTAGTGACTAAGCCTTTGATCCAACCTGAAGGATCCTTACTTGAAGTGTCTGAAGGAGCCACAGTGAACCTCACATGTTCTGCGGAAGGCTCACCTCCGATTACTTATAGATGGTACAAGAGGGACCAGGCACCTGGACGTCAAGGAGTCTTTCAGTCAAGAGGCGTTGTTCTCCTTATCGAGAACTTTCAAACATCTTATTCTGGGACCTACTATTGTGAGGCGGAGAACCGGATTCCTACAAAGACAAGGCAGCAAAGTGATGAACTGCATCTAAGCGTGACAGGTCAGAAATGAAATATGCTGATCCAAATCGCTGCTTTCTCGTTTTTGTAAACTGTATGTCTTGCAGATAGTGGCATACATGGCCATCATGTATTTTGGACTGGTCATGCTAGTGAAGTCCTATCCATTCTAATTTTCAGGATATCCATTAGAAACACACAGGCTTCCACCTTACTGGATTTGTTTGCATAAAAAGATGTAGACACCAAAAAAGCGGTCTGTTTTTTAAATGTCATGAGCTTGAGGACCGTTATCTTCTCCTTGCTGTTGGTTATTACAAATTGAGTAAGATGTAGTCAATGAATTGGGAGGTGATGAGCTGAATGCTGCTGTTGGTGGTGTTATTAGGAAACTTCGCTAATTGATCACTGTCTTCCAATGCCTTTACTGTGTTAACCTGAGCTTAAAGATCCTTATGACTTCATGTATTTAATGAATGTTTCCCATTGGCAGAAGAGTTGGTGAGACGGTAAGAAACAAAGAAGATGTACTTCTTGAGAAACATATTTTTTTAACAGATGATACAGTTCCACAGGTAACCACACCAAATTCAGGCATGGGTAGCATGGAAGGCACAGTCCCCACGAAAGGGTCTGGCAGTACACATCGCACCGAAGCACCATCCTCCACAAATGGTACCATTTTTATATAGTCAGTGTTTTGATAATTCTGTAATTAGAAGCACATGGATTTGATACATGATAGCATTTTGGAGTCACAGGCAGTGCAAGGTATGCAAAAAAGAGCAGGTTCCCCCGGGTAGTTTCAAGACTTAGGTGGAGAGCAGCTCCTTAATATGGAACACTTTACGCACCTACCAACACTCCAAATCTGCTCACCTCAAATGTGTGTGTTTTTCTACCTGAGTTTTAAAGCATTGGATTAGCCCAGTACCATCCATACCTGTTAAAGAGTGACAAGGTTGGTAAGGAGAATAACACCAGAGCTGCCAGTTCACAAGGTGCCACCATGTGTCACACGATTTTGGCTCCCTTAACAATGTCACCCAGTGAGGAGCCAAACTCACACAGTGGCAGGGGATACAAACTGAAAACCACTGTAAACTAGGAATTTTCATCTCGTTTTCTTAGGCAGTAAGGAGTTGATGTCTATAAAGAAGTGTGAAAACACCCCAGGACATCTGTGATGGCCTCAATGATCCTTTGTTATTTGGGGTAGGGGGGGTTTGAAAGGGAGTGGGAGGCTTTTGTCAGGGCATGTCCATCATAGTTGGGAAAGGGAGCGAAGACGTTTGATACCACTAGTGTGTAGTGCGGGGCTTCTATGCGTGTCAACATGCCTCTTGTGTATAAAGGGTCAGAGAGCGAGCAGGGCAGCAGATGAGGAGAAAGCAGCCTCGTGGTCACAGGAACTACACAGGGGTTGCGCTCGAGAAACTCATGGATGCAATGACCTCCCTTAAGTATTACAGCTAATTTTCGACGGCAGATATGGGGTTAAAGCACACTTGCCCAGCCTCAACCGTACTCACTAATGTTTTGGGCTGATTAAAACGTTACTGAATTTGAGCTTCAACTCGGGCACCTGCTTTATTTATATCTGTAAGTGCTTCCTGTTGAGGTTTAATTTTTGGCCCACAGGAAGCACTTACAGAGTTAAGGCAGGTGTCCGAGTTGAAGCTAACTTTGTAACCATTTTAGAGTGGCGCCAGCAAGCTGCCAGAGTTGAAGTTGCAACATCTACTCTGGCAGCTTGCCGGCGCCATTCTAAAATGGTTACAAAGTTAGCTTCAACTCGAGCACCTGCCTTAACTGTAAGTGCTTCCTGTGGGCCCAAAATAAAATCCGCCCGCTAGCGGATTTGCGGATTTTTGGGCAATTTCGCGAGATTCGTGGATCGCGAAATTGGCGAAAATCCACAAATTGCGGGAGCGGAACGGATTTTTAGCCCACATTTACACCATGCTCTGAAGCGTCTGTCTGCACAAGGCGTTCTTTGGAGAAGTTGGGGGCCAGGAGCACGGGCGCCGTGCACATGGCAGTTTTCAGGGTCTCAAAAGCTTTCTGACAGGTGTCAGTCCAGATCACTTTCTTGGGCTTCTTCCTGGAAGTCAGCTCTGTCAAGGGTGCAACGATGTTGCCATACCCCTTGGCCGCTCCAAACTTGGTGTCCCAAGTACAGCACAGAACGCTGCCCGATCTGGCACTTACTCGCCTTAATCGTGAGGCCTGCTCTCCGCAGTGCCAACAACAGAGGTGGCGCAGATGTTCCTCCCAACTCGCACTGAACACTGCAATGTCACCCAGGTAGGCGGCACTGAACTCATCCAGTCCAACCAACACCTGATTGACCAACCTCTGAAAGGTGGCAGGGGCATTATTCATCCCAAATGGCATAACCCGGAACTGGAAATGCCCATCTGGTGTGGAGAATGCTGACCTCTCTTTTGCCCCATCAGTCAAGGCGATCTGCCCCAGACGTCAAGTCAAATGTGCTGAGGTACCGGGCAGCCCCTAACCGATCAATAAGCTTATCAGCTCTGGAGATGGGGTGCGCGTCAGTCTTTGTGACTGAATTGAGTCCCCTATAGTCCACACAGAACCGGAGTTCGGGTGTGGCACCCGGCGCTGCAGCCTTCGGGACCAAGACCACTGGGCTGTCCCAAGCACTGCTGGAGGACTCAATCACCCCAAGAGCAAGCATCTTTGAGACCTCCTCTTTGATGCAGGCCCTGACACGGCGCTGTGAAGGCAGGGGGGGAGTCCAATAGTCCTGGGACTCCGTTCAGGGGGCAAGCTCACCCACAAGCCCTTGGAGATCTGTTAGAAGCACAAGTTGAGCAAAGTCTCTTTCAGTCTTTTCCTCTCCTCTTGCAGCAAGGCAACCACTTCAGGCCAATCCCCAGGTCAGGGACAGCACTCCTCCTTACTGCTTTCCCAGTTCCTTCTCTTCGGGCAGAGGTTTCTTCTTGGTTCAAGCAGGATCTAATTTCTTAGGAGCAGGGCTCCAATATTTATACCACAAATCTTTTGTTCTTTTGCCCAGTTGAGCCCAGTTTTGGAGCACTTTATTTACAGGACTCTGGCTTGTCTTTTCAGTGTGCAGGGCAGAGACATCAGACGCTCCACAGGAGGTGGAGCCAGCATTGTGGGGGCAGAGCACAGCCCTATTCAGATTCCAGGTGCACTCCCCCCACCCATCTGGATGTAATCTCCCTATTCACCACCGGACTGCCCCAGCCTGTCTCCTGGAATTCCCCAGCCCTGTCACTCACAGAAACCAGACAGCAGATACACATCCTAGGCTGAAATGGTTAGGCAAGCAAAGACCAACTTTCTAGAAGTGGTATTTGCAAACACAGGATATTAAAATAAACTTTACTAAAAGATGTATTTTATTATTCTGAGTTCAGGCATACTGTTGTGGGGCAAGTGGGGCAGAAGGAACTGACGCAGAGGCGGTAGTCGTATGTTTAAGCGATGGCTTTATTTTTATAAACACTCGTCGCTTTCTGCTGGTCAGTCCTTCCCTGGCGAACGCGGCAGGATCCGTCCTGGTCTGACGCGGGGGCTCCAGGCTCTTGGGGTATCTTCAACAAGCCTTATCGACCAAGGTGGCTCCGGAGGTGTTGTTGCCCCAAAAGAAAAGAAACAGAGATTTAGGACAACCGTCCTCTTGCTTTTCAGCAGGGACCGGGAGTGAGGGAAACCGAGTGCTCTGGTGCTCCGGGGTTTCTAGTGAGGAGGGCGTTGAAGAGGATTGGTGCTCATGATCGGGAGGTAGGATATTTACAGTATTTACACTATGTACAAGGAAGTCTGTACACATGTGGCGGGGTGTTTTGCTAAGCAGGAGGGTTGCGTCTTCCCACCCAACCCGCTACCTTCCCCTGTACCTGGTCGAGCCACGCTCCTCCTGCGGGAACATGGTGGGGCGACTCGTAGGGACGTTGGCCTCCTGGCTTGCCGTCGATGCTCCTCCGTTCCGCACACCTCTCCTTCGCTTCGTCTTCTTCCTCCGGTATCACTGCTCTCCACTCCGCTCTCTCGCCTTCCACTCCTTCCACCTCCAGGGAAACGTCGTCCGCCGACTTCCTGGTTCCGCTTGTTCTTGACGGGTCCTGCGTGATGATGTCACATCAAGGAGGAGTCGGGTTAAAGGAGCCGTGTGTTGTTTCGTCATCCTGCCACCAAGGGGGTCGTCCGTCCTGTATCCATTCGTCAGCAGGAGGGGGTTGCTGCATAGAGGGTACATAGGTGGGTGAGAGGGGGATGGCGGACCACCAGTCCTGTACTTCTTCGGACCCCTCAGTCGTCTGACCCGCCCGTCACACATACTAAACTTGAATTTCTACCATGTTCTCTGAGTCTGTTAGGATTATAGAGTGTAATAATTCCAGCAGCTCATTCAGGCCTATGGAGAACAGGTAGCCTTGCAATAGTGAAAAACGAAAATGGCTATATTCCACTATTAGGACATGCCACACACATCAGGGCTTGTCCTACCTTATGCTTACAATGCACCCTGCCCTTGGGCCTACCATAGGGGTGACTAATATGAAGTTAAGGGAAGGTTTAGGGACTGGCCAGTAGGTGCACTTGCCCAGTCAGCATGACAGTACCAGACTGCACGCAGGTTCGGCAATGGCAGACCTTAGACATATTTTACAAGGCTGCTTCTGTGGGTGGCACAACCAGTGCTGCAAGCCCACTAGCAGTATTTGGAGTTACAAGCCCTGGGCACAACTGGTGCACTTTACTGGAGTCTGACAGTAAACCAAATAAGCCAATCATGGAATCCAATCAATAGGTACATTTTACACAGGGAGCACTTGCACTGTGGCACTGGTTGCCACAGTGCTCTGAGCAGCTAAAACTAGCAAAAACACATGAGGCAACAGCAACAAAATGGAAGGGAGACCCACGCCAATGGTGCCAGGTCTAACACGTGTACCCCCCAGCTGAAATGTGGGGAGAACTCCCCTATCCCAGGGAGCTCTCATCACTAAGGCGGAAAAATCTGGACAGACCATCAGCGTTGGCGTGGTCTGAACCAGGGCGATGTTCCACCGGGAAATCGACACCCTGTAGGGAAATGGACCACCTCAACAGCTTTGGATTCTCACCCCTCATTTGCATCAACCATCTGAGGGGCCTGTGGTCTGTCTGAACCCGGAAGTGAGTCCCAAACAGGTAGGGTCTTAGCTTCTTCAGTGCCCAGACCACAGAAAAAGCCTCACGCTCAATTGCACTCCACCTCTGTTCCCGTGGAAGTAACGTTTTACTGATGAAGGCTACGGGTTGGTCAAAGCCCTCCTCAGTCATCTGTGAGAGAACCGCTCCTACACCATGCTAAGTATGGGTGAATTTTACGGATCTGCGGTCCGCAAAATTCACGAAAAATCTGCGAATTCGCGGATTTTCCCGCGATCTCGCGGATTTTTTTGCGATTTGCACTCTACTCAACTGGAGTACTCTACTGGCTAATAAGTAAGTGCTTCCTCGTTGGGTAAATGTATAGTGCTTTTCCTACCCTACAGCTGCGTAAAGGGCCAGAAGATTTGTCTCCACTGACCATGTGTGCCTGTAACCTTGCCACCACGCCAAAAGGCGTCGATGTCCCTTGAGTGAGCTGTCCATCATAGTTGGGAAAGGGCGGGAAGACGTTTGATACCGCTAGTGTGTGGTGCGGGGCTTCTATGCGTGTCAACATGCCACTTGTGTATAAAGGGTCAGAGAGCGAGCAGGGCAGCGGGTGAGGAGGAAACAGCCTCCTGGTCACAGGAACTACACTGGGATTGCGCTCGTGAAACTCATGAATGCAAAGACCCCCCTCGAATATTACAGCTAATTTTCGACTGCAGATATGGGGTTAAAGCACACTTGCCCAGCCTCGACCGTGCTCATTAATGTTTTGGGCTGATTAAAACGTTACTGAATTTGAGCTTCAACTCGGGCACCTGCTTTATATCTGTAAGTGCTTCCTGTTTAATTTTTGTGACAGGAGCCTCGTGCCAGAATGAATCCTGCCCTGCATAGTTATCCACAAAGATGCCACCGTTTTGTGCAATACCTCTACTCAACTGGAGTACTTTCTACTGGCTAATCAGTAAATGCTACCTTGTTGGGTAAATGTATAGTGCTTTTCCTACACTACAGCTGCGTAAAGGGCCTGAAGATTTGCCTCCAGTGACCCTGTGTGCCTGTAACTTTGCCACCGCGCCAAAAGGCGCCGAGGTCCCTTGAGTGAGCTGTCCATCATAGTTGGGAAAGGGCGGGAAGATGTTTGATACCGCTAGTGTGTGGTGCCGGGCTTCTATGCGTGTCAACATGCCTCTTGTCTTTAAAGGGTCAGAGAGTGAGCAGGGCAGCAGATGAGGAGAAAGCAGCCTCCTGGTCACAGGAACTACACGGGGGTTGCGCTCGAGAAACTCATGGATGCAAAGACCTCCCTCAAGTATTACAGCTAATTTTCGACTGCAGATATGGGGTTAAAGCACACTTGCCCAGCCTCAACTGTGCTCACTAATGTTTTGGGCTGATTAAAACGTTACTGAATTTGAGCTTCAATTCGGGCACCTGCTTTATTTATATCTGTAAGTGCTTCCTGTTGAGGTTTAATTTTTGGCCCACAGGAAGCACTTACAGAGTTAAGGCAGGTGCCCGAGTTGAAGCTAACTTTGTAACCATTTTAGAATGGCGCCGGCAAGCTGCCAGAGTTGAAGTTGCAACATCTACTCTGGCAGCTTGCCGGCGCCATTCTAAAATGGTTACAAAGTTAGCTTCAACTCGAGCACCTGCCTTAACTGTAAGTGCTTCCTGTGGGCCCAAAAAAAAAATCCGCCCGTGAGCAGATTTGTGGATTTTTGGGCAATTTCGCGAGATTCGTGGATCGCGAAATTGCCGAAAGTCCACAAATTCCACTAGCGGAACAGATTTTTGGCCCACACTTACACCATGCTCTGAAGCGTCTGTCTGCACAAGGAACTCTTTGGAGAAGTTGGGGGCCAGGAGCATTGGTGCCGTGCACATGGCAGTTTTCAGGGTCTCAAAAGCTTTCTGACAGGTGTCAGTCCAGATCACTTTCTTGGGCTGCTTCCTGGAAGTCAGCTCTGTCAAGTGTGCAACAATGTTGCCATACTCCTTGACAAACCTCCTGTAGTACCCTGTGAGTCCTAAAAAGGCTCTCACCTCTGTCTGGGTGTTGGGGGGTTCCCAAGCCAAGATGGTTTCAATCTTAGGCTGAAGGGGCGCCACCTGGCCGCTCCCAACTTGGTGGCCCAAGTACACCACAGAACCCTGCCCGATCCGGCACTCGCTCGCCTTGATCGTGAGGCCTGCCTTGCGCAGTGCCATCAACACTTCCCAGAGGTGGCGCAGATGTTCTTCCCATGTGACACTGAACACTGCGATGTCATCCAGGTTGGCGGGACTGAACTCATCCAGCCCAACCAACACCTGGTTGACCAACCTCTGAAAGGTGGCAGGGGCATTCTTCATCCCAAATGGCATAACCCGGAACTGGAAATGCCCATCTGGTGTGGAGAATGCTGACCTCTCTTTTGCCCCATCAGTCAAGACGATCTGCCAGTGCCCAGACGTCAAGTCAAACGTGCTGAGGTACCGGGCAGCCCCTAACCGATCAATGAGCTCATCAGCTCTGGGGATGGGGTGCGCGTCAGTCTTTGTGACTGAATTGAGTCCTCTATAGTCCACACAGAACTGGAGTTCGGGTGTGGCACCCGGCGCTGCAGCCTTCGGGACCAAGACCACTGGGCTGGCCCAAGCACTGCTGGAGGACTCAATCACCCCAAGAGCAAGCATCTTTGAGACCTCCTCTTTGATGCAGGCCCTTACCCTGTCAGTCACCCTGTAAGCCTTGTGCTTCTTGGGTAAGCTGTCTCCTGTATCCACATCATGGACGCACCAATCTGTGATACTAGGAACCAGGGATAACAGATCAGAAAACTGTCCCAGCTGCTGGCGGCAATCATTCTGTTGCTCAGGGGTCAAGGTGGGAGAGAGGTTAACTCCATCCACTGACCCATCTTGCTCTCTGGTGGCCAGGAGGTCAGGAAGAGGCTCAGTCTCCTCCTCCATTCCAGCATCTGTTACCAAGAGCATGCCCACTTCGGAGCTCTCCAAGTGGGGCTTAAGGCGGTTGACATGTAGGACCCTCAAGAGTTTCTTGGGAGATTGCAAGTCGACCAAATAGGTAACAGGACTCTTGCGCTCCACAACCTCAAAGGGGCCGGTCCACTTGTCCTGGAGTGCACAAGGCTCCACTGGGGCCAAGACCCATACCTTTTGTCCAGGCTGAAGCTCTACCAGAGTGGCATTCTGGTCGTACCAACGCTTCATCTCCTCCTGGCTGGTTTCCAGATTTGCCTCAGCAAGTTGCCTGAAACTCCTAGTCTGTTCCTGAAGGCCAGCATGTAGCTATATACGGTGAACAACCTTTACAACGAAACTATTACAACGCACTACCATTACAACACGGTCATTACAACACAAACCATTACAACGCATTGCGCTGGGGAGCGCTCTAGGATACGCAATAAGTTTAATTTTCTATCCAACACCTTCCCTAGTGTCCACGGGGACTGGAGTTGGAATAGAAAATTATACTTACCACTATCCAGCACCTCTAAGCGCTATGCGTTGTAAAGGTTTGCGATGTAAAAACCGCGTTGTAAAGGCAGGCGTTGTGATAGCCTGCGTTGTAATGTCATACATCCGCTATATACATTCTGGGGAGGTTTCCTGGGAGATTGCTCCCACCCTTCCTTGACCAGACTTAGAGGTCCTCTCACTGGGTGGCCATACAGGAGCTCAAAGGGGCTGAACCCTAGAGACTTTTGTGGCACCTCACGGTAAGCAAAGAGAAGGCATGGTGAGAGGATGTCCCACTTATGCCTCATGGGTTCTTCCAGACCCATAATCATGCCCTTGAGGGTACGGTTGAATCTCTCAACCAACCCATTTCCTTGGGGGTGGTAAGGTGTGGTGAACTTGTAGGTCACACCACACTCTTGCCAAAGGGATTTCGTATATACTTGGATATGAAATAGGTACCCCGGTCAGACACCACCTCTAGGGGAATCCCACTCTGGATAAAATTCCCATCAGCGCACATCCCACCACGAGGGCCGTCACTGTCCTTAGAGGGATGGCTTCCGGGTACCGGGTGGCATGGTCCACCAGGACTAGGATAAACCTGTTGCCCATGGCTGTCCTGGGGTCCAGTGGCCCAACAATGGCAATTCCCACTCGCTGGAATTGGGTACTGAGCACAGGGAATGGCTGGAGAGGAGCCTTCTGCTTCCTCCCACTCTTTCCACTTGCCTGGCAAGTCTGACAGGTCCTGCAATGAACATCTGAGCTCTTGCACATTTGGGGCCAATAAAAGTGGATGACAAGCCTTTCAAAGGTCTTGTCCTGCCCCAAATGTCCTGCCAAGGGCACATTGTGAGCCAGCCCCAGTAGGAAGGCTCCGAAGCTCTGGGGTACCACCAGCACACGGGCTGACCCAGGCTCAGCAACCTTAGGCTCTGAATACAGGAGGTCATTCTCCCAGTAAATGAAATGTGTTCCAGACTGATCACCGTTGGCCTGGTCTGCAGCCTGCTGCTGCAGACCTATGAGAGAAGGACATTCTTTCTGCGCCCTGTAGAATTGTTCCCTGGAGGGGCCTCCTTCCTGCTGCCAATCGGTCAGCTCAGGCAGGTCCCCCAGTTCAGCTATCTGTTCCCCTGTAGGTTCAGGACATCCCCCTCAAGGTCTGCTTCCTCCTGGACCGTGGGAACAACAGGGGCCGGTTTCCCGCGCCTCCTAAGCCTTCTCTCTAAGGCCGGTTCCTGGGCCTCCCTCTCAGGCTCCAGGACCTCTTGAGCACCCCTACTGGCTGCCATTGACCGGGTGGTCACGCACGCCCAGTCAGGTAGACCCACCAGCCTCAGGTGAGTGCTCTTCTCCACCTTCTCCCAAGGTGAACTCACCAAATTGTTCCCCAACAAACAGTCTACAGGAATGGCGGTTCTCACAGCTATTTGAAGAGTACCAGAGACCCCCCCCCCACTCAAAGGGAACCTGAGCTATTGGACACTGACTCTCAGTGTTGTCGGCGTTCACAACTCGGCAGAATGCATGTGGGACAACCTGCTCCTCAGACACCAGGTGATGCTTGACAGCTGTCACACGGGCTCCTGTATCTCTAAGAGACCCCACCGTTTTGCCATTAATGGTCACCCACTGCTCATATTTTTTAGTGTTACTGGGCAGTTGGCTTTCTGGGACCATATCATTGAGACCAGGGTCATCTCTGCGGGACCTTCCCCCCCTTTGGACAACCCATGCCTCACTCAGGGATACACTAGCCATCTGCCCGGGGGCTGCACTCGGGGGTGCAGGTTTACCAAACTGGCGACACTTAGGATCATTGGCAAAATGACCCAGTTCACCATGCTTGTAGCACCTTGGGGGCCCTCTTTGAACAGAGGGACCTGTCAGGGCCCCGGTCGGTTTCTGGGGTGAGGGAGGCTGAGAACCTTTTCCTTGGTTCCCTTGGGGATTACTTTGGGGCCATCTTTGGAACTCCCTCTGTTTACCCTTGTCCCCCCACTCTTCTGCTGGGGACCCTGCCCACCCTTGGCGGAGTCTCCAACTTGACCCTATTGGACCCTGGTACTGACTCAGCGGTCCGCCTCCTCAGCAAGCTTCCTAGGGTTAGTCAGCTTGCTATCAATCAGGTGCTGGCGTAGCTCAGGAAAACAATTACTAGACAAGTGCTCCCATGCAATTAAGTCAAAGAGACCTTGAAAATCATTAACTTTGCCACCCTTCACCCAACCATCCAGTGCTCTGCAGAAAAAGGTTACATACTCAACATACGTACTGTTAGCAATCTTTGTACAACCCCTGAACCTCTGTCTGTACAATTCAGGAGTTAACCCATACCTGGTCATCAAAGCTTCCTTCATGTGTGGGTAAGAATTCTGAACCTCAGAGGGCAAATCTAGCAGTGTGTCCCGCCCCTCACTAAGGAATCGCCCCCACAACCCCGCTCCCCAATCTCTCTCAGGGACCCGGTGGGAAGACATGGCTACCTCATAGGCCTTGAACGACCTCCCTATGTCGTCATTCTTAAAAAATTATTTCACCACTTCTTTTGGTATGTACACCCTAGATTCTACCTGCACTGGCGATGCGCTGCCACCAGAGGGAGGAGATTCCATACTTTTAGCTTTCAGCTCCAACTCCCTTAATTTCATTTCATGCTCCATTTGAATTCTTCTCTCTTCCAGAGCCAGCTTTTTGCTTTCCAGCTCCAGTTGCCCATACAATTTAAGTTTTGCCAACTCCATTTCATGTGCTCGGGTTTCCTTCCTGTCTGCCAACTCCTCTGGCAACAGGACTCAACCAAAATCAATGACGCTTCCTGCTGGTTCAACATCCACCACATTCTCAGGTGCCCTTGACTCAATCAAGGCC
Source organism: Lissotriton helveticus (assembly GCF_964261635.1). Taxonomy (NCBI): domain Eukaryota; kingdom Metazoa; phylum Chordata; class Amphibia; order Caudata; family Salamandridae; genus Lissotriton; species Lissotriton helveticus. The sequence continues at coordinate 21,771,854 of NC_136064.1, forward strand.
CTCAGCGCCTTCCGGTATTGGGTCTTGTTTCTACACCCAGATGCAGAAACTCCAAACTTTTTGCAGAAGCCCAACAGCTGGGCTAAGGTGTAGCTCTCTAGTCTTTCCTCTTCCCATTCTATTCCTTCAATGTCAGAGACTACAGATGCTGCCTTTTCTATGCTGTTTGGAGCAGGCATGATTTTTCTTTAAAAAAATGGAGATCTCTCAGCAAAACAAAAATCAACAAGCATTTACAATGCAATGGTCTCGGCATTATTAAAGGTAGAGCTATTGGCATTGCTCATGATTTTTTTTTTAAATCATAAATAAATGGCATTGTCATTTACATTGCCAATAGCTTAATCGTTAAATAAATGGCATTGTCATTTACAATGCCAATAGCGTCATTGTTCGCAAATGCAGGACCTATTGCATTTACACCCACACAGAGCCACACACACAAAGCCACCCACACAGCCATACAGAGCCACCCACACAGAGCCCCCCACACACACAGAGCCCCCCCACACACATAGCCCCCTCACACACACAGCCCCACACACACACACACAGAGCCCCCCACACACACACAGAGCCCCACACACACACACAGAGCCCCCCACACACACACAGCCCCCACACACACAGAGCCCCACACACACACAGAGCCCCACACACACACAGAGCCCCCCACACACACAGAGCCCCCCACACACACACAGAGCCCCCCCACACACACACAGAGCCACACACACAGACACCCAGAGCCCCACACACACACCCAGAGCCCCCCACACACACCCAGAGCCCCCCACACACACCCAGAGCCCCCCACACACACCCAGAGCCACACACACACCCAGAGCCACACACACACTCAGAGCCACACACACACACGCAGGAGAGCAAGCACAGCGAGGGGGCAGGGAAGCAAGCACAGCCAGGGGGCAGGGAAGCAAGCACAGCGAGGGGACAGGGAAGCAAGCACAGCGAGGGGGCAGGGAAACAAGCACAGCGAGGGGGCAGGGAAGCAAGCACAGCAAGGGGGCAGGGAAGCAAGCACATCCTGGGGGTGTGCCCGGACTGACCTGTGTGCGTCCTCAGATGAGCCTTCAGGTGGGAGCACTTGCCATACACCTTGCCAGAGCCTGGGTTGGGGCACTTGTGCTTCTTCTGGGGCATCTCCGGGTCGCTCCTGTCCCTTCTATGCTTGGTGTTGAGTCCTTCTGGGTGCCCTGAGCCGGTCACGGGGAGGTCGCATCTGTCCGCCGGGCTCCCCCCCCCCGCCGGGCCGGGGTTGTGCTGGTTCAGGTCTGCCGGGTCACGTCCAGCAGGGAGGCAGTGTCCCCAGCAGCCTCTCCCGAGGGCAGGGAAAAGGGATTCCCAGGTCTGGGAACTGAGGGCGGCGGGAGGATAACTCTGGGGAGGGCGTGCATCAGCGCTGCTGATGTGAATTTATTGTGTGCCCAACTCAGTGCTCCAAGGGGAGAGTGAGCCTGCACCTCCGTGACCTTGCGGGAGGCATATCGGTGCTCCGAAGTGCCCACACGGCAGAAAGAAGACGAGACCTGCAGCCGATAAAGGGAGCAGACATGGGGGCGGGTACGGAGGGGGCGACGGAAGCTCCACGGAGGGAGTGGGGGCGGGGGGCAAAGGACCAGGAGAGGAGAGTAGGGCACAGAGCCATGCTTGGTGGGGAACGGGTATCTTCCCAGGTCCTTAATGGTGTGCCATGGAGCGCTACTTGTGTGTTTGCCGGTGTACTGCGAGCTGGAGTTTGTTTTAATCTTGACTAAAAGGGGTCTTGTCATGGTTGAGGTTGAGCCGGTTCTTGGTGCTACAAGTTGCATTTAATGTCATGCAGTTTTTGTTAGACTTGCAGTGACCTTGAAGTACAGGACAATTTTATGTAGTGAGCTTGTGTATGGAAATGCTCACTGTAATTGTCTAGTACACCTTGTAAGGCCTTTATGTTTATATTACATATGATGGTAGCCTTGTAGGTCCCTGTTTTTACCAGCACAGGAATTAAAGGAACCCTTGCCGACTGTGGACATGACAGGCATCGACACTGCCCGCAAGGAATTTAAGACAACTTAGTGAAGTTCATGACGACTGATTCATGAATAGGGAGTTCCAATCCGCGGTGTGCAAAACTAAATGGCTCACTTTGAGGCTGGTAATGGGGCTATGGACAAGGTCAGTGGGGCCAGGGTGGCTAGGCTTGTTTCAACCAGGATGGAGTTTGAAGTGTTGCTTCTGTGCAGGAGTGTGTTTTTCCCCATATCATGGTCTAGAGCGAGATTACCAGTTGCAGAGCAGGCAGCAATCCTTTTTTTTTTTTTTTTTGACGGATACGAATGCTCATCTAAAACATATTCTGTGCCTTACAAACAGGGTATGTAACAACAGCTCATCTATAGCATATAATAAGGGATGTCAGCTTAAAATGTACGCTGAGTAATGAAAGCCTTCCTAAAACACAGTCTGCTAATGCATGTCAACTCAAAATGCATGACGTGCAATGACAGCCTGTAGTGTAGTTCCTATATTCCCAATAGGCCCTGCGCATTGGAATAATATACACAGCAGTGTAGACGTAGCACTGAGGTCATCTAGGTCTCTACTGACTATATTAGACCTAATTAGGTTTGCCAGCTAGCTCAGAGGTCACTAGAAACTTTCTCGAATGTTCAGGAAAGAGTTAACTCTCCGGATTTAGACAAGAAGAGATTAGCTTCTGACAACCGCATAAACATGGCAACTTTGCTCCCTCAGGATAAAGAGTATATCTCTAGAGTCGTGTGAAAACAATAGACAACTATTTTACTCAGTCTATTGTGCATACTTGGTTTCACCAGAGTGCAGAGAAATAGAGAGACGGGCGTTTTCAATAAAAGGTGATATTTATTGAGCAGTCTTCTTTCTCATGCAAGAGAAATTAATTGCCACAATTGCAATACGTATCATGAAGTAAAGTGCGTACAGTAAAAGGAGTATTATGAAATAATACTGTAAAAGCATTGATATGGTTTCTTAGCCATATGATACTTTAAAATGGATAAAATATATACAGACATAAAAACATTGACTAACGTACTTAACTGGTGCTTCTAATATACACCTACCCCGGTGTACCTGACCTAAGCCTAATACGTGGGAAGGAGTAAGTAAGTTGCAGTTTAAGTTAAGTTGGTTTTTGCCAAGAATCTGAATCAAGAAATCTCTTAAGGGTTTAGTCAGCTCCGTACCTTGGTTCTAGAATGTAGGAGGTCTTGTATCTCTCTCTCAGGACTCGATCTCCCAGCAACCCGCAAGGGTGACTGGAAACACCAGAGCTGGATTTCTCGGCAGGAGAAAAGACAGCGTCTCTCTCAGTGCGTCAAGGGAGGGTCGGCTTCCTTCGGCTCTCGCATCAGCTGGGCATCGGGCAAGTAGATAGCCGCTCTGCTCCAAACCACTGTGTGTTTGCTTAAGGCAACTTTGGTATATTTATACCTGAAAGGTGCCGTGTTTGACGTAAGGTTGGACATAAGACGTCACTAAGAACTAAGAGTTCTTTCTGGACTCCAGGAGTTCTTGTGCAAATCAAAACAAAAGCAGGGGGAATTCCCAGGCTGCTGGAGGCTTGGTTTGTTTAAAGAACGCGTTGTACTTTCTAGGAGTCTATGGGAGTAGCCTTGCCGTATTTAGACTGCATGGGCTATGACTAGATATGGAAATGATTCCTATGCCTTTATTAGGATATCTTTTGTTATAACCACATAAGGGCATGAATCGGGGATATCTAATTAGGGTCCTAGATAGATTCACAACACCCACTCCACGTATTATGTCAATCATTACTAAATACTAAGCAATACTAAACATATAACGATGCATGTGTTTTCCAACCCACCCCAAAATACATGAATTGCATTTGAAATGGTGTATGGTATATACACGAAAATGAGTATTGGTACTGTACGTTTTTCAAGCAGTTGTATCATTCAGTTAAATGCATATATAAATGGCTGAATGATTTGCGAAAATTACACATGAAATGGCTCTAAATACAGAAAAGAAGGTCGAGACCATTTCATCACATATTTATATAATACTGTACATGTGCTAGAGGCTGAGGTAAAATATTGTCTCTAGAAGCTCTGTTCTTTAAGAATAGTTCTACTTTAAGCAGATTACTGTGTGCCAAAAAAAAAGAAGTAAATATTTTGGAAATGGAAAAAAAATAATTTCTCTTTCAGGGGAAAAAATAGTTCCAAATGTTTTCAGTAGTTTTTTTTATCAAAATTGAAGGCCACATTCAGAGTTCAGGGAACGCTGTGTGCTCGTTGCTTAAAAAGTTATTCTTTTTGTTCAGAGGAGAACATCATTTCAGACAGGCTTGCGAAAAATTGGTCTACAACATCAGGTGAAAGTTCGACCAGATTTGAAAAGCTGAAACAGTGCATATGAGAGAATGATTGCTATCATCGATGTCTGGATCAGCAATGCTCTCAGAAGGTTGTACCTGTTTGGTGCTGCTTTCCTCTCGTACTTCACCGCCACCTACTTGTAATGGTAAAGTCTCAAGGAATGCCGTCATCAGAATAGGTAGCCGCTGGGGACAACACGTTGCATGAGTCGTTACCTGACCTAGCAAAGTATCGATATCCATTGGTACTGCTGATGGTAGTGTAAGACAGACGTCCAACACACATTCTTCTCCGCATAGCAGACATCGAAGCACAGGTAAGATGCAATCTTGCCAGATTGGTCTGAATGAAAGAAACCAAGTTTGATTCAGATCTCTTAGCCGGGCTAATCCGAGGACTCTAGTGATTCGGTATCGGTAGCGTACTGCTAGGATCGTTTCTTAAATTGTAGCTGGAGTTTTGTCTGTGGCTTGGCTTGCCATATCGGAGCAGAAGGATCAAAAATAAAATTCCTGCTACGAGTCCCAAAAGAAGAGGCAGGCCGCCGAAAAAGGAATGCGCAAAATTCGGGAAAATGCCCAGAACAGTTTCAATGGGTGCTAACAGTCCCGAAAAAATTGTCTTAAATACATGTGCGATTCCACTGGTATCAGACATGTTTAAAATTTGACCTAATATTTCTACGAAATGCAGGGGGCAATTTGTAGTTAATAGGGAATGTATCTCTGCCGCTGTCCTTGCAACTTGCAGATCATACGTCTCTTTGGACGAGGTTAAAGGCACAGTTGTCTGTAAAAGAATAGACTTCATTCTGCTTAAAGTATCAATTCGAATAGAAGAGATATTCAAAGAAGGCCATATTGCCGCCTCCATGTCTGGATTGCTGTTTGGATATAATACTTGCATACAGCAAGTGACCATGGAAGTAACGCTCAAGAGATAGGCTTTTCCTGGCACCATGCCACAACAGCTGTGGTCACTTATTAGAACATAACTGCCGTTGGAAAGGTGTCTGAAAAATGGCTCTATCTGTGTTGCAGGAGTGCCGTGCAGGTGACATGAAAGGTTATTTGATGAACCTTCGCAGGCTCCATGCAAGTTAATACCTTGACACAGAAGTGTACCGCTTAGTGATTTTTTACTATTTTTATCCACTAAGAAATACCTCTCTTTTCCCTTCACTATAACATTTGTGTGTATAAGGTAAATTCCATGTTGACTTGATGTATCCTTTACCCAACCTTTCATACAGGCCTGCTGGTATATATTTTTGCAATACTTAAGCTGGAAAGTTGTTATTGGGATTGTAATCGTTCCATGTATTATCCATTCAATGACAGGTCTCTCTGACATTGTCAATGGTAATCTCTCAAGTTTTTCAATGCTCAGAATCGTATAGTCTGCTCCCTTTTGTGTCAAACTGATTGGTTTATCAGTAAGGTTAAAGATAGAAAGTAATGACGTTATGTTGATTAGACGCCATGGCACGTAACCTGAACGCAGGTTTTGCAACGTCCAGCCAAGTTGTACAATAGAACGCAATTGGGACTGACCATGTTGTAACATTAGTAAGTCCTGCTCTATTATATCAATAGCAGATGATACAATGCTGTCCAGTGAATCTATTCTGGAGGACAGAGTCGTTAACCCATTGTCCACTACAGAAAGGGATCTTTCCAAATTCATACGATCAATTTCTCGTATTTTTTCTGCTGTTTCAATTTGCGTCACTTTCCAAGCTTCGTTATAATCAGCGTATATACCGGCATATATGAAACGTTTTTGACGCTGTTTACGTGGTCCCAGTATGAAATCACGCAAGTCAGCACCGTCTTTAAGTAGTGTCAAGTGTTGCTTAATTTCTGCCAGTGTGGATTTCTGTAGCCATTCGAGGCATAGTTTCCCTACACTGTATGTTGTAACTATCCCTGGATGTTGTCTCTGAGAATATCTTGGGTCTGGCCTGGTCTGTTTAAACCCCTGTGTTTTGTTCAGGAATCTATCTTGACAGTTATTTGTGTCTGTGGGCCAGATCAACCATTTTCTCCAATCAGGATGTGTTCTGTTTTGGTGTAAAATATGGGATACGTCGATCTCCACATCTGTAGTGCTATTACTATCAGGCATGGGCTTCGGAATAGACGGTTTGTTTAAGTCTTTAATCTTGGCTAAACCATGACAGGTTGTCTGTTGAATGGTGTTATTCAAGAATATTATTTGTTCTGGGATCATGCAGGCTCTAAATAATGCTTCTAAACCTTGTACCTGCCAGTCTTTTGAACCCCAGATGGTTTTTGTTTCAATGTTGTTTTTCCAAACTTCAAAACCAAATGTGGACATTTTTTCATAAAATGTTTTTGAATATATCAATTCAGTATTTGTCAACATTGTTTTCATTCCTGTCTTATTTAACATTTTGAAATAAAATGTTTCTGCATCACTTGTGTTAAACCCTGAGAAGTATAGGAATTTCTTAAAAAATGTTTTCGAGCTGCCTTTTGGCGATGTTGCACAATGTTCCCATTGATTATAATTAAAAACATTTCTAGGTTGAGCAGATTTATGCAAATAGTGATGACCATAATGATTATAACAGTACATTTCTTCATAATTTGATGAACCCTGCAAGTAATCATGTTCTATAAATTTGGCTGACATTACTAAATCTGACATCATATTATTAATATTTTCAAAGTCCCAATCATCAGAGAAAGTACTTGGTGTCACAAAGTCACTTAAGGAAACCTTAAATTGATGTGGATATTTCAAGAGCTCAATTGGGCCATAGATTTCATAATCCGTTTTGTCCCATGCTACCCCACCGGGTATTGGATTGGCTGTGATGTTCACTGATGACAGTTCTCTTTTCTCGATGTGAGAGGATCTGTGAGGCTTTAGGACCAAGTTGATGTTCTGGCTTGCTGTGTCCATTGTACTATATTTTCCATCAATAAATCTACCCAAACATAAAACCATGATGAGCCAAAGCAGGAGGAAAAGTACACCTAACACAATCCAAAATTCAATCCATGGTGAAATCAGATAAGTTTCTTTTAGTTGATGAAAAAGTTCAGTCATTTTTTCTTTGAAAGTTTTTGTTGCTGGCGTTTCTTCATGTTCACTTGGATCATCAGAAAAGTCATTGAAATTGATGAAGTAGCCAGATGCAGTTCTGTCAATTGTTGGAATTGCTTCCGGATTCTCATTTGTCTTTGCATTTTTCTTTGTTTCATTAGCATAGTCTGAGGCTACATCGTTGTAGACTGGTGTTTCTTGACAAACTGTTGCAATTTGTGTTTCAAGAGGCACAAGTTCCATGGCTTTGTTGCATAGTCCTTTTTTGTTCACTGCAGGTTTATCAAAAGTGATTAGTCTCTCAGTTTGAACCTCTTGGATTGTAGCAAGATTTGGTCTTCTGCTACTTCTTGGGAGTCCACTGGGCCTTCTACCTATTATTGGCCACATGATTGTGGTTTTACCAGGTCGATGGATACAACTCTGTTCTCCTTTTTACCAGCAAGGGGCGGTAGTACTACTTATCTTGTTCCGCTGACAGCTAAGACAGGTACTGCTTTTCTGTAAGAAGGCCCAAATTCCTTCTTCACCACGATCTTCTCTCTGACTAGATCCCCAATCTTTGGAATCCAGACAGGCCTTGCTGGGACAGGTGGTTTCTCTTCAGTGGCTGTTGGCTTTAACTTTATATTACTCAGACTTCTTCTTGTTTCATTTAAGTCCTGTAAAACAGCCAAACGATCTTTGATATCAAAGGCTTTGTCTTCTACCACTGAAGTCTGACAATCTAAGTCCTGAATGTGCATTCTAGTGCCGAACAATAGTTCGTAAGGAGTGATACCTTTTAGAGAATTTCTTGGCAGATTGTTAAGACTATGTTGGACACTTGTTAAATGTTTGACCCACCCATCACCCAAACCTAATACCCTCACCGTTATAGATTGCTTTATGTCCCGGTTTTTTCTTTCCACTACCGCATTTTCCTCAGGATGGAAGGGAGTACCGCAGTGCAATGCCCATGCTGGTCATGGCCTCTTTTTAAGCTCGAGAGCTAAACGCAGGACCCTGGTCAGAATGCCCCTGACGACCGCACCGAGCCGCTTATCATTGTAGATTCAATTACATGATACGAAGCCGTTCTCAAGGCTCCCGGTCTCCTTAGACAATCCCCCTCGAGGCAAAGAATCTACGGCCGCCATCTTGGAACGGGGCCTGGACAGCGCTTTAGTGGCTGGGCGATTTGGGCCCTCCCGCTATAAAAGAGCCTGTCATTGTCCTTCCCCAGATAATTGATTGCAATTACTCCTGAGGCGGAAGCCGGGAGGTTAGAACTTCAGAAACAGAAAAATTGTTATTTTTATGCACTGCACTTTATCATAGCATAGCGCTTTTTAAAAAATCGGCATAATTGCTTTTTATAGTGTTGTAGTGTAACTTGTGTAAACTGCCCCTGATGACCGCACCGAGCCGCTTATCATTGTAGATTCAATTACATGATACAAAGCCGTTCTCAAGGCTCCCGGTCTCCTTAGACAATCCCCCTCGAGGCAAAGAATCTACGGCCGCCATCTTGGAACGGGGCCTGGACAGCGCTCTAGTGGCTGGGCGATTTGGGCCCTCCCACTATAAAATGGAGTCCTCCTGCCGTCCACGCAGCGGGCGGGCGCGCCGATGGCGTGCCGGAGGCGCGCCAGAGGCAAGCCCGTCTGGGCCCGTCCGGGCCGGGCCGGGCACAGGGCCACCCACCATGCCCTTTTCTCGAAGTCATCGAATCAAACATTCACGTGACTACCTTCTACAATTCTGCACAGCCGCCTCAACCCCTATCCCACCACCCTCGCTTCAGGGTGAGTCTTCATGGAAAACCAATCGCCACCCACCAAACCCGGTTAGCCTCGCTCTGCTGAACTGTAGATCTGCATCCAAACATTCTCTAGAGATCAAATTACTGATCCAAGACATTAAATTAGATATACTTTTCCTCACGGAAACTTGGTTGACGTCTCATTCCGAGGCTGATATTGTCAATATGCTACCCCACGGCTACCTTGTACAGCACCAGAACAGAAGGAAGGGAAAAGGAGGTGGTCTAGCGATTGTATACAGAAACACCTTCGTATGCAGGCTACAAGAGGGTGGAATCGAAGACTGCGAAAGCGTCCACTTTTCCCTCCAAATAACCCCTAATAAATCCCTTTCGGGTACTCTCATATACCGACCACCCGGCAGTCTAGGAAATTTTGTCAGGTCATTGCTAGAATCCACATTCTCCTCCTGTACCTCGACTTCCAATTTTATCTTGCTTGGAGATTTAAATCTCCATTTCGAGGACTGCACAGACAAAATAGCAGGGGATCTCATTTCAGAATTAAAGGCACTTGACCTTCACCTACTAAACTCAGAGGCAACACATACCAAGGGTCACCTTTTAGACCCTCTCTTCGCCAACCTCTCTAAAATAGAAATCCTACCCTCACTCCCCCTTCCATGGTCTGATCACTCCCTCATCCCATTTACTTGGCAAACTATTTTACACACTCCCCAAACCCCGATCTCCAGAGAACAGGATAGAATATGGTCCAGACTCTCATTTGAGCGCTGGACCCAGGAATTAACACTTTCTGCCCCTCCCGCAGACCCTGACCCTGTAAAAGCAGATGAAAACTTCACTAGATGGCTCACCTCCACTCTGGATGCAGTCGCTCCCAAGAAAAATCTAAAGAAAAAAAGTAAGACCTTCAAATCCCCATGGTACTCACAAGAACTAAGGAACCTTAGAAAAATTTGTAAAATCCAAGAGCGGAAATGGAGGAAAAAATGGGACCCCCTCATCAAGGAAGAATACAAAAAAGCAATGAGGACCTATAAATCAGCCCAAAAATCAGCCCAGGCTTCCTTCTTTGAAGAAAAAATTAAAGCTGCATCTAACTTACAAAATAGTCAAAGAGCTACTTAAAATTCCCAATCCCCCTTTAACCCAGCAACCCACAGTCGCTAGATGCAACCAAGTAGCATCTTTCTTTCAAAATAAAATTGCTAACATCTTACAAACCATCCAACATAAAGCTGATAATAACCTCCCTGCCGCCTTGTTACCGCCCACAACTGGCCCGACTCTAGATAGTTTCAACCAGCTGTCCAATGAAGACTTTCTGAAAGCTCTTTCAGACATGAAAAGTGGCTCACCTAATGACCCAGCCCCCATCCGTATCCTCAAACAAGTCGGACCTACCATCTCACATCTAGCCACCAACCTTATTAATGCTTCTCTCAGCCAAGGAGTGGTCCCTCCTAATTGGAAACACGCAATAGTTAAAGCTTTACAGAAAAAAACAGGCCACGATCCTTCAGATCTTTCCAACCTTCGCCCAATCTCTCTCTTACCAGGCATAAGTAAGATTGCAGAGAAGGTGGTCAACCAGCAATTGTGGGCTTTCCTTGAATCCAACAATCTCCTTTGCCCCTCGCAAACAGGTTTTCGTCCTGGTCAGGGGACCGAGACCGCTCTTCTGAAAGTGGTCGAGGAAGCCAGATGCATCTTGGATTCAGGAGGATCGGTTTTACTAATCCTCCTGGATCTAAGCGCTGCATTTGACACGGTGGACCATAAGATCCTGATCCAGCGACTACTTGGCCTAGGAGTGAGGGACACGGCACTTTGTTGGCTTTCTTCCTTCCTTAAGGACAGAACCTTTCAGGTCTGTGAAGGGAATATGCGATCGGACTTTCCCCCCCTCCAGTGTGGGGTTCCCCAGTGCTCTTCATTGAGCTCTACACTTTTTAACACATACATGGCCCCCCTGGAGGATGTGGTTACTCCCTTCAGGATAAAAGCCGTCACATACGCTGATGACACCCAAATGGTTGTATCATTCTCCTTAGAAGGTGACAAACTCAAAAACCTCCATGACTGTCTTGAAGGAATCCATAACTGGATGTCTAACTCAAACCTTAAACTAAATGGCTCTAAAACCGAGCTCATGCTGCTGGGACACCAAATGTCATCTCCCCCGACCGCCATGTGGCCATCATGCTTAGGACCCCTCCCACAACCCAAGACTGAACTTAAAAGTCTTGGCTTCTGGCTGGAACAAGACCTTTCTTTGAAAACGCAGGCAAAAAAAACAGCTGGTACCTGTGTGGGCTTACTCCGTTCAACCAGGAAGATTCTTCCATTACTCCCCGCACAATCACAAAAAATGCTCATTCAAGGTCTAATCTTATCAAGATTAGACTACAGCAACGCTCTCTTCTTAGCGGCCCCAGAATCCACTATCAATGTTCTTCAGAGAACACAAAATGCCGCTGCAAGGATTCTGACTGGTATCCCCCGCAGAGCATCAGCCAAACCTGCCCTAAAGGCACTCCACTGGCTGCCGATCCGTGAAAGGGTCAAATTCAAGGCCTTTTGTACCACCCACAGAGCTATGCAAAATCAAGGGCCCCCGATGCTTAAGTCCATGCTGTTCCCATACAAACCCAACAGGTCCCTACGTTCCTCCCAAGGTAACCTGGCTACTGTCCACAGAGTCAAAAAAGCCCGCACTGGAGGGCGTCGCTTTTCGGTAACAGCTGCAACCCTATGGAACGCCTTGCCAACCCAGCTACGTGCCGAACCTAACCATATGAAATTCCGGAAGCTACTTAAAACCCACCTTTTCCCGCAATAACCCTTCCCTTTACTCCTCTGTTTCTCCCCTCAGTTGTTAATGCAATCCCAGCGCTGGGACGCCTCCGGGCAGCCATGCGCTATAGAAATCCCATTTTCATTTAATTTAATTTAATTTAATTTCATTTCATTTCAATGTAGCATGCCAATTGTGTATGTGCCGATAAGACTCGCAAATCTTTTATAACAGTTCTGGCGTCAGCCGAGCGCTGGGGCCTGCATTTTAAGTGACTTTAGTCTTAATATTTATGGGAACGCATTCCTCGACTGGATTTTTGCGTATAGATAGCCTGATGCTTTCTAATAAAGGAGTCCTGGCAGTAGTCTGGCCCGGTTCACAACTGCGATCTCTGTCGCAGTCTGGACAGTCCTTTGCAAATTTGTAATTTTGCGGGCTCATCCCCGGCCACCAGTATTCTGATTGTAATTCTTTTAGAGATTTCACGATCTCTTGGTGCCTTAGACCCAATCCCATGTGTGCATCTTCAATCAAGAAGACTCTCCTGTTCGTGTTTGGAATTACTCTATCCCCCACTCCAGGGATTTGAGCAAAAGGAACGGAGTTTGCATCTATTATGTATGTATGATTGAGTGGATAGCCGAGAGGTAATGCTGCATAATCGCCTTTTAATGAGGCTTTTACTGCCAGCATGGGTTCTCCGTCTATGTGTTTTTTAGAACGCTTTTTTGTGGCTACGGAAGCCGGTCGAACCGCTTCCGTTGTGGCTCTGTCAGCCAATGAATTCCCTGCAACGTGAACGCCATCACGTTGATGACTCAGTGTATGGATCACGTGAGTCTTTTGTAGTTCTTTCTGTAAAAGAACTACTTGTTCCCAGAGCTTTTTATGCTTTATTGTGGCACCTGTGTCATCTTTGTAACCGTTTTTGATCCATGTCTGCATGTCATTATTGTAAGACCTGACGCAGAAATGCGAATCACACACTATTAGTGTGGGGAATTCGCGATCGGCATTTTCAAGCGCCATCTTTAAAGATCTTATTTCAGCTCGCTGAGCTGAACAGTTTCTGAGTGATTCAGTTTTGGTGATTATCGGTCTGAATTTACCAAAGCGCCAGCGACCTTTAACAATCGCGCACGCTGCATTGTAGGATTTTTTATCCACATCGTAGTTTTGTGCAAATCTATCCATGTAGATTACACAGTTATACTGTTCGTGAGGCAGAATTTCGATTGGCAGAGGATATTCTTCTTCATATTCTAGATATTCTAGGGCCCGATGTAGGTAGGCATTTACCGGTCGGTAACGGCCGAATTTGTCCGTTACCGACCGGTAAATGCCTTTTCCAATGTAGGGGGCATGTACTTACAGATTCGGTATTTTTACCGAATCTGCATTTACCGAATCGGTAAAATTACCGAATTGGTAAATACAGACTCGGTAAAAATACCGAATCTGTAAATGCAGATGTAGGTGGCGCTTTAAACAGTGCAAAAGGGCCCTAAGAATTCATTATTTACCATGTAATACTATTGCATGGTAAATAACGAATTCAGGTGTACACCTGTGCCATGTGACACACAAACATGCCCTTAGGGCATGTATGTGTGTCACATGGCACACAAGCCTAACATTGGGGTGCTACAGGGTGTCAAAGTGACACCCCGTTCCCCCTGGCAGGATTCGGTATTTACCGATTCGGTAATTACCGAATCGGTATTTGCCATTGATTCCTATGGGCTTCAAGGCCCATAGGAATCAATGGCAAATACCGATTCAGTATTTACCGAATCGGTAAATACCGAATCTTACAGATTCGGTAATTGAAAAAGAAAAATTACCTACATCTGCCTACTTCCAATTTACCTACTCTTAAATACCAAATCGGTATGATTCGATATTTAAGAGTAGGTAAATCGAGATTACCTACATCGGGCCCCTAGTTTTTTAATTTTCGGGTCAAAAGCGTGTTTCCCGTCTTCCGCAGCAAAATAATTTTCCCATTGTTTCCATTTTGGATCTAATGCCACACTTTTCAGATTGCATGGTCTTGTTACAGCCTCCAGGGCTGATTCTGCTGTTAATACAGATATGTTTCTCCCTTGGACTAGGGCTCTTTCTTTTGCTACAGCAGTTTGAACCACAGTTAGAATTTTTTCAGTAGAACTGAATTTCATTTCAGCTTGTGTGTACAAGTGTGATTTATAAGCTATTGGTACCGTTTCTCCCTCATTAGAGGTCAGGTACGTGAATCCGCATCTTCCTGGGATGACTCGGATTACGAGGTTGCGTATGTTTTCGCGAGTTTGCAGTTTTGTTTTAGTTAACATGTATGTCTGTAATGATCTTAAAAATCTCTGTGTGTTTCTGAGTCCAATTGATTGGTTTGAAATCAGGTTTTATTAATTCATAGAGAGGTTTAACCCTCTCTGCATAATTTAGAATGTATGTTCTTCCGAAATTCAGGAAACCTAGAATTGATTGTAAGTTCTTCAGCGTTTTAGGTGCTTGGAGTACAGCACACTTCTCTAAGAAGTTGTCTGCTAGGCTTTTGCCTTCACTTGATAATTCATATCCTAAAAACAGGACAGTTAGATTGGAAATTCGTGATTTCTTAAAGTTGAATTTATACCCTTCAGCTGCGAACCCAAGTATTATGGTGTTCACTCTTTTTAAGTGAGTCTCCAGGTCATCGTCTGTAAGATAGATGTCATCGACATATGATAATGTCATACATTTGTAGTAACTTTGTTACTCTTGCTGAGAATAATCCTGGGCTATTCTTGAATCCCTGTGGGAGTCGACAGAATTGTTTTTGGGACCCCATGCAGGAGAAAGCGGTCAAATACCTACTTTCAGGTGCAATGTTTTGACAAAAGAAACCATTTGAGATATCTAATGTTGTATTATATTTTTTGCACACAATGTTATTCATTAGTGCTGCACTGTGTGAGTTTTGTACTGCAAATGTTTTGCAACAGCAGTTTAAGTGTCTGTAGTTCAAAACTAGACAATATGAGTTGTCTGGCTTGGAGACAGGAAACAAAGGATTGTTCATTTGTGAGGTGCATATTTCAATCACCCCCTGATATTCAAGTTGATCTAAAATCTCCCTGACTTGTTTTTTAGCTTCTTGCTTAACAGGATACTGCCTTTGGGCAGTAGGTTGATTTTTTAACTGTATTTTATGGTGAGGAGAATCCTCATCCCATCCTACATGAGCAAGAAAATGGGCAGGAGCTTGGGCTACTGCCCATTTTCTTGCAAATGTGTATTTTTAACGAATTGGAATATGATTTGAGAAGGCAGGCATAATCATTTCTTCGCCATGAGGGCACTCTCTGACAAACTCTGGTGGCCAGTCTTTCTCAGCTAACAGGATGTCATAGCCTTTTGAAAGGTTATCCCAAAAGAGGCCCTTTATTTTCCTAGTTTTATCCCCCTCTATACGCAATGTTATTTCGTATAATTTATGGGGTTTGCTAACTCTGGTGTGTGCAGTTTCCACCTGAATGTATTCATTCGTGTCCACTGTCTCCAGAAGATTCATCAGGATCTTGCGAGCTATGGTTACTTCTGCTGCGCTGTCTAGCACTGTCTGTGCCCACTCTCCGTTTTTCAGTTGTGTCCTCAGAATCCTCGGCATGTTTTATTTTAATACTAGCTACCTTCTTCTTTGGAAATTGTAATTTTTTACTTTGATGAGCAGGTTCCTTGTCTTTGGACTTGCTCTTCTTTGTGTTCTGACCGTCCTCTTCTTTCCGATTTCTGTGAGGAAGTCTGAAAAGATCGAGAGGGACGTGTATCAATATCTTGATATCTGTCAGGTTTTCTTAATTCATCCCTATCTCTAAGGTTGTATCTTTTCTCAGAGGGCTCCCTGAGGGGAGACTTGCCTCCTCGTTCTGCAGATCTGTCTCTTCGTTGAGGAGACCTTCCTCTGGACTGGAATCGTTTTTCCCTGGGAGTGAATTGTTTATTTCCCTCCCAACTATTTTTAGGAGTGTTTAGATTATTTTTAATAAATGTTTTTTCAGGATTTTCAAGTAGTTGGGGCTTTACTGGTTTCCCACCCAAACTATCTCTACCTAGTTCTTCATAGGATTTTTCTATAATTCTGGCAAGTTCAAAAGGTTGTTCTGCTATATCTGTTTCCTTCAATTTCTGGAGGTATGTTATATCGTCCATTGCCAATTGAACTAATTCTCTGTATGCCTTTGTTAATTCTTTTAGTTTAACTAAAAGTTCTTCACTTGACATCTTTTCAATATCGGGATGTGGTGTGTAGCTGGCTAGAATCGGCCACGTGGCTCCTGGTCTACCTAGTGGACCTAGCCTGGTGATGTGATTTTGATGTTTTAGGGCGCCATTAAACCAGAGCAGGTGCTCTTGGTAAGTTAGTGGGATTTCAACGTCCTCGAAAGGAGCGTATTCATCCGGAGTTTCCCCTATTTTGTAATTGTGGAATTCGTGTGTCGCAGCGTGTGCTGCTGGAAAATGTATCCATGAATAGAATACCTCTGTCTGCCTATATTCATGTGCCTCTACCACGAATATGACTGTACCACCTCGTGATGATACTCCATTTTCTATAAGTTTTTTAGTTATAGTTTTTCTTACATTTACTGGAATGATTATAGCATTCGGGTCATTTTGTTGGAGACTTGTGTCATCCGCTAGGAGTTGAGCTGCTAATCTAGCTTCCTCCCTTTCGTCTTCACTTTCTGTCATTTTTACTAACAGAAAGTTTTTGTTGCAGATCAAGTTTAAAGGGAAACAAAGAATAGTTGCACAATATTTTGGAACACTGTATCCTTCAACGTTGACTAAAAAAAAAACTAATACATAGGAATCTCTTCCTACTAAGTTCCGGCGGATATTAACCTTTTACCCACTCCAGACGTCTTTTGGAGTATTTACGGGAAAAAGGGGTCTGTGTGAAAAAGCACAACTGAGTTACTCTAATGTCTTGCGTTAGATTATCGCCTTACCAAACGTTGGGCGCCATGTAGTGTAGTTCCTATATTCCCAATAGGCTCTGCGCATTGGAATAATATAAACAGCAGTGTAGACGTAGGACTGAGGTCATCTAGGTCTCTACTGACTATATTAGACTTAAGTAGGTTTGCCAGCTAGCTCAGAGGTCGCTAGAAACTTTCGCGAATGTTCAGGAAAGAGTTAACTCTCTAAACTGAAAATTGCAAGGTGCAGAATGACAACGCGTCCATGAAACGCTCTCGTCTGCGCAAACAAGACATATGCAATGTATAACTACAGTACCTGATGCGAGATGCAATGTGAATCTCCAAAGAGCAGCTGTGAGACGTGATGTGCCGCTTGTCAACTGGGGAAGGGGTATCTTCCCAGGTCTGGGAAATGAGGGCGGCGGGAGGATAACTCTGGGCAGGGCGTGCATCGGCGCAGGGGGGATTGGTGCTGCATGAGTCCTGGTCGGTCGGTTTCAATGGAGGCACCCCTTTGCCAATCACTGTGTCGGGGAACGAAGGCAGGACTCCCCCCCCCACTGCCGCAGGCAGAAAATCCGTGTATGTGGCAGAATGACAGAGTCCGGCCAGTGCACAAGACAGGTTGGCCGGTGGCGTGAGCTGTGTTATGGGGAAGCCCGGGTGTGAGCCTCCCTACACGGCATGAGTACTGATCCAAAGCCTGCTGCTCCCGTCCCACCCCGTGGTAGTCTCTACCGGCACCCCACCACAAAGCAGCTGGGTCGCAGGGACAGGGGGGCTGCTGGGGGCCATTGCAGGGTAAACTCACCGCCTCTCCAGTCACAGTGCACAGTACGTTCCCACAATCCCCAGTCACCAGATCTCCTCCCCTCCGACTCGGGGACTCCCCGAAGCCGTTTCCGCATCGCAATGTCTCCCATGCAATCCAGGGCAAAGGCGGCAGTCCGGCATCGGTGGGTTCAGTCGCGGGGATCGTCGGCCAGCACTAAAGGAGGGGCGTAACACCGGCACTCATGATCCTCACCGGCAGGGAGCCTGGGGCCTCGGTGACCTAAAACCTCCGGGAGGACACAACGGGAATGAGGACACGGACAGCAGGAGGGGGGCAGGAGCAAAGATACGGACAGCGGGAGGGAGGCAGGATACAACGGTAATGAGGACACGGACATCGGAAGGGGGGCAGGAACAAAGACACGAACAGTGGGAGGGGGCGGGAACGAGGACAGCGGGAGCGGGTGACCTCATCTTAACGAGCAGCAAAAGGGCGGCTGAAAATTTCATAATCGGGGGCGTGTTCTGGCATTCTGAGTGACGGATGACGTCACAGGTCGAAAGAACGCAAAAAACACACCCCCGAATGCGAAAGAGATGGGGCTTGAATTGAGTGATGCCCCTCTACTCCAATGGCTGGCCTCAGTTTAGGAAGCCAGCCAATGGAGGAGAGAGGAGGGGTCAAGCCCCCATACTAGAAATCATTAAATCTCCTCCGGGAGACTGCGCAAGCGCAGCCTTCGGTCCTCGACCTAAAAAGTATGTGGCTGCGTTATGGTCTGAACTCACTACGTGGTGTTCACCAATCACTGTACATGAATCACAAATGCAAATTCAGAATCCTCACCGCTGACCACCAATGTTAGAATTGGTGGTCTCTGGTTGGCATAGGTAAGTACTTGTGACAAGCAGGGACCCTCTCCTCTGGTCAGGACAAGGGGATTACCCTCTAAAATAACCCCTGCTCACCCTCTAGGTAGTGTGGCGCGAGCAGACCAGGCTTATCTCAGAGCGTCATGGGTTAAGCATTTGTAAACACATACAGTAACTCAGGGATAACACCACAAAAGGATACCACACTAGGTTTATATCAAAAATAGTTGTCTTATATAAGGCTTAGCACAAGATCCAATAACGGCAGTAAAATGACCACAGTACTATTTAGGGATTAAGAGTTCTTAAAAAGGCGTATTTTCTTTTTCTGTGCACTTCGCGCACTCTTGTCCGACCCTCATGATGTTGAAAACAATGTCTAATAGGACTGAACAGGCGCTGCGGACTTTCCGGTCCGAGGCGTATACACAGGGGGTGTGAGTCGTGTTGACAGTACCTTTAGGTGCGAGGAGTCCGGCTCGGACGATGCGTCGAAGAAGTGACGGCGGACCCGGAGCGTTGACGGCCCCTCTGCGATGTGATCCCGGCTTGTTGCGGCGTCTCTGTGCGAGGCGTAGAGTGGGGGCCACGAAGAGCGAGGTGGACGGTCCGAATCCTGAAGCGTTCACAGTGCGATGCGGTGTTCGAGCCGTACCTTCACTAGCGGGGCTGTTTGTTCGTCACGGACAGCGCGGTACAAGGCGGCCGGTATGCTGCGGCGTACGAGCCGTACTCAGCCTTGCGGTGCGATCAAATCCCCAGCGTTTAGCGGTGGAGACAGCGAGCAGTGCGGCTCAAAGGGGGGAGGGTGAAGCAGTGTGCGGGCGGCCTTTCTTCCGGCAGTGCGAGCTATGGCTCGTAGGGAATGGAATCAGACGATGCAGGGCGACCACGGACAGGGGTGTCACAGCGGACAGGGTTTGCGAGGCGCACTGAGATCGCGGCTCCAGCGGCAGGGGGAATTTGGCAATGTCCAGCAGCGCTGTGAAGGCAGGGGGGGAGTCCAATAGTCCTGGGATTCCGTTCAGGGGGCAAGCTCACCCACAAGCCCTTGGAGATCTGTTAGAAGCACAAGTTGAGCAAAGTCTCTTTCAGTCTTTTCCTCTCCTATCTCAGCAAGGCTACCACTGCAGGACAATCTCCCAGGTCAGGGACAGTACTCCTCCTTACAGCTTTCCCAGTTCCTTCTCGTCGGGCAGAGGTTTCTTCTTGGTTCAAGCAGGATCTAATTTCTTAGGAGCAGGGCTCCAATATTTATACAACAAATCTTTTGTTCTTTCAGGCCAGGGGGCCTTTGCCCAGTTCAGCCCAGTTTTGGAGCACTTTGTTTACAGGACTCTGGCTTGTCTTTTCAGTGTGCAGGGCAGAGACATCAAACGCTCCACAGGAGGTGGAGCCAGCATTTTGGGGGCAGAGCTCAGCCCTATTCAAAGTCCAGGTGCACTCCTCCCACCCATCTGAATGTAATCTTCCTATTCACCACCTGGCTGCCCCAGCCTGTCTCCTGGAATTCCCCAGCCCTGTCACTCACAGAAACCAGACGGCAGATACACATCCTAGCAGAGGCGGGCTGAAATGGTTAGGCAAGCAAAGATCAACTTTCTAAAAATGGTATTTGCAAACACAGGATATTAAAATAAACTTTACTAAAATATGTATTTTATTATTCTGAGTTCAGGCATACTAAACTTGAATTTCTACCATGTTCTCTGAGTCTGTTAGGATTATAAAGTGTAATAATTCCAGCAGCCCATTCTGGCCTATGGAGAACAGGTAGCCTTGCAATAGTGAAAAAACGAAAATGGCTGTAATTCACTACTAGGACATGCCACACACATCAGGGCTTGTCCTACCTTATGCTTACAATGCACCCTGCCCTTGGGCCTACCATAGGGGTGACTAATATGAAGTTAAGGGAAGGTTTAGGGACTGGCAAGTAGGTGCATTTGCCCAGTCAGCATGACATTACCAGACTGCATGCAGGTTCGGCAATGGCAGACCTTAGACATATTTTACAAGGCTGCTTCTGTGGGTGGCACAACCAGTGCTGCAAGCCCACTAGCAGTATTTGGAGTTAGAAGCCCTGGGCACTCCTGGTGCACTTTACTGGGGTCTGACAGTAAACCAAATAGGCCAATCATGGAATCCAATCAATAGGTACATTTTACACAGGGAGCACTTGCACTGTGGCACTGGTTGGCAGTGGCACAGTGCTCTGAGCAGCTAACACAAGCAAAAACACATGAGGCAACAGCAACAAAATGGGAGGGAGACCCACGTCAATGGTGCCAAGTCTAACAATGACACTACATAGTCTTTCACATTTTTTGCCCATTTGAAAGAGAACATAGGGACTTCAGGTATTTCAATTTCAGGTCCCACCAGATTCCAATACTTTTTGATTATTTTGTTGATCTCGTGGCTCCTTGTGTTAAAGGTGGTGACACAGATTAACCGCTCCACTTCCTGATTATTTCTAGTAGGGTCTCTCGGGGTCTATATCAGGCTCATTTTCTGAATCTGTTGAGTAGACCTTTGGGGTAACATCTTTCTTTTAGCTTGGAAATGAGGATATCACTTTTCTTAAAGTAATCTTTTCTTCTGGTGCAGTTCCTGCGGACTCTCAAGAATTGGCCCTAAGGCAGGTTGTCTTTCAGGTTCCTAAGATGGTGTGAGTTACATTGCAGGAGCGTGTTTTTGTCCGTCAGTTTCATAAATAAATTCATCACGATTTTTCCTTCCTCCACTTCCAAGGTGAGGTCTAAGAATGGGAGTGACTCATTGTTGTATGTCATTGTAAACTGGAGATCTGAAGACTGTGCATTCAACCATGTCAAGAATAACTGGAGTGTTTCTTCTGTTCTGGTCCAGATCATGACGATATCGTCAATATAACGATTCCAGGAGGTTATGTTGCCCTTGTGTGGGTTTTGGTCTGGATCTATATGTTTATTTTCAAACTCGTCCATGAACAGGTTCGCTAGACTGGCGCAAATCCAGCCCCCTTGGCGACTCCTTTACACTGGTAATAGAATTTGCTCTGAAAGATGAAGTAATTTTTTGTCATGGCTATGTTAAGAAATTGTATAAGGAACTCCTTGGGGACCTACTGAGGCGATGGGCAGGAGTCTAGAACCCGCCTTATGACTTTGGAGGCTTCTTCCTGGGGAATGCTCGTGTAAAACGAGCAGACGTCAAGTGTGACAAAGAATTGTGTCTGTTTGTTGAATGGCTGATCTTCCAGAATTTGAATGGTGTGCATAGCATCACGTAAATATGATTTTGTTTCCCATACAAAGGGCTGGAGGAAACTGCCCAGGTACTGATTGACTGGTTCTTTTACTGAACCACATCCCGAGACAATTGGTATTCCCGGGGGGTTTTACAGATTTTTATGCACTTTCGGGATTGTGTAGATCGTCGGGATCCTCGTGTTCTCGTTATTCAAAATTTTTGATTCAGGTTCTGAACGGAATCCCTTTTCTAAGCCTTGTCTGGTGAGGTCTTTAATCAATTGCGAAATTTCTTTTGTTGGGTCTCGTGGTGTGGGAGTATAGCTGTCTTGACATTACAGTTGTCGTGTGATCTCAAAAATGTAATCCTCCGTGTTCTGGATAACTACTGCTCCGCCTTTGTCTGCACTTTTTATTACAATAGATTTGTTTTCCTTCAGTGTTTGTAGGGCCAGTCTCTCCTCTTTTGTAATATTGTGTTTAATGTACTTTGTGTCCTGTAAAAGGTTCATGACCTCTGTCATGACCACTTTCTCATAGGCCAGTTTTTTTTCCTTCATTAGATATGAAACTGGGACAAACGTGGAAGGAGGCCGGAAGCTTGTGGCTGCTTGTTTTCTATTGTAAGCACTTTTTTTATGAAGAAGTATTTCATACGAATTTTCCTAAAGAATTGTTGGAGTTCCAGTTTCAAATTAAAGGAATTTGGAGGGGCTGTTGGTACGAATGATAAACCTTTTGCCAAGATGTCGTATTCTGCTGCGCTCAAGTTGTAATTAGAGATGTTTAGAATGGGATCTCTCATGTTCATTGTGTCTTGTTGTCTGTCATTGGTTGCTGCTGGAGCATTCTGTTCAGTTGATCTCACTGTTCTGTTGGAATTGGTGCTAGAAACGAACTCTGGTGTTGCCTCGTCGATTGCCCCTCCCCTGGTTCCATCTCAGTGGACGTCCCCAGTTGGGATACCTGTTGTTCCATGAAGAGTCCCCTAAAAAAGGAGAAGAATTTTGATGGTTGAAAGTATCCTGGTATTGCGGAACCCCTCGTTGAAGGGGCTCAGGAAGGAAACCAGACATTTGTGCTTGGTATGTCGGTCCTTGTTGATTTGTTCTTTGATCAGTGCTAGTGCAGGCTCTTTCTGATTCGTTCTCTGAGCCACTTCCAAAGGACGAGTTGGAGAAGGTGGCAAATATTCTATTGTTCTGCCTATTGCGATTTGTATAGTAACCTTGCGCGTCCTGGGTGTAATATTCATCGCAGACGTAGGGGTATGTGATTTTCTTGTCGTATTCCTTGATATCTTTAGCCAGTTTATCCAATTTTTTATTCAATGTGATACTATTGAATTCAGCTATGGCTTTCTCTGCTCATTCAAGTGCCTCTCTTGCGTTCTTAAGGGATTTATCCTCCAAGATTTCTTTTTTGAGCTCTGCAATCTCTTGTATTAATTTCTTGACGTATTCCAGTGCCGTCTCAACCCCCAACATCATCCAGTGTCGGGACCAATTATTAGCCACAACACTAAATCCTTCATGGAATTTTGGAAGTTCAATGAAGATTCCTGGTTCGTTGCGAACTTTGTAGGCCTTTCGGAATAATATTTTCTTGCAGATATTTTGTCAACAAATGGCCATGCAGGCGTGTGCGGATTAGTTTTTTTTCCATTTCTTAGACCGTGAAATTTGTTTTTGAGTTGGCAGGTACATAAACCCCCATGCTTAAGTGATCATTTTGGGAGAAGAAAACTTTGTCAGGAATACCAACACTGTGGAAAATATACTGGGAAGTGTGCAGGCTTCTGGGATAAAGTAAAATCATGAAATGCTGAGTTATGACATAAATTTGTGTGTGTGTGTGTATATATATATATATTCACTGATAAAACCATAGGTTTCACCCATGTTATAGTTAGCTGGACATATCTCTCATACAAAACCATTGAAATTCCCTCGTTATAGTTAGTTCAGCTAACTATAACTCGCACGCCCGCAATGCAGTGCTGATGACGTCACATATTACATCACTCATGACATGGTCAGTGGCATCACTCATGACATCACTGATTTCAGTGAATTTCTGATTCAGTGAATTTCTAAGGATTTTTCAATGCTAATTCCTAACTATAACATGTGTGAAACCTATGGTTTTTTCAGTGAATTTCAAAGGTTTTGTAAATGATAAGTTTGAAATATACTAATTATTATATTTCTTTCTTTTTATAGTAATTTCCTACATTTTTACTATAAATACTTATATTTATTTTATTGTTAAAGTTACATTTCATATTTTTAAAGTAAAATAATAACAAAAGTAAATTCGAAAAGAATGCACTGCTAGTGAAACTGCCTCGGTGAATTTGTAAGTGTTTGTTAGAGGAAGATTTACAACACCCTTGTGCCTCTTTTACACCACTGTTGCATCACTTTTCTGATGAAGCAGTGGTGCAAAAGATGCACCACGATATGTGGTATTTAGAATGTGACGTATCTGGGAGGTACGTCACATTGTAAATCCCTGTACCAGAAGCACACATTCCTACATGGGGAGGCGTTCCTGCGCAGGAACACCTCCTAAACGTGGCTGACTAAAATCTACAAGATTTCACTTTGTCACTTTTGCGCTCATGCTGTGTCAAAACCCTGCACTACCTTGATGCAGGTGTAAGGATTGACACAGTAGTCTGAGCATAGAGCCCCCAGACCATTGCTGGAGATACGTTGCACTTCCAACATAACTCAAACAATGCACCACCTTTACAGCACAGACACATCACATATATGTGCCATTTTTGTCCCATGGTACACCGCATTGTAAATACGGCGCATCCATGGTGGTGGTGTCACGGAGCGCAATAACTGACATATTCCTGGGGATATGCCAATTATTGTATATGTGCCCATTAGTGTGTTAATGTAGTGTACGGATTACTACATACGGATGAATGAGTCATCACAAAACTAAAACAACAGTGACAGAGTGTTTGCTGGAAGTGTAACGATACAAACTAGTAAATTGAACGTATAAAACACAAATTTGCAAGTACGTAGAAGACTGCATACATCGTCTATAAGGGTTTTGAAACAGTCTATGCCCTAAGGCCTATTTTAATGCATGAGTACTTAGATAGTGAGTGGATGATTACAAGACTGCAAGGAAAGAACCTGGTTGAATTTATAACAGCCTCAGTTGTACCACAGTATACAGATAAACACATACTGCTGAATGGCA
The DNA here is from genome assembly GCF_964261635.1 of Lissotriton helveticus. Lineage (NCBI taxonomy): Eukaryota > Metazoa > Chordata > Amphibia > Caudata > Salamandridae > Lissotriton > Lissotriton helveticus. The sequence continues at coordinate 21,796,969 of NC_136064.1, forward strand.
CACTACAATATTGAAACAGGAGTGTGAGAATGTCTGCTGGAAGTATTAGGATACACATTGAGGAATTGAACGTATAAAACATGTTTGCTGGTGCATAGAACAGTGCATGCACAGTCTATAGAAGTTTGAAACAGCCTATGCACTAAGGCCTGTTTTAATCCATGAGTATCTAAATACTGACTGGATCATTACACTTCTGCAAAGAAAGTTCCTCATTAAATTTATTACAGCTTCAGATTTACCACGGTGCAATGAAAAATAACATACTGCTGACTGGCTCACTACAATACTAAAACAGCAGTGTCACAGTGTTTGCAGGAAGTCCAAGGATACAGACTGGGCAATTGAAGGCATAAAACACAAGTTTGTAGCTGCATACAAGACTGCATGTATACTCCATATGGATTTTAAGCAATCGATACCCTCAAACCCACTTTGCATATTTTAAATCAATACAAACATTTAAAGAATATATAACTGAATCTATAACTGCTTCACTTTTAGTACAATAAATACATTAGTAGATAGTGCTCAAACCTTTATTATTTTTCAACAATAAATGTATTCTTGTAACATCTCATAATTTAACAGACATTCCAATGCAACTTCATCAGATATGTCATTCAGATCAATTTCCTCGTCAGCAGTTTCTGATTTCATTTGTACTAAAATTTCAACATAATTTAAAACTTCCATAAAATCTCTATCAAAGCTTTTGTCTTCAAAATCACAATTCATGTCTGCAGCACTAATTTCCCCTTCTTCACTCTCATTGCCTGTGACAGATACGATTAGTTCTTCAATTATGCTCAAAGTAATATCCAGAATCTCCTGAGTATGAGGCTGTTCTCTTTCCATAAATTTTCCTTTATATTCTTGCTCCTTCTATAACAATATAAACAGTTCATTTTATCACTGTTCGTAATATATAATACAAAACTACCGTTTTCACCTATTTTGGCCCACAAAAAATACTGTATAAATACTATTATCTAATAACATTCCATTAGTAGAGTTTTTTATACAACTATAATTACTTATAAGGATATCCTGTTCTTAGCTTTTCTTAAATTTTGAAAGCAGTCACTCCTTATGAAAAGACTCTGGCTGTTATAGTAAAATACACTACTAAAAAATGTAGAATATGTCTATTCACCTTACCCTTTCCAAAATATTTAATGTGTTTTACTATAATGGAAAAGATAGTATTCATTGTTCAGAATAACACTGTGTATCTGTGTATATTTAGACATCATTATCACACTACTTTTTGAATACTTCATGTGTTTACTCTATCTCTATTCCTCATCTATAACTTAGTCTAACCCTACTAATTACCTACCCCTTCCAATTTCGAACTAGCCTCTCCGCTAGTATTTATCTGCAACCTTGTAGCTTACGGTTCTTTATTTTTCTCACTGCTTATAACCTATAATTACGTAACATTCATTAACCTAGGCCTCTCAGTTTATTATGTAATTTTTATATTATTAATTTCCTCTTGTTCTTCTACTAACTTTTCTTTATGCAGTTGCTTGTTATCTATTCTCTCAATCCTTTGGTTCCCATCGCAACTCCTCCCACGGGCCGCAACTCTTTCTTTATTCTAATATATTGCAGTGACTCTCATTTTTTATTATATTTTCCTTGTTTCATACTCCTTGTTCTTTTGTTGTAAGCCCTTTTATTTTTATAGTCTGAGGTTTGTCCTTATACTCCTCCCTCTGGGGCATATTACCAATTATCGCCGATTTAGCGACCGTTTTCGGCCGCTAAGCGGCGATAATTCTATCGCCCTATTAGCAAGCTGTCGCTAACTGATGTTAGCGACAGCTTTTAGGCAATAGCGAGTGGTTTGGGGCCCGCTTTGCATATCAGCGATGTTTATCGCTAATGACATGCAAAGTGGGCGTACCCAACCAGTTAGCGACTGAAAGCAGTCGCTAACGTCGCTATCGCTATTAGCAAGGCAGGCGTAGCATTGGAAATATTTGCGCTAAGCGCGAATATCTCCAAATACTAACACCTGCCCAGACCAGTTCTTAGCCATGTTAACAATGGGAGGTGAATAACATGGCTAAGAGCATTTCGTCGCTAATGCGTGAATATTTCTGTATTCTCAGCGATATTCATGCATTTCGCCGCTATCGCTGGACATTTTAGCACAATGGAGAAAAACGTTGCTAATAGCATGTTTTCTCCGCTAACATGTCCAGCGATAGGGAGCAATAAAAAAATAGTCGCTAAGCCTATTTAGCAATAAATATCGCTACTTGTTGGTAATATGCCCCTCTGTTCTTGTAAGTAATATAATGGAATATTTAAATTTTTTTTTTGTAATGTTATATATATATATTTATCATAGGTTGTGTTTATTGATACTGAAAATACTGTATGATGCCAACGGAGTACCAAAAGCGGAAGCAACGAAAGAAAAGTGTGTATTTGAAGAGAAGTCATCATGAAAATTTACATGAAGAGAGATGTCTTAACAAACAGAAAGAAAGTCCTGGAGGGAGCAGGAGCACTTTTTTGAGGAAAATATTAAAGACTAAGAGTAGTGTTCAGAAAGAGAAAAATGTTTTTAGTGTATCAGCAACGAAAAGAAAATACTAATAAAGAGAAGAATAATGGAAAATCAAGTGCAGACACAACTGTGTATAGTAAAAGGAGAAAAAATCAATTTATGGAAATTAGGAAACAAATGTTTTATAATAGATTTGTGACAAATTTAATTAAAGAAATTAAGATATGTAAGAAAAAAACAGTATTTTATAAGAAGAAAGCTATAGAAAATGTAGTTGAGAAAGCTTTGGAATTGAAAAGAAAATTGTTTATTTTAGTAATCAATAGAATTAGATCACTAGATACGCCAATCCATTTAATGAAGGCCAAAAGTAGGTGGGGAAGATTAATTAACAGAAGTAATTTTTGTGAGGTTTTTTTGGGTGAATGGAAACATACAGCAAGTTCTGAGCCTTTTTTTAATGAAGAAAGGTATCTTCAGAGTAATGATTTGTTGCATGCAGTTGACACCAGTGGTCGTGCTTATGAGGTTAGAAATGATTGTCCTATTGAGAAAGAGAAAATTGTTTCTAGAAATGCAGAAGAGGTGTTAGCTGGTGAAGTTTTAGGGAGACGTCCTAAAGCTCCAGTGTACACTTGGAATTGTAGTAGTATTTGCAGTGTGCGGCAAGAATCTATTGATTTTTTTACGCAATTTCTTACATAATTATACTAAGAAAAGTGTTAAACAAAAGATGAAGATGTTGCAAGGACTAGACCCTTGCAGTGTGAGGGAAAATACTGGTTTGCAAGGTCATTCTCTGCCTTGTGTTTCTAAAAAAGCATGTCGAAGTGTTTTCCACCATTTCAGGATGTTAGCAGTTCATCATACTCAGACGAGGAAATTAGTCAGAACATTGTATTACGCCAAAAGTCCAGCACTAATGTTAAAAAAGTTGAACAGTTCTCTTTTGCATGGATCTGTATCAGATGTAACAAATGTTTGTGATGAAATTCAGATTAGTTACTTTGGTCCTCAGGAAGACAGTGGAGAAAGTGAGAGATTTATAGAAGAAAACGTGGAAGAGAATGTAGGACAGTTTAGTGTAGAAAATTTTGAGCAAGAAATTATACAGTTTAAGGTGATTTCAGGAGAAAGTCCAAATTATTCTTGCATCTGTTGTCGACGAATTCATTATAAAAATCAGACCAGCACAGTTGATCTGTATTTAAAAAGTGAAAAGGAAAATAATATTGAGTGAAGGATTTTGCAACGTATTTGTTGGTAGAGAATTGTTTTGATTTGTGTTCTGATCAGCATATTTGTAAATATTGTTATAACAAATTAGATGAGAACAAAATGCCTGTTAGGGCTGTGCATCCAAATCTTGAGTTGGTAAATATTCCTTCGGAACTGATGGATTTAAATATCTATGAGTCTATTCTTATTTAATGTGTGCAGGCTATTGTTCGTATGGTGCCTAAGACAGGAACATTGCCTCCTTCTGATTTACAGAGAGGATTAAAGGGAAGAGTTGTATATTTGTCTCTAGATTTAAAGAAAAATATTGAAACTATTGGTTTAGAAAATGTAGAGGATGAACCTTTAGTTATTCTTGTTAATGGCGTTCCTACGAAGAGTATGAAAATGTGTGAAGAATTAGTGGATGTAGGAAAGTGAAAAAGGCAACGTTGTATCTGGTAAAAAATTATCAATATTACAAACATGTGTATGTGGGAGAAGAAGAAATAACTGTACAAGAAGATAGTGAATTGCCATCTGGACAAATTGAACAAATTGAAAAAGTGGATGTGTCCAGAACTGAAGAAATGTACGAACATTACAGTGTTCATCCATTGCATTCCAAAGAAATGATGAGGAATGCTATAGAGTTATTTCAAATGAAAGAAGCAAAAGGAAGTCCTATTAGTGTATGGGAAAAAAGCTTGGAAGCTCGTTGTTTCCCTCAGTTGTTTCCTACAGGAAAAGGAGGACGATATGATGAACGACCTGTGCATATTCCTGCATCTGAATACCGGACATCAAGATTATACGCTGAAGATCCAAGATTTCGACAATGTATTCTGTATGTGTTTCATCTTTTGTTTGAGAGTGATTTGTCTGGACTTTCTTATGCAGTAAACCATATATTTAAAACAGTTGTATATCTGCAAAATGTTTTGGCAAAGGAATTTATGGATAATGTTCAGCAGAAAGATAATATTTTGGAATCTCAGCTGATTAATCTGATGGCATGTCAGCGTGGTACTAATGAGTACCGGTACCGTCATCACGGAGAACTCAAATGTATGCTAAGGAACTTAGGAACTCCTACATGGTTCCTTACTCTAAGCTGTGCTGAATATGCTTGGGATGATTTACTTCAATTTCTTCGAGAGGCAAATCCAAATATACTAAATATCGAATACAAGACACTGGAGAATTGTGCTCTTTGGATCCTGTTAATGTATGCAGGTATTTCAATCATAGATTCGAAGCTATGATGTTTTTTATCACCAATAAAAAAAATCCTCCTCTTGGAGAGGTTCTGGTTTTCTTTTGGAGAAAGGAGTATCAAGCGAGAGGTGCTCCTCACATACATATGCTATTATGGATCAAAGATGCTCTCAAATTTGGAACAGACTCAGATGATACTGTGTTGTCTTTTATTGAAGAATATGCTACATGTGAAGTACCCAAAAGTACACAAGATAAGGACTTAAGACAGTGGTTCCCAAAGTGTGCGTCGCGGCACCCCGGTGCGCCGTGATGAGAAGCCAGGGGCGCCTCAGCGCCGTGCAGGATGTGGGGGGTTTGAAAGAAATGCCACCTTCAACACGCATCACAATCAGGCCCTCCGTGGTGCCTGAAAATCAATCGCCGCAGGCTATAGCCAGTCTCTCCCGGTTGCTTGACTTCGAGAACATGCACTCCTGCGTTACGCCCATGCCTGCTAAAAACATCTAGTGTTAGTTTCTTAACATACAATAAGGTCTTCATTTTATGTCCGCAGTGACGGTAACATTTCTATTTATGGCGACTTCAGTGCACCTCAGCATGTATTATTATTAAAAAGTAAATAAATGCAGCCACTTAATATTGTCCCATTTAATATTCATTCAGCAATTCAAAAGGCGAAAACCTAAATGATAAATAGTGTGGCTTATTTACAGCCAATAGCGTATTGCTTGCAAGAGTAGTGTCTAGTGTAAAGCAGTAGTGTGTGAGTATTGTATTGTAACTACATTTATACTGCGCTAACAAAACCCTTGAAAAAGCATTGAAGCACTTTATGGTGGTTAGCATGCTACTCCGTAACCCAAAGTTAGTGGTAAACTCGGTGGTTGTTAGTTACTTTTATAAATTGGTCATTTTCTTGTGCTCTGACGAAATTGAAGCATTTCCTTCAGTTTCAAGTTGGGCATTAAAGTAATAGGAGTTGGGTTTGGTTACTAGGGATGAGTTCATAGTTGAAAGATGTCTGGTTATGCCCTCCCATGTAAAGTTTTGAATTGTAGGATGAGAAGCCTGTAGTAGGCATCGGGTCTCTTCCAAAACCTTGGTTTGTGTATGTGAAACATATACTGCATTCTTGTATCAGAATGAATGCCTTTAAAAGGGGACTAGTAAGGTGCTGCTGGAGTCCTCCTAGTAATTGTTATGATAGGACAGCTTATTAAATTCCATAGTGATCTATAATTATTTGAGAATATCCGAGAAGTAAGAATCAATATTTCTTATAAGTGGTTGGAATCTGATGGCTGTAGTAGCTGAGTTAGTCGACCTGATTATCATCATGTAGTTAAGTTGCATTCCAAGGTTTCAGGCTGAAGGATGGGGAGCAATGGAATTACAGGAAAATGCAAACTGAAGGAGCAAGGTAGAAGTGGCATTTGAGGTAGAATTTTTTTTTGTTAACATCTGCAGACTATGCAGCAGATGGTGAATTATGCAGCTCATCCTTAATTTTGAAAAAAAAAGCAGCTTCAGCAAAATCACATTATTCCAGCGGCGCTTTTTAAAACACAAACTCATGCAGCTAGTAGTATGACGGGTGAAGTACTCCTACATTTATGTAAATGCAGGGCTTTAAGTGGGATGAAAAAAACTGGGGGGGGTCTCAAAGGGGCGTGGCCGATGTAATAAAGGACGTGGCTTAAAACACTTAAGCTAAAAATCTGTGCTTAGCATAGTGTGCTGCCTGATCCACCGGTAAAAAAATGTTGGGGAGCCAAGGTCAACTGCCAATTTGGTCAAGAGAGCCATGGGTCAAAAAAGTTTGGGAACCACTGACTTAAGACAACAAGGCTTACGATTCCAAAGCCATCGTTGTGGGAAATACTGTCGTCGAAAGTACAAATCTAAGGACAAATTCTACAGCAAATGCCGTTTTGCATTTCCTCGACCTGTAATATGGAAAGGAAGAGTGAACAGTTTTATGTCATCTTTGTGACATAATATCACAAGAAAGTCTCCAAATAAAGCCTACAACTTAAGAAGAAATGAAGAGTCAAAATACATAAATGACTATAACTCAGTCATTTTGTCTATGTGGAATGCTAATATGGATATTCAATATGTTGCAGACAATTCCATTGCTGTTGCTCGATATGTGACATCGTACATAACAAAGTCAGAAAAGTCGGAATTGAAGGAAATGTGGGAAGAGATTTCCCATGAGAAGAGTCTAAGTAAGAAATTATACAGTTACAGTTTGAAGATGTTATGTCATCGAGAAATTGGAGCGTATGAATGCTCGGATCGCTTATCATCTTCAAGTCTGTACTCTAAATCTAGAAGAATCATTTGGGTGAGTCTAGGTCTTGCTGCAACACGAAACCGAGTTCTTAAATCTGTACAAGAAATTGAATATTTAGCTGAAAAAGAGCCAGAAAGTACTGTTATTGTGAAAACAAATATGTTGGATACATATTATCCAAATAGAAGTCATCATCTTGAAAACATTTGTCTCTATGAAGAGCTGCAAAACTATATTTTTAAACGGAATATTACCGAAAACATTAATAATGGTATATATGCCGTTATTGGTTCTGAAGGATGTCTGGTGAAACAAAGAAAATGACATTTGATTAATCACCGTAAACGGAGTTGCGAAACAAAAGGGAATTTTACTATTTAGCTCTTTTGCAACTTTTCAAGCCATGGCGTTCAGAATTGGAATTACTTGGAGATTTTGAGAGCTATGAAGATTCCTTCAATGCAACTAAAGATACTATAGAATGTCCTGTTTTTGCTAATTATGTGAAAATGTTGTATGATGAAATTGAGCAAGAAGCTACAATTGCAGCTGAGATTGCTAGAGACAGTTCTCAAGACAGTCAAACTTCTGCTCCATTGAGTCAGGACCCATTAGGAGAACCAATTGTTCTAAATGAAGCAGCAAGTGCTATGGAAGATGTGGAAACAGCAATGTATCAACGTCAAGAAGATGTAACAAACTTAGGAAACTTGGAAGAACAACTGAATCTTGAGCAGAAAGAAATATATAAGCAAGTGAGAGAACAGATTGACCATGGATTACTTCATGAGAAGAAAGAGTGCTCTTGCTCATCATTTGAACCTATCCGAATGTACGTGAGTGGAGAAGCTGGAACAGGCAAAAGTTTTTTAATTAAAGTAATCACTAGTTTTCTATAGAAAAGAACTAAGTCGCATTTGTCTTGTGTTGTCACTGCTCCAACTGGATTAGCAGCTCACAATATTAAAGGAATTAGTTTACATCGTTTATTAATGCTACCAGTATAGCATGACAACAAATTAGAATACCACAAGCTATCTGGAGAAGCTTCTTGTGAAGTTTCAAGAGTGTTGAGGAAAATGAAGCTTCTCATTATTGATGAGGTAAACATGGTCTCAAACTTAATGCTTGCCTTTGTGCATTTAAGAATGCAGCAAATTCTTAAAACAGACATTACTCGGAGGAAAACAGGTCATAGTTTTTGGAGATCTTCTACAACTTACTCCTGTAAAAGGACAGCCAGTGTTTAAAACACTGGTGCATGAAGATACTAGAAAGTCTTTGGGGAGTATTGACAATGTAAACATTTGGTCATATTTTCAGTATAAGGAACTTACTACAAATATGCGACAGGCAAATGATGTTGATTATGGAACTATTCTTCAAGATATAAGAATTGGAAAATTTACCGAACATGGCAAACAAGATTTACAGAGACGATTACTTTCCAATTTGTTTCCAAATGCAAATATTGTCCCAGAGAAAATATACATGAGAATTGCAGAAAACAAATCTGTAATCTGCTTAATGCCAACACTGCGTGAATGTTCTATATTTAATGAAGAAATGTTAAAGTTGGAAAATTAAGAAATTATAAAATTGGAAGCAATTGATAAAATAGAACATGAAGGAATCAGTATTATTTTGAGTGAAAAGTTGAAGAGGAAATTGGATTGTTTAGAGAAATCGATAAGTAAAACTGCTGGTTTAGAAAAGAATTTGTATGCATGTGTAAATTGTAGGGTAATTTTGCGACGTAATTTGAATGTGGAAAAAGGTTTAGTAAATGGAGCCATGGGTAAAATTGTTGATTTTGGTAATTATGTAAATAGAGGTTGGATTGAATTTTTGAAAATCAAATTCGATGAAATTGCTGAAGTACAACAAGTTAGTCATTCTGCAGCTCGTTTTTTGCTTGTAAAAGATTTGTATGTCTACAGAAAACAGTTTCCTGTTTGTTTGGCATAAGCGGTGACCATTCATAAATCTCAAGGTTTTAGTGTAGATTGTGCTTTAGTGAATATTGGAAGTACCGTGTTTAACCCCTTTAGTGCTGCCGTTGGACGTTGTGAGCACTACCTCGGTAGTGCTGCGCACGTCCAATGGCCGACGCGGCCCCACCCGTTTCTTAGAACGTTCAGCACTGGCGCTGAACGTTCGACGCAAGAAACGGGTTAAAGAAGGTATGGCATATGTTGCTTTGTCTCGAGTCAGAACTTTATCTGGATTGTACTTGTTTGATTTTGATGAGACAAAGGTTTGTGCAGATGCAAATTGTGTGAAAGAGTATAGTAGGTTAAGAAGAGAATATGCATCCAATTTAGGTCAATATCCAGTAGTTGAAAATTTTTTGAAAATTTACGCAGAATATTCAGCAAGATTGTCAGGAATTTTTAATGTTTATGCTTGGTGTACTGGAAGACGAAGGTATAGATGTTGAAAACCTTTTTGGCCTTTCTTATAAATGACATCATGACTGTCAAAAGTGTTTGTTTACATGTAGCACTGACATAGACACTAAGAGATTCATATATTTGACTTTACCTGACTGTGAATCAGTGTCTTTTAACAATCTAATTAGAGGAGCAAGTCAAAACATGGAGTGTAGCCAATGTAAATCAGAAATGTCATCAACATTACTTATACAAAGATATGGACAGTATAATATTTTAATGCTGCAACGTTGTAGAGCTGATGGAAGAAAATTGAAAACTTTAATTAAAAATGTTGTAGCTGGTCAATGTTCAATATCGGGAAGAACTTTTGTAGCTGTTGCTATTATTTTTCATGATGGACCTTCTACCACATCTGGACATTATATTGTTTATTTAAAATGTCTGAAAGGTTGGATACATTGTAATGATACTCAATTAGTTTTTAAGCAATGTTTGCCCAAAGAGTTACCAAATTCTTACCTAATATTTTTAAAGGCAACATTTTAAGATCAAAATTTGCCCTTTAGGATTCGTGCTGTTAAGGTAAATTAGTCTGGTGTTGTAGAGTATTTTGTAACAGAGTAAGGAGGTTGAAGGTGATCCTTTTGTTGATATTGAGGCAGTGTAGGTGTATCAGGTGGTGGGTGATGTGGGTGCAACCGGGGACATTGATGATCACTCAGGTGGAGGTCTTTTGGATTTTTTGTAGTTGTTGTAGGTGTTTGGCTGGAATTCATGTGTAGAGTGTTTTGTGTAGAGTATTTTGCCACAGTATAGTCTGCTGCTGATGAGGGCCTGTGTCACTGTTCTTCTTCTTTTGGTTAGGATCCACTTGTAAATGTTGCGGAGCATGTGGAGGGTGTTATAGCAGTACGAGGAGACGGTGTAGACTTAGTTACACATGGAGAGGGTGGAGTTGAGATTGAATCCTATGTTGTGGACATGGTTGGTAGATGTTGGTACTGTTCACAGTGCAGTCAGGTAGCAGCAGTTGTCTGAGGCTGAGGGGGTAGGTCTGAGGATGAGTACCTTCATCTTGTGCCAGTTTGTGTTTACAGTGCTGCTCCTTATGTAGTTGGTGACATCCTTCATTGTGTTGTGGAGGTTGCTTTTGGTGGTATGTGGCTTCTTGGTGAGTAAGAGGTTGAGCTGGGTGTTCTCTGTGTAGGAGATATTGTTGAAGTTGTGATGGTGGGCTACTTGTGTTAGGGTGGCCATCTAGATGTTGAACAGCGTCGGACTGATGGATGAGTCCTGGGGGACCCGTAGATGATGTCGGTGGTTTTGGATCAGAACACTGGGAGGCGGACGTTCAGGATTACTATTGAACAACTTCCAAACAAAGGACTTGATGCATACTATTTGGCCGTAAGGAAAAGTTTGTGAAACCATTATGGACTTTTTGCTGTGTATTTGTAAGTAACATTATTTACAGTGTAAGAAAATTAATCATAAAGTTTTGTTATTTTATGATTGTTTGAGATGTGTTATATTTACGTAAGAAATTGCTCTTAGAAAAAAACATTTAAGATATGTTTTTATTTCTATTTTTTATATTGTTATTGAGAATGTTGACTGGGTTTTTTTAAGATATCCTTATGGATTGTCTTTTTTTTTTGCCCGCTGTTATGTGATGAGTACTATTGAACTCACTGTTTGTAGTGAAATTCAATATATTCTGAGAACAGCAAAAAAGGCAAATGAAATGTTTTACAAATTATTTTGTGTTGTAAAATATATATTGTAACTGTGTTTTTTTGTATCTTCCACAGGTGATAATTTTATAATATATAATTTTTTATTATTTATTATGCTTAAGGTAAGTACAAGTAACTGACTCAGCCGCGGCCCGTGGAGGGAGTTGTGGTGGGGTACGCAGGTGGGGCAGGGCAGGGGCATGGTGGGGGTCATAAACAGCGGAATCTGGAGGATTGCAGGTAAGTAAACAATGAAGAAGATTAATAAATTTCGTTTCCTGCGCCCTGCATCGCAAAATGCGATGCAGGGCACAGAACGAAGGGGCATATTATCAACAAAATGCGATACATTATCGCCGCTTTTATCGGCAGAAAACTGCCGATAAAGCGGCGATAATGGGCTTGATAATACGGCTTTGGAAATTCCCATAGCAGCCCAGGTTCTGGTGTTAACTTGGGCTGTTATGGGAATTCACAAGGGCCTATTATCAAGCCCTTTATCGCCGCTTTATCAGCAGTTTTCCTGCGGATAGAAGCGGCAATAATCTAATATGCCCCATAGCTTTACCACGCGTGCTTTTACAAGTACTATCCATTTACCACGCATAATCTTAATAATGTGTTTGTGTTGACAAACACGCGTTGTAATGGCTGTGACTTACGTCCTTCAAATGAGTTTTTAGGTATACGTGTGACCAACTCTGATAACATCAGAGTTTAAGGACAAACACCGTGGTGTCTGTGCCTCGAAATCTCGTCGATCACAAAGAAAATAGGAGGCCGATAAAATTAAAGTAACAGATATAATAACAACAACGGTGAAAAACTACTAAAATGGCGGTGGACGGATTACGTGATCAACGTTTGGCGCCTCAGCACTACGTTCCAAATAAATCTAGATAAAATACGATTATTAATATATTACAAAAGTACAGCAGCAGATGACACACACGACCTGGAAAACAAAGCGGCAAATTTAATACCTAAAATAAAGAAAGGTTTGTTTGTTGAACTTGAAGAAAAAGAAAAAACGTGGGCTTCGAAATGAGGCTGCGCATACGTACAGAGTACAACTGCTACACAAAAAAAAGGAAAGTTTTACATACTATCATAGAAATGAAGGGGCATATTATCAACAAAAGGCAATACATTACCGCCGCTTTTATCGCCAGTAACTGCCGATAAAGCGGCGATAATGGGCTTGATAATATGCCCTTGTAAATTCCCATAGCAGCCTAGGTTCTGGTATTAACATGGGCTGCTATGGCAATTCACAAGGGCATATCATAAAGACGATTATCACCGCTTTATCGGCAGTCTCCTGCCGATAAAAGCGGCGATAATGTATCGCCTTTTGTTGATAATATGGCCCATTGCTCTTTTTTTGACCAGTAAACTTAGGTGCATATTATCAAAGACCGGTGTAAAAATTATCGCCGTTTTATTGGCAGGTAAGTGCGGATAAAACGGCGATAATGAGCTTGATAATACGGCCTTGTAATTTCCCATAGAAACCCATGTTAACACCAGAACATGAGCTTCTATGGGAATTAACAAGGACGTATTGTCAAGCCCACCCTCCCAACGTTAATAAAAAACCCCAGACAGTGCAGATACCCATAGCTGGAAGATCATTTTACATATTACTGCCCTTAAAACGTGGCATTCCCCGCGATGTGTACGGGTATACAGGGAGGGAGAACTCAAAAAAATTTTTTTTTAAAAAGACCCGAGGGGTGCCGCTCCCCGAGACTGCTGGGACTAGGACCGTAACCCCCGCATACTTCAAAATAAAACCACAGCAGTGCCGTTCCCCAGTGCTCAAGGCACCTTATAAGCCCCCATTATGCAAAATATTTGACCCCGTAATTTGCCCCGCCGGGACCTAATGAATAAAACGGACTTCTAGTTTTTACTGGACGAGTAACCCGCGATTTTTTATTTTAAGAAAAATAAAAATTGAGCCTAAAGATCCATGTACCATCCCCTGACCAACACTATAGGTTCCGAATGTTTCTAGCCTGCCCCCTTTTCTTATTTCTCAACTTTGTTTTACTGTTTTCTTGTGACTCGGCTCTCGTGACAAATAAGATGGCTGCCAACACTTCCTGGTTTGGAGTATTGCCAGCCAAACAGCATCCAGCTCCTGCTTGTAATTGTACGGATTTCCGTACGGATATGCCGCGATTTTTCTTTATAAAAAAAAAAAATAGAACCTAAACATCCATGTATGACCCCCTGAGCAAGCCTACAGGTTCAGAATGTTTCTAGCCTGCCCTCTTCCCTTATTTCTCAACTTTGTTTTACTGTTTTCTTGTGACTCGGTTCTACCGAGGCACAAGATGGGCGCCAACACTTCCTGGTTTTGAGTCTTGACAGACAGTTCACAGCCAATCAGCATGCAGCTCGCGCTCGTAATTGAACGGATTTCCGTACGCGTGCTACACTCCGTCTCTAGATATTGCTATGATTTTACTGGCAATTTTCTCAGAAACTACTGAACGAATTTACACCATTTAATAAAAAGCACAATCTGCGAACAGAACTCTACCTCTCTGCCAAATTTCGTGTAATTCCATTCAGCCATTCGGGCTGCAGCCCTGGCTAAAGGTCCCTATGGAAAATTGCATTGGGAAAACACGTTTTGGGACCCCCTTTTTTTTCTCAGCCCCCACTTGACGAATCACCCCCAAACTTTCAGGGAAGGACCGGAACCGAACAGGCCATTTTATTGAAGAAATTCACAAAGATTTGTCCACCGGCGCCAAAGTTATTCTAAATAGAATGTTGTGGATTTCCTATGGAAACTATGTCCTAACTAGAACTACCTACTGGCGACCACCAGTAGGTAATATAATAAGCGTTTGTGTGTGTATATATATAAATATATATATATACGCGTGTGTATATATAAATATATATATGTGTGTGTGTGTGTGTATGTACATATATATATATATATATATATATATATATATATATATATATATATATATATATTCACTGAAAATACCATAGTTTCAGGGACGTTATAGTTAGTTGGACATTTCACTCGTACAAAACCATAGAAATTCCCCCGTTATAGTTAGTTCAGCTAACTATAACTTTCGTCTCTGCAATGCACTGCTGATGACGTCACATATCACATCATTTATAACATGGTCAGTGACATCACTGATTACATCACTGATGACATCTCAAATTACATCACTCACTGATGACATTCCAGTGACTGTGTTTCTGTAAAGTTTAAATATGTTGTATATATATGCCATGGTGTATTGAAGAATGAGTGGGTGTATAAGCGTCTGGATGAAGGATTTAGTAGGCGCGTGACGGACTGTATAAGCGAGTGATTAAATGTGTCTTGCTGAATACATGGGTTAGTGACTAAACTGTCTGAATGTGGGCATCAGTATGTCTGTTGTTGTGTAAGCTGCTGCATGTGTTGGTCAGTAGCTACATTAGTGTCTATATGGGTAATTGATTGGTTTCCTGAGTATTTGGGTGGGAGACTGAGTGTGTGTGTGGGTGGCTGGGAGGTGTGTGACTGCATAGATGTGTGAGTAGCTGATTCACTGGGTGGATGTGTTCAAGAGTGCATGTGTGAACAGCTCTATGGGCTGTTGAGTGTGTGTATGGGTGTGTTGGTGAGAGATTGAATGTCTCAGTGTACATGTCCATGTAACTACATATGTAAAAGGTAATGTTGTCAGAGTTGGAGTATATAAATGACTATATGTGAGAGTCAGTGATTGTGAGATTGTCTGTATGGATGAGTGTGTACTTGCATCAGTGATTCTATAAGAGAGTAAGTATGTCTTAGTATATGTTTGAATAAGTGAGGTGTTGTGTATATAACTGTATAGGTGAGGAAATGGGAGTGTGATTGTTTCTTTGCATGCCTGACTAGGTGTGTGAGTAACTCCATGGATGAGTGGCAATGTGTGAGTGTCTGTATAGGTGTATGAGTGCATACGATAGTGTTGTATTGATGAGTGACTGTATGTATGATTGATTGTATGGGTGAATGAGTAGATGTGTGTGTAGACCTAGGAATCAGTGAGTGCGTATGTAGTAACTGGTATTGGTGTGTCAATGGTTTCAAGAATGGTAGTCTGTATTTTACAGTGGGTGTATCAAAGGTTATATTAGAGTGTGAGGAGGTGCATCATATTATCACGTTGATGATGTCATCAGTGATGTCATTTGAGATGTCGTCAGTGATTTCATCAGTGATGTCACTGACCATGTCATGAATGATGTAATATGTGACGTCATCAGCAGTGCATTGCGGGGGCGCGAGGTATAGTTAGCTGTACTAACTATAACAGGGGAATTTCAATGGTTTTGTACGAGTGAAATGTCCAACGAACTGTAAGGTCCCTGAAACCTATGGTTTTTTCACTGAATTTCAATGTTTTTTTAAATGCTAATTTCTAACTATAACGTGCCTGAAACCTATGGTTTTTTTCAGTGAACTTCAATGTTTTTTTTCAATGCTAATTTCTAACTATGCCTACAAAGTTAGGATATGTGAAGAAAGAGGAAGAAAAGCGCAGCAAGGAGCAAGACAAATGGTGAAAGAGGCAACAGAAGTCCAGAAAGACGAAGAAAAGTAAATAAAATAGGAATCAAAATGCCTCAAATGGGAAATAACAGCAGAGGGAGTCTATTGAACACACTAGAGAAAAGAGAATAAATAAAAGCTGTTATTCCTCCGAATATGGTTTGGAACAAAGTGACCAAGCCGGAGCCTATAACCTTAAAGAAATACACAAGGCTGGCTCTGTTAGATGCGTTAAAAATTCGATTAATCAATTTGCAGAAATTGTAGTGGGATGATGGTGTTTAACAGTGCCTGTATCTCACTAGTTATACATCAAAGATATAGTGGCCACATGTGAGAGCTACTTCTTTTTCAAACAATAGTGCTTTGAGTCTGTTTAGCTTATTAAAGTCTGCCTTTAAAGTTGGACTGGAAGGCCATAGTGGGCTCCCAACAACTCCTTGCATAGTGAGAAACAGGACATTAGTACAACATGTGACTTCGAGAAACCGAAAAAATATATGGAATTCCCTTCCGCATCCCAAAGCAGACATGATCATTAGGCATTAAATAACTACCATTGGAAAGGACAGTTTTAAGCGAAAGAATTGTCGGTTCTAGGATCCCTTTTAAAAGGAAATAGACCTAATGTGCTATGGAACCTTTATATGCACCCTGCACAATAACTTGCTTGTATACCTGTGGGTGCCCGAACTAAGGGGCCTATTACGATTGCGGTTTTCCGCATCCTCCGGGCCAGCGGTGACTTCTGCCGGCCCGGAGGATGCGGAAAAACCGCAGCGGACCCACCAAAGACCCACCGCCACATTAGGATGGCTGGTGGTCCTGGTTTCCGTCCGCAGCTTTTCCGCCGCGGTTGGCTTACAACCGCGGCGGAAAAGCTCTAATATGGTGGCGGTGTCTCTCAGACACCGCCAGCCATATTAGGATGGGCTTTAAAAAATGCTTTTCCGCTGCGGGTTTTCTGCCATGGAAAAACATGTGGAACATCACTGCGGGGGCCCGTTGCGGACCCCCTTGGTGAAGGGGGTGTGGGGGTGCACACCCCAGCATTTTTATGCAGAAATCGGCAGGCACCGCACGGTGCCTGCCGCTTTCTGCATACAAATGCAATGTATGCATTTTTACCATTGCGGCGGGTGCAGCTTGTAGCCGCACCCGCCGCAATGGTAAAAATAGAGGATGTGACCACCAGGGTGGTGGTCACATCCTAATTGGACAGGAGGGAACTCCGCAGGCCATGCGGAGGTTCCCTCCTCCTCTATGGTCGCGGACGGACTCAAGTCCGTCCGCGATCATAATTGGCCCCTAAGAGTCACATTGCTTTGCTTTCCAGTAAGGAATATTTCCTTGCCAGCATGTTCACAATGATAGGTTAATGGAAGTACCATAATTCATGAATGAAGCTGCCTCCTAGAGGTTCATATTCACCATTAGGGAAATATTTCATGCAAGCTCTGAATTGAAATGTCGAGCTAGGCAAAGACATTTGTATCTACCATATCGCTGAAGATATTTCGGCTATGGTAAATGGGAGTTGTTCAAACTTCTCCAAATGTAACATTGTATAGGTTGCATCTTTCATTGCAATCAGTTATTTGCATGTCAAATGAAAAGGCAAAAATATTGTCCTGGAATTAAGATAACACCATGGTACGCAACCATTTTTAACTGTGCAGCTAAACTGCATGATAGATCTAAGCTGACTCTGCCTATGATATAATGCTGGCATGTCACTTTTTATAACATCAATAACAGCTGACACAAAATTATTCAAATTATAAATACGAGAAGAAAGTGTATTAATACTATTATTTAAAACAGTAAGCACTTAATCCAAATTATCTTGATCAATTTGTCTTAAACGTGTGGCAGCTTCCATCTGGGACAATTTCAAAATGTCATTGTATTTAGCATAAATAAATATTTTACAATGTGGACATTTTGGACCTAATAAAAAAATCTGACTAGTCCTAGTCTTCGGACAGGACAGAAAGATGTTGTTTTACTGTAAATAGTGTGGCATATTTCAACCATTGGTTCCCAATTTCTCCACTGAATACAGGGCTCGAAAAAAATCATAAAAATGTTACTAAACCTGCAGGTCTAATAACATGAATAATGTTCGTCTGGCCTCTGAAGCTAACAAAAGCACGGTACAGCATTCTTTGCTGATCCAATCCTCCTTTGTTATTCAGCCTTACCTAACTTGGAAATTAAGCAGCTACAACAGATTTTTGTTGACCCCATTTAGGTTCAACACGTTCCATTGACTAGTCACATTTCCAACTGCAAACGACTGGTCAAAGCTGCTATCCCTCTGTCCCTGCGACGGTGTCTCGCCCCAATCTCTTATACATATGACCCTTTTTTGTGAATTTTATATTGAACCTAGAATGCGATGGTTAGCTCCAATCTTAAAAAGCCTAGGCTTACGCCAATGCCGTCCTGCTTTCATGGTTCTCCAACTTTTGGATTCTGATTTCTTAGCTCTAAATGTTGCCAAGTTTTTAAAATGTTGTGTTAGTCATAGAAGTAACCTATAACCGAAGACTGATGCACTTTAAATCTTCTTGCTGTATATTCTCTTAATATGAACTTTGAAATTTAGGCTATATTGGTAATCTACTGTGATTTTTAATTATTTATGTAACATTTGTGGAAAATGTATTTGTATGACATGTCTATACTTTTATGGTTTTCTACTAATTGAAACCGAATAAAGTAAACATTGACATTGACATTGAATAATCTACTCAACGTAACTGTAATGTACATGACCTGTGAACTGGTCTCAAGTTGTGTGATTCTAAGCAACATTTTGTCTTATGTAGTCGTCTCTTTCTTTATTATCACATATGAGAGCTCCTTCAAATATGCAAGTTAACTATTCCTGCTGTCCAAAAAACTCTTTATTTGCTAGACTAAATGTCTGCAACAAGAATCATGTCCATATATAGTGTACACATGATCCCTGGCTTGCCTTTTAGTTCACTTATAGCATTTTCATCCGGCCAATAATTTCCAGTTCATTTTAAAAAAAAACTCACTTTTCATAACTGTACTATTAAAGCATGATGTGGTAGTGCACTGTCATTTACAGATAGCATAATTTCCATTGAAATGGCCACAAACCTTTCCCACTAACATGTAGTTTTATTCATATTCGCGAATAAACAATGTTTGGAAGTTGGGTTTCAGTAAAAATATAAAAAATGTGCATATCACTAAGTAAAGTGTTCTAATTTGTTTTGATGCTATGAATTATTTTTTTCACCGCCAAATTACAAAAAAGTGTCTTCATAACTCGTGAAATATATTTGAAATGTTTGAACAGCTATTTCAGTTTGTAAGAAAAAGCCTGACATCTTACAGCCTTTCATTTCACATAATTTGCACAGCTCAGTTGTCACACAGTTCACTTTACAAAATCCTCTAACTTCAGTAACAGAATGAACAAGCATTTGCAATGCAATTGGTCTCGCCTTATGGGCCTTATATGTATTTAGCTATGCAGCACATCAGTCTGGGTGCTGAAACATCTAATGCAACATGGAGCGAAAGTAAGCACAAAACTACGTGCCATGCCAGGTATGGGCCACATGGAGAGAAATATTTCCTTTCAGCGGGAAATTGTATAGTCCAAAGCTCTGTTTTTAACATAAAATCAGCGCCTTTGGTGGTCATATTATTGAAAATACAAGATTCGAAAAAATATTGTTGTCTACGGGTGCTCGTGGAAGACAATTTCTATGGACTGGAATCTAGAGAATGCTAATGTGATTCTGGTATTTTAGTGACCTTTGCTGGTCGTTTTCTATCAAGAAAGTTAAATAGAGGCAGTTGCCAGAAATATAAAGAAACGAAAGTCCCTCAGGAGAAAGCATTTCTGGTATTTTACTGACCTCCACTGGTCGTGTTCTATCAAGACAGTTAAATAGAGGCAGTTGAAAAAGCAGAAAGCAATTCTCGTATTTTACTGACCTCTACTGGTCATTTTCTATCATGACTGTTAAATAGAGGCAGTTGAACGGCAAACATTCCCTAAGTGGAAGGAGACAAGTCTTAGGGATGATCTCCAGAACCCACAAAGTACATACACATATAAGTATATACTGAAGTATATACAAGAGGTCTCATATGCTCAACCTAATAATTATATTCTAAAGTATATACAAGAGGTCTCGAATGCTCGACCCAAAAATAAATGAAGACAAACTGACGTTTGACCTCTGTCTCTGAAAGCCGGCAAATGTGACAACATAACAAGATTTAAAGGCATATTTATTGCTCTTTCACATTGTGAGCAATAAAGATGCCTTTAAATCCTGTTATCTTGTCACATTTGCTCTGCTTTCAGAGTTAGAGGGCAAAAGACAATTTGTTTTCCTATATCTACTTTTTGTTCTGTGACTGAAGTTAGAGGATTTTCAGCTCCCAGAAAGGGCGAGTAGTCCTTAAAAATAGTTCGTCCTGATAAAATCTTGCTCAACAACTCGAGTGGGCGCTTGGATTTTTCAAGCCCTGGAGTAGGTGGTAACATGACATGAATGTTGTGAATTAGAATATTGGGGATCGGGTCTGCTTGATTTAAACCCAGGTGTGGAATTAAAGGAACAAGCATGATAACCATTCATGTCTACTGGCCACAAAAACACCCATTAGTACCTGAAAGTGTAGAATTAAATGTACCATTCGGCACCATACTATTAAGCTGTTTCTCAGTATAATTGGCAAACATTGCCAATTATCAAAACTAGCCATGGAGAGAATATCCATGGTATTCATTTGCGAGTCCCAGACATGTTTTCTGCTGGACGGTGTCAGTTGGGAGAGGATCTAGCCTTATGGTTAGAGTGGTTGACCTCGAAGCTGGGAAACTAGGTTCGAGTCTCAGCAACGACGCTCAACATCCTGTGATTCTGGGCAAATCACTTACAGCTAGATTCATGAACGAAAAATCGGCTTGCAAAGGGCCAGATTCTGCGAGCGCAATTTTTGCTTTTGGGATTCATCATCCCAAATGCAAAAATCGCTATTTGCGAAATCGCATATTTGCGAGGAATTGCATTTAAGGAATCTCTATTTGAGATTCCTTAAATGCAATTCATTAACCAATTTAAAATTGCGAATTCTCAACTTTTGGCCTCTATTTACCACGAAGTCTGACTTCGTGGTAAATAGCGAAAAATTAGAAAAAAGCACTTTAGTGCATTTATCTCAGTTGCATGTTACACACACACATGTCCTTTGGACATGTGTGTGCGCAACACCTGTGTAAATTTGCATTTCAGGGGTGCTACAGGGTGTCCTTTGGACACCCCTGGCACCCTTGAAATCGCATCCTTATTTGCGATTAGCAAATTGCTAATCGCAAATAAGGAATAACTCCCCATTCATTCCTATGGGCCTGTAGGCCTATAGGAATGAATGGGGAGTTATTCCTTATTTGCTATTAGCCTGTAGGCCCATAGGAATGAATGGGGAGTTATTCCTTATTTGCTATTAGCAATTTGCTAATCGCAAATAAGGATGATGTAGGAATCGCAATTTAATGTGCCATTCCTACATGAATCTCGTTTTGCAAGTCCTTAATAGCGATTCCTTAATAATCGCTATTAAGGAATCGCAAAACAGGACTATGATGAATCTAGCTGTTAAACTCCCCATGCCTAACAAAAATGAATGTGTCCTTCTGTAATTAAACTGGTGCTCATGTAAAGCGCTCTGATACCCGATGTCTCGGGTCAAGTTCGCGCTATATGAAATTTTAATAAAAATGTAAAATAGAAAAAAAATTGAGGAAGCTCATTTGTGTTGCGATTATTCCTGTTTGAAACAAGGTTTCTGTCACCTGTACTTGCCATCGTTTAGTTCCTCAAATTGATTTCAGTTCAATTGTGTCCTTCCAATAATCATAGCCTTTAAGGGCTAACTGGTTGACAAACAAACATGTATATATTAGCTCAGTTTGTGTAAATGTTTATTTTTTTGGTGGCGTAGCAACTAATTCAAAATATTATGAAGTAGGATCTGAAGTGTCATATCCTGAAAAATGTCAATTTATCTTTATAACTTTTGGGACTCCCTCGTGTGGAAGTCGGACAATGTTCCAATTGTGTATAGTTAAAGAGTGCACGTTGAACACTGGCCCTATGCAGCAAATGATGGGCGTAATCGTGAAAACAGAACATGTCAGCATAGTTAGCAGAGATAAGGTACAGGTCTTCTGATTCAACAGTGTAATTCTCCAGCACCAAAAGCACAGAATTTACAGTTTCAACATCCCAATCATCCGAAAGTAACCCAGGTACAATTGCATCCCTCATTGAAACTTTAAACACATATGGTATCTGCAGGGTCTCCTTACTGTCGAATATGTTGAATGGAGCCTTATCCCAAACAATTTAATCAGTTACTAGAATGGCTGACATGTTCAGTTTATGGGAAGAAGAATCGGGGTCAACACCCCGTCATCATTTCTATAGCAGAACATTCTGGGTGGTGGTGGACATTAATCAATAGGTAAAAAAGTCACAGATCTGATCCACAGGAAAAGAAAAAACAATGAACGTGTAATCCAAACATATATCCAAAGAAGACAAGTAAGTGTGTTTCAACCATGAAATGAAAACACTGACCTGTTGCAACAATGGCAACCCCTCCGGAGACCGCTGAATCCAGCCCTATCACCCAAGCCTTTATGTCAACAAATAAAGACTGAAATTTACTCTCTTAAAAACGAGGTCAAAACCTGTCTTAAAAGACATCCGGCGGATGGACGATGTGGACGAGTGGACGATTTCGAAAGAACCCTCGACATGAGAACTTAGGATCAGGAGGAACTCTAGTGTCGCATGACTGTGCTTTAAGAGCAACATGTGGAACTCCAAATTAAACAGGAAGATTTGGAAAATAGAAGCCGCCGGAAAATTCTCTGCATCCGGGGAGTTCCACGGGGAGCAGAGGGTCAGGACATCATGACCTATGTCGCAGATCTCCTCCAAACGATCCGGGGTGATGATGATGCCTCGCCCCCTATGGTGGACAGAGCACACCGGGTTGCACCACCATGCGGGAAGGCCAACCTGGTCCCTGACATCCTGACCCCGGTGCACTTCACGGAAAAGGAGGCAATCCTTCGAGCGTATTGGACCAATGACGATCTGACATATGAGGGCTACACCATCCAAATCTTTAAAGATCTCGCCCCAATCACTTTGCGACACCGCAAGGACTACAAGCAAGTCACGAGCAAACTCTGAATTGAACATCAAGTACCAGTGGGGCCATCCTTTTGCCCTGATCTTCCAGTGGGAGGGCAAGCGCAAGCCATTGAGATCACTCAGGGAGGCTTCTCAGTTGCTTCATCTCTCTCCGGTCCCTTGTACTTCCACTCCTACCTCTGCGGACACCACTGAATCCAGGACTCCCCTGCTCCCAGAATGGTCAAGGGCCCCTCCCCCTCGTTCCAGAGCCTCTATGACCAGCAAGAGGTCACACTGAGCTAAACAAGACATCATCCAACTTCTAAAACCCATAGAGGCCTTACAATCTTCAGAAGGACGGGGCACCCTGTTGGGCCCCCCTCTGGCTCTGGAAACGGGGTGGTGACCCCCTGACATGGTTTAGACCTTTTGAGGGGGATACTCTTCATCCTGGTGTCGCAGCTACTTGCTTTCTGCATGAGAGTCTGAATATGTAGAAATCGCCCTGGCGACATGGGGCCCTATGGTATCCATTCTTTGGCTGTGATGAAGCAAGATGAAGAACAAAATGTTGTTCAAACTTGTGAAGTTAATCTCCCATAATAATAATTGAATTAATAAGCATGTGGTGAAATTACTAATCAACTTAGTTTAAAAATGCATTCATCAGTACACGCGGGATAAACTAATGTGCTTTTATGTTGCAAACGCAAAAGAAAATAATAATAAATTATCCTTGTCTATTGTCTTTGTCAGTATTAAATGCGGCTGTTTAACTAATGGCATGTGCTTATTTTGTGTGCTTATGTTATGTCTTTCTGTGACAAAAGCTCGAGGAGTTTGTGCAGTTTCCAAAGGAGAAGTAAATATAAAGCTGCTTGTTTGTGCTTTGCTAGGTAACATAATTAACAGGATTAATTAGTAAAGGGGGTGGGTAACAGAATGGGTCTCAATTCTTTAATTAACTGATGTCTTGTGTTTGTTTAATAATAGTTTCCAAAGTGAGGCCTACAGGTGGTTCAGAAAACATGGCTGTCAGAGCTGCAGGCATTGAAGCTTGTCCAGAGTGGAGCCTATGCACATGCGTAGCTGTGAAGATTTATACTGCTTTGTCAACATTATTTGCAGAAGCAGTTCTTTGGTTAAGTTGAACGTGCTCATGAAGAAAGGCTCAAGGACAGGAACTTAAAGTGTCTGCCAAAGCTAGGAAGTAAATGTTCAAAACTCGAGGAAAAAGTATCTTTCTTGAGGAAGCCGAATGTCGTGGAAGTGAGAGACAATAGGGCTTATGTGAAGCCTGGGCCTGGTCAAGAAACGGAGATGACCTAACAAACTTTATCGTGGACTGACACAGGACCGCCAATGAAAAGCTCAGATTCGTTCAAAAGAATGTAAAATGTAGAAAGTTTAGCTAGAAAGAAAGGTATAAAACCTGACACCAGGAGCAGGGAAAAAACTCTCTTCTTTCCGATTCCTGAATGACGTGACATGCTGTTGGACTTTTGGCGCACGTAAGGACAACAGACTTTAAATGATTTTCTCGTTTCTAGGTGAAGTGAGAATTAGACAGGGAAATAGATTTAGGGAATGGAAACTGTTATTCTGTTAATATTTCATGTTGCTGAGCTTGCTTTAAAAATGTCAGTTTATTAATTCATTTCCTAATTAAAATGCTGCTTTCTTGATTGCTTATGAAATAAAGATTTTTAAACGTAAATGCTTTTCTTTATGAAAAATAAAGTTAATAAAATTAGATTTGAAATGACAAGCTGGTCTTGTTTATTCATGATCTAGTTACCATCAGTTGATTCAATCGCCTTTAGTGGCCTGATTATTAATAATAAATATTTTAAACCATGGTGAAAACAGTTAAACTGCAGTTGTATATAATAGTGTAAATAGTAAATCAGGACTCTTTATTAATCAGACCACATGATTCAGTTGCTCAAAAATTGTCTCATTGGTAGTATGGGCCTTTAAAATGTGTTTTATGATTAATGGTAAGTTTTGAGGTGATAGGTAGCGTTATTGAGACAGTTTTCCAATAGGAGCGCTGGATCAGCTACGATACACAGACATGGGCCCGCAATAGGTCCGGGGCTTTGGACTTACTCCTTGGGGAACGCTGTACTTCCCTGAAAATAATGTGTCGGATTGACCACTGGGGGGGAGGCAACAGCCGCTATCCTATACTTGCTGGCACACCCCACCATTCCATTAGGCTCTATGGGGAGTGACTTCCTCCGAGCCGCCCTGGTTTGCACCCTTGGGCAGCTCCTGGACTGGAATGGTGTACTTTGGCCCTGTTGGCCTTTTGATTGCTCAGCTTGTTACTTTTTCCTCTATCCCTTTCTCTTTCGTTTTCTTTTCTTTCTCTGGTCTATTGGGGGGAGAGACACAGACACTTCATGACATCCTATATCCTTGGCGCAGGAGCTTCTGGGTATGGGAGGGGGGGTCACTCTACTACCCATTTGAGTGAATCCTGTCTACCCCCGCATCCTAATCTACACCTGACATCAGCCCCACTTAGGCCGGGATCCACTGGAGATGCCCGTGCTCTATTCTGTCTGTAGTCGCTAATGGCACAACTTAAATGTATATCCCTCAATGTAAAAGGCCTCAACGCCCCCAATTAGAGAAGGCAGGTGTGGCGCTACCTCCTTATTCATGACTCAGATGTAATTTTCCTCCAGGTAACCCATCTTTTTACGTATGGACATGCATTGCATGTCCCACCCTGGGTTTCTCAAGCAGTTCTGGGCCTCAGCGCAGACTAAAACAGCAGTGGTGTCGCCATGTCCAATGGGACCGGAGGCTCACCAGGCAGACGCCGCTGTGGAGTGGAGCATGGCTGCAGGAGGTCTCGTCCTTGCATGATTTCCGCCGCTGGGACCTCGTTGGGATCTCGCTACTTGGAGACGTGTGGGTGGATGACCATATTCGAACCTTCGCTGACCTACAATGTCACGCCCTTCTTCCTTCCCAATTCTATAAGTATCTCCAACTCAGACACGCCGTCCACCCTCATATTCCATCCCCCACCTCTTTCCCGGAATTCAGTCCCTTAGAGGCCCAGGTGATGATGGGGAACCTGGGGAGGGGGAGGGTCACCCGAATATACCGGTCACTGGTGAACAACTGTCCTGCGTCCCTAGACCGGCTCCAGGCTCGCTGGGAGGGATGGGTTGGCCCCTTGGAGGAGGCGGATTGGTGGGATGCCCTAATGGCACCCAAAACCTTGACAACATCCTCCAAGTGAAGCCTGGTCCAACTTTACTACCTCCATGCAGCATACCTCACTCCGGCACGCCTTTTCCGTGCCCGTATGCAAATCTGTCCCCGCAGATTCCTATCACATGGTATGGCAGTGTCCAGCCCTGGCGCCGTTCTGGAGAGGGGTGGAACTCGAGCTTACACAGGCCCTAGGATGGGAGGTTCCCCATGACCCGCAGCGCTTGCTGTTGGGAGTGTTTGATGGCCCTGATGGCTCCAGGGCAGACAAGCATTTCCTGGGGACAGCAGTGGCGGCTGGGAAAAGGGATATAGCCGCGCTCTGGTCTCAGGCTAAGGCACCGACTGTACGGAAAATGAGGAGAGGGGTGGATTGGTGTGGAGCACAGTAGGAGCCTCTCTTCGAGGCCCGGGGTTGCCCTGAACTATTCGGTAAAGTGTGGGGGAAATGGTTCAATTTTCTACCCGTGTGAGGATCCGCTTAAACTTGTTTGTCTATATTGTTTTGGGATTGTCACATCCAGTCCAGCTGGGCCGATTATACCTTTTGTCAAACATATGTGTTGGGACTTCTTTAATTATAATGCTTGATGTGCTACCAATGAATTTATTTGTTTTAAAAAATCAATAAAGTTGTTTATAAAAAAAACAGCAGTGGTGGCTATTCTTTTTAAGGCGGGAAGCCCTGTACATGTTTCTCGGGTGCTGTGCGACAAGGAGGGGCGTTATTTAAAACGTACACTACTCATTCATGGTAAGGCACACACAATGATCAATGTTTATGCACCTAAGCATGCACAAGACACATGTTTCCAGACCTTGTTTGAGGACTTGCTATCTCGGGTGTCTGTCCCCCATTCTCCTTGGGGGTGCTTTTAACCTAGTGTGGGACCCCAGTTTGGAGCACACCACCTCTTTCTTCCAGGGAACTGGAGCAATGTCTGCGGCACTCAAGCAGGACTTTGAAGCCTTGCGTGGTGATACAAAGAACCTTACTCCAATGTTCACCACTCTTACTCTCGAATCGACTACTTCTTTCTGTCCCAGTATCTCATTCGCTCTTTGGAATCAGCAGTGATCTCGGATATATCGATTACGGACCATCCCCACCTGGAGGTTACCTTGACGGGTATAGGCAGGCACCCCTGTTCCACTCATTGGTGGCGACTTCCCCCGCAAGCATTACGGGACCAGGTCGATGTGCCCGAAATACACCAGGCGATACAGGCCTATTTTGGAACTAATGACCTCCCGTACATTAATGGGCATGTCTTATGGGATGCATTCAAGGCCACTATCCGAGGCATCATTACTTCCATCTCCATCACCCGCATGCAGGAAACCTGCCTGGTTGAAACCAATCTAGCTCGAGATATCAAACTACTGGAAAAATAGGGACATTGTGCGCCCTCCAGGGAGATGCAGAGCAGCTGGACTCGCTTCGGGCCAACTTAAGGCCTTTAGGGTCAACAAAGCAGAGCATTCCCTCCTAGCTCTGAAGCAAAAATTCTATGGCCGGAGCAACAAGGTGGGCTCCCCGTTGGAGCGCTGTCTTTGTCTAAAGGTGTCCCGTAACCACATCTCCAAGATCGCACTTCTGGGTGGGGAGTGTGCTACCTCGGAATCAGCCAAGCAGCAAGCGTTTACCTCGTTGTTCTCCACGCTCTATGAACAGGGTGACACCTGTTCGGATAAGATAGACCCCTTCCTGGCCTCCTGTCTTTGGACACCACTAGATCCTTTTTATAAACAACAATTGGAAGAACCCATCACTGCTGCAGAACTTCAAAAAGCATTGACCTATTGGCAAGGCTCCAGGCCCTGATGGCCGTACGTTACCATTAAATCATCTTTTTCTCCCAGAACTACAGGCACCGTTGCTGGGAAACTTTAACTCCTTTGCAGATACAATGAATGTCACACCGACCATGGCCAGAGCCGGATTAGCGCTTATCCCCAAGCCGGGGAAAGACCCAACATTGTGTGCTTCATACTGCCCCATTTCTCAGCTAGATGTCGACGTTAAATTATATACCAACATACTAGCCCAACGCCTAGCTCCTCATCAACCTGGTCTGATTGAGCCTGACCAGGCGGGCTTCATACACGAACAACAAGGGGCAGACAATCTCCGGTGAGTAGCCCTCTTGGTGGAGAAGGTCCAACGCCGTAATATCCCGACTCTCCTCATCTCCCTCAAAGCTGAGAAGGCTTTCGACCGGGTGGACTGGTCCTTTCTCAGGGCGGTGCTGCAGGAGATAGGCCTGGGCCCTGTCATGATTGCCCATATTATGGCCCCCTATGCAGTGATATCAGTGCAGATTAGAGTCAACAGTCTCCTTACCCCACCCTTCTCCATCCAATGAGGCACGCGCCAGGGGTGTCCTTTATCACCACTGCTTTTTGCTCTGGCCATGGGGCCCCTGGTCATTACCATCCGCCTATCGGCAGAAATTAAATGCTTCCCATTTGGGGGGCTAGGGGGAGCACAAAATTGCTCTCTTCGTTGATGATCTCCTTTTGACACATACTAACTCTGAGAGTTCCCTCCCAGCGCTGCTTGATGTACATTCCAAATTCGAGTTGATATCAGGGCTTAAGATCAACCTTGCTTAATCACAGGTGCTTAACCTTACCCTTTCTTTTTTAACAGCTTGGGGATGGTATCCCCTTCCAGTGGGCCTCCCAATCCATACGCTATTTAGGTATTAATATCACGGCCACTCTGGAATCGTGGACACAGGCAAATTGGCCTGCTTGCAGAACTTCAGTTAGAGATGATCTCCGGAAATGCAAATCGCTACCTATCTCTTGGTTGGGTCACCTTAACGCAGTCAATATGTCCATTCTCCCCAAGATCCTTTACCTCTTCCAAGCACTTCCAACCCCTATCCCTCAAAGGGACATCCTGAGCCTTCAACAGGAGGTTACTGCGTTTATTTGGGGTGGGGGGAGGCAGCGTTTCTCTACCAAAGTATTAATGCTGCCACAAGACCGGGGAGGGCTGGCGTGCCCCGATTTTCTTGTTTATTATTGGGCGTCACATCCGCGCTATGTCTCAGAGTGGGTGGTTGGCGAAAGCGAGTTGCATTGGTTTCACATGGATAGAGCTGTGGCCTAGCCTGGTTGCCGAGGGGTGCTCGCCATCTCACTGCTTATATTGCCACCCCAGCACAAACTGTTTTAGAGATCTGGGACAGAATTGCAGTGTCCCGTGGCCTTGCCTCCTTTCCCTCCCCTAACACACCCTTGGTGCGCAATCAGGGGATTCCCCCGGCCCTCCACCCTGCGTCATTTTCAGCATGGGAGGCTGGAGAGTGTCGTACAATCGCAGATCTATTTGAGGGGGGATTTTAAAATCTTTTGAGCAATGCAGGCAGGCATTCCACCTCACCAACGCAGCGCGTTTGGAATACTTTCAACTTCGTCATTGGCTACACACACAGAGGGCACCACATTCCAACTCACCCATTTTGAATCCTTAGTCCGCTCTTTTAATGGCTCCAGAGGCCTGATTTCTTGAACTTACAAGGTCCTTCAACACTCACATGAGCTACCACCACATCCCTACCAACAACGCTGGCACACAGATCTTGAGGAAGACATTCTCCCTGATCAATAGGAACAACTATGGAGGGATATTCCTGGCACTTTTAAAAGCATTGCACAACAGGAGACAGCTTACAAAATCATGACCCGTTGGTACTGCAGGTTGCAAAAGATGTTCCCCAATTCCACGCCTATCTGCTGGCATTGCCAGGTCACCCAAGGTTCATTCATGCACATATGGTGGTCTTGTTAGCTGATAACCATTTTTGGGAAGGAGGTCTTCAGCCACATCAGTAAGGTGGTGGGATTTCCCATTCCGAGTGCCCCAGGGGTAGTGATTCTAGGACTTCGACCAAGGTCTCTTAAAACCATGATGCACTCGGATTGGCACTTGATCTTCGCTTGATCACTTATTGCGGCGAAGCAGGTTATAGTGCTCCATTGGAAGAAGGCCCTGAACCCCCCTGCCCCCTCCTTGGTGTGGCTCACCTGTCTATGACAGGCAATGGTGATGGAGCTCCTCTCCCATCGTTTAAGCCACACTGACGCTATATTCAAGCGCACTTGGCAACCCCTAGTTTTACATCTCTCTAAACTGGAACATGCTCGATCTGTCCCTCCCCGCTTATGAGCCCTCCAACTGTTCGACGACCCTCTGCTCCCTAGGGGAGAATCCTATGAGGAGGAGCGAGGATAGGCGGGTTGAGGGTGGACGGTTCTCCCTGTAGTTGGTTAGGCCTGACGCTCTGACCCGGGGACTCAATCCTCTTCTTCCATAGCTCGTCCGCACCAATGGAACACTGCACCGTCTCCTCTTCCCTCCTCTTCTTGTTATCTCTTACCTTTCCTTATCTAGTTTTTTGTTTGGGCTCTTTATGTGTCTCTCCTTCTTCACAGGCTAGCAGAAATGGGGGCTTTCCCACGATAACTTGTTGCAGGCTGCATTTTGTGCCTCTAACGGCTGTTGGTCCTTGAAAAGCTGGGTACTCGCAGATCGCGACAAGCCTATGAGCTTTTCAATGATATGTTACATACCACCCAGGCCTGCAGTGATAAACCACAGTCAGGACTCCTTGTTGTTATAATTATTATTGCCATCCATGTTCTTATTCTTTTGTTGTATTCATTGCTGGGCGATACACTACTGTCTTCGCAGCTTTCGTAATCAGTGCACTACAACTCTCCACAGGTCTATAATAGACGCAAAGGTATTCACCCAGGTATCCTATGCTCGAGTAACTGAAGGACCCCTTTTTGCTTGGTTATTAGTGGCGTTTATGAGCTGGAAGGTGGCTTCTCCTATCCATTTTGCCAGACCGAGTCCTCGTGTTGTTTTTTAATTTGATGGCTAAGTGATATGCCGTATGTTTTATAACTTTACTGATGTGGACCAACGATGTATACACTGTATTCTTGCCTGACTACTATTGCCTTTTGCCTGGTGTTTGTGAATACTTTCTCTTTGTTTATAAACTTAATAAAATAGATTTAAACAAAACTGTTTTAGGAGAAATCATCTTGATCCATATAATACCCAGAAGCACTGAATTGAAAAACAGGAGGTTTAACTGGGTTGATATCTTCTCTCCCCAAGCAACCAAAGCCTCAGCTGCAATCTCAGTGGTTGGACGCCTCAGGGCAGCTATGTGCGCTCTACGAAAATCATTTTCATTTCATTTCATTCAGTTCTGTAACAGGACTCGAAAAATCCAAAAGCAGTGGCTCCACAGATGGTGGATCAGTATAAATTATATATTAGCTGCAGCAGACCCAGTAGTAAGAATTGTACTCTCTTCCTTCGTGTTGCTGGTTGAGAACTCATTCCCCCACCCCAGCCGGGGAGGAACAGCTTTGGTAGGGCTCACTAGCTGCAGAGGTGTAACATCACTAACACCTCAGGGCCTACTATGTAGAGTCAGCCACATGATATAGTTTGACATGTTCAATAGATATATAGCGTTTCTCTTTAGAACCTTGAAGTGGGGGCAGAATCAAAGTTCTTATGCCTTGGGCACCAAGGAAAGGCAGCAGTGCTTGGTATGATGGCCCGAATTCCTTTTAATTCACTACCTTTTCTCGAACGATATCACCAATTTTTGCAATCTAGCCAGAAATTTCAGGTTTCACATCCGTACACGAAGAGGAAGATGTTTTCCATTGTTTGGTTTATTGGGCATCACAGAACTTTTGTAGATCCTGTAAGACAGCACAACAATTATCTACATCAAAGGTCACTGCGGCTGCCACTATGTCTGAAATATACATCATGATGCCAAAAAGTACTTCTTATGGAGTCCGCCCACCCAGAGGTCTTTTAGGGAGGTTAATTAAAGCTTGTTGAACCCCATATAGATGATGTATCCAATTATGCCCAGTGCCTAAAAGTCTAGCTATTAAGGACTGCTCTAAGTCACAGTTCATTCTTTCCACAAAAGAATTGCCCATGGGCCTATATGGAGAAGTGTACAGGTGCACACCTAGGGATACCATATAATCCCGGTACACTTCTGATATGAAAGGGCCCTAGTCCAAGTGGAATGCACTGCATGCATGTGTCCCGACAAAGACTTACAGGTCTTTAGCCCCTTGCCTGCGGGGCTGATTCCCCCGCTGTGCTGGGGGGAGGGGGGCATGCACAGCTCCCCCGTGCTCATGACGAGCTCAGCTCAGCACGGTGGCGCTGTGCTCATGACGAGCTGAGCTCGTCACGGCCACACCCATTTCCTCAGAACGTTCAGCACAGCGGGGGAATTATCCCCGCGTGTGAGTGTTGCGGCCGTTATGACGAGCTCAGCTTGTCATGAGCACACGGCTACCGAGGCTCATGACGAGCTGAGCTTGTCATGAGCATGGGGGGGTTACAACCAGTTTGATCGCCAGCTGAGCACTTGGGCCCAACCCAGAAGAACCTATAGCAAAAATCGATGGCAACCAAAATAAATTTGAATGCAGTGTCTGAAATTAGTGGACCACAGTGATTCAAATTATTGCAGCTGAAAGGCTTGTTGGAGATCAACAGGTGCATCTGCAGTGGATGAGCCACGCTGGAAGCTTTAATTTGTTGACAAATGTCACAACACAGGACATATTTCATTGCCTGTTGATATAAGCCGTGCCACTAATAGCGCAGCTGTTGCAGCAAAATTGTGGCCGCCACCTTAGCATGAACTGAGGCAACACCCTCATGTGCTGCTATAACTAAAAGCAAGTCTGAGGTCTTGGTTGGGAATCAAACGATCACCAACCCCTAGAATTATTACAAAAGGGATGTTCTGTTCATTCAAGTGAATTCAGAAAGGAAAGTAAATCTGAAAAGGATAGCTTCACCTTGGTTTACTGAGACCTTGAAACGAGAGAAAATTGATTGTAGATCGGCGGAGAGATTATGGCGTATGTCCAGAACGCCTGGAAACCGCTTGAAGTACAAATTAATTCATTCTGATTATATGAAACACATAAAAGCAGCGAAATCTCTTAATATTTCTCAAAGAATAAATAAGGCCTCCCAATCTAGTAAAGAACTGTACAAAATAGTTAAGGAGTTTACCACACCGCAGGTCGAGCAATCTGAATTCGACCCCTCGCCAGATTGGGTGAGTTCACTGGCTTCCTATTTTCACAATAAGATTCAGGCAATATACTCCTCATTCCCCTCCTCACCTTTAAGTGTGGCTGCAGGCGTGGAGGCTTTTTGAAATTCTGAGGCCGCCCCTGGAATCATGAACTTTCCGTCCATGACAGAATTGGAGCCCACTTCCCCTGCTGAAGTGCTAGTGGCACTCAAGAAAATTAAGTCAGGATCTCCTAATGACCCTTTGCTCCCCCGTAAGTGCGGTGATCTCTTTCCTTTGCTGGCCGATGTTTTGACCAGTATTTTTAATGCCTCCTTTGAGAGTGCCTCTTTCCCTAGCAGCTGGAAATTGGCGCAAATCAGGCCAAAACTTAAAAAGCCGAATAGCGACCCATCCATCTTGTCCAACTACAGACCAATTTCTCTATTACCTTACTTTGGTAAGGTTCTTGAATTTCTGGTAAACAAACGGGTATCTTCGTACATTGAAGCGCATGCACTCCTTGACCCGTCACAATCTGGCTTCCGTGCCGCTCATGGGACGGAAACCGCAGTAATGGAAATAGTGGATAACATCCGACTTTCTTTGGACAGGGGCGAATCGGCAATTTTGGTACTATTGGATCTTTCCGCTGCCTTTGACACCATCTCCCACAGCATTTTGAAACATCGGCTGTGGGAGGTTGGTGTCAGAGGCAATGCTTTGGCCTGGTTCGTGGACTACCTCAAGGATCGCCACTCTCACATCAGGATGAACTCCCACACATCTGCCACTATTCCTCTTTCTGTAGGGGTCCCACAGGGGTCCATTCTCAGTCTCCTTTTATTTAATGTTTATCTCTGTCCTTTAGCCCATATATTAAAATCCTATGGCTTCTCCACCGTGTCTTATGCAGACGATACGCGTGTACTTATTACCTGCAGATCTAACTCCCATGAAACCTGTGTCCGTTTTAAACAATGTTTGACCCATATTAAAAACTGGATGAGTGATAATAAGCTTCAACTCAATTGCAGCAAGACTGAAATCCTACTATTTGGGAAAGCCACAACCTTTTGGTCGCAGGACTGGTGGCCCGTTGATCTAGGGCCTTGCCCGGAGCCTAAAGAAGCTGCAAGAGATCTAGGGATCATGCTTGACCGGGATCTTTCAATGAAGGTTCACGTCAACCAGGTTGCCGGGACTTGTTTTGGTATTCTTCGACAACTGAGCAAATTTTTTAATTGGCTCCCAATTGAAGCCAGAAAGCCCCTGGTCCAGGGACTGATCATTAGTAGGCTTGATTATGGAAATGCCATGTTTGCCTCCATTAATGAGAACCTACTAACCAAACTACAAACTATTCAGAACGCGGCGGCAAGGCTAGTGTTGGGTTTGCCTCCCAGGTCTGCCTCCAAACCTATTCTTAAAAAACTACACTGGCTCTCTGTGCACCAGAGATGCCATTTTAAAATTTTGAGTTTAACCCATAAACTTCTTCACGGCATCGGCCCCTCCTTTCTAACAAAAAAACTAGCCTGGTATAACCCGACCAGAGCACTTCGCTCTAGCTCTAAGTTTCTGCTGTCTCAGCCTAGAGTACGGACGTCCAGGAATGGACGCCGATCCTTCTCATATGTGGCTCCCCAACTATGGAATAAGCTACCTACACATCTTCTGTCCCTCTCCAACCATTTGGAGTTTCGAAGGGGCTTAAAAACGTGGCTCTTTCCCCAATAAGTTCCGGTGTATGTTCTTCACCCTGGTAGGTTAATGCCTTTCTTCTGTAAAGCGCCTTGAGACCTTTTGGTGATAAGAGCGCTATATAAAAGCATTTGACATTGACATTGACTTAAGAATATTTAGATGGAAAGCCCTTAGGCAAAGGGGTGATGTTTTTATTTGCATGAATGGCAGCCAAGATATCATTTATTCAAGTTTTAGAACGAGTAATTGCTGCTACTGTAGCTGTGGCGACTGCGCATTTGGCTGCGCCACCAGCCAAGGAATTCCCTACAGCTTGTGCTCCCACACGCCGATGACTCCACGTATGTATTACATGCGTCCATGGCAACCCGTCTTACAGGTCTGCCACTTTAATCCAAAGCGTCTAATGCTTTAGTGTGTTAACCTAGAATCTTTTAATTCAGTTTGTTTGCAATAATGTAAATTATCATTAAAGGACTGTTAGATTTGGGGGTCTCTGGTTGGCACAGGTAGGGACTTGTGACAAATAGAGACCCTCTCCTCTAGTCAGGGAAAGGGTATTACACACCTAAAATAACCCCTGCTCACCCTCGAGGTTGCGTGGCGCGAGCAGTCAAGGCTTATTTCAGAGGCGTTGTAAGTTAAGCAGTTGTGACCACATACAGTAACAATTATCAGACAAGTGCTCACATGCAATCAAATCAAAGTAACCCAGTGACAACACTACAAATGGACACCACACAGATTTTATATAAAAAAAGAAGTAGACTTTATATAGAGCTACCACAAGACCATAAACAACAAAA
The DNA here is from genome assembly GCF_964261635.1 of Lissotriton helveticus. Lineage (NCBI taxonomy): Eukaryota > Metazoa > Chordata > Amphibia > Caudata > Salamandridae > Lissotriton > Lissotriton helveticus. Next base: position 21,832,991 of record NC_136064.1, read on the forward strand.
ATACACACTATGATTATTTAAGATGGTGGATTTAAGCTTAGTTCAGTTCTTAGATGCGACACTCTGCGTCAATGTATCTTAAGTTGTGCTGCGCTTCCACGACAAGCAATGTCGCAGCAATGGGAAATGCGGCAAAGTTCAGGTGCAAAGAAATAAAGTCGTGAAGATCTTCGAGATGCGGCACGCTTCTCGGGGATGTGAGAAGCTTCTTGGTTCGATGCGTGGACTACAGCGGCGACATCCAATATGCGACGGCAGCAGCTCCAGTGGCAAGGCTCTTCTCCCATGATGCGTGAAGCTTCCGCACGATGTGACAACTACAGCAGCGACATCCAAGAAGCGACGGCAGCAGCTCCAACGGCGGCGCGCTTCTCGGGGATTGGAGGTGCTCTTGGTCAATGCGGTGCAATGCGACAGTTCCAGCGGCGACACCCTACTTCGGAGTTGCGACGGCAGGCACAGCGATGGCGACACGCACCGACCTCATTGCGAGATTCTTTTCCTGATGTGGTGCAGTGCGACAGCTACAGCGGCGGCACCCTCCTTCTTCGGAGTTGCAACGGCAGCAGCAGCGACTGCGACACGCTTCCTCTTCGTTGCGGCACGCTTCTCTCTGATGAGGTGCAGTGCGACAGTTCCAGCGGCGACACCCTCCTTTCTCCGGAGTTGCGACGGCAGGCACTCGACGGCGACATGCTTCTTCTCGTTGAATCGCGCTTCCAGCTCCTTGCGACACGCAGTTCCACAGAAGGCCCAAAACAGCAGCAGGCACTTCCACAAGAACTCTGGGGAGCTGGGGGGTGAAGTCTGTTGTCCCTGAGACTTCAGCAGGAGGCAAGCTCTTTTCCAAGCCCTTGGACATCCTTCATAAGTTGAAAGCAAAGTACACAAAGTTCCTTTCTCCTTCCTTTGGCAGTAAGACAACCACTGCAGGCCAATCCCCCAAGCAGCACTTCAGCTTGGGAATAGTCTCTCCTCAGTTACTTCAGGTTCCTCTCCTCAGTAAAGGTTTCTTCTTGTAGTCCAAAAGTGATCTAATTTCATGGGATCAGGGTCCCAATATTTATACCCCAAAATCCTTTGTTCTCTGATGGGAGAGGGGCCTGTGCCTTGTCCAAACCAGTTCCTGAGCACTTTGTTTACCATACTTCTCTTTTCCTTTCACAGTGCAGGGCAGAAACATCAGATGCCCCACAGGAGGTGGAGCCAGCATTGTGGAAGGCAAGTACAGTCCTGGAGCACTTTGTTGACAGGACTCCTTCTCTCCTTTCAGTGTGCAGGGCAGAGACATCAGCCGCTTCCCAGGAGGTGGAGCCAGCATTGTGGAAGGCAGGCACAGCCCGATTCAGAGTTCAGGTGCACTCCACTAGATGTAGATCTCTCTATTCACCACTAGGGGACTCAGCCTGTCTCTGGGAATCCCCCAGCCCTGTCACTTCATGAAACCAGACATAGGAATACACATCCTAGCAGAGGCAGGTTTGAATGGTTAGACAAGCAAAGACCTACTTTCTAAAAGTGGTATAAACACAGAATATTAAAATAAACGTCATTAAAAGATGTATTTTATTATTCTTAGTTCAGGCATACTAAACTTGAATTTCTACCATGTTCTCTGAGCCTGTTAAGATTATAAAATTAAACGAGTCTAACAGCCCATTCTGGCCTTTGGAGAACAGAAAGCCTTCCAATAGTGAAAAACGTAAATGGCTGTAATTCACTATTAGGACATGCCACACACATCAGGGCTTGTCCTACCTTATCCTTACAATGCACCCTGCCCTTGGGCCTACAATAGGGGTGACTGATATGAAGAAAAGGGAAGGTTTAGGGACTGGGAAGTTGGTGCACTTGCCCAGTCAGCATGACAGTACCAGACTGCACGCAGGCTCTGCAATGGCAGACCGTAGACACATTTTACAACGCTGCTTCAGTGGGTGGCACAACCAGTGCCGCAGGCCTACCAGAAGCATTTGGATTACACGCCCTGGCATACTCAGTGCACTAGACTAGGATCTGACAAGTAAATCAAAATAGCCAAACATGGAACCACTGATTCATACATCAATTTACAATAGGGAGCACTTGCACTGTGGCATTGAACACCAGTGGCACAGTGCCCAAAGCATCTAACACCAGCAAAAACACATGAGGCAACAACAAAAAATGGAAGGGAGACCCACGCCAATGGTGCCAGGTCTAACAAGGACTTTACACAGTAATACGAACCACACACTATATGTGTGGGGAAATTCGGTATCTGAATGCTAAAGTGTAAGACGCAAAGCCTTCAGTTCAGCAAACTGCGCAGTGCAAATACCTAATAAAAATTGCGTGCAAGTTGTTTGAGGTTGGAAATTGCCGTCCAACATATCACCAATAACAATAGTGCCTGCTGTTGAGAATTGTTGTTTAGAACCTATAGCAGGTTGCACTGAACCGTCAGTGTAAATATTATATTTATACTGTTTGAGAGGCAAAATAGAAGAGGGCATAGAATTAACATGCTCATACTGTAAACATTCTTGTGTCTGTAAAGACGGTTTGAAGACAAAGTCTACCAAGGGCTGTTAAAGATGTGGCCCATTGTATCCATCGAGGATTGAGGGATTTAGCGTTCGAAGCGTTATCCTCTGTGACATCTTCTAAGGCTGGCAACAATAATGTGTTTCCCTTGTGCAAGTGGCCATTCTTTAAGGATAGCCATCTGCACTGCTGTCAGTATTTTTTCAGTAGAAGCAAAAAGCACTTCTGCAGTGGAAAATAAATGCAATTCATATGCACTCGGCACTGTTTCTCCTTCATTAAATGTGATGTATGTGAATCCAATTGCACCTGGCAAAATACGAATGACCAGGTTTGTGATATTGACACGTGTATGCAAGTCGCGTGTTTCACGCAAGTCAGATTGTAATGATCTGAGTGTATGTGTGTGCTCTGATGCGGATTTTATAGAGACATTAGGAAGAGCCTCTTATGACCACTGTTTTTAAGGTGGGGGGAACCTCTAACCCGCTGCCGGTTAAACACACTGTATCGGGATTTTTAGTGTAATTGTGGGATTTTAGAATCATTTTTAAATTGCTTGGTTATACTGTTGTTTAATCTTTACTAAAGTGATCATTGTATTGCCGCTTATAGAAGGCTTCACTCCTACCTATCTTGTTCATAATAGCTGTCATCTATCGTCTTCGCTTCCCCGGTCCGCCACAGCACAGCCGATTGAGGGGAGGGAAGCAAACACACCTCTTTCTCGGCCTGACCGCTTGACTTCCGGCAGAAACGCATTCATTGAAGCACACATCGCGTCGGCCAGCTATAAAATTCAGGTTGGACCGGACGTGCAGCGGGCGCGCCGCCTGCGTTCCAAAGGCAAGCCCATCTGCACCGGTCTGTGCCCATCTGGCGCCAAGATCGCGCCATGCGCTTGAGATGCTGCCCGTCTCCCAGAGATTACTGTATGTAGGATAAAGTGGTCAGGTGGGTCTCTTTTAACCTTTAATGAATCCAATGGAGTGTGCCCTTTAATGGATCTGACCTAGGATTCCCCCAGCTTACTATACCAAAAGTGTGGTTTTAAGACTACTAATCTTGATTCTTTCTCCAATTGTCAAATGGCTGGCAGCAAAAATATTAAACATCCTCCCACCTGTAAATATCAACTGGCCTTAGTTAATGCATGGTCTTTGGTAAAGCATGCCTTTGAAGTAGCCGAGCTTATTGTGAATGAATATCTTGATGTTCTTTTTATTGCTGAAACTTGGGCTAACGAGCATTCCAGTCCCGACTTACTGATAGCCACTCCTCAATGGTACTCAATGATGAGAGCAGATAAAGGGGGGAATACGGGTGGCGGTTTGGGGATAATCTATAAAAACAAGTTCAAAATTAAAGTTGATCTCTTACCAAACGCAGATTGTGAACTATTATCCTTTAAAATTGACATAACTAACAATTACTCCCTGAATGGCCTGCTTATCTACCACCCTCCAGGTACTAAACATCATTTTCTCCAATCTGTTCATTCACTAGTAGAGGGGGGAGCGTGTAAGAATGACTATACAGTACTTGGAGATTTTAATTTCCACTTAGACTGTAATGATGATAAAGATACAGAAGCTATTTTGGAGATTATGAACTCCTTTAATCTCCCTCAATTTGTTCATCAGCCCACTCATAATAGAGGACACATGTTGGATTCGATTTTTCCGAACAATAATTCTATTTCGGTTAAAGATATCCTTCTTCACACATGGTCTGACCATAAAGCAGTATTATTCAAACTGGCAGTCCCCCCTTCCTTTCAAAATAGGGAACGTGACACCAGTCAGTTACCTTCCTATCAGTGGTCTAAAACCAATTTTGATACCTTAGAACACCACCTTGGACAAGCCACGCTCATTCTGTGGCCCAACCCAATTGAAGCCACAGAGGCGTACACCAATTGGCTCAAATTGGCCATTTCAAAAGCGGTTCCAAAAAAAGGTACCAATAAAAATAAACTCAAAAAATCTGCACCTTGGTACTCGGATGCTCTCCGGCTCCAAAAACAAAATTGCAGGACACTGGAAAGGACTTGGGGGCATATGTAGGTAAAAATGGTTTTGCGATTCTGAAAATGCGATTTTCTGCAAATTGCATTATCAGAATCGCAAATCGCAATTACCAAAAAATCACAGAATATCATAGCGATTACTCAAATAGCGATTCCTTAATAGCGTAATCGCTATTAAGGAATCACAATTTCAGAAAACAGCAATTCAGGTGCAGAATGATGACATCACAACCAGGAAATGTGACTGCCCATGCTGCACCTGATTGCCAGCACCTGTGTCAGAGTCAGAAGCTGCCTGAGAGCCTGTGAGGAGGGAGTGTGGTTTTTGCTCAGCAGTTGCAGGAGGGAGAAATGGAGTCTCAGGGGAGTGAGAAGCAACAAGGAAAAACCCCAAGAAAAAGAAAACATTTTTTTTGAGCGGTAGCTTGAGGTGGTCATAGAGGAACTAGTAAGGCAACATGACCTCCTCTTTGGTAAAAAATCACTTAGTGTGCCAGATGCAAGGAAAAGGAGAATCTGGAGTGAGATTCAGGAGAAAGTGAACGCAATTGGCGTAACACACCGCACAGTTGAAGACCTACGCAAGCGGTGGTATGATATGCGACAAAGGTCAAAGGAGAGGGTGGCCACCAGATTGGCTGAGGCTAAACTGACTGGAGGTGGGACGTCAACAGCACCAGAGCCTACGCCCCTGGAGGAGTTGGTGGAGGGTACCCTTATGCCTGAAACTGTGACTGGTGTGGCTGACCTGGACAGCTCCGAAATACAGACACCAGACAAGGTAAGATGCATGCCAATATCCCCAAAACATAACCAGCCCACTCACAGCCCCAAACACCCAGCCTGAGTACAACTCCAGTACATTTCCACAAGCACACCAGAATTGCATTTTGGGATATGTAGTTCCATGCACTGATACCTGGCCCTGTTAAACATAGCAAGGGGACATAGGGATGAATCATACTTGGAATGTGCATAACAGACAAGTAGTAGTAATGTAATTCGATATTTACAAACTTTAATGCATAACAAAATTTAAACATGACACACAATTAATGTGTGCATTTAAATTTACAGCACCATCGACAACACGGAACAGTGGCAGAAGGGGTGGAGACACCAGCAAATGTGGATGTGGCAGGGCAGGAGGAGCAGGGTGCAGCAAGATCGACAGACCCTGCGCCAGGCAAACGGCGCAACATAGTCTCACCACTGCCACTGATGGAGGCAGAGTCCACAGATGCAGCTGAGGTGGCACAGCCAGTTCAAAGGCAACACGAAAGGCAGCACACACCACAGTCCAGTGTCCAAACTTCAAATGGTAGTGGATCGAGACGCAGGGCACGGCCCTCCACCAGCAATTCACATTCTGAAGAAGATACAGTGTTCTCTGGCCTTGAGGGCAGCATGTTAAAAGCACAGCGCCTGCAAGTTAAAGGCATAAGATCAATCCAGCGCCAACTTGCAGCATATAACCATAACATGTCTGAGTTGTGGCTCAGTGTAAATTCATGAAAGGTGCATTGGAAGGACTGTGCAGGGAGATCAGGAGAGACAGGGTAGCCAGGCGCAGGGAGAAACACCATCTACACACCCGGATGGACCTGTACACTAAAACTGTGAACCGCCAGTCCACCGCCATATCCCTGCTAGCCAGGAGATGTGTGAGTATGCAGCATGAAATGGCACACTGCTGCCAGGATGTGAGTAGGGTCATGGTGCAGGTCACACATACCGTGGACCAAATGCATGCTCTAGCCACAGGTGGCATAAGGACACTGGGCAGCTTGGATACAGACGAACAGTCCAGCAGGAGCAGCATCACTCCACCACTTCCTGCAGATAGACCCCGGAGTGGGCGCCAGCGGAGAGTAGGGGAAGACTCCAGTGAGGCCAGTGTGCAGCCTGACCGAGAAGCAACAGGGCGTGCATGTAGGAGGTACTGGGGCAGCATGTACTCACGGCAATGTGTGATGCAACACATACCATATGGACTGAGTGACTCATGGCAATAATAGCACTGTGACCTAAACATGTGCAACTATCAACATTTCAGTCACGCTGTGTGACAGATTTACTCCTGCTGTTAAGGAAATAAACATCATACTTGAGCATCATTATTTGGCATTGTGTCCTCATTTCTCACCTAGAAGTAGTTCTGTGTGATGTCATCACCTCTCTGGCCCCCGGTAGCCACCCCGGCACCACCTGCACGTCTGCATTGTGGAGCTGGTTCCTCCTCATCTGATGTGTCTGCATCTGTCAGATCCACTGGGGTGCCCTTCTTGGTAGCGATGATGTTGTGTAGCATTGCACAGGCAACCAGGATTTTGCAACATGTTTCTGGGCTGTAGTGCAGTGCACCTCCACTCTTATAGAGGCACCGGTAATGGCTTTTAAGGATTCCAAAGGTCCTTTCAATGGTGCAGCGTGTGGCTCTGTGGGCACTGTTGTACCTCCGCTCTGCTGCTGTGGCTGGATTGAGGTACGGCGTGAGGATGTAGTCACGCACAGCATACGCACTGTCACCTGCAGGGCAAAAGTAGGTTGATGTTAAGTACTGTCCTGCCAGTTTATACCTTCCCAAGTTGTGTGTGTGTGTGTGTGTGTGTGTGTGCCATGCAATTACCTAGCAGGTAGCCCTCTCCAAACTCGTCATTTGTGAGTCTGCGATGTAATCCACAGTGGCGAAAAATGAATGAATCGTTTGTGCTTCCTGGGAATTTTGCCACAATATCTGTGATGCCATGTTTAGCATTGCACACTACCTGGATGTTCACTGAATGATATGGTTTTCTGTTTCTAAAAACATTCTGTGATGGGGTGACAGTGTGTCATGGGTCCACCTACACAGCCAATGACGTGGGGAAATTGGGCTATTTGGTAGAATTCTTGCATCAAGGAAAGCGTGGAAAAAACACGATAGTGCACTCTGAGAGACCCCTCCTGCTGTGGCTATCACCCCCTGAAAACTCCCTGATGCTAAGAGGTGCAGTGAGCACAAAACCTGTATGTGGGTAGGGATGGTGTGTGCCCTGTATGTGGGGTGTTCAAGTATGGGTGCCAGCTCCTCTATCAACTCCAGGATGATGTCTGGGTGCAGCCTGTAGTGCACATGGATGTCCTCCTGGGTCCGCTGGAAGAGGGTGATGCGTGCTTACTGGAGGTACATGGTGGGCTAGTTGGCCCCCCAGAGACCCTCAGGATTCAAGAGGAAGTAATCCCCCAACTTAAAACCCGCCAGGTAGCGCATTTGCACAGTGGTGAAGGGAAGGGGCGGGGCCTGATGTGACATGTGTGTACTTATTCAATCACTCCGCCAAAACCCAAGCACTTATAAATTCACCATGCACTCTCCTTGCATCACTCTAATCATCCAGTCACTACCCATGCACTCATGCAATGACCCATGCACAAACTCATACACTGCTACAATAACCTAAGCAGTACCCATGCAGTCCAGCCATCGCCCTGTCACTACCCATGCACCTCTCCAATCAGTCATGAATGATGTAATATGTGACGTCATCAGCAGTGCATTGCGGCGGCGTGAGTTATAGTTAGCTGAACTAACTATAACGGGGGAATTTCTATGGTTTCGTATGAGGGAAATGTCCAACTAACTATAACATCTCTGAAACCTATGGTTTTTTCAGTGAAAAAAATAATAATATATATATATATCTATTACCTACTGGCGGTCGCCAGTAGGTATATATAGTTAGGATTTTTTCTCTATGGGATTTTTGAAAATTCTATGTCTAATAACTTTGGCGTTTGTGGACGGAATTGGCTGGAATTTTCAGGAAAATGGCACATTTTGTTTCTGAGCAGCCCTTGAAAATTTGGGGGGGGTTCGTCAAGGGGGGGCCGAGAAAAAAGGGGGGTCCCAAAACGTGTTTTTAACATTGAGTTTTCCATAGGGCGGTTGGCCTCACTTTTAGCCCGAACGGCTGAATGGATTTGCACGAAACTTGGCAAAATTGTAGGGACTGGTAGCCCGATGTGCCTTTTGTAGGTCTCAATATATGTGCTACAGTGGATTTTGAGAAATTAACGTTTAAAAAAAGATATATATCTGTAACAGCGGACCGGGCAGCGCTCCAGTACGCGTACTTTTCGCGCAACGGAGCTTTGTGAAGCGAAGCTGATTGGTTCTCCGGCGTCTGTAAACATTCCAAACAGTCCGTAGCGGCCGCCATCTTGTCTCTCGGTAGGATCGAGAGACAAGAGGAGGCCAAAGCGAAGGGGCAAATGACCATAAGGGGGCATAGTAGATCCTCGCTGACCCCCTAGGTTTGATGTGGAGGTTTTAAAAGGGCCCCGCGGGGCAAAAAAAATAAATAATAATAATAATCGAACGGCTGAATGGATTTGCACGAAACTTGGCAAAATATTAGGGACTGGTAGCCCGATGTGCCTTTGCTAGGTCTCAATATATGTGCTCCAGTGGATTTTGAGAAATTAACGTTCAAAAAAAGATATATATCTGTAACAGCGCTCCGCTTCGCGTACTTTTCGCGTTACGGAGCTTTGCGAAGCTGATTGGTTCTCCGGCGTCTGTCAACATTCCAAACAGTCCGTAGCGGCCGCCATCTTGTCTCTCGGTAGGATTGAGAGACAAGAGGAGGCCAAAGCGAAGGGGGAAATGACCATAAGGGGGCATAGTAGATCCTTCCTGACCTCTTAGGTTTGATGTACCATTTTGCCAAGTTTGGTGTAATTCCGTTCAGCCATTCAGGCTGTAGACGTATGTAAATGTCCTATGGAAAATTGCATGGGGAAAACACATTTGAAAGTGTTGAAATTTAGAACCAATTAAAATGTTACTTTGGTTTTGTATTTGTGTGTGATGAAAGTTAATTGGTTATGTATATATGTCAAATGAGAGGAAACCACAGCCATTTTGTGATACTACTGTCTGAGGTACATTTGTGAGGAATTTTTGGTGGTGAATTTCTGGTGTTTGATTTACACAGTACTAACACTTCTCCTACTTTTAAAAAGGTGAGTTGTTAATTTGTAAGGGGAACTATGTTGTACACTTGAAGATAATTTGAAAAATGTTTTCTGTTATTTATTTGCAGTCCTTCTGTTATACTAAATACTTGATAAAGTTAGTTTTATATTATGTATTACTAAAAACGATAAATGAAAGTGATTATTTTTTTCTGCAATTTACAGCAAGCAATTTCAAAATAAAATGGCTCACAATGAAGAGACCGTGGCAATTTCTTTTGAATTGTCCACTACATTGATTGAAATTGAGAGCACCAATAATGAAATATTGTCACAAGGAGGAGATGACTTGTATGATTCCATTAGATTGATTGAAATGGACAGCACCAATAATGAAATATTGTCACAAGGAGATGACTTGAATGATTCCACTACATTGATTGAAATTGAGAGCACCAATAATGAAATATTGTCACAAGGAGGAGATGACTTGTATGATTCCATTAGATTGATTGAAATGGACAGCACCAATAATGAAATATTGTCACAAGGAGGAGATGACTTGAATGATTCCACTACATTGATTGAAATTGAGAGCACCAATAATGAAATATTGTCACGAGGAGATGACTTGAATGATTCCACTACATTGATTGAAATTGACAGCACCAATAATGAAATATTGTCACAAGGAGGAGATGACTTGAATGATTTTTTTGATCAATCTGTTGATGGCGAATTTATCGAATGTTTGGAGACCATAGAGTTACAAGAATCATCATTGCAGACTTTTCATGAGGAAATTGCTGATGAGGACATGTTACTAGTTCTTTCAAATTTAGAAAATTCTGAAGAATACATTTATATTTAGAAATCAAAAATTGTTTGAGACATTATTCATTTTTATTTTTAATTTATGAGGTTGTAGCGAAGTGATTGTAGTATAAAATGAGACTTATAGTATAGAGTGCAACATTTTTATGTTACATGGTAAGTTTACTCATATTTACTTCCCTTCTGCCACTATATTATCTCCAATGTGTATTTGACATCTCTTCTTCATCTCCGGCCTCCTTTCTCTCACTGTGTGTCTCCGATGCATCTTATCGCTGCTATTTTGTGTAATTACAGAAGAGAGTAAAATAAAATAGTTTGGAACGTGAAAAGGGGGCAAAGTAGAGTACTCCTCACCCCCTAGGCCTTTTTAGGCGGTCCCAAAAGGATCAGTTTCTGCTTTCCTGAGAGATTATGGTATGAGTTCCATATACCACAATAATTTGCATTACAACATGCAAGATATCTATCTCCTATTACCAACTTTTGGAGATATTCGCGCTAAGCGCGAATATCTCCAAAAAGTAACACCTGCCCTGAGCAGTTCTTAGCCATGTTATCCAATGGGAGGTGGATAACATGGCTAAGAGCATTAGCTCGGTAATGCATGAATATTGCTGAGTTTTTAGCGATATTCATGCATTGCGGCCGTTTATTATCGCATTTGCGATAAACCTTGATAATAGCAAGGTTTATCTTCGATAATTTCTGACGATGCTTAGCGGTAAAAAATTCGTTGGTAAGCATCGTTAGCGATAAATATCGCTTAACTTTGGTAATATGCACCAACGTCTGTTAACGTTCGATTCGAAGGAAATGAGGAAGTGTTGAAAAACATTGTCTGCGCCATCTTGCCTTTTTTGAAATGCCACACTTTTGTCGTGCACGGCAGCCATTTTAGATGCCTTGACCAGACCCACTCTCTGCACGCTGTCGATTCGTAGCATGGCTCCTCACCCTCGCAAGCATCTTCCCCAGGCACTGGTCACCCCCGCTCTCTGTCTTATGCATCGGCAATAAACCTCCCCCCATCTGCGCTGCTCTTCCCTGAAAATCACACTCTGTGCCCGCCCGACACCTCCCTTTCGCCCTATTCACTACCGCACCCTCTGACACTCCTCTTCCTCTGTGTCCGATTGTCCAGGCTATCACCTAGCCCTGCAGATGTAGTTTATGGCCCCAGCTGTAAAGAATCACCCCTCTTCAAAGGAGTTATAGTAGATCAAGGCCCACACCCGATGAGATCCGTCACACCACACGTGTTCCTACTATCTGAAAACCATCCTGTATTGTGATTGGGGAGGGGACCGAGCCTGAAGCGGAAGATTCCAGGAATGACTCTTTGTACATCAAAGTTTTTACAATTATGTGTCACATTAAAAATATATAGCACTCCAACAAAGTAGTAGGAATATAAAACTTTAATAACATATAAATATATACAACAAAACAAAAACAGTAAAAACATTTAAACAACGAAGAGACCGTGGCAATTTCTTTTGAATTCCTGATGAGGACATGTTACTAGTTCTTTCAAATTATGAAAATTCAGAAGATGTTGCCTGGGGGTGGGTCGTCAGTAGCAGTCTGTTGTGCGAATAGTTCCAAGGCAGCAGAACGCGCTGAAATCTAGATGGCACGAAAGTGATGTCTAGTAAGTTGCCGCCCAGCAAATAACGGCGTGGGGCGCCGCGGGGGTGAGTGAGTCCAGTAGGCACCACAGCTATTCTTACCGGCATTGCAGAATTACTGCTGGGGACAATGCCTGTGCTGTAGCAGGGTCACAGCAGAAACAAAAAGGATTCTGTTGAAGATGTTGTTGGTTTTCAATTTGAAAACAGTTCTGGTGTCAACTGCTATGCTAATGTAGTGGTTAATGTTTTGTTTTCTCTAGAAAATGTAAAAGAGGGGGAGGCAGTCCAAAGTTCCGTTAAAAGGGCAAAGGAAAGGATCGGTGGTTTGAACTATCAGTCAAAAAGGGGAGGGGGTGCAACAATTTTTCCTACCGGGTCACACTGTGCTTTCACCGGAACTGAGGTCTGCAGGATTCTAGTAATTCAAAGTGAGGCTGGCGCCAGCATGGGAGCGCCGACGTCCCACGGATACAGTTTCGTCACTCCACGGGCGATCATGGCAGTCATTCCCCATCGGGGGTCGGAGACTCCCGCGGCTCCTCTAGAATCTTCAAGGTCGTGGAGGACTACGGTGGTGGAGTCAACCAGTGACTGGGCCATTTCTTTATGCTGGGCCCGCTCTTGCCAGGTCGACCGCCATTTTGAGAGTTCGGTAGCTACTGGCGATCGCGGGGTCAAATGAGCGGACGGGCTCCACCCTGCCGGGCGAGACGTTGCAGCATGGCCACAGTGGAAGAACCCTTTTCCGGGCGCCTGGAGCGCTGAGGGTGCAGCTGGGAAGCCTCCACCTGGGGAGGCGGGAGAGGCCTGTTCGCACCGTCTCTCCCTCCCAGTGCACCCCACGGCGTCTCGCTTGAGATTTGTTATGGCCGGACCAGGCGATGAGGACGAGGGGGGGGGGGGGGGTCGGAGGCATGTGCAAGACATCCCCCCCCAGTGTTGTCGCAGCCATTATTCATGAAAGAAGAAGTGTCCCGTCCGTCTTCGGGCCGGGCTTCCGGTAGATGTCGGCCGGACGCCCCTGGCTCTGGCCCCATGAACGGGTTTCTTGGTTTATCGGCTGCAGCCGGATCCCGTCGGCCTCGGCCCCCCGACCGTTGGTGGCCGGACCGGAAGAGCATGTGGCGGGACTACCTGAAACTGTCAAGGGCCACCGCGGCCGGACTGGGAGAGAGAGGGGAGGGTCGAGGAGACATTCCCCCCCCCTGCAACTGTTCAGCGTTGTAAAGGCAATCCCCTGGCCGGGTCCCGCTGGCTTCGGCCTCTCCTCCGGCTACACCCTACGTTAGGATCTCCTGGCCGAGGCGTGGCAGCAGGACCCGCCTTATATGGGCTGCTCCCGGCTGGGCGTAGCCGCAACCCTGCCCCACCTTGGAAGTTTCCAGAGTGGGGGCGGATGTTCTACTGACTTGCATTTTCCCTAGTCTATCGATTTTTTTGGCGTGGCAGGCGGTGGGACAGCGAGGGGTGATTTGGTTTCTCTTACTGTTTTTCTGGTCTCTCACCACTGGCATATTTTAACGTTTTCTTGTTTCTAGGACATTAATAGGTTTTATCATTACGTTATGTTATCGTTTCTTTGTTCGTTGTTTATTAAAAGTTCATGTTCATCAGTGGCCTACTGATTTTCGTTTTCCTATTCTTTTCTTTCCAGGTTGTTTCATGCTAAAGTTTCTGTTAACAGGATACAGTGATCACTTCGTTATTATTGCATATGTCCTTTTCACTAGGGGTGCTCTCTGGTCGGGCCAGATGACGTATCTCTAGTTAATGGTCCGGGTGAAACAGGTGCATCAATCAGTCGGGAGTAGATAGGCATGACAGATTACAACGGGGGAGAAAGGTCCGCATTACGTACCCTTTCACTATTTGCAAAGATTTTCCTACGTATATTTGCAAACAGGGAATACCTCCAAAAAGAACCAATTCCCAAACAGTCAATGTTTGGGGAAACAATCAATCAATGAGGAACGAAATAGGCACGACGTGTTAAAGGTTTGCGTTACCTACCCTTCACTATCTGCAAAGGGAGAGAGAATATTCCTATTCTTCCTCGTTTGCAGGCAGAGAAGATTCTTAAGAGAATCAACTTCGAACAATTCAATGCTCGATTCAAACAATCAACAAGGGGTACTGTGAACACAAATGAACGCCGCTTATGTACATACACATTGGTATTATCAACAGGTTGTTCCTAATGTTTCTATTTTAGGGAGGTCAAAAAGAGATCCCATTAGTGGCCTACTGATTTTGCTCGATTCCTTTTGTTTTTTTACACGATTTTTCGCTATCTGCAAAGACTAAACAGAGTATTGCGACTCTGTGCTTGTTTGTAAATAGAGAATGAACCAAAGAGAACAATCAATCAAATGGAGAGAGAAGCAGGCACGACGGATTACAACGGGGGCAACGGGGGCAAAGGCCTGCGTTAACTACCCTTCACTATCTGCAAAGAGAGAGTACTCCTAATAGAAATGAGGGGTGGGGGGCAGCATTCAAAGCAGATCAGTGTGCATAAACACGAAAATGTTTTTACTTACCACGTACTTGACATTCGACAGCTTATGATATTTGCTATTAAAAAACCATTGAAATTCACTGAAAAAACCATAGGTTATAGACCATATATAGTTAGGAATTAGCATTTAAAAAACCTTATTTTACTCACACAAAACCATTGAAATTCCATATATAGTTAGTTGCACTAACTATATATCGCGCACCCGCAATCCACTGCTGATCATGTCACATATTACATCATTCATGACATGGTCAGTGACATCACTGATGACATCTCAAATGACATCACTGATGACATCTCATTTGACATCATTCTTGTGCTAATACGATAAACCTCTTCAGACTCTAATATAACCTTAGATACACTCAGTGTATACAGACACTCACACACTGCCACTCATCCATGGAGTTACTCACACACCCAGTCAGTCATGCAAAGAAACAATCTCACCTCCATTTCTTCAACTATACAGTTATACACACCTTACTTATTGAAACATATACTAACACATATTTACTCTCTTATACAATCCCTGATACAAGTTCACAATGATCGATACAACCACTCACTCATTCAGTGGCTCTCATGCACAGTTATTTATATATGCCAACTCTCACATGTACTGTGTTTTACATATGTACTTACTATGACATGTAGCATTGAGATATCCATTCACTCATCAATACACTCATGCACACAGTCAACTGCCCATGTAGCTGTTTCCACATGCACTCTTGAACTCATACACCTAGTGAATAAACTGCTCACACATCTATGCACAGAGTCACACACCTTCCAGCCACCCCTACACAAACTCAATCTCCCATAGAAATACTTGGGCAACCAATTAATAACACATATAGCCTCTCGTATAGCTAATGATCAACACATGCAGCAGTTTACATCACAACAGACATAATGATGCACAAATTAAGACAGTTTAGTCACTAACCCATGCATTCAGTGAGACACATTTAATCACTCACTTATACAGTCAGTCACGCACCTACTAAATCCTTCATCCAGACACTTATACATCCACTCATTCTTCAATATGTAAGACATATTTTAACTTTACAGAAACATACAGTCACTGGATGTTGTCATCAGTGATGTCATCAGTGATGTCATTTGAGATGTCATCAGTGATGTCATCAGTGATGTCACTGACCATGTCATGAATGATGTAATATGTGACATGATCAGCAGTGGATTGCGGGTGCGCGATATATAGTTAGTGCAACTAACTATATATGGAATTTCAATGGTTTTGTGTGAGTAAAATAAGGTTTTTTAAATGCTAATTCCTAACTATATATGGTCTATAAACTATGGTTTTTTCAGTGAATATAATATATAGATATATATATATATGAACACCGCAGTCCTGAAGTCCTGTTGAACGCGCAAAAATCAGGTACGGACCACACGATGATTAAAGTGAAGTAAAGTGCTTTATTCCTCAGAAGACAGCAGCATGACGCGTTTCGACTGGGTAAACCCGGTCTTGATCACATGACATTGCCAAAAACCCACAAGTTTAAATACTGTTGTGTTCTCATATAATGCTCCACCTACTCAATCATAGATATAGAAGACATACTGCAGGTAAGATCGGCATAAAATGCAATACAAATCAATTGACAAACACTTTGTTAAACAAAGCAAGTAAAAAAGTATAAAACCACCAAAAAAGTATTATTATCACATGGTAAATCTGCAAAAGTGTAAATCATTATTATTACCATTGTGTAAATAGCTGTAATATATAACTAGCTGAAATACATGGTATGGTGGTAATAGACTAATAATGGGCATGTGCCCATACAATATCAAATGCATAACCGAAATATCACTGCACTAACAAGTCAAATCTCTACCAATGCTAGTGATTTAGAGCAATGGAAGCACAAAAAACAGTATTATTATGTGCAAAAGTGCAAAATACAATCCATATTAAATTTATAATAGATTGCTTAAAACTAAAATACATATGGAACACATATGTAAGAAGCAGCAGACGCTAAATATATTAAAGTGCAAAGTGCTACAAAGTGCATAAAGTGAAAACCGGAAATTTTTCAGTTAGCAGCTAAGAAACAGTTATATAAAGTGCCAAGTGCATTTTATATATGTAAACCAAAAACAAATCACATATGAATGGAATAACGGATGGAACATACATTATAACAGGATCAAAATAGAATGAAGAAACCTGTTAAATCCAGCAGGTACTCAACAATCGACAACAGAAAATTAAGCCAACCTTATGCTCAATCAAAAAACACCCGATTCCTATACCTCATCTCCATCGAATTAAAACCAGATAACCCAGTAAAACCAGTTAAAATTACGATTAAAAACAAGGCATAAAAGAATACAGATAACATTCATTCAGTTAAAGGTGACCCAAAATTCATTAATATGTAAATAGCAGCATAAGAAAAACAGATCAGAAAATATATGGCTCAGATAGTATACAGTACAGTATAAGGATAAAAGGACAAGCCTGTCACATTTATAGATTTAAAAAAACTGGCATAACCCTATAAATAAATAACTCTAAATGGTTATAAAAAGTTATGTAAATCTTCCCCAGTATTGACACCATTCAGAATCTTTGTGTCCAGGAGTAGAATGTAATGGCTCTCCAATTGTCTTAATTTCCTTTCTCTATCACCACCCCTTTTGGAGAAAGGTACTGCGTCAATAACAAAATAACTCAAATCCTTGAGATTATTGTGATGAACCAGTTTAAAATGGCATGCCACAGGATAGTTGGAGTCAGAATTAACAATTGCCCGCAGATGCTGCAGAATGCGATTGAACACCTGGAGCTTAATGCTCCCAATGTATTGCAAATTACAAGTGCATTGTAATACATGAACGGCGTAATCTGTTTTACAGGTGAACAAACTTCTAATCTTTCATACATGTTGGGTGAAGGCCTCATGATATTCTAAAGTATTGACCCCGAACTTACAGGCTCTGCAAGAACTGCATTTAAAAAAGCCTGATCGATTGGAGAGCCAATTGGAAGATTTGATAACTTCCAGACTGGTCTTTACAAGAGCATCCCTCATAGAAGGAGCCCTTCTAAAAGTGTTGGGCTTTATGGGAAACAAGGGTACCTCGTTAAGTGAACCTAGTGAAGTTAGGTTTCTTCGTGGTCTGTTGTGGATTAGCTTGCTCGTAGGATTTCTCAGTAGAAGAAGGGGATCTTTTCATCCAAGTTACTGGTCCATGCGCAAGTAAAGGCTTAGTATAGGACGGCTTAGAACAGCGTATGTTGAAGCTTAGTTTCGCTTTATGTTTGAAAGGTGAAGCATGAATATTTAAATTATCGAAGTGGGGGACAGGAAGTGCAGTCCATGTCCCTTGCGGTTCCCGGACTCTTGCCTCGGGTCGGGATTTAATCTCCTCGTACCATGGCCGGAATAAATTTCCTCGTCCAAGCGGCTGCGGTAAGTGCTGTAGCTGCAGACTGGATGAAAAGATCCCCCTCTTCTACTGAGAAATCCTACGAGCAAGCTAATCCACAACAGACCACGAAGAAACCTAACTTCACCATTAAATCAAGACACCCATTCTCCTTTCTCGCTAATCATTTCAGACTGCTCACTCTGTCCTGATGATGATCTTGACTCACTAAAGATCGAAACGTCGTCGACCCCCATTGAAAATCCCCCCATTTTTACATATTGTTATGGATTTCTTTTTGTTGTCATTGTGATATTTTGTATATTGTCACTTTCACTCAATCACGTTACGCACCTTTTCACTCATGTGAGCACCTGAACATATCTGTGTAAATGCCTACTTGCAATTATATTGATTAAAAATATACATGTTGCCCTACGAAGCCTGCTCCCCAATTGATTCAATATCTAAACAAAATAATTGTAAATATAATCTTTAACCTTGTGTTTTTGGACCTTTTCAGGCCACCCTTGAACCCTTGTTCTTCTTATATACTTCTAAAAGTGATAGCTGGAGTCTCACTGAGTAATGGAGCTAATGTGATATCAGTTTTCAGAATGGGCCAGTTAGTCTTCAAGATGTTCCTGACTTTTTTCTCATGACACTAAACTTAAAGTCGTGATAAGTCTAACTGCAGTGTCTTTAAAAAACTGTCTCCATTAGATATAGCAATCTCAGTGTTGGCAACCTGGGGAGGATTAGCAAAATTTAAAAACATTTTATTCATAGCATTTTGTAAATCCCTCTTTTTGTAGCCCCAAGCCAGAAATCTTTGAGTCGATTCATCAAGACAAGTATTAAGATCGATTTCATTACTGCAAATTCTGTGAATTCCTAAAAACTCCCATTAGGGGATGCTTTTTATAAGGTGGCGAGGATGAGCACTATAAGCATGAAGAGTTGAGTTACCAGCTGTCACTTTCCTATGCAATCTAGTTTGAATTTCTTTCTCAACAATATAGATCTCGGGGAGGAGCCAAGCTCGCGAGCGTAATGGTCGCCTTTTAGCTCGGCTCCGTCAGCCCTCTGGCCTGACTCGCATATCCTGTTGTATATCCTGCCCAGAGACGACACAATTCCGAAGAAATAGCAACGCAACGTTTCGCTTTTCCTCACCGTTTGGCCTGGAGACTCCGGCGTGCTGCGGTTCCGAAGTTGTGCCCCCCGAAGGGACCTGGGCCTTCGTGGTGTTGAGACCGGGGCCTCGCCTATCATATCCGGCCTGGCGTTGTGGTGATCGTCGGCCCCGGCCGAGAGACTGCGCCACTGGTGAGAGCCGTTGTGAGAACATCCCGGTGACCCTGATCCGGGCCCGCCTTGACGGCCGTGAGGCTGGTGCGGGGCGCGGTGCTCCGTGGACTGATCGTGTGTAGGGGTCCCCCCGCCGCTGCTCCGTCCATCGACCCTGGACCCTCGTCCTCGGACTCTGTTTGAGAGGAGCGCCAGCACTATTGCAGACGGCCCCCCGCCTTGGGCAAATCTCCTTTTTTCACCGAGGCTGCCATTGCTGGGACCCCCCGGAAATCTGTAAAGGCCCGCATTTGTGAACTGTTCCGAGAATCGCGGAGAGTGGTGAGGAGGCTGAATTCACAAAATGGCTACCGACGACCTGTGCTGTGGGTCTCCTCGTGATGACGGACTTGGGTTGCTGGACTACACGGGGGCCTGGACGTGTGTGCGTGAGCCTACGATTGGAGACGTTCTTGATGCCTTACGATCCTTACGCGCGGCCCTGGCCCCCGGTGTTCCGGGAGACTCGATTCGTTCCACTGCCATCTTGGGTGACCGCTCCTTCATGGTCCCCTCTTGTCTCAGTGCTGCCACCGCCTCGCCTCCCCCGGTCGCTACGAGGGTTACTGTCGCTATCCATCGACGGGTTTGCTGGCCGGTGGACTTGGAACCTCCTGCTTTTCGATGTTTGGAGTTTGGGGACTTGGATGTCGTGCGGGGATCCGATCCTCCCCGGGTGCCTGAGACCAATGGTGGACCGCTGCCTGTTTTTGCCTTGATGAGGTCGTGTTTCTATTTTGCAGGGACACCCCCGCTTTTCCTAACGGCGAGACTGAACTCCTGTCTATTATTGCCCTTGTTGCTATTGCTGAGACATTTGAACTGCCTCTTTGAATTTTTGCCCACTTGCTTATTGATTGCCCTCCCTGGCCTACGTTTTGCTCGTACTTTCTTTCAATTGTGTGCTTGCCTCGCATCGTGTTGTTTACCACACATTGTCCTGTGGTGGGTGGTAACTGTGGTTAGGAAGGGACTGGGGTGAGATGCATGGCTCCCGGTGGTTTATTGATGTACTGATCTGTGGCAAAGTTGCTCATAATTCTAGTGCTGTGGGGGACCCCCCTGTACGTTTTTTTAGCGCTCGAGATTGTGTCGTTCTGGTTCACATGTAATATGATCGTATGGTTGGGTGGAGGGCTGTGGCCGACCGTATTTGTTTCTGCCCTTTTGCTCCTCCCTCCCATTTATTTCTTTTGTTTTGATGTCCTTTTTTGTCTCTATATTCTTCTTTTCTCTTGTCTCTACTACATTTCGGGTTCTGGTTTAGGGCGACAGGCGCGCTGTTTGGAGGGTAGGCCGTAGCCTTCTGCAGGGGTGCTGGGTGGGTTGGGTCCTATTTGATGTTTTATTTTCCTTAGTTCTATGGCCCTTTTGTATCTCTTTCCTGGAATGCCGCGTCTGTCCTTGCCTTCCGTGGTATGATTGGGGTGGGGTCTGTAATGTCGCTGTTCTTCTTTTTGTAGTTCTGCTACCTTCCATTGCGACTCCCACGCCCTCCTCGTTGTTGATATTATTGCTCTTTTATGTGTTCCTTGCTACGGGGCGCTTGTTTAGGCGCGGCCTTTTTCTCTTTCAGTCTGTGTTTTCCTTTCCCTCTCTTCTTTCCTCTTCCCCCCCCCCTCCCTCCCCTTTTTCCTTCTTTCCCAAGGTTAGTATGACGGGTTAGTCTTGGTGTTGTCGCTATTCCGGCCCCTTTGTTCTGTTTCCGATGTGCTACTGGGTGGTGCGGATGCAAAGTTGTTCTTAATTATATACCGACTTGTGTTCATGGCCCTGTTTTTATACTGATATATACAGTGCTGACATTCCTGCATGGCTGCCCTTTAGCCTTTCTGTTACCGATGGTTTGATTTGGGAATCCGGATTCTTCTCTATTGTCGCCAAGCCTGTCATACTCCTTATCGCCCTATTATAAAAAATAACCTTCTTTGCTCCTGTTTGCTGGCCGTTTGGATCCTCTCTCCTCCCCCCCTTTTTAAGATTGTATTGCTTACGTTCCTCTATGATTGATTCTGTAACTTCATTCTGGACTTTTTGACTGCTTTCACGTATTATGGCCGGCCAGTTTGGTTGTAGGCCCAGATTTGTATATCCTGTCTATACCAATAAAGGTTTAAAAAAAAAAAAAAAAAAAACCAATATAGATCTCAACATCAAGAAATTCAACATTCTTATTACTAATAGTGGCTGTAAATTCTAGATGAAGCATATTAATGTTAATGTCAGCGACAAATTTTTCAGCAGACGCTCTAGATCCTTGCCATATTACAAACACGTCATCTATGAAACGCCACATATGTACAATGCTAATATCCCAGTTTTCAACAACAGTGCGGGCGCGACCGAGAATATGCTCCTCCCACCAGCCTACGTGTAAACACGCGTAGCTGGGGGAGAAGCATGCTCCCATAGCCACACCCCGCAGCTGCTGGAAAACTTCATTGTTAAAAAGGAAATAGCTATTACAAAGGCAAAGTTCAATCATTTTGACTAACATTTTACTATGCTCATTGAATCTGATATCCCTGTCCGATAAAAAATACTTCATAGCATTAAGACCATCAAGATGATTAATAGAAGTATAGAGAGAACAAATATCCATCACAATGAAATAGTATTCAGGATTCCATCAGACCTCTTTTAATTTCGTTAAAAAGTGGCCAGTGTCTCTGATATAAGAGGGAAGAGCCTCTATGTAGCTGTGCAAGAAAAAATCGACATATTTAGATATAGGTTCAAATAACCCATTCAGGGCAGAGATTATCGGATGCCCAGGTATTGGGGATATTCCTTTATGCACTTTAGGTAAAAGGTATAAGGTAGGATGATCTTTTTTCAAGAAACAAAATTCTTTTTTACTAATCAAACCTTCCCTTTTCCAGTGAGCCAGCAATTTATGAACCTGATCTTTGACTTTATTCAGTTCATTAAAGGAAGCCTGTCTATAACATTGGGGATCATTCAATTGTCGCTCTGCTTCTTTGATATAAACATCACGAGGCCATAAAACAACGTTACCTCCTTTGTCCACTTTATTCACAACAATGTTCCCATGATTATTCATTTTTCGAATAAGATTAGAAAATTGTTTGTCCGCATAACTCCTCCGCTTCTGACTTTGCGAAATGGATCGATTTAACCCTTTTAGATCTTCAATCATGCAGTCGCTGAATACATCGATGGCATCCCTAGGCATCATGGGTACAAAGGTGGAACGGGGGCATAACGGGCTCATAGCAACACTACCGCTATTGATGCCCATGGCTCGTAATTCTTCTTGGGTGTCTTGAAAAGATGTATCATCTTGATCGGAAAGGGAGTGAACCGTTTTGAGAATTGCCACATCAGAAATGTTAATGTTTTTACTTGGTTGAGAATCAGAAAGAATATTAGTGGCAGTACTATCAGCTTTGTTTAATTTGTGATATTTCATCAACTTTTGCTTGCGTATAAATTTAAATACGTCGATTCTGGACTGCACTGTATTTAAAAGCCATTTTTTGGGCAAAAAGATTCGCCCAAAGCTAAAAGTTGGGTTTCAGCATTTAAGTCCAAATTAGTGAGATTGATGACAGTATTCTCATTGTCAACGGTGGTGCTTAGTTTTAATTTGCCGGCAGATTCCCACTCATGTAGCTATATGTATGTATATATATATATATATATATATATATATATATATATTCACTGAAAAAACCGTAGGTTTCAGGCCTTATATAGTTAGGAATTAGCATTTAAAAAAACTTTGAAATTCACTGAAAAAACCATAGGTTTCAGGCCTTATATAGTTAGGAATTAGCATTTAAAAAAACCTTTGAAATTCACTGAAAAAACCATAGGTTTCAGGCCTTATATAGTTAGGAATTAGCATTTTAAAAAACCTTTGAAATTCACTGAAAAAACCATAGGTTTAAGGAGTTATATAGTTAGGAATTAGCTTTTACAAAACCTTTGAAATTCACTCAAAAAACTATACGTTTTAGTGGTGTTATAGTTAGCTGTACATTTTACTCATACAAAACCATTGAAATTGCTCCTATATAGTTAGTTGTACTAAGTATATATCGCGCACCCGCAATCCACTGCTGATGATGTCACATATTAGATCATTCATGACATGGTCAGTGACATCACTGATGGCATCTCAAATGACATCACTGATGACATCACTGATGACATCATCCAGTGAATGTGGTTTGCTTCGTTATTTAAATATGCATTATATATATAGCAATTTGCATTGGAGAATGAGTGGATATATATAAATAAATATTTGGATGGAGGATTTAGTAGCAGTGTAATTGACTGTTTACTTGACCAATTTATAATGTCTCACTAAATATAGTGGATAGTGACTAAACTGTGTGAATATCTGTATCACTTTGTCAGTTGTTGTGTAAACTGATTCTACAGTTGGTTACTAGCTATGTGAACGTCTATATTAGTTATTGATTAGTTAACTGAGTATTTGTATGGGAGTGTGAAAGTGTGTGTGGTTCGGTGGATGTTGTGTGACTGTCCAAAGATGTGTGAATAGTTTATTCAGTAGATATATGAAGTTAAAACTACATGTTCTAACAGTTTGGGTGAGGGAATCTCTTTATGGGTGTGGTGATGAGCAAATATATTTCTCAAAGGTACAGGTCCAACAAACTAGAAAAATAAAAGGCAGTGTATGTTTCAGTTGTTGTATATAAATAAGTATACATAAGACACAATGATTGTGTGAGTGACTGTATGGATAACTGTATACTTGTAATAATGATTTTATAATTCACTAAGTATGACTTACTATCTAAATGAATAGAAGAAGTGTTGTTTGTATAAGTGTTTTGCTAAGTAAATATGTAAGTATGATCCATTGTTTGCATAAGTGAGTAGGATGACTACATATGTGAATAGGATGTGTGCTGTTGTTTAATGTCGATATAGATGTATAAGTATTTTTGATAGTGTTCTATTGTTCATTGACAGCATGTATAAGTGAACCCATAGGTAAGGATTAGATGTGTGTATACATGTATGAATCACTGAGTGGATTTTTGGATACTTGTATTGCTGTGACAATGGATTTAAATATGATACTCTGTATTTTACAAAGAGTGATGAAAAATTGTAATAGTGTATGAAAAGGTGTATGTGATTGTCACATGGAGGATGTCATCAGTGATGTCATTTGAGATGTCATCATTGATGTCACTGACCATGTCATGAATGATCTAATATGTGACATCATCAGCAGTGGATTGCGGGTGCGCGATATATACTTAGTACAACTAACTATATAGGAGCAATTTCAATGGTTTTGTATGAGTAAAATGTCCAGCTAACTATAACACCACTAAAACTTATAGTTTTTTGAGTGAATTTCAAAGGTTTTGTAAAAGCTAATTCCTAACTATATAACTCCTTAAACCTATGGTTTTTTCAGTGAATTTCAAAGGTTTTTTTAAATGCTAATTCCTAACTATATAAGGCCTGAAACCTATGGTTTTTTCAGTGAATTTCAAAGATTTTTTTAAATGCTAATTCCTAACTATATAAGGCTTGAAACCTATGGTTTTTTCAGTGAATTTCAAAGTTTTTTTAAATGCTAATTCCTAACTATATAAGGCCTGAAACCTATGGTTTTTTCAGTGAATTTCAAAGGTTTTTTAAATGCTAATTGTATTAGCGGATAACGTTTAAATTTATTAATATCCTAGTGGGACCACCTGAGCAGCCCTAGGGGGTCAGGGTGTTTCTACCCTGCCCCCTTTTTGTGTTCTACACGTTTGTTTTTCTGCTTTCTTGTGCCTAATTCCTAACTAAATAAGGCCTGAAACCTATGTTTTTTTCAGTGAATTTGCAAGGTTTTTTTTAAATGCTAATTCCTAACTATATAAGGCCTGAAACCTATATTTTTTTCATTGAATTTGCAAGGTTTTTTAAATGCTAATTCCTAACTATATAAGGCCTGAAACCTATGTTTTTTTCAGTGAATTTGCAAGGTTTTTTTAAATGGTAATTCCTAACTATATAAGGCCTGAAACCTATGGTTTTTTCATTGAATTTGCAAGGTTTTTTAAATGCTAATTCCTAACTATATAAGGCCTGAAACCTATGTTTTTTTCAGTGAATTTGCAGGTTTTTTTTAAATGCTAGATCCTAACTATATAAGGCCTGAAACCTATGTTTTTTTTCAGTGAATTTCAAAGATTTTTTAAATGCTAATTCCTAACTATATAAGGCCTGAAACCTATGTTTTTTTCAGTGAATTTCAAAGTTTTTTTTAATGCTAATTCCTAACTATATAAGACCTGAAAGCCCACCAGGAATCTCCAGTATGCACCAGGGGACTGCATTGCAGAGAGGTGTAATTAAGCCACTGCCCTTTTTACACCTCTCTGCAACGCAGCCCCCGTGCATGTTTGAAGAGGGGGAACTCATTCCCCCTGCATACTGGGGGCCCCTGGGGGCCAACTAGCCCACCTGGAACCTCCAGTATGCACCAGGGGGCTGCATTGCAGAGGTGTAAGGAGGCTATGCCCCTTGTTACACCTCTCTGCAACGCAGCCGCCTGGCGCATTTGCAGAGGGGGAATTAATTCCCCTTGCATAATGGGGGTCCCTGGGGGCCAACTAGCCCACCAGGAGCCTCCAGTATGCACCAGATGGCTGCATTGCATAGAGGTGTAATGAGGCCACACCCTTTTTTACACCTCTCTGCAACGCAGCCCCCGTGCATGTTTGAAGAGGGGTAACTAATTCCCCTTGCATACTGGGTGTCCCTGGCAGCCATCTTGTGCCTTGTTAGAACCAAGGCACAAGAAAGAAGTGAAACAAAGGTGTGACACTCGCAAAGGGGCCAGAGTAGAAACACCCTGACCCCCTAGGCCTGCTCAGGGGGTTCCACAAGGACCCCCAAGGCAAATATAATAATATATATTTTTTTAAAGTCGCGGGGTACAAAAAAACAATAAAAAAATATAAAACAACAATAAGAATAAAAAAAAGTTCTTTTCAGAACTACCTCCAATTTATATAAAAATGCTACATTTTAAAAAAAACTCTGTCTTTCTTTTTTTCTCTAGGGTACGCGTACCGGGGGTGTGCACCCCCTCAAAAAAAATTAAAAAAAATTATGAGTGTGTGTGTGAGTGGTGTGTGTGTGGGGGGGGTGGGGGTGTGTGTGTGTGGGGGGGTATGTGTTTGGGGTGTGTGTGTGTAGGATGTGTGGGTGTGTGTGTGGGGTGTGTGTGTGGGTGTGTGTGTGTGTGGGGGTGTGTGTGGGTGTGTGTGGGGGTGAGGAATGTGTGTGTGGGAGTGTGTGTGTGTGTGTGTGAGGTGTGTGTGTGGGGTGTGTGTGTGTGTGTGGGGTGTGTGTCAGAGGTGTGTGTGTGGGGGGGGGGGTGAGGTGTGTGTGGGGGATGTGTGGGGTGTGTCTGTGAGGTGTGTATGTGTGTGTGGGGGGGAGTGAGGTGTGTGTGGGTGGGGGTGTGTGGGTTTAGGTGGGGGTGTGGGGGTGTATGGTTTGTGTGTGGGTGTGGGTGTGTGGGGTGTTTGGGTGTGGGTGGAGGTGTGGGTGTATGAGGTATGGTGGGGGGTGTGTGTAGGGGGGTGGGTGTGGGGTGTGTGTGTGTGGGGGTATGTGTGTGGGGCAACCCCTCAAAAAAATAAAAAAAATAATGAGTTTGTGTGTGTGTGTGTGGTGGGGGGATGGGTGTGGGGTGTGTGTGTGGGGGGGTATGTGTGTGGGGTGTGTGTGTGTGGGATGTGTGGGTGTGGGTGTGTGTGTGTGGGGGGGTGTGGGTGTGTGTGTGTGAGAGGAGTGATTGTGTGGGTGCGGGTGTGTGTGTGTGTGAGGTGTGTGTGGTGTGTGTGTGTGTGTGGTGTGTGTGTGTGTGTGTGTGAGGTGTGTGTCAGAGGTGTGTGTGTGTGGGGAAGGGAAGAGGTGTGTGTGGGGGATGTGTGGGGTGTGTCTGTGAGGTGTGTGTGTGTGGGGGGGAGTGAGGTGTTTGTGGGTGGGGGTGTGTGGGGTGTGTGGGTGTAGGTGGGGGTGTGGGTGTGTAAGGTATGTGTGTGGGTGTGGGTGTGTGGGGTGTTTGGGTGTGGGTGGAGGTGTGGGTGTATGAGGTATGTGTGGGGGGTGTATGTGTGGGGGGTGGTTGGGGGTTGTGTGTGTGGGGGGGTATGTGTGTGGGGCACCCCCTCAAAAAAAGAAAAAATAATAATAAGTGTGTGTGTGTGTGTGGTGTGTGTGTGTGTGGAGGGGTGGGGGGTATGTGTGTGGGGTGTGTGTGTGTAGGATGTGTGGGTGTGTGTGTGTGGTGTGTGTGTGGGTGTGTGTGTAGGGGTGTGTGTGGGTGTGTGTGTGTGTGAGGAGTGTGTGCGTGGGTATGTGTGTGTGTGTGAGAGGTGTGTGTGGTGTGTGTGTGTGTGTGTGGGGGGGGTGTGTCAGAGGTGTGTGTATGGGGGGAGGGGGGAGGTGTGTGTGGGGGATGTGTGGGGTGTGTCTGTGAGGTGTGTGTGTGTGTGGGGGGGAGTGAGGTGTGTGTGGGTGGGGGTGTGTGGGTGTAGGTGGGGGTGTATGGTGTGTGTGTGGGTGTGGGTGTGTGGGGTGTTTGGGTGTGGGTGGAGGTGTGGGTGTATGAGGTATGGTGGGGTGTGTGTGTGTGGGGGGGTGGGTGTGGGGTGTGTGTGTGTGGGGGTATGTGTGTGGGGCACCCCCTCAAAAAAATAATGAGTGTGTGTGTGTGGTGTGTGTGTGTGGGGGGGATGGGTGTGGGGTGTGTGTGTGGGGGGGTATGTGTGTGGGGTGTGTGTGTGTAGGATGTGCGGGTGTGGGTGTGTGTGTGTGGGGGGGTGTGGGTGTGTGTGTGTGAGAGGAGTGTTTGTGTGGGTGTGGGTGTGTGTGTGTGTGTGAGGTGTGTGTGGTGTGTGTGTGTGTGTGTGTGTGAGGTGTGCGTCAGAGGTGTGTGTGTGTGGGGAAGGGAAGAGGTGTGTGTGGGGGATGTGTGGGGTGTGTCTGTGAGGTGTGTGTGTGTGTGGGGGGGAGTGAGGTGTGTGTGGGTGGGGGTGTGTTGGGTGTGTGGGTGTAGGTGGGGGTGTGGGTGTGTAAGGTATGTGTGTGGGTGTGTGGGGTGTTTGGGTGTGGGTGGAGGTGTGGGTGTATGAGGTATGTGTGGGGGTGTATGTGTGGGGGTGGGTGTGGGGTGTGTGTGTGGGGGGGTATGTGTGTGGAGCACCCCCTCAAACAAAGAAAAAAAATAATAAGAGTGTGTGTGTGTGTGTGTGTGGTGTGTGTGTGTGGGGGGGGTGGGGGGTATGTGTGTGGGGTGTGTGTGTGTGTAGGATGTGTGGGTGTGTGTGTGGGTTGTGTGTGTGGGTGGGTGTGTGTGGGTGGGTGTGTGTGTGAGGAGTGTGTGCATGTGTGTGTGTGTGTGTGTGTGAGAGGTGTGTGTGGTGTGTGTGTGTGTGTGGGGTGTGTGTCAGAAGTGTGTGTGTGTGGGGGGGGAGGGGTGAGGTGTGTGTGGGGTGTGTCTGTGAGGTGTGTGTGTGTGGGGGGGAGTGAGGTGTGTGTGGGTAGGGGTGTGTGGGGTGTGTGGGTGTAGGTGGGGGTGTGAGTGTGTAAGGTGTGTGTGTGGGTGTGTGGGGTATTTGGGTGTGGGTGGAGGTGTGGGTGTGTGAGGTATGTGTGGGGGGTGTGTGTGGGAGGGGTGGGTGTGGGGTGTGTGTATGTGGGGGTATGTGTGTGGGGTGTGTGTGTGTGTGTATGAGTAAAATGTTCAGCTAACTATAACTGGTGTCAAACCTATGGTTTTCTCAGTGTATTTAATAGGTTTTTTAAATGCTAATTCCTAACTATAACTGGTGTGAAACCTATGTTATTTTCAGAGAATTTCATAGGTTTTTTAAATGCTAATTCCTAACTATAACTGGTGTGAAACCTATGGTTTTTTCAGTGACTTGCAAAGGTTTTTTAAATGCTAATTCCTAACTATATAAGGCCTGAAACCTTTGTTTTTTTCAGAGAACTCACAAGGATTTTTAAATGCTGATTCTATTAGCGGATAACATTTATATATGTTAATATCCGTATGGGACCACCTGAACAGCCCTAGGGGGGTCAGAGTGTTTCTACAAGGCCCCCAAATCTTTTTTTTTTCTTGTAAAAAAATGAGGTACGCGTACCGGTACGCGTACCGTAAGCGTATCCACGATTTTCCGATTTTTGTTTGTTTTTTGGGCCTTGGGGGTCCTTGTGGGACCGCCTGAGCAGGCCTAGGGGGTCAGGATGCTTCTACCCTGCCCCCTTTTTGAGTTCTACACATTTGTTTTTCTGCTTTCCTGTACCTCAGTCTACCGAGGCACAAGATGGCTGCCAACAGTTTCTGTTTTGGAGTGTTGACAGACATTGGCAGCCAATCAGAATGCAGCTCGCGCACTAGAGGTACGAGTACGGTACGCATACGTGCGCGTACCGTAAGCGTATGGGTAAGCTCACGGGTGAGCTGCCATAGATATATACATTTTTTTTAACCTAAATTACTCAAAATCCTCTAGAGCACATATCTTGAGACATAGCAAAGGCACATCGGGCTACCAGTCCCTACAATTTTGCCAAGTTTGGTGAAAATCCATTCAGCCGTTCGAGCTAAAAGTGAGACCGACCGCCCTATGGAAATTAACATGGGGAAAACACGTTTTAGGACCCCCATTTTATCTCTGCCCCCGCTTGACGAATCCCCCCCAAACTTTCAGGGAAGGACCGGAGCTTCGCGAGGCAAAGTTAAGGAAAAATTCAGGAAGATTCCTCAACCGGCGCTAAAGTTATTCCCAATAGAATGTTGCGATTTCCCTATGGAAAACAATCCTAACTATATATATATATATACCTACTGGCGATATATTGAGGAACCGGCGCCAAAGTTATTCCCAATAGAATGTTGCGATTTCCCTATGGAAATCAATCCTAACTATATATACCTACTGGCGACCGCCAGTAGGTAATATATATATATTACCTACTGGCGGTCGCCAGTAGGTATATATAGTTAGGATTTTTTCTCTATGGGATTTTTGAAAATTCTATGTCTAATAACTTTGCCGTTTGTGGACGGAATTGGCTGAAATTTTCAGGAAAATGGCACATTTTGTTTCTGAGCAGCCTTTGAAAATTTGGGGGGGGTTCGTCAAGGGGGGGCCGAGAAAAAAGGGGGGTCCCAAAACGCGTTTTTCCCATGTTAATTTCCATAGGGCGGTTGGCCTCACTTTTAGCCCGAACGGCTGAATGGATTTGCACGAAACTTGGCAAAATTGTAGGGACTGGTAGCCCGATGTGCCTTTTGTAGGTCTCAATATATGTGCTCCAGTGGATTTTGAGAAATTAACGTTTAAAAAAAGATATATATCTGTAAGCGCGGACCGGGCAGCGGCCTAGGACGCGTACTTTTCGCGCAACGGAGCTTTGTGAAGCGAAGCTGATTGGTTCTCCGGCGTCTGTCAACATTCCAAACAGTCCGTAGCGGCCGCCATCTTGTCTCTCGGTAGGATCGAGAGACAAGAGGAGGCCAAAGCGAAGGGGCAAATGACCATAAGGGGGAATAGTAGATCCTCGCTGACCCCCTAGGTTTGATGTGGAGGTTTTAAAAGGGCCCCGCGGGGCAAAAAAAAAAAATTATAATAATAATCTTACGGCTGAATGGATTTGCACGAAACTTGGCAAAATTGTAGGGACTGGTAGCCCGATGTGCCTTTGCTAGGTCTCAATATATGTGCTTCAGTGGATTTTGAGAAATTAACGTTCAAAAAAAGATATATATCTGTAACAGCGCACCGCTTCGCGTACTTTTCGCGTTACGGAGCTTTGCGAAGCGAAGCTGATTGGCTCTCCGGTGTCTGTAAACATTCCAAACAGTCCGTAGCGGCCGCCATCTTGTCTCTCGGTAGGATCGAGAGACAAGAGGAGGCCAAAGCGAAGGGGCAAATGACCATAAGGGGGCATAGTAGATCCTCGCTGATCCCCTAGGTTTGATGTGGAGGTTTTAAAAGGGCCCCGCGGGGCAAAAAAAATAAATAATAATAATAATCGAACGGCTGAATGGATTTGCACGAAACTTGGTAAAATATTAGGGACTGGTAGCCCGATGTGCCTTTGCTAGGTCTCAATATATGTGCTTCAGTGCATTTTGAGAAATTAACGTTCAAAAACAAGATATATATCTGTAACAGCGCTCCGCTTCGCGGAGATAAAATTATATCTGTATTACCTAGCTGTTGCTAACACCAGTTAGCGACGGCTAGTAGGAGATAGCGACCATCTTGGGCCCCACTTTGCATGTGAGTGATATTTATCACTAATGACATGCAAAGTGGGCATGCCAAGATGTTAGCGACTGGAAACAGTCGCTAACATCGCTATCTCCTATTATCAACTTTTGGAAATATTCGAGATAAGCGCGAATATCTCCAAAAAGTAACAGCTGCCCTGAGCAGTTCTTAGCCATGTTATCCTATGGGAGGTGGATAACATGGCTAAGAGGATTAGCTCGGTAATGCATGAATATCGCTGAGTTTTCAGCGATATTAATGCATTGCGGTCGGTTTTTATCGTATTTGCGATAAACTTTGATAATAGCAAGGTTTATCTGCGATAATTTCTGACGGTAAAAAAATCTTTGCAATGCATCGTTAGGGATAAATATCGCTTAACTTTGGTAATATGCCCCAACGTCTGTTAACGTTCGATTCGAAGGAAATCAGGAAGTGTTGAAAAACATTGTCTGCGCCATCTTGTCTTTTTTCAAATGCCACACTTTTGTCGTGCACGGCAGCCATTTTAGATGCCTTGACCAGACCCACTCTGTGCACGCTGTCGATCCTTAGCATGGCTCCCCACCCTCGCAAGCATCTCCCCCAGGCAGTGGTCACCCCCGCTCTCTGTCTTATGCATGGGTAATAAACCTCCCCCCATCTGCGCTGCTCTTTCCTGAGAATCACACCCTGTGCCCGCCCGACACCTCCCTTTCGCCCTATTCACTACTGCACCCTCTGACACTCCTTTTCCTCTGTGTCCGATTGTCCAGGCTGGTCCTAGGGTATCAGCTAGCCCTGCAGATGTAGTTTATGGCCACAGCTGTAAAGATTCACCCCTCTTCAAAGGAGTTATAGTAGATCAAGGCCCACACTCGATGAGATCCGTCACAGCAGAAGCGTTGCTATTATCTGAAAACCATCCTGTATTGTGATTGGGGAGGGGACCGAGCGTGAAGCGGAAGATTCCAGGGATGACTCTTTGTACATGAAAGTTTTTACAATTATGTGTCACATTAAAAATATATAGCACTCCGACAAAGTAGTAAGATTATAAAACTTTAATAATTTATAAATATATACAAGAAAACAAAAATAGTAATAACATATAA
Source organism: Lissotriton helveticus (assembly GCF_964261635.1). Taxonomy (NCBI): domain Eukaryota; kingdom Metazoa; phylum Chordata; class Amphibia; order Caudata; family Salamandridae; genus Lissotriton; species Lissotriton helveticus. The sequence goes on from NC_136064.1 coordinate 21,865,669, forward strand.
ACATTTTTAGGGAAAAACAACGAAGTAGCGGTCGGCTGTGCGAATAGTCCCAACGCAGCACAACGTCCAGATTTCCGGCGTGGGGCGGGTCATCAGTAGCAAACTGTTGTGCGAATAGTTCCAAGGCAGCAGAACGCGCTGAAATCTAGATGACACGAAAGTGATGTCTAGTAAGTTGCCACCCAGCAAATAACGGCGTGGGGCGTCGCGGGGGGTGGGTCTTCAGTAGCAAACTGTTGTGCGAATAGTTCCAAGGCAGCAGAACGATGGCACCAAGGTGATGTCCAGTAAGTTGCCGCACTGGTTTTGGTATCCTACAATGCTGCTCCGAATAACGGCGTGGGGCGCCCCGGGGGAGGCGGCGTGAACGGGCCTCTCCAGGTGGAGTGTCATCTGTTGTAGTGGGGCGCCCCTTTACCGTTTCAGTTGCCATTCCGTCCGTTTTTGGTCCACTGTGTCAAAAGCCGCAATTCAGCTGAGTTGCGCCCACTCTTGCGGTGCAGCGATAGGCGGCTGTCACAGGACTCTCAAAATGGCGGCAGGCTCTTTCCTTTTTGGGCCTGGTCCACTGAAATGGCCCTGGGACACCTTGGAAATCGGACGCTTGTCTGCTAGGTCTTGGACCCCATTCTCGAAAGCGTCCCCTCCGCCTTGAGAATTCATCAAAAGTTTTGGGGGCCCCGACTCCTGCAGGCTTCTGGTGGGGAGCGGCTGCCATGATTGCTCGCGGAATGACTACGACGGAGCTACGAGATGGTGGTGCTCTCATGCTGACGCCAGCTTCAGTCTGAAACATCCAGAAACAAGGTGGGGCTTTCATCGTTTGGAAAAAAAAAAAGTTTTCATCCAATGAAAAGTGTTGTTTTTAGGTCATATGATCAAGCCTTCCATCATTAGGAAACCAAAAGTAAAATGAACCAATGAAAAGTTTTATAAACAAGTCACATGACCTGTTATGCGGCATAGGGTATAAAATGCGGAGAAAATACGTTGGCACGTGAGGCGGCGTCAGTAGCGGACCGATGTGCGAATAGGCCGAAGGCAACACAGCGCGCCAAGATCCGGATGGCACCGAGGTGGTGTCCAGCAAGTTGCAGCACTGGTGTGGCCATCCTACAATGTTGAAAGTCGGCGTGGGGCGCCCCGTTGGCCTGTGAGTTTGCGTCAGTAGCGGACCGATGTGCGAATAGGCCGAAGGCAGCACAACGCGCCAAGATCCGGATGGCACCGAGGTGGTGTCTAGTAAGTTGCCGCACTGGTGTGGCCATCCTACAATGCTGAAAGTCGGCGTGGGGCGCCCTGTTGGCCTGTGAGATGGTGTCAGTAGCGGACTGATGTGCGAATGGGGCCAAAGGCAGCGCAACAATATTTTCTGACTGACACCACAAGGCGCTGAGATGCCAAGATCCGGATGGCACCGAGGTGATGTCTAAGTTGCGGACTGATGTGCGAATGGGGCCAAAGGTAGCGTAACAATATTTTCTGTATGGAAGATACCACTAGGCGTTGAGATGCCAAGATTCGGATGGCACCGAGGTGATGTCTAGCAAGTTGCTGCACTGGTGTGGTCATCCTACAATGCTGAAACTCGGCGTGGGTCGCCCCATTAGCCTGTGAGATGGCGTCAGTAGCGGACCGATGTGCGAATAGGCCGAAGGCAGCACAACGCGCCAAGATCCGGATGTCACAGTGGTGGTTTCATAGTTGAGAGGCACTTCATCTGCAGTGGGGCGCCGAGATCCGGATGGCACCGAGGTGATGTCTAGCAAGTTGCTGTACTGGTGTGGTCATCCTACAATGCTGAAAGTCGGCGTGGGGCGCCCCATTAGCCTGTGAGATGGCGTCAGTAGCGGACTGATGTGCGAATGGGGCCAAAGGCAGCACAACGCGCCAAGATCCGGATGGCACCGAGGTGGTGTCCAGCAACTTGCCGCACTGGTGTGGCCATCCTACAATGCTGCGCCGAAAGTCGGCGTGGGGCGCCCCGTTGGCCTGTGAGTTCGCGTCAGTCAGTGGGGGCTGTTTGAGGATCTGACTGCATTGGAAAGCAATGTGATGCTGTGCGTCGCCCCCAAGATGGAGGTTCCTCGGCTGCAGTGGGGCGCCCCTTGGTGTTTCACTCGCTATGCAGCTGAGTTGCGTGCGCACTTGTGGCGAATAGGCCGAAGGCAGCACAACGCGCCGAGATCTGGATGGCACCGAGGTGGTGTCCAGCAATTTGCCGCACTGGTGTGGCCATCCTACAATGCTGCGCCGAAAGTCGGCGTGGGGTGCCCCGTTGGCCTGTGAGGTGGCGTCAGTAGCGGACCGATGTGTGAATAGGCCGGAACCAGCACAAGGCGCCAAGATCCGGATGGCACCGAGGTGGTGTCATAGTTGAGAGTTCTGAGCAGCGCTTGTAACACTGTCTGAAGCTTATTTGCACCTGCTGCAGCTTCACTATTGCCCTGGTGTGGCCTAAGATCGCCCATGACATAGGCGGCCACCTCCCGGGGTCCGGCGGAACTTTTTTCCTTTTCCTTTGTGCATCTTGTCCCACAATCCGTTTGACCTGAAGACACGACCAGGTCCCTGAATGTGTGCAGGGGGACGCTATTGATTGAATCAAAATGGCGGCTTCACACAAAGCTGACTCAAGCGTTGCTGCTGATGCTATACAGAGAAAAACTGGTTTTCAGTTTGTACATTCTTCAGGATTTTTCCATCCAAGGCTGGTTGAGAGTTTGTATAACAATGGCTTCAGATTTTCAACATACTACTCTTCAACATTCTTCCTAAATGTAACAATGTGAGACTCACTAGGAGAACGGTGTAGTGAGGGCCACAAACGGCTGTTTGTCTTTCCTTTCAAAATGCTGCCAACAATATTTTCGGAATGGAAGACAACACAAGGCGCTGAGATTCGGTTGGCACCGAGGTGGTGTCCAGCAAGTTGCCGCACTGGTGTGGCCATCCTACAATGCTGCGCCGAAAGTCGGCGTGGGGTGCCCGAAGGGGGGGGGGGAGGCGGCGCAAACGAGCCTCTCCCGCTTCTCCATGTGGAGGCAGTTCATCTGCAGTGGGGCGCCGAGATCCGGATGGCACCGAGGTGGTGTCTAGCAAGTTGCCGCACTGGTGTGGCCATCCTACAATGCTGCGCCGAAAGACGGCGTGGGGTGCCCGAAGGAAGTGTCCTTATCCAGGGCATTATCGCTGTATCATGTCTTCCACTAAAATGGCCCTGGGACACCTTAGAACTCGGACGCTCGATTTTTTTTTCCTTTCCTGTACATGCAAAAAAAGGTAAATGCCCGGTACGTTACACGCTTCATCTGCCACGATGAACTCTCCAGAGGAACCGAAAAAAAATATAGTTGTGGTAACTATACCATGCATCGTCATATGGAGAGGTGGCACCAATTAATTATAGTGCTGCATAAAAGAGAGATTTGGAGGAGAACCCCTGACCTGCTAGTACATTCATCAAAGAAGTGGCACTGAGAGCTTCAGAGGCAAGGGAAACGGTCCCAAATTTTTAGAAGAACTTTGGAAAGATTAAAATGACATGTTTAGATTGTGGCAAATTAATTTCATGTGGACAGATGAGTGTTACTCTAATAAATACAGCATATGAACATCATCATAGTCGATGGTTGGTAGAGACATTTTGACTATATCCTGGACCTGCCCGTCCTCGCCCAAAATGGCGCCGGAATAAATGGGACTCGTAACTCCTTGTTGTGTACTGGTTGCAGAACCTTGAAATCACGAGATACGTATGCAGTTTTGAAGCACATGGCGGGCGGGGACGAGAATTGATTGAAAATTTCGACATCCCTATTGATATTAAGTTCTGATGTGTTATTGATTACTGTACTGTTGAAAGTTCGAATTAACGTCACCCATGGTACTTGCCCGCAAATGTATATTTAGATAATTTTATTGTAACTGGCCCTGTCGTATTTTAATTATAAAATGTACGTCCACCGATTCCGTAACTGTTAGACACCTTAGTTCTTGCAACCTAATGGCCCGCCCGTTACGTTCCTCTACAGTGTAAATGTCTACTCATCACATACGATTACAGTTTGCTCCGTGGCCGGCCCACGTGGTTATAGGCTCGTATTTGTATAATGAAATTTTCACAATAAAGGTTTTTAAAAGAAAACATGGTAGTAGTATATACATTGGTAAAGTTTGTAATAATAGTCACTGTTTTAGAATCATTAAAAGGCAAGTGAAATAAAGCAGACCAATTACATGAAGGGTAAAAGGTATAATACGAAGGAACGCAGTAAAGATAAATGGTCAAGGGCTGTTGTGTTTTCTATTCCTGCAACATAAAGTGATCGATAAGAATCTCATATTCAGGCGTATCGGCGACTAAGACAGCAGGTCGACCCTCTTTTGCTCAACGGCTCCATCATGGGACGAAGAAACGCTCTTTTTCTCGAAAAAAGAATATATTTTACTTGCAGGACAGTTGTAAAATTTCCGGGAAAGTACATTAGTCTGGAACATTATAACATATATTTAAGAAAAAATAATGTTCGGAAGTAATGAAAAGCGTAATTTTTAGGTCATATGACCAAGCCTTTCATCATTACAATAAGAAAAGTAAAATGAACCAATGAAAAGTTTTATTAACAAGTCACATGACTTGTTATGCTTACGTTACGCGCTGCGCGCCCCGGATGACTTCCGGATGCGCTAACGCGGCGCGTCATATGACGCATTACGCGACAACGCAGGTCCAGAATATAGTCAAAATGTCTCCACCAACCAGCGGTCGGAACACAACCCCTTTCAGCAGGCTAAATAGTTCTGTTAAATGACAACAGAAGGGACAGGCAACAAGAACCATCAGTCAAAGAGGGGAGGGCTAGTTCTTCTCTACCGGGTTACATTGGGGCGCTACCGGAACTGATCGAATTGGTAGTCTACAGTGTTTCTGGATGTTTCAGACTGAAGCTGGGGTTAGCATGAGAGCAGCATCATTTCGTAGCTCCGTCGTGGCCATTCCGCAACCAATCATGGCAGCCGCTCTTTATCGTTATTTTGGGCGGGGTGGGTGGCGGAGCCGAGCTGTTTTGCAGCCATCATTGTGTGGAGTTCAGTTCATCTCACTAGTTTTGTATTTGTCATGAGGGGTTGTTCCTAATGTTTCTATTTTAGCGAGGTCAAAAAGAGATCCCATTAGTGGCCTACTGATTTTGCTCGATTCCTTTTCTTTTTTTTACACGATTTTTCGTTATCTGCAAAGACTAAACAGAGTATTGCGACTCTGTGTTTGTTTGTAAATAGAGAATGAACCAAAGAGAACTAATTCTAAAACAGTAAATACTTGGATAACAATCAATCAAATGGAGAGAGAAGCAGGCACGACGGATTACAACGGGGGCAAAGGCCTGCGTTAACTACCTTTCACTATCTGCAAAGAGAGAGTACTCCTAATAGAAATGAGGGGGGGGGGCACCATTCAAAGCAGATCAGTGTGCATAAACACGAAAATGTTTTCACTTACCACGTACTTGACATTCGACAGCTTATGATATTTGCTATTAAAAAACCATTGAAATTCACTGAAAAAACCATAGGTTATAGACCATATATAGTTAGGAATTAGCATTTACAAAACCTTGAAAATTCACTGAAAAAACCATAGGTTATAGACCATATATAGTTAGGAATTAGCATTTAAAAAACCTTATTTTACTCACACAAAACCATTGAAATTCCATATATAGTTAGTTGCACTAACTATATATTGCGCACCCGCAATCCACTGCTGATCATGTCACATATTACATCATTCATGACATGGTCAGTGACATCACTGATGACATCACTGATGACATCTCAAATGACATCACTGATGACATCACTGATGACATCTCATTTGACATCAATGACCACATCACTGATGATATTATTCATGTGACAATACAATGCATCTCTTCACATTTTAATATAACCTCTGTTTCACCCAGTGTTAAAAACAGAGTATAATTTTTGAAACCATTGACACACCAATACTAGTTACTACATACGTACTCACTGATTCCTACGTCTACACACACATTCACTCATTCACCCATACAATCATTCATACATACAATCACTCATGTTTACAACACAATCATATGCACTCATACACCTATACAGACACTCACACTCTGCCACTCATCCATGGAGTTACTCACACACCTAGTCAGTCCTGTAAAGAATCAATCACACTTCCATTTTCTACTCTATACAGTTAAACATAGAGCACCTTACGTTTTCAACCATATACTAACACATACTTACTCTCTTATACAATCATTGATACAAGTACACATTGATCTGTACAGAGTCACACACCTCCCATCCAGCCACACACACACTCAGTCTCCCATGCAAATACTTGGGCAATCAATCAATAACCCATATAGTTACTCATATAGCTACTGATCAACACATGCAGCAGTTTACAGAACAACAGACATAATGATGCACAAATTAAGACAGTTTAGTCACTAACCCATGCACTCAGTGAGACACATTTAATCACTCACTCATACATTCAGTCATGCACCTACTAAATCCTTCGTCCAGACACTTATACATCCACTCATTCTTCAATATGTAAGACATATTTTAACTTTACAGAAACATAGTCACTGGATGTTGTCATCAGTGATGTCATCAGTGATGTCATTTGAGATGTCATCAGTGATGTCATCAGTGATGTCACTGACCATGTCATGAATGATGTAATATGTGACATGATCAGCAGTGGATTGCGGGTGCGCAATATATAGTTAGTGCAACTAACTATATATGGAATTTCAATGGTTTTGTGTGAGTAAAATAAGGTTTTTTAAATGCTAATTCCTAACTATATATGGTCTATAACCTATGGTTTTTTCAGTGAATTTTCAAGGTTTTGTAAATGCTAATTCCTAACTATATATGGTCTATAACCTATGGTTTTTTCAGTGAATATATATATATATATATATATATATATATATATATATATATATATATATATATATATCTATATATATTTTACTTCAGTTTCTTCTCCCCACGATCCCGCAGATGAAGACACGGCACAGCAACAGATAAGTTTTCACTTAATTTATTTACACACCATGTGCAAATGAAAGTGCATCAGAAAACGGACGGTCTCTGCGAGTTCAGATTCTAATGCCGTTATCATGCTCGTAATTTTTTCTAATTTCCTTTCGGCATGGATGATTAAGGTCCTCATTAACTTAAAGGAGCATTCATTTGTATCTGTCTGCCATAGTTTGATTAAGTCCATGTCCAAGTCATTTAAGGTTGGCATTATGAGGATCCTCAATCCTCGCGGGATTCTCTTATATTCAAGATATTTTTCCAATGTTGTTTTTTCACACCACTTATTTATTTCTTGGATTCGCTGTATTTGTAATTCTCTAACTATGTTCACAAATGTTCTCTCCTGTGTTTTATCTCCTCCACCCCCTTTAGTTTCAGTGGTTATTATGGGGGGATTATCATCATTCAATAACTCGCTCGCCCTTAATTGGCGATTCCTGGATTTGTCTGCCATATTTGTAACTGTGCAATGTTGACTTTATTGACTTCTTACTGATGCACCATTTCTCTTGCCAGGTGTTTATTTATAACTTTTTTTTTTTGGGGGGGTTGATCAGCTCCCTTGTGGCAAAGTTCGCTGACCCCCAGAGTATCTGTTGCTCCTACTGAACACCCCGTGTTCATTCAGTTCCTATATATATATTACCTACTGGCGGACCCAATAGAATGTTGCGATTTTCCTATATATTTATTACCTACTGGCGGTCGCCAGTAGGTATATATAGTTAGGATTGTTTTCCATAGGGAAATCGCAACATTCTATTGGGAATAACTTTGGCGCCGGTTGAGGAATCGGCCGAGATAAAAGGGGGGTCCCAAAACGTGTTTTCCCCATGTTAATTTCCATAGGGCGGCTGTTGCACTTTTAGCTCGAACGGCTAAATGGATTTTCACCAAACTTGGCAAAATTGTAGGGACTGGTAGCCCGATGTGCCTTTGCTATGACTCAAGATATGTGCTCTAGAGGATTTTGAGTAATTTAGGTTCAAAAAAATGTATATATCTATGGCAGCTCACCTAACTATCTTTTTGTAGTCATGGACATTACATCATTGTACACCTCTATTAATCATGTTGATGGTTTGAATGCTATTGAACACTTTTTATCCACTAGAGCCATTAAGTTCTACGAACATAGTAAAATGCTCATCAGCATGATTGATTTATGCCTTAAGAATAATTTTTTCCTTTTCAATAATGAAGTTTATCAGCAATTACGTGGTGTAGCCATGGGTGCGTGCTTCTCCCCCAGCTATGCGTGCTTACACGTGGGCTGGTGGGAGAAGCACGTCCTGGGTGGTATCCGCAGTTTGGAGGAGGATGAAATTGGCATTGTTAAGATGTGGCGCTTCATCGATGATGTTTTTATAATTTGGCAAGGGTGTAGTTCATCAGCAAAAGAATTTGTTAGTAATATCAATAACAATTCTTTAAACCTAGAATTTAGTGCCAACATTAGCGATGTTAGTGTCATCTTCTTAGATGTGGAGGTCTACATTAAGAATAACGAGATCATGACTAGGATGTATAGAAAGTCCACAGCTGGTAACTCAATTCTACATGCCCAGAGTAACCATCCACATCATCTCATTAAGAGCATCCCTTATGGGGAGTTTTTAAGAATTAAACGGATATGCAATAATGAGATTGATCTCATGAATTGTTTGAATGGATCTTACCAAAGATTTTTACAAAGAGGCTATGAAGTTACTAACCTCACCAACTCTCTCAAAAGGGCTTTATCAACTCAAACAGCTGTAATGGTAGTACAACCTACTCCAGTCATTCTAGAAGAGGGAGTTGCTACAACTGAAAAATCTTCCATTCGCCTAATCACCACTTTTAATAATCAACACAAAAAGATGAGGCAAATTATTAAATCTAACTGGCCCATCTTAAAAACAGAAATTGTGGTGGGCCCTCTGGTGGGAGATTTTCCCAACATTACTTTCCGACGAGCACCCTCCATGAGGGATGCTCTAGTTAAAACTAGCCCTGAAACCATCATTAAACCTAACTGGTACTCCAACAAAACAGGCTTTCGGAAGTGTAGTTCATGCCGGGCATGTAAATTCGGTGTGAACACCAGCGAGTTTGTTGAGGGTCTTACGGATGCAGTGATTCCTATTAAGAATGTGTATACTTGCAAAACAGACCATGCAGTCTATGTTTTAAGATGCACGTGCGAGTTACACTATGTTGGTAGCACCAAGTTGCAGGTATACAATCGAATCTTACAGCATCTTCGTGCTATTGTTAATTCTGACCCTAATTATCCAGTGGCACGTCATTTCAAGCTGGTACACAACAATAATCTGAATGACCTGCAATATTTTGTTATTGATGCAGTCCCCGTGAACAAAAGGGGTGGAGATAGAGAGAAGAGACTCAGACAATTAGAGAGTCAATACATTCTGAGGTTAAACAGTAAGATCCCTAATGGCCTGAACATGGGAGAAGATCTTAACAATTTCCTGTAAATATTTTATTCCATCATATGCATAACCTTTTTATAATGGATTTTATACCTTTTTTATATGGTTTTAATCTATTTGTCTATGTTATGGATGGTCTATGGAAAAATTTACACTGTTTACTCTGAGAATCATATCATTGATAATATTGATGTTTGGCTTTTACATACCCAGCTGTACTAGTATGAAATTTATAGGTATGCCCTATTGCTTGCTGCTATATATGAGTTCTATAAGATGTGATTGCCCTTTTTCTCCCCCCCTTATTTATTCATTTTTATGCACTGCCGATTCTTGCACTCAATTGGCACTTTGCACTTTATCATTATTTTTATTCTGCTTCAGGTTTTTACCTTGATATACAATGTTTGTTCCCAACTTTTTGGGATTATGCACCCTGCACTTTTTTTCGTTGCACTTCAAAACTTTTTTGTGGTTATTATAGCTAATTTACTGGTTTTATGACATGCCCCACTGACATTGGCTCTTATCGTTCAGTTATAATACATAAATATATATCATGATTATCCATTGGGCACTCGCCCTTTATGCTTGTTAACAGAGTTTATTCTTATTTTTAAGACTGTTAAAATTGTACAGTGAGTTTAGTATTTTTGCATTTAGCATTTAATTGCACTGTACACTACATTTGGATTAATTGTTTCCTATACTGAATGATACTACCTTTATGTCTATTTATTTGTGGGAGGAGTCTCGTTTTTTTACCAGTATTTAACCACCTATGTCTCTGGGTCTTGTCATGTGATCAAGTCCGGGTTTCCCGGACGAAACGCGTCATGCCGCCATCCCCATTGATGGAATAAAGCACAACATTTCTCTTTAAAAACCTTGGTTTGTGGTCTGTACCTGGCTGTGTCCGTTGCTGTTGCTGTTCGGCGCTTCAGGATTGTGGATTTCTATATATATATATATATATATATCTATATATATATATATATATATATATATATATATATTTTACTTCAGTTTCTTCTCCCCACGATCCCGCAGATGAAGACACGGCACAGCAACAGATAAGTTTTCACTTAATTTATTTACACACCATGTGCAAATGAAAGTGCATCAGAAAACGAACGGTCTCTGCGAGTTCAGATTCTAATGCCGTTATCATGCTCGTAATTTTTTCTAATTTCCTTTCGGCATGGATGATTAAGGTCCTCATTAACTTAAAGGAGCATTCATTTGTATCTGTCTGCCATAGTTTGATTAAGTCCATATCCAAGTCATTTAAGGTTGGCATTATGAGGATCCTCAATCCTCGCGGGATTCTCTTATATTCAAGATATTTTTCCAATGTTATTTTTTCACACCACTTATTTATTTCTTGGATTCGCTGTATTTGTAATTCTCTAACTATGTTCACAAATGTTCTCTCCTGTGTTTTATCTCCTCCACCCCCTTTAGTTTCAGTGGTTATTATGGGGGGATTATCATCATTCAATAACTCGCTCCCCCTTAATTGGCGATTCCTGGATTTGTCTGCCATATTTGTAACTGTGCAATGTTGACTTTATTGACTTCTTACTGATGCACCATTTCTCTTGCCAGGTGTTTATTTATAATTTTTTTTTTTTGGGGGGGATGATCAGCTCCCTTGTGGCAAAGTTCGCTGACCCCCAGAGTATCTGTTGCTCCTACTGAACACCCTGTGTTCATTCAGTTCCTATATATATATTACCTACTGGCGGACCCAATAGAATGTTGCGATTTTCCTATATATATATTACCTACTGGCGGTCGCCAGTAGGTATATATAGTTAGGATTGTTTTCCATAGGGAAATCGCAACATTCTATTGGGAATAACTTTGGCGCCGGTTGAGGAATCGGCCTGAATTTTTCAGCAACTTTGCCTCGCGGCGCTCCGGTCCTTCCCTGAAAGTTTGGTGGGGATTCGTCAAGCGGGGGCCGAGATAAAAGGGGGGTCCCAAAACGTGTTTTCCCCATGTTACTGTCGCACTTTTAGCTCGAACGGCTAAATGGATTTTCACCAAACTTGGCAAAATTGTAGGGACTGGTAGCCCGATGTGCCTTTGCTATGTCTCAAGATATGTGCTCTAGAGGATTTTGAGTAATTTAGGTTAAAAAAAATTTATATATCTATGGCAGCTCACCCGTGAGCTTACCCATACGCTTACGGTACGCGCACGTATGCGTACCGTACTCGTACCTCTAGTGCGCGAGCTGCATTCTGATTGGCTGCCAATGTCTGTCAACACTCCAAAACAGAAACTGTTGGCAGCCATCTTGTGCCTCGGTAGACTGAGGTACAGGAAAGCAGAAAAACAAATGTGTAGAACTCAAAAAGGGGGCAGGGTAGAAGCATCCTGACCCCCTAGGCCTGCTCAGGGGGTCCCACAAGGACCCCCAAGGGCCCAAAAAACAAAAACAAAATCGGAAAATCGTGGATACGCTTACGGTACGCGTACCGGTACGCGTACCGGGGAGCGCTCCGGACGCGCCACGCGACTTGCACACGGGAAGCTGATTGGTTCTCGGGTGTCTGTAAACATTCGAAACAGTCTGCAGCGGCCGCCATCTTGTGTCTCGGTAGGATTGAGACACAAGAGGTGGCAAAAATCAAAGGGGGAAATGACCAAAAGGGGGCGGGGTAGACCCCCCCCCAACCCCCTAGGTTTTTGTTTTTTTCGGTTTTCGCAGGGGGAGCGCCCGGTACGCGCACCGGGGAGCGTACCGGGGAGCGTACCATGGGGAAAAATAGTGAAAACAATTATATAATCATAATATTAAATAATAAAATAATCATTTTGAGTGATTACAGGTAGGGTAGCTCTGAAAAGAGCTTTTGGTTCTGTGGCTGTTTTAGGTACCTACAAGTACGTCCCACACACACCCACAAGCACACAACCCCACACCTCCACACCCACACACTCCCCACACACACCTCACACACGCACACCTCCACCCACACCCAAACACCCCACACCGACACCTTACACATCCACACCCACACCCACACATCCCACACACACTCACTCACACACACACCTCACCCCCCCAACACACACACACGCACACCAGATACCTCACAGACACACCTCACACATCCCACACACACACACACACATCCTACACACATACCCCCACACCCACACACACCCCACACACACCTCACACACCCCCACCTACACCCAAACACCCCACACACCCACACACACACCTTACACATCCACATCCCCACCCACACCCACATACCCCACACACCTACACACACCTATACACCTCATCCCCCCTCAGACACACACATACCTCACAGACACACCCCACACATCCCCCACACACACCTCACCCCTTCCCCACACACACACACCTCTGACACACACCTCACACACACACACACACACACACACACACACCACACACACCCACACACACACACACACACCCACACACACACTCCTCTCACACACACACCCACACCCCCCCCACACACACACCCACGCACACACCCCACACACACACCCACACATCCTACACACACACACACACCCCACACACATACCCCCCCACACACACACACCCACCCCCCACACACACACACACACCACACACACTCATTATTTTTTTATTTTTTTGAGGGGGTGCCCCACACACATACCCCGACACACAAACACCCCACACCTACCCCCCCACACACACACCCCACCATACCTCATACACCCACACCTCCACCCATACCCAAACACCCCACACACCCACACACACACCATACACCCCCACACCCCCACCTACACCCACACACCCCACCCACCCCCACCCACACACACCTCACTCCCCCCATACACACACACACACCTCACAGACACACCCCACACATCCCCCACACACACCTCACCCCCCCACACACACACCTCTGACACACAACCCCCCCCACACACACACACACCCCACACACACACCTCACACACACACACACCCACACCCACACACACATTCCTCACCCCCACACACACCCACACACACCCCCACACACACACACCCCACACACACACCCACACATCCTACACACACACACCCCACACACATACCCCCACACACACACCCCACACCCACCCCCCCACACACACACACACCACTCACACACCCACTCATTATTTTATTTTTTATTTTTTGAGGGGGTGCGCGCCCCGGTACACGTATCGGTACACGTACCGGTACGCATACCCTGGAGAAAAAAAGAAAGACAGAGTTTTTTAAAAATGTAGCATTTTTATATAAATTGGAGGTAGTTCTGAAAAGAACTTTTTTTATTCTTATTGTTGTTTTATATTTTTTTATTGATTTTTTGTACCCCGCGACTTAAAAAAAAAAAATTATTATATTTGCCTTGGGGGTCCTTGTGGGACCCCCTGAGCAGGCCTAGGGGGTCAGGGTGATTCTACTCTGGCCCCTTTGCGAGTTTCACACCTTTGTTTCACTGCTTTCTTGTGCCTTGGTTCGAACAAGGCACAAGATGGCTGCCAGGGACACCCAGTATGCAAGGGGAATTAGTTCCCCCTCTTCAAACATGCACGGGGGCTGCGTTGCAGAGAGGTGTAAAAAAGGGTGTGGCCTCATTACACCTCTATGCAATGCAGCCATCTGGCGCATACTGGAGGCTCCTGGTGGGCTAGTTGGCCCCCAGGGACCCCCATCATGCAAGGGGAATTAGTTCCCCCTCTGCAAACGCGCCAGGCGGCTGCGTTGCAGAGAGGTGTAACAAGGGGCATAGCCTCATTACACCTCTGCAATGCAGCCCCCTGGCGCATACTGGAGGTTCCAGGTGGGCTAGTTGGCCCCCAGGGGCCCCCAGTATGCAGGGGGAATGAGTTCCCCCTCTTCAAACATGCACGGGGGCTGCGTTGCAGAGAGGTGTAAAAAGGGCCGTGGCTTAATTACACCTCTCTGCAATGCAGTCCCCTGGTGCATACTGGAGATTCCTGGTGGGCTTTCAGGTCTTATATAGTTAGGAATTAGCATTAAAAAAAACTTTGAAATTCACTGAAAAAAACATAGGTTTCAGGCCTTATATAGTTAGGAATTAGCATTTAAAAAACCTTTGAAATTCACTGAAAAAACCATAGGTTTCAGGCCTTATATAGTTAGGAATTAGCATTTAAAAAACCTTTGAAATTCACTGAAAAAACCATAGGTTTCAGGCCTTATATAGTTAGGAATTAGCATTTAAAAAAACCTTGCAAATTCACTGAAAAAACCATAGGTTTCAGGCCTTATATAGTTAGGAATTAGCATTTAAAAAACCTTGCAAATTCAATGAAAAAACCATAGGTTTCAGGCCTTATATAGTTAGCAATTAGCATTTAAAAAACCTTGCAAATTCACTGAAAAAAACAGGTTTCAGGCCTTATATAGTTAGGAATTAGGCACCAGAAAGCAGAAAAACAAACGTGTAGAACACGAAAAGGGGGCAGGGTAGGAACACCCTGACCTCCTAGGGCTTCTCAGGTGGTCCCACTAGGATATTAATATATTTAAACGTTATCCGCTAATAGAATTAGCATTTAAAAAACCTTTGAAATTCACTGAAAAAAACATAGGTTTCAGGCCTTAAATAGTTAGGAATTAGCATTTAAAAAAACCTTTGAAATTCACTGAAAAAACCATAGGTTTCAGGCCTTATATAGTTAGGAATTAGCATTTAAAAAACCTTGCAAATTCAATGAAAAAACCATAGGTTTCAGGCCTTATATAGTTAGGAATTAGCATTTAAAAAACCTTGCAAATTCACTGAAAAAACATAGGTTTCAGGCCTTATATAGTTAGGAATTAGGCACAAGAAAGCAGAAAAACAAACGTGTAGAACACGAAAAGGGGGCAGGGTAGGAACACCCTGACCCCCTAGGGCTGCTCAGGTGGTGCCACTAGGATATTAATATATTTAAACGTTATCCGCTAATAGAATTAGCATTTAAAAAACCTTTGAAATTCACTGAAAAAACCATAGGTTTCAGGCCTTAAATAGTTAGGAATTAGCATTTAAAAAAACCTTTGAAATTCACTGAAAAAACCATAGGTTTCAGGAGTTATATGGTTAGGAATTAGCTTTTACAAAACCTTTGAAATTCACTCAAAAACTATAAGTTTTAGTGGTGTTATAGTTAGCTGGACATTTTACTCATACAAAACCATTGAAATTGCTCCTATATAGTTAGTTGTACTAAGTATATATCGCGCACCCGCAATCCACTGCTGATGATGTCACATATTACATCATTCATGACATGGTCAGTGACATCACTGATGACATCGCAAATGACATCACTGATGACATCATCCACGTGACAATCACATACACCTTTTCATACACTATTACAATTTTTCATCACTCTTTGTGAAATACAGAGTATCATATTTTAATCCATTGTCACAGCAATACAAGTATCTAAAAATCCACTCAGTGATTCATACATGTATACACACATCTAATCCTTTACCTATGGATTCACTCATACATGCTGTCAATGAACAATAGAACACTATCAAAAATACTTATACATCTATATCGACATTAAACAACAGCACGCATCCTATTCACATATGAAGTCATCCTACTCACTTATGCAAACAATGGATCAAACTTACATATTTACTTAGCAAAACACTTATACAAACACCACTTCTTCTATTCATTTAGATAGTAAGTCATACTTAGTGAATTATAAAATCATTATTACAAGTATACAGTTATCCATACAGTCACTCACACAATCATTGTGTCTTATGTATACTTATTTATATACAACAACTGACACATACACTGCCTTTTATTTTTCTAGTTTGTTGGACCTGTACCTTTGAGAAATATATTTGCTCATCACCACACCCATAAAGAGATTCCCTCACCCAAACTGTTAGAGCATGTAGTTTTAACTTCATATATCTACTGAATAATCTATTCACACATCTTTGGACAGTCACACACCCTCCACCAAACCACACATACTTTCACACTCCCATACAAATACTCAGTTAACTAATCAATAACTAATATAGACTTTCACATAGCTAGTAGCCAACTGTAGAATCATTTTACACAACAACTGACAAAGTGATACAGATATTCACACAGTTTAGTCACTATCCACTATATTTAGTGAGACATTATAAATTGGTCAAGTAAACGGTCAATTACACTGCTACTAAATCCTCCATCCAAATATTTATTTATATATCCACTCATTCTTCAATGCAAATTGCTATATATATAATGCATATTTAACCCCTTCAGCGCTAATGACAAGGGTAACTCGTCATGGACTTTCCATTGATTTCAATGGAAAGTCAATGGAGCTCATCGAGCACCCTTAGCAGCCAAGTGGTTAAATAACGAAGCAAACCACATTCACTGGATGATGTCATCAGTGATGTCATCAGTGATGTCATTTGAGATGTCATCAGTGATGTCACTGACCATGTCATGAATGATGTAATATGTGACATCATCAGCAGTGGATTGCGGGTGCGCGATATATACTTAGTACAACTAACTATATAGGAGAAATTTCAATGGTTTTGTATGAGTAAAATGTCCAGCTAACTATAACACCACTAAAACTTATAGTTTTTTGAGTGAATTTCAAAGGTTTTGTAAAAGCTAATTCCTAACTATATAACTCCTGAAACCTATGGTTTTTTCAGTGAATTTCAAAGGTTTTTTTAAATGCTAATTCCTAACTATATAAGGCCTGAAACCTATGGATTTTTCAGAGAATATATATATATATATATATATATATATCTGTACTTTTTTAAATGCTAATTCCTAACTATATAACTCCTGAAACCTATGGTTTTTTCAGTGAATTTCAAAGGTTTTTTTAAATGCTAATTCCTAACTATATAAGGCCTGAAACCTATGGTTTTTTCAGTGAATTTCAAAGGTTTTTTAAATGCTAATTCCTAACTATATAAGGCCTGAAACCTATGTTTTTTTTTAGTGAATATATATGAAAAAACCATAGGTTTCAGGCCTTATATAGTTAGGAATTAGCATTTAAAAAACCTTTGAAATTCACTAAAAAAACCATAGGTTTCAGGCCTTATATAGTTAGAAATTAGCATTTAAAAAAACCTTTGAAATTCACTGAAAAAACCATAGGTTTCAGGAGTTATATAGTTAGGAATTAGTTTTTAAAAAAATCTTTGAAATTCACTCAAACAACTATAAGTTTTAGTGGTGTTATAGTTAGCTGGACATTTTACTCATACAAAACCAATGAAATTGCTCCTATATAGTTAGTTGTACTAACTATATTTCGCGCACCCGCAATCCACTGCTGATGATGTCACATATTAGATCATTCATGACATGGTCAGTGACATCACTGATGACATCTCAAATGACATCACTGATGATATCACTGATGACATCATCCAGTGAATGTGGTTTGCTTTGTTATTTAAATATGCATTATATATATATAGCAATTTACATTGAAGAATAAGTGGATATATATAAATAAATATTTGGATGGAGGATTTAGTAGCAGTGTAATTGACTGTTTACTTGACCAATTTATAATGTCTCACTAAATATAGTGGATAGTGACTGAACTGTGTGAATATCTGTATCACTTTGTCAGTTGTTGTGTAAACTGATTCTACAGTTGGTTACTAGCTATGTGAAAGTCTATATTAGTTATTGATTAGTTAACTGAGTATTTGTATGGGAGTGTGAAAGTGTGTGTGGTTCGGTGGGGGGTGTGTGACTGTCCAAAGATGTGTGAATAGTTGATTCAGTAGATATATGAAGTTAAAACTACATGTTCTAACAGTTTGGGTGAGGGAATCTCTTTATGGGTGTGGTGATGAGCAAATATATTTCTCAACGGTACAGGTCCAACAAACTAGAAAAATAAAAGGCAGTGTATGTGTCAGTTGTTGTATATAAATAAGTATACATAAGACACAATGACTGTGTGAGTGACTGTATGGATAACTGTATACTTGTAATAATGATAATTATAATTCACTAAGTATGACTTACTATCTAAATGAATAGAAGAAGTGGTGTTTGTATAAGTGTTTTGCTAAGTAAATATTTAAGTATGATCCATTGTTTGCATAAGTGAGTAGGATGACTTCATATGTGAATAGGATGCGTGCTGTTGTTTAATGTCGATATAGATGTATAAGTATTTTTGATAGTGCTCTATTGTTCATTGACAGCATGTATGAGTGAATCCATAGGTAAGTGATTAGATGTGTGTATACATCTATGAATCACTGAGTGGATTTTTAGATACTTGTATTGCTGTGACAATGGATTTAAATATGATACTCTGTATTTTACAAACAGTGATGAAAAATTGTAATAGTGTATGAAAAGGTATATGTGATTGTCACGTGGATGATGTCATCAGTGATGTCATCAGTGATGTCATTTGAGATGTCATCAGTGATGTCACTGACCATGTCATGTATGATCTAATATGTGACATCATCAGCAGTGGATTGCGGGTGCGCGAAATATAGTTAGTACAACTAACTATATAGGAGCAATTCCATTGGTTTTGTATGAGTAAAATGTCCAGCTAACTATAACACCACTAAAACGTATAGTTTTTGGAGTGAATTTCAAAGGTTTTTTAAAAACTAATTTCTAACTATATAACTTCTGAAACCTATGGTTTTTTCAGTGAATTTCAAAGGTTTTTTTAAATGCTAATTCCTAACTATATAAGGCCTGAAGCCTATGGTTTTTTCAGTGAATGTCAAAGGTTTTTTAAATGCTGATTCCTAACTATATAAGGCCTGAAACCTATGGTTTTTTCAGTGAATTTGAAAGGTTTTTTAAATGCTGATTCCTAACTATATAAGGCCTGAAAGCTATGGTTTTGTCAGTGAATTTCAAAGGTTTTTTAAATGCTAATTCCTAACTATATAAGGCCTGAAACCTATGGTTTTTTCAGTGTTTTTTAAAAAATAATTGATTGGTAACTGGCTTATTAAGTGTATCTTAGTGAATACATATATTAGCGAGTAATGTTTAAATATTTAAATATATGCATGAGTGATGTAATATGTGACGTCATCAGCAGTGCATTGCAGACGTGCAAGTTATAGTGAGTCCAACTAACTATAACGTGGGAATTTCAATGGTTTTATGCGAGTAAAATTTCCAGCTAACTATAACTGGTGTGAAACCTATGGTTTTTTCAGTGAATTTCAAAGGTTTTTAAATGCTAATTCCTAACTATAACTGGTGTGTAACCTATGGTTTTTTCAGTGAATATATATATATATATATAACATTTCTATGGCAAAATGAAACCCCTCATTTTGTTCCTTTTCAAATTAAATGTATTAAGTGTTACCACTTTATTCCAATCAAGATGACTTCAGGTGTGCCATACTTTTGTCATAAGTAAGACTGTTAGCGTTCTAGTTGTTCTTTAGAACACTCTGGGACATTCTGTCATTGGGCTATAGTTGGGAAACATCTGGCTGATATTTGGGCTACATTTGGGCTCTTTTGTCTCTGGTGGCCATCTTGGGAGACTGCATATCAGAATTTTTTTAATGAAATATAAGAGGATTTGAGAAGTCACTCAAAATGTGCCCTAATTTTTCTTTCTTCAGCACTAATCATAATTTCTATGGCAAAATGAATCCCCTCATTTTGTTCCTTTGCAAATTAAATGTTTTAAGTGTTAACACTTTATTCCAATCAAGATGACTTCAGGTGTGCCATACTTTTGTCATAAGTAAGACTGTTAGCGCTCTAGTTGTTCTTTAGAACACTCTGGGACATTCTGTCATTGGGCTATAGTTGGGCTACATCTGGCTGATATTTGGGCTACATTTGTTTTTTTTATCTCTGGTGGCCATCTTTGGGCTACATTGGGCTACATTGGGCTACATTTGGGCTCTAACATATATATAGCCCTATGTAGCCCAATATATATTTTTTCAAAGTTAATTTTCGTAAAAACCACTGGATCACATATCTTGAGACATAGCAAAGGCACATCGGGCTACCAGCCCCTACAATTTTGCCAAGTTTGGTGAAAAACCATTCAGCCGTTCGGGCTAAAAGTGAGTCCAACCGCCCTATGGAAATTAACATGGGGAAAACACGTTTTGAGACCCCCCTTTTATCTAGGCCCCCGCTTGACGAATCCCCCCCAAACTTTCAGGGAAGGAGCGGAGCGCCGCGAGGCAAAGTTAAGGAAAATTTCAGGAAGATTCCTCAACCGGCGCCAAAGTTATTCCCAATAGAATGTTGCAATTTCCCTATGGAAAACAATCCTAACTATATATACCTACTGGCTATTGCCAGTAGGTAATATATATATTTAATATATATATATATATATATATTAAAGCTTGCATTCTGACAGTCAAGTAGGAAATAGGCACTCACGGGCAATGTTCCACTGGTTCCTTTATTCAACCAAACATGTTTAGTTGAATAAAGGAGCCAATGGAACATTGCCCGTGAGTGCCTATTTCCTACTTGACTGTCGGCAAGCAAGCTTTAATTCGATGTGGATGGTACCGCCACGTATAAGCACCCGTTCGCGAGTTATTTCAGTTGTTGGTACAAAGGAAGCTTATTATTTATGTGGAACATTTTCTGAAACAAAAAGACATTGAATGTCATAATCACAACAAAATGTTGTTGAAAATGATACACTGGTGTTTATATAATACCTTGTTTTTATTTGATAGCAGGGTGTATAGGCAGGTACAGGGTGTGGCTATGGGGGCATGCTTCTCCCACAGTTATGCATGTTTACATGTGGGCTGGTGGGAGGAGCATGTCCTCAGGGGGGAGCATCGTGAGCTGTGTGAAAATCACATAATTCAGTTATGGAGATTTATAGATGATATTTTCATCATTTGGAAAGGGACTGAGGGAGAGGTTATTAACTTTGTGGACACTATCAACAGTAACCCTCTTAATCTAAGGTTCACGCACAATATAGATCCTACGTCTCTTAGCTTTCTGGATATTCTGGTAACTGTACAGGAAAATAGGATAGGAACGAGTCTCTACCAGAAACCAACGGCAGGCAATACGTTGCTACATGCCAGCAACTTTTACCCCCATCATACTATAGCAAGCCTACCCTATACAGTTCCTAAGAATTAAAAGAGCGTGCAGCACTGACATCTCCCTTAGAGAAACACAAGCGACAGCACAGGGCAGGATGTTAGAACAAGGTGACAAGTAACAGAACCTAGCTTCAGCCCTGAGGAAAGCAAATTTAAAAGATAGATCAGTACTTTTACAGAAAATACCCCCAAAGGATACAAGCATGGAAAGGGGGGGACAAGTAGAAGGGGGTGGAGTTCAGAAGGGAAATTCTGGTAAATCTTGCAGGTTTATTTCGACATTTAGCAGACAATCCCAGAACATCAAGAGGATCGTCAACAAGGAGTGGCCAATAGTGATGTCAGACCCTGTTTTAAACGAAGTGTACACAGACAAACCTAATTTTACATTTCGTAAGGCCCACTCCATGAGGACAGATCTAGTTAAGACTAGCCCAGAGATATATACAAAAGGAAATTGGCTTTCCTCCAGGAATGGTTTCTATAAATGCAGTTCCTGCAGAGCCTGCAAATTTGGTATTAATACCACCACATACACTAATGCATTTTCAAACACCCCTATTAAAATCAAGAGGCAATACACGTGCAAAACGGATTTTGCTGTGTACGTGTTAAAGTGTATTTGTGGTCTCAAGTATGTAGGCAGCACAAAGCTGCAGGTACATGCCAGAATACTGCAGCACCTGAGAGCCACGGTCAATTCTGACCCTACATATCCAGTGGCCAGGCATGTAAAAACTGAACACGATAACAACTTAAATGTTTTGCAGTACTTTGTGATAGATAGCGTTCCGGTAAACAAGAGAGGAGGAGATAGAGAGAAGAAGTTACGCCAACTTGAGACAAGGTATATATTGGAGCTAGAGACGAAGAGCCCGAGAGGGCTAAACATTTGCGAAGATTTGCACCATTATCTGTAAATAGTTACCGCAATGATATGTAAAGATCAGTCCTATGGTTTCTAGTCTAGGGCCATACATCAATGTTGAAATGAGTATTTATTCATGTATGTTTGTAGTTCCCATGCCATTTTAAACACGTTTGATATTCTATGTGTTTTAATTGGTTTTAAACCCCAGCATTTTTTGAGATAGTGTGGTCATGCAATATGGCATTTGTGCCAAGTGTAAAGGGGTTTGCATGCCTTGGGAAGTAGATGCAATGTGACCCCGGCATAGTGTTTCTCATCATGGGAAAGTACAGGAGACCACAGGGAGGGTGTGAAGCTGAAGCGATTCGACTGACATCATTAATGGGGACTTCAAAAATCTGTCAGAATAAGTTATGTTTGTGTCTTGTTTTCCGTATACATTTATGATTGCTGTTCAGACCACATTTTGAGTATTTGTACAGGTATAATTGACTAATATTGAATGACAATGAGGGATTCTGCCCGATATTCCCTGCCTCTTAGAATTGTAAATAGTGTTTTTAATATTGACGAGATACTCCCGGCTGGGAGCCCTCTTTGCACTTTATATATGCACTTTGGTTTTTATACTTTAACAGTCGTCATCTCGTGTGGAGGCACCAACAGAGGTTGAAGCTTCATTATTCAGGCAAGGGTGTTCACTAGCGACATTGCTATCGACAATGGATTGTTTATATGTATTGGTACAGTGAATAATAATAATTTACAATGCTGCTAAAACATCTATACATCATATTTTATGTGTATATAGTTTGGGAGGAAATGTGCTTTTAATTTAATATGCTAAGTACATGATGATCGAAGGCGGAATATGGAGTTATGTTTAGTCTGTCTTCACCTTTTTTTTACCATGCCTGTGGTTATGTGATGATATGCTTGCTATAGTCTGTTGACTATTTCCATGCTGCACTGAGATGATTGGGGATTGGTGGAAAGGAAATTTAAAAATTAAGAGGTTTTGAGCACTTGTTACCAGCGAGCACGGCGACAGGGATCGCCGAAACGCCGGAGCACACAGCAATGCACATTTAAATTACGAATAAAGTTACCAGCGGCTGCTGAGCAATTGAAGAGTCCGTTTCTCTCGTTCTTTGTTGGCGCGCGGATGTTGCGTAGAGAGTGGAAACTGGATATATATATATATATATATATATATATATATATATATATATATATATATATATATATATGTATATATATATATATATATATATATATATATATATATATTATAGTTGGGAATTAGCAGTTAAAAAACCTTTGAAATTCACTGAAAAAACCACAGGTTTCAGGGACGTTATAGTTAGAGATTAGCCTTTAAAAAACCTCAGAAATTCACTGAAAAATCACAGGTTTCAGGGATTTTATAGTTAGTTGGACATTTCACTAGTACAAAACCAGAGAAATTCGGCCGTTCTAGTTAGTTGTGCTAACTATAACTTGCACCCCCGCAATGCACTGCTGATGACATCACATATGTACATATATATTATATTTATATATATATATATATATATATATATATATATATATATATATATATATATATATATATATATGCCAAGGTGTATTGCGTGGGTGTATGAGTGTCTGAATGGATGTTTTAGTAGGTGTGTAACTGACTGTATTAGTGAATAATTAAATGGGGCTTACTGAATGCAGGTGTTAGTGACTAAACTGTGTGGATGTCTGTATCACTCTGTCAGTTGGTGTGTAAGTGGCTGCATGGCTTGTTGAGTAGCTACATGAGTGTCTATATGGGTTATTGAGTGGTTGTATGAGTATCTGTATGGGTGCCTGAGTATTTGGGTGAGTGGGTGGTGTGTGACTCTGTGCATAGATGTATGAGTGGGTGATTCGCTGGGTGTACGGGTTCAAGAGTACATCTGTGAAGGGCTGTATGGGTGGTTGAGGGTTTGTATGGGTGTGTTGGTGTGTGAATGGATATCTCAGTGGTACATGTGTGAGTGACTACATATGTGAAAGGCAGTATATGTGAGTATTGTACTATATAAATGACTATATGTGAGAGTAAGTGATTGTGAGAGTGGCTGTATGGACGAGTGTGTGCTTGGGCCAGTGAAGAGTAAGTATGTGTTAGAAACTGTATGAATAAGGTGAGGTGGTCTGTGTATAACTGTGTAGGTGAGTAAATGGGAGTGTGATTGATTTTTTGCAAGACTGACTAGGTGTGTGAGTAACTCTATGGGTGAGTGGCGGTGTGTGAGTATCTGTACAGGTGTATGAGTGCATATTTCAGTGGCTATATTGATGACTGATTGCATGTATGAGTAACTGTATAGTTGAGTGGATGTGTGTGTAGACCTATGAATCAGTGAGTGGGTATGTACAAACTGGTATTGGTGTGTCTTTGGTTTTGAGAATTGTATCTGTGTTTCAGAGGGGGTCTATCAAAGGTTATATTAGGTTGTGAGGAGGTGCATCAGATGATCACGTGGATGATGTCATCAGTGATGTCATTTGGGATGTCATCAGTGATGTCACTGACCATGTCATGAGTGATGTAATATGTGACGTCATTAGCAGTGCATTGCGGGGACTCGGGTTATAGTTAGCACAACTATAGGAGAGTAGGGTCTGCTTTCCTATGGTCACCCCAATTTTTGCTTTTTGCTTCACTGGTTTTCGACTTAATGTGGCTGTGGGCCTGCTAATCAGACCCACAGCCTGCTGTTCTCTCTCTAAATTCACATACATGTACTATAGGTACATCACTAATTTGGTATTGGACACCTTATCAGCCCCTGTACAGTGTACTATAGGTACCCAGGGCATAGGTGCATCCAAGGCCTACCAGGGGCTGCAGCATATCTTTTGCCACCCCTGGCTGGCCATCCAAACTGACACAACTGGCTGATCACTCAGCTGGGTCAAGGTCGTGTAATCACCCCTTGCTTAGATATAGTATACCTATATCTAAACCTATATCTGGACACATATATACCTATAAGTCACTCCTATGGCAGGCCTTAACAATCTTGGAGGCAGAGTGCTTGGTTTTATGTGAGATGGTGCTCTAGCATGAGCTGAGCCTGTCTGCAGCTTTCGGAACCATTTCCTTATAGCTGTTCCAGGGTATTGCCATACCATATACTCTTAAGTGCATTATAATCCTCGCGGTTATTGCTAACTTTGGTTTGGCTTTATCAAAACATGTTGTGTAAGGTGTGAGACACTTTGGAATACTACCCCCTCACCAGTTCTGGTGACGGGGGTAGCATTCCACCCTTCTAGAGGGAGAAGACATGTAACTTTACTTAAATGCGGTTAAATCTAACCAGAGCCCCAGGATCACAAAATGGATGCTGCTGCCACCGACACAAGTCTGGCCTCCTGCTGCTGACCGAAACTCCAGCAGGGGAGGCCTGGACCAAAGGTATCCTGTCACAGGGAGGTGTTACACCACCCCAGACAGGAGATAGTGATTGAGGCAGGCAGGGCGAGTGAAACTAGACACTGCCTGGGGCGCACAAGGCTCCCCATGCATAGCCCAGTTCAAACCGGTCCTGGGGCACTCCAGCCCCAGCTCTGGCGCGAAACTGGACAAAGGGAAAGGGGTGTAACCACCCCCTTCCTGGGTCCCACCCATAGAGGGACCTAGCAGGTAATCCAGCCCCTTGATTTGGAATAAAGGTAGGAGCTGTGCCCATGAGCATTAGATAATCCTGACTGAAACTTTGATTCAGAACTCTGGACCCTTCGACATCCCACTCGACGTGGAAGACTGAAGAATCTCCCTTGTGGTCAAGGAGTGACCACCCTTTGGAAACAGGCACCATCCAGCGCCCAACGGTTTGCTTTGTTGCAGTTCTCGCTGGAACTCGAGTGACAGAGATCGACAAGACCCAGCTTCCCTGACTTCTAACAGCCCGATCCACAGTCCCAGTGAATCTGAGACCCGTGGAGGCGACGTGAAGCGTGGGGCCGGCCATCTTGAAAAGACTGCAAAGTGCTGACTGTGCAGCTCCCGAGGCACCCTTGAAGCTGTACAGCAGCTCGTGCACCGAAGATCACCCCTCCACACTCACCGAGTGTTGCGTGGGGCCCTTTTGCATTTTCCTGCTCGACGCGTCTGTCCGGTCACTTGCCCATTGGCTAGTGGTCACTACGACGACAAAACTTTAAAACTACTCTGCTAGTCTGGTTGCTCCAGACTGGCCCTCGCTCCCCTGAAAAGGAGCAACCTCTCTGACCTTGCTGGTCCGAGTAAGAAGCTTCTTCAAATCCTGCGTGGGTTGCATTTGCCAAGGCCTGTTAACTCCGATCCGGAATCCGACACCACCGACAGCGAGAACCTTTGTGGGACAGCTCGTGATCCACTCCTAGACATCCTCGGTGCCCCAGAGTCCACGTGGCAGTGGAGACAAGCTTCTCGACAACCACCTGATTGCGCCCGACATTGCCTGGTTCCTTCCTGGTTCCATCCTGGTCACTGACTAGTGACCCAGACTCTGTCCCCTCTGCTTTCAGGTACTCTACATCTTCGATCCACCCTTGGATCCAACTGGACTCTTCTCTCCTGGCCGCCTGCAGCATCTTCATCTCCAGGCTCCATAGATCTCCACGACGAAACCCGACACACTTTGGCACCTATGCACCCGCTTCCTGTTGGTGAGGTAACGATTGAACGCCGGTGCTCCTGTAGTGGTTTACACCTCTAGTGTCCGAGTTTCAAGTGGCTAAGTTCTAGTCCAGTCGGAAGACTTCTAAAACAGTAACTTTGGAACTTTTACGCACCTTTGACTTTGCATTGGTGCATGCGTGTGCTTTTAGCGCCACACCCGAATCCCGCGGGTTACTACCGTCCTAACTGTTGTTAGTCCAGTGTAGTTCCAGCGATTCCCAAGGCCCTAGGCCTTACCATTGTTCGTAAAGTGATACTTATACCACTTATTTAGTATATGGTTTGAGTGGCCACCGGCCCTATCCATAATGGTGCAACTTTTGTATGTTTAACTGTGCTTTTGTTTAAACGCTTGTGCCTCTGCACTCATAAAGAGTACAGAGGAATATTCTAGTAATAAATAAATATATTTTTATAATATATAACTTGTGTGATGTCCTTTCATTTGATATTACAGGACAACATATGGTAAAACAGCTGGCTTCACATGCCCTCTTGAGTTAAGCATAAGACTGCTTAGGTCTATGCTACCCCTAGTATAGCTAGTCTATAAGGTTGACTTACAACCAAGACCATAAGGGATTGTTTGGACTGATACAAGGTGCCCACAGAACTGTGGACATCATACATCAGGCCAACTTCTCACAACAACTTACTATAAAGTCCCTGAAACCTGTGTTTTTTTCAGTGAATATATATATATATATATATATGTCATGTGATCAAGGCTCGGAGGAGCCGAAACGTTATGGCGGCAGTTTGCAACAAATTAAGAGAAATTGCACTTACCTTCTGGTCCGTGCCTGCGTTGCTGTTGAAACGGTGGGGAAGGAGTTACCATCGCCCAGCTGTGGACTGTGGAATATATATATATTACCTACTGGAGGTCGCCAGTAGGTAGTTATAGTTAGGATTGTTTTCCATAGGGAATCCGCAACATTCTATTGGGAATAACTTTGGCGCAGATTGAGGGATCTGCCTGTAATTTTCCTCAAATTTGCCTCGCGGTGCTCCGCTCCTTCCCTGAAAGTTTGGGGGGGATTTGTCAAGCGGGGGCCGAGATAAAAGGGGGTCCCAAAACGTGTTTTCCCCATGTTAATTTCCATAGGGCGGTTGGACTCACTTTTAGCCCGAACGGCTGAATGGATTCCCACGAAACTTGGCAAAATTGTAGGGACTGGTAGCCCGATGTGCCTTTGCTATGTCTCAAGATATGTGCTCCATTGGATTTTGAGTAATTTAGGTTCAAAAAAATATATATATCTGTAAGCGCGCCCCGGTATGCGTACTGGGGAGCGCGTAACGCGAGTTCGCGCGCGGAAAGCTGATTGGCTCTCGGGTGTCTGGCAACATTCGAAACAGTCCGGAGCGGCCGCCATCTTGTGTCTCGGTAGGATCGAGACACAAGAGGTGGCAAAAAGAAAGGGGGAAATGACCATAAGGGGGCAGGGTAGACCCCTCCTGACCCCTTAGGTTTGATGTGGGGGCCATAAAAGGGCCCCGCGGGGCAAAAAAAAAAAATATATATTTTTCGATTTTCGCGGGGGGAGCGCCCGGTACGCGCACCGGGGAGTGTACCGGGGAGCGTACTTTGGTGAAAAATAGTGAAAAAAGTTAATGTTAAATAATTATTTTGAGTGTTCTGAGGTAGGGTAGCTGAGAAAAGAGCTTTTGGGTTCTGTGGCTGATTTAGGTACCTATAAGTACATCCCACACACATCCACATGCACACACCCCACACACACACCTACACACACCTCACACACCCACAACTCCACCCACACCCAAACACCCCACACACCCACACCCACACACACACCTTACACACCCACACCCCCACCCACACCTCACACACCCACACCTCCTCCCACACCCAAACACCCCACACACCCACACACACACCTTACACACCCACACCCCCACCCACACTCACACACCCCACACACCCACACCCCCACACACACCTCTCCCCCCACACACACACACCTCACAGACACACCCCACAAATCCCCCACACACACCTCCTCTCCCCCTCACACATGGGAAGAAGTGTGGCTCACTGGTTAGAGGCGGCAGACCCGTAAGCAGAGAACGTCCCGGGACCAGGGTTCGATTCCCGACGCGGCAGGGTCGTTGACCAGGGTCAGCGGACTCGATAATTCTCGCCTCGGTGCCTACTCTAGTCAGAAACCACACTCGGCAACTCTGGGCATCAGCTTGCCTCATCTTCACAACGGCCCCCCCAGACTGCCGGGGATGCTTGGTCGCACCTTAGAGTTACCCATCAGGGACCATCTCTCAGGGTGAGCCAGGACGGGTTCCCCATCGGTCGAAGCGTGGAGATACTCCTCCGGGAGTCGATTCCTAGCGCTATATAAACCCACAATTAAATTAAATTAAATTAAATTAAATTAAATTAAATTAAATATGGGGAAAACCCAGTGAAACAGTAAAATAATAATTTAAAGTGCTTAGAGGTAGGGTAGCTCTGAATACACACACCTTACACACCCACACCCCCACCCACACTCACACACCCACACCCACACACACACCTCCCCCCCACACACACACCTCACAGACACACCCCACACATCCCCCTCACACACCTCCCTCCCCCCTCCTCACACATGGGGAAAACCCAGTGAAACAGTAAAATAATAATTTAAAGTGCTTAGAGGTAGGGTAGCTCTGAATAGAAAAATAGTGAAAAAGTTAATGTAAAATAATTATTTTGAGTGTTCAGAGGTAGGGTAGCTGAGAAAAGAGCTTTTGTGTTGTGTGGCTGATTTAGGTACCTATAAGTACATCCCACACACATCCACATGCACACACCCCACACACACACCTACACACACCTCACACACCCACACCTCCACCCACACCCAAACACCCAACACACCCACACCCACACACACACCTTACACACCCACACCCCCACCCACACTCACTCACCCCACACACCCACACCCACACACACACCTCCCCCCCACACACACATACCTCACAGACACACCCCACACATCCCCCACACACACCTCCTCCCCCCTCACACATGGGGAAAACCCAGTGAAACAGTAAAATAATAATTTAAAGTGCTTAGAGGTAGGGTAGCTCTGAATACACACACCTTACACACCCACACCCCCACCCACACTCACACACCCCACACACCTACACCCACACACACACCTCCTCCCACACACACACACCTCACAGACCCACCCCACACATGCCCCACACACACCTCCCCCCTCACACATGGGGAAACCCCAGTGAAACAGTAAAATAATAATTTAAAGTGCTTAGAGGTAGGGTAGCTCTGAATAGAGTTGTTGTGTTGTGTGGGTGATTTAAGTACCAGCATGTAGGTACCAATACAGAGTCTTAAATTCAATGTACACCGTCTCCTCTGTAGATATCTTGCATGTTGTTACAGAAGTTATTGTCGTATATGGAATCTATACCATAGTCTCTCAGGAAAGCAGAAACAACATGGAGGCAGGAGATGAAAAAGAGATGTCAAATACACATTGGAGATAATATAGTGGGAGAAAGGAAGTAACTATGAGCAAAATTACTATGTGAGACAAAAAAGTTGCACAGTATACTATAAGTCTCACTTTATGTTATATTCATTTTGGTACTATTTCTTGAATTACATATAAAAAAGAATAATGTCTAGAGCAATTTTTAATTAATAAATAAAAATTGATTGCTCTGATTTTTCAAAATGTATTAACACTTCCAACATTATATCGTCAGGTATGTCCTCATTTTCAGTCCATGATTCGATTTCTTCCACACAATTAACTAATTCTTCGTCTAGAGACTGATCCATACAGTCCAAGTCTTCCTCTGGATTGTTTTGAAGAACTATTTCGAAAGAAATATTTGCTTCTCCTTCCATTTTCTTGCTGTAAATTGCATTAAAAATAAATATATCAGTAGAGTTAGGGCAGTGTTGGGTTTAAGTTGAGACAGGTACTTCTGAGTTTTTAACAGTGAAGTTATCTTTGGGCAGTGTATGGTATCAGGCAGGAAGTAGAAATATCAAAAAAGTGTATGTGAAGAAGCCTAAGTATTTTCATAATTATACCAGAGAAGCCTAACTCAATCTATAACTATAACAGAGAAGCCTATCTCAATCTATAACTATAACAGAGGGACAGTAAATAACTATCAGAAAACGTTTTTACAAATTACCTTAAAGTGCCCCTTACAAATTAACAACTTACCTTATTGAAAGGTGATGAAGATAAATGGAGAAAATTGTTTCAAGATGTACCTCAGGTAGGTGTAGTCAAAATAGCTGTGTTTCCCTCTCATTTTACATTTATATTCATGTACATAACCAATCAAATGTCAGGAAAAAATAGTAGAAAATGAAAGTAACATTTTAATTGGTTGTAAATTCTTACTGTTCATATGTGTTTTTGTCATGTAATTTACCTCAGGATATTTAGACAGGGCTACAGGGCAAATGGCTCAATGGAATTCCACCAAATTTGGGAAAATGGCAGGGACTGGTATGTAGTATGGCCTATTCTATATTTGGTGAACATCTCTACAGAGGTTTTTATGTAAATTAACTTTTAAAAATGTTTGGGAGCGCTCACCGGTGCGCGCCCCGGTACGCGTACCGGCAGCGCTACGGGAGTCCTCCATCTTGTGTTTCGGTAGATTTGAGACACAAGATGGAGGACAAACAACATTGGGAATGGGTAAAAGGGGGCACGGTAGACACTCCCTGACCCCCTAGGTTTTTTTAAAAAATTTTCTCGGGGGGAGCGCCCGGTACGCGTACCGGGGAGCGTACCAGGGAGCATACTTTGGTGAAAAACAGTGAAAAAAGTTAGAGTAAAGTAATTGTTTTGAGTGATCAGAGGTAGGGTAGCCCTGAAAAGAGCTTAAGTTTCAGTAGTGACATGGAATGCTTGTACATAGGACCTGTGCTGTGTTTCTTAAATGTGATGTCAAAAACGATTTTGGGGAAAATGAATGGCTTTTAAATTTTTGAGAAGAAATAAATAGTGTATGCATGCAGAAAGAAATGAATTTGACCCTTTCACAATGATGTTACCTGTGTTAACTCAGTGTAGGAAGCACATTGAGTTTCTTTGCATAGAGGAATTGTATTTTGTAAAATTGTGAAGTTTTAGTAGTGACATGGAATGCTTGTACATAGGACCTGTGCTGTGTTTCTTAAATGTGATGTCAAAAACGATTTTGGGGAAAATTAATGGCTTTTACATTTTTGAGAAGGAATAAATAGTGTCTGCATGATTAAAGAAATACATTTGAACCTTTTACAGTGATGTCACCTGTGTTACCTCATACTAGGAAGCACATTGAGCTTCTTTGCAATTAGTTTGTGTGATGTTTTTTGATAATGCTTGGTATCAACATTTGCAAGAAAGAGGATTTGTATTTTGTGAAATAGTGAGGTTTCAGTAGTTGAATTGAATGCGTGTACATAGGACCTGTGCTGTGTTTCTTAAATGTAATGTGAAAAACGATTTTGGGGAAAATGAATGGCTTTTACATTTTTGAGAAGGAATAAATAGTGTCTGCATGATTAAAGAAATACATTTGAACCTTTTGCAATGATGTCACCTGTGTTACCTCATACTAGGAAGCACATTGAGCTTCTTTGCTGTTGGTTTGTGTCATGTTTTTTGATAATTCTTGGTATGAATATTTGCAAGATAGGGGATTTGTATTTTGTGAAATTGTGAAGTTTCAGTAGTGACATGGAATGCTTGTACATAGGACCTGTGCTGTGTTCCCTTAAATGTGATGTGAAAAATGATTTTGGGGGAAATGAATGGCTTTTACATTTTTGAGAAGGAATAAATAGTGTCTGCATGATTACATAAATATATTTGAACCTTTCACAATAATGTCACCTGTGTTACCTCAGATTAGGAAGTAGATTGTGCAGATGAGGTGAGGCATGTCCAGAGGGACAGAGGAGGTGAGGCCTGTATTCAGGACTGTAGTGGGAGAGAGGCCTTTCCTGGGGAGCGTAGGTGGTGAGGCCTGTGTCTAAGAGTGCAGTGGACTAGGCTTCATGAAGCCTATCCCCAACTGCACTCTTAGACACAGGTGTCACCTTCTTTGTACCCATGGACAGACCTCTCTTCTACTACACTCTTCAATACAGGCCTCACCTCTTCTGCACCCCTAGACAATCCTCACCTCATCTGCAACCCTGAATAGACTTCAACTAATCTGCATCCTTAGACATGCCTCAGCTTATTTACACCCTTGGACATGCGTCACCTCATCTGCACCCAGTTACCATCAATTATACTCAATACATTGAGGCCTGTCCAGAGGACACAGATGAGGTAAGGCTTGTCCAAGGGTCAGAGGAGGTCAGTCCTCTCCACTGTACTCATGGACACTGAATGCTTGTACATAGGACCTGCACTGTGTGTCTAAAATGTTATTTAAAAAATGATTTTGGTGCAAATCAATGACTTTTAGATTTTTGAGAAGGAATAAATAGTGTCTGCATGATTACATAAACATATTTCAACCTTTCACAATAATGTCACCTGTGTTACCTCAGATTAGGAAGTAGATTGTGCAGATGAGGTGAGGCATGTCCAGAGGGACAGACGAGGTGAGGTCTGTGTTCAAGACTGTAGTGGGAGAGAGGCCTTTCCTGGGGAGCATAAGTGGTGAGGCCTGTGTCTAAGAGTGCAGTGGACTAGACTTCATGAAGCCTATCCCCCACTGCAGTCTTAGACACAGGCCTCACCTTCTTTGTACCCCTGGACAGACCTCTCTTCCACTACACTCTTCAATACAGGCCTCACCTCCTCTGCACCCCTGGACAATCCTCACCTCATCTGCAACCCTGAATAGACTTCAACTAATCTGCATCCTTAGACAGGCCTCAGCTTATTTACACCCTTGGACATGCGTCACCTCATCTGTACCCAGTTACCATCAATTATACTCAATACATTGAGGCCTGTCCAGAGGACACAGATGAGGTAAGGCTTGTCCAAGGGTCAGAGGAGGTCAGTCCTCTCCACTGTACTCATGGACACTGAATGCTTGTACATAGGACCTGCACTGTGTGTCTAAAATGTTATTTAAAAAACGATTTTGGGGCAAATCAATGACTTTTAGATTTTTTAGAAGGAATAAATAGTGTCTGCATGATTAAATAAATATATTTCAACTTTTCACAATGATGTCACCTGTGTTATGTCAGATTAGGAAGTAGATTGTGCAGATGAGGTGAGGCATGTCCAGAGGTACAGAGGAGGTGAGGCCTGTGTTCAAGACTGTAGTGGGAGAGAGGCCTTTCCTGGGAAGCATAGGTGGTGAAGCTAGTGTGTAAGAGTGCAGTGGACTAGACTTCATGAAGCCTATCCCACACTGCACTCTTAGACACAGGTCTCACCTTCTTTGTACCTGTGGAAAGACCTCTCTTCCACTACACTCCTCAATACAGGCCTCACCTCCTCTGCACCCCTGGACAATCGTCACCTCATCGGCAACCCTGAATAGACCGTTTGCTTTTTGTCATTGCTTTGTTGTTTGGTAATAGTGGTCTATAATGTGCTATTTTTTTCTTTACCACAGATTGAAATCAAGATTTTAAGAGTAAGGAAATATGCCCTCAAGGCAGAGGAGAAGGAAAGATAATAAGCGGAAAAAATCAAAAACAGCAACGGAATTACAGCACTTCTCTACAACAAATACTTCAAAAAATAGGAAAAAAGCTCCTGGTAAGACAGCTAAGTCTTTCTTACGGAACATATGTAGATAAAAAAAAAATGTTGGACAGAATGTAGAAAAAGAGAAGGAGAGAGCAAATTTGAAAAGGAAGGAGAGGCCCTCAAAAATGTTTACTACTGGAGCAGGAGAGAATAATATGTATAGGAATAGAAGGCAGAATCAGTTTAGAGACATTCGTAAACGAATGTTTCGCAATAGGGTGGTTCTAAATTTGTTTATTAGGGTGGTTTTAAATTTGTTTATTAGGAAAGGTAAACAGAGAGCTGCTTTTTATAAGAAAAAGAAAAATGTAGAGAAGATTGTTGATCAGGCTTTTGAAGTTAAGAAAAAATTATTTATTTTAATAATCAATAGAATTAGGACACTTAACAAGACAATTGATGTTTTCAAATCAAACAGTAGATGGAAAAGAGTAATTAATCGGACTAATTTTTGTAAAGTTTTTTCAGGAGAATGGATGCACAGTTCAAGTTGTGAGCCATTTTTTAATGAGGAGAGTTACTTCCAGGAGAATGATTTAGTGCATGCAGTTGACACCAGTGGTCGAGCATATGAGGTGAAAGACGGTTGTCCGATTGAAAAAGAGAAACTTGTGCCTAGAGAACCAGAAGAGGTGTTAACTGATGAAGTTTTAGGGAGACGTACTAAGGGTCCAGTGTACACTTGGAAGTGTAGTAGTATTTGTACTGTGCGACAGGAATCAATTGATTTGTTTTGTAATTTATTACGTACATATAGTAAGAAAAGTCTAAAACAGAAAATGAAGATGTTGCAAGACTTAGATCCTTGCAGAGTGAGAGAAAACACAGGTTTGCAAGGGCATTCACTGGCTTGTCTTTCTAGAAAAGTCTGTCAGAGTGTTTTTCATCATTTTAGGATGTTAGCAGTGCATCATAACAAAATGAGGAAATTAGTGAGAAGGTTGTATTATGCAAAAAGTCCAGCACTTAAGCTTAAACAATTAAACAGTGCTCTTTTGCATGGAACTGATTTAGATGTGAAGAAGATTTGTGAAGAAATTGAGATTTGTTATTTTGGTGAAAAAGAGGACAGTGTAGAAATTGACACAAAAATTCAAGGTAATGTGGAAGACAATGTACAGATTTCAAGTACAGAAAAGTTTGAGCAGGAAATTACCAGGTTTAAGGTGAAATCAAGTGAAAGGCCGAATTTTACTTGTGTGTGCTGTCGACGAACTCATTATAAGCATCAAACTAGATTAGTTGATTTATACGTAAAAAGTGAAAAGATAAATAATTATAAGTGGAAGGATTTTGCAACTTATTTGTGGGTGGGGAATTGTTTTGATTTGAGTTCTGATCAGCGTATTTGTAAATATTGTTATGATAAATTAAATCAAAACAGAATGCCTGCTAGAGCTGTTCATAATAATCTGGAGTTGGTAGACATTCCTCCTGAATTGATGGATTTAAATACATATGAGTCTATTTTGATTCAATGTGTCCATCCTTTTCAGGCTATTGTTCGCATGGAGCCTAAGAAAGGGAAATTGCCTCCTTCAGATTTAAAGAGAGGATTAAAGGGAAGAGTTGTTTATTTGCCTCTAGGTTTCAAGAAAAATATTGATACCATTGGTGTAGAGAAAGTGGAAGAGGAACCTCTGGTTATTCTAGTTAATGGGGTTCCGACAAAGAGTAAGAAAATCTGGCATGATTTAGTGGATGTTAGGAAAGTCAAAAAGGCAACGTTGTATTTGGTCAAAAACAATGAGTACTACAAACATGTATGTGTTGAAGCAGAGGAAACAGATGCAGATGAAGACAGTGATTGTTCAGCTGGCCAAATTGAAAAAGTTGATGTGTCTAGAAGTGAAGAAATTTATGAACATTATACTGTTCATCCTTTGCATTCCAAAGAAGTGATGGGGAATGCAATTGACTTGTTTCAAATTAAAGCAGCAAAAGGAAGTCCCATTAGTGTATGGGAAGAAAGTTTGGAAGCTCGTTGTTTTCCACATTTATTTCCAACAGGTCGAGGTGGACGATATGACGATCGACCACTTCAAATTCCTGCATCTGAATATCGAACTGTAAGATTATATGCTGAAGATCCAGGGTTTCGTCAATGCATTCCTTATTTGTTTCATCTACTGTATGAAAGTGACTTGTCTGGGCTTTCTTATGCAGTGAACCATATACTGAAAAGTGGAGCACATCTGCAAAATGTTTCGGCGAGGGACTTTATGGAGAAAGTCAATCTGCAAGACAATATTTTGGAATCTCATCTAATCAATCTCATGGCATGTCAGCGTGGTACAAATGAGTATTGGTACCGTCGTCATGGGGAATTGAAATGTATGCTAAGAAACTTAGGAACTCCTACATGGTTCCTCACTCTTAGCTGTGCCGAGTATGCATGGGACGACTTACTTCAATTTCTACGAGATGCAAATGCAAATATACAAAATATAGAATTCAAAACTGCTGGAGAACTGTGTTCTTTGGATCCAGTGAATGTATGCAGATATTTCAATCATAGATTTGAAGCTATGATGTCTTTTATTACCAACAAAAATAATCCTCCCCTTGGAGAGGTTTTGGATTTCTTTTGGAGAAAGGAGTATCAAGCGAGAGGTGCTCCTCACATACATATGTTGTTGTGGATGAAAGATGCAACCAAATTTGGAACAGATTCGGATGAGACAGTGATGAGGTTCATTGAAGAGTATTCAACATGTGCTGTTCCGAAAACTACTGAAGAAAACAGTTTAAGGCAACATGTTTTACGCTTTCAATCCCATCGTTGTGGAAAGTACTGTCGTCGAAAATTCAGAAACAAGGACAAGTTCTACACAAAATGTCGTTTCGGGTTTCCACGACCAGTGATTTCTAAAGGAAGAGTAAATAATTTGATGTCTTCTCTGCGACATACTGTGACGAGGAAATCACCAAAAAATACATACAATTTAAAAAGAAACGAAGAGTCCAAGTACATCAACGCCTACAAACCAGTGATTTTGTCCATGTGGAATGCTAACATGGATATTCAATTCGTTGCTGACAACTCTATTGCTAAGGCTCGATATGTGACGTCTTACATCACAAAAAAAGAAAAGACAGAACTGAAGGAAATGTGGGAGGACATTTCACATGAAAAGAGTATAAGCAAGAAATTATACAGTTTCAGTTTGAAGATGTTGTCGCATCGAGAAATTGGAGCATATGAATGTTCTGATCGGTTATCATCAGCAAGTCTCTACGCCAAGTCTAGAACAATTATTTGGGTGAGTCTAGGTCTTGCTGCAACACGAAACCGAGTTTTGAAATCTGTACAAGAAATTGAGTATTTGGCGGAGAAAGAACCAACCAGTACAGATATTTTGAACACAAACATGTTGGATACATACTATCCAAATAGAAGTAGTTATCTTAAGAACAGTTGTTTGTATGAAGTTCTGCAAAACTATATTTATAAGAGGACCATCAGAGAAGATATCAACAATGGAATATATGCTATCATTGGATGTGAAGGATGTCTAGTGAAGCAGAGAAAAGGCCATTTGATTAATCATCGAAAAATGAGTTGCGAAAATCCAGAGAAAAGGGAATTTTTACTATTTAGCTCTTTTGCAACTCTTTAAGCCATGGCGTACAGAAGAGGAACTACTTGGAGATTTTTTTTCTGTTACGAAGATTCTTTTAATGCAATCAAGGATACCATAGAATGTCCTGTTTTTCCAAATTATCTGCAAATGTTGAACGAAGAAATAGAGCAAGAAGCCACAATTGCTGTAGAGATTGCTAGAGACAGTTCTCAAGACAGTCAGAGTTCTGCTTCATTGAGTCAGGATCCACTAGGAGGACCAATTATCCAAAATGAAGCTGCCACTGCCATGGATGAGGTGGAAAGAGCTATGGAACAAGCTCAAGATGATGTAGTTAACTTAGAAGATTTGGTGAAACAACTAAACCTTGAGCAGAAACAGATATATGACGAAGTCACAGAACAGGTTGAACATGGATTCAGTCATGAGAAAAAAGAGTGCTCATGTACATCATTTAAGCCTGTCCAACTGTACGTGAGTGGAGAAGCGGGAACTGGAAAAAGTTTTCTGATTAAAGCAATTGCAACTTATCTGCAGAAAAGGACTGAATCACCGCTGTCTTGGGTTGTTACCGCTCCAACTGGGCTGGCAGCACATAATATTAAAGGGATTACTTTACATCGTTTACTGATGCTGCCAGTGGAGCATGATAACAAATTGCAATACCACAAGCTATCTGGAGATGCGTGTTCCAAAGTTTCCAGAGTCCTGAAGAAAATGAAACTTCTTATCATTGATGAAGTAAGCATGGTCTCAAATCTAATGCTTGCTTTTGTGCATTTGAGAATGCAAGAAATTCTTAGAACAGAGTATGATGTGTTATTTGGAGGGAAACACATTATTGTTTTTTGGAGATCTACTGCAGTTGACTCCAGTGAAAGGACAACCAGTGTTTAAAATGGCCACGCATGAAGATACCAGAAAGTGCCTAGGAAGCATTGGAAACGTTAATATATGGTTAAATTTCAAATATGCAGAACTACTCCAAAATATGCGGCAGGCAAAGGATGTAGATTATAAAAATATTCTACAAGATGTAAGAATCGGAAAAGTAAGTGAGCATGGGAAAGAAGCTTTACATGGACGATTAATTTCAAATTTGTACCCAAATGAAAACATTCTTCCAGAGAATATTTTTAAGAAAATTAACGAGAAGAAATCTGGCATATGTTTGATGCCAACTCTGAAAGAATGTTCCATGTTCAACAACAAAATGTTAAAGTTAGAAAATGAAGAGATAGTGAAACTGGAAGCTATAGATAAAATAGAGCATATGGGAGCAACAATTATTTGTCAGAAAATTTGAAATCAAAATTGGATTCATTAGAGAAGACTATATCTAAAACTGCTGGTTTTGAAAAGACTCTGAATGTGGGTTTAAATTGTCGTATCATTTTGAGAAGGAATTTAAATGTTGAAAGAGGTCTGGTAAATGGAGCAATGGGTCCTGTTGTTGGTTTTGTGAATTACAAAAATAGAGATGGAATTGAAATTTTAAAAATTAAATTTGATGGCATTGACGAAATAGAACACATTTTTCATTGTTCAGCTAGATTTTTGCTTGTGAAAGACTTATATGTTCGCCGAAAACAGTTTACTGTTTGTTTGGCATATGCGGTGACAATTCATAAATCTCAAGGTTTAAGTGTAGATAGTGCTTTGGTGAACATTGGAAGTTCTGTGTTTAAAGAGGGTATGGCATATGTGGCATTATCACGAGTCAGAACTTTATCAGGATTGTACTTGATTGAGTGTGATGAAACAAAGATTTGTGCTGATCTAGATTGTGTTAAAGAATACAATAGGTTAAGAAGAGAGTATGCTCCACATTTGCCTCAATATCCTCTTTGAAAAACGCGTGGTAGGCCGAAAAAGAAGAAATGAGAATAATTGCAGTGACGTAGTAGCAAAAAGACAAAAAGTAGATGAAACTGTAATTGTAAGTAGAAAGAAAAAGGATTCTGTTGAAGATGTTGTTGAATTTGAGTTTGAAAACAGTTCTGGTGTCAACTGCTATGCTAATGTAGTGATTAATGTTGGTTTTTTTCTTCAAAATTTACAAGAACAGATTGTTGAAAATCGGGATCAAACATTCTGCTGTTTATTGAATTCTGTGTTTGAGAAATGTAGCAGTGATAGAGCAAAAATAGAAAGTGTTTCGGAAATTCGAAATCTTCTAGACATATGTTCTGGTCAAAATCAATTTTCACAGAATATTCAGCAGGATTGTCAGGAATTTTTAATGTATATGTTTGATGTTTTGGAAGATGAAGGTGTAGATATAAAAAATCTTTTAGCCTTTCTTATCAATGGCAGCATGACTGCGACAACTGTAGTTTATCAAGTAGTACTACAATAGACACTGAAAGATTTATATATTTGACTTTACCAGACTGCAAATCAGTGTCTTTTAATAATCTAGTTAAAGCAGCTGATCACAATATGGTGTGTACCCAATGTAAGTCTGCAATGCTGTCCACATTATTTTTACAAACTTATGGTAAATATGTGATTTTAATGTTCCAACGATGTAGACCTGATGGAAGTAAATTGTCAACTTCTATTAAAAATGTTGTGGCTTCTCAGTTATCAATTTCAGGAAGAACCTTTGCAACTGTAGCTATTATTTATCATGACGGTCCTTCAACAACATCAGGGCATTACACATGCTATTTAAAAAGTCGTAAAGGTTGGACCCACTGTAATGACACTCATTTGACTTTCAAACAACGTTTGCCTTTTGACTTAAAAAATTCATACCTAGTGTTTTTAGAACCAAAATTTAAGTAACGGTAATTGGCCTATGAAGACGGGAGCAGTTAATAAAGGTTAGTTTGCTGTTTAAAATTATATTCTGAGTAAAAGTGATCAAGATAATATAATAAATTGAGTTGTCATATAGGTACTGTAAGTGGATCTCATAGTAAGTGATATCAGTATTATAGGAAATGATGAACATGAGTGAATCAGAGATGGAATTACGAATATTTAAATATTGTGAAAATGTTGTATGAGCCTTTCTTTCAGAACGTGGGAAAAACGGTAATTTCAGAGTTTCTTTTAATTAATTTGAAAATATAATGATACATCTGACACTATTTGGCCTTAAGGAATGGTGAAGGAATGAGCAAAGAGTTATGACTGAACAGCAGGAGTATATGAAAATAATGAAAATATTTCAGATGTTCTTCGAGCTTTTCTTCTAGAAAGTTGATGAAATGGAATTTTTAGTGAACAGCAGAGTACTTTGCAACGAAAAGGACCTTCATGATATACTATTTGGCCTAAAGGAAAAGTAAGTGAATCAAAGATTAGTGTACATTTGTGATTTTTAAGTTTAGATGTTTTTTTTTAAAACACAATCTTTTTGATTGTGTTTTTTCTTCCCCGCTGTCATATGATGAGTAGTTTGAACTCACTTTTTTAAGTGAAATTCAATATATTCTGAGAACAGCAAAAATAAACTATGTAACATGTTGTACAAGTTATTCTATAGTTTGTATTCTGTAATTTAAATTGTATTCCCATTGTCTCACACTCACTTTCCTTTTTCCACCCTCTTTCAGCTCTTTTTACTTACTTATAATGTCTTTCTTTCACTCTCTTTCAGCCCCGTTCTTTTACTCCACTTCTTTGACAACCCCTCATTCTCATTTCGACTGTCTGCATCCCCTCTCTCCCTTGCATAACTATTCAGCTTTCAGTCTCTCTGATTTACTTCCCTTTTCTGTCTTTTCCTCCTTTGCTCTTTTAGTAATTCCTCTTTACTCACTCACCAGTATTGTCGCACTCTATCACTATAAATCACCCACTCTCCCTCGCTTATCTTTGTTTCCTCCTTTCTTTTGACCTCTTCTCTCTATTTTCCGTTCACTACCTCTATGTCCTCAGTCCCTCACTCTCCTTGTGTTATGTTCACTTGTATTTATCTACCTTCTATCATTTCTCTTACAACAACTTCACTGCTCCTCTCTCATCGTTCTTCAACCCATTTCTTTTAGTCCGGTTCCATTACTACCCCTCATTTCCTACATTTCAGTGTCCTTCTCTTTACTTTCATCACCGAATCACTTTCTCTCAGTACCACTGCTTTAGTCCTCTTCTCCTCTCTTTATTTCTTTTGCTCCCTTACTCATTTTTCTTTCCTCACTCATTGTACTCCACTTCACTCAGTCCTTCCCTTAGTCTCTCTGACTACTAACTTCCTCACTCCTTTTCCCTCAATCCTTCTATATTATCTTCTCTCCCTTCATCCCTTCACTCTATGATTCTCCTTCACTTACTCTCAGTTATCTTAAATTCCTCATTCTTCTAAATGCATCCTTAATTAGACTCCTTTCCCTCTCAGTCATTATCTTTTTACTTACTCCTGTTTCCTGATTTAGTTTTGCTAACTCACATTCTTTTAGTATCTTTCTTACCTTCAGTTCATTTTTCTCTTTTTTCTCTTCCTTTCTGTCAGTGAATCTATATGCCTTACTCTTATTAATTTGCTCTCCTTCTATTTCTTTTTCCCTCTTTTTGTCCTTCTACCTTACTTTATTTCCCTTTCTGTGTCCTTTACTCTTACTTTATTTCTAAATAAACTGTTATGATTTTTAACCTCTTCATTTGTATCTTTTATTTTAAAATACATATTTTACTAATTATAACTTATTTTTTCTTCTCTCTTTCACAGATACAAAATTTAGTAAAAAATGTAATTAAAGTTACATTTATTATATGGTAAGTGTGACTAAAAAATGTCGTTTGTCATCACCCTTTGCCTTAACCTCACTACTATTTTCTCAACCTACCTCACTCCTGATCCTTTACTCTGCTTTCCTCACTTATTCATATTCTCCATGTTTACTCCCCTTTCCCTATTTCCCCTCCTACATTCAACTTTTTTCAGTCCCTATTCTTTACTTCCCTTACCCTCTGTTCCCTTCCTTTGCTCCCTCACTCATTCTCTTTCCCTTAATCATTTACTTCACTCCTACACACACACCTCCCCCAACACACACACACACCTCTGACATACACCCCACACACACACCACACACACACCTTACACACACACACACACACAGCCACACACACACTCCTCACACACACACGCCCACACATCCCACACACACACACACACTCCACACACATACCCCCACACCCACACACCCCCCACACATATCTCACACGCCCACACCTCCACCCACACCCAAACACCCCACACACCCACACCCACACCCACACAGACACCTTACACACCCACACCCCCACCTACACCCACTGACTCCCTATAAGTCACCCACACTGCCTTACTTACCTTTCTTTCCTGTTTCACTCAGACTCTTTCAGCCACTCCTTCCTTTACTCTCTCTCTCTTTTCTCTCTGTCACTCCCCATGTCTTAACCTTATTCACTTTTATCCACCCTCTTTCACCCCTCTTTTTCTCACCCTCCCTCACCATTGTTCCTTTACTCCGGTTCCGTCACTACCCCTCATTCCCCATTCTTTACTGTCCTTCCTTTTACTTTCAACACCCACTCACATTCTACCAGTACCTCTACTTTAGTCTACTTTTTCTCTCTTCCCTTCTTTCGCTCCCTTATTCATTTTCCTTTTCTCACTTACACCCTATTACACCTTCTCTGTTTTTTACTATGTAATAAACAATCCCTCTGTGTTGCTCCCTCTAGCTCTTTTTCTATTAACATTACTCTCTCTGTGTTCTTCCCTCATGCTCACTCTTT
This sequence comes from Lissotriton helveticus, assembly GCF_964261635.1. Taxonomy (NCBI): domain Eukaryota; kingdom Metazoa; phylum Chordata; class Amphibia; order Caudata; family Salamandridae; genus Lissotriton; species Lissotriton helveticus. The sequence continues at coordinate 21,909,985 of NC_136064.1, forward strand.
CTTTATTTTTAAAAAATTATTTTTTTTGGTTGCGCGCCCCGGTGCGCGCCCCCGTGCACGTACCGGTACGCGTACCCTGCAGAAAAAAGATTGACAGAGATTCTTTAAAAATATAGGTTTATTTTTATAAATTAAAGGTAGTTCTAAAAAGAAGAGTTTTTTTTATTCTTTTTGTTGTTTTATATTTTTTTATAGTTTTTTTGAATTTTTTTACTTTTTGGGGGTTTTCTGAACAGTTTTATATTTTTTTTGTATTTTTTATGGGGAGAAACAAAAAACAGGGAATTGTAAATGGCTCAACTGGAGCAAAAAAAACCTGAAAAAATTAGGGTTTTTTCGGGCACTTATGGTTATCGGCAGCACAGATGATAAGTTTTATACTTTGCTCATCATAGCAAAGTAACTTTCCACAATATTTGCACATGATTTTAAAATCGTAAAATTTTGATTGTATGATAGGCATTGTCTCTGTTGCCTCTGAACCCGATGGAGTTGGTTCTTTCGATGTTGAGGGTCTAGATGTTGATGGGGGTAGATTACTGCAGAGGTCCCTTACCTCTGCAGCAGAATAGTTGATTGGGTGCCAACGGATCATGTGCCGAATCATTTTATGATTCCCGAAGGAATAATTTTTGTTAGGGTTCCCTCTGGACAGCTCAGCACCACAAGACAAGTCACCTTCGCAGCGTTGACTTTTTTGAAACCCCTTGGGATTTTGTAGAACTGCCATACGAAGTGCTCTTTTGGTTTGTAGGGCTGATTATCTTCAGGCAGGAAATGCCTTGTCTGTCCCTCCTCTTCATCATCCTCCTCCTCTTCTTCTTGACCACCAATGTGATCTTCTGGTGGTCTTTTTGATGGTGGTGGTGGTGGTGGTGGGGCAGATGCTCCAGCTGCTGATATGACTGTAGCCATTTCGGTAAGGAAAAAGCAGGTCTTCCTCACTCAAATAACAAAGTGAAAATGAGGAAAAAAGGTGGGGGCTTTCATCATTTGGAAAACAAAAGTCTTCTTAACCAATGAAAAGTGTTATTTTCAAGTCACATGACCAGGGCTTTCATCATTTGGAAACCAAAAGTGTTGCGAACCAATGAAAAGTGTTATTTTCAAGTCACATGACCAGGGCTTTCATCATTTGGAAACCAAAAGTGTTGTGAACCAATGAAAAGTGGTATTTTCAGGTCACATGACCCGACGCACTTACGCTACGCACCCCGTGGCGCGCGCCGGGACGCGCCCTAGTCGCGCCCGGGGGCGTGTTGCGTAAGCGCGTCAGGACGTTTCGCGATCGTATGCGCTCGCGTGCTTCCGGGTGCGCTTACGCTGTGCGTCATATGACGCATCACGCGGCTACGCGATACGTCACAATGTTGTTTTCGTTCGTGGGAATAGCGCTAACGGGACGCTCACCGGTACGCACCCCGGGGCACGCCGTAGCACTACGCTTACCGGTGAGCGCACCGGTACGCGCCCCGGAAGCGCTCCGGGGCAAAAACAAAAACCAAAAAAAATATATTACATAAATATACAATATAAAATTCGTTATAAAAAATATTACATTTCATACCTATAGAGATTTGCTATTAAAAAACCTATGAAATTCACTGAAAAAACCATAGGTTTCACACCAGTTATAGTTAGGAATTAGCATTTAAAAAACCTATTAAATTCACTGAAAAAACCATAGGTTTCACACCTGTTATAGTTAGCTGGAAGTTTTACTCGCATAAAACCATTGAAATTCCCACATTACAGTTAGTTGGACTCACTATAACTTGCGCGTGCAATGCACTGCTGATGACATCACATATTACATCACTCATGACATGGTCAGTGACATCACTCATGACATTACTGATGACACCATCCTTGTGACAGAGTGACAGACCTCCTTTCACTGTATTGTAACCCTTGAAACACATATTCAAAAATTGAAACTAAAATTTTCAAAAAATGGAGATACCCATACCAGTTACAACAACCAATTCAATAATTCAACCATCTATATACACATCCACTCGTTCACCAACAGTTCTATATAATCATTCATACGTATACTCACTCATCATATGTAGTGATACACCTATACATCCTGTTACACACCGACACTCATCCAAAAGATACTCTCACACATACTCACACATGCAAATAAATACTATTGAACATACATTTATTTGCATATACAGATGTACACACACTACCACCTTACTTCTATGGAACCTTACACATACTTACTCTCTTAAACAATCACTTATAGAAACACATACTTATTTAAACAGGAACTCTTACAATCCCTTACTCTCACATATAGTCACTTATATACATCAATATTCATTATTTTATATATATAATTATTTATATTTATTATTATAGTATTATTATATATATATATATATATACATTATATATATATAATATTCACATATATTACATTAAAACATATGTAGTTACTGATAAAGACAATAGTGAGACAGTCATTCAGTCAGTAACACACACATATACACAGTCATCCACCCATACAGTCCTGCACATATGTTGTCTTCAAAACATATACAGAGAGTCAGTCACTCATGCATCTATGTTCTAAGTAATACCCCCACCAAACATATAGACACTCATATTGATATTAAAAAAACATCTAATAACCCATATACATACACATGTAGCTACTCACCAACCCATGCAGCTACTTATACACAAAGTGAAACACTAATCCATATATTTAAATATTTAAACATTACTCACTAATATATGTATACACTAAGATACACTTAATAAGCCAGTGAACCAATCAATTTTTTTTTAAAACATCCATGTAAACCCTTATTTAAACATTTATTCTTCCATCAATTTTTACATATACATATATAACACATATTTATTTTTCAGAAAGACACACATTCACTGGATGGTGTCATCAGTGATGTCATGAGTGATGTCACTGACCATGTCATGAGTGATGTAATATGTGATGTCATCAGCAGTGCATTGCACGCGCAAGTTACAGTGAGTCCAACTAACTATAACGTGGGAATTTCAATAGTTTTATGCGAGTAAAACTTCCAGCTAACTATAACAGGTGTGAAACCTATGGTTTTTTCAGTGAATTTAATAGGTTTTTCAAATGCTAATTCCTAACTATAACCGGTGTGAAACCTATGTTTTTTTTCAGTGAAAATATATATATATATATATATATATATATATATTCACTGAAAAAACCATAGGTTATAGACCATATATAGTTAGGAATTAGCATTTACAAAACCTTGAAAATTCACTGAAAAAACCATAGGTTATACACCATATATAGTTAGGAATTAGCATTTAAAAAACCTTATTTTACTCACACAAAACCATTGAAATTCCATATATAGTTAGTTGCACTAACTATATATCGCGCACCCGCAATCCACTGCTGATGATGTCACATATTACATCATTCATGACATGGTCAGTGACATCACTGATGACATCACTGATGACATCTCAAATGACATCACTGATGAGATCACTGATGACATCATCCAGTGACTGTGTGTTTTTGTAAAGTTTAAATATGTTTTACATATTGAAGAATGAGTAGATGTATAAGTGTCTGGACGAAGGATTTAGTAGGTGCATGACTGAATGTATGAGTGAGTGATTAAATGTGTCTCACTGAGTGCATGGGTTAGTGACTAAACTGTCTTAATTTGTGCATCATTATGTCTGTTGTTCTGTAAACTGCTGCATGTGTTGATCAGTAGCTATATGATTAACTATATGGGTTATTGATTGATTGTCCAAGTATTTGTATGGGAGACTGAGTGTGTGTGTGGCTGGCTGGGAGGTGTGTGACTCTGTGCAGATCAATGTGTACTTGTATCAATGATTGTATAAGAAAGTAAGTATGTGTTAGTATATGTTTGAAAATGTAAGGTGCTCTATGTTTAACTGTATAGACAAGAAAATGGAAGTGTGATTGATTCTTTACAGGACTGACTAGGTGTGTGAGTAACTCCATGGATGAGTGGCAGACTGTGAGTGTCTGTATAGGTGTATGAGTGCATATGATAGTGTTGTAAAGATGAGTGATTGTATGTATGAATGATTGTATGGGTGAATGAGTGAAGGTGTGTGTAGACGTAGCAATCAGTGAGTGCGTATGTAGTAACTAGTATTGGTGTGTCAATGGTTTCAAAAATTATACTCTTTTTAACACTGGGTGAAACAGAGGTTATATTAAAATGTGAGGAGATGCATTGTATTGTCACATGAATGATATCATCAGTGATGTGGTCATTGATGTCAAATGAGATGTCATCAGTGATGTCATTTGAGATGTCATCAGTGATGTCATCAGTGATGTCACTGACCATGTCATGAATGATGTAATATGTGACATCATCAGCAGTGGATTGCGGGTGCGCGATATATAGTTAGTGCAACTAACTATATATGGAATTTCAATGGTTTTGTGTGAGTAAAATAAGGTTTTTTAAATGCTAATTCCTAACTATATATGGTGTATAACCTATGGTTTTTTCAGTGAATTTTCGAGGTTTTGTAAATGCTAATTCCTAACTATATATGGTCTATAACCTATGGTTTTTTCAGTGAATTTCATTGGTTTTTTAAAAGCTAATATCTATACCTGTAAAATGTATTCTTCTTTAAATCCAAAAATATATTTTATATGTTTATTAATAACTTTTTTTTTTTATATATTTTTTTCTTCGTTCCCGCTTCGCGAATCGGGAAGCTTCCCGTTAGCTGACCTTGATGCCGCGAAATAGACCGCGAGCATATAAACGTTTCTTTACCGCAACTGCTGCGTTAGAAAACAACATCATCACGCCTCCCGTCCGCATGACGTTTCGCGTTGTCGTGTGATACGTCATATGACGTGCTACGTTAGCGAACTGGTACGCTTACCGAGTCGCAAAGCACAGGTTTCTGGAAGCAAACCGGGAGGCCCTGCAAAGCGCGTAACGTAAACACAGCAGGTCATGTGACTTGGTAATAACACTTTTCATTGGTTCATTTCACTTTTGGTTTCCTAATGATGTAAGAAGCTTCCCGTTAGCTCAATTTGATGCCGCGACCCGGTCCGCGAACCGGTAAACGTTCCGTTAGCGCAACTGCCACGTTAGAAATCATTATCGTGACGCGTCGCGGAAGCGTGACGTATCACGTTGTCGTGTAATGCGTCTTATGACGCGCCGCGTTAGCGCACCCGGAAGTGCTCCTGGGCGCGGACCGAGGCGCAAAACGCAGCTCCCCGGAAGCGATCCGCGGCGCGTTGCGTAAGCGCGACGTATCGCGTTACCGCGTAATGCGTCTTATGACGTACCGCGTTAGCGCACCCGGAAGTGCTCCGGGGCGCGGACCAAGGCGCGAAGCGCAGCGACCCGGAAGCTATCCGGGGCGCGTTCCGCAGCGCGTAACATAAGCGTGAGAGGTCATGTGACTTGTTAATAACACTTTTCATTGGTTCATTTCACTTTTGGTTTCATAATGTTGTTAGGCTTGGTCATGTGACCTAAAAATAACACTTTTCATTGGTTTAGAACTATTTTTTTTTCTCAAATGATGAAAACCCCTCCTTCTTTTTACCTCATTCTTACTTTCTATTTCCAGAGAGCAAGACCTATTTTTCACAATGGCTTCTGTAATAGCTGCAGCTGGTGCTTCTCAGCAACCACCACCACCACCACCACCAAAAGGACCACCACCAACACTGGACTTTGGTGGAGAGGAAGATAATGAGGACGAAGAGGAGGAGGAGGAGGAAGAGCAAGTAAGGCAGTTCCTGCCAGAAACACCAAGGCAGAGCCATATTAAAGACCACTACATATGGCAATTCTTTAAAATTCCACCTGGACAAAAGAAGGTCAATGCACCCCAGGTGTCTTGTTTGATTTGCAAAAATATACTTTCTCGTGGCAACCCCAACAAGAAATACAGCTTTGGCAATCATACAATGATTCGCCACATGGAGCGATGGCATCCTAATAATCTTTCCCAAGCACAAGTAAGGGATCTTGCTGCCAACCCCCCAGATGTCATCCCCAGCACCAACAGGGGTCAAAGCTCATTCGCCGGACCAGAAGGCCGAGAAATAATCCCCAATATTCAAGCTCCTTTTGCACACTACAAAATAGTTTGTATATATTGTGGAGGAACTATTGCTTATGGAGAGAAGAGTATTACTTTGATTAACCGAGCTGGAGAAAATCATAAATGCTACAAGATGAGAAAACAATGAATCCTTTTTATTTTTTTTTTGCTCCTGTTGAGACATGTTCTAACCCTGCTTTTTTGTTATTTCCCCCTTACAAAACACAAAAAAAACACAAAATAGTTTTCAAAAATCCAAAAAAAAATCAAAAAATTGTTCAGAAAATTCATTAAAAAAAAGAAAAAAAAGAAAAAGAATAAAAAAACAGTTCTTTTCAGAACTACCTTCCATTTATAACAAAATTGCCAAAATGTTTATACCCTGTCTTTCTTTTCTCCTCATAGTACGCTCCTCCGACCGCTTCCCGGTACGCGTACCGGGCGCTACCCACGCAAAAAAAACAAAAATTTGTTTTTGTTTTTTTGCCCCGCGGGGCCCTTTTAAAGCCTCCACATTGACGCCGCCTCACGTGCCAACGTATTTTCTCCGCATTTTACACCCTATGCCGCATAACAGGTCATGTGACTTGTTTATAAAACTTTTCATTGGTTCATTTTACTTTTGGTTTCCTAATGATGGAAGGCATGATCATGTGACCTAAAAACAACACTTTTCATTGGATGAAAACTTTTTTTTTCCCCCAAACGATGAAAGCCCCACCTTGTTTCTGGATGTTTCAGACTGAAGCTGGCGTCACCATGAGAGCACCACCATCTCGTAGCTCCGTCGTGGTCATTCCGCGAGCAATCATGGCAGCCGCTCCCCACCAGAAGCCTGCAGGAGTCGGGGCCCCCAAAACTTTTGATGAATTCTCAAGGCGGAGGGGACGCTTTCGAGAATGGGGTCCAAGACCTAGCAGACAAGCGTCCGATTTCCAAGGTGTCCCAGGGCCATTTCAGTGGACCAGGCCCAAAAAGGAAACAGCCTGCCGCCATTTTGAGAGTCCTGTGACAGCCGCCTATCGCTGCACCGCAAGAGTGGGCGCAACTCAGCTGAATGGCGGATTTTGACACAGTGGACCAAAAGCGGACGGAATGGCAACTGAAACGGTAAAGGGGCGCCCCACTACAACAGACGAGACTCCACCTGGAGAGGCCCGTTCACGCCGCCTCCCCCGGGGCGCTCCACGCCGTTATTCGGAGCAGCATTGTAGGATACCAAAACCAGTGCGGCAACTTACTGGACATCACCTTGGTGCCATCGTTCTGCTGCCTTGGAACTATTCGCACAACAGTTTGCTACTGATGACCCACCCCCCGCGACGCCCCACGCCGTTATTTGCTGGGTGGCAACTTACTAGACATCACTTTTGTGTCATCTAGATTTCGGCGCGTTCTGCTGCCTTGGAACTATTCGCACAACAGTTTGCTACTGATCACCCACCCCCCGCGACGCCCCACGCCGGAAATCTGGACGTTGTGCTGCGTTGGGACTATTCGCACAGCCGACCGCTACTTCGTTGTTTTTCTCTAAAAATGTTTATATGTTATTACTATTTTTGTTTTCTTGTATATATTTATAAATTATTAAAGTTTTATAATCTTACTACTTTGTCGGAGTGCTATATATTTTTAATGTGACACATAATTGTAAAAACTTTGATGTACAAAGAGTCATCCCTGGAATCTTCCGCTTCACGCTCGGTCCCCTCCCCAATCACAATACAGAATGGTTTTCAGATAATAGCAACGCTTCTGCTGTGACGGATCTCATCGAGTGTGGGCCTTGATCTACTATAACTCCTTTGAAGACGGGTGATTCTTTACAGCTGTGGCCATAAACTACATCTGCAGGGCTAGCTGATAGCCTAGGACCGGCCTGGACAATCGGACACAGAGGAAAAGGAGTGTCAGAGGGTGCGGTAGTGAATAGGGCGAAAGGGAGGTGTCGGGCGGGCACAGGGTGTGATTCTCAGGGAAGAACAGCGCAGATGGGGGGAGGTTTATTACCCATGCATAAAACAGAGAGCGGGGGTGACCACTGCCTGGGGGAGATGCTTGCGAGGGTGGGGAGCCATGCTAAGGATCGACAGCGTTCACAGAGTGGATCTGGTCAAGGCATCTAAAATGGCTGCCGTGCACGACAAAAGTGTGGCATTTGAAAAAAGACAAGATGGCGCACACAATGTTTTTCAACAATTCCTGATTTCCTTCGAATCGAACGTTAACAGACGTTGGGGCATATTACCAAAGTTAAGCGATATTTATCCCTAACGATGCATTGCAAAGATTTTTTTACCGTCAGAAATTATCGCAGATAAACCTTGCTATTATCAAGGTTTATCGCAAATACGATAAAAAACGAGCGCAATGCATTAATGTCGCTGAAAACTCCGCGATATTCATGCATTACCGAGCTAATGCTCTTAGCCATGTTATCCACCTCCCATTGGATAACATGGCTAAGAACTGCTCAGGGCAGCTGTTACTTTTTGGAGATATTCGCGCTTATCTCGAATATTTCCAAAAGTTGATAATAGGAGATAGCGATGTTAGCGACTGTTTCCAGTCGCTAACATCTTGGCATGCCCACTTTGCATGTCATTAGTGATAAATATCACTCACATGCAAAGTGGGACCCAAGATGGTCGCTATCTCCTACTAGCCGTCGCTAACTGGTGTTAGCAACAGCTAGGTAATACACATATAATTTTATCTCCGCGAAGCGGAGCGCTGTTACAGATATATATCTTGTTTTTGAACGTTAATTTCTCAAAATGCACTGAAGCACATATATTGAGACATAGCAAAGGCACATCGGGCTACCAGTCCCTAATATTTTACCAAGTTTCGTGCAAATCCATTCAGCCGTTCGATTATTATTATTATTATTTTTTTTTGCCCCGCGGGGCCCTTTTAAAACCTCCACATCAAACCTAGGGGGTCAGCGAGGATCTACTATGCCCCCTTATGGTCATCAGCCGTTCGATTATTATTATTATTTTTTTTTTTGCCCCGCGGGGCCCTTTTAAAACCTCCACATCAAACCTAGGGGGTCAGCGAGGATCTACTATGCCCCCTTATGGTCATTTGCCCCTTCGCTTTGGCCTCCTCTTGTCTCTCGATCCTACCGAGAGACAAGATGGCGGCCGCTACGTACTGTTTGGAATGTTTACAGACACCGGAGAGCCAATCAGCTTCGCTTCGCAAAGCTCCGTAACGCGAAAAGTACGCGAAGCGGTGCGCTGTTACAGATATATATCTTTTTTTGAACGTTAATTTCTCAAAATCCACTGGAGCACATATATTGAGACCTAGCAAAGGCACATCGGGCTACCAGTCCCTACAATTTTGCCAAGTTTCGTGCAAATCCATTCAGCCGTTCGATTATTATTATTATTATTTTTTTTTGCCCCGCGGGGCCCTTTTAAAACCTCCACATCAAACCTAGGGGGTCAGCGAGGATCTACTATGCCCCCTTATAGTTATTTCCCCCTTTGTTTTGACCTCCTCTTGTCTCTCGATCCTACCGAGAGACAAGATGGCGGCCGCTACGGACTGTTTGGAATGTTGACAGACGCCGGAGAACCAATCAGCTTCGCTTCACAAAGCTCCGTTGCGCGAAAAGTCCGCGAACCAGAGCGCTAACCGGTCCGCTGTTACAGATATATATCTTTTTTTAAACGTTAATTTCTCAAAATCCACTGGAGCACATATATTGAGACCTACAAAAGGCACATCGGGCTACCAGTCCCTACAATTTTGCCAAGTTTCGTGCAAATCCATTCAGCCGTTCGGGCTAAAAGTGAGGCCAACCGCCCTATGGAAAACTCAATGTTAAAAACACGTTTTGGGACCCCCCTTTTTTCTCGGCCCCCACTGGACGAACCCCCCCCAAATTTTCAAGGGCTGCTCAGAAACAAAATGTGCCATTTTCCTGAAAATTTCAGCCGATTCCGTCCACAAACGCCAAAGTTATTAGACATAGAATTTTCAAAAAACCCATAGAGAAAAAATCCTAACTATATATACCTACTGGCGACCGCCAGTAGGTAATATATATATATATATATATATATATATATATATATATGTATATATATATGTATATATATATATATATATATATATATATATATATATATATATATATATTACCTACTGGCGGTCGCCAGTAGGTAGTTATAGTTAGGATTGATTTCCATAGGGAAATCGCAACATTCTATTGGGAATAACTTTGGCGCCGGTTGAGGAATTTGCCTGAATTTTTCAGCAACTTTGCCTCGCGGCTCTCCGCTCCTTCCCTGAAAGTTTGGGGGGGATTTGTCAAGCGGGGGCCAAGATAAAAGGGGGTCCCAAAACGTGTTTTCCCCATGTTAATTTCCATAGGGCGGTCGGTCGCACTTTTAGCTCGAACGGATGAATGGATTTTCACCAAACTTGTCGAAATTGTAGGGACTGGTAGCCCGATGTGCCTTTGCTATGTCTCAAGATATGTGCTCCAGAGGATTTTGAGTAATTTAGGTTCAAAAAAATTAATATATCTATAGCCGCGCACCAGGGAGCACTCCGGGCGCGCCACGCGACTTGCGCACGGAAAGCTGATTGGCTCTCGGGTGTCTGTAAACATTCGAAACAGTCCGCAGCGGCCGCCATCTTGTGTCTCGGTAGGATCGAGACACAAGAGGTGGCAAAAAACAAAGGGGGAAATAACCAAAAGGGGGCAGGGTGGACCCCCCCTGACCTCTTAGGTTTGATGTGGGGGCCATAAAAGGGTCCCTCAAGGTTTTCGCGGGGGGAGCGCCCGGTACGCGCACCGGGGAGCGTACCGGGGAGCGTACTTTGGTGAAAAATAGTTAAAATAATAGTGTAAAATAATCATTTTGAGTGATTACAGGTAGGGTAGCTCTGAAAAGAGCTTTTGGGTTCAAAAGAGCTTTTGAGTTCTGTGGCTGTTTTAGGTACCTACAAGTACGTCCCACACATACCCACACGCACACAACCCCACACCCCCACACCCACACACTCCCCACAGACACCTCACACACGCACACCTCCACCCACACCTAAACACCCCACACCCCCACACCGACACCTTACACATCCACACCCACACCCACACATTCCACACACCCACACTCATACACACACCTCACCACCCCCCCAACACACACACACACACACGCACGCGCACACAGATACCTCACAGACACACCCCACACATCCCACAGACACACCTCCGCCCCCACACATACACACACACCCACACCTCACAGACACACACACACATCTCACACATACACACATATCTTACACACATACCCCCCACACCCACACACCCCCCACACACACCTCACACACCCACATTTCCACCCACACTCAAACACCCCACACACCCACACCCGCACACACACCTTACACACCCACACCCACATACTCCATACACCTACATACACCTATACACCTCACCCCCCAGACACATACACACACACACCTCACAGACACACCCCACCATCCTCCACACACACCTCCCCCGCCCCCACACACATGGGGAAAACTCAGTAAAACAGTAAAATGATAATTTAAAGTGCTTAGAGGTAGGGTAGCTCTGAATAGAATTGTTGTGTTGTGTGGGTGACTTAAGTACCAACATGTAGGTACCAATGCAGAGTCATGTTGTTACAGAAGTTATTGTGGTATATGGAATCTATACTATAGTCTGTCAGGAAAGCAGAAAGAACATGGAGGCAGGAGATGAAAAAGAGATGTCAAATACACATTGGAGATAATATAGTGGGAGAAAGGAAGTATCTATGAGCAAAATTACTATGTAACATAAAAAAGTTGCACAGTATACTATAAGTCTGGCTTTACATTATAATCAATTTGGTACTAGTTTAAGAATTACATATAAAAATGAATAATGTCTCAAACAATTTTAGAATTATTAAATATAAATTTATTTTTCAGATTCTTTTTCAAAATTTGATAGAACTTCTAATATTTGACTGTCAGAAATGTCCTCATTTTGAATCAGCAAATCTACTGATTCTACACATTTAAGTAGTTCATAGTCCCGTGATTCATCCATGAATTCCAAGTTATCATTGGGTACAATAATTTCTTCATTGTTGCTCTCCAGAACAATTTCAAAGGAAATGTTTTGCTCTCCTTCCATTTTCGTGCTGTAATTTGCATAAAAAATAAATATATCAGTAGGGATAGGGCACTGTTGGGTTTAAGTTCAGACAGGTAGTTTGGATTTTTTAACAGTGAATTTATCTTTGGGCAGTGTATGGTATCAGACTGGAAGTAGAAATATAAAAAAGTGTATGTGATGAAGCCTAAGTAAATTCATAATTATACAAGACAAGCCTAACTCCATCCATAACTATAATAGAGAAGTCTATCTCAATCTATAACTATTACAGAGGGATAGTATATAACTATCAGAAAAAGTTTTCCAAATTAACTTAAAGTGCACAACATACTTCAGTTTTCAAAATAATAACTTACCTTTGAGAAAGCAGTTGAAGTTGTCAGTGAAAATGCTCTTGAAATGTACTTCAGGAAGTAGTAGTCAAAATGGCTGTGTTTCCCTCTCTTTCTTTATATATATTCAGGTACATAACCAATCAAATGTCATGAAATAATAGTAGAAAATGAAAGTAACATTTTAATTGGTTGTCAATTCTAACACTTCAGATGTGTTTTTGTGAAGTAATTTACCTCAGGATATTTAGAGAGGTCTACAGGCTAAATGGCTCAATGGAATTCCACCAAATTTGGGAAAATGGTAGGGATTGGTATGTAGTATGAGCTATTCTATATTTGGTGAAAGTGTCTCCAGTGGTTTTTATGTAAACTAACTTTTCACATTTTTTGGGAGCGCTTCCCGGTGAGCGCCCCGGTACGCGTACCGGCAGCACTACGGGAGTTCTCCATTTTGTGTTTCGGTAGATTTGAGACAGAAAATGGAGGACAAACAACGTTGGGAATGGGTATAAGGGGGCACGGTAGGCACTTCCTGACCCCCTAGGTTTTCTGAGGGGGTGTTAGGAGGCCCATATAGACCAAAAAAAAGAATTATTTTTAAATTTTCGTGGGGGGAGCGCCCGGTATGCGCACCGGGGAGCGTACTTTGGTGAAAAATAGTGAAAAAAGTTAGAAAAAGATAATCATTTGGAGTGATCAGAGGTAGGGTAGCTCTGAAAAGAGCTTTTGGGTTCTGTGGCTGATTTAGGTACCTACAAGTAGGTACCAATGCACAGTCTTAAATTCAGGAGAAATATTCTATTCCCCTCATCTGAGAAGTGCACACCATCTCCTCTGTAGATATCTTGCATGTTGTAACGCAAGTTGTTGTTGTATATTGAACCCATTCCATAGTCTCTCATGTAAGCAGAAACAGATTTATTCACATGTTTCCGTGCTTTCTCAAATTGTGGACAAAATTGGTTGGACCAGTTCCATTTCTGTCTTTGGCATATATTGGAAAATACCAAGGCAGTTTGAGGAAAAGTGCCATCAATTGTTCAAAGGTGTCCTTTAAAAGCATTTCCAGACCTACCCCAGTCAAAGTGCCTAAGTCATTTCCACCACAGTGCAGAATTATGAGGTTAGGGTGTGGCAAATGCAAAAAGGTTTTCACCAATGGTATCAATTGGTGACATCTCAATCCTCTCTGGCCAATCCATTTAATGTTCACATTTGGTAAATCAAGGTTGTGAACATTTCTGGTAGCTGCATACCTTTGAGCCCAGTGGATATAGCTATGTCCAATAATCCAGACAGAATACATGGTAGAGGAGGTTCTGGTGCAGTCAGATGAAGTGTAGGAATAAAATGGCAGTTGGAACAGTAGGAGTTTGCAAAAAAAAACCTGTGGTGTTTCAGTGATTGGTAGATTGAGATAGTTGAAAACTGAAAGTTAGGGTGCATGGTTGTGTTCTGTGTAAGAAGTAATTTGAATGGTTAAAAAAGTCATTTAAAGAAACATTGCACCAGATAAGCTGGTGTATTCGCAGGTCAAACATCCTTGCTGAGGTGATTTGCAACATTGTAGAATAAACTTTTAAACCTGAGAGCTCAGTGAGGAGGGAGTTGCTATGGTAACAGGTAGAAAGGGCTGAGGGGGGGGAAGGGTGTTGGTTTGAAAATACAGAGGGAAGAGTTTTGATTGGTTACCATGAGCAATATGTGTGTAGAAACAGAGGTTTTCTGTGCCATTAATGGTTGCAGTGCATGGAGAACATAGCTTTTGCTCTGCTAAAGAAATATTGGTGTGTGTATCTGACACTGTTGTGAATCTCCTAGAGCATTTGTAAAGGTGAGTTATGATTCATTTAATATACATAGAGACTTGTATACTCTATGGAGAAGATTTGGAAGCAAATTGTGGTTTTTTAATGTTGCTTTGTGTCATGCTTTTTAATAATGCTTGGTAAAAAGTTTTTACTGCATAGAGGAATTGTATTTTGTAAAATTGTGAAGTTTTAGTAGTGACATGGAATGCTTGTACATAGGACCTGTGCTGTGTTTCTTAAATGTGATGTCAAAAACGATTTTGGAGAAAATGAATGGGTTTTACATTTTTGAGAAGGAATAAAGTGTGTTTGCATGCTTAAAGACATACATTTGCCCCTTTCACAATGATGTCACCTGTTTTACCTCAGATTAGGAAGTAGATTGTGCAGATGAGGCATGTCCAGAGGTACAGAGGAGGTGAGGCCTTTGTTCAAGACTGTAGTGGGAGAGAGGGCTTTCCTGGGGAGCGTATGTGGTGAGGCTTGTGTCTAAGAGTGCAGTGGACTAGGCTTCATGAAGCCTATCCCCGACTGCACTCTTAGACACAGGCGTCAATTTGACTCTTTACAATGATGTTACCTGTGTTAACTCAGTGTAGGAAGCATATTGAGTTTGTTTGCATAGAGGAATTGTATTTTGTAAAATAGTGAGGTTTCAGTAATGACATGGAATGCTTGTACATAGGACCTGTGCTGTGTTTCCTAAATGTGATGTCAAAAACGATTTTGGGGAAAATGAATGGCTTTTACATTTTTGAGTATAATGTGGCGCAGAGGTTTAAAAAGTGACGCATCTACCTACATGCGTCATTTTTTTAAATATGGTGCAAAAAGGTACATGGTTTATGCCGCCGATGCGTCACAAAAAGTGACGCATCAGCAGTGCAAAACTGACGCAGGGCCTCATAAATGAGGTTCTTTTTTTTTGCACACTACTCGAGTTTAGTCCTGTCCACTGCACTCTTGGACACAAGCCTCACCTTTTGTGCTCCCCTGGACAGTCTTACCTGTGTTAACTCAGTGTAAGAAGCACATTGAGTGTCTTTGCATAGAGGAATTGGATTTTGTAAAATTGTGAAGTTTCAGTAGTGACATGGAATGCTTGTACATAGGACCTGTGCTGTGTTTCTTAAATGTGATGTCAAAAACGATTTTGGAGAAAATGAATGGGTTTTACATTTTTGAGAAGGAATAAAGAGAGTTTGCATGCTTAAAGACATAAATTTGCCCCTTTCACAATGATGTCACCTGTGTTACCTCAGATTAGGAAGTAGATTGTGCAGATGAGGTGAGGCATGTCCAGAGGTACAGAGGAGGTGAGGCCTTTGTTCAAGACTGTAGTGGGAGAGAGGGCTTTCCTGGGGAGCGTAGGTGGTGAGGCTTGTGTCTAAGAGTGCAGTGGACTAGGCTTCATGAAGCCTATCCCCGACTGCACTCTTAGACACAGGCGTCAATTTGACTCTTTACAATGATGTTGCCTGTGTTAACTCAGTGTAGGAAGCATATTGAGTTTGTTTGCTTAGAGGAATTGTATTTTGTAAAATAGTGAGGTTTCAGTAATGACATGGAATGCTTGTACATAGGACCTGTGCTGTGTTTCCTAAATGTGATGTCAAAAACGATTTTGGGGAAAATGAATGGCTTTTACATTTTTGAGTATAATGTGGCGCAGAGGTTTAAAAAGCGACGCATCTACCTACATGCGTCACTTTTTAAATATGGCGCAAAAAGGTACATGTTTTATGCCGCCGATGCGTCACAAAAAGTGACGCATCAGCAGTGCAAAACTGACGCAGGGCCTCATAAATGAGATTCTTTTTTTTTTGCACACTACTCGAGTTTAGTCCTGTCCACTGCACTCTTGGACACAAGCCTCACCTTTTGTGCTCCCCTGGACAGTCTTCATCTCATCTGCACTCCTGCTTAGGTGTCAGAATCCTATCACATGGGGAAAGCTCCATGTGAAAGTGTTTGCCTCAGTCTTATCCCTGCTGTGAGGCAGGTGCAAGATTTTGATGTAACAGTGTCCTAAAAGTGACGCAGTGAAATCTCATAGATTTCACTGCGTCATTATTATGAGGCTTTTTGCGGAGAAATGACCCCTCTGTGTACATAACACTTGACAGAGGTATAATGTGGTGCAGAGGTTTAAAAAATAACGCATCTACCTACATGCGTCACTTTTTAAATATGGTGCAACAAGGCACATGTTTTATGCCGCCAATGTGTCACAAAAAGGGACGCATCAGTAGCGCAAAACTGACGCATGGCTTTATAAATGAGGCTCATCTTTTTCTTGCACACTACTCCAGTTTAGTCCTGTCCACTGCACTCTTGGACACAAGCCTCACGTTTTGTGCTCCCCTGGACAGTCTTCATCTCATCTGCACTCCTGCTTAGGTGTGAGAATCGTATCACATGGGGAAAGCCCCATGTGAAAGCGTTTGCCTCAGTCTTATCCCTGCTGTGAGGCAGGTGCAAGATTTTGACGTAACAGTGTCCTAAAAGTGACGCAGTGAAATCTCATAGATTTTACTGTGTCATTATTACGAGGCTTTTTGCGGAGAAATGACCCCTCTCTGTACATTACACTTGAAAGAGGTATAATGTGGCGCAAAAGGTTTAAAAAATGACGCGTCTACCTACATGCGTCACTTTTTAAATATGGCGCAACAAGGCACATGTTTTATGCCGCCAATGCGTCACAAAAAGTGACGCATCAGTAGCGCAAAACTGACGCAGGGCTTTATAAATGAGGCTTATGTTTTTTCTTGCACACTACTCCGGTTTAGTCCTGTCCACTGCACTCTTGGACACAAGCCTCACGTTTTGTGCTTCCCTGGACAGGCTTCATCACATGAGTATTCCTGCTTAGGCCTTATAATTTTTTTTTAGAATAACATTTGAAAAACAATGAAAAGGTCATATGTATAAGCTTTTTATTACACTACTAAAATATTTTTGCTGCAAATTAATGAGTTTTACATTTTTGAGAAAGTTTAAATAGTAGGACCTGCACTGTGTTTCTAAAATGTTATTGAAAAATCGATTTTGGGACTAATCATGGAATTCTACATTTTTGATAAAGAATAAATAGTGTGTGCATGATTACATAAAAAAATGACCTTTTCACAATTATGTCACCTGTGTTACCTGAGATTAGGAAGTAGATTGTGCAGATGAGGTGAGACATGTGCAGAGGGACAGAGGAGGTGAGGTTTATGATCAAGACTGTAGTGGGAGAGAGGCCTTTCCCGGGAAGCATAGGTGGTGAAGCCTGTGTATAAGAGTGCAGTGGACTAGACTTCATGAAGTCTATCTCCTACTGGACTCTTAGACACAGGTCTCATCTTCTTTGTACCTGTGGACAGAGCTGTCTTCCACTATACTCTTCAATACAGGCCTCACCTTTTGTGCACCCCTGGAGAATCCTCACCTGATCTGTAACCCTGAATAGATCGTTTGCTTTTTGTCATTGCTTTGTTGTTTGGTAATAGTGGTCTATAATGTGCTATTTTTTTTTAACACAGATTGAAATCAAGATTTCAAGAGTAAGCAAACATGCCCTCAAGGGAAAGGAGAAGAAAACAACATAACCGACAAAAAACAAAAACAGCAACGGAATTACAGCACTCTTCCACAACAAATACTTCAAAAAACAGGAACCAAGCTCCTGGTAAGAGAACTAAGTCTTTTATACGGAACATATGTACTTCAAAAAATATTGTTGGACAGCATGTAGAAAAAGAGAATGAGAGAGTAAATTTGAAAAGGAAGGAGAGAACCTCAAAGAATCCTACAACTGGAGCAGGAGAGAATAATATGTATAGGAATAGAAGGCAGAATCAGTTTAGAGACATTCGTAAACGAATGTTTCGCAATAGGGTGGTTTTAAATTTGTTAAAAAACATTAGGAAAGGTAAACAGAGAGCTGCTTTTTATAAGAAAAAGAAAAGTGTAGAGAAGATTGTTGATCAGGCTTTTGAAGTTAAGAAAAAATTATTTATTTTAATAATCAATAGAATTAGGACACTTAACAAGACAATTGATGTTTTCAAATCAAACAGTAGATGGAAAAGAGTCATTAATCGGACTCATTTTTGTAAAGTTTTTTCTGGAGAATGGATGCACAGTTCAAGTTGTGAGCCATTTTTTAATGAGGAGAGTTACTTCCAGGAGAATGATTTAGTGCATGCAGTTGACACCAGTGGTCGAGCGTATGAAGTGAAAGACGGTTGTCCGATTGAAAGAGAGAAACTTGTACCTAGAGAACCAGAAGAGGAGTTAACTGATGAAGTTTTAGGGAGACGTACTAAGGGTCCAGTGTACACTTGGAAGTGTAGTCGTATTTGTAGTGTGCGACAGGAATCAATTGATTTGCTTTGTAATTTCTTACGTACATATAGTAAGAAAAGTCTAACGCAGAAAGTGAAGTTGTTGCAAGACTTAGATCCTTGCAGAGTGAGAAAAAACACAGGTTTGCAAGGGCATTTACTGGCTTGTCTTTCTAGAAAAGTCTGTCAGAGTGTTTTTCATCATTTTAGGATGTTAGCAGTGCATCATACCAAAATGAGGAAATTAGTGAGAATGTTGTATTATGCAAAAAGTCCAGCACTTAAGCTTAAACAATTAAACAGTGCTATTTTGCATGGAACTGAATTAGATGTGAAGAAGATTTGTGAAGAAATTGAGATTTGTTATTTTGGTGAAAAAGAGGATAGTGTAGAAATTGACACAGCAATTCAAGGTAATGTGGAAGACAATGTACAGATTTCAAGTACAGAAAAGTTTGAGCAGGAAATTACCAGGTTTAAGGTGAAATCAAGTGAAAGGCCGAATTTTACTTGTGTGGGTTGTCGACGAAGTCATTATAAGCATCAAACTAGATTAGTTGATTTATACGTAAAAAGTGAAAAGATGAATAATTATGAGTGGAAGGATTTTGCAACTTATTTGTGGGTGGAGAATTGTTTTGATTTGAATTCTGATCAGCGTATTCGTAAATATTGTTATGATAAATTAAATCAAAACAGAATGCCTGCTAGAGGTGTTCATAATAATCTGGAGTTGGTAGACATTCCCCGTGAATTGATGGATTTAAATACATATGAGTCTATTTTGATTCAATGTGTCCATCCTTTTCAGGCAATTGTTCGCATGGAGCCTAAGATAGGGAAATTGCCTCCTACAGATTTGCAGAGAGGATTAAAGGGAAGAGTTGTTTATTTGCCTCTTGATTTGAAAAAAATATTGATATAATTGGTATAGAAAAAGTAGAAGAGGAACCTTTAGTTATTCTAGTTAATGGGGTTCCGACAAAGAGTAAGAAAATCTGGCAAGATTTAGTGGATGTTAGGAAAGTCAAAAAGGCAACGTTGTATTTAGTCAAAAACAATGAGTATTACAAAGATGTATGTGTTGCAGCAGAGGAAACAGCTGCAGATGAAGACAGTGATTGTTCAGGCGGCCAAATTGAAAAAGTTGATGTGTCTAGAAGTGAAGAAATATATGAACATTATACTGTTCATCCTTTGCATTCCAAAGAAGTAATGGGGAATGCAATTGAATTGTTTCAAATGAAAGCAGCAAAAGGAAGTCCCATTAGTGTATGGGAAGAAAGTTTGGAAGCTCGTTGTTTTCCACAGCTATTTCCAACAGGTCGAGGTGGACGATATGATGATCGTCCACTTCAAATTCCTGCATCTGAATATCGAACTGTAAGATTATATGCTGAAGATCCAAGGTTTCGTCAATGCATTCCCTATTTGTTTCATCTACTGTATGAAAGTGACTTGTCTGGGCTTTCTTATGCAGTAAACCATATACTGAAAAGTGGAGCACATCTGCAAAATGTTTCGGCGAGGGACTTTATGGAGAAAGTGAATCTGCAAGATAATATTTTGGAATCTCATCTAATCAATCTCATGGCATGTCAGCGTGGTACAAATGAGTATTGGTACCGTCGTCATGGGGAATTGAAATGTATGCTAAGAAACTTAGGAACTCCGACATGGTTCCTCACTCTTAGCTGTGCCGAGTATGCATGGGACGACTTACTTCAATATCTACGAGAGGCAAATGCAAATATACAAAATATAGAATTCAAAACACCTGGAGAGCTGTGTTCTTTGGATCCAGTGAATGTATGCAGATATTTCAATCATAGATTTGAAGCTATGATGTCTTTTATTACCAACACAAAAAATCCTCCCCTTGGAGAGGTTTTGGATTTCTTTTGGAGAAAGGAGTATCAAGCGAGAGGTGCTCCTCACATACATATGTTGTTGTGGATTAAAGATGCACCCGAATTTGGAACAGATTCGGATGAAACAGTGATGAGTTTCATTGAAGAGTATTCAACATGTGCTGTTCTGAAAACTACAGAGGAAAACAGTTTAAGGCAACAAGTTTTACGCTTTCAATCCCATCGTTGTGGAAAGTACTGTCGTCGAAAATTCAGAAACAAGGACAAGTTCTACACAAAATGTCGTTTCAGCTTTCCACGACCAGTGATTTCTAAAGGAAGAGTAAATAATTTGATGTCTTCTCTGCGACATACTGTGACGAGGAAATCACCCAAAAATATATACAATTTAAAAAGAAACGAAGAGTCCAAGTACATCAACGACTACAACCCAGTGATTTTGTCCATGTGGAATGCTAACATGGATATTCAGTTCGTTGCTGACAACTCTATTGCTGTGGTTCGATATGTGACGTCTTACATCACAAAAAAAGAAAAGACAGAACTGAAGGAAAGTGGGAGGACATTTCACATGAAAAGAGTCTAAGCAAGAAATTATACAGTTTCAGTCTGAAGATGTTGGTGCATCGAGAAATTGGAGCATATGAATGTTCTGATCGATTGTCGTCAGCAAGTCTCTATTCCAAATCTAGAACCATCATTTGGGTGAGTCTCGGTCTTGCTGCAACACGAAACCGAGTTTTGAAATCTGTACAAGAAATAGAGTATTTGGCGGAGAAAGAACCAGAAAGTACAGATATTTTGAAGACAAACATGTTGGATACATACTATCCAAATAGAAGTAGTCATCTTGAGAACAGTTGTTTGTATGAAGTTCTGCAAAACTATATTTGTAAGAGAACCATCAGAGAAGATATCAACAATGGAATATATGCTATCATTGGGTGTGAAGGATGTCTAGTGAGACAGAAAAAAGGCCATTTGATTAATCATCGAAAATTGAGTTGCGAAAATCCAGAGAAAGCAACTCTGTAAGCCATGGCGTACAGAAGAGGAACTACTTGGAGATTTTCTGTGTTACGAAGATTCTTTTAATGCAATCAAGGATACCATAAATTCCCTGTTTTTCCAAATTATCTGCAAATGTTGAACGAAGAAATAGAGCAAGAAGCCACAATTGCTGCAGAGATTGCTAGAGACAGTTCTCAAGACAGTCAGAGTTCTGCTTCATTGAGTCAGGATCCACTTGGAGGACCAATTATACAAAATGAAGCTGCCACTGCCATGGATGAGGTGGAAAGAGCTATGGAACAAGCTCAAGATGATGTAGTTAACTTAGAAGATTTGGTGAAACAACTAAACCTTGAGCAGAAACAGATATATGACGAAGTCACAGAACAGATTGAACATGGATTCAGTCATGAGAAGAAAGAGTGCTCATGTACATCATTTAAGCCTGTCCAACTGTACGTGAGTGGAGAAGCAGGAACTGGAAAAAGTTTTCTGATTAAAGCAATTGCAACTTATCTGCAGAAAAGGACTGAATCACCGCTGTCTTGTGTTGTTACCGCTCCAACTGGGCTGGCTGCACATAACATTAAAGGGATTACTTTACATCGTTTACTGATGCTGCCAGTGGAGCATGATAACAAATTGGAGTACCACAAGCTATCTGGAGATGCGTGTTCCGAAGTTTCGAGAGTCCTGAAGAAAATGAAACTTCTTATCATTGATGAAGTAAGCATGGTGTCAAATATAATGCTTGCTTTTGTGCATTTGAGAATGCAAGAAATTCTTAGAACAGACTATGATGTCTTATTTGGAGGAAAACACATTATTGTTTTTGGAGATCTACTGCAGTTGACTCCAGTGAAAGGACAACCTGTGTTCAAAATGCTCACGCATGAAGATACCAGGAAGTGCTTAGGAAGTATTGGAAACGTTAATATATGGTTAAACTTCAAATATGCAGAAATGCTTCAAAATATGCGGCAGGCAAAGGATGAAGATTATAAAAATATTTTACAAGATGTAAGAATCGGAAAAGTAAGTCAGCAAGGGAAAGAAGCTTTACATGGACGATTAATTTCAAATTTGTACCCAAATGAAAACATTCTTCCAGAGAATATTTTTAAGAAAATTAACGAGAAGAAATCTGGCATATGTTTGATGCCAACTCTGAAAGAATGTTCCATGTTCAACAACAAAATGTTACAGTTAGAAAATGAAGAGATAGTGAAACTGGAAGCTACAGATAAAATAGAGCATATGGGAGCAACAATTATTTTGTCTGAAAATTTGAAATCAAAATTGGATTCATTAGAGAAGACTATATCTAAAACTGCTGGTTTTGAAAAGACTCTGAATGTGTGTTTAAATTGTCGTATCATTTTGAGAAGGAATTTAAATGTTGAAAGAGGTCTGGTAAATGGAGCAATGGGTCATGTTGTTGGTTTTGTGAATTACAAAAATAGAGATGCAATTGAAATTTTAAAAATTAAATTTGATGGCATTGATGAAATAGAACAAATTTGTCGTTGTTCAGCTAGATTTTTGCTCGTGAAAGACTTATATGTTCGGCGAAAACAGTTTCCTATTTGTTTGGCATATGCGGTGACAATTCATAAGTCTCAAGGTTTAAGTGTAGATAGCGCTTTGGTGAACATTGGAAGTTCTGTGTTTAAAGAGGGTATGGCATATGTGGCATTATCAAGAGTCAGAACTTTATCAGGATTGTACTTGATTGAGTGTGATGAAACAAAGATTTGTGCAGATCTACATTATGTTAAAGAATATAATAGGTTAAGAAGAGAGTATGCTCCACATTTGCCTCAATATCCTCTGATTGAAAAACGTGTGGTAGGCCGAAAAAGAAGAAATGAGAGTAATTGCAGTGAGGTAGTAGCAAAAAGACAAAAAGTAGACGAAACTGTAATTGTAAGCAGAAGGAAAAAAGATTCTGTTGAAGATGTTGTTGGATTTCAGTTTGAAAACAGTTCTGGTGTCAACTGCTATGCTAATGTAGTGGTTAATGTTGTTTTTTTTCTTCAAAATATACAAGAACAGATTGTTGAAAATCGGGATCAAAGATTCTGTTGTTTGTTGAATTCCGTGTTTGAGAAATGTACCAGTGATAGAGCAAAAATAGAAAGTGTTTCAGAAATTCGAAATCTTCTAGACATATCTACTGGTCAAAATCAATTTTCACAGAATATTCAGCAGGATTGTCAGGAATTTTTAATGTATATTTTTGATGTATTGAAAGATGAAGGTGTAGATATTAAAAATCTTTTTAGCCTTTCTTATCAGTGGCAGCATGACTACGACAACTGTACTTTATCAAGTACTACTAGAATAGACACTGAAAGATTTATATATTTGACTTTACCAGACTGCAGATCAGTGCCTTTTAATAATCTAGTTAAAGCAGCGGATCACAATATGGTGTGTCCCCAATGTAAGTCTACAATGCTGTCCACATTATTTCTACAAAATTATGGTCAGTATGTCATTTTAATGTTCCAACGATGTAGACCTGATGGAACTAAATTGACAACTTCTATTAAAAATTTCGTGGCTTCACAGTTATCGATATCAGGAAGAACCTTTGCAACTGCAGCTATTATTTTTCATGATGGTCCTTCTACAACATCATGGCATTACACATGCTATTTAAAAAGTTGTAAAGGTTGGACCCAATGTAACGACACTCATTTGACTTTCAAACAACGTTTGCCTTTTGGCTTAAAAAATTCATACCTAGTGTTTTTACAACCAAAATTTAGGTAAAGGTAATTGGCCTATGAAGACGGGAGCAGTTAATAAAGGTTATTTTGCTGTTTAAAAATATATTCTGAGTAAAAGTGATCCAGGTAATATAAAAAATTGACTTGTCATATAGGTACTGAAAGTGGATCTCATAGTAAGTGATATTAGTATTATACAAAATGATGAACATGAGTGAGTCAGAGATGCTTTTACAAATACTTAAATATTGTGAAAATGTTGTAGAGCCTTTCTTTCAGAACGTCGGAAAAAAGGTCATTTCAGAGTTTCTTTGAATTAATTTGAAAATATACTCATACATCTGACACTATTTGGCCAAAAGGAAATGTACAGGAATGAGTAAAGAGTCATGACTGAAACAAAGGAGTATATGAAAATAATGAAAATATTTCAGATGTTCTTGGAGCTTTTCTTCTAGAAAGTCGATGAAATGGATTTTTTACTGAACAGCAAAGTACTTTGCAACGAGAAAAGGACCTCCATGATATACTATTTGGCCTCAAGGAAAAGTAAGTCAATCCAAGATTAGTGTACATTTGTCATTTGTCAGTATCTAAGGTGCTTTTTTAAAACACAATCTTTTAGATTGTGGTTTTTTTTCCCGCTGTCATATGATGAGTAATTTGAACTCACTGTTTTAAGTGAAATTCAATATATTTTGAGAACTGCAAAAATAAACTATGTAACATGTTGTACAAGTTATTGTATACTTTGGATTGTGTAAATTAAATTGTATTCCCATTCTCTGACACTCACTTTCCTTTTTCCTCTCTCTTTCAGCTCTCTTTACTCACTCACACTGCCTTTCTCTCACTCTGTTTCACAACCATTCGTTTATTCCACTTCTTTCACAACCCCTCATTTCCATTTCAACTGTCTGCATCCCCTCTCTCCCTTGCACCACTTTTCAGCTTTCAGTGTCTCTGCTTTACTTCCCTTTTCCGTCTTTTCCTCCTTTGTTCTTTTAGTAATTCCTCTTTACTCACTGAGTAGTATTGTCACACTCTATCACTATAACTCACCCACTCTCCCTCGCTTATCTTTGTTTGCTCCTTTCTTTTGACCTCTTCTCTCTATTTTTCGTTCACTACCTCTATGTCCTGAGTGCCTCACTCTCCTTGTGTTATGTTCACTTGTGTTTATCTTCTAAATGCATCCTTATTAGACTCTTTTCTGTCTCTGTTATTATCTTTTTACTTACTACTGTTTCCTGATTTAGTTTTGCTAACTCACATTGTTTTAGTATCTTTCTTGTCTTCAGTTCATTTCTCTGTTCTTATCTTCATCTGTGTCAGTGAATCTATATGCCTTACTCTTAGTAATTTGCTCTCATCTTATTTCTTTTTTTTCTTGTTATCTTTCTACCTTACTTTATTGCCCTTTGTGTTTCCTTCATTCTTACTTTATTTCTAAATACAGTGTTATGATTTTTAACCTCTTTATTTGTATCTTTTAATTTAAAATACAAATTTCAATAATTATAACTTATTTTTTCTTCTCTCTTTCACAGATACAAAGTTAGATTAATTATATGGTAAGTATGACTATAAAAATGTATTTTGTGATCACCCTTTGGTTTAAGCTCACTAATATTTTCTCAACGAACCTCACTCCTGTGTCTTTATTCTGCTTCCCTCACTTATTCTTATTCTCCAAGTTTACTCAAATTTCCCTATTTCCCCTCTCATATTCAACTTCTTTCAATCCCTATTCTTTACTTCACTTACTCTCTGTTCCCTTCCTTTGCTTCTTCACTCATTCTTTTTTATCTTAATTATTTACCTTACTCCTACACACACACCTCATCCCCCTCTCAACACATACACACACCTCTAACATACACCCCATACACTCACCACACACACACCTCATACACACAAAAAATCCTCCCAAACACACTCTTCACATACACACACACATTCCATACACACACATACATCGCACACATATACACCCCACACCCATACACTGCTCAAACATACTTCACACACCCTCACCTTCACGCACACCAAAACACCCCACACAGCAACACCCACAGACACACCTTACACACCCACACCCCGACCTACACCCACTGACTCCCTATAAGTCACACACACTGCATTACTTATCTTTCTGTGCTATTTCACTCAAACCCATTCAGGTACTGTTTCCTTTATTCTCTCTGTCCTTTCTCTTTGTCACTCCCCATCTCTTATCCTAATTCAATTTTTCACTCTCTTTCACCCCTCTTTACTTATACTAACTGGGCTTTTCTTACCCTCCCTCACCGTTCTTCATTTATCCCAGTTACGCCACTACCCTTCATTCTCAATTTTTTTCTGTCCTATCTTTTTCTTTTAACACCCACTCACATTCTCCCACTATCTCTACTTTAGTCTTCTTCCTCTCTCTTCCCTTCTTTCGCTCCTTTTGTGATTTTACTTTTCTCACTTCCACCCTATTACACCTTTTCTATTTTTAAATATGTAATAAACAATCCCTCTGTGTTTCTCTTAACATTACTCTCTTTGTGTTTGTTCCCTCAAGCTAACTCCTTCATTAATTTATTTATTTTTTTTTTTTTTTGGTGCGCTCCCCGGAGCGCGCCCCGGTGCACGTACCGGTACGCGTACCCTGGAGAAAAAAGTTTGATACAGATTCTTTTAAAATATAGGTTTATTTTTATAAAGTAAAGGTAGTTCTAGAACTGTTTTTTTTCTTCTTTTTGTTGTTTTATATTTCTTTTATGTTTTTATGAACATTTTGTACTTTTTTTGGCTTTTCTGAACACTTTTATATTTTTTTGTATTTTTTATGGGGAGAAACAAAAAACAGGGAATTGTAAATGGCTCAACTGGAGCATAAAAAAAACAGGAAAAATTAGGTTTTTTTTGGACACTTATGGTTATCACCAGCAACCATTATAAGTTTGATGCTTTGCTCACCATAGCAAAGTGTCTTGTTACAAAATGTGCACACGATTTTGTAATCGGCAAACTTAGGTTGAATAGTAGCCAATGTGTCTCTTGCCCCCGGACCCGATGGAGTGGGTTGTTTTGATGTTGAGCGTCTAGACGTTGATGGGGGTAGTTTACTGCAGATGTCCCTTAACTCAGCATTAGAGTAGTTGTTTGGATGCGCACGCATCATGTGGCGATTCATCGTATGATTCCCGAAGGAATACTTTTTGTTAGGGTTCCCCCTGGATAGCTGATCACCACAAATTAAACAAGTCACCTTTGCTGCGTTGACTTTTTTAAAACCCCTTGGGAGTTTGTAGAACTGCCATATAAAGTGCTCTTTGGGTTTGTAGGGCTGTTTATTTTCAGGCAGGAACTCCCTTCTCTGTGCCTCCTCTTCATCATCCTCCTTCTCTTCCTCTTCACCACCAACGTAATCTTGTGGTGGTCTTTTAGATGGTGGTGGTGGTGGTGGTGGTGGTGGGCCAGATGCTCCAGCTGCTGATACTACTGTAGCCATTTTCTGAGATAGAACTCGAAACAGGTCTTCCTCAATCAAAGGACAAAGTCAGAATAAGGAAAAAAGGAGTGGGCTTTCATAATTTGGAAAACAAAAGTGTTCTGGACCAATGAAACGTGTTATTTTCAATTCACATGATCCAGGCTTTCATCATTTGGAAACCAAAACTGATCTGCACCAATGAAAAGTGTTATTTTCAGATCACATGACCCGACGCGCTTACGCTACGCGCCCCGGGGCGCGTCGCGTAAGCGAGTCGAGACGTTGCGCGATCGTATGCGATCGCGTGCTTCCGGGTGCGCTTACGCAGTGCGTCATATGACGCATCACGCGACTACGCGAAACGTCACGATGTTGTTTTCATACGCGGCAATAGCGCTAACGGGACGCTCCCCGGTACGCGCCCCGGGGCGCTTTGTAACATTGCGCTTACCCGTATGTTCACCAGTACGCGCCCCGGGAGCGCCCCGGGGCAAACAATAAAAAAAAAAAAATATATACATATTTACACAATATAAAATTCGTTATAAAAATTATTACTTTTCATACCTATAGAGATTTGCTATTAAAAACCTATAAAATTCACTGAAAAAACCATAGGTTTTACACCAGTTATAGTTAGGAATTAGCATTTAAAAAACCTATTAAATTCACTGAAATAACCATGGGTTTCACACCAGTTATAGTTAGCTGGAATTTTTACTCGCATAAAACCATTGAAATTCCCACGTTATAGTTAATTGGACTCACTATAACTTGCGCGTGCAATGCACTGCTGATGACATCACATATTACATCACTCATGACATGGTCAGTGACATCACTCATGATATCACTGATGACACCGCCCAGTGAATGTGTGTCTTTCTGAAAAACCTATGTTTTTTCAGTGAATATATATATATATATATATATATATATATATATATATATATATATATATATATATATATATATTAACAGTTCACGGTTTCCACCAAGCTTTAGCTAAAGAAACCACGCACTCCGGGGGTAGTTCTAAGATGTTTTATTTTAAAGTTCGCAACATATATATATATATTCACTGAAAAAACCATAGGTTTCAGGAGTTATGTAGTTAGGAATTCGTTTTTAAAAAACCTTTGAAATTCACTCAAAAAACTATATGTTTTAGTGGTGTTATAGTTAGCTGGACATTTTACTCATACAAAACCAATGAAATTGCTCCTATATAGTTAGTTGTACTAACTATATTTCGCACACCCGCAATCCACTGCTGATGATGTCACATATTAGATCATTCATGACATGGTCAGTGACATCACTGATGACATCTCAAATGACATCACTGATGACATCACTGATAACATCATCCAGTGAATGTGATTTGCTTTGTTATTTAAATATGCATTATATATATAGCAATTTACATTGGAGAATGAGTGGATATATATATAAATAAATATTTGGATGGAGGATTTAGTAGCAGTGTAATTGACTGTTTACTTGACCAATTTATAATGTCTCACTAAGTATAGTGGATAGTGACTAAACTGTGTGAATATCTGTATCACTTTGTCAGTTGTTGTGTAAACTGATTCTACAGTTGGTTACTAGCTATGTGAAAGTCTATATTAGTTATTGATTAGTTAATTGAGTATTTGTATGGGAGTGTGAAAGTGTGTGTGGTTCAGTGGGGGGGGGGTGACTGTCCAAAGATGTGTGAATAGTTGATTCAGTGGATATCTGAAGTTAAAACTACATGTTCTAACAGTTTGGGTGAGGGAATCTCTTTATGGGTTTGGTGATGAGCAAATATATTTCTCAAAGGTACAGGTCCAACAAACTAGAAAAATAAAAGGCAGTGTATGTGTCAGTTGTTGTATATCAATAAGTATACATAAGACACAATGATTGTGTGAGTGACTGTATGGATAACTGTATACTTGTAATAATGATTTTATAATTCACTAAGTATGACTTACTATCTAAATGAATAGAAGAAGTGGTGTTTGTATAAGTGTTTTGCTAAGTAAATATGTAAGTATGATCCATTGTTTGCATAAGTGAGTAGGATGACTTCATATGCGAATAGGATGCGTGCTGTTGTTTAATGTCGATATAGATGTATAAGTATTTTTGATAGTGTTCTATTGTTCATTGACAGCATGTATGAGTGAATCCACAGGTAAGTGATTAGATGTGTGTATACATCTATGAATCACTGAGTGGATTTTTAGATACTTGTATTGCTGTGACAATGGATTTAAATATGATACTCTGTATTTTACAAACAGTGATGAAAAATTGTAATAGTGTATGAAAAGGTGTATGTGATTGTCACGTGGATGATGTCATCAGTGATGTCATCAGTGATGTCATTTGAGATGTCATCAGTGATGTCACTGACCATGTCATGAATGATCTAATATGTGACATCATCAGCAGTGGATTGCGGGTGCGCGAAATATAGTTAGTACAACTAACTATATAGGAGCAATTTCATTGGTTTTGTATGAGTAAAATGTCCAGCTAACTATAACACCACTAAAACTTATAGTTTTTTTGAGTGAATTTCAAAGGTTTTTTAAAAACGAATTCCTAACTATATAACTCCTGAAACCTATGTTTTTTTTCAGTGAATTTCAAAGGTTTTTTTAAATGCTAATTCCTAACTATATAAGGCCTGAAGCCTATGGTTTTTTCAGTGAATGTCAAAGGTTTTTTAAATGCTGATTCCTAACTATATAAGGCCTGAAACCTATGGTTTTTTCAGTGAATTTCAAAGGTTTTTTAAATGCTAATTCCTAACTATATAAGGCCAGAACCTATGGTTTTTTCAGTGAATTTCAAAGGTTTTTTAAATGCTAATTCCTAACTATATAAGGCCTGAAACCTATGGTTTTTTCAGTGTTTTTAAAAAAAAAACTTGATTGGTTAACTGGCTTATTAAGTGTATCTTAGTGAATACATATATTAGCGAGTAATGTTTAAATATTTAAATATATGCATGAGTGATGTAATATGTGACGTCATCAGCAGTGCATTGCAGACGTGCAAGTTATAGTGAGTCCAACTAACTATAACGTGGGAATTTCAATGGTTTTATGCGAGTAAAATTTCCACCTAACTATAACTGGTGTGAAACTTGTGGTTTTTTCAGTGAATTTCAAAGGTTTTTAAATGCTAATTCCTAACTATAACTGGTGTGTAAGCTATGGTTTTTTCAGTGAATATATATATATATATATATATATATATAAAATTTCTATGGCAAAATGAAACATCTCATTTTTTTCCTTTTCAAATTAAATGTATTAAGTGTTACCACTATATTCCATTCAAGATAACTTTAGTTGTGCCATACTTTTGTCATAAGTAAGACTGTTAGCGTTCTAGTTGTTCTTTAGAACACTCTGGGACATTTTGTCATTGGGCTATAGTTGGGCTACATCTGGCTGATATTTGGGCTACATTTGGGCTCTTTTGTCTCTGGTGGCCATCTTGGGAGACTGCATATCAGAATTTTTTTAATGAAATATAAGAGGATTTGAGAAGTCACTCAAAATGTGCCCTAATTTTTCTTTCTTCAGCACTAATCATAATTTCTATGGCAAAAGGAACCCCCTCATTTTGTTCCTTTGCAAATTAAATGTTTTAAGTGTTAACACTTTATTCCAATCAAGATGACTTCAGGTGTGCCATACTTTTGTCATAAGTAAGACTGTTAGCGCTCTAGTTGTTCTTTAGAACACTCTGGGACATTCTGTCATTGGGCTATAGTTGGGCTACATCTGGCTGATATTTGGGCTACATTTGATTTTTTTTGTCTCTGGTGGCCATCTTTGGGCTACATTGGGCTACATTGGGCTACATTTGGGCTCTAACATATATATAGCCCAATGTAGCCCAATATATATTTTTTCAAAGTTAATTTTCGTAAAAACCACTGGAGCACATATCTTGAGACATAGCAAAGGCACTTCGGGCTACCAGTCCCTACAATTTTGCCAAGTTTGGCGGAAAACCATTCATCCGTTCAGGCTAAAAGTGAGTCCAACCGCCCTATGGAAATTAACATGGGGAAAACACGTTTTGGGATCCCCTTTTATCTCGGCCCCCGCTTGACGAATCCCTCCCAAACTTTCAGGGAAGGAGCGGAGCGCCGCGAGGCAAAGTCAAGGAACATTTCAGGAAGATTCCTCAACCGGCACCAAAGTTATTCCGAATAGAATGTTGCGATTTCCCTATGGAAGCCAATCCTAACTATATATACCTACTGGCTATCGCCAGTAGGTAATATATGTATATATATATACACACGCACACACACACTTTAGTGGAGAAGTGAGGCTCAATGGTTAGAGCGGCAGACCCTGATGCAGAGGTCTGGCCCGGACCAGGGATCAATTCCCACCTCGGCGGGTCTTGGGCTCAATTTCCCCAGACCCGATAATTCTCGCCTCGGTGCCTATTCTAAGCATGGGTCCCACTCTGCAACTCTGGGCAATAGCTTGCTTAATCTCCACAACGGCCCCAACAGCGCTAGGATGCCTGGCTTCACCTTGGGGGTGCCCAGGAGTGGGCACTTCACAGGGAAAGGCCAGGAAGCGTTCCACAGCGGTATGTGTACAGCGCCTTGAGACCCCTTCGGGGGTGATACATGTGCTATATAAGCACTACATTTATATTTACATTTACGCAGCTCTCAGAGCGTTAATTTAGTGTGGCCGAAAACTTTCACTATTTTGAAAATGACCGAAGTGAGTGAGGGTTGGCCCTGGGAACTTTTACCCTATTGCTTAGGGCATGCCCAGAAGTTATTATCAGCCACAAGCTTTTGTCAGGCAAGCACCCACTGGAGAACACTCCTGGACTGGGAGAAGATCAGAATAGGACTGGAACTGCTGTCTTCGACTGGAGAAGAACTATGCAGACCAGGATCTCTTCTCTGTGTACCCTGGACAAAGAATTGGACTCCAAGCATGATTAAGCAGACCTCCTGTTAAAGCTACAGGACACAACAAGCTACAAGAGGTTTTTCCTGCAACAACCCAGCTGACCAGTGGCAACTGGACCTGAACTGGACCCTGCTGTTTGGCCTCTTGCAACACCTTTGGAATCGCTAAGTGCCTCCCCTTAGGGGCTTTAGAAGTGTACTCCTGTGTTGGATTGGGACTCAAAGACTTAAGACAGACAGCAACATTGTTGAACAGGATGAACCTGGCTGGTGTACCATGAACTGTGCTTTATCGCAGTCAGCGACAAATTTCAGTTAGTTCCCGTTCTACAGCTACCGTTGACTATACTTGGCACTTTATGCTTATTGGAATTATTTTTACCTAAAAGTTTAAAAATCAATATCTCCAGTTCTGTTTGTGGATTTTTGTCATTTTGCTGTTGTATTGTTTATTAGAATTTACTCTATTTTTTAATTAGGTTTGGGATTTTCATTGTTTTAGTTTTTAACTTTATTACTGTTTTTGTCCTGCATAAATACTTTACACATTGCCCCAAGTTAAGGCTTTCTACTCAGAGCCATTGCTACGAGGGATGTGATCTCATGTTAATTTAGTGACTTTGAGGTTCCCCTTGACAAGGGTTGGGATTATTTCTTGAGGTGGGTAGTCACTCATCCCAAATAGTAATCCAATATCTTACATCCCCTGACAATAGAGTAGAGGAACTGCAGGTCTGGTGGACAGGGTACTCTGTTGTGCTTGTGGCCAAACTCTAAATAAGGCCCATTGTATAGAAATTATTGGGTTGTCATAGCCTGGAAAACATTCACACACCTTTCCACAATGTGAACTTTTTAGAACCTCTTATTCATTTTTGATAATTGTTAATTAGTTGTCTTCAGTTGATCAAGAATGTGGTTGTCCATTTCCTGATGAAAAAGCAGAGATCATAGCCATCCTGCTCAAGGCATGCCTTGGGTGCTCATTCAAGACTGCCTGTCATATTCCTTGCAGCATCTCATTCTCATGCGGGAAGAAAGCCAACAGAATGCTGTGGGCACAACCAAGACCTCTGAGACGGCAGCTGAGCTTACGTATGCTGCTGACCTCACTAAGGTTCTCATGTCAGTAGCAGAAAAGGAAGTTGCGGAGGTCTCAGTGCTGGCATCCAAAAAAGACAGTGCTGTCAGCAGCACATGATCCTTTGCTCATATTTACTCACCCATATGCTCTGGTGTCCTGATTGCTTTACACCACAATAGCTCATGCTCTGGGGCCCTGATTGCTTTACATCTGAACATTAGTACAGTCATCCCTGCTCTCTAATGAAGTCATAAATCCTATTTAATGTAGTTACTTTTTTTATGATGAACAACACAAATTTTACCACTTCACTGAAAGGGCAGGGCCCATAAGTTCTATACTGGTTCTGGAGTCACAACCTGATTTTTCTTTTTTTCAGTATGGAAGCGTAGAGGGGAGAAAATGTGTTATTAAGCCAATCAAATAAGCAATAATCCTTGTGGACACATAGTATCCATAGACAACTAGTAAGGTAAGCTATCGTATTACAAGGCCAAAAATAACTGATTATAAAGACACTACAAGACACAAGTATAGAAATACATCATACTCAGCATGAAGCCAAATCTGTGTATCCAATTAAGATGATGTAGCATAAGTAATACAATTAGTTCAAGAAGCAGAAGGTTGAGGATCAAAAAGCATGAGTCCAAATTTCCCTGCACCGAGGGATGATGACTAAAAAGCATTAATTTATCCCTACACTAACACTAAAGTGACACCCCTACTTAAGCATCTACAGGGTAAAGAAAAAAAGGTGTCAGCATGTGGAACATTCCTAATAAGTCTCTCCACAATTGATGGGTCATGTTGCTTATAACTACAGAGACAGAGCTTGCTCTCACATGCTTTCTTTCTGAAGGCAAAAGAAGTGGGCGCTTTCCCTACTCCCAACATTACATTATTTGTAGGTAACTTCATGGTCCATTGTGGGTCACGGCAACTGTGCTGGGTACAATCCTAAAGGTGTTTCTCCATGGGACAGCTGTGTTCTTTCTTTGCTACATATTGTCCTTGGTTCCCAGGCCTTCTCCTGTGTGAAGCACAACAACCTTTCATTATCAACTCAAACAACACAATTGTAACTTTTCCTCTCCTTGCCTGACTAGTAAAACAAAGAAACTATTCGACCTAACAAAAACACTTCTTCACCTGCGGCACAGAACATGAGAAAGAACAAATTCCACAGTACACATAAAATGTGACTAGTTAATTCTAAGCGAGAGTTTCCAAGGAACTGCATTTCAGGCCTACGAAATTCAGCCAACATAAGCAAACATCATGTGAGCTTTTCGAATTTGTATGGAAAATAAGACGCTTTCAATTATTACATTTACATACATGTAAAAAGGCACTATTAATAAACACATTTAGTACAAGAATAATTGATAGTTTTCATAACGCAAGTTCTTCACATTAATGTTTTCTGCTAGTTACATTCACTTTCTATGTTAATAATCCTTTTTACTTTTCAATAGCCTAAACGCATCACATTTCAGATTAATACATTTCACAATTCTAACACTTCATGTTAATACAACAAAGGATTATATGCAGGTGTGCTCTACACATGTGATAATAATGCACCCCTACAAATTAAATGCAAGTTCCGCTACATCAGTCCCCCCTCTGATGATGCAGAGTCATCAAAAAACACCCTCAAAATCCCTGTAGAGTAGACCGATCTAAACAGATGTTCTAGCTAGTCTCCTCTGTCTGAACTCATCCAATCGCTTCAAATTCTTATAATGACTGCCCTGCAGTTTTTCCACCCTTCTCTCCCTGTCCCTTAAGGAGTTCTCCACTTGCCTCGCCTAGCGTCCTTTATATGCCCTTATCATGCCTACGAAGATGATAAAACAGACTACAACAATTATAATTGGCTTCAGGCTGTATCCAATAATCGTTGTTCCTAGGTTACTAAGTGATGTTACTTATATAACCCCTAAGGTCTTTACTTTTATCAGGGATATAAGTACAACATTGTTGGAGCTTCAGCATCCAACAGATTCCACCTTCCTTTGCCAATAACACGTCTAACGCAAGACGGTTGAGCATCACCCTTACAAAAACCATCTCCCCATCTAGGAGTAATAATGACTGAGCTGTGTTAGTCGACTACTTATCTACAATAGTAGGCAACCTCCTGATCTTGATGTCGTTCAGCACCACTCCGAAACCAAGCATCATTGCTCCAAATATGTCTCCCACAACTTCACCAGCACTCAGTCCACGTTTTTCTCTATGATTCAATTATCCATCCAAACCTTCCAGATCTTTCACATGATATATCTTTGGAAATACAACTGCCACATAACAGATACCATACCAATTATTCGAATGCTGAACATATGCATTCTCCCCACACACAAAATATACTTCTGGAACCACTTGTAATGATTCCGCAAGAACAGTCTTCCAAGGACCATTGACTAGAAAGATATGGTCACACACACTCTGTTCCACAAATACAGTGTCATAACGACTCTGAACTTGATGTATGCAAAGCTTGCCTTTTTGATCCCAATATAAAGCTAAAGGACCATAGTTTCCTTTAGCCTTGTGAGCGAACTCCTCCTTGGTCCATTCAAACTTACTTTCCTGATTATTAAACTTAACAAATAATCCTCTCTGCTATCTTCTACTTGATCTACAAATTTATTTTCCATATCTGTTAATATGCAGGTTAGATTATGTCTATGCGCATAAGCAGTGCCTAATGTTACTGTGGGTTCAAAATATTTTCCCATTCACTCTTCCTGCTTATATGAATCATATTTGTTCAAATATTTATAAACAGGTATCTCTGAGAGTACCACGTCATAATTTGAGAAATAGTCAGCGGACTGGCCTTTCTCATAAAACATGCTAAGGAACAAACTACTACTAATGCCATACGTCAAGGGTAAGTGATGATATTTAATCCCCTCCTCGCCCGAAGCAGGCAAATGCATACACACATAACAATCTTTCACTTTCATAGTGTTGACATACTCATAAAGCCGCTTAGCATAAGCATTGAGCGTATATTCACCTGGAAACATAATTTTATTGATTTTGGTTTGACACGGTATAGCATAGTATTACTTTATACTGATCAATGGTAGACATTATTACAGTAAAATGTTTGCATATTGACCACATTATCATTATTTTATGAATAGCTGGCGTATGCACCAGTTGACATCTGTTTTCTGTAATAATCACCTTTAGATAAATCTGCATGAAGAAAGTGACTAGTTTGCTCTGTTAAGCCTTTTTCATATCCTAGTATATGCTCTTTTGAGGCAGCAGTGATAAGTGTAGATGTCCCATATACCCCCACTCCCTGTTCCTCAATCTTGGGTGTGCTTAAAATGGACTCGGTGATGACTTCAGCTATTACTATAATTATTCCTACAGTGGTGGACTTATAATGCATTTGTGCCTATGATTCAAATTTCCAGACTCCATTTTCAAAGTGGCTCAGATTGTAGCTGTAATAGGATCAACGCAAAGAGTCTCTTTTCTCCACCCCTTATTCATGTGCGACAAAAGTCTTTGAGCAACTCCTTTGTGAACCTTGGAAAATTATTTAGCACTCTTTTGTACAATATTTACGCAGCTTGGAAGACTTCCCTAGCCCTCGTTCTTCTTCTAAATGGAAAAGTCCCTATTTTTATTCTTCCTTCAATCAGGCCTAGGTTATCTTCTTTTAAGCAACTTATTTGCAGGTCAAAGTTAAATTTACATCCCTTATGAGATCAGAGCCAATCTCCTCAATGACTCGTTGTAACAGTTCAGCAATCCTGCAATCTCTTGAAGAGACTTTAGAGCTCCAATGCTCGGAAATTTGATGCCTTCCAGAATCAGAGTCTGTAAGTCAATCAACCTTGGTAGAAAAGGCAGTCAGTGATAGAAGTGCATTAGCCTCGATACCAGGAACTCTCAGCAATATCTCGACAATCTGTATCGAAATTTTGGACCTCGCTCTCCCCGGCATTTGTAACCAGGTTAGTCCACTCGCGAGAGGAATATCTCCGACACGGCACTCTTGTCTTGTCCTGGACCTCATAGCACTTCCAGTGGCTTGCCTAGACTCACTAAGATCACACTGCAAAGATTCACTTATCGGTGTAAGTTCTCTTCCAGATGCCATCCTTAGATTTCTTCTCCTTTGTATCACAGGCCACGTTTCATTGGTAGCATCTTTCTTCCTTGATTGCATATGACTATTTTCCACACCAGTTCCTACTGCTGAGTCAGACTCTATGCCACTCACAATGTTACCATCTCTCTCAGAGTCTATAGCCTGATCTGGTGGGTATCCAGCCTCTTCAGGAACCTTCATGGCTTGACTTGCCCTCTGTGGTGACTCCTCGGTCACGGCTCGAACTACTTCTGTGAGAAGAGCCATTTTATTGGAAGGGGCCTGTGACTCGATGGGTATGGGAAGTGTGAACCCAGTTCAGTATTCCTCCACACTTCAAAACAGTATTCGTCACTCGTATCACCTGATATAGTCCACACCACTGGCTTTTGGATGAACACCCAATCACCTGGGCTCACGTCGTGCCAGAGGTCTTTTGAAGTCTGTGCAGTTGCTGCTTCAACCTGATGAGACACAAAATGAACCACATCAGCCAATCCTTTACAGTAGTCAAGGATCAAGTCATCTGGGATATTTATGAATGCAGTGGCAGGCACAGCAGGCAAGGGCATCACTCTTCCCATTAAGATTTCTTGTGGCAATAACCCAGTTTTTCTGTCAGGAATTCTGTGCAACACTCGTTAGAACCAGAGACAACGCATCGGGCCACTTCAAACACATTGAAGCACATGCTTTAACCATTCTCGCCTTCAAGGTGTCGATGATTTGCTCCTCCATGCCAGATGCCTCTGGCCTGTAACTAGTGCAGTCTTTGATCCGCACTCAAGGCTGTACACAACAGTTTCATGACTTCATTATGAAAGTGAGTCCCTCTTTCTGACTACAATGTAGTTGGAAATCCCAATCTAGGAATGAGTTTCGTCAGTAATAAATTTGCTACTGTGAAACTATCACACCTTCTAGTTGGATAAGCCTCCAACCATCGGGAAAATATGCACACAAAAACCAAGATGTATAATAATAATAATAATAATAATACAGAATTTTGTAAAGCGCGAACAGCTACCTCGCTAGGAGGTGTCCCGGCGCTAGGAGAACACAATTAACCTAGAAGCGAGAAGTAAGAAAGTTTAGCGCGGTTGAGTGAAGAGCCATGTCTTCAACATCTTCTTGAAGCAAGGTTCAGAATGGGCCTGCTGGATTGCTTGCGGTAAAGTGTTCCATAAGGAGGTAACATTTGCCGAAAAAGTTCGACCACCTAGTCGAGCCTTTTTTGTTAGTGGGACAACCAGTTGAACGCGGCAATTGGAGCGCAGTGCGCGGGTTTGGGAATATCTCGGGAGCCGGCTTTTCAAGTACTCTGGGCAGGAACCATACAGAGATCTGAAGGCTAGCGTGAGTGCTTTACATTTTATTCTGCTGGCAACTGGAAGCCAATGCAATGAACGTAAATGCGGAGAGACTGACTGCTTGAGAGGAATTCGCAGTAGCAGTCTCGCAGCCGCATTTTGAACTCCCTGAAGTTTTTGCGTCAGGTATTTTGGTAGGCCCAGGTAGAGTCCATTGGCGTAATCCAGCCTAGATGTAACAGTGGCATGGATTACCGTTTTCCGACAGCTCTCCGGGAGGAGTCTCAGGATCTTGCGGAGATTCCTCAGTTTACTCAAGCAGCAGCCGGCAACTTGTTGGATATGTGAGGTAAAGGACATGCTATCGTCCCATCTCACTCCAAGGTTTTTTGCCGTACGGCTGGGTGAGGGGGCTTGGCCCATCTCCGTGGGCCACCAAAGTTCTGAGGCGGGGGTAGGGCCTTTGCCAAAGAAGATGACTTCAGTCTTATTAGCATTTAATTTTAATTTGTTTGTATTCATCCAGTAGGCTATGTCTTGGAGACATAGCACACAGGCATCTCAACAAAATCAATTTGGATCCTATTGAAGGGACACCTGATCGGCCAATGTGACTCCAGGCAACAACTGTCTTTTCCCCAGCATTCATCTGTTGGCACATGACGCACCGATGGCACACTGCTACTGGAATCACGTGAAACCTCGTACTGAACCAAGTCTGCCTGAACAATCTCACCATTGCATCCCTTCTTCTGTGAGCTGCCATACCATCAGCTGAAAACCATATGTTATTTTATCCTTTCTCACAACCTGCTCTGATCCAACTCTCTTGTTCCTTGTCTGTAGTTTCCATTTGCAAACACCTAACTTCATCTCATGTGTCTGCAACAGCTAATAGCATGCTGAGTTTGGTCTTCTTTATACTCTCAACAATATATTCCCCATTGAAAATACATGCATGTGTAGCACAAAAGCGAGCAACTTCATCTGCATGCCTGTTCCCTGTGTTAACAAAGTCATGTCCTCTTCCATGGGCTGCACACTTAAGAGAAACTTCCCTTGGAAAGTGCAATGCCTCCAGCAATTATCTCACATACTCTCCGTTCCTGATTGTGCAACCTGATGATGTTAAGAACCCTCTCTGCAACCACAGTTGTCTAAAGTTATGAATCACACCGAAACCGTACTGGCTATCGGTATAGATGGTGGCTCGGATCTGTTTAGTAACTCTACATGGATAGGTCAGAGCAATGATTTCAGCATTGATTTCTGCTACTTGTGCTGAGTATACTCCCTGTAAACAAGCAGCTTCCATCACTCCATAGATGGTACAGACAGCAAACACTCTAAAATTACCTTCAAAAAGGACTTGATCTGGATCAGACAATGTTTCATAGATAATGTCAGGTCCCAGCTTGGTGCAAAGCTCAATAACATCCAGAAGTCATGGTCTTCAAAATGTTCCCCATCAAAATTTGGAACAGGTAACAAAGTAGCAGGATTTAACACATAATAACGCTTCAGGGTCACATTCTCAGCAGTGAGCAAAACCTGCTCATATCTTGTCAACCTGTTATTTGTCAAATGCT
Source organism: Lissotriton helveticus (assembly GCF_964261635.1). Classification (NCBI taxonomy): domain Eukaryota; kingdom Metazoa; phylum Chordata; class Amphibia; order Caudata; family Salamandridae; genus Lissotriton; species Lissotriton helveticus. The sequence continues at coordinate 21,950,897 of NC_136064.1, forward strand.
GTGTTTTGGTCCTCGTCATCAGGAGCTCAACTGAATGTTGTACATATACAATAAGTGGATGACCCATCACATTACTCTCCCATCGTTCAATACTGACACCTGTTGCAGCCATGGATTTGAGACATCCAGGCAACTCTGAAGCTACAGGATTTCCATGTGTCTGGGTGAGCACAGAAAGAGCACAACCCTCTCCTTCATGACTGAATAATGAGAATGCTTTGTTGTAATCTGTCATTCCTAAAGCTGGAGCATGACATAGGTACTCTCTCAACACCAGGAAAGCAAGCAAACCATTGCTATCCCAAGGTACTGGATCACACACATCCTTGTGGGTCAACATCTGCAAAGGTGTTGCCATCCAGGAGAAATTAGGAATGCATTGTCTGCAGTAGCCAACCATTCCCAAAAACATCCTGACCTCTTTCCGGGTACTAGACTGATTCCTTTTCATGATGGCCTCTACTCGTTCTGGTGAAACCTTCCTATTGTCTTGTTCAATTCAATGACCCACATACTGTACTTCGTTCAGACAGTACTGAAGCTTACTCAGAGACCCCATATGCCCATTGTCAGCCAGATGATTCAGTAAGGCGCTAGTATCGTCCGTACAAGCCTCCTGAGTTTCAAACGCAAGGAGGAGATCATTTCTATACTGGACTAGCACTGAGTTTCGGGGCAGAATCAAGCTCCCAAGGTTCTTTTTCAGTACCTGGTTGAATATGGATGGACTTTCAGTATACCCTTGAGGGGTACGAGATCAAGTTATGACACGATTCTCTAGATGAAAATTAAAATAAAAATTGGCTTTCCTGGTGCAATGGAATGGAGAAAAATGCCTGAGAGGTTAATCACTGCGATCCATTCAGCCTCACAAAGAATCTGAAACAGGATCACAGATGGATTCAGTACCACAGGACAACATGGAATCACTGATATTGACCTTCCTAAGGAACTGAGAAATGCGATATTTCCCGCTCTGTTTCTGTATTCTCATGATGGCCGAATTGCACGGACTTCCCATGATCTACTTTAGAATGCCTTACTCAATCATGGACTCAATTACAGGTGTAATCCCTTCCAACGTTTCTGGGGTCAGGTTGTACTGAGGTGTTCTCGGGAATTTGGCATTAGGCTTAATCTGTATGCGCACTGGCTCAACTCCTCGAATCAGTCCAATTTCCTCTCATGAGAAGTCCTATACCACTGGAGAGACGGTGTCTTTCAAATCCAGTGGCATGTCCTTAACTGTCAGCAAAGAAAACATAGCTGTCTGATTAGACCACTTGAAAGCAATGTCTTCCTCGTTAGTCTGCAATTCAATTCCCTTCAGCGTGCAATAGATGGCACAATTCAATTTGCGCAGCAAGTCACGCACTAGGAAACAGAATGGACTCGAATCACACAACACAAACTGATGGTGATCCTGAAAGGTTCCGATTTTCACCTATACCTCTTCTGTCAAAGGGTTTGTCAATCCTTTGTTAGAGACTCCCACAACTTGCATTGATTTTTTAGAGAGGGGCAGGTTACCACTGCAGATCTCAAAGTAGAATGGGTAGCACCAGTATCAATCAAGAATGTAATGGATTGGCCATCTACGTCTGCTTCTATGTAGGGTCCACTCTGGTCTACCTCTAAGACTGCACCAAGTGTACAGACTTCCTTTTCATGAGGACGGGCCATGATCAAATCCATCCAGCAGTTCCATTAGGGGCATCAAATGATAGGTTCTATTTTCCTGGAAATTCTCGAAGGTTGGGCACATGCACTAACTGGTTCTGATTCCCTCCTGCGTTAAGAGATCTCACCATTGTCACCATCTATAACTGTTTTAACACATCTGCCAGCTGCACGAGTTCTCCTTCCTGCACCTGATTTGCAGGATTTAGGCAACACTTGCACTTCCAATGCCGGATCTTGTGACAAAAATGACAAGCAGTGGCCTTTTTCAGTGTTGCAACATCTATCCCCGTCTTAGGATCTACAGAGACACCTCTTTCTCTTCCTTGTCCAGTCGGTCCTGCGATTCCAGTTTGGTATACAAGGACCCATCAGGGAACAACGATAAGGATAAGAGCAAGGCTCTCACCTGGTTTCTTTCCCTTTACGCTAGTTTTGGACCTTTCACAGACAATGGAATTTTCCTTGTGTGAATAGGGTTTCCTCCTTTTATAGTCAATTGTATGATTTTGTTTTTCTCACTGTACTGTGCCATTATTGATTGTATATGTGTAAGTGTTTTTAATTAGATAATCATGAAATTGTATTTTTCATTATTCCAGTATCCGGAGGACTGATTTTGAGTTTTTAATGCTGTATACTGCTTAAAAATCTTTTTTAACAAACTAACAGTTTTTATATGTGCTATAACCTAATCTCAGTTAGCTTATTTTGTTGGACCACCTTGGGGTTTTTGTTAGAAGTTGGATTATATCTCACGGGTTGTGTGCATGAGGGACTGCATGACTGCTGTTGGGTGAACGTTGGTTACTTGCAGTGTTAATAAGACCCTAGGGGAATATTTTGTTTTTACTGATACTTAGTGCTCTGTCCCCTAGAACAGTTGAGTCTCCTCTCTCTTTTTTCTACAATGATGTAACTTGGACACCTCCTGGCACGTTCCCTTGAACCATTCATCCTGTTGCCTGTACCTGCTCTCACTTCTGTGCATTTTGCATTTGAACCAGCATCAACCTCTCCTTTATCCTCCTATGCTTGGAATCTACCTCATCACAGAAGTACCTGGCATAAAATAGAGTTTAATCCACTGGCTTGTTTTGACAGCAGATTAAGTGTTGCTGGATCATGAGGCTAACTTCCGGCCTCAGTCCTGTCACAAACATTGCTATGAATTGTCCCATATCCTTAAGGTCGAGTGTGCCCAACCCACTATACTGTTTAATGGCTTGCAATGCCTTTAGTAATAGGCATGCACTGACTCTTTAGGTTCCTGGGTCGTTCGATATATCTTAAGCCAGTCGATGTCTTGAGGGGCCATTTTGGACAGCAACCACATAATCACCTGATTGTACTTTTTCATAACCAAAGGTGAAAGACCATGAGTTACTGAATCCCTCACTGTCTCAGTAGCAGGCCACTCAATAGCTATTGTACAAGCAGACCACAGATCACTAAGAACCACAATCTCGAATAAGGTGTTTAAGTCAATCCACAACCCTTTTGAGATCTTAACAAAGCGATCAACTTGCTTCTATCAATCAGCAGGCTTCTCCCTCAAACTGGGAAAATCATTCGTAAATGCAGCTTGTCACCTCTACTCCACGGGACATGCACATACCCTCCACAAGGCACCTTCCGTAATGGATATGCCTTGACTCCCTGTTTCTCCCCCCTCCCCGGAGGTAGGGTTTCCCCTGACACCTTTCTCACACTCTTCTTCTTTGATCATCTTTCCTCACACTTATCCAGCATACTCCAAGCCCTTATCCCTATAACCAGCTCTCGGATATGCGTCTTCAACCCAGTCACCCTCTTCTCCTCCAACTTCTGGTCGCTGTAAGTGAGTCCATGATTTCCCTGCAAGGTTTTCGTTCTAGACAAATCCACTCCATACCTCTGAGCTAATTCTGACAACTTCTCATGTGCCTGTGGTACCCTGTGGTTGACGTCCTTTGCTACAAACAGCAGGCCATCTGGCCCATAGTTTTCTATCCTATCTAAAGGTAAATTCCCACTGATGATCTTGGTCTACCTCAACCTTCAACATCACCACATCTAATAGCTTCGCCTTCACTGCAGCCTTGATTGTACCCTGACTTTGGGTACTACTCTGACTCTCCTTACTATTGTTAGGATCTCTCAACCAAAATTCCAAGTCTGAAACATCCAAGACATGTTGATTTTCAGAGGCTCCCTGACTTGTGCTGGCTTCTACGGTCGCACCACTTGGTCCTTTCACTGGGGTTTCCCACATCTGCGGATCTGAACTTGTGTTTGCCATAGGTATAGACCATACAGTACTGGAACCAACGCTTACTCCGGAAGGATCTGCAGTAGCTGCAAAAGGGGTTCTAGATTCCATAGGCACTAAATATGGACAATTCCCATTCATACTCCCTGATCTTACCAATTCATTCCCTTCAACCTATATGGACTGTCACTGCCTAATCTTCCCACTGAGCTTGGGTCATATATGGGGACAACAGGACCAATAGTGACTGGCATTGTAAGAGCTTCTGGTAACCATGAAGCAGCGTTAGCTCCGTTCTGTTCTTTACCTCCCAAAGTGGACACTCCTGCCCCCCCTACTCCTGTGGACATCCTTACCACAGCTCCTGAACCAGGACCCACTTGAGCTGCTGCACTTCCCACATTTTCTGCACTTCTTGAGTCTCGCCCCCCTTCCCCTGATTGTAATCTATAAGGTGGAGGTTGCTCAGATAACAACCCATTCAACAAGCTGTCTTCATTGTCACTACTGTTGCTTCCATTGGTCTTGTTACTCCTGTCCCGGGGACCTCCCTCTTCTACCAGTAACAGGTAACAGGTATAGCCTTTCTCCTTCTATGGTATGCACTCTCCATTTCTTAAGCTGTGCATTACATTATGCTTTCTGATATGACCTCACAGTTTTCTTCATTCTCCTTTGGTATTTCTCCCTCTGTTTAGCATGTGCTGCACGCATCCATGCATCTAACGCTTCGAATTGTGTTGGTCTAGGCAAAGGTCGCAATGCAAACATTGCCCCTCCTAACTGATGCAAGACATCCAGCCGAAATGAACCAAAGCATGGAAAGGACAATTCACCCTCTTTTTTGGCAATCTTATGCCAATTTTGAAACCAAATTATAGTATGGAGCCCACCTTTGTTGCCATGTAATGTGCTGGAGTATCCTCCGGTGCCGCCTCTTTACCCACTCGAGTAACAACCCCTTTCTCACCCTGAACAGATCATGTAACACCATAAAACATGCATGATTTCAGTTACAACCAATAGTTCAAAATATTATGACGAACAATTTCTTTCAATCACAACTTCCCGATGAATACCAACCAATCCCAGCGCTGTTACACCAACCGACCTATCACAGCGCAACACTCTGATGTCACCTTCACTCCTCACAATTTCTCTGCACGCATTCACTCACACAATCGTCTTTAACTCCGTAATTGTCTGCCATCTAAAACATTGATAGAATTAAATCATCCAAGAACATTCACATGCAGTGACCCTCAACCTGCGTTGGTTGCCCAAATCACTACAGCCCACCTCTGTACACAAGGTCCACTAAATGATTCCCATACGTCCCAGTCACCCTGTCATAGGTGGAAAAATCACCAACACTGCCTGAAGACACTTTTTAAGGTGGTAAAAGAATTATCAGAAGCGAGTAACATCCTGCCTCTGCCTTCTCTTTCACAAAGCCAGCATGACGAGTTTGCTAGTTTTTTTCTGGAAAAAGTGGACAAGTTTCACCTGCAACTAGCGGCAGAATCTGTGAATACATATTCCAATTCAAACGTGGCAGCCTCTGCTATGATTCTAGAGGAAGTCACTCATCCTGCTAATGAGTCCAAGAATACCACTAAAATCAGGGCATCGTCCCTTATGGATCTTGTATCTTTAATGAATGCATTGCATTTTATTAAGTCTGGTTCTCTGCTCTACCCCCTCCTCCTGCTAAGCTCAGACTAATAGATGACTCTATCTTAACTGTGTTTTTTGTGTTTTTGTTTTACATAGCGCCTACTCGACCCAAAGATATCAGAGTGCTTTACATGAGCACCAGTTTCGTTACAGATAGACTCATTCATTTTTGTTAGGCACAGAGGCATTAAGTGCTTCGCCCGGAATCACAGGATGTTGAGCGTCCATGCCGAGTCTCGAATCGGGTTCTCCAGCTTTGCGGTCGACCGCTCTAGCCGTATGGCTATATCCTCTCCTCATTTGGGGATTTTAGAGCTCCTTAATACCTCTCTGAGGGATGGAAGTGTACCCCAGAGTTGGAAGCATGCTCTGGTTCTCCCTCTTCTAAAAAAAGCTACATTTGTTGGTCAAATGTTCGCCCTTTTACCTTCCTCAGTCTTCTCTAAAATTTTGGAAAGCATGTCAATACTACACATTCATTAAGACCTATCGGTTTCTCCATCCTTTGCAGTCTGGCTTCAGGGTGGCACACAGCACAGAGTTTGCTCTTCTTGGTGTAACAGAATATCTTAGACAGCATCTAGACTCGTGAGGCACGGCCGTTCTCAGTCTGCTTGATTTGAGCGCTGTGTGTGAAACGGTGTCTCATACTATCCTGACTTGCAGACTTGAGTCCTTTGGCTTCGAAGACACGGCCTTGAAGTGACTAGTCTGTTTTCTGAGGAACCGTACCTTTCAGGTCTCTTTGACTAATGTGAGATCCAAGACACCTCAGGTGTTCCACAGGGCTCCATTCTGAGCCTCTTGCTTTTTAAAATCTATGTCCGACCCTTAGCAGATTTAATTGAGAAATGTGGGCTCAGCCTTTTCTCATATGACGATGACACTCAGTTTATCACCTCGTTATCAGCAGCCAGCACCATGACCCTTCTCTGCGGCACCTGGGCCTGAAGAACATTTAATTATCTTTTAATAAAAACGTGCTTAGGCTCAAAGGTGATAAAACGGAGGTCTTTGTCGTGGGTAACAACACTGCTCTCTGGGGCCCTAGACACTATCCGGACTCCCTAGGGGCCTTTGCCCACCCTGTCCACTAAGGTTAGAAATCTGGGTTTCATTATCAATGATAAACTTTCATTGAAACGAGAGGTGTCCAAGGTCACCCCCACCTGCTTCTCAGTCCTCAAATGGCTGAAAAAGATCCTTTTGTTAATTCCCTTAGCAGCTCAGAGAACTATCATTCAGGCATTCATCATATCCAGATTGGAATACAGCAATGTGCTGTACCTGGGAGCACATAAGACCTCGATTCAACACTATTCAAAAGGAGGCTGCCTGGTTGCTTTTTCATTTACAGAGGCGTGTGTCAGACTCGGCTCTGCTTCAGGAACTGCACTGGCTCAAGGTCTCTAAACGCATTGAGTTGAAGGCATTGTGTTATATGTTTAAGGACAAACATGGCCCGGTGCCCTCATACATTAAGGAACTGGTGACTCCTTATTTGCCTACTGGACCTCTGAGATCTTCAAGCCTTTTGCTGTTCTCCATACCCAGGTTCTGTCAAACCTGCATGAAAGGCCGCTCCTTTGATTACCTAGGTCCTAAGCTGTGGAATGTTCTCCCAGTCAATCTTAGGAACTGTAACTCCTTACTTGCAGAACCTGAAGACATGGTTATTCCAACTGTTTGATGGGGACACCATTTCTGTCTCTATCCTGCACCGGGAACCCCCCAGGGGTAGCTGTGCACATAAGAAATCTTTCAAATAAATAAAATGAACTGCCACTTCGGGACCTGCAACGCAAAACTCAATCCTTGGACCATGTCTGGCCCGAAACCAAATTCACTTGACTCTCACACCAATTCTGCAAGACATCATACATTCAAATGATTTCTGCAATCTAACACAACATGCACCCTATTAATTCTCACTCCTCCGCTCGCCACTGATCTCACCGCAACCATCGATCTCCACCATGATTCCGTCGCCGTCCGCTCTCAATCATTGGGCTCTATTTGGGGTTATGGGGTTCTAGGTTCCACTTATTCTAGACTAATCTGGATGCTCCCCTCGCTTCATGTGCGAACCATCCTACACTGCTACCAACTGAAAGGGCTTGGTCCATACGTTCTAGGCTGGTTCTAGAGTCACAACGTGATAGTTCTTTTTCCCAGCATGGAAGCATAGAGAGGAGATAATTTGTTATTAAGCCAATCAACTAAAGCAAAAATCCTTGTGGACACATAGTAACCACAGACAACTATGTAAGGTTGGTTGATTTATTACAGGGTCAAAAATAACTGAACATAAAGACACCTCAAGACAAGGGTATAGAAATACATCTGAATTATCATGAGGCCAAATCTGCATATTATTATTATTATTATTATTATTTATTTTTATAAAGCGCATAGTCACCCGGAGGTATCCCAGCGCTAAAAAGAACCCTAATTCAGCAGAACTGAGGACCGGGAGCTAAGAGCAGAAGAGAGGGAGGGTGAGAAAACAAAACAGGAGGGGGCGCGGAGGCTAGGGAAAAAAAAGTGTTTTTAACAGCTTCCTGAAGCGCAGATATTGTGGTTCAAGACGTAAGTCATGAGGGAGTGAATTCCAAAGACGGGCGGCTTGTACCGAGAAGCGTCTTCCTCCTGATCGGGCTTTCCTGAATCTTGGGGTATTGATAAGGTTTTCTGCATTGGAACGGAGGGATCTAGTAGTTATGTAAGGGGTGACAAAATTACTGAGGACTGGGGGGCCTTGGTTATGCAGAGTTTTGTGGACAAGGCACAAGGCCTTGAATTTGACTCTCTCCCTTATGGGGAGCCAGTGAAGGAGTTTGAGAGCGGGTTTAGCAGATGATCTGGCCGGGGTGTTTGTGATAATCCGGGCAGCAGTGTTCTGAATTCTCTGCAGTTTATTAAGGGTCGCTTCGGGAGCGCCCAGATAAATCACATTACTGTAATCCAGTCTCGATATTATGAGACCTTGGATTAATAATTTTTGGGATTTAGGGGGACGAAGGGGCAGGACTTTCCTCAAAGATTTTAAGAGACCAAAGCAGGTCCCTGCTACCTTCTTTGCTTGGGAAGTAAATGAGAGATCGGAATCGATCCATACACCCAGACTTTTCACCTCTGTTTTTGGGTCGGGGGGAGGACCTAGACAGGCTGGCCAACTGTCCAGGGGGAGTGAGGTTCCTTTGGGGCCAAGTATAAGGACCTCAGTTTTTGTCCCATTTAGCTTTAGGGCTGATCTATTCATCCAACAATGGACCTGCGTAAGGCAGTTGAAGAGATCAGCTTTCTGTTGTTTGGGATGGGACAGAGACACCACTAATTGTGTGTCGTCGGCGTAGCTGACGACGCTCACTCCGAATGGGGTGATAACCTCCTCCAATGTGGACATATAGATATTAAATAATGTAGGGCTCAGGGAGGAGCCCTGAGGCACACCACATTGGAGGGGCATTTCGGAGGAGCGGGCGTTCTTCTCCCAAATCTGGTAGGACCGTTGGGCCAGGAAAGATGAAAGCCAAGATAAGGCTGTACCTTCCACTCCAACTCTTGCCAATCTTTCGATGAGGAGTTGGTGGTCAACGGTGTCGAACGCCGCGCTAAGGTCGAGGAGGATCACTGCCACTGATCCTCCCCCATCCAATAGCGCTCTGGCCTCCTCTACCGCTGCCAGGAGGGCGATGTCCGTGCCCTGCCCTGGTCGGAAACCCGTCTGGGAACTTTTTAATTTGTTATTGGCCTCTAGAAACTGCGAGAGTTTCCTGTTGACTAATTTTTCCGCGATCTTGCTAACTCCTGGGAGTAGGGAAATGGGCCTGTAGTTCACCAGGTTCTCGGGATCGAGAGCAGGTTTCTTCAGTAGGGCTTTTACCACAGCCTTCTTCCAGCTCGAGGGTACAACTCCTTGTTGGAGTGAGGTATTAATCAGATGGGTAAGGGAGGGGATGATAGTGGGGGCTACCTCCTTAAGGATCCGGAGAGGAGCAGGGTCCCTAGGGGAGCCGCTCTTCATGGAGTTGAACGTATTTCTCACCTCGTCTATCGTAACCTGGCCCCACGCGGACAGACAGATGGAAGATGTCATGAGTGGGAAAGCGATTTCTTCCTCCGGGCTCGAGGGGGGAATTGAGTCCAGAATGAGTCGGATTTTATCATGGAAGAAATTAGCCAATTGTTGGCATTTCTCCTGGTCGGCTTTAGGGTCGGAGGGGGGTCCTAGCCCTTGTTCTGGGGGCCTTGAGAGCTCTTTAAGGATGGCATATGCTTCCTTACTGGAGCATCCCGCTTTCTCTATTCTCTCCTGGAAAAACACGCTTTTGGTTTTGCGAATAGCGGTTTTATAGGTTAGAAGAGAAATAGAGTAGATGTTCTTATTGGTTCCTGATTTGTCACGTCTCCAAGAGCGTTCGGTTTTTTTGCACTCTTGACGCAGAGCTTTAAGCTCTGGGGTATACCATAAAGCGGGGGATATTCTTTTAGGTTGTTTAAAGGTGGTAGTTTTCGGGAGCAACGTATCAAGGGACGAAGTGATCCAATCGCTAAATTGTTTGTCAGCCGTATTGGAGTCAGAGGAAAGATCGGGGATGGATTCTGCAAGGGAAGCAGCCCATTTCTCAGGTGACAGTTTGCGCCATTGTCGGTCGGTAACCTGGGTTTTAGGGGTTGGGTGAATAGGTGTGGGGATTTCCCAAGAAAAAGGGACCAAAAAGTGGTCCGTCCATGGTAGGGTCACAGGTAAGTTGGTGGTCATCGTTGCTATATTGGTCAGGATAGGGTCCAATAGGTGGCCCTTCTCATGGGTAGGCTCGTTGTTCACTAGATGAATCTTTAAAGATGTTAAATCGTGTCTAATGTCCGAGGCTGCTCGGTCCGTGGGGTCCAGGAAGTGGAAGTTCAAGTCACCTAGTATAAGGAAGTTGGAGGTAGAGGAAGCTAGTTGTGATACAGATTCGAATACGGAATTGATAAAATTGCCTGGGGCCCCTGGGGGGCGGTAGATCAAAAGCCCTGCTAGGGTAAGAGCTGGGGAGATTTGGATGGAGAATTGGCCGCTCTCGCAATCCTCGATACCAGCGTTGGCCATCCTACAGGTAAATTGGTCCCTGTGAATTATGGCTACCCCGCCTCCTCTCCCCCTGGGTCTATTTAAAGCTTGACAGACATACCCAGTGGGGAGGGCCGCGACAACATCCGGATCGGTGTTGTCTGATAGCCATGTTTCCGTTATGAACAGTAGGTCAAAATCCTGATTCTGAATCAAAAGATTTACTTCGGTAGCATGTTTGGGGAGGGAGCGGCAGTTAAGAAGTCCCAACTTCAGAGCGAGTATGGTAGACTTCAGGGGGGGAGTCGGATTGCATCGTGGACAGATCGAGAATGCATTACCTGCGGTGAGCATGTAGTGGCAGTCAAGGATGTTCTTAGGTCGTAGGGCGCGTAAGGTATCCGCTGTATACATCAGTCGATCCTGAGGGCCACCCGGCAGAGTAACGGGGCCTAGGGCCGTCTGGGTCCGGACGGGCCCAGACGGGCTTGCCTTTGGCGCGCCTTCGGCGCGCTGACGGCGTGCCCGCTGCGCCCGTCCGCTGCGCGTCCGGTGATTACACATCCTTATAGGTAGAAAAGGGGGCGGGTGGGCGTGGCCTCAGGTGGGCGTGGCCTCGCTTCCTCGCCGTGAATGGCGGCGAACAGTGATTTCCTGGCTATCTTCGTTGCTGCGAAGGGGTCGCTGTTTGAGCGTGACTCTAGCCCGCTGCTGGGGTGCTTGCCGGGTGAGTGCGCTTTTAAAATGCAATTTTACGTTGTGACACAAACAGAAGAAAAGTGACAATTTTAAAAAAATGATCGGCGGTCTCCCGGCTTCCGCCTCAGGAGATTTCAAGGGTTCTGGTAGCTTAACGCTGTCAGCAGCGTATTTATACTGTGGAGGTGGGCGTGGCCTCAGGTGAGCGTGGCCTCGCTTCCTCGCCGTGAATGGCGGCGAACAGTGATTTCCTGGCTATCTTCGTTGCAGCGAAGGGGTCGCTGTTTGAGCTTGACTCTAGCCCGCTGCTGGGGTGCTTGCCGGGTGAGTGCGCTTTTAAAATGCAATTTTACGTTGTGACACAAACAGAAGAAAAGTGACAATTTAAAAAAAATGATCGGCGGTCTCCCGGCTTCCGCCTCAGGAGATTTCAAGGGTTCTGGTAGCTTAACGCTGTCAGCAGCGTATTTATACTGTGGAGGTGGGCGTGGCCTCAGGTGGGCGTGGCCTCGCTTCCTCGCCGTGAATGGCGGCGAACAGTGATTTCCTGGCTATCTTCGTTGCAGCGAAGGGGTCGCTGTTTGAGCGTGACTCTAGCCCGCTGCTGGGGTGCTTGCCGGGTGAGTGCGCTTTTAAAATGCAATTTTACGTTGTGACACAAACAGAAGAAAAGTGACAATTTTAAAAAAATGATCGGCGGTCTCCCGGCTTCCGCCTCAGGAGATTTCAAGGGTTCTGGTAGCTTAACGCTGTCAGCAGCGTATTTATACTGTGGAGGTGGGATATCCAATGAAGATGATGTAACATAAGTAATACAATTAGTTCAAGAAGCACAATACAGAGGATCTGAAAGCATGAGTCTAAATGTCCCTGTATCAAGGGTTGATGAGTAAAAAGCATTAATCTATCCCTACACCAACACTAAAGTGACATCCCTATTTAGGCATCTACAGGGTAAAGAATAAAAGGTGTCAGCATTGGAGTATTCCTAAGAAGACTCTCCACAATCAATGGGTCATGCAGCTTAAAGCTACAGAGATAGAGCTTGCACTCAGATATTCTCCCTCCGAAGACAAAAGAAGAAGTGGGTGCTTTCCCTTCTCCCAACATCACATTATTCGTAAGTAACTTTCCCAAGATCCTTTGCGGGTCACACAATCTGCTCTGGGTATGATCCTAAAAGTGTTTTTCCATGTGACAGCTGTGTTCCTTCTTTGCTACATTTTTTCCTTGGTTCCAAGGCTTTCTCCTGTGTGAAGCACAACGACCTTCCCTTGTCGACTCAAGACACACAATTGTAACTTCTTCTCTTCTTTCCTGACTAGTAAAAGAAAGACATTATTCTAGCTAACAAAAAAGCTTCTTCACCTGCAACACAAAATGTGAGAAAGAACAAATTCCAAAGCACACATAAAATTCGACTTGTTAAATCTAAGCAAATGTTTTCAGGGAACTGTATTTCAGGCCTGCGAAATTCAGCCAACAAGAAAACATCATGTGAGCTTTTCGAATTTGCATGGAAAATAAGACACTTTCAATAATTAATGCTGCTAATTACATTCATTTTCTACATTAATTGTCCATGTTACCTTTCAATGGCCTAAACAATTCACGTTTTAGATTATTATATTTCACAATTCTAACATGTCATGTTAATACAACAAAGGATTATATGCAGGTGCACTCTACACGTGTGATTATAGTGCACCCCTACAAATACAATGCGAGTTCCACTACTTCCTCATCATGGCGGTCATCAGATGCATTTAATATAATTCAATGCCTTTTGCCACAGTTACTTGGCACTTGAGACCTTTCAGTTCTCACTCTCTGTTTTCAAGGATTTTCCTTAATTTTGCTCTTTCTCTCTACTTTATTCCTGATTATTTAAAAGTTTTTTGCTGGCTATTTATTTGCCTGAAGTCTTTTGTCCTTATTGTTTCATACGACAATGTAAGCCAGGACAGCTATCTGAGAATTTAAAAGGGGAAAGAATTGTTTTTCTATGGCACTAGAGCATATGATTAATATTTTACTCCTGTATTTATTTAGCTCTGGTAATTCCTGCTTCCTCACCAAATTGCATTAGAACTTTGTGATTGATAGTCACACCAGCACCCACATTTTAGCCTTTCAGCTTGTTGTTCTGGAGAGGCTTATATCAGCACGTCTCTTCTGGTCTTATATTTCCGGAGTAGGGGTTGGTGATGGGGTTCGATGATGCACAATCATCATTTTTGCAATGAAAGGTGCTTAACTGCCACTGCTTTATTAATTTCATGCCTACAAGACACATTTAGCAAGACAACCCTTCTTTGTGACCACCCAGAAATGTGCAGGTCCTTGAACCTCGTGCTAAACTACAGACCATTCTCCAATTGTGGGCCCAACTGGCAGCAGAAAGTGTAAAAAAAAAAAAAAATAAGGGCGTTTGTGGATCACAGGAAGCTTGGCGGGGGATAGACCTAAGGGTAGAGAGGGGGGAGCGGGGAACAGGGAGAGAAAATAGTCCCTCCCATGCTGGTCAAAACAAGACCTGGAAGCAGTGGAAGCATACCTCATCCAATCAGAACACAGAGACCAAAATGCTCCTGGGTGGGACAAAAACAGGAATAGGAAGGAAAGCCACTGAATCGGGAGCAAGGAAGTCAGATTGAGAACAAAGCCAGTCAATCATGAGAAAGGGGCTAAACAAAAAGCCTACTCTTAGGATAAGTAATATATTGGAAACAATAGGTCTTGCCAACAAACAGCTAAAGCCGTTTCTAGCGAAGACCTGAACACGACATTTATCCTGACCAGGAATGCTTCCAATTTTACATAAATAGATGTTCCTGCCTTCGCGCACAACATTTTTAACGGCCTTACACAGAGCAACACAGAGTAAGCTCTTCTTGAGGCAACTTCCCAAAAGCTTGGAAACATTACAACACTTCCTGTGACGACTTTGAAGTGTGATGAACTTCAATGTGTATGAGAAGTACGGTGTGACCCTTCTCGACATAGGTAGCATGCGAGAGGCAGCATGTCAGAGACATCAATCACTAACTGCAGTACAGGGAGATGATGGAGACAGCAAAGCACATACCGAAGGAAGAGGTGAGTGACTCAGGATGGATCGGTGGAAAGTAGCAAGGGATCTTCTGGCCTGGACAGGGTCTGCTGGTGAGGAGGTGTCTACAGCCGCAGATTATATACATCGCTGTGGCGCAACAGTACCACTCTTGCAGTTTATTCTGCGGCTGGCCCTAAAATACTATAGCGTTTATCATCACCAGCAGATCCTTCGAGCAGCTGCACTGGTCCTGCTCTCCCTCAGCACCCTGATATTGGGCATTTATATAAAGAAGTGTGCATGGCTGCTGGCCTGTCCACATGTCTATGTCTTCTGTCTCTCCTGTCACCTCTCATTCGCCATCTTTGGTGAGTGTTAACTCTCCTACCCGAGATGATCGCTTCTTTATCTGCCTATTATTACTGAGCTGTCTTCTGAGTATTAATAGTCTACAATGGAGTCCTTGTACCAGGGCTGGCCTGGCACAGGAATGGCTCGTGCCATGGCTCTCACACCTCTCTCCATACACAGGGGCAGGTAGTGCTGGCACAGAAGTCATGCATGGTCTTTGTGGAATGTGAGAGTCCCTGGTAAATCTCATCTCTGGGCCTCCTCTGAAGCACTCTATGGTGCTTCCTGTCCCTGAACTAATACCATCTGCTTGCAGTTCAGGGAAGCTGTAAGTTGGGCTAGGACACCATGACTGCATGCACCACATTATACGCTGAAGAAGAAGGAGGCCTTAGAAAGAAAGGGATAGCCAATCAGTGGGACGAAATAGAAGCTACATTTCAAACACTTTGTAATAACGAAGCCCAGATCCCGAGATGTAGTCTCATGTAGATTCATTATGTTGTATCTACATGTTGTGAAGATCATGTAGAGCAGCCCCACCAGAAGCAGCCTCCCTGTTGCTCAGCCCATCTTCAACTTTCAACACTCACAGCAGCCACCCAAGCATTCCAAACATGTCCATCACATCAACATTCCCCTCAATGGCTGAGCAGCTAGGAAGCAGGTAGCATAGGAACAGTATTAACACAACAGCAATATACCACACACTTCTGTGTGAAAATTGTGATATGACACCCTCACATAATAAGGTTCTCCAAAGCCAAGGCCACTGGAATTATATGATTTTGCTGGCACAGCATTTTCCACATAATTATGGTTTAGCCGCATTTGCCAAATAATGTATCATCTGCTGCATAATCTGCAGGTTTGTAACCCCCAAAAATTGATTCAATCTCAAATAAATCAAAAGTTACTAAAAACTCGCTGACACAGGATGCTGCGCAGTAGAAAGCCCTTCACAAAGGCTGACTGGTTACAATCCTGTTGCTTGTTGCTGTTACTAATGAGGTGAAACCTTTGCCCAGATAGTGTTAGCATGTGTAACAAGCATTTGCAATGCAAATAAGTCTCACATTTTTTAAAGTTAGAGCTGTTGGCGTTGAAAATTACAATGTTATTTACTTTTGTTTTTTTATTTGCAGATGAGTTAAAAAATTTGCATAGCGGCATTGCCACTGGTATAAAAAATCAAAACTAAAAAACATTGTGGTTTTTAATGCCAACAGCTATAGCTTTAACAAATGCGAGACCTATTACAAACTGGCAGCAGAAAGCCAAGGCAGGGAAAGGGGCGGAGAGCTCTCCTTGGTGCTGTCTCGCTGGGGTTTTTCTGAATGACATCTTGCTCCGAAGCCTCAACCGTTTTTCAGAGGCTGCTGGGAAAGTCATTCGGACAGCACAGATCAATGTTCGGGCCATAAATTATTTTCATAGCGTTTTTTCCGGGAAACAACCTTCACAACGCAGTCATCATATGACACTACATTTAAAACGCAGTCATTACAGCACAACATCCTTTACAATGCATGTCACTACAACGCAACCATTACATTGCATGTCACTACAACGCATGACACTACAACGCATGACACTACAATGCAGGCATCACATCGCATATCATTACAACGCATACCATTACAACGCAAAGTACCACTAAACTATCCAACACTTACCCTACTGTTGCACCCCCCCTGGAGTTATAATAGTAATTTTTACCCCCTACACTATCCAACACTTACCTTACATGCAATGTAATGGTTTGCGTTGTAAAGGTATAATGTGATGTAATGGAATGCGTTGTAAATGTAGTTCAAATGTTTTTGTTGTAATGGCATGCGATGTAAATGTATGCATTGTAAGGGATGCTGCGGTGTAAAAACTGCGTTGTAAAGGCATGCATTGTAAATGTATGCGTTGTAACGTCATACATCCGCAAGTGGTAACAGCAAATATCCCGCAAAATCCTTAGTACCAGTCTGCTTTTCTTCACACACACGGAGGGTGTTTACTTGATTCACCTGCTGAGCGCTCTATCAATGTCGGAGGCTTCCGGGTTTCTATCTTTCGATATAATTTTCGTAGGCTGGGTTGGAATTATGAATGCATACAAAACATACATGCATAAAGGGCTGCTGTGAAAAGACACTTATTAATGTTTCAAGGTGTATTGGGGAGAAAGGGGGGAAAATGACGTCCGCAAATTCCTATTTCACAACTCCCGCATACCCGCACGGCCGCCATAAAACCAAACAAATTGTAAACAAAAGTCATGCTGTGACCTGTGAGCTGCAAATAAAACAAGCGCAAAAGAAACAGGTCAATGGGGCTGACATCCATGTAAAACAAAAGTAGTAGTGGTCGTCATATTTAAACAATGAAATTTGGCAGGACAGCAGAACACAAAAGAAGGGCGACACATATACTCGGTGCTTTAAATGGGAAAAAATAAGCGCAGACTTTCATTAAAATGAACTAGAGGTGTAGTGAGGGAGCGGGACTAAGGACAAGACATGATGATACTTAACGACTTCTATATTAGTTGCAGCACATACCAAAACACATGAGCAATGTGTTTATATAAACAAAGCAGGTTAACTCATTACACAAAATGAAAGAGAAATGCGATATGTTAACATTTCTTTTTTTGCCATAGTTGCACCTTCTTAATGCCATACTGTCAATTGCTGTTTTTTGACACAATACTATATATGTTTGAGCACGCGCGTAGGAAAAAACTGAAAATACCCCCACTTCGAACCAAAGCGCTTATGGCATGAAGCAAATCATCATGACCCTCCCCAGAAGATATCTCTTGTCACTACCATCGATCTATCCATTCATCCTATCATCCTACCATTTACATGCTGATGTCCCCCATTTAACCTTTACATTGTCGTCCATTCAATCTTTCATCCATCATTCCGTTTTTCACCATTCCGTCTGTCCACCCTTCATATCCAAACCTATCCATCCATCTCCAAACCTATCCATTTATCCATTTACTCATCCATCTCTTTATCCACCCTTTCGCTCATCCATCAATCCTTTCGCTCATCTATCCATCAACCCTTACACTCCTTTATTTCATCAAACCTTTCACTCGATCCCTCCTTTCACTCATCTATCATCCACCCTTTCATCCATCCTCCTCCCTTCATTCATGCATCCATCCAACCTTTCACTTATCCACCCATCATCTGCTCTTTTATCCAATGATCACCCTCTTTT
This sequence comes from Lissotriton helveticus, assembly GCF_964261635.1. Taxonomy (NCBI): domain Eukaryota; kingdom Metazoa; phylum Chordata; class Amphibia; order Caudata; family Salamandridae; genus Lissotriton; species Lissotriton helveticus. Next base: position 21,968,900 of record NC_136064.1, read on the forward strand.
ACCCATCCATCCATGCGTTCACTCATCCAGCCAGCCAGCCATCCATCCATCCATCTATACATCCACTCTTGCTCACTCATCCATCCACTCACTCACTCACCCACCAACCAACCCTCCCTACTACGTTATTTATGAATCTTTGTCGCTGAGCAGACATGTACACACAAAGTGCTACCCATTTTCTTTAAAATACATCCTGAGAGTGCTTTGTTTCTCTCTCTCTCACTTTTTTCTTACAAAAAGCAGGCATACAAATGCAGGCAAACACATAAACATAAGCAGACACATAAAAGAAAGGTATTATAAAAGCCATGTTATACTCTTCACATACCATGGCTTTTTTAATTGCCACCATGGCCAGGCTAGCCATAGCCTGATTGCCACTGCCACAGGACTGCTATTATTCCTGTGTTTGCACAAATGCACAGAATAGTGTGAATGTGATTGACAGCACAGGGCCTGAACGGACCCCCCTGCTCTGTCAAACACAGCGTGATGGTGAGCACCCGGACATTATTCAAATATGCCCTGCTGAATAGCTCAGCTGGGGCTCAAATCGGGGCTACACAAGCAGGGCCTTGGCTGCCAGAGACACGTTCCACTCCTGCTCAACAGCACTCACAACCAATGAGCCTACATTTTCATGAGTACCAGTACTCTACTCGGCAGTAGAGAAGTGCCAGTACTCAGAGTGATAAATCTAAGAAGTACCGATACTCAGTACCGGTAAGTACCAGCCCATTTAAAGCACTGCATATACTACTTACCCACACAAAGAAGAACTATATGGAGCCATCAATATACGAGCCGTGTAAAACAGAAGCAAGTAGCAGCCGCCATATTTAACCCCGTGCCTGCTGATGACGAGCCCAGCTCGTCCTGAGGCACAGCGGAGTTGTGCTCTTGACGAGCTGGGCTCCTCATAACGGCCGAACCACTCCCCCGCGTGGTGAATTCCACACCTGTGCGGACGTTCTATAGGAGTGGACGGAGTCATGGCGAGCTGGGCTTGTCTTGAGCACTGCCGCGTCGCGCGCGGCCCCTCCTCCTCCCCGCACAGGAGGGGAATTACCCCCGCGGTTAAGGGGTTAAAGAATAAAGAGGTGTGCAGCAGTACAGCAATTATGAAAACAGTTATCCCCAGAACACAATAAGAAATAGAGTCGGAAAGACACTGTAGCTGAGTGGTGCTGTTCTGCAGAAACGGAAGTGAGGTATCGAACCATGAACCAATGAGGCAACAAAACAAAGCGATACCGCTTTGAGCCAATGGGAAGATAGCAGGCGGGAGCAAAGTCCTGTATTGAATACACCAAGTCTTCCAGACTAATTTCATTGCGTGCACTGCATCACATGTGGTGATGCAGTGCGCGCAACGAAATTCGTTTTATTTATTTAAATGTTTACTTACCTGTAAAACTCCGTAATCCATACATTATTACCCCCCACCCTGCCCCTCCCCCTGCCCACGTCACCGCCCTACAGAAACACCTACTGCCGACCGCTACTGTGTGCAATTCTATTTCTCCAAACCAGCTGTGTTGCACAGCCGAGAGGAGAAAAGGCACAGGCTCTCTGTGCCTGAGCAAGAGTCAAATCAGACCACTCAGGCCAATCCCGAAGCTTCTCTTATGCTTGATAATAGCATGAGAGCAGCGTCCGGATTGGGTGGAGAATCTTTGAGCCTGTGCTGTGTGGTCAATGGACTGCCAGGAGCAGAGGAGCACAGAGACGGCCAGCAGCATCAGTCGTTATATTAATTAATATTCCCTCTGCGATGGCTCACCAGTTTTTATTGGTGGCGGCAGCTACTGCATTTGAGTTTAAAGAATACAAAGAAGTAAAATAAGACCAGCCACTAGTCTACCAGAGTAGAGGTGTCAAGCAGTACAGCTAATTAGTACAGAAGCCAGAAGCATCACTGACGCCCATTATGCTCTACTTATGTGAGAGCTGTTTTTCTTTTTCTCCCTTAACACCATTAGAAACAAGGCTTATACTAACATAAATCTACGTTTACACTGTCCTCTGTCTTGAATCACTGTTGTAGTATGTCACATGATGACTAGTATTACTGTTGCTTGCTCTAAATAAAGAAGTGTTAGTTTAATTTAACATTAAAGAACATTCCCAGAGACTTTTCCCAGCACTGTGTTTAACCAGGGATGTTCAAGATGTCCCAAGTTATTGGTATGCAATGTTTCAACAAGCATATTTGAATAAAGCTGTGAGAACAACTAAATCCCATGTACCACTACTATGAAAGAATTCCCATATCTATTCTGGATCTGTAGTAAAATTGTAGTACGGCTTATAGGTCCATTGTCGACATTTGCTAAGTTAGCATGAGCTTCCCTGCCATGAGGCTGCTTTTGCGCACGACACTGAATACATATATTTCACAAGACCCTGATTGTGCCACTTTCACATGAGAACTGTCTACCTTGCACGTTCTCAGTTGTGCTCTGAGGTTTAGCCTGCACACGCTGTTCAAGGTTAAAAAAAACAATGCCCCTTGTTATTCCGTTCTGGTCAGTTCCTCGCACCTAGACATAACATGCTACACACAGCTGCACTATTGGAAATCGTGGGCTTTAATATTGCAAGCACAACAAGTATTGAGGCACTTGGAGACACACCTTTATGAAAAGAAGAGCTGTGCTTGTCCTGAGATGTGAACATTGCATCAATGCCTTGAGGTATGGGGTTCTGCTGACAAAGACCAGAGGTCTTATTTTTTATAAAAAACTATCTCTTACCACAGGGAGGGTGGTTAGGTTGTTCAGTCCTTTTCCACTGATTTTTAGAAAATGATATCCCCGTTTGAATTCTATGGTATTGTAACAATGCTGACTATATTGTGTTTATGCATATTGCTGCTAGTATTGGCTCGTGTACTGCACCATGGAGCGCGTTAGTTAAAATAAACATTTTAAACTATACCACGTCTCAGATTACTCGCATTGTGGACAATTACGAGTGAGTAAGTGAAAGAGTGTCTAGCTCCCGCGATTCCCAAGATAGAGTGACGTGTTCTGGGTTGTCTAATCATTGGTAGCTTTGCTGTAGACGGAGAACGAATGAGACACTATAGCTAGTCGGTTTGGGATTTTGGTTACTAATGTGGTAGGTTGGTACACCCCTATTCACTGAGGTCCTGTTTTCCTGTGCATAGTTCTGTATATGTGCAGAATCCCTGCAACAAAATTTTTACCCTTGCTTGTTCCTTATTGGGACAAATCCTGAGAATAGAATGTCTTTGTCAAAGTCCTACAAAAAGATGTGCATTTGTCTGTAAACCAGAATCCCTATTCCCTACCCTTAGAAGATGAATCTATGCCAGATTTAATACTTTACTGAGTTCTTGGTACGTATGAACTGTACAATTGGCTGCTAAACTTACTGATGGCATTTTTCAAGTACCTTACCTGTTAATACTTCATATAACACTTCAGACTAGAACCGGCGTCTGTCATTCTTATTAGAATGGCCCAGCATTGATTATTGAATTTGATTACAAATGCATTATTGCATGTCCAATCGGGTAGCACCAAAGCCAGTATCGGGACCAAAGCACTCCCAGTCCTAGCACTTGGGGTGCTTTTGGCATGATCATTTAAGACAGGATTGCATGCCGACAGATCTGGTAGCAGGGGTGATGGTTCCAATTGGAGCCAACCAGTAATTGACAAAGCAATTGTCTATGGCACCGACCATTTGACCTTCATGGTCCAGATGGATCTCCCTGAGATTTAAATTGACTCATCCCCAACCCGATCCTGGTTCCCGGAGATGAGGTGCCTGAAGAAGAGCGATGCGAAATGCCACCAGAGATTGCTTGCATGTGAAAAATGATGAAGTTGTGGATCAGTGCATGTCGTGAGTAGTAGTAATCGATTGTGGTGAATCGCAGTGGATGAATTTGAGAGTAATAATTGTGTGACTTTGATCTTGGGATCCTTGGGAGCAATAGTTATTGTATTCCTTGTAATACTCTTTCATTTTTGAGTTACATGTGTGAGATGGTATACGTATGGTAAAGAGTTAAAGAGAGGTACCTCAAGTTAGAGTTTTAAACTATTGAACTTGCCTGCTAAGGTGAGGTGTGCTGGGAGGCGCTATCATTTACACCAATACAGGGACGTAATCCTTTGTGAATGGTTGTACTAATTTAACTTGGTGATGGTTCACTCCGTGGTGCACAGGAGTTAACGCACTAGGTACAGTGAGATTCACAGGTTGAGAGCCACACTTTTGGATGAAAGTAGGTAGTATTCTTCCTATTGTAGAGATAGCTGCCTGGTCAGAGCAATCAAATAGTGAAAATTTCATGAAATGTGGTTCAGAAAAAGTCTGACAGTAATCAGGCGTTCGTTGCATCATCAAGGTACCATGCAGGGATTGACTAGCGGATGCTGTAGCCATGCTGTGATAGGGTGACTGTTGGCACAGACACACTGGTCTTGATGGACAGCTTATGAATCCATTAGCACAAAGAACGTGAGTGATTGGAATGGAGAGCGACTGAGAGCTGTCCAGAATGGGAACTCACTTGTAAAAGAAAGTGAAAACCGTAAATAAGGAGGAAATGTTTTCTTCTGAAGGTACCCCAGCTAGGGAAAGTAGCAGCCACAAAGTATGTCTGGTACACAAACGGGAAAAAGGGCAATTTGCAGTTGTCCGTTGAAGAATGCTCTCTTTAGTGCAAGAACCTCACTCTCCCGAAGGTGTCATGCTTAATCATTGGGTTCCCTCCTCACACCTGCATTAAATTGTGCCTGGTGTGGGCTACGACTCTTCAATGGAGAGGAGCTGAGGTGTTTTTAGTTAGATGAGTGGTATGTTTGAGTGAGGGGCAGAGTGCTATCACATGTATACAAAAAGGATGGTGAGTATAGAACTATCTCCTGATGGTCTGAATATCAATTTTAGGATTAAAAAAGCAAGAAGTGACAAGAGTTTGGAAAAAATACTCCCTATGCAAGGTCAACATGTTTCAGCCCAGGATTGACCTTACATTGGGTTCAGGGGCATTTGTCAGGTACAAAATGGTACAATCACTTCAAAGTTGTACCTTAATGTAAAGGTTCAGGTCACTCTCAAGCCTCAAGATGCCGCCTAGACCGCAAAGCTGTATGTCATCTGCAGGTCAGTGAATGGCATGCCTTGAGGCTCGAGAGTGAGCAGAACACTTACGTTATGGTACAACGGTGGACCCATGACTAAGGCATTTTGGGCCACCTTCTGTATCACCTGGCTTACTATTGTGTGTCTGGGATCAGGTTTTAGAAGTGTTATTGCAGAGTGACTGTACCATTTTTGTCCTGACGAATGCCCTTGAATCCTGTGTACGGTCACTCCTGGGCAGAAACATGTTGAACTATGACTAGGGAGTATTTTCTTCCAAACCCAGACCGAATAATGACCGAGCCTCGCCCAATACCTAGACCCCTCTATGGCAGCCTCAAAGGTCCCAAGGTCTGGCATGGGGTTTATTCCTTCTACAAAATGCAGATGCAGGGGGTTTCCCCATTCCCAACTGTGCCATAGGGTACTCTAAACCCTGATGATGTCTCAAAATAGCCCGGTCCCCATGATGTTTGAGACTTCAACAGATTACAATCAAGACCAATGATGGGGCCTGAGGGGGCCTGAGGGGGGAGGAGGAGTGCATACTTGCGCAAGCCTGGAAATGGACAAGAGTGGAATGCATGTGGACAGAGAGATTAATGGGCATCCTGTATCTTTCCAAAAAGACACAGGAGCCACTTGTTCAGTGGTTAGAACCGTTGATGTCATTAACCTATCCTTCTTGGGAAAATAAGTTTATGTTGTAGGTATTGCCAACCAACAGCATGCCAATCAAATTACTACCCCAGTTCCACTATAATTAGTGAATATCAAAGAACAACATCAGACTGTGATCTGTGATGCTGTTCATGTGAACTTGTTAGGAAGAGACCTCATTTGTAAACTCATCTGTGACATCTGCTGCACACAGGACGGAGTTGTAACTGAAACTCAAGCAATCAAAGCCGAGTTCAAGTTACAGTCGCCGGAGCCTGTTGTCAGGTTATACCTGGTTATTACTAAAAGAGGACCTACCAATAGATTTGAGAGAGACGGTTGTAGAGGAAGTCTGGGATTTCACAAGGAGGGAAATTGGATTAATCAAAAGTTCCTAGAATATTGTTTTTCCACAGACCCGCCCATCTAAAATGACTACAGAAGCCATCACAAAAGATAGAAAAGGGAGTGAGGTGAGAGTCTTATGAACGCAGAGAGTAGTGCATGGTTGGCTACTGCCGACAATGGTTACAAAACTTTTCTTATGTGGCAGAGCCTCCACTGAGGTTGATGCACACTGATGCCAATGACCCTGTACCAAAGGATGACAAAAGCATAGAAGTCTTACAGGAGCTTAAAAATTTCCTCTGTAGTGCTCCCGCTTATGGAATACCACACTATACAAAAGGATTTGTACTCTTTTGTTACGAAAGGGATGGGTGTGCACTGTCTAAACTAACACAAGCCCATGGAGAGGCTAAGCGCCCCATTAGATACTTCTCAGCTACTCCTGATCCCGTAGCAGCAGTGTTGCCTGATTGTTTCCAACCGGCTGTAGGGGTGAGCCTTGGCTTTCAGCAACCCGAGGAGATAGTGATGGATTATCCACTAATTGTAATGGTCCTTCACTTCATTGAGATTTTTATAACCTGTACCTGAACACATTTGTCAAACAGCCGCTTAACCCACTATGAGAGAATCATTTTGGCAGCAGAAAATGTTTACTTCCGGATATGTAACTAACTAAACCTTGCTTCTCTGTTGCTGACTCCCCTCCGGAGTGGGATGATGAAGGTGAATTTGACCATGAATGTGTTAGCACAAAATTGAGACGCGACATACCGGATGTACTTCTTCCCAAATCTGACCACACTCTCTTTGTTGATGGATCCTGTTTTAAAGACCAACGTGGTATTCTAAGAGCTACCTATGCTGTGTGTACCCTAAGCAAAGTCATGGAGAAGTCCTACTTGTGCCATGTAACATCCTCACAAGTGCTTGAAATGGTTGCCCTTACCAGAGCCCGCTGCACTTCAGAAAATGAACAAGTCACCATTTACATTGACAGCCAATATGGGTTCAGATTTGTGCGTGACATCGGGAAGTTGTGGTCACAGTGAGGTTTCATGAGCTCTGCTGGTTCTCTCATTAGGGATGGATTGTATGTCTCAAATCTGTTGGATGCTTTTACAACTACCAAGGGAAATGAAGTGTGCTGCACAAAACAGTGGCAGCGATGTTGTCACCAGGGGCAACCACTATGCAGTTGAAATTGCCCAATATTGAGCTTTTGAGTCAAACACCTTCTAACTTGGATGAACATTTACGATGCAGAGGGAGAGGCTATTTCCAATATGCTACTGAATACTGCACATACAATCAATGAGCAAGAGAAGTGCAAAATACTGCCCCAGAGCTAGAGAAGGTATCATGGAAAATTACGAGGTGTGTGAAGGATGCCATTGACATTTGGGTGCCCAATGATGGAAAGCCAGTTCTCCATCTCCATGATTCCCTCTTACTCGCAATGGTGTGGCACATGCACCGCCCTACAGATGTGGGAAGAGACGGAATGGTGTCCACATTCAGGCTTTATTGGTTCAATCACACAGAAGGTGATGGGAGGCGGCTTGCAATAAGTCCAACCACTGGTAATAACTCTGGGTAGCAGTGAAAACCCATTGCTCTTTTGCTCACCATGGCACCTCAATTTGGACAATGCCATATGCAAATTAGTCTTGATCCAGCTCCGCATGGGAACATTCCAGCCCTAACTTCCAATCCAGGTGCTCCCTGAACCGGAACACAAGCATCCTGAAACCAGTTTTGCCCTAGTTATGGGCTCATCAGCCGGGTATAGCTTGGTTCCAGTGACACAATGAGCACAGGACCCATGTCTGGGCAAGCCTGTGCCACTTAGGGCAGTACATAAACCACACATAAGGTGATAGGAGGCTGCTTGCAATAAGTCTAGTAACTGGCAATAGCTCGGCGTAGCATGCCAACCCATCGTTCTTTTGCTTTTGCAAGCATTCCTCCTGTCACCTTTTGTATGTTTCCTGAATCACCTTATTAGAATGTCTCTGTATTCAATATTGAACTTGATCATATTGACCGGTTCAATCAGGGAGCACCAAAGTGCTTGTTGGGACTACAACGTCCTGGTCCTAGCCATTGGCATGCTTTTGCCATGATTAAGACAGGTATGCACGTTGACAAATATGGATACTGGAGTATTTACGGTGCTCTGTAATCATTTTATGAACTAGATTGAAGAAATTGTACCTGTTAATAGAATGACTGAAAAAGATCTGCTGTTCATAACTGTTTTGTGCAGGCTCATGATTTTGACATATATGGACACTTATTACAGCTCACTAGAAAATAATCATGCATTGCTATTTTCCAGTTAATATTACTGTTTAATTAGTACTTTTTTTCTTTAGATTCCAGTGCCAGCGAGGGTTTGCCTCTCTACTACATCATCCTGACTATTGTCCTCAGGCTTGCATTCGTTTTTATTCTGATTGTTGCTGTAGTGATCCAAAGATACAGAAAGAAAACATCCAGTGAGTAGGCTAGACTGCTTTTTACATTTTTGCATATTTGTACTCATTCTTTTAAGTTCAGAAATAATAGCCCCCTTCGTGAATTTGTAGGCAAGCTATTAAAAGGTAGGTTTTGTCAGGGTAATTAAATGTTTGTATCTGGACTTGCTCGATTGAGTAACTACTTGCAAGGGATATACTTAACATTGGAAAAACACAACATTAATATTGCTTTATGATTGTTATTATTATGTATATTAACTGGTATCTCGAAATAATTGTTCTCATAAGGAGCAGCAAATAAAGGCACAGAAAATTATATATTGGTTTGTTGCATGAGCTTTTTGGGACTGGCTAAAGACAGCTTCAACAGTTTCCAGAGCTTTTTCCATGACATAAAAATAATACACGAGAGGGGCTTTAGATCAGCTCCTGTTAGCTATAGGTTACTTTGTGCCAGCCCCTGTTATCGACAGGCCACTTAAAATGTCATTTGTATTAAGGATAAGCTCGGAGGAGTGATTCCTTTTCACTCATCTACAGTATTGTCATTGACTGTGACTTGTAACCTTTGGCCTGTGATGGTGTTTTTTATTTTCCTTTACGTTTTCGGTTTTTATTTTCAGTATGAATGCAGTAATTTGGTTGCCAGCAGTTAATCGGTGCATTTCAGTTAGTTGTTGGGGGAAGTGAAGTTTTTGTATGTTGAACGTGAGATGTGTGCTGCAGCTTGGTGTTGGGAACATTTGGAGAACGGGTTGGACAGCGTTCTATGTGTGTACATATATTTTATTATTAAAAATTGTTTTTGTTTGGAAAGATGTGCCTTGGCTGAATGTACGTCCCTGCACCGGCATGAGGCCATGAGAACATGCCAGGAAGTGCACATTATGGGGCACAATACGATGGAGGATTTTCCGCATCCTCCGGGCCGGCGGAAGCCACCGCCGGCCCGGAGGATGCGGAAAATCCTCTGCGGACCCACCAAAGACCCACCGCCACATTAGGATGGCTGGTGGGTCCTGGTTTCTGTCCGCAGCTTTTCCGCCGCGGTTGGCTTACAACCGCGGCGGAAAAGGCCTAATATGGTGGAGGTGTCTCTCAGACACCGCCAGACATATTAGGATGGCTGTGCAAACATGCTTTTCCGCGGCAGATTCTCCGTCGAGGAAAAGCATGTGGATCTTCACCTCGGGGGCCCGTAGCGGGCCCCCTGGGTGAAGGGGAGGGGGTGGAGGGGCACATAGGGGGGTACCTATGGTGCCTGCCGATTTGTGCATGCAAATGCACTGCTTTCATTTTTTACATTGCGGCGGGTGCTGCTTCAAGCAGCACCTGCCGCAATGTAAAAAATACAGGATGTGACCGCCAGGGTGGCGGTCACATCCTAATTGCCGTGGAGGGACCGCCGCTGCCCATGCGGACGGTCCCTCTTACGCAGGGGTCCGTCCGCCATCATAATAGGGCCCTAATGTGTATTTGTGCTGTTAATCACAATGATGACGTGTTCAACATCGCTTGTACAACATGTAGGTCATGTGTGCACTGGAAGTATTACCGTTAAAAAAGAGTACGTTGATTAAGCCTATCCGTTCATTGTGTATGTCCAATGCCACTGTAAGACACCGCTCATGTATTCATTGAATGTGTATCTCATTATCTGTCATTAAAGGCAATATAAAACACAGGGGTTAACATGATGTTTTTAGGACTGTATGTAAAAGTAGTGTGTAGAAAAATATTGAGCTACAAAAATATTGCAGCCGAAATATCACCTACAAAAATATTGTAAAGGCAAGTATATACAGGGAAGTGTAGATTTCCTGTTTTTCACCATCCATATAATAAATGATTGTCCAACCTAGTGCATGACTTTCAGGAAGAAAGGTACTTTTAATGAACACTAGAACTTAATAACTCAAATAAAGATTTGTACACAATGCAATTTAGTATACTGGATAGTTAAAGCAGGTTAGCGCCTCCTCCCCCTACTGAGCATGGTTCCCCCTCCCCCTTTATTGTCCAGACGCAAATTACCCTATGCGCCAATATAACAGCACATCACTTAACCGATTCTCTCTTGGTTCTGACCCACGAGTCTCTCACAGCCCGTAAGGAGATGATGCTTCTTCACAGCTGCCCAGCCCCTCTGGGGCTCACTCGCTCACCCATTTCTTGGCCCAGTACAAGCCTACTAGACTTTCTAGGTCTTCTCTGCAGTTGCGTTGGGCGATGCGGCGGCAGTGTGGGACAACTGCATAGGGGAGAGGTGGAACATCCTCATGGCTGGTCTGGCAGGTGTTCATTGCAGCTCTATTCAGGTCTCATCAGTAGAGACTAGCGCAGCCAGACTCGAGCAGAGGTGGAAGCCTTGTGCAGGCCTCATGGGTTTGATGTTGGGCCACGGCTTCAGGCACTTCGCTTCTTTATTGCACTGCAACTCTGGGTTATGCCACACAGGCAGATCCACCAGCTGGGGACATGCTTTGGATTCACAATTCTGGAACTTCAGCTCAGTACACACCACAATCTTCACTGAATAGGTACAGCAACTCAGTTCTCACTGCAATTTTCAGGATAAATAATCTGCTCCTGCAGCAACGGGTGGACTTGAATTCTATCCACTCCCCATTGAGAAGCTGGCGGTGAGGCAGACACCCGTTCAGGAAGCACATCAGTCTTCTGAGTACTCTACAGAGCCCTCATTTGCTTGGTTATAGAGGACTTGGGACTGCATAAAAGTGGGACCCACTGATCTGCTTGTTGTTCCAGTCATTGAAGATAGGAGATGTGAATTTACTGCTTGCAGTTTCCGAATTCGCTTAAGAGTCCTCTTCAAGCTACTCTCTAGATACAGCTTGTGTATGCTCCTCAGAGCAGAGTAGTCTCCAAACTGGAGCACCAAGAGACACAGAGGGATGTGCTTTGAGATGTGGCTGTCATAACCCATACTGTAGAGTGATCAGTGAAAAGACAAAGGCTGGCCTCACCTAGTAGGTCCCTTTCACCTTGAACAACAGACTGCAGACCCACCATTTACCCCCACCATGTACCACATGGCAGCACTACAATTGGGCTAATCAGCAAGTTCTCTCAGCAAAAAGCCTAATAGAATTTCAAAAGGAGTATTGTCTCCACGTTTCCTACTTCACTGTCTAGGTAAACTTGTCTCAATCTTGAGCACAAGGCCAGGTCTAAGGTATTCAAAATGGATCCCACAAGTCTCCAAGACTTTGGGTTACTGAGAAATGCCATGCATGTACACATAGAAACATGCACAACATACACTAGGGATGTTAGCACTAGGATCCAGAAAAATGCAGAGAAACAGCATTTACAAGAGTGGGACAGTAGCCTCCACTCCAGCAATACAGATAAAAGAGGTCTGGCCCCAGATGTGGATTAGCAAAATATGGTACACTGCCACCACCACTCCATGTGGTATACCCATGACAGGAACAGCAGTCCACTGTCAGTACAATGAGGGCTTTCTTGATGGACCTCTCAAGGTGACAAGACAGGTCAAGGACCCCACTGATGTCAGTGGACAGGCCTAGGCATCTGCACACATACTAGATGAGTGTGAGGCAAGGGCTAACACCTGGATACCAGATACATACAATTGTGCACTCTGGGCATGGGAACATGTCTGCACACCATGATGGGACATTCTGGACCCAACATCTATACCTATATATGTTCACAATATTCTGATAGTCGATATATATTTGGACGACAATATTTTTGGAGAACGATATTAAAAATATAATAGACTGGTATAAACCATTTGTATTTTCAAGGCTCTTTCAATACATATTTGTGAGTTTGTACTTGAATGTGTGCATATATCTGTTTATGAATACACATTTTTTTATCTCCCTTAGGTGATTTTCCTATTTTATGCTTTTATCATGTAGCAATTTGGGCCTGCTGTGTTGGATGCATCTCATTATTTGCTTCACTGCCGTCATCTGAAAGTATTATTGGTGTTTTTAATTAGGATATTGTTTTTCGCTCTGTAATGTGACTATAAAATATAGTTTGCATATCACAGTTAATACATTTTAAGGCTGTCATGGTGAAGGCTCATGTCCACATCATTCAAGTGCTACTCACTAGATTAATGGGACCCTTTCACTTCTACGCATTTGTCGATTCCAGAGCCTCAGGCAGTTATGAAAATAGTAACTTTCAGCAGAAGATGAATCTACAAACCAAAAAAAAAAACTGGAAGACATTAAAGGCATTGATGGGACATCTCTTACCACAGGAAATGTCAAGACGGAGGCTTTTACCATTGTCATCGTTAGAGCAATGACATTGGTTAAAAGGTGCATCTGCCATTCTGCACAATATAAAGTAAATATTGACGAAAGAGAGCAATCTGTATTCGCTATGGCTGGTCCCCCTTGTTTTAATAAAGGGCATTACAGAACCAACTGTAAACCTCAAAAGAGGCAACGATTTAGATTAGGAAGACATTGTGCATCGTTGAGTATATGTTGCTGTCAGCACTATAGTATAGTGCTTTGTATCATGGCAAGATATTTGTAATCATGTTGTTCAAGTTTGTGAGCTCAGAAGATTTTAATAACCTGGCTAGACGTGAATGTCTGACAAGAATGTTATGTTATGTGTAAAAAGAGTATTATTGAACGTTTCTGAATGTGATTGAGTTTTATTTCCGGAAAGACCATGGGTCCATCTCTAATAAATCAGAGTCCATGCAATTCACTTTTCAATGTTTATTTGCCTCCAATATCATTATGTCACTTCTTCTATGTTGAAAAAGAAATCTACCCAAGCGTGCTCCTTATCAGGAAATATTTCCAAAATATGGAACTCCCTCCCCGAAGCTCTCCGCTGCAACCCCTCCTTTTCTTGCTTCAAACGTGAACTCCAATCTCTACTTCTAACCAACTACTTCAACTCTATCACAAGTTGATCCACGTTTCCCATAGACTCAACCACGCTTTATTGACTCTTCCGTTACGGTCACCTGACCCATTCAGTCACTATTTCTACACTAACGTCATTGCCTAATGTTGCTTTGTTTTATACTGTTTGATGGTTTTCACTATATTATTGTTATATTGTGTATATTTAGTTGAATGTGTTTGACCTACCCGTATCCTTGCTTGTAACTCTAATTACCTATGTCCCACAACTTGTAAAGCGCTCCGATACCTGTGGGTCTAGCTAGCACTATATAAGACTCAAAAATAAATAAATAAATATGTATCAGTTTGCTTTCCTTTCTTCCTTGAGTGTTTTTTAGGTCAAGCCATGGCAGCGCGCATGCGCTGTCTTCAAGACCTGCTGTAATCATTATACAGCAGTGTAATCCCTCCTGCTGCTTACCATTGGTTCACTCTTCTGTCGGTCTTCTTTGGTGGCTCTTCATTGGTTGGCAATCCCGAGACATCACTTCAGTTTTTCACTCCGGCGCACCGGCCAACTACAGTTTCCTTACTCTGTACCTTTTATTTGATCCATTGGGAACGATTTCAATAAAGCATAAGTGTTGAAGCTTGAAACTTTAAAAATGCAGGCTATCTTTCTCTTCCTCAATCTCCGCTGCCTGACAGCAGCTCTGCTGGGGTGCTGCCTTATCCAACGCCCCCATCCCTGCCTTTCCAAACTCACCACCTAGCATTTATTTTTTATTTTTGCCACCACACCATACCGTGCTTTCAGTTTGATAACGGGGGCATGAGTTTTACTTTTATGCACACTGCACTTCTGCCTTGTTACTAAGCTCTTTGTGTGCGGTGAACATCAGGCCTGCTACAGAGCAAAAGGGAGGAAGGTGGCATGTCCGACTGTGCCCCGCATTGCAGTAGAGGTTAGGATCGTCTGCCCTCCTGCTGCCTGCAATGCTCGGGTTGCATTGTAAAAAGACTCTGCTGCCAGCACCAAGAACACTACTATGGAATAAGGCTGTACTGTAGGAAGACTCTGCAGCCGGCACCATGAACACTTCAATGAAATCAGGCTGTAGTGTAGGAAGACTCCGGGGTCGGCTCACTGAACACTTCAATAGAAATGGAGTCCGGCGTCAACAATCTCCACTACAGATAATCCGGTGCAGTCAATGCGGCCACGCTGATGTTTAAAAGCAAATTGCTGTGTATTTGCTTTCCGCTGGCTATTTTTTAACAATCTTTAGTCTTGATTGATAACTAGGGCTTGGTCTCTGCCATAATGCCCACTGTAATTATTTTGATGATGCCAATCAAGTACCTGTGAATGCCTAACATTCTGCCCCTCCCCCACTGTCTGCCCGAGCTCTCCCTGCAAGAGCAGTGCACACACAGAGCAATAACTCACATAAACAAAATTTACTTACATCGTTCTGCAAGAACCAGGCACCACAACTACAAACAAGCATTGGTAAATGCATTAGGTTTTGCCTATGTGATTAATAATAAGCAGTTTTTTGTTGTAAGTTGTAGCTTGCTGACTAGTTGTACAATATAAGTTACAGAGAGTCTGTTAATGTGTTATGACTTGTTTATGTACAAAAAGGCAAATACTGTGCTGTTACCAGTGGTAAACTGCGGGTAAGTAAAAGCAAAATTAAAAAAAAATTAAAGAGTGAAATAATAGAATTAATTGATGTAATATCAATATTATGTGTTTAGAGTGACTGCCTATTTAGTAATAAAATATAGCAATATTTGGTGTTAAGAGGTGTTCTGACTACTCTTGGCCCTGTTGCCACTGCACCTGCAGCACTACTGAAATCATGACCATAGTGCCTGCTAAATAACTGCACTTGTGACTGCCTGTTTAGTAGTGACATTTAGCAATATTAAGTGTTTAGTGTGGTGCCTAGAGCTTTTAGTCCTGGTACTATTGAACCTGTTGCACCATTTAAATTATGACCCCATTGCCTGCTACATAAATAAATTGTGACTGTCTTGTTTGGTAGTAAAATATAGCAATAACCTGGGTTTAGTGGGATCCCTAGAGGTTTTGGCCCCAGAACCACTGCACTTGTGGTAGACTGTTTAGGAATACAATTTGGCAATATTAGGTGTTTAGTGGGGTGCCTGGACCTTTAGGTCCCTGGTACCACTGCACCTGCTACACTATTGAAATCAAGACCTTAGTGCTTGTCGGATAACTGCACTTATGAGTGACTATTTAGTTGTAATATATAGCAGTATTAGGTGTTTAGAGGAGTTTTGACAACTTTTGAGCCCAGTGCAACTGCGCCTGCTGCACCATTCAAATTAGGACCCTGTTGTCTGTAAGATAACTGCACTTGTGAGTGTCTGTTTAGTATGACATTTTAGAAATCTGAGTTTAATGGGGTCCCTAGAGCTTTTGGCCCCGGTTCCACTGCACCTGCTGCTTCATTCAAATCAAGTCCCTTTTTACTGCAAGGTATCTGCATTTGTGGCTGCCACTTTAGTAGTAAACTATAGCACAGCTCTTGTATATTAACTTTATTTTTAACGTGCAACGTTTATTACAACATATAGAACTTGATCATAATGACCAAATAGATTATCTTAAAAAAAAAAAAATCCGATAATGTCTACAAAGTACAAAGAAAGGTACTAAGGCATGAATAGGAAATGCCCCAACCTTTCCAAGGCTAAATCATCTGCTTTACACAACTAAGTAATAACAAGCATTTGCAATACAATAGGTGTCACATTTACACAAGACCTATTACATTGGAAATGCTAGTCATCACGGACAACGCGAGTGAGGGCGGGGTGGAGAAGGCCCGGACAATGAGCGGGGGTGAAAAGGTATGAATGGGAGTGCGGGCGGGGGAGGGGGAAGAAGGTACGTACAACGGCAGGGATGGGGGAGTAAAGAAGGCAGTAGGAGATCCTCATTAAAGAAAATAGAGCTTACAGTCTAAATAATACACACTGTGTAACACTCGAAGTAAAGGGGTCAGTCGCCATGGGAGGTGACAAATGAAGAGGAGGAAGTACTAAGGAGGGACTAACAAGCCTATTGATGAATCAGAAGACAGCATTTAGGACAATGACACAAGTCAATGGGCGGAGAGTAGGCAGGGTTTCTATTCGCTGCTCGTCTACAATAATCTTTCAGAGCAGCGCATGTGCACTGGCTCAGGCCCGACCAAAAAAGCAAGCATTCCAGCATGCTATCACCCTTCCCTGCGGGAAGAGATCTTATCTTGACAGTGAATGGGGCTTAAACAGCGTCAACAGCTTTAGAAGTATTGGAAATGTGTCCACCCAAGGGAGTTAAAAAAAAGTTTCACACAATAGAGAATGAACACAGTAGTTCATCATTGGGAACTGATAAGAGCCCATTTTTAGGATATATTAAATACAAGAGAGCACACAAGCAGGCGAACCCCAAACAGGCATTGGTAATTAATAATGCTTTTTTGGTTTCAGGAGTGTTGGCTTGGTGAGCCGTTGTGTAATATAAGTTACTGAAACTCCGTTAAGGTGCTATGATTAGTTTATTGAGAAAGGCAATATATGGTGCATTTACTGATGGTACTATAAAGTGGGGAGATTAGGTAAAGAATGGGAGACAGAGAAAATAAAACATGCATCCAAAAAGCATGCTTGAAATGTGTGCAGCCACCGGGAGATTAAGTGAAGTGTGAAGGACAAACCAAACAAACATGGCAAAAGCGCTGAGAAGACAAAACCTAAACAAGAAAAACAGAACACAGAGCTCACGCAATATGTAAACAACGGTTGTATGATGAAACCCCTGCATGTATTTACACCGAATCCTTTACAATGCAGCCACTTCCCCGACTGAGACGTTACCTGGCGTCACTTTAATCGTTGTAACGACTTGCCATAGGGGGCGCTGGAATTTGCAACAGTATACATTACTTTTCTATCTCCAGTCTACACAACAGTGGGGAAGGTGTTGGACTTTAAAATCCAATTCCTCTACCTTTTCCTCTTGCCGCTATCTCCATTGACGCAGAGAAGGCATTTGATAAGGTAGACTGGTCCTTCCTATTTAAATGTCTTCATTGGCATGGGTTTGGTGCTAAATTTATTTCTCTTGTTTCTCTTCTATATTCTACTCCCTATTCTTCCACCATAGTTCATGGGCAAATCTCAAAGCATTTTCCACTTCATCGTGATGTTAGACAGGGATGTCCATTATCTCCCCTTTTATTTGTCCTATCGCTGGAACCTTTTCTCTCTCATATTCGCCACAATTCCTCTATTTTTGGTTTTCCATATGGAGATCATCCCATGAAACTATCTGCTTACGCTGATGATATCTTACTCTTCATTTTTAATCCGGACTCCTCTATCCTTTCACTGTTACAAGAAGTATCCAATTCCTCAGCAGTCTCAGGTTATAAAATTAATTCTGATAAAACAGAGGTTTTGCCAATTACTAAATTTTGTCTTAAACAACCATTTGAATCTACTGGCTTTTATTGGAATAGTTCTAAAATTAAATATCTTGGTGTTTGGTTTGCCAACTCTATTACGGATTCTGTTAAAATAAACATGAATGTCCCTCTTGATCGTATTTCTAAACTCTTGACTTCTTGGAACCCTCTTTTTCTTTCTTGGTGGGGTCATCTTGATTCTAATAAGATGATGATTACTCCAATTCTATTATACTATTTTTCAATGATTCCAGGCGCATTCCCTTCACCTTCTTTAAAAAAAATAGACTCTCTTCTTTCCAAGTTTTTGTGGAAAAGCAAAAAATCCAGAATTTCTTTATTTCACATCCGGAAACCGAGACTTGTAGGTGGGGAAAATTTTCCAGATTTTCATTTATATCACAAGGCTTTTTGTTTAAAACAAGCTTCTCATTGGCTCGTTATGGAACCTTCTCCCTTCTCCTTTATGGGTAAATATTGAACGCTGTTTATTAACTCCCTTCTCGTTTAAAGAAGTTCTTTCGTTTACTGCCAAGAATGCCCTCACATCCCTTCCACTTTTTAAACATACCTGTGTTTTTCTAAAACCTTATTTTCAATCAAAACGTATCTCCAGAAATGATTTTATACAATCCCCTCTTTGGCATAATCGTCTTTTCACCAATAATAATAGATCTCTATATTGGTCCTCTTGGAGGGCAAAGGGGATTATCTGGGTCAAAGACTTGTGTGATGGTACTTCTTCCTGTTCATTTCCTATTTTTCAAGACACATTTAAATCTCCTCGCTCGTTCTTATTTAAATTCTCCATTCTTATGGAAACAATTCTGAATATCTTTTACTCCCTCCCAACTGATGAGTCTTCATCTACACAAGATCCTCTTCTCCAAATTTTGGCATCATCACCAAAAGCTTCCTTAATCTATAAAATTCCTCTACTCCACGTCTCCAGACCGTGTTAGAACTAAAATGGAGCTTGCTTGGGAATCAGATTTAGATTTTCAGCGTTCTACTGATATGTGGAATAAGATTTGGGCTCAGTCGCTGAGGATCTCGAGATCTGCCTCCACTACTCAATCTATGTTTTTTCTGTATCATAGACTTTATTTCACACCCATTTCTATAGCTTCCTTCACACACACAGATAATAAGAAGTGCTGGTCTTGTGACTTTCCATCAGCAGATCTCTCACATCTCCTATTTTCATGCCCCCCCTGGTGTCTCTCTTTGGTCACAAATTTGGGCCCGTTTATCCAACATTTTTAAGTTTAATACTTCCATGTCCAATCTTCTTCTCTTTATGGGAAGTTTATCCGGAATTCATCATTCTACCATCCTGTGAAAGAGGGTTGTTTGATCTAAGGTTGGCTATGGCATTTCAATAAATTGTGTTAAACTGGAAATGTTTGCCAAAACTTTCAACTAAGTCATGGTGAAATACTGTATTCCAATATCATAGGTTAGATATTGCTTATGCATCCCAATGTAATCCACATGTTAATAGATATGTATTTTGGTTGTCATTAACTATTCATTTAAATAAGGTTTCAATCAATGCTGTTTCTCATCAGCGTTCTGAAACTTCCAACCCCCCTGAATTCCTTCCTCTTTACTCTTTCCTTCTTTTTCTAATTCTGGCAGTTTCTTTTTAAACAGTTCACTTGTTCACTATTTTTTATAGTGTATGGAACATAACATTTCTTCTTAATTATGGTTTGTAAAATATATTTTCTACCTCTTCTTCCCCCTCCCCCCTCCTTTTTCTTTTTCCCAAAATATCCATAAAATGTCAAATCCTTTCTACTATGATGTTTTGCCTACTATATTTTGCTTACCTGTTATCCCTTATATTATTGTGCTTTAGGCCTATGATATATTGTATTGATTTTCTGTCTCGATAAAGCTTATTAAACTTAAAAAACAAAAAAAATCCAATTCCAGTCTAACAACGCTCCCCCTGAAGCAAGTCCCTGCAGCGACTTGCGGGTTAAAGAAACACATGGTAACGTCACACTTGGGGTACTGACTGCATTTTAAAGGGAGGTCGTTGTTGTGACTGCAGGGTAAAGGATGTTTCCCATAAATACCTGGAAATGTCAAAACAAGGGTTTGTGCACTAAAGCTAGGACGAGGTGAATACATTAATGGTAATATAAATGCTAAAGGGTATTTTATACAACAATAAGCAAACTTAGCTAAGTTTGATGGAAAAGGTCATAAACTTTGCTTCCGAGATTTGCGTGAAAATTCTGACTCGCAAGAGTTTATTTTGAAAGCTGAGCTTGCAGACCAAATCTCTGCAAGCATTTACAATCCTGCATAGGAAATCCTAGTAAAAGGTATGCACGCATTTGTCAAATGACATTTATGGCTGGATCTGTGCCTGGTCAATATGACACTGCTGTTGCCTGCATCCTGAAGCGACAAGCATTCAAACCTGTGGCGTGCAGGTTACAGACAGAATGCTGCAATCCATGTAATATATAACTTTCGGGACAGAGCAATTAGCATATAGCTGCTTTCAGTGTTCAATGACCCCCATACACTGGCAAGCTACATTCGTGCTGGCAGCCAGTGGTGACAGATACACACACATCAACAATATGGCATAGGGCCCGAGGCCCATCAGTTACAAAGAAGGGTGTGCTTGTATGTGTTTGTGTTTTCAGGTATCTGGAAAGAGTGGGAGTTAGTGTGTGGACTGGGGAACACACAAGAGTAAACGTTGTGATTGTGCACCCATTTGTGCATCTTCATCAGGGGGAGCAATGAACCCCCTTTAAAACTGGGATTGCTGACTTAAAGTAAAATTTAGGGGCCACAGAACGAAATTAACAGCAGAGAAACGGGGTCACAAAGCAAATAAACAGCGTGCGCGACACCAACAAACACGGATGCTCTCCGTCCGCACAAGAATCACACTTACTGATGAACTAGGACCCAAGAATGAAAACGGGATTTTGTTTACAAAAACATTTATGAATCAAGCACAAAGAGCTTAGGGTTTTATGTTTAGTTGTTAAAAAAAGAGCTGTGAGTCAGAAAATGTCTTCGGCCCCACGAAAAGTTTGTTATGCTAATTATAATTGTTATGCCAATGTACAGCACTCAATTGCACCCCTTTGTATATTGAAGATGTTTTTAATATCTGCTGTGTCGTATTCTGCCTTTAAGACTCCTTATATTGCATGTTTTTCAATAAAGGCTTGCTGGGTAACAAATTGGGGATTACTACGGTGAATGCAAATATTTGCTAATTCAATAACTCATTCATTCCAGGAGTCGTTATTCAGGTTAATGCTCTATTCAAGTTTATGGAACATCATTTTCAGAATGGAACATTACTCATTTATGTGCACCACAGTTTCCTTTTTGTACATGAATATTTTATGCAAAGGCAAAGCTGCCAAGTTTTCAGTGCACTGATGTGTGACATTTCCACCTTTTCAAAGTACTTATGTGTGACATTTCAAGTCTTATGTGTGGCACTGTGAGTGACACTTTATGGTGAGTAGAAAATGCAGCTATGTTGAACTAATGACGTATAGGTCTAAAAGTACAACTTTTTGTGACGTGGCAGTGGTCTAGAAATAATCTACAAGTAGCCACAACACTCCTGAAGAAGCCGATGCGAGAAGGCCATGGCTTGTGTTTACTCCTTGGCCTGGATGCAGAAAAGTCTCACACTCCTCTCTGGCTCACAGGACATCCTGGTGTGAAGGATGCAAAGGGAGAGGAGATCCAGCATCTGCCACCCTCACACAAAGATCTTCAGTGATCTCACCTAGTTTTTTATGCAGGCAATATTCCAGTTTTTATATCTAAGGTCTGATGTTGCTGGTGGACAGCTACAAACTATGTAACAGGTTTTGTGAAACATGATATTCAACAGCACATGTAATCCATTGAAGCCATACAGCAGCCTCTCAGCAGTGATTCAGTGCTGGAGGTTTCTGCTGCAGTGTGCACAGGTGGTACCTGAACTCTGGAGACCCTGTCTGCCACCCACAGGGACCGCAATACTTGCTGTAGGAGCGAAACATTCAGGCATCAGTTAACATGTGAAAAGCAGCCACTGTGCAGTCGTGCCTGTACAGAGCGATACTTTCAAACAGAAAACCCACCCTGGCCTGTCCTTGTAACACACTGAGGGCCAGAAAGGTAGCTGGACAGTCTGTGGGTAGTATTTGACCGAGAGGGTTGTGTAGGGTGTCTTGGCTTTTTAGTCCTTGGGAGTTGGCTCTAGTGTCTGCCTTTGGTATTTGTGTTCAGTGCAGTCTCTCTAGAGTCATTCTGTCAAGGCAGGTCTCCACCACAAATGTTTCTCTTGTGCTTATCTCTTCTACACTATTCTGCACCAGAGAGGTCTCTCCGATGTTTGTCTCTGCCAAATTACTCCAGCTTAGACAGGTATATGTAGAGCCTGCTCGCTATGATTCTGTGACCCAGAGCTGTCTCTATCTGGTCTGTCCCTCACCTGATACTCTTTTGTAGCATTGCCTTTGTATGGTCTCTCTCTCCTATAGTCAGGGTCACTGGAATTATGCGTCAGAGAAAAGTTAAATTATGCAGCAAAAAATGCAAATGATGTGGCATTATGCAGCACATTTGGATCACTGACTAAATATCGAGGGACAAAATATAGACTACCCAAAATATAGATTCCAAAATATCGACAGACAAAATATCGAATTCCTATCCACAAACAGGTAAGTACCAAAATATCGACCCCAAAATATCGTTTATATATATATATATATTATAAAAATATCGAAATTCTTAAAATGAATGTAAAATTAAAAAAATATTAAAAATAAATAGCTAAAATATACTTAAAAATACTTAAATTACCTTAAAATTATTAAATAACTAATTTAACTTATATAAAAAATAAAATACAATCATATCTGTTAAAACATATATATATATTAACATAATATTAATAAAAAATACACAATATTATTACCGTAGGATAGCGGAGGTGTAAAAATTACTATTCCCACTCCTGGAAGTGCAACAGTAGGGAAAGCGTTGGATAGCGTAGGGATAAAAATTAATATTCCCACTCCAAAGAGTGCAACAGTAGGGAAAGCGTTGGATAGCGTAGGGGTAAAAATTACTATTCCCACTCCACAGAGAGCAACAGTAGGGAAAGTGTTGGATAGCGTAGGGGTAAAAATTACTATTCCCACTCCAGAGAGTGCAACAGTAGGGAAAGCGTTGGATAGCGTAGGGGTAAAAATTACTATTCCCACTCCAGAGAGTGCAACAGTAGGGAAAGCGTTGGATAGCGTAGGGGTGAAAATTACTATTCCCACTCCAGAGAGTGCAACAGTAGGGAAAGCGTTGGATAGCGCAGGGGTAAAAATTACTATTCCCACTCCAGAGAGTGCAACAGTAGGGAAAACGTTGGATAGCGTAGGGGTAAAAATGACTATTCCTACTCCACAGAGTGCAACAGTGTGGAAAGCGTTGGATAGCGTAGGGGTAAAAATTACTATTCCCACTCCAGAGAGTGCAACAGTAGGGAAAGCATTGGATAGCGTAGGGGTAAAAATTACTATTCCCACTCCAGAGAGTGCAACAGTAGGCAAAGCGTTGGATAGCGTAGAGGTAAAAATTACTATTTCCACTCCAGAGAGTGCAACAGTAGGGAAAGCATTGGATAGCGTAGGGGTAAAAATTACTATTCCCACTCCAGAGAGTGCAACAGTAGGCAAAGCGTTGGATAGCGTAGGGGTAAAAATTACTATTCCCACTCCAGAGAGTGCAACAGTAGGGAAAGCGTTGGATAGCGTAGGGGTAAAATGTACTATTCCCACTCCAGAGAGTGCAACAGTAGGGAAAGCGTTGGATAGCGTAGGGGTAAAAATTACTATTCCTACTCCAGAGAGTGCAACAGTAGGGAAAGCGTTGGATAGCATTGAAAATAAATTAATATAATTCACATAATTATCAATTAATTTAATAAAAATTAATTATCAATTAAGAATTAATTAATTATCAATTAAAAATTAATGAACAATTTGTTCAAAATAAATACCAATAAATTATTTAACATATTTAATTATTTATAATTAAATTCCTTCCCACCCTATTCCCCTATAAACCTACAACCCGCTACAGAAAATAAATTAATTTAATTCACATAATTATTAATTAATCAATTAATAAAAAATAATTATCAATTAAGAATTAATTAATTACCAATTAGAAATGAATTAACAATTTATTCTAAATAAATACCAATTAATTAATTAACATATTTAATTAATTATAATTAAATTACTTCCCACCCTATTCCCCTATAAACCCACAACCCTCTACAGAATTAAATTACACAATAATTGAATAACATAAAAGATATTACTTAAAATAAATTACAAAAATATATACACTTTTCACACATATACTAACATAAAAAACACCTAAAATTTTTCGATATTATTAAAAATTCGATATTTTTAATAAACTATATTATGTACTTAGATATTTTGACTGTCTATATTTTTAAAATCGATATTACATTACTTACCTTCAAAACGATATTTTTGATGTCTATATTCTGTCCATTCGATACTTTGTCCATTCTATATTTTGGACTCGATATTTTGGTTTGTCTATATTTTGGAATCGATATTTTGACCATTTACCCTTTACTATACATCTCTGTGGGCCTAAAGCCATTCCCAGGATTCTCATTTGTTGGTTACAGTGTCCTTTAAAAATCCTTGCTTGCTAGTGGCCAGTCCTGCCTCTTTGTTCCTTCTTTTTCCTCCAAGGAGCAGGGACTTAGTACAATATCATTCCGTCTTTGTTGTGTTCATCTGTTCGTGGGGGGACTATTTTTTTCCCACCTCCTGTTACACTGTGGGTGCACAGGCCTGTAGCTGCTTACATTTTATTCCACCATTCGTCCCTCCCAGTTCCTGCCATGTGGCTGACATTCTTTTGTTTTCACTCTGAAGACCGCTCCCAGGCTTTTAAATGCTATTTTACAACATCAAGTTGCCTCTTTGATTGGGAGGGGTCTAAGTTCATCTGAATGAGGTATAGAGCAGTGCCTCTGCAATTCATTTAACACCATCATGAGGCTCTGATGCTTTTATTTATTTAACAACGTGTGCAGCGCGAACTCAAGGAAAGTGCTTACAAGAAATGCCAATCAATGAGTTGGCCTAACGGCTAGGGCCGTTGACCCCGAATCTGGGGAACTGGGTTCGAGTCTCTGCAATGACGCTGAACATCCTGTGATTCTGGGCAAATCACGTTCATAGCAAAAATGAATGTAATGCAACTGGTGCTATGTAAAGCGCTCTGATACCTGATTCGGGTCAAGTTTGTGCTATATAAAACTCAGTTTTGGTTGCTGTGACAAACTCTGAGCTGCTTTCCTTTTTGCATAATAAAGGATTTGCGCAGTGCTTCTCTGTTAACTAAGCATGCCCGTGACGTCTGCGCCCACCCTCCCTCAGTAAATACAGGCCTCATCCAGCTGCCTGAAATAACTGACTTGTGGTTAAACACATATTGCTTCTGCTGAGGCAGTGTAGCATTCTAACACAAAGCAATATTTAAGTATTTGGCTATTCTCTGGGATTGTTTTAAATAATATGTTCTTGACCCTTAGAAGGGACATTTGAGCAACATGCCAATGAATGGTCTTTGTTTAGCCAGCAGGGTTTAATTCGACTTTTCACTGACATTGTGCGGAAGGTAGTTCCTGCTTCCTGTCTGTGTGCTATAACCAGTAAATCACATGCTCTTACAGTCACACCAATACTGTACTGTAAATTATTTAAGTAAAATATTTTATTTTAGTATTGCCATGCAACCAGTTTGCAGATAAAGAATGGACCCCTCAGAGATCCCCCTGATGTAGGGTGCAGCCACTCACTACAACCGCCTGCTAGGGCATCGTTCTCCCTTCTTGAAAGTGATGGTGGGTGCTGCCTAAACTGTGAAACACGGTGCAGCTTTTAAACAGCTGCCCGTATTTTATGTGAATGCGATGCCCCAAGGGCAGCATGATTTCATAGCTGCCCTGGGGACAGCACATTCTTTCTAATATGGTGCACTGTTCCTGTTTGTACCCTGTGCACCTTTCTAAAGATAAGCAATGGCGCAAAGAGGCAAAGTGCCCCGTATTCATAACATGGCCCCTGGTGTTCTTTTGTACAATCAATGTAGAATGACAAAGCTCTTTTTGGGTCGGGCGATAGAGCCTTTCCTCCTCTTTAGAAGTGTGAGGCAGAGTGACGAAGGTCGGCAGCGAGATGTTCTAGCCAATGTAGAACAGCGCCACCACCTTTGGGAGGGAAGAGGCACGGGTGTGGGGAGCCAGTTTGTCTGGAAAAAAGTTGGAATATGGAGGGTGCACAGAGGGTGCCAGGATTGGATTATCAAGACCTCTAAGTCCCTAGCAGCCTGGTTCTGGGCCTAGGAAGAGAATATTAAATTATCCCTGGAGTCGGCTGCGCCAAATCTCATGTTAAAGGAAGTTCCACCTAGTCGCCCTTTTCCTTTTGTGGTCTTAATGGCCGCCCTTCTGGAGTCATTCTTCTCCTGGTAGTTAGCATTCTAGTGTTTGGACAGGTAGAGTTGAGGGCAGGTGTTTGTGCTCGCGCTCATTGAGCACTGCGCACTTCAATGGTCATTTTGAAGCGTTCGGACGTTTCTCTATCCGCGCTTCTTAAAATCTACCTAAATCCTGTCAGGGGAGGCTAGAAGTCGTGTCTCCGCCTGACATTCTGCAGAAGCATCGTTATTTCTGCTCGAGTGGCTATTCGGCATAAATTGTGTACTTTCTGAGTTTGCAGCGCCATCTAGTAAGTCCATCTGTTCAGGTGAATCATTCCAGACGTTGCAAGAAACTTTATTGCTGGGTATTTTTGCGCGCCTCTTTGTAACCTGCCTTGTAGTTATTTGGGCAGACTAAGGGCCTCATTAGGATGACAGGCGGACTTTCCCCGCCCGTCATCCCATCGTAAATCGGGACCGCCCGCCATAAGTTCGGGGGTCCCGGGGGTGCTATTAGGATGTGCCCGCCACAGTGGCGGGCACATCCTGCATGTTAAGCATTGTGGCGGGCGGTGCTCTCAGCACCGCCCGCCACAATGCTTAAAAAGCACTTTTACATTTGCATAATCAAAGTGGCAGGCACCACGCGGTGCCTGCCGCTTTGATTATGCAAATGCAGGGGGGTACCACAGGTACCCCCCATGTACCCCCCTTGGGCCTTCACTCTGGGGGCCCCCAGAGTGAACACCGCATGCCTTTCCGTGGCTGCATTGACAAAAGCTCATAGTAATATGGCGGGCGGTGTCTAACCTCCATGTTACTCGTTTTCCGCCCCGGCCGCAAGGCGACCGGGGTGGAAAACAGGCGGGCGGTGTTTTGCACCGCCGCTATCCTAATATGGCGGGGGGGATTTGGGCTTGCGATGTCGGGCGGTTTGCCTCCGCCAAGCCGGCGGTGGCCACCGCCAGCCTGGCGGAGGCAAACCGCCCGACATCGTAATGGACCCCTAAGAGTGCGTATTCAAGTTCTTTTTTGGGCTCAGGTACTATGAGCATATTTCTTCCTAGTTTCTCTGTGGGACAGAGCGAATAGTCACCTTCCAGAGTCTGCCCTTCATTGCAGGCTATTTTCAGCTGAAGTTTATTGTCTTCCCTTCAAGCGCTAGAACAAGTGGAACTTTAAGAGAGTTCTAGCGTTTAGATACAGCACTGTTCTTTGGTTTTGGATTCAGCACAAAGAAAAGACTCAACTACTAGACTTTCAATTGTTGGTTTCTTTTTTTCTTGGAGAATTTTTGGCAGCAAAGCATTGCTTCAACTCACGTTGTATGTAACAATATATATATATTTATATATATATTTTGCTTACCACCTTTATTCACTCCAGTCACCTAGTAGAGAGTCAGCTATCTCAAAGACAATTTCTTTACATACTGCTAATACAATTTCAATTGTCCACTAGAGAGACGCTAATCACCGCGCAGATAAAGGTAGGAGACAGGACTGGGTAGATGGGGAGTACTGAGGTGGAAAGGTAGCCTA
Organism: Lissotriton helveticus; assembly: GCF_964261635.1. NCBI lineage: Eukaryota > Metazoa > Chordata > Amphibia > Caudata > Salamandridae > Lissotriton > Lissotriton helveticus. The sequence goes on from NC_136064.1 coordinate 21,996,946, forward strand.
TGTTTAAGGAAAAAGGTAATAGTGGTGCTTTGTGTTACAGATGCCGCGCTGAGTAAGAAGGAAGTACCACTATCTTGTGCAGAAGCGGTACTTGCAGTGGAGTTTCTTTTTTTATTCCATCCCCTTTTTCCCCTCTCTACTGGTAGTGGACATAGTCCGTTCTCAGTGGGGTGTGGGGATTCTGGGAATGGTCGTCTGCTCCTGCGGAAGATCAAGTTTAAGGTGCGTGGTACTTGACAGATTGAAGTGCCAGACTTAAAACTTCCACCTGGGCAAAATTGCTGAGGGATTTAATGTTAAGGCATTAGCGGCAGTATTGGAAGGGATACAAAAACAGCTTAGTGAAACTATGGAGGATAATAGGAGTCTGCGGGAGGAGGTTAAAGGTCAAGTCAGGAGGCTAGTTTCTTTAGGCAACGTTTGCATGAATTCATTTCAGGGGCAAATCCTATGTCCAAAGAGCAAAAACCCCTAATCTTTTCCCCTTACCCTTCTACTACTGAATTGACCCCTCAAGTTATCCATGCCATGTCACCAACCATTCCCTTAGCAGCCCCAGTGAGATTTAATGGAGATCCCAATAAGGCCCAAGTGTTTATCACACAATGCCCCTTACAATTTTTGTGTAAACCTATCATTTTTAAGGAGGATCAATCGAGGGGGGCCTTTTTATTGTCTCACCTGAGTGGTGATGCAGCGGCTTGGTCCATGTCAATTGTCAATAGCAATGACCCCATACTGTGTAACTTCGGAGATTTCAAGGCTGAGTTTCTGCAGATTTTTGATCGAAGATCCATTTCACAGACCACAGATAATGAGCTCTTAGATTTAAGACAGGGCAATCGGGTTTTTGGTAGCCTACTTAGCGCAATTTAACAAGTTATTAGTGAAGATCCAATGACCCGAAGCTAAGAGAACAGCAATATTCTACAGGGGCCTAAATGATGAACTTAAGGATGGATTGGCACAGATTCCGAAAAGACCTACAGAGGTGTCGGAGTTAATTGATTCAGTTTTACAGATTGACCAACGGCAAAATGAAAGAAAGAGCGAACGTCGTAAGGATATCAGATCATTTCCGCCTCTTTTTGATAGGATGAAAACAGAACCAGTAAAATCTAATGAGGCAGTGATAGCAGAAGAGCCCATGCAAATTGGATCTGTAAAAGGTCCGTTAACTAAGGAGGAGAGAGAGAAGTGCAGAACTGGGAAGTTGTGCATGTATTGTGGTGGTTCTGGACATTTTGTCAAGGAATGTCCTAAGAAACCAAGAGTCAGTGCATGGGTAAAAGACAGGCCCCACCAGTAAACGGAATTTCTCTGGTGGGTGAATCAGACAAGACAACTCCAGATTCTCAGTTGGTGGCAAACACGTTACAATCAGCCGCCCCGCATTTGATAATGCCCAGTTGAATCAAGTTTAGCGACATCTGTGTAGATGAAATTTCTGTAATGATCGACTCAGGGGCGACTGGAAATTTCTGTGATATTAAGTTTGCCCAGTCCTTAGGCATCCAGTTTGTCAATGAAGAACCGGTTAAACCCACTTACTGGGTCTTGGCGGCGGGGAACCGCCCAAGTCTTTCATACTTAGTAAAAGGAGTCACAGGAGCCTTCGTCTGCAGGAGGAACCCAGATTTATTCAATAGCCTGGGCTATGGAACAGAGTCCCAAGCAAGTTAGAGACAAGACAGAGGAGGCTGCTGCTTCACTTTGCAGCTTACAAGCCTTTTACACTTTTTCATCCCAGTCTTTTGGCTGTTAGTTCATTGTTTAATCAGGGCAGTGTTTGTAGTTGATAACCAGATCCAGACGATGTTTGTAGATGGTGACCTGGTCAAGGCTTGGTACACAAATCATTGTTCACTCGGCTTTGATCAAGGCTCAGTCTTTCAGGTCATTGTTCAATTGAGGCTGCAAGATGGTTTTTGTCATGTCAGTTAGAATTTTCTCAGGCATCAGCAGAAATGACCAGGTGGGTCGTGTGGAAGTGTTTGACACGAGATGGCAATGAAAAAGCAAAGGAGTCCCGGTACAAATGATGCCGATCAGAAGAACACTTTTCCTCAGGCCCTCCGTTTGCCATTGAGTGGCAAATACGTTAAGAAATGTCAATGTTCATAAGGCCATCAGTTTCTTGTTGGAGCATCATCATCATATTGGTGTTGTGAATGTTAGAGGATGGAGACTTGATGGTCTGGGCACACATTGTACAGAGCACTGGCAGACACTGAAAGCACAAACAGCAGGAGACCAGGACAGTTCCTCTCAAGGCAAGGAAGATGAGGATCTTCCACCTCCACTGGGAAAGGAGGCCCCAGATCCAGCCTGTGAGGGACCAGTTGCCTTCATCCAGATGAATTTCGGAAGAAAGGTGATGCAGTTGTTGGATGGCATTGTACACTGTAGGTGCGTTGTCTGGGATATACACGCAGCAGCTGGAGCCGATCAATTTACACACACCACCACGATCGGCAAGGATGATGTCTAGGAACATTCTGTTCTGAAGCGTTATGAGGTGGTCCGCCTCTAGCTCTGCAGTGATGTTGGAGAGGGCACCAGCTGTTACTGTGATGGTGGCTTCGAGGACCCTGGTCAGTCCTCGTACAGCCCGACTGTTGGCCATGGGGCCCCAGAAAGGAAGAAAACCTTTAAAGAAGTCCCCGGTTTCCTGGCCTGCGGTATCCTCGGCTGAAATGACGCCACTACGTGAGCGGCGCAGAGCGCCCTTCATTGACAGGTGGTAACCTCCATGGGTGGAATAAGTTGGTGGACGGAGGAAGGCCAGATAGCAGGTACCAGACCAGTTACTGGGGAGCCAAGTGTAGGCGGCAGTGCCACAGATTAAATAGGTGTTGGGGGATGCCACCAGCTTCGGAGGAGATGTAGAGTTTAAAGTTTTTGTGATATCACACGTTCTGGTACCAACTTTCTTAGTCCCTAGGCCGTGAATGCAGACACGGCCTTGCACATTTATGACATTCACAGTGTCTCGTTCATCAGACAGTATCCTTCGTGTGCGGAATCTGGAAAATGTTCTTCGATTAGTTGAGATGAATACTACCATCTCACCGAGTTCATCTGGTGATAGTAGCGTTGTGGATGAGCTGGTCGGGCAAAAAGGAGCATTGACATGGCCAGATCTGTTCCGCCAGAAGTCTTCCCGAAATGTTCCAAGGGCAGAATTGGCAGTACCATTGACAGTGTAGGCCTCCTATATCAACATCCACCATGCAAGACAAGAACAAGAGATGGAAAAGGGGTAGGGAAAGAATGGGACAGGGTGTATCATGGAATGCGGCATCAGTCCACACACCCAGCAGTTGGAAGTGTTCATGATCAGCTGGTGATGATGCAACATTTGGATGAAGGTGTTGTTGAAGAATTCTACCTAACTCGTGGGCTGCGTGTAATAATGATGTTCTGTATGAGTCGGGGTAGGAGTTGGTGAGATAACAGGATGGTAGATTAGTAACAGCCAACCAAGGATAGACAGGATGAGGGAGTCAAACAGCGTCAACACGGTGACCATGAAGCATTTACTATGTCGGAGGCTGACATCTTGTTTCTGGATTCGGGTGTTTTGGACGGCGGCCATTGTGCTAAGCCAGGGACCTCTGGTGGCTGTCTGTGATTGGTGGTTGCTTCACTGGGCGCAGGTGCCAATGGCCCTCATGGCTTACATTAGTCTGACACCCCAGCACTACTCTCAGCCTTACAGCCTAGAGGTACTTGGCGAAGTCAAGGGCAAGCCTTCCCTCGGTGGCGCAAGTTGTATCGGTCAGAAGAAGGAACAGTATGGTCGGGAAACAATTGTTCTTGGTGTTGAGCAGAGGTAAGGGAGGGTTCCACCCTTCCTTTCAGTATGCTGTCACTCTCTGCTTCTGTAGATGTAGAATGCAGTCTGGCATCGCTGAATGGGACAAACGTCGAGACTGTTTCTGTTTCTAGTCTCCTAGTCCTTCCCTCACCCATTGATCATAAGGGAGGGACAGAGGCACATGCCTGCAGTGCGATGAATGCACCCAATTCTTCTGACCTTCTACTTTCACGGCGGTGCAGGTGGTTTGTAACAACTGACGGGGTTGTGTCCAACGGGGCTTGAGGCTATTTTTTTTCACCAGGTTGGATAACGTGTCCTGGGCCCTCGCCTTTGCCAGGTATGGCCTCATGCACATGGTGATAAAGAGTTCGAAAGGTGTTAGTTAGACTGTACAGATAATCAGTTAATACAGGGTATTCAACGTCAGACAGTTTCTTAGGCCGCGGGACACCCCATACATTGGCAGGCCTCCCGAACACAATTTCATGTGGGGACAGCCCTATTCTGGTGTGGGCCGTTATTCTTGTGGACAGTAGGGCTAAGGGCAGAGCATCAACCCAAGTGACACCTGTCTCGGCTACTATTTTGGCCATTTTAGTTTTTCGGATGCCATTGTACACCTCCACTAGACCTGCTGACTGGGGGTGGTTAGCTGCATGAAATTTTTGTTTTATACCTAATGCTGTACAGACATATTCCATAATTTGGGCCACCAAGTGTGTCCCATTGTCACTCCAGACCAAGCGGGGCAAGCCGAATCGTGGGCGGTACTCTTTTAATAGTACTTTGGCGGTAGTGATAGTGGTGCAGTCTTTGACGGGGTAGGCCTCCACCCATCGGCTGAAGGTACAGACCACCACTAGGACATATTTCAAATTGTTACATCGGTCCATCTGGATGTAATCCATTTGGAGGACTTCAAAAGGGAAGGTAGGAGGAGAGGATCCTCCCTTAGGAGTAACTGTGCCTTTTCATGGGTTATACATTAGGCAAATCATGCATGTTTTAACCAGTTTGGTAGCATATGCTGGGATCTTAGAGGTGTACCATGTAGGTTCCAACAGTTTACATATCCCTTTTGCACTCATGTGAGCAGGACCATGGGCCATCGTAACTACTGGTGGCATGTGACTGTCAGGTAACATCCATTGTCTTTCCATAGTCGTACGGACCCAACAACCATCAATTCCCTCCTTTGCTAATTGCTCCTTCCACACCCTTAATTCCTTTGGAGTAGTATGAGACTGAATATCAATCACACTCTGTACTGTGTTTTCAACCATGCCCTCGTCTGCCACCCACCTAGCGGGACCTCCTACATACATTCCTTCCCTTTTTCTAAGATAAGTTTGTTTGGTCAGCCAGGGCATTGCCTTTCCCAACATCATCTGTCACTTTCTTATGGGCCTTACATTTTATAATGGCCACCTTTCTGGGGAGTGTCAGGGAGTCTAACAGTCGGTGAATTAGGGGGCCATGTTAAATTTTGGTCCCATGGGAAGTAAGGAAATTCCTTTCTTTCCACAACCTCCCGAAGTTGTGGGCCACCCGGAAGAAATATTGGCTATCAGTATAAATATTTACCGTCATCCCTTTGCTTAACTCTCAAGCTCTAGTGAGGGCCACTAATTCTGCTGCTTGAGCAGAGCACTGCGGAATCTGAGCTGTTTCTACTACTCGCCCTAATGTTGTGAGAGCGTAGGCAGCTGAGGTGTTACCATCTGGTCCTCTGAGATATGATCCGTCTACATACAGTGTACCTTCTGGTTCTGCTATCAGGGTGTCCTGTAAGTCAACCCGTCCCTTCATCTCCTCCTCTGTCCTTAATATGCAGTCATGTGAGTCTAAGGGGGCATCCTGAGTATCCAGTGGGAGTAATGTGGCGGGGTTTAGTACAGTGCATCTTTTGATGTTGTGGCTGGCAAAGAGTGTCAGTTCATATCCTGTGAGGCGTGCGCTAGTGAGGTACTGAGTCTTGGTGTTATTAAGGAGGCTATCATCAGAATGGGGGACCATCAGAGTTGGGGGAGTTTATGACGATCCCCGCACTCTGACGGACAATGAGGGCGCCCGCAGCGGTCGCCCGTAGGCATCCTGGGATAGCCCTTGCAACAGGATCTAAGGAGGCTGAAAAATAGGCACATGGCCGATGGTGACCTCCGAACATTTGGGTCAAGACAGTGCATGCACAGCCTTCTGTCTCATGTACAAAAATAAAAATAAAAATTTGGTTATAATCAGGAGTACCGAGGACTGGAGCAGTACACCGAGCCTTTTTTAAATCTAAGAAGGCCTGTGCATGCTCTCCAGTTCATTGAAAGGAACTGTCTGATATGTCTTTAGTGGTGAGGGCAAGAAGAGGTTTGACCATGGCCGAAAAATTGGAAATCCACTGTCTACAGTATGAAGTTAGGCCTATGAAGGCTCGTACCTGCTTTTGTGTTCGTGGGGCCGTCATAGCATTGATAATGGCTACACGATCAGCGGTAAGCTGCCTTCCCTCCTTCCAGAGGAGATGACGTAAATAAGTCACCTTCTCTTGACAAAACTGAAGCTTTTTCAAAGAGACTTTGTGATTATGGATGGCAAGGTGGCGTAACAAACAGAGAGTAGCTTCTTTACATGCTGGGGCAGAATTTGCAGCAATGAGGAGGTCATCTACATATTGTAATAGTGTGGAATTATCAGGGAGTTCCACGGAATCTAGTTTACTTTTTAGGGCTTGACTATAGATACTGGGGCGCTCGGTGAAACCTTGAGGGGCGCGGCAGAATCTAAAGCTCCGCCCACCAAGGGAGAAACCACAAAAATGTCTGCTGTCAGGATGTATAGGAATGCTGAAAAAAGCATTCTTCAGGTCTATGACAGAGAAGTGCGTTGCATCAGAAGGGACCATCGTTAAAAGGGCTGTAATGTCAGGGACAATAGGATATTGGGAGACTGTTCTTTTATTAAGGGCTCTCCGGTCAATCACAAATCTGTATGTTTTTGGGGGAGAGAGTATCTCCCTTATTCTTATTAAGAACCGGAATAATGGGACTGTTACAGATATTGCCACGTGTCTCCTCCACTACGCCCTTGTCCATTAGTTCAGATATTATTGTTAAAAGGTCCATTTCTCCTTCCGCGGGCAGTCGATACTGCTGGAGGCGGGGGAGAAGTGCACCTGGCTGGATGCGTACCACATGAGGGGATATGTTGAGACACCCTACATCAGTGTCTGATGATGCCCAGAGGGAGGAAGGTAAAGACTGCAACTCTGGTGGGAGGGGACCTGATAGATACATATAGGAAGCTGCGGTGGGGGAAATTGTTAGGGATACATCTTGGGGACTACATGATATGGTCGCATACAGAGCTTTCAGTAAATCCATGCCTAACAAGTATTCACTGCAACCTGTAGTAAGAACCAAGGGAGCGCCAACATGTGCAGGGCCAATATCGAGAGGAAGGGGTTCAGAGACAGGGCTGGTCACAGGTGTTCCTGCAAAACCCACGGAGACATTCATATTGCCAGAAAGGGGTGCCTCAGGGACTGAAAGACGTGCAATAGAAGACTTGATGGCCCCAGTATCCAAAAGAAAATTCTGATTGTTCCCCACAACTGACATTTGAACATACGGGCCCCTTTGATCCACTGGAATTTGCACTCTGGTTATACCTCTTTCCTGGCTGTCCTATGCTTGGTAGGACCCTGTCTCATCAACGTCATCATAATCATCATTGTAATAAGTGTGTGTTGCTTCGTACCCATCAAACCTATTGGCCGGGCGCTGCCAGAGGGGAGCGTCATCCCTGGGCCTACGTTCTTTATCCTGTGGATGGGGCGGACCATGGTCCCTAGTCGGCCTTCCCTCCCTGGGAGCACGAGGCCGAGTCTTCCCTGATCGGATGTTCTCATCTATCCATTGGCCGTACCCCTTACAATAAGCACACTGATCTGTTTGGAGGGCTCCCGTAAGTTAAGGGCTGGAGGGGGTAGACTTGCGAGCCCTCAGAGGGGGTTGGGGGTTGAGGTCTGAAATTCCCCAGGCATCGGGACCTCGGGGAGGTTAAGCCTGCTGCAGAAGTGTCTTAGTCTTAAGATCCCTAACCTTCTTACTCTCCTTGTCTCTATCATCATTCTCCCTATTCTTGTGATATTGCGAGCGACGGCGACACGCTTCTTCTCGTTGAGTCGCGCTTCCAGCTCGTGGCGACACGCAGTTCCTCAGTGTTAGAGGGGCGATCCCCGGGGAGGACAGACTCGGCACCTGACCACCCGGTGACCCAACTCTCCTAGGAACGCAGCCGAGCACTGGCGGGAGATCCTCAGGGAGAGGACCTCGACTCTAGGATCGTACGCGCTGCGCTAGCACCACTCGACAAAGGGACACCACACCGTAGGATTAAGAGAACGTATTCTTTATCTCTTCAAGGAAAATGGATCTTTATGATCCGCAGATTCTTATGTACAGGCGAGCAAGGCTCAAAGAGTCTCGGTAGGGGTAGGGTAGCGGGACAGTCTCAAGGCTCAAAGTCACTTGCGGTTGCGTATCCGGCGCACAGCTCTCAATCCTCGAGCCGGGGGATACGGGGTGATCTTGGGTCCAGCCAGGCCAGGATAGTCTTAGGGAGCCGCGATCAAATCAGCAGGGCTCAGGAGTCTCACGGTTGCCGGGGAGCCGCGACAGCGTCAGCAGGGCTCAGGTGGTCTTGGCAGAAGTCCTTCTCTGCTAGGTAGGAGCCGTGACAGCGTCAGCAGGGATCAGGTGGTCTTGGGCAGAAGTCCTTCTCTGCTAGGTAGGAGCCGTGACAGCTTCAGCAGGGCTCAGGTGGTCTTAGGCAAGTCAAGTCAAGTCAAGTCAAGTCATAGAATTTATATAGCGCACTACATACCCAGAGGGTCTCAAGGCGCTTAGGAGGGGAGGAGGATTACTTGTCAAATATCCACGTTTTAAGTTGCTTTCTGAATGCTAGGTGGTTCTGGGTAAGGCGAAGGTAAGCGGGGAGTGAGTTCCATGTTTTAGCAGCCAGGTATGAGAAGGATCTGCCTCCCATGGTGGTCTTGTTGATGCGAGGTACCGTGGCGAGGGCTTGGCTGGAAGATCGTAGTTGGCGGGAGGGGGTGTAGAAGGACAGTCGTGAGTTGAGGCATTCTGGTCCGATGTCGTAGAGTGATTTGTGTGCGTGGGTTAGCAGTCGGAAAGTGATCCTCTTATTGACGGGTAGCCAATGGAGGTCTTTAAGGTGACCAGAGATGTGTTCGTTGCGTGGGATGTCTAATATGATCCTGGCTGAGGCGTTTTGGATTCGTTGGAGTTTCTTCTGGAGTTTAGCGGTAGTGCCTGCGTAGAGGGTGTTTCCGTAGTCCAGTCGGCTCGTGACCAGAGCATGGGTGACTGTTTTCCTTGTCTCGGTGGGGATCCAGCGAAATGTTTTTCTGAGCATGCGAAGAATGTTGAAGCAGGAAGAGGATACGGCGCTGACTTGTCTGTTCATTGAGAGTGAAGAGTCCAGGATGATGCCTAGGTTACGTGCGTGGTCTGTCAGGATGGGTGCTTTTCCGAGAGCTTCCGGCCACCAGGAGTCGTCCCATGCAGAGGGGGATGTACCTAGGATGAGGACTTCTGTTTTGTCTGAGTTCAGTTTCAGACGGCTTTGTTTCATCCATTCGGCAACTTCTTTCATTCCTTCGTGTAGGTTAGTTTTGGCGGTGCTAGGGTCATTGGTGAGAGAAAGGATTAGTTGAGTGTCATCCGCGTAGGAGATGATGTTGAGGTTGTGTTGGCGGGCGATGGCCGCGAGGGGGCTCATGTAAACGTTGAAGAGGGTGGGGCTGAGTGAGGATCCTTGTGGTACGCCACAGATGACTTCAGTGGCCTCGGACTTGAATGGTGGAAGGCGGACTCTCTGGGTTCTTCCGGAGAGGAACGAGGTGATCCATTCAAGTGCTTTTCCTTGGATTCCGATGTTATTGAGGCGTTGTAAAAGGGTGCTGTGGCAGACTGTGTCGAATGCTGCAGAGAGGTCGAGGAGGATGAGGGCGACTGTGTCTCCATTGTCCAGTAGAGTTCGAATGTCGTCTGTTGCTGCGATGAGGGCGGTCTCAGTGCTGTGTTTTGCTCGGAAGCCGGATTGTGAGGAGTCGAGGGATTTGTTGGCTTCGAGGAAGGAGGCGAGCTGGTTGTTGACAGCTTTCTCGATGACTTTGGCCGGAAATGGAAGGAGCGAGATGGGGCGGTAATTTTTGAGTTCGGTGGGGTCCGCTGTGGGTTTTTTCAGAAGGGCGGTGAGTTCAGCGTGTTTCCAGTCTTCCGGGAAGGTGGCGGAGTTGAAAGAGCAGTTGATGACATCTCGGAGGTGCGGTGCTATGACGGAGTCTGCTTTGTTGAAGATGTGGTGAGGGCATGGGTCTGTGGGGGATCCTGAGTGGATGGAATTCATCAGGCGGATTGTGTCCTCAGTGGAGATTGGGTTCCAGTCGTTAAGGGTGTTCACGGGGGGAGAATGTTCAGCAAGTGGTAGGGTGGGTTGGTTTCCGGTTTGGTTGTCGAAGCTGTTGTGTATGTCTGCAATCTTGTTGTGGAAGAATGAGGCTAGGGAGTCGCAGAGGGCTTGGGAGGGGGTGATGTCGTTGGAGTTGGCTGAAGGGTTGGTGAATTCCTTGATGATGTTGAAAAGTTCCTTGCTGTTGTGGGCGTTGTTGTCAAGTCGATCCTTGAATGCTGTTTTCTTGGCCTTTCGGATTAGTTGGTGGTGAGTGCGGGTGGCGTTTTTGAAGGCGTCCTTGGTGCTAGTGGTTGGGTCTTTTTTCCAGGCCTTTTCAAGGGAGCGGCAGAGTTTCTTGGACTTCTTAAGATCATCGTTGAACCATGAGGCCTTTTTGCTGCTAGGTTTGCTTTGACGTTTTTTCAGTGGTGCTACGGTGTCGGCGGTGTTGGATAACCATAGGGTGAAGTTGGCGGCGGCTTCGTTTGCGTTAGAAGAGTGGGCTGGGGCGTTTAGAAGGAGCGAGGCGGAGATCTGGTCCGAGGTGATTTTGTTCCAGTTTCTTTGCAGAGTTGGTTGGAGGTGGTTGGTGGGTTTCGGCTTGTTGTAGGTGAAGTGAACGCAGCTGTGGTCAGTCCAGAGGAGGTCCGTAGTGTGGCTGAAGGAGACATGATTGCTGGAGGTGAAGATGGGGTCGAGTGTGTGACCTGCGATGTGGGTGGGGGAAGTGACCAATTGTTTAAGTCCGAGGTTGGCGAGGTTGTCTAAGAGGGTGGCGGTGTTGCGGTCGTTGATCTTTTCGAGGTGAAAGTTGAGGTCTCCCAGAAGGATGTAGTCTTTGGAGGGGAGCGCGTGTGGGGTGATGAAGTCCGTGATGTCTTCACTGAATTTTGCGCGGGGTCCTGGTGGTCTGTAGAGGAGGGTGCCTCTGAGTGTGGTCTTGGGATCGATGTGGATCTGGAAGTGAAGGTGTTCGGAGTTAGCGAGGTTGGCGTCAGAGCTGGTAGAGATGCGGATTGATTTCTTATGGACGATGGCGATTCCTCCTCCTGTGTGGTTGGCGCGGTCCTTGCGTGTGATCTTATAGTCTTCAGGGATGGCAATGGTGATGTCTGGGGTGGAGGAAGCGTTCATCCAAGTTTCTGTTAGGAAGGCGACGTCTGGAGAGATGGTGTCTAGTAGGTTCCATAGGTCAATGGCGTGTCTGTGGACCGATCGGGTGTTGAGAAGGATGCACTGTAGGTGGTTGGGGTCGAGAGTCTGTGGTGTGATCGTAGTGGAGATGTTGTCGGTGCCGCTGAATTTGCAGGAGTAGCAGGAGAAAGGTCCATGGGTGTGTCCAGGAGCGGCTTGGACGCAGGTGGGGGAGCGATCGGGGTTAAGGGCTAGGAGGGTGGCTGCATCATAGGTAATGCGGGAGGGCTGGGGAGCGCGAGGGGCAGGGGGTCTGGCGCTGGGCGCGGTCCAGGCGCGCACGGGCGTAGACGGGCTTACCTTTGGCGCACCTTCGGCGCGGATTGGGCGCGGTCGTCTCTGCTAGGTAGGAGCCGCGACAGCGTCAGCAGGGCTCAGGTGGTCTTAGGCAGAAGTCCTTCTCTGCTCGGTAGGAGCAGCGACGAGGTCAGCAGGGCTCACGTAGTCCAGGATACAACTGACTTGATCAGCCCAGAGCAACCCTTGATATAGGACTCCTCGCCTTTGATGTCCGGAATCCTCGCAGGCAGGGGTCCTAGCACCTGGGAGCCGGTTGTTGGGGGTTTCGCCTCGGCGGCTCCTTTCATCCTTTCAAGTTGGGTCTGGAGGGATCCCAGACACGCAGCAGGCCTGGAGTCAGCCCTCAGGGAGGCCGGATGGGTGATCGAAACTCATCTCTCGAGAGGAGGTGGGAGGTGTGATCGAGCTTCTCCTCCCTCTCTCGCTCACGGAGAGCAATCTACTCCCTGGCCGGGTATGGCGCCAAAGGTCGAGGACGGGCTGGGGCCGGGGCGGCCATATTAGGTGCAGGGACATGGGCATCGGCTTCGGGTACCAAGGAAAATGGAGGGGGAGGACGGGGAAGCCCAGTGTCGGGGAAGTGGGTCATGGAGGGAATGGTCGGGTGAATCAGGGTCCTGGCGGGCTGCACGGGCCAGGAGGGATTACTACGGGTTAGTGAGGACCACGCCACGAGGCCGGGTCCAACACTCAGAAGGCTCAAAACAGCAGCAGGCACTTCCAAAAGAACTCGGGGGAGCTGGGGGGGGAAGTCTGTTGTCCCTGAGACTTCAGCAGGAGTCAAGCTCTTTTCCAAGCCCCTGGAAAACCTTCACAAGTTGAAAGCAAAGTACACAAAGTTCCTTTCTCCTTCCTTTAGCAGTAAGGCAACCACTGCAGGCCAATCCCCCAAGCAGCACTTCAGCTTGGGAATAGTCTCTCCTCAGTTTCCTCTCCTCAGTAAAGGTTTCTTCTTGTAGTCCAAAAGTGATCTAATTTCTTGGGAGCAGGGTCTAAATATTTATACCCCAAAATCCTTTGTTCTCTGAGGGGAGAGGGGGCTGTGCCTAGTCCAAACCAGTTCCTGAGCCCTTTGTTTACCAGACCTCTCCTTTCCTTTCGCAGTGCAGGGCAGAAATATCAGACGCCCCACAGGAGGTGGAGCCAGCATTGTGGAAGGCAAGTACAGTCCTGGAGCACTTTGTTGACAGGACTCCTTCTCTTCTTTCAGTGTGCAGGGCAGAGACATCAGCCGCTCCCCTGGGGTGGAGCCAGCATTGTGGAAGGCAGGCACAGCCCTATTCAGAGTTCAGGTGCCCTCCTCCCTCCCATCTAGATGCAGATCTCTCTATTCGCCACTGGGTGACTCAGCCTGTCTCCTAGAATTCCTCAGCCCTGTCACTCACAGAAACCAGACATAGGAATACACAACCTAGCAGAGGCAAGTATGAATGGTTAGACAAGCAAAGACCTACTTTTTAAAAGTGGTATTTGCAAACACAGAATGTTAAAATAAACTTTACTAAAAGATGTATTTTATTATTCTGAGTCTAAGCATACTAAACTCGAATTTCTACCATGTTCTCTGAGCCTGTTAGGATCGTAAAATGTAACAATTCTAACAGCCCATTCTGGCCTATGGAGAACAGGTAGCCTTGCAATAGTGAAAAACGAAAATGGCTGTAATTCACTATTAGGACATGCCACACACATCAGGGCTTGTCCTACCTTATACTTACAATGCACCCTGCCCTTGGGCCTATTATAGGGGTGACTGATATGAAGAAAAGGGAAGGTTTAGGGACTGGGAAGTGGGTGCACTTGCCCAGTCAGCATGACAGTACCAGACTGCACACAGGCCTGCAATGGCAGACCGTAGACACATTTTACAAGGCTGCTTCTGTGGGTGGCACAGCCAGTGCTGCAGGCCCACCAGCAGCATTTGAATTACACGCCTTGGCCCACTCAGTGCACCGGACTAGAGTCTGACAAGTAAACCAAAATATCCAAACATGGAAACACTATTCCATACATCAATTAACAATAGGGAGCACTTGCACTGTGGCACTGAATAGCAGTGGCACAGTGCCCAAAGCATCTACCACCAGCAAAAACACATGAGGCAACAGCAAAAATGGAAGGGAGACCCACGCCAATGGTGCCAGGTCTAATAGGAAGTAACAGTGGAAGGCCCAGGTTTGCATCAAAGCTATTTGAAATTTAGTCTCATTGATGCCCCACAGTTTCAGTTGATCTTGGGTCTTCCTTGGTTGACAGAACATAATCCTCGTATAGACTGGGAAAAGAGAACAATAGATTTAAATTCAGACTATTGCAAGGAGCATTGCTTCCATTGTCGAGTCTCCTTTAATCATTCTTCCCAACCGTCTCTTCTGGCTGAGACGCCTTTAGTGATTTGTGCAGTTGAAGTTCCAGAGATTCCAGTGGAGTATCAAGATCTGAAGGCGGTATTCGATGAATTAGAGGCTGAAAAGCTACCCCCTCACCGGGAGTATGATTGTAAAATTGAATTGGAGCCTGGAGCTTCTCTCCCTTGCAGCCGAATGTATGCTCTTTCAGAAAACGAGAATAGTCATCTAAAAGAGTTCTTAGATCGATATTTGGCTAATGGGTTTATCAGGCTCTCACAGTCCCCAGGCTCTTCTCCACTTTTTTTCATTCCGAAGAAGGATTGTACTCTGAGGACCTGCATTAATTATCGCGATTTGAATGCAGTCACAAAGAAAAATCGTTAACCCGCTACCTTTAATTTCGAAATTACTGGATCAAGTGAAGAACGCTCGTATGTACACAAAATTGGATCACAGAGGAGCCTATCATGTAGTTAGAATGGCTGAAGGAGAAGAATGAAAAACTGCTTTTAGGACACGGTTTGGCCCATTTGAGTATCAGGTCATGCCCTTTGGGATGTGTAATGCCCCAGCTGCCTTTCAGCATTTTGTGAATGAGGTACTTCGTGAATTCTTGGATCAATGTCTGCACCATTCTTATTTTTTCACCTAATCAGGAAGACCATGTTCGTCATGTGCGAGCTATCTTGCAAAGACTGATTGATCATCAGCTGTTCGTGAAGCTTGAGAAATGTGTTTTCCATTCCACTCAGTTGGAATTTTTGGGGTTTGTCTTATCCCCTGAAGGAGTGTCGATGGATGATTCCAAGGTGAAAGCAATCAAAGATTAGCCGCCTCCTCGTAATGTGAAAGAAATTCAAAGTTTCCTTGGGTTCGCAAATTTCTATCGACAATTCATCGTCAACTTCTCTGGAAGGGTAGCTTCCATTACTCGGGTTTTAAGGAAGAAGGAGAAGTTTGTTTGGAGTCCAGAAACTGAAATGGCATTTCAAGATTTAAAGGATTTGTTCACCTCAGCTCCAACCTTTTTTTTGTCGAAGCTGATGCTTTCAATGTAGCGATTGGAGGCATATTGTCTCAAAGACACAAGACCACTGGGCAGTTGCACCCAGTAGCCTACACGTCCCGGAAGTTATCAGCAGCAGAAATCAACTACTCCATTGCTGATAAGGAGTTGCTTGCAGTAAAGATGCTTTTCAGGAATGGAGACATTATTTGCTTGGTGCTAGACATGAAGTTACTGTTTTTACCAACCATCATAATTTACAATTTCTGGAATCAGCTCACACTCTGACTCCTCGACAATTGAGATGGTCACTATTCTTTGCTGACTACAATTTTGTGTTAACATACAAGCCCGGTACCACTAATGGAAAAGCTGATGCCATGTCTCGTTTGGATGTTGGGGATCAAGAGGAAAGAAAGGAAGTAGGACATATAATTCCAACTGAGAAGATCGTTGCAACTATCTGGTTTCCAGAATTAGAAGACAAGATAAGAGAATCAATGTCAGAAGAAGAAATGCTTGCTTGGAGTCAAGAAGATACTGGAAGAGAAATCAAAGATGGCAAACCCTACCATCAGGGTAATTTGTTTGTTTGAGGAAAAGAACTACAAAGGAGAATTATGAAACACTTTCATGATGAACTAATAGCAGGACATAAAGGAGTTAAGAAAACCTCTGAATTGATAAGGCGTGAATTTTGGTGGCCAGATTTAGACACTCAGGTGAGACAATATGTGGCCTCCTGTGAACAGTGTGTAAAGGGCAAAGCTTCTAGGCAGGCCTCACAAAGTTTACTTTTACCCTTGCCAATTGCTCCCTATCCGTGGCATACAGTCTCAATGGATTTTATAGTCGATCTTCCTTCTAGTCAGGGTTTTTCCACCATCTGGGTAGTGGTAAATCATTTCTCGAAGATGTTTCATTTCATTCCCCTAAAGTCCCTTCCCACTGCAGTACGATTGGCTACCCTATTCACTCAACACATAGTCAAGGCCCACAGTATTCCCAAGGTAGTCATCTCAGATCGGGATCCTCTATTCATCTCTCGCTTTTCAAGGGCCTTTTTGGGGGCGATTAGGAGTGGACTCTCGGTTGTCTTCCAGTTTCCATCCTGAGACCGATGGCCAGACTGAAAGGGTCAATCAGGATTTGGAGCAGTACTTACGCCTTTATTTGATGGATCATGAAGGGGATTGGCCAGATTTGATTTGGGCAGCTGAGTTTGCATATAATAATGCAGTCCACTCGTCTACAGGATATTCCCCATTCTATTTAAATTCTGGCAGGCATCCAAACATGTTAATGGGAAAATCTGAGAGTGAAGTTGCAAGGGTAGAGGAGGTAGTGAAGGAGTTACAAGAGGCCTATCAGCCTGCGACACAAAATTTAGTGAAAGCAAAAGAAGCACACAAGAAACAAGCAGATAAGAAAAGAAGAGATAATCCTGTGTTTGAATCAGGAGATGAGGTTTGGGTTTCCACTAGGAATATGAGGTTAAAAGGGAATAGAAAATTCCAACCCAGATTTGTAGGTCCCTATTTAGTGGACAAAATGTTGAATCCAGTTAGTGTCAAGATCAGGCTCCCTACTAAATCCAGAATACATCCAGTTTTTCATGTTTCGTTAGTCAAGAGAAATCCACAAGATTTGAGGAAGATACACCCATCAGATCCTACTTCAGTTCAGTCAGGGGAGGAGTTTGAGGTGAAGAAAGGGAAGGTTTTTTATTTGGTGGATTGGAAAGGTTTTGGGCCGGAGGATAGATTTTGGGAACCAGCTTCTAATGTTCATGCCCCTAGATTGGTACGAGAATTTCATAAGACTCACCCAAGCCAACCCAAGGAGAGAGGAGGAGGGGTTTTGGTACGGGGTACTGTCAGGATTGGATTATCAAGACCTCAAAGTCCCTATCAGCCTGGTTCTGGGCCTAGGAAGAGAAGATTAAATTATCCCTGGAGTCGGCTGTGCCGATTCCCATGTTAAAGGAAGTTCCACCTAATCGCCCTTTTCCTTTTGTGGTCTTAATGGCCACCCTTCTGGAGTCATTCCTCCCCTGGTAGTTAACATTCTAGTGCTTGGACAGGTAGAGTTGAGGGCAGGTGTTCGTGCTCGCGCTCATTGAGCACTGCGCACTTCAACGGTCATTTTGAAGCGTTCGGACGCTTCTCTGTCCGCACTTTCTACTCTACTGAAATGCTGTCAGGGGAGGTTAGAAGTCGTGTCTCCGCCTGACATTCTGCAGCAGCATCGTTATTTATGCTCGACTGGCTTTTCGGCATAAATTGTGTATTTTCTGAGTTTGCAGTGCCATCTAGTGAGTCCACCTGTTCAGGTGAATCATTGCAGACCTCACAAGTAATTTTATTGCTGGGTATTTTTGTGCACTCTTTGTAACCTGCCTTGTAGTTATTTGGGCAGACTAAGAGCGCGTATTCAAATTCTTTTTTGGGCTCAGTTACTATGAGCATATTTCTTCTTACTTTCTTCGTGGGGCAGAGCGAATAGTCACCTTCCAGAGTCTGCCCTTCATTGCAGGCTATTTTCAGCTGAAGTTTATTGTCTTCACTTCAAGCGCTAGAACAAGTGGAATTTTAAAGAGTTCTAGCGTTTAGATACGGCGCTGTTCTTTGGTTTTGGATTCAGCACAAAGAAAAGACTCAACTACTAGACTTTCATTTGCTGTTTTTTTTTTCTTGGAGAATTTTTGGGAGCAAATCATTGCTTCAACTCAAACTGTATGTAACAATATATATATTTTGCTTACCACCTTTATTTCACTCCAGTCGCCTAGTAAAGAGTCAGCTATCTCAAGGACAATTTCTTTAAATACTGCTACTACAATTTCAATTGTCCACTAGAGAGAAGCTATTCACAGTAGGAGACACGACTGAGTAGATGGGGAGTACTGAGGTGGAAAGGTAGTCTATGTTTAAGGAAAAAGGTTAATAGTTGTGCTTTGTATTACAGCTGCCCCGCTGATTAAGAAGGAAGGACCACTATCTTGAGCAGAAGAGGTACTTGCAGTGGAGTCTCTCTTTTTTATCCCATCCCCTTTTCTCCCTCTCTACTGGTAGTGGACATAGTTCGTTCTCAGTGGGGTGTGGGGATTCTGGGAATAGTCGTCTGCTCCTGTGGAAGATCAAGTTTAAGGTGCGTGGTACTTTCAGAGGGTGCCTGAAAGTCGTTTACACTCCTGGCGATGTAATGGCTACAATGATGACTGTTTTGATAATCAAGTGATGTATAGTGCAACTATACATGATGAGCCCCAAGGGCAAACACATAAACATTTTTAAAACCAAATTAAAATCTCATTCGGGCATAAAGAAGGGTTGCAGAGGAAACCTGTGCTAAAGTCCTTTCAGGAAACGAGTCACCACTAGTGATTTGAACAGGGTGGGCTGATCTGTCGACTGTAAGAAATACAATATGGCTATAAGATACACTTTAACTGTGCCCAAAGCAATGCCTTACAGGGCAAGTGATAAAACAAACAACACCACCTCAGATAAGGGTGAAGAGAGAGGATCAACATATTTGGCAGTGCACCAAGCCACAGACTTGTCCCAACAGTAGGCTTATACGGTCTTAGTTGAGGGACACCTGGCTGCCAGAATGACTTAGCAGACTTTCGAAGGGTGGTCAAGTACACTCAGCTGCCAATGCTCAAGCTACATGTATGAAGGTGGGGGGTGCACAGGTTCTGGTACAGGACCCTGCCTTGCTGCTTCGACAGGAGATCTTCTCGAATGGGCATCCTAACCGGAGAACCGATGCTCTCCGCTCCCAATCTGGAGCCACAAGAATGACTTGAGCCCAGTCGTTCCTGATCTTCTTCAGAACTCTGGGCAGGAGTGGTATTGCCAGGAAAGCATACAGGAGTCCTGAATTCCACTCAAGATGAAATGCATCACCAAATGCCAGCCACCTTGGAAAGTCCAGCATGCAGAAGTGCTGAAACTACGTTTTCAATAGTGTCGAATAAATCTATCTAAAGATCTCCCCAGTCACGTGAGAGATCTTGCACCACCTCAGAATGGAGATGTCATTCGTTACCCATGACTCATCGATGGCTGAGTTTGTCTGCCCTGGCATTCAGAGAGCTTGCTTGGTGTTGTACAACCAGAAACATTTCTCAACATCACAGCCATGTCTAGTAGTGCAGAGCCTCTTGGCAGACGGTCCAAGACCTCACCCTGCTCTGTTTGCTGCAGTACTACATGGCGGTGGTGTTGTACGTGAACACCTCAACCAGTCTTCCTTTGTAGGAAGGGAGAAAGGCCTTTGTTGTGATTTTATTCTTTCCACTTGGTACCTTCCTCCTCCCAATCCTTTCCTATGTTAAGTGGAACGATCCCTCTATGTGTTCTGGAGGGTGCGTTAGAATGTTGAGCGATGTTTGTGAGGTACCTAGGCTGTGACAGGAGTGGAGCAGTGGAGACGGTGAATAAAGCTTACCCTGAAGCTTTCTGGATTCTTTTCTTCTTTCGCCTGCTGACCATCCATGCAACACTGGCGACGAGGATGGGACCTGATTTCTTTCAGGCACAGAGCAGTATGCTCTATAGATTTGGAAATCTCCACTGTTTCTTGCAAATGTATTTGTTTTGGTAATAGTTTCTCTTTGATTCTAACATTGTTAGTGAATCATACTATGTGGCCTCTGATGAGGGAGTCATTTAAATCCCCAAAGTCATACAGGTTGCTCAATCCTCTCAGGGCAGCCACATAGTTTAAGATACTCTGGGGGATATTCTCCAGAACGTGCAATAATCATCGCCAAAATAGGTTAAGGCAAATTTTCATATCGCAGTCGATCGCGGGAAAAGAACTCTGTGTTAACGTCGTATTCACAACACGGCGGTAACATGCAATAGTATCCCGATAATGCGCCAAATGTCCACGATAAAATCACTGGGACAGCAAAAAAAATCTAAACCCGAACGTGAGAAAAGTTGCGATGGTCCCAACTGCGATTAGAAAATTCAGCGATAAGCAGCGCCACGCCACAAGTCAGGCGGGAAAAATCACTATAAAAGCGGCAACAAAAAACACAAACAAATCACAAACAACTGCGAAGACCTATGGAAGTAGCCGGAACAAGTACAAAGGACAACCAGAACCCCACAAGCCCCACGCAGGACCAGCCTGGGACAATCATTGGGGAGATGGTGGCAGGAGTTGGGAGACCGGACACTGCACAACATGACCTGAGCCAACAGCAACAGGGTGAATAACGACGAGGGACTGGGGGGATGGGAGGCGATGGACACAATGGCACACATGCACAATTAAGTATAGCACCTCCGCTGACAAGCCATGCCTAAGAGTCCCAACTCCGACCAAGAGCCCAATTTACCAAAGTCTGCAACATCTCAGCACTGTATAAACACAGAAGTGAAAGGCACACCGCCTGAAAGAGATAATGGTCAGCCAAATCAGAGCTGAAGGGGCAACTCACCCAGAATGCAGCACACACACATAAGAATCAGAGCACCTCAACATTGACAACAATGTGGTACAAACTGCAACATTTTCAAAACAGAACAGAGGACACAACTGCTGCTGCTTGTGTGCAGAAAATGGCCATTCGCATTTGGCATAGAAGGAAATTGTGAGATGACAATCTCACATCCGTGATGGTGTAGAAATGTCAACTGTCCCGCATCAAGTAGGCATCTCCTCACAAACAGTCACAATGTACATTGCCATGCCGTCTGTTAGCAAACTAGTACAATGCGTGAACATATATGTGAACACAATGTCAATCTGCATCTCCCCTTCACATTGCAGAGGGAGAATCAACACCTCCTGCAGAGCAGACCCAACAACACAGCACTGATGATGAAGAGGACATCCCCAAGATCAACACCGACGCCCTCCAACAGCTCATGGACAGCTCTGGCATCCCACCTCCAGGAGTAGGGCAGCCCAGCTGCATCGAGGAGAACCCACCCCCTGCACAGACCACACAGCAGGAAGCACCCACCACCACGGCTATCTCCCAGGACCCCCACGACCAACACATGATATTCCAACGCTGTGTTTTAGGGTGCCAGGAGAAGATGGCTGATCAGCTGCGGTGGGATTCGACCTCATGGCAGCCACACTAGATGCCATACGTGGGTATCTAAGTCCCAACAGATACCCACTGTCCGCTCCATGCTCTCCAACAATCCATGGCTGACTTTCCTGGATTCATGAGACTGAGCCAAGAACAACTGTCTATTCAGATTGGCTCCAGCGGTATCAGCCGGTAGTTGGGACACATAAGGGGAATGATGGAGAGTTTGGAGCGGATGCAGGAGGAAAAAATGTTTGCCACGGCTGCACACCAGTGAGATGTAGCTGTGATCTTCCATGCCCTGCAGATCCTCGTCATGGCATTGCCACCACAAGGCCTGGTGCGGATGAATGCTGCTGCTACCACTCCATCCACATCTCCGCCCCCTGAAGTGTCAGTGCAACACCGTGCGGCAGACATTCCACCTACGGCCCCTGATGTGTCACTGCCATACAGTGACGCAGACAAAACACCACCACCCACATGTGAGGCACCTGAAACATCAGAGGTCGAAGATGAAGAGGAATCTGGCTTTGTGGTAAGAATTAAGTGGTAGCATTCATCTCCATCATATGGCCGGTTTCAGCTTGGTTCTGCCCTCTGCATTATGCCCTGGAATAACACCTTCCACTGTCCCCCGATGCACTCAGCGACACTCACCTTGGACCTCGACATGGACTGACATATTTTGTCTGGTTACTAATGACACAGCAATCACACTGCTCTTCCACTTCCGATGAACTTGCCAAACCCTAAAGGACTCTGGCTGGCCCTCCATGGGGTAACAATGAAAAGTGGGGTTTGCATGGCCCAGTACTGGTCCAGCTTCAACACTCCACTCAATCTGAATAAAACATTCTAATTCACACCAATGTGTCATGGCTATGATCAATCAAGTATGTAAGTATGGATGAATGTAGGGACAGTGACTCAACAAAAAGGTACCCCATGGGTAATGCTATCAATGCGCATGCATGGCCATGACCCAGATAGGCAGTGAGACACCCCCTTGTCATTCAAATCAACACTCACAGTTGAATACAAGCGAAGGTGCATAGACTTTATTATCAATCAATCAATCAATCACTTCTAAAGTGCGCTACTCACCTGTGAGGGTCTCAAGGCGCTGATGGGGGGGCAGCTACTGATTGAACAGCCAGGTCTTGAGGAGTCTCTTGAAGGTCAGCAGGTCCTGGGTCTGTCGTAGGTGGGTGGGGAAGGTGTTATATGTCTTGGCGGCGAGGAGGGAGAATGATCTGCCACCGGCGGACATCCTGCTGATGTGTGGGAAGCTGGCGAGGGCAAGGTCGGTGGGGCGGAGCTGGCGGTTCGGGGTGTAGAAGTTGAGTCGGTTGTTGAGGTATGCTGGTCAGGTGTTGTGGAGTGCCTTGTGAGTGTGGGTGAGGAACTTGAAGGTGATCCTCGTGTTGACGGGGAGCCAGTGCAGGTCCCTCAGGTGGGCAGTGATGTGGCTGTGGAAGGCAAGATAAGTGCCACAACATGCAGACCAATGCAGCAGTATATCAGAATGAGAAAAGTTGCCAAGCGCTGCTGTCCTCTCCGGGGGAGTGCCTCACCTTTCACAGGTGTGTGTTAACCTGCACTGTTGCCTGCTCATGTATTCGGAGTCCAGCTGAATGCAGCCATGTCCACTGTTGTTTTGGGATATGTGACCAGATCTCCAAGGTGCAACAAGGTGTTGGGACATGTGCAATGGGTTCCAATCAGTTATGGCTGCAGGTACGTAGTTACTCATCCATCTCATCCATGAAAGCGATTGCAGATTCGTTGGCCAGCATTTCCAACATGAGGTCGTTGTTGACATCAAACAGGACAGCGGGTCGATCCATTAGCAGGTCCGGACAATTGTGCTGAGTCCACACCCTTTCACCAATTAGCACTACAGCCCAGTAGGGGAGCGGTTCAATGTGGTCACTGCACACGAGGATTAGTGCAATCTCCCTGGTCCAGCTGCCAGCATGTATGCCAAGCATCCCTTAAACGGGTATCACGGTGACACTCCTGGTCGTGTTCCAACAGGGGGCACACACACATGTCAAAATCCAGTTCAGCTACCGTCCTGTTGGATAGGCAGACATCCATGGACCACTCAAATATGCATGATCGACAATGCAACACAGGCTGAACGCAGGTGATGTTGGCAAGGCGGAAGCTTAGCCGGTAACTGATCCGCTGCAGTGCCAATGGCAGTGCCCCCAGTAAATGCAGCAAACATGCACGGTACAGTTCCATGTGACAGGGGTTATGCATGTGTACGGGATGTTCTGCCATTGCATCAGGGGCTCTGGTTGAAGCGGCACTGTTCTGACCTGCGCCAGTTCTGTGGATGAAATGCCACAGCTCAGATCAGTGAGTTGTTTTAGTGTGCAACGGTTGTACGCCTGGGATCGTGTGGGAATGAGTGTGAAGGCCATTCATTGCAAGATAATTTCGGGCAAGGACTTCTGTGTGTGGTGTTGGTCTTTCGTCGGGCTGTGCAGAGTATGGAAGTCATCATCAGCTGCTATAGTATCTGTCAGGAGGTGCCAGGCACATGCGATTCTGAGGTCGGAGGTGCAGATGTGCTCCCGCCTGATAGTTCAGACAAAGGAGTTTTAATCCCTAATGTTAGTTTGTAATTTGCTTGCATTCAGGTTTTGGGATGTGCCTTGTTGGGGGCGGGGTGGGATGTGTGCGACTTTGGGATTCATGTTTGGCATGTCTTGCATGTGGCAAATGTGCGGCATCACTGTGTGTTACGTTACCTCACAGCTGCTCCTCCCTCCCCTGAGCCTATTTACTTGTGTGACCTGCGCGGTTGCACCACTTGCACTCCTACGGCACACCATTGTCATGCCTGTCTGTGCATGTCCACAAGCCTGAGAACGACAGTGATGTTAGCCGTTGAAGGTGGGGGGTCACGTGAGTGTAGGCCTATGGTAAGGATAGGGCAGATACAGATGTAGAGTGCATGCCTGGCTGAACTCACGCTGTGAGTAGAGCTAGGCATTTGGCTCATGCTGCGCCAATACAGATACACACAACACTTGGCATGTATGAGTCAAGACCCCGAGTGGTCTTGCGCTCCTTCATTTCTCCGTTTGTGCGAGCCCGCACTCCTGGTGCATGCTACATTGCAACATTGCCAATTGCGGACTGGGTGGCACCAACACTACAACAGAGACACACGCATTAGTTACTTCCTTGTCCAGGCCAGAACTGAGCCACACCCAGAACCCCGGGCAAATTGTTCCCACCCCTACGCTGGATTGGCGAATGCAGGCCCAGCCCACTCTGCTTACGCTTACAGGGGGGACGACAAACCTACATGACCGAGGTCTTCCCCACTGCCTAAGGTAACATGGTGCGTCCACTGTCCACAACACTACAAACACCAGCAATATATGTCCACATGGACATATCTGTGCTCTGCATAAGGAAGTCTATCCAGCACATCACCGCCACACTTGGCATTGTGTACATTCTTATTCATGGGTGACTTGCCTCCACACATACTTGGTTCCCACCTCTCCCCACATTCTGCAATTGTGTAGCTGGGGGACAGTCATTTTCGGAAGGTCAGCCATCTTGTTCTGGGCTGCCTCGGTGGTAGATCGGGGCGGTGCCTGGAGGTGGTGGCGGTGGGTGTTGTGGCCGTCTTGGGTCTCCGAGCTGCATAATCAGTAGCACAATGACATGTGTTGGTCTTCAGATGTGGCTCTGGGCAGGGCTCCCTTTCATACTGCAGGTTGTCGTTCTGCTTAACACCAGTAAAAGGCATGTGTTAAATCCCTGTTGCTAACGCGCCTTATCGCCTGTTTGCCTTATCGCCTGTTTTTGTGTGTTTTTGCACAGGAACGCCTACTCTGCATATCATATGGGTTAGTTGTTGCTCTCATCCATGGCTATGTTTTTTGCGGCAGCTATCGCTGGAAAACTGGCGATATCGGCAATTTGCACCAGCTTGAGAATAGGGCGATAAATCTATCTACACTTTTGCGGCGCTAAAGTGCCGATAAATCGGCGATAAGTCCTTGAGTATATGCCCCTCTCTTGCTTGCTTAGGGTGCGGCAGAAGAATTTGTGCCGTTCTAAAACTACATTAATTTTGTCTCCAAACTGTTTTTCCAATTTAATGAGTGCTACTCTGTATACATCATCTGCCTCCTCCTCATCATCATCAAAGACAGGTTTTGGCAGAGAATTATAAACTTTTCTACCATGTACCCCCAAATTATGGAGAAGAATGTGTTGTTTCCTGGTGGGTCTGAACTTTTCTCCCCCAATTGCTATTAAATATGATTTAAAAATGTCAGCCCATTTCTTCAAGGGGATATTTGTCTCACCCACCTCATTTAAAAATGGAACATGTTGGGACATACTTGCCGCTGCCATGTTAAGAGTAGATATTAGGAAGCAATTCAGAGGTAAGAGAATAAACAATTAAGACAAAGCAAAAATCACAGTTACTTTCAGGCACATACAATATCCAATGTTATAATCGGTGCACAGTCAAAATATCGATTCCTAATTATCGACCTACATTAATATTGAGTTGAAAATATCGAAGGTGAAGAATATCGAGTACAAGAATATCGTTGGACAGAATATCGACCCTAAGGTAAGTAATATCGATTTTTTTTTATATCGATGTAAGTAATATCGAAGTTAGTAATATCGATATCAATTATACCTATGTTACTAATTTCGATGTTACTAATATCGATATTTGGTTGTTGTTATGTATTTTATTATGTATTTTATATATATGTGTTATATGTTTTTTTTAAGTATGTTATTTGTTTTAAATTATATATGTGTACTATTCTTTGTATATTAAAAATGTAATTTTTAATTTAATTTTATGTTTTAGTACTGGAGCGGGTTGTGGGTTTATAGGGGAATAGGGTGGGAAGTAATTTAATTATAGTATATTAATTATTAATTTTTAGTAATTGTAAATTAATTTTGTTTAATTTAATTGTAATGAAGTAATTATTTATTTTTTATTGGTAATGATAATTTTTTTATTTCTAAATAATTATTAATTGGTAATTAATTATTTTAATTGCTAATTAATTTTTTTAGTCGGTAGTTAAGGTTTGTAATTGGTAATTACATTTTGTAATTGGCAATTAATTTTTTTAATTGGTAATTAAGGTTTGTAATTGGTAATTAAATTTTTTAATTAGTAATTAATTTTTTTAATTGGTAATTACTTTTTTACAATTGGTAATTGATATTTAATTGTTAATTACTTTTTAATAATTGGAAATTAATTTTATTAATTGGTAAATCATTTTTCATAAAATGTTTTTTTTATTTAAAATTAAATGTATTGTTTACCATTTTTTTATTGTTAATCAATTTTTAATTATCAATATGTTTTTTGTTTTGAAAAATATTTTAGTGTTCAATATTTATTTGGTAATTTATATTTCTTAATTAATATTTATTGGTATTTATTGTTAATTTATTGTTAATTAATTAGTCAATTGTAATTATGTATTTAGTAATTATTAATGGGTATTTGCAAATGATGTAGAGTTATTTAAAAATTAAATTTTTATTTATTTTGTTCACAACAATTATTTATAAGTATGTTATATTTAACTTCTAAGCTATCCAATGCTTTCCCTACTGTTGCACTCTCTGGAGTGGGAATAGTAATTTTTACCCCTACGCTATCCAACGCTTTCCTTACTGTTGCACTCTCTGGAGTGGGAATAGTAATTTTTACCTCTACGCTATCCAACGCTTTCCCTACTGTTGCACTCTCTGGAGTGGGTATAGTAATTTTTACCTCTACGCTATCCAACGCTTTTCCCACTGTTGCACTCTCTGGAGTGGGAATAGTAATTTTTACCCCTACGCTATCCAACGCTTTCCTTACTGTTGCACTCTCTGGAGTTGGAATAGTAATTTTTACCCCTACGCTATCCAACGTTTTCCCTACTGTTGCACTCTCTGGAGTTGGAATAGTAATTTTTACCCCTACGCTATCCAACACTTTCCATACTGTTGCACTTTTTGGAGTTGGAATAGTAATTTTTACCCCTACGCTATCCAACGCTTTCCCTACTGTTGCACTCTCTGGAGTTGGAATAGTAATTTTTACCCCTACGCTATCCAACGCTTTCCCTACTGTTGCACTTTTTGGAGTTGGAATAGTAATTTTTACCCCTACGCTTTCCCTTCTGTTGCACTTTTTCGAGTTGGAATACTAATTTTTACCCATACGCTATCCAATGTTTTCCCTACTGTTGCACTCTCTGGAGTTGGAATAGTAATTTTTAACTCTACGCTATGCAACGGTTTCTCTACTGTTGCGCTCTCTGGAGTGGGAATGGTAATTTTAAGTTCTATGCTATCCAACATTTTTATTACTGTATTTTTTAACTTATGGATTTTGAATAGTATTTTTATGTATTTAGCTATTTATTTTTTTTGGATAAATTTAGATAATGTAGTATATAATTCATTTTAAAAATATTAAAGGTATATTTAACTTTTTTTAATGTATTAAACGTAAGTCTTTACTTTTTATTTATGTTTTTGTTTTATGTTTGTAAATGTATTTGTAATTTATAATATTTTTTATTAATTTATAACTTATCTAAATAATTATTACAACTCATTGTTCAGTATGTATATATTATATATTTTCTGTACATGTTTGATTAATGTATTATTATTATTATATATGTCGTATTTATTAATTTTAATAATTATTAGATATGTTTAATTATATTTATTTTATTTATTATTGTTATTTACTTTATTTCACATTTATTTTTTTACAGAAAAAAAACAATATTTTTTACATCGATATTTTTAACATCTATATTTTTTTCGATATTTTTGTACTTACCATGTTGTAGATAGGATGTCGATATTCTTGCCTTCGATATTTCTGCATCGATATTCCTGTAGGTCGATATTTTCTAGGTCGATATTTTGTCTGTGATCCGTTATAATCAACTTTAAAAGGTCCAAGAAAAAGGAATCCCCTTCTCCCAACAATTGCAAATCCCCAGGTATATGCCACAATAATAACTTTAAAGAACAAAACAAGGAAATATTCACAACAGAAATGCAGCTTGAATCGCAACACTGCCACAACAGGAGGCTTTACTCTGGAAGCACAGAAGAAAAGGTGCAATCAAACAAATACAGTAAGCAGACCCTCAATTTATAAATGTGAGCCAAGCAAAGTGAAACAGTCCCAAAGTCAAGGAAGAGGAGGACCAGCAGAGAAGGCTGTGCCGATCTGATGAATGAAGGGGAATACAACAGCTGTGTACGAGCTGTAACAAACCAAATGCAAGGCACACCTCAGTTCTGCCTGTCTGCGTGAATAATGTGGAAAGACAAACAAGCTGTGCTTGTCAGTGTAAATCTCTGACCAAAAAGCTCGATTCCCACAAAGATTGACAAGCAAGAGCTGTGCTTGTCAGTGGTAATAAAAATGGAAACCAGAAATTGGCAGTAGATTCCTAGGAATGCCCCCTGGGGCTGCTTATATTGTGACAGAAAGCTGGGCCACGGGATGGGTGTTTTGATATTCATGATCTAATGGCACTACTGTTGGAAAAGTCTATGTGGTACATGAAGGGTCCGACCTTTTGGGTTGGCAACACCAAAAGGAATTTGGGATCACACTTGACCCCCCAACAAGTTCTATCCATCAGTCACTCCAATACTGGGGACGGGATTTGTGATGAATTCCAGGAAATATTAAATGAAAGACTAGGGTGCCCATTATGATGGCTGGCGGATTGCCCCCGCCAGGCTGGCGGTGGCCACCGCCAGCCTGGCGGGGGCAATCCGCCCGCCATCATCTCCCGTTTTCCCCCCCGCCATATTAGTATGGCGAGGGGGACCTCGGCGGGCGGAAAGACCGTCCGCCGCTTTTCCGCCCCGGTCGCAAGGCGACCGGGGCGGAAAATGAATAATATGGTGGCGGTGTCCAATGGACACCGCCAGCCATATTATGATGTGTGGCTAGAGGTGCATTTCCGCGGCGGCGATGCCGCCACGGAAAGGCAGGCGGTCTTTGCTTTGGGGGCCCCCTGAGGGCCCCCCTGGTGAAGTCCGAGGTGGTGGGTGCAAAGGGGGGGTACCTGTAGTACCCCCCAGCATTTGCATACACCAAGCAGCAGGCACCGCGTGGTGCCTGCCGCTTCGTGTATGCAAATGCATGCATTCTTTTTTAAGATTGTGGCAGGCGGTGCAGTGAGCACCGCCCGCCACAATGTTAAATATGAGGATTGCGCCCGCCACTGTGGCGGGCGCATCCTAATGCACATATCAGGACCCCCGCCCTTTAGGCGGGCGGTCCCGCTTACTGCCCGCCATCCTAATGAGCTCCGAGGCCTTCTCAGACAGTTTCAGCACAAAATTAAACTCAGAAAGGACTCCAAACCAGTTATACATTGAAACAAGACCCATTTCCCCACCTGATGAAGGAGCCGTTAAAAATGGAACTTTGCAGATTACAAAGGTGGGGGATAATTCAACTAGTCGAGAGTTCTGACTGGTTGGCGCCCATTGTGATCACCAAGAAAGACCAAGGTAAAGGGATCTGATTGTGTGTGCACCTGCGTGACCTCAACCGTAACATCTGGATTGACAGACACCCTCTTCCTCTGATTCACGAAATGTTGAGCACCATGGGCAATGCCCTGTGCTTCTCGTTTCTGGACCTATCAGTGCGTACCACCAAGTTGAACTGCATCCGGAGTCCAGGTGGTTGACGGCCTTCACCCCACCTATGGGATCATTCATATTGTGCAGAATGCTGTTTGGCCTTGCGTCTGCAGTTGCGGTATTCCAAAAGATCATGCAAAGCATCCTGGAGGGAATCCCTAAAACACTATGGGGCCCATTACGATGTCTGGAGGATTGCCCCCGCCAGGCTGGCGGTAGCCACGGCCAGCCTGGCGGGGCAATCCGCCCGACATCCTCACTCGTTTTTCCCCCCGCCATATTAGTCTGGCAGGGGGACCTCGGCGGATGGAAAGACCGTCTGCCGCTTTTCTCGCCCGGTCGCCTTGCGGCCAGGGCGGAAAAGGAATAATATGGTGGCGGTGTCTATCAGACACCGCCAGCCATATTATGATGGTTGTATTTAGATGCCTTTCCGCGGCGGCGATGCCTCCACGGAAAGGCATGCGGTCTTCACTCTGGAGGCCCCCTGCGGGCCCCCAGAGTGAAGTATAGGTGGGGGGTGCACACGGGCATTTGCATTTACAAAGCGACAGGCACCGCGCGGTGCCTGCCGCTTTGTAAATGCAAATGCTGAAATGCATTTTACTAATTAAACAAAACAAAAGCCAATCCTGGGACTTTATTCCAACTACACTAGAGTTTCTAAGACAAGCTGTTTTGATTCAAGCAAAAACAACCTATTTATATTTAAACAAATGTATTCATTTTTGTGAAAATGTCACTTTTCTTGTAAGCACCTTGTTTATCGTGCATGGAAAATACAAAATACAAAAAGCATACAATTATATATACATTATATACAAACAGTTAAATCAACAGTTTCAAACACACTTGGCCGTTCATTCATACACCATCCATTCACAACAATAAAACAAACAATATTAGATAACAGTGCGTCCAAGCAACGGAAAGCAATTCAGTCCAAAATATTTCTTTTCATATTTTTGCAAACTTATTGAAGTTGAAGTTCTCACAAGGTCTCTTGTGAACCCAATTAAATGCAAAAAAAGGAATTGGCCAGATGCTGGACGAAAAAATTGTCATTTTTTCGTCCATCATCTGGCCAATTCCTTTTTTTGCAGAACTTCAACTTCAATAAGTTTGCAAAAATATGAAAAGAAATATTTTGGACTGAATTGCTTTCCGTTGCTTGGACGCACTGTTATCTAATATTGTTTGTTTTATTGTTGTGAATGGATGGTGTATGAATGAACGGCCAAGTGTGTTTGAAACTGTTGATTTAACTGTTTGTATATAATGTATATATAATTGTATGCTTTTTGTATTTTGTATTTTCCATGCACGATAAACAAGGTGCTTACAAGAAAAGTGACATTTTCACAAAAATGAATAAATTTGTTTAAATATAAATAGGTTGTTTTTGCTTGAATCAAAACAGCTTGTCTTAGAAACTCTAGTGTTGTTGGAAGAAAGTTCCAGGATTGGCTTTTGTTTTGTTTAATTAGTACAGCTGGACTCAGCCTTCCAGAGTAAGGAGTCAAGGCCCTCTTTGATTTTCGTACGAAATGCATTTTAAGCATTGTGGCGGGCGGTGCAGAGAGCACCCCCCGCCACAATGCTAAAAATGCAGGATTTGCCCGCCACTGTGGCGGGCACATCCTAATACCCCCACGGGACTCCTACCCTTATGGCGGGCGGTCCCGAATACTGACAGGATGGCGGGCGGACAAAGTCCACCCGTCATCCTAATGACCCCTTATGCTTCCAGGATGATGTTCTAATCTACGGGGCAACAGAGGAAGAACATGACATGCACCTAAGACAGGTACTGGACAAACTCAGAGATGCAGGACTCACCCTACGTAAAGAGAAGTGCCAAATTGGGGTGAGCACCGTAGAATACCTAGTCCATTCCATTTCAAAGGACGGATTTAAGCCCAAAATGTACCTGCTCAAAGCTGTTAAAGAGGCAGTCACCGCAAATGGTAAAGAGGAGTTGAAGTCCTTCTTAGGTCTGGCAGAGTGCATGTCACAATATGTTCATAAATGTTCAGACCCTTCACCTTGCTAAGAGAACTTCTTAAGAACCATACGTCATTCAATTGGATTGAGGAACATCAAAATGCCCTCGAAAACATTAAAGGAGCCATTCTGTCTGCCTCATATTTATGTAACTTCGAGCACAGCAGGAAAACTATTCCCACCACAGATGCCAGCAACAAAGGCCTGGGGGCTATCCTCGCACAAGTCATTGAGGGTGAGGAACGTATCGTGGTCTTTGCCTCTTGTGCTCTAAACAAATCAGAAGCTAACTACTCTGTTGTAGAGAGAGAGCCCTTGCATGCTTTTGGGCAGTTAAACACTTCAAATGCTACCTATGGGGCATCCAATTGGACATCAGAACTGACCATGAACCCCTCATTCACATGTTTTCAACCAAAGGATCATGAAACAGCACGCCAAGAATAGCCAGATGGATGTTGGGTCTAGAGAGCTTTTGCTATTAACTGGAATACGTCCCAGGGAACCAAAACAAGGCCGAGGATTTCCTCTCCAGATCTCCCTTAGAGGAAATGGAAGAATTCGAGACATATGAGTACCCAATATTAGCCATCAACCTCCTGGCCCTCACCGATGAAGAGTGGAACACAGCTATCGCAGAGGACAGTGTGCTGGCAAAAATCAAAGCATAGGCTCTTCAAGGATGGCCTAACAGCAGGAGCGAGATTGAATAAAAGGCGAAAGCGTTATGGGAGGTGAGACACAAAATAAAAATCAGCAATAACCTAATACTCAGGAATGACAAGATCAGACCTCCTGCAAAGCTAAGAAACCAAGTAATCAATCTCGCCCATGAAGGTCACTTGGGTAGGAGCCTCACCAAATGACGGGTGAGGGAATGGTTCTTGGTATGGCCAGCATGGTTGAAGCCAAGGTGAAAGGCTGTATAATATGTGCCAACAGCGACAAAACAAAGGTTTCCCATCGTACACACATATCAGTAGTACAGATCCCCAACAAACCTTAGGAGAAAGTAGCCTTAGACATCATTGGTCCTATCAACAAGGCTGGAGTGACCAAACGCTATTCACTTGTCATGATTGATTACAATTCTCACTGGGTGGTTACAAAAATGGTTCACCAAATCACCACTGAGCACATAATAAAATTTCTTAAATATTCCTTTTACTGTGAAGGAATTCCGGCCTCTTTTGTAACAGGTAACGTAGTGCAATTTACGTCTTTAGCCATGGGAGAGTTTCTGGCACATCTTAATATTTGTCACTTTAAACTGCCTTATACTGCCCCACAGCCAATGGGTTATGGAGAGAATCAACCGTATGGATAAGGAATTCATCCAATTGGCCTGCGCTAACCTCTTGGACATATTATTGCTGTGCAGGAAATGTTATAGGCTTACCATAACACTCCCAACTCTGTAAAAAGAGTCTCACCCTTTACTGCCCTCAAGGGAAGAAAACCCTGTACTAAAATGTTTCCGGGTTGTTTGTGTGGGGGGGGATAGAGTTACCCACGACCACGACCCAGACCAGGCCAGAGAAAAAATTGCACTCCACTAAGTCAAGTATGAAAGCCAATATTATGTCAAACATGGCACCAAAAGGCAACTATGAAATGTTGGGGGCTGGGTGTATGTAAAGAGGCATTTGGGCCATGAAGAGTCTATGTCTAAATTCTTTCAACCAATGCGCATTGCTGCAACTAAACTAAATGTAGCCATTATGGATAATGGGCAATCTTGGAGCATGGACAGACTGGTTTGCCATGACCCTCGTCATTTGCACTCCAGGGAGAGTTCCTCAAGCGGAAGCGAGTCAAGACCCCTTAGCAGAGAGTTCACGACTCGCCGAGTATCCAAAATGCCGGTCTGGCATAAAGACTATGTCATGGACACCTGGAAGTTTCCTTCAGATTGTATTCCTTCTCTATAGCTATCCTCACATTGCTCTCTTTCTGGACTTTCTCTCTTTCCTTTCAGTGCTTCCCTTTTCTCTTCCTTCCATAAGGGGAAAGATGTGCTGTGATTTTATACCTTCCACTTGGTACCTTCCCCCTACGCCTTCCTTCCTATGTTCACAGGAACGTTCCCTCTATGGGTTCTGGAGGGTGCCTTAAAATGTTGATGGAGAGGCCTCTGTTCATTTTCTGCAACAGAAATTAGCAGGAATAGCAACCACAACCTACTTCCGAAGTTGGCACCCTCTTGATGGATCCTTTGGCCAAAAGAGCCTACACTTCCTGACGCAGCAAGAAGAGGTGGTTCTCCATCAGACGGTCTAAGGATGGTGGCATGGGTGACAGGGTTTCTGTGAATGGAAGGGTATTAGCCTGCTGAACAATATGAGGCACCCATTTATTTGAGCTGATGGACTGCCATCGGAGAAGGTGGTGCTTGATCCTGTCACCGACTGGATACACGTAATGGTGAAAGTGCATGAACAGTGTTGGAGCCTGTGGCAGATATGGCAGATCTCTGGTTTTGAGTCCTAAGGGGCTTGTGGGAAGGACCAGGTAGCCAGTCGTCTGTGGTGGCTGAGAGGGAATGGATGCAGTGTGCAGCCCCTCCATTGCCACGTTTAGAGTCCCGGTGACGGGACGGTGGGCTTAATCTCTTTAAAGTGCTCGAACCCCAAATCTGCCTTATTGCCAAACAGGCAAGTGTCATTGAAGGTTATGTCAATAAGGGGTGCCTGGATATCCCCCTGAAAAGCCAAAAGACCTCAACCAAGCATGGCAACAGAGTGCGACTGAAGTAGCAATTACTCAGCCGAGCAAGTTGGTCATGTCAGTCCGCAGCATATAGTAAACTTTGCTTTGACCCTACAATTGGCAATAGCCTGGGACAAGATGGCTCAGGCCTCCTCCCAGACCATGGGCAGCACTAGTGCAGTCCAATCTCAAACTATGCAGGAATATCGGCCCAAGAGGCATGCTGAGCTCACTGACCACAGTGCAATACTGGTGGAAGAGAAAATCCTCTTATAATAGATGTCCAGCCTCTTGGACTCCCTATACATTAGTGTGGTACTGAATGCACCAGGGTTAACTATGGACTTGGAGACCTGAAAAACCAGACTCTCTAGGGTAGGTTGCTGGGAGAGGAAAGCTGGGTCCCCAAGAGCATGGCGATGGTGGCAGGCAATCATCCTGTGCACAGGAGCCCCAGTGCAGGGCTTGTGCCATACCCCAGGCATTACATCAGTGAGGCCCTCTTTAAAGGGTAGAAGAGGTTCTGTTGCTGCAACTCCCAGTTGAAGCGCCTCTGTCAAGAAGTTAATTTTGACTGCCACCGAGGGCAGCGTAAAGTCCAGGACCTCAGCCTCTCTCCTCACCACCATGACTAATGAACCCTCCTCCTCCGTAGCACACTAGGAGGATAGACTACGCCAGCGTTTTGAGAGGTGCCTTGATCACTGATATCCACCAGTTTCTCATACCAGTTATTCTCAAGCTCTTCCATGGGGTCGGGATGTTGCGTAAGTTACAACTTTGGCGTAACTCTACAAGGTGTGCTTCTCACCCAAAGGTGGGAAACGTATTTCAATGCACCAGCAATGAATGTGAAAGACAAGTTATTGTAACCCCGCAAGACACTAGTCTATGTGTTATTGATATAGAAGTACCGCTTCTGGGTTATTACCAATCCCAATCCCCGTGCGGGCCACAGCACGGAGGCGGCCCTACTTTCCATGGTCGAACATCTGCGATCTGTGCTTGATGCAGGTCGGACAGCGGCACTTCTATTATTAGATCTGAGTGCCGCGTTCGATACTGTATCGCACAGGATCTTACTTCAGCGACTTGAGGAAGTGGGAGTCAAGGGCTCTGCCCTATGCTGGTTCCGATCCTTCCTTATGGATAGGTCGTTCCAGGTGGCGATTCCACCAGGCAAGTCTAAACCGTACCCGTTGTCTCTGGGGGTCCCACAGGGGTCTTCGCTCAGCCCCACTCTTTTCAATCTCTACGTGAGACCGCTGGCTGCAGTCGTCAGACAATGGGGCCTGACGATGGTCTCGTATGCGGATGACACGCAGCTGGCGGTCACGTTGAGTGGGGACTCTGATGTGGAGGCCCTCAGGTTTCGGGACGGTTTACGGGCAGTGGCCAATTGGATGAACTCTAATTGTCTTCAGTTGAACACCAAGAAGACAGAGGTCATGGTGGTAGGCAAGCAAGTGGGGCTGTGGGGTGACGATTGGTGGCCTTCCGAACTGGGTGTGACCCCCTCTCCGGTCTCGGAGATAAAAAATCTTGGGATCTGGCTTGATCCAACACTTAGTTTTACTTGCCACACCAAGAGGGTGGCGGCCTCTTGCTATGGTATCATTAGAGGACTCAGGCCCATATTGAGATTTTTCGATGCCCCCACCAGACAGCTGGTGGTTCAGGCATCAAAACTGTCTCGGCTGGACTATGCTAGCTCGCTTCTGGCCGGGATAAATCAGGCTGAACTCACTCGGTTGCAGCGAGTTCAAAACGCTGCGGCCAGAATAGTGGTAGGTTTGCCTGGACGATGCTCGGTCTCTAAGACGATGCATTCGCTCCACTGGCTCCCAGTAAGTCAGAGGATTAAATTTAAGGTTCTCTGCCTGGCATTCAAAATTCTTAAGGGTATGTCTCTCCAAATTTTGGCGAACTTGTTAATTCCTTATGTCCCTTTGCGCACTCTGAGATCTCTGGGCCAGAATTTGGCAGTGGTCCCACGCTTCAGGCTGAGTAGAACTGACGGCCGCTCTTTTCAAGTATTAGCAGCGAAGTGTTGGAACCTTCTTCCCTCTGAGATCCGGGCAATTGACAATCTTTTCCAGTTTAGACGTGCTGTCAAAACCTTCTTATTTGTTTAATTTTAGGATGTTCTCTGTGCCATCTCGCTGCTGTGTTGTGTTTGTCTTCTCAAAGCGCCAGGACACCCCTTTGCTGGGGCAGCTGTTGCGCTGTATAAATAAAAATAACATAACATAACATAACATAAAAGGATCAGGAGCACAGTGAAAACAGTAATAAACAGTATCAGACACATAGTACCAAGAAGAATGAACCCTTTTAAGTTAAAAGCATTTATTACTATGGGAACAATCTACAAAGAGGATTATAGAAACAGCAATAAGACATGTTCTAAATAACGAGAATATAATGAACATCTCCAGCATTGTTTAAAATGTCACTAAAATGGTAATCCACAACTTAACACCCTAACATCTTCTTTATGAGCTATTCTGTGAGAGCATGAAGGACAGAGCAAATTGCAGTCTAGAGTTTCTTAGGGAGAAAAGACGCACTGCATAACTTCTTGACATCAAAGTCTGTCTCTATCAGCGAAGGCGCGAAGACAGTGTTCCCTGAGAAGGGCAAATCTCCATGGCGGTAGCAGTCAGTCAGCCTTCCTCCAGGACTTGGCTTTATCAGCTTTAGTCTTCAGGTGAGAGATATCATCTGCAAAGTGTGAAGTGTGCTGACAGCAGGTGAGACCGTCTATAGCAGAATCTCAGGCAATAATTTGGTCATAGGCCCTCATCTGACAAGTGGTCAAGTGACAGTTCTTATATCCTAAATCTTATCAGAAACTGGAATTTCGGACAAATGTTTAGGAATGACTGACATAGATTATGTGCACCAAGTTATGCTTCCCAGATATTTTCTTATGAACATATAAGGCAAAAGGACGTCAATTCAGACTACTTTATTTTGGTTATATGTCTGTATGTGTTCCTATTTAACCTTGACATGGTGAAGAGTAGACATTTGACCCAGACAAATGTTGCAATAGGTATTGGATCTTTGTCATTAATCAAAGAACTTGATAATATCACAGTTCCTATAAAGATAAGGTCCAGCATCATCTACGTCCAAAAGCAGACATGACAATGATTCTGCACAAATCAGAATAGGTGATTTCCATTGTTTAAGTTAAGGGAAATGGCAGCCTCAATGGAGTCGAGACCTACATGAGATGGAGTCATACCTTGGGGACTTTACGTCATCACCTGGCTTGTATGTCTGAATGTGACATTATGGGGTGTGTCTAACCAGTTGGGAATTCACTAAGGTGTAGGGAAATCCATACTCCCAAGTTATCGTAAATTAAGTAGATATCATCAATGTATGACAATACCTCAGAATCTGATTGTAAGATTGCGATGAAATAGTCCTCACGTTAAATACAAGTGAGGACTATTTATTCTTATAGCAAATGGGGAAACGTCAGAATGAAAATTGCACTCCATCAAAACTGAAAGAGGTTGGAAATTTTGATGACAGAGTCAGCAGAGGCATTGAGGTATATGGTGGCCTGGAGTTCCAGTCGGTCTAGTGCGGCGGGCGGAATATTGCACAAATGAGAACACGCTTACCATAGTGGCCTTGGTGGGACCTGTTGGCACTTCTTCTTTGGCTTTTTGCATGCCTTTTTTCCTCTTGCCTGGCGTTAGCTGGATGAGCCGGCATTTTCTTGGGGCGAGTAGCTGTGACGCTGACGGGTGGCAGGCAATGCTGGGTAGGGCGATCCCTGGCTACAGGCGGCTCAGGAGCTTTGCAGAGACCGACGCCTCTCTGCTCTAATTGGCTTCAGTGGATCTCTGGGCAGCATCAGCACAGGCTGGCTGGAGGCTGCACGTTGTATTGACTGTGGCATTGTCGGTGCTCGAGGACTCGGGCTCCAAAGCGCAAAACAAGGGAAAGCAGCAACTAATGAGCCCGACACAAGGAGCAGTGTTGGGCTGTAAAGGAAAGCCCCGGGAAGCTGAACCTTTCTCTGCTTCTACAAAGAAATCCGAAAGCAGAAAAACAGCACGACAGGGTGCAAAAAGACCTGTGGAAGCAGACTTGTTCAAATCTAAAGGTAATACAAACAGATATGCACTAAGAAATTGTGGTAACGCGCTAGCAGTAGCGCTCTAGTGTTCCGCTAGGCGGAACAGGAAGGAGAAGAGCGGAAACGGAAGGCGGCCATCAGAAGGCATTGGCGCCGACCGTTCCTAGCGAGCAGTCGCTATCCCGGCGCTCCGTTATATAAATAAATAAAGAAACCTAAACTTACCTGCATAGTCCTCAATTTCTTCACCTCCACAATGGCGACGAGGGTTCAGGCGTGACGCCGGCCCACCAGACGCGTGCAGCGCCGACGGAGCGCTGTCAGCAGAGGCTGCGCTTTCTGGAATAATAACACTTGACGGAGGTGTTGGGAGACAAAACGGAGCGTGGCAGAGGACATCGACGAGCGCTATACTGCGTGCCCCCTCAGTCAGCAGAGCTCAAGGGAGGCTCAGTGAGCGGAGGTAGGCCTGCAGGCGCCCCCTGTCACCACGTCCCACGGAGCAATTAACCCAGTCACCGGCTCACTGGCCAAGACACAGAGGTACGCAGACAGTGTGCAAGATAATGACGAAAGCAAGAGGAGAACGTCCCAAGCAAAGAGACCCGCAGAGAAATCAGGACAGCAGGCGCCCTAAATCCAACAATTCCGCAGATCAAAGGGCGAACAAAGGAAGACGTCAAAGCTGCTACAGGTGTGGGAGTGCTACGCATCTCGGGAACGATAAAGTGTGCCCCGCGTTCCGGGCGAAATGTTCATATTGCGGAATATTTGGTCATTACGAAAAAGTGTGCCGCAGGAAACTTAAAGGTACGGCGGTCAAGTACGTGGACCAAGAACAGCCGGGCGACACCACCGAATCGGAAGAGACGGAGGAATTGGAAGAAATCCTGTACATAGACGTCCAGGTACTGGAGATGGAAGGGTCAGGAGCCGACAAGCCCCGATTGGACATGCACATCGGAGGAATACCATTGGAAATGATAGCGGACAGCGGTGCTCCCATCTCCATAATTCAAAGGAAGGTGTGGGAAGACAAGTTCAGGTCAACGCATGGAGAGAACCTACACCCCATGGACTTGCGTCCGGTCACATACACTGGACAGAAAATCCCAATGTTGGGGTTTTGCCTAAGCATGGGCGTAAAATCCGCTCCGCTCGCGGATTTTTCGGATTTTCGGCAAATCCGCAATCCGCGAACGCTCGCGAATTTGTCGAAAATCCGTGAATCCGCTCGCGGCGGATTTTTTGCTTGGTTGCGGCGCGCGGCGTGGTGCACGGCGTTCACTTTCCGTCATTTTAGCGTTTGCCGAGTTGTTTTTCTTTGCGAGTGACGCGCCATTTTAGATCTTGCTGCGTGTTCCCGCGGGAGTTTGTCGCCCGCGAATACGTACTCGCGGCTTGCCACCTTGCACAGCACACCTCGCGAGAGTTCGCAATTGCGAACACGTAGTTGCGGCGGAAAGGAACAATCTCGCACTTGCGAAATAGAGATTTTGCAATTTCGCACAAGAAAATCACCAGCAAACAGGATAAACCTTCAGAAAATTATGATTTTTATCAGAATCACTCCTCAGGTTGACATTTGCATGGCCTTTTTTTTTTGCAAGGAGTCCATTTTGGGGGGGGGGGAGGAAGGAAGTGCCCCACAGTCTCCAACTTCCTGTTCCTGTCCAGCAGGCTCCTCCCAGTGCTTTGTCCATCTCCTGGTCACTTTCATTTGGATCTGGAGCTGGAAGGATTACTTTTTGTGGGTGCTGCTGGATATTTGGATTTGAGGCCTTTTTGACTGTCTTTGGATCACTTTTGGATTAGAAATCAACTTTCACAAGTAAGTTTGTTTGGGGCATTACAGTTGCTGCAAGTAAAATTTTGGAACTTTTTCAGAACATTAAATAAATTATATTGTGGGTAGCCACAGTATCCAGTAGGACCAGGGTTGGTTAGGGGTGCATGATACAACTGTTTTGTTGAATTTAAACACCATTTAGGCCATGGATGGGCTGGGATTGTGCTGATTTTTGTCCTTTTTTTGGGACTGCTGGTGGGGCCCTTTGCCCAGGGGTGGTGAGTGTTGCATGGGCCTAGTCTTTCTGTGGGGTGTCTTCTTAAATTTAAACATAATTGAGGCCATGGATGGGCTGGGATTGTGCTTATTTTATTGTTTTTTGTCGTTTTTGGGGGGCTGCTGGTGTGGCCTTTTGCCCAGGGGTGGTGGGTGGTGCATGGACTGAGTGTGCCTGTGGTGTGGTCTCACTCTCTTTAATGTAAACATCATGGATGGCATTGGATTGTGGTGATTTCTGGCTGTTTTTCTGTTTTTTGGGGGTGTACTGTTGATGTGGACTGGCCATGTGGGTGGTGGTGGTGGGTGGCCATCTTGAGTGCTGGCTGCTACAGGCAACATGTGCTTGGGGTGTAAGGGGCCATTTTGAGGAGAGGCAGTGTCTGAGGCCTGCACTTATTTTGCCTACTTTTCATCCATTATGCCCAGGGGTAGTGAGTGTTGCATGGGCCTAGTGTGTTTTTGAGGGGTGTCTTCTTGAATTTAAACACCATTGAGGCCATGGATGGGCTGGGATTGTGCTGATTTTATTGTTTTTTGTCGTTTTTTTGGGCCTGCTGGTGGGGCCCTTTGCCCAGGGGTGGTGAGTGTTGCATGGGCCTAGTCTTTCTGTGGGGTGTCTTCTTGAATTTAAACATAATAGAGGCCATGGATGGGCTGGGATTGTGCTTATTTTATTGTTTTTTGTCGTTTTTGGGGGGCTGCTGGTGTGGCCTTTTGCCCAGGGGTGGTGGTGCATGGACTGAGTGTGCCTGTGGTGTGGTCTCACTCTCTTTAATGTAAACATCATGGATGGCATTGGATTGTGGTGATTTCTGGCTGTTTTTCTGTTTTTTGGGGGTGTACTGTTGATGTGGACTGGTCATGTGGGTGGTGGTGGTGGCCATCTTGAGTGCTGGCTGCTACAGGCAACATGTGCTTGGGGTGTAAGAAGGGGCCATTTTGAGGAGAGGCAGTGTCTGAGGCCTGCACTTATTTTGCCTACTTTTCATCCATTATGCCCAGGGGTAGTGAGTGTTGCATGGGCCTAGTGTTTCTGAGGGGTGTCTTCTTGAATTTAAACACCATTGAGGCCATGGATGGGCTGGGATTGTGCTGATTTTATTGTTTTTTGTCGTTTTTTTGGGCCTGCTGGTGGGGCCCTTTGCCCAGGGGTGGTGAGTGTTGCATGGGCCTAGTCTTTCTGTGGGGTGTCTTCTTGAATTTAAACATAATAGAGGCCATGGATGGGCTGGGATTGTGCTTATTTTATTGTTTTTTGTCGTTTTTGGGGGGCTGCTGGTGTGGCCTTTTGCCCAGGGGTGGTGGTGCATGGACTGAGTGTGCCTGTGGTGTGGTCTCACTCTCTTTAATGTAAACATCATGGATGGCATTGGATTGTGGTGATTTCTGGCTGTTTTTCTGTTTTTTGGGGGTGTACTGTTGATGTGGACTGGTCATGTGGGTGGTGGTGGTGGCCATCTTGAGTGCTGGCTGCTACAGGCAACATGTGCTTGGGGTGTAAGAAGGGGCCATTTTGAGGAGAGGCAGTGTCTGAGGCCTGCACTTATTTTGCCTACTTTTCATCCATTATGCCCAGGGGTAGTGAGTGTTGCATGGGCCTAGTGTTTCTGAGGGGTGTCTTCTTGAATTTAAACACCATTGAGGCCATGGATGGGCTGGGATTGTGCTGATTTTATTGTTTTTTGTCGTTTTTTTGGGCCTGCTGGTGGGGCCCTTTGCCCAGGGGTGGTGAGTGTTGCATGGGCCTAGTCTTTCTGTGGGGTGTCTTCTTGAATTTAAACATAATTGAGGCCATGGATGGGCTGGGATTGGGCTTATTTTATTGTTTTTTGTCGTTTTTGGGGGGCTGCTGGTGTGGCCTTTTGCCCAGGGGTGGTGGGTGGTGCATGGACTGAGTGTGCCTGTGGTGTGGTCTCACTCTCTTTAATGTAAACATCATGGATGGCGTTGGATTGTGGTGATTTCTGGCTGTTTTTCTGTTTTTTGGGGGTGTACTGTTGATGTGGACTGGCCATGTGGGTGGTGGTGGTGGCCATCTTGAGTGCTGGCTGGTACAGGCAACATGTGCCTGGGGTGTAAGGGGCCATTTTGAGGAGAGGCAGTGTCTGAGGCCTGCACTTATTTTGCCTACTTTTCATCCATTATGCCCAGGGGTAGTGAGTGTTGCATGGGCCTAGTGTTTCTGAGGGGTGTCTTCTTGAATTTAAACACCATTGAGGCCATGGATGGGCTGGGATTGTGCTGATTTTATTGTTTTTTGTCGTTTTTTTGGGCCTGCTGGTGGGGCCCTTTGCCCAGGGGTGGTGAGTGTTATTATTATTATTATGTTTCTTATATAGCGCCTGAATCGACCCCCGAAGGGGTATCTCCGCGCTTGCCTTGGGAACCCGTCCTGGCTTTTCCCTGTGAGATAGCCCCTACAGGGCATCCCCAAGGTGAAAGCCAGGCATCCCGCCGCAGGGGGGCCGTTGTGGAGATTAAGCAAGCTTAATGCCCAGAGTTGCAGAGTGTGAACCCATGATTAGGTCAGGCACCGAAGCGAGAATTATCGAGTCCATGGACATTTGAGCTCAAGACCCTGCCGCGTCGGGAATTGAACCCTGGTCCCGGGTCTGACCTCTGCTTCAGGGTCTGCCTGCTCTAACCAGTGAGCCACACTTCTCCACATGGGCCTAGTCTTTCTGTGGGGTGTCTTCTTGAATTTAAACATAATTGAGGCCATGGATGGGCTGGGATTGGGCTTATTTTATTGTTTTTTGTCGTTTTTGGGGGGCTGCTGGTGTGGCCTTTTGCCCAGGGGTGGTGGGTGGTGCATGGACTGAGTGTGCCTGTGGTGTGGTCTCACTCTCTTTAATGTAAACATCATGGATGGCGTTGGATTGTGGTGATTTCTGGCTGTTTTTCTGTTTTTTGGGGGTGTACTGTTGATGTGGACTGGCCATGTGGGTGGTGGTGGTGGCCATCTTGAGTGCT
Organism: Lissotriton helveticus; assembly: GCF_964261635.1. Classification (NCBI taxonomy): domain Eukaryota; kingdom Metazoa; phylum Chordata; class Amphibia; order Caudata; family Salamandridae; genus Lissotriton; species Lissotriton helveticus. Next base: position 22,040,720 of record NC_136064.1, read on the forward strand.
GGCTGGTACAGGCAACATGTGCCTGGGGTGTAAGGGGCCATTTTGAGGAGAGGCAGTGTCTGAGGCCTGCACTTATTTTGCCTACTTTTCATCCATTATGCCCAGGGGTAGTGAGTGTTGCATACTTGCATGTCCGTAGTCTTTCTGTGGGGTGTCTTCAATGTAAACATCAAGGATGGCATGGGATTGTGCTCATTTTTCTGTGTTTTGTCGAATTTTTGGGGTGTATAACTGAACTGATGTTCCTCTGTCTTCCATTGCTTTTAGGTGCACAAGAAGACTCAAGAGAACCACCAGTGCCAGGAAGAAGTCCTGCAGCGGTGTGTGCAGCATAACGTCACGCGACGTCACGTCTGGACACAGAACCCTCTGCAACTCGTGCAACTGCTGCCTGCTGACCTGCTCTGAAGAGGATGGCCCCAAAAAAAGTAACCCGTAGCTCCTCTAGCAAGAAAGGTGCCAGTAAGGAGCAGAAGAAGCAAGTTACCAAGGAGATTGGTGTGCCGCCCGCCCCTTTTTTTGGGAGTAAAAAAAAAAGTATGCCTGCAGCAGCAGCAGCGGGATCTGCTGGGGACCAAGCTGGCAGCACCCCCCCCCGCTCCATTGGGCTCAGTGCCACCACCACCACCACGCCAACTTAAGTCCAAGCCCTTGAGTGCTGCAGAGGCAGCCAGTATAGTTCTTCAATCACCATCGACCAGTGATGTTGGCTCATCGCAAGAAAGCAGCAGCAATGTCCCTCAATGAACACAGGTTGTTGTAGCTCATCTGACGAGTGTTGAACAACCACAGCCGCAACAACAATCGCAAGTACAAGCCCAAGTACATGTGGAAGGAGAGGCAGCGCAAGGAGATGCGCAAGCAGAGGTGCATGGAGGGTCACAAGTGCCCACAATAGTTGTTCCTCCCGAAGTAGGGGCACATCAGGAAATCGACAATCAAGGCGAGGTATCATTTGAGGAAGCCACTCCTCCTGCTGATCCTTCATTGTCTTCCACAACCCTAGCAAGGAAGAGATCAAGGGTGGTGTCTACATCCTCTTCAAGCACACCTCCTTCTGATGATACGGATCAAACTTGGGAACCAGCACCACAGCCGTCTGAGAGTGAGGCACACCATGATCCAACAAAGGTACTTAAGCGTAAAAGGAAGCTCGTCCAAAGTCTCAGACTTATGGAGTGTGATGAGGCTCAACAAGAAGTGGCGGATACTGCTGCTGATGAAGACTCTGCCAACGACGACCCAGTCATCATAAAGGTCACTGCAGCCCCAGCGGGCATGCAGCAAACAGACATTTTGACCCTAGCCCGAAGAGCTGCTGCGCGTGATGATGATGATGATGATGTTGTCGATGAGGAGGCAGTGGAAACACCACAATCATTGGAGTTAAGTAGTACACCAACTCGTCCCGCTTCCATATTTCTTTCTGGCAAGAAGAGACCTCCGTCAACCACGACCTTAATTAGTGGCGGTGAAAGTGGAAAACGTACAAAAGTTGGGCAATCCAGATCCTCCACTTCATCTGGCATTAGCTTCATGACCACCACCACCAGTATCGCCGCCTCCTCCAGGTCCCACAGACACTTCAAGTCCCCAGTTTGGGACTTCTTTACTGTTTGTCCCAAAAATCCAAAGTTTGCCATTTGTACCCTTTGTAAGCTTGCAGTTAGTCGTTTTAAGTCAGGTACCAACTATGGTACCGGCGGCCAGAGTGGTCATCTTGAGAGAAAGCACGCTGTCAAATGGTTTGCGCACCTAGCTGCGATCAAGAAAGGCCAAAATCAAGGAAACGTTGATGTTTCATCTGATGTTGACGAGCAGGAAGAAGACGTGTCAAACACTTCCCTTACACCCAGTACCCCTGTCAGCAGCACACCCAATGTGAGGCACACTAAGAGTGTTGGAGCGAGTGAGACACCAACGCACAAAAGTTCACCAGCGAGCAAAATTGGGTCAACGAAGTCATTATCAGCCCGTAAATGCTTGGTCCAGGGCAACATTAGAACAATGCTTACTTCAGACGTGCCATATGAACGAAACCACCCACTGACGCGTCTGTATAACACTAAGCTGGCTAAAATGCTAGCTGTGGACCTTCTACCTTTTTCTTTTGTAGAAGCGGTAGGTTTTCTTGAATTAGTTGCAACGCTCTGCCCTAAATGGAAGGTTCCGAGCCGGTTCTATTTTGCCAGAGTTGCGGTTCCAGCACTACATGAAGATGTGCTGCAGGCGATTGGGGCAGCTTTGCAGAAGAGTGCTGTTCACACAATACATCTGACAACAGACATGTGGACCAGTGGCCCAGGCGATGATTACATGTGCATCACTGCACACTGGGTCTCTTTTTCAGGTGTTAAAGCAAAGCTAAACGCAGGTGTTGACCCGGACCAAGTTTTCAAAGCTGCTCGGAAACATGCAACACTAGCCATGTTTGGCTTGGAGAAAAGTCACACAGCAGAAAACCTTTTGGAAGAGTTTGACAAAAAGGTCTTGACAATGCTATCCCCCCTAAAACGCAAGATTGGTTATGTTTCCACGGATAATGGCGCCAATGTAGTTAAGGCCATGTTCCTTGGTGACCATGTTAGAGTGCCGTGTTTGGCGCACTGTATCAACCTGGTAGTTCAAAAATTCTTGAGTGATAAAGAGAGTCCAGCGTTCGAGGTAATGGCCACCTGCCGCAAAATGTGCAACCATTTCAGCCATTCTTTTAAGGCCCGGAAGCATCTGCGGAGACTGCTACTTCAACGTGGAATGCCAGTGAAAGCACTCATCCAGGAGGTGGCAACACGTTGGAACTCAACCTTCTACATGCTTGAGCGTCTGTATGAGCAGTATACGGTACTCGATCACTATTTCTTGACAGAGGCTACATCTCAGAAGGAGGACCTGCGGATGAGTAAGGCGCAATGGGACATAGTTAAAAGCCTGACAGACATGCTTCGTCCTTTTGAGTTCTTCACGCGTGCAGTCAGCCAGGAGGACTGTAATTTGGGAAAAGCCTATCCCATTGTTGTGCATACTGGAGCACCAACTGATGGCGGTTTCTTCTGAGTTTGAAAAAGATGAAAAAAAAACAAACCATTTCATTTTGTCTGAGAAATTATTACATCGCCTACGTGGTGATGAACGTCTTCAAAACATCAACTCAGATCAGCATTACATTTGTGCTACTATTCTGGATCCACGCTACAAAAAGGCGCTGGCAGACAACGCATTCTTTCCTTTCGCTGATGCAGATGTTCAAAAGTACAAACATTGGTTAGCCTGGTCAGCCAAGAGGTTTGAAAAAGAACGGCAGGTTATTGAAGGAGAAGCCAGTACATCAGCATCAGCATCAGCAGGCCATCCGCAGTCACAAGAATCCACTTCTGCACCTGTGGCTGGGGCACAAGTGACCTCTCAGCCGTTAAAGACACCGGCAACTGGATCATCTGCACCACACACAATGACAACACTAACAGTGGCTGGGGAGGAGGATTGGCTAAGTTTGATGGGGTATGGTTCTCGAAAAAATGTCACAGGCACAGCAAAAAGTAAGCAAAGTGGAGGAACAGTTGATGACCTTGAGTCGATGGTGCAGGACTATCTGAATGACTCAACAGAGGTCTTCCTTAATGATGAGCCATTGCAGTATTGGCATGGCAAAAAACAATTGTGGCCACAGCTCTTCAACCTGGCTATAAACTATTTGTCTTGCCCACTCGCAAGTGTGTCTTCTGAACGTGTTTTCAGTGCTGCTGGTGGCATTGTAACTCCCAAACGGAGCCGCCTCTCGCCCAAAAATGTGGAGCGGCTGACAATGATCAAGATGAATCAGCACCTCATACCACCAGATTACAAAGTACGAGAAAGCATGCCGCATGAAGACGAGGAGGACAGCAACGTAGATGAGGGGATTTTTTCTCTGTTCGGTGCCACTGACCTCATCCAGCCTGAATTCGCAGAGTATGATGACGAAATCTTGTTCTTATTCCCTGACACCGAGCCCTGAAAATGAGACAATCAATCAAGAACTTTCTTTTTCGTCCTTATTCACTTTTATTCCTGTGTGCTTTGTGTCTCTCTTTCTTTGTTTTGCACAGTTAATTTAATTCAAACTTTAATCACCTAATCCCAAAAACAAGACCATCATCAGAACTGTCTTCACTTGTTTGCTTATTGATTTGAAGGTGCCGCAGTCTACATTCCTCAGGTTCACAAGTTCTGAAGAACATGCTCCTCTATCCTCCTCCTCCAGACTGCGATTTCCCTCCAAGCAGAGTGCTGGATTACGCACAATGAAGAAAGACTCAGCACTTGTGGGGGTGTTGTACTTCTTTGCGGGTGAGTTGACGGTTTTGGGCCCATTGCTGTGAAGCTCTAATAATGGACAAAAGTGTTTTGGACCAAATATGAGGTGGAAATTTCTTGCCGTTTTTGCTGACTTGCTTGCCTTTGAGGTGCTCTTTGGCGGGGTTCCGGGGGTTTGTGTGTAATTTTTGGTGTCTGTCGAAGCACTGCTGCGACAGTCTAATCTTGATTGCATTTGCTTTTCAGGAAATCCGTGGTGGAAAACAGGAGTTATGATGATTGATGATGATGACCTAGCTGAACAGCGCCGCATTTGGAACGAAGGCCGAGAGATATTGTAAGTATGAGATTTAGCTTTTTCGCTGTTTGGGGGTGTTGTCGGGTGTTTTTTTGCGGGTGGGTTGGCGCCGGCGGGTCTTGCCTGGGGCATTCCTGGGGGCATACCGGATAGAAGTGTTTTGGACAAAATCCATAAGGAACAGCCTTTTTTTTGCCATTTCTTCAGACATCTTGCTCAATGTAGCGTTTTGGGGGGCTTCCTGCTGTTCGTGGGTGGGTTGCGGCCGGGGTCTCTGTCGAAGCACTGCTGCGACAGTCTAATCTTGATTGCATTTGCTTTTCAGGAAATCCGTGGTGGAAAACAGGAGTTATGATGATTGATGATGATGACGACCTAGCTGCACAGCGCCGCGTTTGGACCGAAGGCCGAGAGACATTGTAAGTATGAGATTTAGCTTTTTCGCTGTTTGGGGGTGTTGTGTCGGGTGTTTTTTTGCGGGTGGGTTGGCGGGTCTTGCCTGGGGCATTCCTGGGAAGGTCTAATACCGGATACAAGTGTTTTGGACAAAATCCATAAGGAACAGCCTTTTTTTTGCCATTTCTTCAGACATCTTGCTCAATGTAGCGTTTTGGGGGGCTTCCTGCTGTTCGTGGGTGGGTTGCGGCCGGGGTCTCTGTCGAAGCACTGCTGCGACAGTCTAATCTTGATTGCATTTGCTTTTCAGGAAATCCGTGGTGGAAAACAGGAGTTATGATGATTGATGATGATGACGACCTAGCTGCACAGCGCCGCGTTTGGACCGAAGGCCGAGAGACATTGTAAGTATGAGATTTAGCTTTTTCGCTGTTTGGTGGTGTTGTGTCGGGTGTTTTTTTGCGGGTGGGTTGGCGGGTCTTGCCTGGGGCATTCCTGGGAAGGTCTAATACCGGCTAGAAGTTTGTTGGACAAAATCCATAAGGAAACACCAGTTTTGGCACTTTTTGTAAGTTAGGGTTCGTTAGGGTTAGCCCTAGCAGCAGGATTGCATGTGTTTAGGGGGGTTCTATTGCAACGCGGTTCTGTTGTTGTAGAGCACTGTTGGAGCGATGCTGGCTATGGATACTTTTGCTTGCAGGCAAGTGGTTTGAATACAATCCACGGTCTGTATTTGGGCCTACTGTTACTTTCAAAGTACGTTTTGTAACCATTTTTCTGCTAGGCATCGTTTTTGGAGATATGATTGGGTTCTTCTACATTTTTGCGACTGGCTTTAGTAAGGGTCTTGGTGGGAGCATTGCTGGGAAGGTCAAATTTTGTTCTAAAACACAGTAGTACACCCACCTTGAGGGGAAAGATCCGCTATAATATTTGGGCCATACTTATTGATCCTTAAAAAGGTGACTCAGACAGAGCACGCAATTTCAAAAATATTGTACTGTCTATTAGGGAAATCAAAGTGTCACTTTTTGAACCACACAGCGTACATACCTTTTATTTATTTATCAGTGGTATTGTAATAGCACTTCCTGTTTTCCGTTCAATAATTACAGGCCGGGTTTCAGTCAACATCCGCCAGGCAGGCAGTGGACAGGGTGTCTCTTCTGTCAGTGGTCACCACCACATTGATGGACGAAGCGTCAGCTGGAATGGAGGAGTGCCGCCAATAAGAGGAATTGTTTGCTGCATGCAACTTACTTACCAATTTCAACAGGACAACTCCAACAACATACGCAATACAGATACAGTATCCATTGTTGTCTTTTATTCTATGAGTGTGACTGCATGTGCTTACCTTTAGTTTGTAACCAAAGATTGTCTGTAAACTCTGTATCTTCAATTATTGTTTGTCCATGCTCTGCTTTTTTTTTCTTCTCTCAACAAAACCTACCCAAAAAGAAACCCCCATTCCCATCCATTTTACAAACCCTAACCCTCTTCCCCCGGGCTGTGTTGTTTTGCTTGATGTCTGACTAAAATGACATCAATAATTCCACACACTTGCTGGGGAGGATAAGGTGATAGCAGCAACAGGCTGGTGAAGGAATACGAGGATATCTTCTAGACTTACTCAGCTTCAGTACTATATCTTCTAGTAGTAGTAGCCAATGTCAAATAAATTCAACGCAAGTACTAGTTATACTTGCAAGCAAATACTTTACCATTTGTTAGGCTACATTATGGCACTGTTCTAGTGTACTGTCACCTGCTATTTTCTCGATCGTACCGTAACCGTTGTAATGCTACAGTAAGGAGGACAAACAAGGTTTCGTTTTCTTTTTTTCCATAGGCATGCAACTGCCACTGTGTCACACCACTAGTACCACCGCAATGAGGAAATGTCACCCGCCCAGGATTGACAACGTTAATCCCCATTTCACCTGGAGCCAGCCCTGGGCCTAGCCCTAATTTCTAACACAAATTACAGGTAAGATAAGCGTTTGGTGGGAGGTAGTATAATGGAGTATTATTTCGGAGTAGACAAGAGATTGACGGTTGTACTACTAAAGTCCTACGACTGTTCAGGAAAACAAAGTTACTGTTACACCCCCGCCCCCCACCCACCAGACTGAAAAGCAGTAAAAAACAGGTATGGTCAGATAAAGTTGAAAAATATATTTATTTAGCCCTAACAAAATAATCTCCCTCACCCACCCTAACCCCAACGATTGTCTCTGAAACGTCCCAAAATGATCCCAACTCCCAAATCCCACCCCCCAAAAGTCTATAAAAAAAGGGCAAGGGACACTCCACTACTGGAGGGTGCTGGTGCTGGTGCATGATGCGGCATGGGCATCATACTCCTTGCGGAGGGTGGCAAGCTCGGAGCGGAGGCCCTTAACCAAGTTCTTATACCTCAGGACCTCCTGCTCCAGGTTGGACATGCGGACTCGTAGGCGGCGTTGGCGTTCCTTGCAGCTCCTGTGGGGGGCAGCTGGTATTTCGGTTGCTTGGCGGTGGCGGTCGGCTTTCTTAGCCCGGCTCGGTCCCGCTGGCTTAGTCACGGAGGAGGATGCAGTGGTCACAGTCGAGGATGTTGCCCCGCTCGACTGCTTGTCCTCCTCCTCCTCCAGGGCCACCAGCCGCCGATACTCGGCGACTGTGGCCTCCAGCCTCCGTTGCCGGGCCAATCTAGCCTGCTCCCTCCTTGTTGTTGATTTGGAAGGAGCAACTATATGAAGAAAGAAAGACATAGTCTGTAACCAATGCTCCTTATTAATAACACAAAGTGATTGAGCCGAAAGTTGGGTCACAGAGTACAAGTAGCAAATTGAAAGCACAGTACATAACTATTGAGGACAGTATCTATGTAACCTCCCACTTCTGCATCCTTGCTCTAACAGTAGTGGTAGTTTAATGAACTAATTCTACGACCACTATGGACTTCCATTACAGTCGACTATGACAGTACACCAGTCTTATTCTTCTTCTTCTCTCTTGTTTAGGGAAATGGGTACGTTATCTTATGCAAGCCGGCAGAATGACATGGACACAGCACAGTGAAGTTGCACCCGAGAAAAAAAGTTGCACACCATGATGATTGAGACAGACTTGCGTTACTGTACCAGTCCAGTACATGCAGGTGGTGAAGCTATTACTTTTCTATTACGGGTGGCACTGAGAATACTCTGTTACAAGGGCTACTGCTTAATTAATTTACCTTTCACCCTACAGTGCAAATGAGTACTAGAAAAGGAAACTGAAGAAGCTAACTAATTTGATTATCTATCACTTCACATGGGACGTATTTAATGACAGATGAGATGACTTTAGGTGCTTTGCTTAATATTGAGTGAACAGTGATACACCCACACATGAATGACGTACTACAAGTAAACTAAAGTTATTAAGAGAGGTACGGAGTGTCCACCGTAATAACCAGATATATGCTGTGAATGCAAACGCAATACAAAGTACTGCTACTATTCATGGTAGTATTGGACACATTTACAATTTCTTTTCCTTGCCTTCCCTGCACTGGGGCGGACGTGCGGGTGCGGTGGTACATGCTCTTCAAGGTAACACTTACTTCACCTGGCGACCATCTACTCTCTCTAGATACACATGTGCTATGTAAGAGTCAGAGAATACCATGCTCCAGGCATCCATTCAGTCAAAGTATACGCACACATACAGTTTCTGTTTCACCCACCCAGGCTGCTGTCCTTCCACCCATCCTTGCTTCATCATTGACCCAGCCATGCACCATACCATATTCTTTCCTTCCCAGCCACCTCGGGGGCCAAGCAAACACATATCGTTCTTCTTTGCCAGCCATCATACAAGTTCGCGTCCCACTTACTTACACCCTTCTTTCGCTTTTCGTTCATCCCATCCATCACGTTCGTCTAAGAACTTATTGGGATTCTTCTCACCAAAAACTTCACAGCTAAGTCGAAGTACATTTCGAGGAGGCTACTACCTGGTTGATTTGTAATTGTAATACACCCGTGCAGAAAGCACACTATGCAGTCTTCAATCTCAATAAGTAAGGAATATATAGCTTACCTGTTTCCGCCACCACCGTTTGATCCCCCACAGGAACGGCCACCAGCTCTTCTACCGCCGCCTCCTCCCCAGAGGCCTCCGAGTCCAAGTCCAACACAGCCACCTCCGCGCTGGCCCCGTCACCAGATGTTACACCTACAAAGTACATTTAAGAATGTTAATACACCACTCACTACTATATAATATTTGGTCTAGGAGAAATGTTAAAAAAACAGAATACAATGTAATAATTTGTGACTGTCTACTCCATAGTAAAAATGTCCCATTTTCCAGGGAAGGCTGTTGTCTTGCTGCACTTTTATGCACAACTGATGAATGCTTGCTTTTGATTTTTAACACGCACCACTTTTTCTCCTAACAGACAGAAGCTTGACTCCTGAGTCCTAAGAACACGACCAGGATCAAGTTCAAACTAGGTGAGAGTTCGGCTCGACCACAAGAAATGTGTCAAATTAATCGTCAGCACTAACCACTTTTCCGTTTACAGTTAAATAGTTTTATGACAAAGTAGATTTTAATAAATGTGTTTACTTTTAATAAAGCTTTTACACTTAAATAGACTCTGTGGTTTTTGTTCCTCTAGACTAGAGTGGATGAGCTAAAGGTTTTGGAATTTTTGCAAGCATGAGTGCCTCTGACACTTCTTGACTGTGCTGTGACTCCGTACTACTCTCTTGTCCTGCGTACGATAATCTAGAGATCATTGGGGATCTATAATCGGTGACTTCGGGAGCTGAATGACTCTGCCACACTATCTAGTCAGTAAGGAGACAGTGCATAGAGGTATTGCTGAATATAATGGGAGTCCAATGGAATTGCCAAATGTCCAATCTTAGTTAGCTACACAGACAGACTAATAAGAATAGTCTAGTAATACCACAGGGAGTCATATTCGAGGCAGGATAAGAATTTATATCCAGTCTACAAGAAGATCAAAGACGATTTAGAAAAAATCGAATGAGGAACGCTAGGAAAAAATAGGTACTGTTTATTAAAATGTAAACTTACTGGGGCCAGCAAAGGAGCCCTCGCCTGCCCGATCCTGGCCTGCATCCTCAGCACCCTCCTCCTGTGTCCTCTTGCCCTTGGGGGGAGCTGATGTACAACATGAAAGAAAGAAAAACCAGAAAACATGGATGAGATTTTTCAACCAAATCAAACATTTCAAAAGAACAATAACAACATATTTTGGAAAAATAGCAAATAGATAGACAACTATTCCACGGGATCTATCTCATGTGGTATACTACGTTATTCGTATTGCCTGATTTGCGGAACGTTGACTTAGAAAGTTCCTATGTAACTCAATAAACAGACTACTAAAGAGGTTTGCCTAGGCCTGGCACTGCAGGCAGCAGTGCGCAACACGTGACAGACAAAGTCCATCCTGCTTGCAGATCAGTGAATACTCAAACTATCAATCCACCCGCCACCACCGCCACTATTTCTTCTGATAGCCATGTGACTGTCTAAAGGAAGGACTGGACTTCAGTCTGTTGGGGCTGATTTATAAGTCCCTTGCGGAAGTTGCGGCTGATTTTCCTCCATTGTTGCGTGCCTTTTCTGACGCAGCGGCAGAACAAAAGACTCGCCATGGTGTTGGTGCGGCGTATATATTAAAAAAAAAAACACATATGGGCATATGGGCGATGCATCACGTTGTAAAGCCCTGCGCCATCAGGGGGCGTTCCGGCGCAAGGGAGGGCGTACCTGCGCAGGAACGAATCCTAAAAGTGGCTGAGGGAAATCTACAAGATGTCAATCAGTCACTTTTAGGACAATGATGCATGACTCAAACCCTGCGCGCTTGAAGCCGACGTACGGCTTGATGCAGCATTGGGGAGATAGGGTACCCCAGAGCATTGCTGGAGCTGCGCCATCGTTGGCACGCAACTCCAGCAATGCGCTGCCTTTACGGCACAGATGCGTAAGGCTTCTGTGACGTTTTGGGCCAATGGGTGGTGGTGGCATGGCACACAATTACTGCCGCATCCCTGCTACTTTGCAGGGATGCGCCGGTAATTGAAAATATGACCCTTACTGTCTAGCATTACGCAGTTCTTTTCTTTACAGTACACTCATACATAATTTCTCAGGCCAATGAAATGCTTCTGAACACAACATACAAAACAAAGAAGCATAGTAGCAAGCAAGGCTACTGAGAAGGAGAGCAGTGCACCTGAAATGCATAGAAGATTTTGAAATATAATTTACCTCAATGTAATCGGCAGCATTATTGCTCTTGGTAAAGAACAAAGATTTGCAAATAACAGAGCAGGATAAAACAGAGTAGTAAATGTACTACTACTACTACTCACCAAGCCCGGGGACCTCTACGCCGAGCGCGTCCAGCAAGTCCCGCTCCCGGTCCATGACATCGGTCCAGCGGTGGGTGGCCTGGTTATATGTGCGCCGGACCCCAGAGATCTTGTACATGGCCCGGCACACCTTCTCCCACCGCTTGCGACGCTCCCGGATGCCATAGCCGGTCGCGATCTTGCCGCCTCCCAGGATCGTCTTGGGGAGGCGGCGCTGGACGTGGAAGATCAGTGCCGCCACTTCCTCCGCGCTGAAGATCTCCCTCGGGACCACTTGCTCCCCCCTTAAACGCCCGCACGGGAGCCGGGCACGGGGTGCGGGACCCTTCCCCTTCTCAGGGTGCTTCCCGGCTCCCTTTACCATGGTCTGGGCAGAAATAAACTTAAATGATAAAGAAGAAATAGAATAGTGAAGAAGAAAAGAAAAGAGTTTAAAAAAGTAGTTTAAAAGTAACTAAAAGCTGTAGAAAACACAAAAATATAGAGCTAGAAAAATAGAGGGTTAGATAATAAGTAAAATTAGATCAAAAAAACTTCAAACAAGCAAAGGATGGCAGAGATTGAGAGAGGATAGAGAAAGCATGCCCAGAACCATAGCAATGAATGAGAAACAAGATGGCCGCGCCCGTTCACGACCGCGTGGGTAAGTTCGCGCGAGATTTTCCTTGCGAGTACGCGCGAAATTGTACTAGCGAGCAGCACACTTTGCGAGATTACACATAGCGGGCGGAAACGGAATTACGTCACGCCAACAAGATGGCCGCGCCCGTGTACGACCGATAGGGTAACTTGGCAAACGTATAGCTAGAAGCGCCTCGCGAACACGCGCAAGATCACGCGAACATACACGTCGCAACAAAAACAATTTTGTATTCGCACGTATTCGCGGCTTCCGAAATCGATCTCGCACGGATTCGCGCCCCAAAAAACGCGCGAAATTGCAGAAAAAACGATTTTAGCTAAACTGAAAGCAATGAGCAGGTGCAAAAGTTCAAACTTAACATTAGTAACATTCAAGGTAGTGCTTCCTGATGGGCCCCTCCAGAGTTTGCAACTATTCTATGACCCTGCTATGACCCAAACAGCAGGCTCATAGAATAGCACCATAAAGGTCCTGTGAAAAAAAAATTTCACTGCAACAAAAAGCAAATTACAGATAAGGAAGGAAGCAGGTGCCAGCCAGACTGGAACTTTCAAAATTACTGACACATTAATGAAACACAAATTAATTGATGGCAGTTGAAGAAGGGCAGGTGTGCTTGCTTTTTTCAACCACCATAATCTACAGTGATAAATAAACCTAATAGGTGCCAGTGAGGATGTACTAGAGGGTGGCATGGGTGTCCCAGAGGGTGGCAGTGGTGAAACAGAGGGTGCTGTGAACCTGTGATGATAAACCAGACGTAGAAACAACATAGTCGCGGCCGTTGCAAGCCGAAAAGTAAGTTCGCAATTGCGAACTTGTCCCAAAATCGGCGCGAACACGCGCCAACACAAAAAACGGAAAAATCCGCAAATCCGCTAGAGTTCGCGGATCTTCGCGGATTGCGAATCCGTAAATACGCAAATTCGCGGATTGCCAATCCGCAAAATCCGCCCATGCTTAGTTTTGCCCTCTATCGTTCGAGTTTAGAGGCCGCCAAGCAAATTGCAAACTATACATTGCGGAGAAAGGCCCCTCAGTATTAAGTTGGAAAGACCAGGGTGCCTTAGGGATCCAACTCAACCCGGGGGGGATCGAGAAGATCCTCCTTATGGACATGGATAAGAGAGATGACGTCGACTCATGGAAACGGGCATACCCAAGAGTATTCAACGGCCAAATAGGGGAGCTGACCAGATACAAGCACCTTATCAAGTTGAAGGAAGGAGCGACTCCGGTGGTGCACAAGGTGAGAAACATTCCATTCAGGAGCAGAGAAGCGGTACAACAGGAGCTGGACAGACTTGAAAAGGAAGGAGTAATCAGAGCCATAGAAAGTGCGGAGTGGCTTTCCCCGTTAGTGGTGGCTCAGAAGCCGAACGGCAAGGTTCGGTTGTGCGTGGACCTGAGGGAGTTAAACAAAAATATAATCATTGACAAGTTTCCCCTACCACGCATAAACGAAATGTTGTCCAAGACAAAGAACATCAAGTGGTTCTCAACAGTGGACCTATCATCAGCCTATCACCAAGTAAAGTTACACCCTTCATGCACCCACCTCACGTCGTTCATCACACCGTTCGGCTGTTATGAATTCGTACGGATGCCGTTTGGCCTAGCATCTGCAGCCGCGGTTTTCCAGAAGATGATGCATAAGTTGCTGAAGGGCGTGGACGACGTCCAGTTCTTTCAAGATGACATCTTGGTGATGGGAAAGTCCATGCACGACCACAATGAAAAACTTCACAAGGTACTCAAGATTTTGCAGGACAACGGGTTGACAGCAGAATGGTCGAAGTGCAAGTTGGGAGTACAGTCAGTCACGTATCTGGGCCACGAAGTAAGTGAGGAAGGGATCAAACCCAAAACTGCAAACATGAAAGCCATTCAAGATGCCCCCACCCCAAGCAAGAAGGAAGATGTTCGGTCATTCTTGGGAATGGCCGAATACTACAGCAAGTTTGTGCCCCACTTTGCTTCCAAGACGCATCACCTACGCCAGTTGCTCAAGGAGAAGAACAAATTCCTATGGGGCCAGGAGGAACAAGCGGAGTTCGAGTCACTGAAGAAAGAGATGAGTGCCACCATTCCCTTAAAAGGATTTGACCCCAGCGCAGAGTCGATACTCACGACGGATGCCAGTGACCGGGGTCTAGGGGCGGTCCTAATGCAGAGGTCAGAGATGGGCGAAATGCAGACTGTCAGCTTCGCATCCAGATCACTAGCCCCCAACGAAGAAAAGTTTAGCGTGATCGAGAAGGAGATGCTGGCAGTTGTGTGGGCCATGGAGAGATTCCGCCAATACTTGTGGGGAGCAAGGTTCCTAGTAAAGACGGACCACAAGCCCTTGGTCCGAGTGCTAACATCGAGTGGCCATGCGCATGCCACACCCAGGATTGCAAAAATGACTCTGCGCCTGTTGGACTTTGTGTACGATGTGGAACACATCCCTGGACCACAGAACAAGGTGGCAGATTTTCTTAGCAGAGCGGCAGCTATGGAGGATGCGAGTGGCCAAGAAGAACAGAAGTGGGAAGGGTATGTTGTTGCCACGATTCAAGAAGCTGAAAAAGTGATAAGCCTGCAAGAGTGGGAGGAAGCATACAAGGAGGATGTTGATCTGGAAGCCGTCAAAGGATATGTCATCCATGGATGGCCTGAGAAGAGACACCTAAAGGAGGAACTCCGGAGGTACTGGGAAGTGAGAGAGGAACTATCGCTGGCCGAGGATCCCATCTTCCTGTTGAGAGGGGATAAAGTGGTACCACCCCAGGGCATACTGGGACGCTTAATGGTTTTACTACACGAAGGGCACCAGGGCGTCACCAAGACCAAGGCCCTTGCCAGGCAAGCTTACTGGTGGCCGGCCATCGATGTGCAGGTCGAAAGACATGTGAGGCAGTGCGAATCTTGTGCCAAAGCAGACAAATCGCAAAGCCTAATCAGACCTCCTCTGGGAAAATTCCCAATACCTGATGGACCCTGGGAGACGCTGTCAGTGGACATTCTGGGTCCCGTCCTAAATAAAGCAGGGACACAGAAATATGTAGTAGCCCTTGTAGACAAATTCTCCAAATGGCCTGAAATAGAAATAAGAGAGGACATGGACACGGAGGCTGTAGTGAACTTCCTGCAGTCCACTTTCATAAGAGAAGGAATCCCGAAAGTCATCATCAGCGACAATGGGCCTCAGTTCACCTCGGCAAAGTGGATGGCTTTCACAGAGAGAAACGGAATTGAAGTGAAGCACACACCAATTTATCATCCTTCAGGAAACGGTCAAGTGGAACGGTTTAACCGCGTTATTATGGGAACAATCCAAGCAGCCATCAACGATGGTTTGGACTGGGACAAGGAACTGGAAAGGATGATCTGGGCATACAGGATCACACCGGGAAGCACTGGATATAGCCCCTTTAAGATTTTGAGAGGAAGAGAGGCATTCACCAAGGATAACCTGGCGTGGAGGAAGCTGGTGATACAGAGCAAGTGGTCTCCAGCGGTGGTGAAGAGAAACCTGGAGAGAGCACAAGAGGTCTACACGACACACTTCAACAGGAATCATAGTGTGAAGAGAGCAGAATTGGAGAAAGGGGACTGGGTGCGAGTAAAACTAGCGGTCCTCAAGAAGAAAGGTGAAAGCAAGTTCTCACCGCCTTTACAAGTCTTAGAGCCATACGCCCGATCGGCCCTGCTGAGCGATGGGAAGGTGTGGTCACAGGACAGAATGGCCAAATGTAGCAAGATTATTAAATGGGAAAGTGAAGTGGAAGAAGGATCAGAGAATGTCGTAGAAGATGGAGAAGAAGGAAGTAGCAGAAGGAGGAACGAGAACGTGGAAGAAGGCATGCCGGAGGTAGAAGAGGATGAAGATGGAGCAAACGAGAGAGAAGGGCAAAGAATTAGATGCAATGAAGAGAGGAACAAGGAGGTGACACACAAAGAGAGTGAAAGAGTGGAAGAGCAGGCGGCTAGAAGAGAACAGGAAAGCAATGAGAGAGTGGCGAAAGTGAGAACCAGAGTTGGGAGAGAGGTGAAGGCGCCTGAAAGATTTAAGGACTTTAATATGGACTGGAAGTAAGAACTCTTATTGTTGATTAATGTTGATCAAAGGGGGGAGATATGTGGTAACGCGCTAGCAGTAGCGCTCTAGTGTTCCGCTAGGCGGAACAGGAAGGAGAAGAGCGGAAACGGAAGGCGGCCATCAGAAGGCATTGGCGCCGACCGTTCCTAGCGAGCAGTCGCTATCCCGGCGCTCCGTTATATAAATAAATAAAGAAACCTAAACTTACCTGCATAGTCCTCAATTTCTTCACCTCCACAGAAATAAGCTTGTCTCTACGGTCAACCGAAAGGAATGATAGTGGTGAAACACAGCAGAGCAAAGTAATAAGCACTCTTGCCATTTTTGTTATCACTCAATATTCTCAAGAAAGTGTGTGTAGCACCTCTCAGTTATCATTACCACGGCCTGGCATTAAACACAAACCCGGGGGGTAGAGTTGAAACAACACCGCTCCCCCCCCCCCCTTGCAATCCTTTTTCAAGGTTCAGGCCAAACGAGAAGAGGGGAAACAACTTAACCCCTACCAATCTGATGCATTCACCCTGTCAGCTGCTAGCTGTATCACAGAAACAAGACAAAAGAGCCTGGTTGAGGGAGTAGGCTTAGTGCTCAGTAACAGATTTCAAGCACTTTTTATCAGGAACCCCCAGAGAAAGACAAGCAATGGGAATCACAATTGTCGCCTCAAGCGGCTGGAGGCCAAACGCTGGATACCACAGAGAAATCTGGTATAGAATCCCTGCTAATAGCAGCTGACAAATGAGATCAAGTATACATTTGCAAACTAGGAAAATTATAGGGCTAAAATACAAGGTGCCTGTAACAGTCTAGAGCTTAAAATGACTGACCTCACAGAGAGACTATGCTCTATGGAAGCCTCTATAGAGGTAACAAATAAAGAGGTTGGTGCCAATTACAAAGAAAGTCAAGCATTGACAACAGGAGGAAAAAGCTACGAGACAAGATGGAGTCCATGGAGAATAACACTAGTTGGAATAACATAAGAGTGCTAAATAATCCAGAAAGAGTGGAAGGGGGAATCTAAAGAGTTTGTGGTTAACTTGATCAAGGAGTGCGTTCTTTCAGTAGGCTCAGAGGATCTGGAGACTGATATACAGAGGATTCATCAGGATTGCATTAAAAGCAGCCCAAATAAGGAAAAACCTTAGGAAAATTCTGTTCAATTTCAAAACCTACTCCTTAAAAGAGCAGATTCTATTGAAAGTCTTGAAGGTTAACAGTTTTAAACTAGCATTTGCAATGCAATAGGTCTCGCATTTACTAGAGTTTGAGCTATTGGCATTGTAGATTACAATGACTTTTATTAATGTGTTGGTTTTTTAAACAAATAAATAAAAGGCATTGTCCTTTACAATGCCAGTAGCATAAACTCTCGCAAATGCGAGACCCATTGCATTGTAAATGTGACAACCTGCTTTCATCAGACTGCTCAGATACATGCACACACAAACACATTGAAGTGCACTTGGATAACCCAATTAGACGCAAGAGTCAAATTAAAAGATAACATGCATTAAAAACACCTCAATTTCGTCCCAAAAACGTTTTATCTGAAAAAGGCTGAGAGTACCCTTTTTGGGAGGTGACGCGCGCACACACAAACACATTGAAGTGCACTCGGATTACCAAACTAGACACAAGCGAAGAAAAAGATATCAGGCACTAAAACCATCTCAATTTCGTCCCGATGGCATTTAAACTGAAAGAGGCTGAGAGTATGCTGTTCGGGAGGTAGAAGCACCTACAGAAACGGATTTTTTTTTACTGACTATTAAATAACAGACCAAGACTAAGTTCCTGTGTGTTTTTAAAAAAAAATGAAAGTGTAAGCGAATTACCTCGAAGTGTACACTTCGTGGTGTGATAGTTTTGGTATGCTGTTGCAGCAGCGCTGCCTATCAGCCTCTTGGCACTGCATGTCTTTCTTGCCATACCTCTCAATTTGTGCTGTTTGTGTTCAGGCATCCCGGTCTGCTGCTTCTGCCCTGCGGCTCCTCGCAATTCACAGGATTTCAATATCATCCCCATTGGCAGGGGATTAACCCTCCTTGAGAATTTGCTGCCAGACTACGGCACACCGCAGGGGCTCGAGACCCTCAATCAGTTGATTTGGTGTTCGAGCTAATAGTGTCTGGGGACCGCATGGCTCGACCAGACGAGGTATCGACAGTGTTAAAAGTCCTCAGTGGCCTAATGCATCCACTGCTCTTAAAAAGAAGGAGTGAATGACGTAATTTGTGGGCCAATGCTTAGAAGCTGGCGGGGAGGCTCGTCACTGCACAGACGAAACAGTGTTTTAAACCCTTGCCAGTTTGCACTGCCGAGCTGCCTGTGTGTTTCATCCTTTCGTGTAATCTGCTCGGTGGGCAAAGAAGTATTGGCAGGGACCTTTTTGTTCGACACCAAGCGACCCCACAGGACCTGAGGGAATGGAAAGAAGTGAGGAGAGTCAAATAGTGGGATGATAAATGAAAGAGGGAAGGGGAGAGAAGAGGAAGAGAGGGGAACACTAGTGTGAAGTCGTGTGTTCACCTCTGTAAATGAGGAGACGAACGCTGTAGGTCGTGGGAAATCTATTTATTCTGTTTTAGCACCATCGCAAGAAGAGCGCCGAGCGTCTTACTGCATTCGCGCTCCGGTCGCCAACACATGCGCACATCGCAGTTCGCGCATGCGCACTCCCTTTGCTCTCACGTCCTTGCGTGTCGCGTCATACGCAACCACAAGGACTAGAGCGCAACACTACCACTAGTCGTGCGGTAGAGCGATCAAGCTAGTGAACACAACAAGGAGTAAGAGATGGGTAGAGACGATGAAAAGGAAGTAGGAAGATGGTGAGGGGTAAAAAGGGCTAACAGGAAACGGTGGAGGAAGAGCAGTGAAAATAGTTATTGTTTTCCTATATGTCAACACAGTGTGGCGCTGCAAGAAGGCCCAGCACGTGGGTAAGTGGGGGAACTGAATAACGGCACAGACACTGATATATAGTTAGCCGGAAAGACCCCGAGCGGTCTTCCGCATGTTTATTTATACCCCCGGCGCGAGCCCGCCCCGGGGTGTGCGTGCGTGCGTGGAGGCAAAGAGATACAATGTAGGAGAGAGCCCGAGTGGCTCTCTACATCCCTCCTTTAATTTAGTTCTGATCACGCTGCAGACGCCGGACCTCGGTTCACGGCGATGCCCAAGCAAAGTCTCTCAGACGCAGGTTAGGTCTCGGGTTGGGCCTCAGACTGTATCTTAGGTTTCGGGCACCTGGTGGCTCAGCAGCCCCAGCCGGGGCTGCCCCAGTACCTTCTCCCGCACCAGTCGCTCTTGGTCGGCCCTGATCTGCGATGAGGTTCTGTGGTGTCGGTCTGGGTGGACTTACACCATGTTGCGGGATCGCTGTTGACCTTGTCGGGCTCCTGCCGAGGTCCAGGTCGTCATACTCCCCGGTTTCCGTTCCCTCTTCAGTTCTCTGTCTTCCAGTCGTCTCGGTGACTTTCTTGAAGCATGACACATTTCGCGTCACTGTTTGTCCATTCCGCTTCACCGTCACCATTGTCCCTTGGATCTTGTCCACTCTCCACACTTCCGACTCGTATGGTGTTCGGAATTTCCAACCCGGATGGCGGTCTTTGACAACTACCAAGTCTCCTTCTCTCAAGTTGGGTTCTTTGGCACGACGATGTTCACTCGCCTTCGTGTTGGTGTTCTGCCTTCTAGCTTGAATGGTCTCGGCATCCCTCTCTGCTGGCATCCACGTGCTATCGGTCGGGATGCTGTCCCGGGGTGCCCGCTTGAACAGCACATGGGCAGGAGCACATTTTGTCGTGGAGTGAGGCGTTTGTCTGTAGGCCCCTAGGAATTGGTCAAGGGCTATCTCTGGGTCCTCCCCGTTGTCCGTCGCAATCCGGAGCGCTCTGTTCAGTGTTCGCATTAGTCGTTTGACTTCCCCGTTTGCCTGGGGCCACAGCGGGGTGATTTTTCTGTGCTTGATCCGCAGGTTCTCCAGGTATAGCTGAAATTCTCTCCCTTGAAAGGGGGGTTCGTTGTCGGACTTGATTTCCTCCGGCAGCCCCATCGTTGCGAAGACGCGGTTCAACACCTTTTTGACTTGCGGGAATGCAGTAGATGATATGACTTCAACTATTGGAAATTTTGAAAACGAGTCGATCAGGACTAGCATGTGTCTTCCGTCCGGAAAACTGCCAAAGTCTATGCTGAGGTGTGTCCAGGGTGTCTGAGGTGCTTCCTCTGTGATTACCCGTGCTGGGGCCGGATCTCCGCCAGTGATTGTGCAGGCATGGCAGGATCGTATCATGGCGTCTACTTGGTTGTCCATGGCAGGAAACCACACCTTGCTCCTTAGACGTGCTTTGGTCTTGGCCATGCCTTGATGTCCTACGTGCGCTAGACTTAAGGCTCTTTGTTGGAGACTTTCCGGTATGACAATGAGGTGTCCTCTTAGTATGATTCCTTCATCCCCCATGCTCAGTTCGTTGCGTATCTGCCACAGTTGTTATCGTGCGTGGCTCACCTCCGGCCGGAGGCTCGAGGCATCATCGAGGAAGTGGGCCCACCGGTTCTCTTCCAGAGCCTGGCGAACTTTCACCAATGTTTCGTCCGTGGCGGTTGCTTCTCCAATTTCTTTGAGTGACATGTTCTCCGGACACACCGCTTGTGAGATCATATGGACAAACTCTCCGGCTTCCATACCTTCGTCTTTGGGCGGATACTGGTGGACCACATCCGGGTGCCGGGACAGGTAGTCGGCTGGGTTGTGGGCCCCCGGACGGAACACGATCTTGAAATGGTGCCCTTGTAGCTGAACTGCCCAGCGTTCGATGCGTGGGGGCGCCAGCCGGGATGATCCCACAAAGAGGGGTAGCAGTGGCTTGTAATCTGTTATCACCGTGAATTCTTGCCCACAGAGGTATAGGTGGAAGTGCTGGCACGCCCACTTGATGGCCAGGGCTTCTCTTTCGATTTGTGCGTATCTGGTCTCGGTGTCTGACAGTGCTTTACTAGCGTATGCAACTGCCTTCCACTCTTCTGGTCCATATTCTTGCAGGAGTACCGCTCCCAGACCCACGGGACTGGCGTCGTGGTCTGAAGTAGGCCATGGTGGTGTCATCGAGAAGGCTGGCTTTGACTGCTTGAAAAGCTTTGTTTGCGGTTCCTGTCCAGTCCCACTTCTGATCGGCTCTGGTGAGGGCTCTGAGGGGTTCTGCGATCGCGGCCAAGTTGGGTATGAACTGACCACAGTAAGTGGCCATGCCTAAGAAGCTGCGCACTTCAGTGGGGTTCCTTGGGGTGCTGGCTGCCTTGATCGCTTCCGCTTTCTTGGGGTCTACTTTCAGACCTTCCCTCGTGAAGACGTACCCAAAAAAATCTATTGACTCCTGGTAGAAGGAGCATTTTGCCCGATGTAAGGTTAGTCCACTGTCTGCGAGTCTTTGAAGGGTTGCTCTCAGATTGGTGTGATGTTCTTCTAGGGTCGCGGAGTACACCAAAATATCATCGCTGAGGTTGATCACCCCCTTCAGTCCCGATAGTACTTCTCGAATGGCATTTTGGAAGACCTCCTCCGCGGAGGATACGCCAAAGCTGAGCCGGGTGTAGCGTCGCAACCCCACGTGGGTCGAAAAGGTGGTGATGTACCTGCTGGTTGGTTCCAATTCAAGCTGATGGTAACCTGAGTTGAGGTCTAACTTTGAAAACCATTTTGCCCCGTTTAGGTCCGCTACTATATCATCCATGGTGGGGGTGATGTGTCGTTCGCGTTTGACGGCGGTGTTGGGCAGCCTCATGTCCACACATAGTCGGATCGCCCCTGGTTGCTTTGGCTTTGGTGCGACTACCAACGGGGAAACCCAGGGTGTCGGGCCCGACACTTTCTCAATCACTCCAAGATCTTCGAGCTTCCGGAGCTCCTCTTCGACCTGTGGCCTTACGTTGAAGGGCACCCTCCGGTGTCGGAGTGCCATGGTGTGAGAAGTTGGCCTGATGTGCAGTGCTCACTATTCTAGTGATCACTATATATCAGTCCAAACAACCCTTATTGATGATTGGTTGTAAGTCAACCTTATAGACCAGCTATCCTAGTAGCATGGATACGAGCAGTCTAAGGCTAAGACTCTAGAGGGCGTGTTAAGCCAGCTGTTTTACCATCACATTACCCCTTGAACACCCAGTGAAAGGACACCACACAAGTGTTATGAAAATAAACAGTGTATTTATTAGAATCACAACAACCCTGTACTCTTTATGAGGACAGGGTGCTAGGCACACAACAAAACTCTTACGAAAATACTTTTAAGTTAGCACGTTACACAAATGCCCGAGGGGCACGAAAAACCATATACACTAAAAGTGGAATGCGAATTACTAGCAGGTAAGTAACAGTTCTAATAGGCTTTGGAATCGCTAGGACTGGACTAGGGAATCGTTAGATTACTACTAGGAGGCCTAGGGGACTCGGGTGCAGAGTGTGCACTCTCACGCGGGATGCGGGACAAAGTCTATGGAAGCTAGAATTCACAAAGTTAGTGTTCACGGGCGAACCCGACCTGGTAGGGAGAAAACGACAGTGGATCCTGACCCTTGGATAGTGAGGCTATGCTGGGACACCGGAGTGCCGAAGTTACCTAGCCCAGGGGCTGCAGCTGCATAGGTCTGAAAAGACGTCGGGGATCTCGTTGCCGGACCAGGAGCCTGGAAGGAAGAAGTTGCTGGCAGGCGACCAGTGAAGGAAAGTTCGATGGATCCAAGCCTGGATCAAGGAAGAAGAAAACCTGAAAGCAGAGGGGACCAAGTTCTTGAATCACTAGCCAGTGATTAAGTGGGCACCAGGATGGCACCGGGCGAAGTCACCGCAGTCAGGTGAGTGGGCGCTGCTGGGCTCTGCAGTCTCTCGGACCAGGAGGCGTTGTCGGCGACCAGGATGGAGGTGCGAGCTGTCCCACGAAGGATGAAGTCGTTGGCGTCGAAGTTACCCAGGATTGGGCAACAAGCCTTGGCTAATTCAAGCCCACGCGGTGGACTCAAAATGGCGTCTTGAGTGGACCAGGAGGGTCCAGGGTGCTCCTCTTCTGGGAGGGAGCAAGGGCCAGTCTGGAGCAACCAGACCAGCAGCAGAAATGTCGTCGGGCGTCGTCAGGAAGGCCACAAGCCAACGGGCTAGTAGCCAAACAACGCGGTGAGCAGCGGAAAGCAGAAGGGCCCCACGCAGATCGTGGAGATGCTGGGGGGCTGCACTTCGGAGCTGGAGCTGCTCAGAGTCGGGGCTTCTCGGACCCCAAAGCACTCACCAGTAGATTACTCGGCGGGCTTGCTGGAAAGAAGTCGTGCAGTCTTGCAGATGGCTGGTCCCTTGAGGTCTCGTCGCACCCACGGTTCTCAGCTGGGCTGTAGAGGTGGGTAGAGGTCAGAGGTGCCAGGGAAGCCGGTTCTCGTCGAGCTGGGCAGTCGGATTCCGGAGGAAGGACTTACAGCAGACCGCAGTGTTCTTGGATGGTGCCTGCGGATGCAGGGTGACTACTCCTTAGTCACAAGGGAGAAATCTTAGGAAGAAGTCTTGAGTTCCTTTCGCAGAAAGTAGTTTCAGGATTCAAAGATGATCTGATTTGGAAGGGGGCCAGTCTCTACCTTTATCCTGTAAAAAGGGGCTGGCACGCGACTAAGTCCTGCCCTATGGGTGGGACTAGGAGGGGGGTGGTTACACCCACTTCCTTGGCGGGCTTTTCCCCAGCACAGGGTCTGGAGTGACCCTGGAACTGGTTCCAGCCAGCCTATGCACAGTGAGCACCGGGGTGCCACGTGCAGTCACCTTCCTCTAAAGCCCTGCCTACCTACAATACACAAAACCCTGTCTGGGACGGTGCTGGCACCGCCCCTGGCAGGAAAACCTTTGTCCTTATCTCCTGCTCTGGGAGGACTCCCAGCAGCAGGAGGGCAGACTTGTGTCTCGGTGGCAGCATCCATTTTGTGGATGCTAAGGCTCTGTCTGACTTTTAACCGGGGTTACAGGTTACAGGCATGTCGTGTCCCTCTAGAAGGGTGGAATGCTAACCCCGTCGCCAGAATTGGCGAGGGGTTAGTATTCCAATTCGTATGACACCTTACTCGACATGTTTTGATAAAGCGATACCAGAGTTGGCACATAACCGCGAGGATTATAATGCACTTAAGAGTATATGGTATGCGATATCATGGAAACGGCTAAGGGATGGATCCCGAAAGCCGCAGACAGGCTCAGCTCATGCCAGAGCACCATCTCACACGATTCCAAGCACTCTGCCTTCAGGATTGTTAAGGCCTGCCATAGGAGTGACTGATAGGAGATCTGTGTGTCCATTTTTAGGGTTAGATATAGGTATACTATATCTAAAGCAAAGGGTGATTACACCACCTTGCCCCAGCTGTCAAGCAGCCAGTTGTGTCAGATTTGGATGGCCAGCCAGGGGTGGCATAATACATGCTGCAGCCCCTGGTAGGCCCTGGGTACACCTATGCCCTGGGTACCTAAGGTACACTGTACAGGGACTGATAAGGTGACTCAGTATCCAATTTAGATATGTACCTAGGGTACATGGAATCCATTTTACAGAGAGAGCAGTGGGCCTGAGGTCCTGAATAGCAGGGCCTCAGGTCAACTAAGTCAGAAAACCAGCAAAACACCAGGCAAAAAGTTGGGGGCAACCATAGTCAGGGATCAACCTTCCTACATAACCCCCCCCCAAACGAAAGGAGATAAGGCTATCCTTGTCCAGGTAAGCCTATATTGCCTAAGTGGCCATTTAAGGAAGTACCAGCACTGGCATGGTTACCCCCTATGTCATGGTCCACTAAGCAATCCCTCACCCTAAGGGTGTCTGAGGGTCTCCACCATAGGGAATCTCTACCTGTGGTGTGTTTTGTCAAAGAAAAAGGCTGGTGCTGAAATGGAGTACTGAAGTGAGGCTCCACTAATTTTGGGCTCAGCTTCCTCCAATCATTTTCCACCATATAGGCCTTTCTTTCCAAGACTGAGTTGTTTTGGGCTCTCAGGGTCAACCTCTGGCTACCTACAGCTGGAGGTTGGGTCCCTCTGTTTGGTTTACTGGAGGGACAGGTCAGGTCTGGGGCCCTCAGGTCCCAAGTTTGGCTGTGCCCAACAGTGTCCATCTGTGGGAGGTCCCTAACTAAAATTAAGGGGGATCCCTCAGGAGTCTGTTTTATTTTCACTTGGCTAGGATTACTAGCTTCAGTGCCCTTAATCTGCTGATTGGGAAATTCTTTTGGACAGGGGGCCCTTGGGGGTCCACCACTGGCCTCCCTGACTTCTACAGCCCTGGGCTGACTGAGGCAGGGTAGAGAGGGGCAGGTTACCTGCTCCAGACTGGGTCTCACCTTGGAAGGGTCCACTGACATCAGGGGTTCTGCCAGGCTAGGCCTGACTACCTCTGTGGCAGTTTCTTCACAAGGGGTCAGATCAGTTCCCTGAGGAGGCTGATCCTTTCCTAAAGTCTGGTGGGAGGGAGATTTCTCTTCCTCCTCAATACTCTCTGTCTGAGTGGAGTGATCCATAGTTTCAGGCTTCACAACACTGTCATCTGTCTGAGTTTGAGCTGTGGCCATCACAACTCTCCCAACCTTTTCAGGAGGGGGCTCAGTTTGGGTGTGGGCTGTGACCATCACAGCCTTGACAACCTGTTCTGGGAAGGAAGTTGTCTGAGATTGGGTTGTGACTGGCACAACCCTCCTGACCTGTTCAGGGAGGATATCTTGGACTGGGGCTGTGGCTATCACTGCCCCACTAACCTTACCATGGATGTTTACCATTTTAGAATGGGTTTCTTGCTCAACTTCAGCCCAGGCTGAGAGCTCTAAATCATTCCCCAGTAGGCAATCTACAGGCAAGTTTGGTGACACTGCCACTCTCTTGTGGCCAGTGACACCTCCCCAGCTGAGATTGACCACTGCCATGGGATGATCTCTCTGTACTCCATCAATATTGGTCACCTGGTATGTGGCACCAGGTAAAAGTTGCCTTGAGGGGACTAGACTCTCAGTCACCATAGTGATGCTAGCCCCTGTATCTCTATAGGCCTCAACTTTTATACCATTGATGAGGGGCTCCTGTCTGTACTTGCCCAAAGTGTTGGGACAAGTTGTGAAGTTGGCAAACCCCATGCCAGTCTCACAGACAAGAATATCAAAGTTTGGGGACCTGGTTAGGCCAGAGTCCCCAGGAACTCCCAAAGTAAATGCACCCAAATTCTTGGGGGCACTCCCACCACCTGGGGGATTACTACTAGTAGTAACAGGAGGTTTGGGAATGTTACTTGGGGGTATGTTTTCCTTATTGTTATTCTTTGGGCAACTGCTGTCAGTTTTTAAATGACCCACCTGTTTACAGGGATAACAATAAGGTTTCTTCTGGTTGTTGGAAGGATTCTGGGACCCACCCCCCTCAGAGGATTTTTGGGGCCCTGATGTGGTTTGATCGGTAGATTTATTCCCACCCTTCTCTTGAGGCTTGGTTGATTCCTTTTTCTGGTCACCACCTTGGTTCTTGGGCCTAATCCTGGTTCTGACCCATTTGTCTGCCCTCTTACCCAATTCTTGTGGAGAGGTCAGATCAGAGTCTACCAGGTGCTGGTGTAATAACTGGTTCTGACAATTATTTAAGACTTGCTCTCTCATAATTAGATTATACAATCCCTTGAAATCAGTAACCTTACTACCCAGTAGCCAGCCTTCCAAAGCCTTAGTGGCACAATCAACAAAGTCTGACCAGTCCTGAGACTGAGTTTTCTGGGTGTCTCTGAACAGCAACCTGTACTGCTCAGTGGTTAAACCAAACCCATCAACCAGTGCATTTTTCAGGACCTGGTAATTGTTAGCATCCTCCACTCTTGTAGTGAGGAGCTTATCTCTACCTTTACCATCAAAGGAGAGCCACAGTATAGCTGCCCACTGACTCTGGGGAATGCCCTGCACAGTGCAGGCCCTCTCCAGAGCAGCCATCCATTTCTGGATATCATCCCCTTGCTTAAAGGGGGGCACTATTTTAGTCAGGTGTTTAGTATCTAAACCCTTCTCTCTATCTCTTGGGAGATTGCTGCCACCAGTGGGAGCTAGCCCACTCATCTGCTGCTCTCTTGCCAGGGCAAGCTTCTCTTTGGCCAGGGCAATTTCTTCCCTTTCAATCCTCAGTTCAGCTTGTCTCATCCTAGCCTCATGCTCCCTTCTCTGAGGGGAAGTAAATCTCCTCTGTGGAGGATTCCTTCTCCCCTGAGAAGAGGCATTAGAGTGCAGAGATCTATTGGAGTCCCTAGAAAGAGATCTATCTCTCCTAACTCCAAGGTTAGGCCCACTTCGGGTTAGTACTGGGGGGCCCCCAGATCCTAGCCCAAGTAAGTCTAAGTTGGTCCTAGTTAGCCTTCTGACTACCTCAAGACCTTTGTCTACCTCATCCCCAGAGAGTACCTCCTGATCCTCCTCCTCAACTGCTGAATCAGTGTTGGGGAGGTCTGGATCCCCAGAGGTTCCCTCTAAGGCTGGCATGCTCTCATGTAACTGAGAGAGCTTTCTGGCATCATATGTCTCTAAGAGACCTATCAGAAAGGGAATGGTGGGGTTAGACCCCTGCTTCAGTTTCCTGGAGACACAGAGTTGCCTCATCTCCTGAAAATTGAGAGCTGCATATCTTGAAGTGACCTGTGGAGGGTCAACACTGACCAGGGGAGTCTCAGTAGAGTCCCCCTGAGTCGACATGCTTTTCTAGTGAGGTGTAAGTGGTGCACTTACCTACACTATATGTTTGCCTACTGATCCCTTGCTAGAGTTGTAGTTTAGGGTGTGCTAGGCCCTAGGAGCTACAACAGCTGGTTCAGTAGAACTCAGAGTATTCTAAGCTAAGTTATATGTACCTTTAGTACTTATGTGATCTTTCACAAGATATTCTTAGGGCATGTGTGGTAAAACAACAGCAAGCTCAAATCCCAACCGCTGCTCACCAATGTGAGAAGTTGGCCTGATGTGCAGTGCTCACTATTCTAGTGATCACTATATATCAGTCCAAACAACCCTTATTGATGATTGGTTGTAAGTCAACCTTATAGACCAGCTATCCTAGTAGCATGGATACGAGCAGTCTAAGGCTAAGACTCTAGAGGGCGTGTTAAGCCAGCTGTTTTACCATCACATTACCCCTTGAACACCCAGTGAAAGGACACCACACAAGTGTTATGAAAATAAACAGTGTATTTATTAGAATCACAACAACCCTGTACTCTTTATGAGGACAGGGTGCTAGGCACACAACAAAACTCTTAAGAAAATACTTTTAAGTTAGCACGTTACACAAATGCCCGAGGGGCACGAAAAACCATATACACTAAAAGTGGAATGCGAATTACTAGCAGGTAAGTAACAGTTCTAATAGGCTTTGGAATCGCTAGGACTGGACTAGGGAATCGTTAGATTACTACTAGGAGGCCTAGGGGACTCGGGTGCAGAGTGTGCACTCTCACGCGGGATGCGGGACAAAGTCTATGGAAGCTAGAATTCACAAAGTTAGTGTTCACGGGCGAACCCGACCTGGTAGGGAGAAAACGACAGTGGATCCTGACCCTTGGATAGTGAGGCTATGCTGGGACACCGGAGTGCCGAAGTTACCTAGCCCAGGGGCTGCAGCTGCATAGGTCTGAAAAGACGTCGGGGATCTCGTTGCCGGACCAGGAGCCTGGAAGGAAGAAGTTGCTGGCAGGCGACCAGTGAAGGAAAGTTCGATGGATCCAAGCCTGGATCAAGGAAGAAGAAAACCTGAAAGCAGAGGGGACCAAGTTCTTGAATCACTAGCCAGTGATTAAGTGGGCACCAGGATGGCACCGGGCGAAGTCACCGCAGTCAGGTGAGTGGGCGCTGCTGGGCTCTGCAGTCTCTCGGACCAGGAGGCGTTGTCGGCGACCAGGATGGAGGTGCGAGCTGTCCCACGAAGGATGAAGTCGTTGGCGTCGAAGTTACCCAGGATTGGGCAACAAGCCTTGGCTAATTCAAGCCCACGCGGTGGACTCAAAATGGCGTCTTGAGTGGACCAGGAGGGTCCAGGGTGCTCCTCTTCTGGGAGGGAGCAAGGGCCAGTCTGGAGCAACCAGACCAGCAGCAGAAATGTCGTCGGGCGTCGTCAGGAAGGCCACAAGCCAACGGGCTAGTAGCCAAACAACGCGGTGAGCAGCGGAAAGCAGAAGGGCCCCACGCAGATCGTGGAGATGCTGGGGGGCTGCACTTCGGAGCTGGAGCTGCTCAGAGTCGGGGCTTCCCGGACCCCAAAGCACTCACCAGTAGATTACTCGGCGGGCTTGCTGGAAAGAAGTCGTGCAGTCTTGCAGATGGCCGGTCCCTTGAGGTCTCGTCGCACCCACGGTTCTCAGCTGGGCTGTAGAGGTGGGTAGAGGTCAGAGGTGCCAGGGAAGCCGGTTCTCGTCGAGCTGGGCAGTCGGATTCCGGAGGAAGGACTTACAGCAGACCGCAGTGTTCTTGGATGGTGCCTGCGGATGCAGGGTGACTACTCCTTAGTCACAAGGGAGAAATCTTAGGAAGAAGTCTTGAGTTCCTTTCGCAGAAAGTAGTTTCAGGATTCAAAGATGATCTGATTTGGAAGGGGGCCAGTCTCTACCTTTATCCTGTAAAAAGGGGCTGGCACGCGACTAAGTCCTGCCCTATGGGTGGGACTAGGAGGGGGTGGTTACACCCACTTCCTTGGCGGGCTTTTCCCCAGCACAGGGTCTGGAGTGACCCTGGAACTGGTTCCAGCCAGCCTATGCACAGTGAGCACCGGGGTGCCACGTGCAGTCACCTTCCTCTAAAGCCCTGCCTACCTACAATACACAAAACCCTGTCTGGGACGGTGCTGGCACCGCCCCTGGCAGGAAACCCTTTGTCCTTATCTCCTGCTCTGGGAGGACTCCCAGCAGCAGGAGGGCAGACTTGTGTCTCGGTGGCAGCATCCATTTTGTGGATGCTAAGGCTCTGTCTGACTTTTAACCGGGGTTACAGGTTACAGGCATGTCGTGTCCCTCTAGAAGGGTGGAATGCTAACCCCGTCGCCAGAATTGGCGAGGGGTTAGTATTCCAATTCGTATGACACCTTACTCGACATGTTTTGATAAAGCGATACCAGAGTTGGCACATAACCGCGAGGATTATAATGCACTTAAGAGTATATGGTATGCGATATCATGGAAACGGCTAAGGGATGGATCCCGAAAGCCGCAGACAGGCTCAGCTCATGCCAGAGCACCATCTCACACGATTCCAAGCACTCTGCCTTCAGGATTGTTAAGGCCTGCCATAGGAGTGACTGATAGGAGATCTGTGTGTCCATTTTTAGGGTTAGATATAGGTATACTATATCTAAAGCAAAGGGTGATTACACCACCTTGCCCCAGCTGTCAAGCAGCCAGTTGTGTCAGATTTGGATGGCCAGCCAGGGGTGGCATAATACATGCTGCAGCCCCTGGTAGGCCCTGGGTACACCTATGCCCTGGGTACCTAAGGTACACTGTACAGGGACTGATAAGGTGACTCAGTATCCAATTTAGATATGTACCTAGGGTACATGGAATCCATTTTACAGAGAGGAGTGGGCCTGAGGTCCTGAATAGCAGGGCCTCAGGTCAACTAAGTCAGAAAACCAGCAAAACACCAGGCAAAAAGTTGGGGGCAACCATAGTCAGGGATCAACCTTCCTACACATGGTCTGACTGACGTGTCTATATGTAATTTGAATTTTCGCCCCTTTAGTTTTCCTAGACCCTTGAATAGCTCCGGGAAGTCCTTCAGCATGAAGTCCGCATGCGCCTGATGCACTTGATTGGCGAAGAATACCAGGCCAAGGTCCTCTGCTGTGTGGCAGCTCAGAAGCGTACCTTTCTTTCCTTCAGTGATGTGGAACTTAGTTTCAGTGGAGTACTCGCCGTTGACTACCGTTGTTTGAATCACTCCTCTCAGTGGGAGCGGGTCTGTGCCCCCGTAAGTATAGATCCTCGCTACGGAGGGCGTCAAGATGGGCTTTGGAGACATCTTCTCGTATTGGTCCGAATCCATGACATTCACGGATGCCCCCGTGTCTATCAGGGCTTTGACTTCGGTGCCATCTACTGCTATGGAGCACATGGGCGGCGGCCTCCTTCTTGTGGACGCTCTGCTTACCTAGGAGATGACGTACACCTCGTCGTCCTCGTCATCCTCATACCTTGGCCGTCTTTCCTGGGCCTGATAGTCTGGAGGAGGCGGTTCTTGGTCGAGGGACAGCTGTCGGATGCGCTGCGTCGCTGCCCTTGAACGCGGACCGGCTGACCGGAATTTTTCTCCCCGACAGACGGCAGCAAAGTGGTTCATGCGCCCGCACTTGAGGCACGTCTTTCCTTTCGCGCCACATGTGGCAGTGGCTGGGTGATCCACTCCGCAATATCCGCACTGGTTTCCTCTCGGCGGGGTGTTTCGTGGTCGCGCTGGCGGGAATCTTCCTTGTATCGCGTCGACTCTTTCTTCCTTGATCGGCGTTGTCTTCACGGCAGGTGGGGCAATCACCGGAGTGTGTAACGCTGCTTCCATCTCCTCCGCCCTGGCGTCAGACAACTCGTGCGACCTGGCTAGGATTAGTATCTCATCAAGCGATATGCCCGGTTGTCTGAGGATTAGCTTTCTCAGCAGCTTTGACCTGCACCCCACAATGATCTGGTCTCTTATTTCCTCCCGGGGGTTGGTGAACGGGCACGTGCTTGCAAGCCGGCGGAGCCGGGCATAGTACATGTCGACCGACTCAGAGTCAGTCTGCCAGGCTCGTTTGAATTTAAACTTCTCAAAATCATTATTGAGTTGGGGGTCAAAGTGTGCGTTTAAGGCTTCGACCGCGGCATCGTAGTCGTGATCAAGTCCTGTGTTGGGGAGTGAATCAAACAGTTCGTAAATTTCGGGCCCCCCATATAATATAAGGAGTGACCTCTTCACGGTTCCATCCGTTTCCCTTGTGCCTTTAAAGTAGAGGTTGAGCCTCCCGACCCACGCTTTCCATCTCTGCGCCGCCGTAGCCGGGTCCGCCGTCTCGCTGAAGTGAGGGATGGGCGCTGCGCCGGAGTGAAGGTGGGTGGGCGCCGCTAGCAAGGGGGCTCCTGCTTGAGCCTGGGCCTGTGGTTGGGGTGCGGGCATCACTGGTGGTGGCTGGACTGCTGGAGGTGCGTTTTGACCTGCCCCGTCTTGGGCTGCTCCTGTCGCTATGACGGACATTGTGTGGCTTACTGTGTACCCTCCTGGACTCTACAGGTATCGTGCCGCTGGGTGGTGACTCTGTTTTGCCACTTATGTACTCAGTTACTTTCCTTTTCTTTGTGTGTTGTGCTGTGCCACTTGGTTCAGCCAGTGCTTGTTGGTGGCAAGATCTACTGGGCGTGGTAGGAGGTACTTGTCCCCCTTGACTGGGTTCGTTGCAGGCCGGTTGCTCAGCGAGCCTGGTGAGGCTAGGAGGCAGATTGGCTTTGCCTATGCTTTATTAATTGTCTTGGGAGCCGGCAGTGTCGACTGACGCTCCTCGCGATGACGCTGTGGCCTGGTTGGAGGCGAGGCTGGGGAGAGACGCTGGAGGCGAGGCTGGGGAGAGACGCTGCCTTCTGCGCGCCGAGCACGCGCTCTTTGCCGAGGAGGCTGGGGCTGCGATAGGCCTCGCCGGGCCACGTGGTGCAGCCGCGTGTGGAGCTCCTGCCCCGCGACGGTCGGAGGACTCGTCCCAGGGTGCACGCCTCCGCGCCAGCCGGGGGAGGGACACACAGGGGTGTCGCGCAGGCGGGGCCGATGGCAAGACTCACCCGCAGGATCCTCCAACAGCACGCCAACTCCCCGCGAGCCCCGCCGGCTGAAGGCGCTCCCTCGCAGGAGACGCGTGGGCGGGCCTCGGGAGTCGGGGTCGGCACAGCAACGCGGGTGGGCACCGCTGCTGGATGCAGGCGACGCGGTAACACGGGACACTGCAGGGCACGCGTGGCGGTAGGCCATTTTTACTAGCCAAGTAATGGTTGGTGAATGAATGTGCGTCGCATTTGTGGGTGCAGTATTCTGACATTGCTTGTGACGTGCGCTTAGCATGTTCACTGCACTGCTAACTTGGTGCTGCCATGCACGGGCTGGAAGTAATGTGTAATAGCGAGTGGCATTTCCTGTACCTGCCGTGTCAGTCCTTAACACCCCCATGACTAGCGGGAGGTGGACAGGAGGGAGGGGCTAGAACCAGGTCTTGGCTCAGGGCAGCCTCTGGCCGAGCTCGTCCCCTTGCGTCCCAAAACCAGCTACTGGGAAAATCTTTGACACCGGCCTGGCAAACATTGAGACAGAAAAAACATACAGATGAAGCAAGCAGCAGGGAAAACGAAACCTGCTGAGCTGCCCGCTTCAATTAATGTGACACCAGTCCCTCTTCCTGGTGTGTGCCACGCCCTTCACAGACTGATGCTGAAAGGGCAGTGGCTTTGGGTATTTGTTCTCCTGTTGTAAAGCTGTAGTTTTATGATTCGGCATTTGCACATAGCGCCCTAGTCGGCAATAAAACCTCTTGCTGTCTGGTTAGGTCTACACAGAACCTCGCCAAAGAAAGTATGTGTGCCAGGAAGCATCTCGGCAGGCAGACTTTGGACAGTGAATAAATTAAGTCTATGCCCAATATTCTGTGTTACATTACGTTATGATACCAACTGATTTTAAACATAGTGCTTTAACACCGCACAAATTACCTTGAAGTGTACACTTCGTCTTGTGTTAGTTTTGGTATGCTGCAGCAGCGGCGCAACCTATCAACTTCTTGGCACTGCATGTCTTTCTTGCCGAACCTCTCAACATGGTAGGATGCAGCAGCAGGAACACGGGGGCGGTGGTTTAGCGGCAGAATTGTCATAAAGAGGAATGCATTTTTTTAGTGCGAGTGGACGAAAACTGCAGAATTGTCATAAAGAGGAATGCATTTTTAGGTCTCGCCTGTCGATGCGCATGCGCATCGAGCAAGCGAGACTATGGTGGCTTATCCACTCTTTATCCAACTTGCAAGGAATCGTGGCGATTCCTTGCAGTGCACGAGAAATTTAAGCTCAATGCGCATGCGCATTGAGCTTAAAAGCGCGTGCACATGCCCCCAGCCGCCTGCCTTGCCTACTCTCCCAGCTGGTGCCGCTCCACCCCCTGCGGCATCAAAGGCTTTCACGGCCGGCCATGCTTTCAGTTTCACGACCGGCCGGCCGTGTGAAGTACATTTCAAAGCCCGCTCTCCCTGCTCCGCCCCCTGCTCCGGCCGAGACGCATTTCTCCTCCCTCCTCCCCCCTCCTGGGTCAGGTTACCCTGCTTTCTCTTTTGCTTTTTTTTCACGCTCATGCTTATGATTTCTTTATTGTATCTTGTGCTTCTCCGCCCATCTAATGGTTGTTAGTGCGCTTTACGTTTGAACAGCCATAGAAAATGAGATTTCTTATATAATAAATATTTAACTTGCATACAAATGGGAGTGCTTTAGTGGGAGAGCGTGACAATTGTTCGTAGGGATCATTTGAAGATAGGGAGGTGCGTCATTTCCTGTGGAAAACGCGGAAGAGACTTTTCACAGTTGAATGGAAGGGGTGAAGGTAAAGTGTGTTATAAGAGGCATTATAGCATGTACACATTTTGTTTGGCCGTCTCATTGAAGTAACACGCATGCAATGCACTCTATACTATTTTAAGCTCATGCAATAAAATAAGCTCTTGAATTAGTACTTGGAAAATATTTCAGTACATAGACTTATGACACGTGCATTGCGACTAGGCTCATTTCAGTAATATACGTGTGTTCCAATTGTGAAATGACATCCAGAATTGATATTCTATTTATCACACCAAGCCACCCTGTGCTTAATCAAATCGCTCCCTGTATTATATCAGAACGCAATTGATAACGTGTTTTTAAATATAAGCCCCTTTTCCATCTTTGTTTTGTTTTTGTTTTGCCAAGTAAGCATAGGCATTCCAGCGCCTATCGAATAACGTTTCGAGGCACAAAGGGTCTCACAGTAATGCTTTTCACCACTTTTATTGTGACACTTTATTATCGCCAGGTCATTATTAATAATTAAAGGATAGGCGATTACACACGATCCTTACTTATCGTATGCATAAGCAAATGCATATTATTTTTGGTAAATGCGGGTTTCACCAAATTCAAATGCCTACGCAGCGCCAAATGAGTTTGAGCGATAAAGGCGACACTAGAAAGGGAGCCGGGAGCAGAGGAAACTGTCCTGTAGCATTTGTACTTGCATAATTTTACTCAAAAGACCATACCCTTTAATTATTTACATTTTTCTCCAGCCACATACAATAAAATATATATTTTGTGAAGAACTTCTTAATCCTCTAGTGTGGTTTCCTGATTTTTTTTACTTGTTTTTTTATTAAATCCGCCTCCACTGTATCAGGGATTTCACGATTAGTGCTGGAAAATCAGATTTAATGGCGCTGAAAAAATGTAGATTAATCGTGCTGGAGCAGCGGTTTAATCGAACGCCCTCTTTGTTTATAGCATCCAGGGTAAGCTGGCAGCCTCATTGGGAAGCATGCCTGCCCCTCTCTTTGAAGTGTTTTTTGTACAGCAGCGCATTGAGGCGGCGCAGGCGCTCTACACGTGACCTATGACATAACACGCGGTAAAGCTTCTCAAAAGCACATCAGGGGTTAAATGTTAAATTTAAAAGAGGACCCTAGACACATATTCTCTCTTCCATCCTACAGAGGAGCCCAAGCGCCTATCTTACAACTTTTCGAGGCTTCGAGGCACAAATGGGTCTCACACCAATGCTTTTCGACGCTTTTAGTGCAACATTTTAATATGGCCAGGTTGTTTTTTTTAATATTTTAAGAACAGAAACATACATGGGATCGTTACTTTGTTACCTTTTTTTTTATTTAGCTGGGACTGAGGGGGGGGGGGGGTGAGAATGTGATTTCGGACAATATATGAAAACACTTCCCACTGCCCCCGCCATTAACTAAAATATGAAATGGTTATTCAGCAGTCTTTGGAAATTCCTGGAGGCAGAACAAGTGTTTGCACTTGAAGGGTGTGGTTGGCTTCTCGGATTGCAATAATGTCCAATTGTCTTGAAAGAGCTTGGCAATTCAAATCACACCTGTACTAAAATGCAAGGCACTTAGCTGCCCTCCTTCCAAAATATCAGATATACACATACATTGTATTTTTTTTCTGTTTGGTGCATTTCTTATCTGCAAAGGACACTCTGTAAACAGAAAGCATCTCCAAATGTGCCCTCCATAGCAATACATATTATTATTATTATTATTATTATTTCTCACACCCTCACTCACCCTCACACACACTCAAGCAACGTCACACACCCGAAGCCTCACACCCCCTCACTCACACTCACCCTCACACCCCCTAACCCGCACACCGCCTAACGCTCACACCCCTAACGCTCACACCCCCTAACAATCACCCCCTAACCCTCACCCCCTAACCCTCACCCCCTCACTCTCACCCCACACCCTCACCCCCTCACCCCTCACCCTCACCCTCACCCCTCACCCCCTCACCCCCTCACCCTCACCCCCTCACCCTCACCCCCTCACCCTCCACCCTCACTCACCCTCAACCCCTCACCCTCACACCCTCAACCCTTCGCCCTCAACCTCTCACTCACCCTCACTCACCCTCACTCACCCTCAACACCTCAGCCTCACCCTCACTCACCCTCACTCACCCTCAACCCCTCACACTCACTCACCCTCACCCTCACTCACCCTCAACTCCTCACCCTCACTCACCCTCACTCACCCACACTCACCCACACTCACCCTCCCTCAACCCCTCACCCCCACTCACCCTCAACCCCTCACCCTCACCCTCAAACCTTCACCCTCAACCCCTCACTCACCCTCACTCTCACTCACCCTCACTCAGCCTCAACTACTCTCACTCACCCTCAACCCCTCACCCTAAATCACCCTCACACTCACTCACCCTCAACACCTCACTCACCCTCACCCTCACTCACCCTCAACACCTCACCCTCAACCTCAACCCCTCACCCTCACTCACCCTCACCCTCACCCTCACTCACCCTCACCCTCACTCACTCACCCTCAACCCCTCACCCTCACTCACCCTCACTCACCCTCACTCTCACTCACCCTCAACCCCTCACCCTCACTCACCCTCACTCACCCTCAACCCCTCACCCTCCCTCACCCACCCTCACCCTCACCCACCCTCAACCCCTCACCCTCACACAGTGCAATAGGTCTCAGACCATTTCAGTTACAGCTTTAAGAAATGTTTATGGCTTTTTTTATTTGTAATTCTTTAGCATTGGCTACAGGAAACAAAAATGCTAAACATTTACAAAAAAAACCCATAAACAATTCTAAAAGCACTAACTCTAATGGTGCGAGACCTATTGCATTTCCAATGCTTGTTTTTAGTGCGAGCGGACGAAAACTGCAGAATTGTCATAAAGAGGAATGCATGGGTTTTAACAATCCTATCTGCGCTCGTCACCTATGACAATGCACACCATGAAGCGGGTGGCGTGGCGATTAAAACAAGTGCGAACGGACAAAAACTGAAGTTAGGCACCGCTGCTTCCGGACTACATGGAAGTTACTATTGGATCAACAGCCAACAGAAAGCAAGATAAGAACAGCAATGCCACAGTTAAACGAATCGCAAGCAATATGACAAATTACACAGAGTTTCACCCAACATACAGATTACTTTATGTCTCGCTGAGACAGTGAATGCAGAACATGCGCTTCCAAGGCACAACCTAAAAAGACGAGCTTTCTTCCACATCAGATCAGATATCTCCAGGTTGACTTAAGAAATGCTATGGGAGTTGAGGAAATAAATACAGGAAATCATATTCCTAGGTGGTACTGCTCAATTGAAGTTTCCTGCAACTCTGAGGATAATGTGGGATAACAATAATGCAAAATATAAAAGATCCCACTGAGATCGAGAATCTGGTACAACAAATAAAGGGAAAACATATGTAGATATCGGAGAGAGGAAGCTCAAGCGTACAGTGCTCTACCCAACATAGTAGTTTGCAGGGTTGCCAGGGAGGGTGGGGTGAACGGGAGGATCTGGTGGAGGCAGGAAAGAAGACTGAGAGTAGACAGGATGATCACTGGGTGTGAAGTATGTAGGAGAAAATGTTTTAAGAAAAGGAATCATCATTTGAGACAAAAAGTGCTAGAGAGAACAAAAAATCAGTTAAGACAGGCACCCTAAAGATATAATTGCTAATTTGAGTAAAAAACTAAGGCTAAGGGTCCTGACATGGAACGTAAATGGGCTTAGGTTACAAAGTAGGAGGCAAAATCCTAGAATACTTAAAACAGACAGCAATGTCACAATATTACAGGAAACAAATCTACTCCAGGAAGAATCAGTTAAAATCCTAAAGGGACAAAAATAGATTAGTCAGTTTGCAATGCGCAAACCAGTGGTGCAATGTAAAGGGTTGCCATCTTGTTGAAAAACTAAGCGTGGGCTACTGTGGAAAACTACATCTCTGATCCCAGGGGAGATGGCGGATTGTAAATGTTAAGATAAACAGAGTGTGGCATACATTGATAGGATACTGTGGTCCAAATATTGATGACTCTGTGCTCCTCCTAAACTGTATAATCAGTGTGTGGAGGTTGTGAATTATATAGTGATGGGAGGTGATTTTAATGTACTATTAGATCCCACCCTAGACAAAACTACTACTAGATTGGTGGTTAACTCACTCAAGATGAGGGACTGTGTGCATCATATGATGAAAGATTTAACGTTGCTGGACGTTTGGAGGTAGGGGGCTGGGCAGGAATAGTATTTCACATATTCTAATAAAAAATATGTCCATGCCTCCCAGATCAGTTTTTGTTTTAAAAGTATGAGGCTCAGACAAAAAGTAAAAGAAGTAATACATCAGCTGGAACTCGTATCTGATGCCTCAGCTGTGAAGTTAGAGCTTTCGCTAGATAAAGGATCAACCCCACTCAGATAGACTTTGGACAGGACATTACTAGGGGAACC
Organism: Lissotriton helveticus; assembly: GCF_964261635.1. Classification (NCBI taxonomy): domain Eukaryota; kingdom Metazoa; phylum Chordata; class Amphibia; order Caudata; family Salamandridae; genus Lissotriton; species Lissotriton helveticus. The sequence goes on from NC_136064.1 coordinate 22,079,910, forward strand.
ATCAGTTATTAGTCAACTAAGGAAGGACACAGAGTTAGTTGGAGGTAAACGTAGCCTCCGCTCCCCTACATACTGTATAGGATGATTATAAAGCCTTTATTTGGGGGGAGGATGATTGGATCCATAGGGACTCCAACACCTGTGAAAACGCCGGGTAGTAGTTCACTTTAAGTAATAAACACAAAGACACAAGAAGTGAATTGGTAGATTACTTAGAAGAATGTCCTGCAGAAAAAGTGGGAGGCCAACAACCTGGCTCACTATGAATATAGGGAAGGCTGTGTGAAAATATTGGCCTGGAAAACGAGAGTGGGAAGTTCTATAAATCTGATCATGTAAATAATAATTAAGGTGACTGCAGAAGCATGCGCAGAAGACACAACATAGAACAGGACTTTGTTAACTTCTTTCTGGACTTAAATACAAATGACTCAAAAACCACAGAATAATGGATCGATAGTTGGTTTAAGGACAATGCTCTCCCTGTATTACAACAAGAACTGAATCAGAGCTTAAACCAGGAAATAAGCACAGAGGTCCCTACAAAGGGCTAAGAAAAAGGGGAAGGCACCGGTCCGGACTGTTCACCAAATGAGCTGTAGGGCTCTAAAATACGACCAGGCAGTTAACTGCAACATCACCTGAATCATATAATCCAATATCGCTGCTGAACAATAATTATAAAATCTACGCACAAATTCTAGCCAAAAGGTTGGAGACTGTGATCGCGGGCCTGTGCACGAAGACCAAAAGGGTTTTATGAAAGGTAAACAATTATATGAATTGACTCACGACTTAGTGACTGCAATTGATGTGGCGATAGATAAAAACTCCCCTCTCACTGTTATGACCTTTGACGCCGCTAAGGCTTTCAACAGGGTGAGTTGTTCCTTCCTAAACAAAGTAATTAAGCAGTGTCGCTTAGGAGAAAAGGCCCTTGGGGCAATCAGAGCTATTTATAGAGACCCAATTCCCATGGTTCATAGTTAATAGGAAAATTAAAAAGCTATTTCAGATAAGGAGAGACCACCCCCCTACTTTTCAACTTATACATCGACCCTTTAGCAAGAAGGATCAGAAAAAAAGTCAGGAGATCCAATACAAGGATTTGGTGAAAAAAATGGCACCATATGCGGACAATTTGATGAGCTACAGGCAAGACTTCATGAGCTCTTCTCCTGTTACTCTACATACACAAAACAACTTTGGGAGGGTCTCAGGATATTCAATAAACCAGCAGAAAACGGAATTGATGACATGGGATGCCCCCTCTGATAGCTCTTTAGAATAAGCCTTGGCATAGCCAATAGGTCTCGCCTTTGGGATCTTATAAGTTTTTAGTTATCCAGCACAATATCCTTGGTGCAACAACATCAACTGTTGCATGGCTAAACACTTATAAGGTCCCAAAGGCGAGACCTATTGGCTATGCCATGCTTGTTTTACATTTCCAGTGAGGCCGACAGTAAACACAGAAGATGACTGCAGCAGAATACGTACAGATTTACTACCTATGCTCCGCAAGCCATCTTCTGTGTTTACTGCCCCTCTGTGACCTCACACATGGTACAGTCGAAAGCTTCCAAAAAGGCACTTTAAAAGTCAGCTGTAAGCGTTTTCGCAGCTGACTTTTAAAGGGCCTTTTGGGAAGCTTCCTGTTTTGTGTTGCCAGTGAGGTCTTCTCCCAAAGCCTCTCCTCCACCCACAGAGACAGAAGCACAGAGACAAAGAGACACACAGACACACACAGAGACAGAGACACACACACAGAGACACTCACTCAGAGACAAACAGACCCGCACACACACACACACACACACAGAGACAGACACACACAAAGAGACACACAGAAAGACAGAGACAGAGAGACGGGGACACACACACAGAGAGACACACACACAGACAGACACACACACAAACAGAGACACAGACACACACAGAGAAAAATACACACACAGAGACAGACACGCTCACACAGATACCCACACAGAGACAGACACACACACACTGACATACGCACACACAGAGACAGAGAAGCACACACAGAGACAGAGACACACACAAACACAGACTGACACAGAGACACACACAGACAGAGATACACAGAGACAGACATACAAATGTGTGTGTATGCTGGGTCTGGTGGCTCAAAGGACTAATGCATGCGCTGCAGGGTCCTGTGCTCGACCTCATGGTCAGTTTTTTTTTACTCTAGCCCCACCCCCCACTGACCCCACCCCCACAGGTGTGGCCCTTGGCCACAAACCACACTATAAATTTGGCGCCCGTGAGAAAGTTTGTGAGTACCCATGTGAGTGTAAGAGCTATCACAGCCTTTCTTCCTACTGATGTCCCTAGAATGAGTAGCATTTAGATGGGTAATTTTTGCGCCTGGTATTAAGAGGCAAGAACAGTTTGATTTGTAGTGTGGTCGGTTTCGCATCAGTTTCACATCAGCATTTATCGGAGCAAGGTGGCAAGGCAGGTGATTTATAAAGCACAAGGGACTAAGGTGTGCCAACTGTGCGCAAAGCTATAAGCAGCGGTGGTGACAAGTGGGCCTATGCACAAAGTGGCCAGGTGTACAGAGGTGCCAGACGATGACTTCATGTCCATGGGGATACAACCCACCCCTTCTGCCCTTTCTTTTCCCAGTGCTTTGTTCAGAGGCACGAAATTATAGAGCATCTTTTAAGAAACCCCATTGCTATGTGCACAGGAATTAAGCGGCGGATGGGGGGGGAGGAGTTATGCGGCAGGATTATCCGTTTAACATCTAGATTCAGTAATTGGCACCTGAAAGACGGTCTGCCTCTGAGCATTGACAGGCCTGCCACTTCGCGGTAACATGCATGCTAACGGTTTTAGAAACTAATTTTTTGTGATCTCAAGTGAAAAATATACAGATGATGGATTATGTTGCAAGTGCAACACATCCATACTCCCAAGGAAACCCCCATGGCTGCAGAATCTTATATGTCCAGTGGCCCTGCCCAAACAATACCTATCACAGGCCCTTACCTGAGCCTCAGGTTATTCATGAAGTCCTCCAAGGTCACTCAGTTGAGCAGCATGAAGTCCGCCTTCCAAAACTCCAGGCTCTCCTTCTCCTCCATCCTCGAGACTGGGCCCAGAAGCTTGTGACCACATTAAAACCCTAAGAGTGCCGAGGACCCCCGTGGGTGCAGAGGCGAGGGCAGCTTCAGTTTGAGCCTGTGGAGCCAGGGCTCGGAAGGAGCCTTGCAGAAGCAGCAGTGAGCCGGAGGCTGGCTTACGGAGTGGAAGGCCTGTGTGTAACCATAGGGTGTGTCACCGTGGGCGCTGTCACCGTGTGGGGAAGGAGAAGTTTGCCAGGCTCCTGTGGTTTCGCTGATGAGCTGTCATTGAAACAGATGACGGCTGCAGAGGACCACGGCGACCAGGCACAAGGCAACGGCACAGCAGTGTATGTGACCATGACCTACTCAAACGTCTAGGCCCCTGGCAAACCACAGGGGCTGGGGTAGAGTCACTCCAGAAGACACATATTGGGGATAATGATCTGCCATTCAATCTGATTGTCTAATTTACAATGGTTTATAAGTCTACCTATGCCCACATTTCTGTTTTCTGACTAATAGGGACCGCTGAAGGGGCTAGTAGCCCTGGACAGAGTCAGTCAAATAACAGGCAGGCCACCTGCCGAACATAGACGCTGACTTCCGCGCACACATGCTGCACCACGCAGACCCATAACAGGATGTGGCTGCTGAAACTGACGCCTGGCACCAGGACTCCGCAGCAGTGCCCTTTACACACTCCTTAACATGGACAAGAGTCCACCCTTCACCTGCCTTGCCTCGGATGTACTGAAGGAGGGTGAGAAGTGAGCCAGCCAACACGTAACCTGTGCAACAAACCGGCTCACATTTTCCATCGCATTCTAATCTGCCAGGAGACTTTGTTCTCCATGCATTTCCTAGTGCGTTGCTTCTTTAAAGGAAGTATTTGAAGTGCATGCGATTCGCTGGACCATCAGAGCCGCGTGGGCCTTGTTGCACTCTATAGCCCTTTGCCTAGCCTGTCCCCCAGACAGATCTGTATGACCCGCGCTGGCCTTGAGCCCCTCACCATGTTTGCCGCTGCTCTGATTGAAACAGCGCACCCCTCTTGCTTCCTGCAGCAGGCACAGCATTCCCGGAGCAGCGGCTGTGTGTTCCTTTGAGCCCGGCCCTTCACTGCAAAGTTGGGGATCCTGCTCCTGCAGAGTGACCCGCCCGGATCATGCTCCCTCGCTCCTCCATGCTGCAACAGGGAAGCGCTGCTGCTGCCTGCCTCATCCATGCCTGGAGGAACAGGAGCCAGTGCCCCTCACCGTCCCGGGCGCACTGCCGAGGGTGTCCTGCAACACACTTTGCCTCCAGCGATCAAATGCCTGGAGTGTGTTTGAAAAACATGCGGCTGCCATTGTCCAGGCTCATTAAAGTGCGGCCGCAAACGGAAGTGAAAGTGCCTGACAGTGTTAGACTATTACTGGTGGGGTGAGGCGGGAGGGAGGGGCCGCGCAGCGTCTCCCTTGTGGAGCAAGCCCGATAATTGCTACCATATCGCGCCGCTCGCTCTCGCAAGGGAATCGCAAAACATGCACGCGTTGCCATTCTAAGCAATGCAAAGCGTGCACATTTTTAGGGCAAAAACGGAATCGATTACATGAGGTCTGCTCCTAAGCAGCTCATGCGCACTGCGTAGGTGAGACCTAAAAAAAGATATCAACTGTGTGATAGGCATGTTTATTGGACTTGCTTAGCCACCTCTTACTAGTTGAGAGGCTAGACAGGCTCTTACGCCCCCCTCATGGGTGTTCACCATCTGTGCTTGTTTGTTTTCTTCTGTTGGTTTTGGTGGGAGGGATCGGGCTGGGGTGGTGGTCTCAGGGGGGATTTATTTCAACGACAATGGGATGGCTTTGGCAAGTTAGGGAGGCCGAAGTGGGTGGGGGGTAGATAGGGAGGGTTAGGTAGGGTACAGCTGACAATGGTTTATTGGTTGTCTTTAGAAATCTGGCACAAGGTCATGGAGGGAGCTCTTGGGACATATTTTCCTCTGAAATCAGCCCTATGAGTGATTTAGATTTCTAACCTGGAATGTATGAGGCCTTAACAACCCAAAAAGATACGCACCGTGATAACGAGTCTTGATAGGCTGAATATTCAAGTGGCCATGCTGCAGGAAACCCATCTTACTAAGCGCTCAGAACGTAATGTGCGTTGGGTTGGAGTGCGGATTGCCTCCTCTTACTCCTCGTATTCCCAGGGGGTGATGATACTGGTCAAGAAGGGAGTCCCATTTAAGGTTCATAGCACTGAGATAGATGATCATGGCCGGCTGGCTATTGTGCATGGAACGCTTGGGGGTACGAGTGTGCTCTTAGTGAATGTCTAAGGTCCGAATGCGGATGACTACCCTTTTTTGGCGGATGTGTGGCATTGCATCTCTGCCTTTCCTTCAGCTGAGATTATATGGGGTGGAGACTTCAATACATGTCTGGATGCTAGCGCTGACAGGATTGGGGCCAGGTCAGCGAAGCATAGGCTATCCACAGATGTACTTCTGGGAATACTGGATGCCGGGAATCTGCATGATGTTTGAAGAGTGCGGAACCCTGGAGTTAGAGAGAGTACATTTGTCTCTACGGTGCATGGTACGTCGTCCCGATTGGACTACTGGTTATTGTCGGAGATTGCTTGCGTCTGGGTGGGGGATGTACAATATTTGGCTAAAACTCTGTCGGATCATTCTCCGGTACTCCTTGAGCTGCGCGTTCCTGCATGTACGCGCCCCCAGTTCTTGCTGCGCCTGCAGCCATCCTCCCTGTACGATCAAGTTTTTATACACACGGTGGGTGAGGCTATTCTTAATAATTTCAGGGAAAATGAAGGGATGGTAGACAATCAGGGGGTTCTCTGGGAAGCATTTAAAGTTACTATTTAGGGAGTCTGCATTGGTGCACAGGCGGGGATCCTTAGAGATCTGCGCCGCAGAATACATAGCTGGCTGGAGAGATAGCTGCCTTGGAACAAGCATATGTTCATGATCCGGTTCCTGAGAAACTTTCTACTATACTTGAACTAGTGACTGAACATAACGAGACGTGGACCAAGAAATGGCGCACAGATCCCTACGGTCCACTGCTCGTTATTATGGGGAGGGGGTATGCCCTAGTCACTCTTTGGCGCAGAGGTAGCCAGGCCTACATCACCGAAATGCTGGACAGGGAGAGGTGGCACATTTCGGCACCTCTGAGATAAGCAAAGTAGTACTAGAATTCTATTTGGACTTGTACGGGGACCATGCAATGCCAGGAAGATATTAATGCCTACTTGGAAGACGTGGCGTTAGGTTGGTTGCCACCAAACTGTCTGGAATACCTCATGCAACCATTCGACGTTGATGATGTTAAGAAGGCCATTATGGCGCTCCCCACTTGTAAAGTAGCAGGGCTAGATGGGCTCCCTAGTGAGTTCTACAAGGCGAATGTGGATGTCCTAGCGTCGCGCCTATTGGAGGTTTTTGCGGGGGCATATGATTCAGGCACTCTACCTCCCTTCCTGAAAAAGGCCCTGTTAGTACTGCGAATAAGTGAAAAAATCAGGGAGGCCCCCTTTATAGATCAGTCTGGGACCTTGGGAATCAAAGTAAAATGAGAAAAACGTCCCACATTGCAAAAAGACTACCCACTGTAGTCTAATTACTAATACTATTGGAGACCAGTATGTGGTTGTCGTAAACCGTTATTTACTTCAAAAAGAGAAGGAAAAGAGATCGATGCTCGTACCACCGAAAAACATTTTTTAAAACCAAAACCTTTACAATGAAACAAATGAGCTAGCACAAAGTATTTAAGAAAAAGTTTACATACATTTTATTTCATACAAATACATAATTAATCATCATATCCTTTATACATTTGAAGTCATAAGAACACAAATTACATCAAAGTACCAACAAATACAAAATTAAAAATCAAGAAGCAATTGTCGACGCAGCGTTTCGTTTTTTTGGGATAAAAACACCTTCTTCAGGACAGATTCTAAATTAAAAAGAACATACCATTACTGATAAATGCAAACATATAAAGGTACATGATTTCGTAACATACAGTGATTGCTCTTAACATTAAAAAAATAACTCTCTTTTTTTTCTTTTAAATAAAACTGGCAACATTTCGGGCACTACAGCATCATATAACCTCTTTGGCAAGTAATTTGAAAACCGTATCATGTTCCTTCTTTTGGTAAACTGGACGTTCACCCTTACTTAGATAACTAGAAACTATGCTAGTAACAATATCCAGCACACAAAGTGATTTGTTTTGGGCACATTGCTATTGTTACGTACCTCGAACTTAAAAACAAGATTTAGTATACAGTATCCTTTTTAATCTTTAATGCCTCAGGATCCCAATGTAGATGTACGGGTCCAGTGTTTTAGACAGCCCTGCCAAGTATCACGCATCAGGCGTGATACTAACGCATTTTTGTGCAGTGATCCGCATCACCGCACGAAAATGTAAAGTCACGCATTTGCATTGCCTCCATTGACACCACCGGCGGTGCAAAGGAAATCGTTATCCTGGCCAAACAGTGCACTCCCGATGAGCACGCGTATACTGCTCTGGCAGAGGGTGTGATTGTAGTAGTGTGAAAGTCTGCTCAGGTCAGGAGCATCGAGCCGAACTGGTGGCTCATTGCTGTCCTGTCTGCAGCAATGAGCATTCATAATTAGCCCAGCTGCTGCCGCCGGCCCGGGTTACCACGGCAATCACGTGACATGGTGAGGTCACGTGATTGCAACAGACACTGTATTCGTAACTCTCGGAGAGCGCGGCAGGGTGAGTGTAGTAGTTTTTTCTTTCATTATTTTGTCAATGGTGCCCCCTCAATCATGCACACCGGCATTCACTGGACAGATCACTCACGACAAGAGGCAGGAGCAGATTATTATTATAAAGATCATCCTGAGCAGCTGAGGAGAGGAGCACGCCAGCGCTCGCACCACCACCACCCTGCCTCCGCCTCTCTGAAGCTCACCGACCCTCCTACGTTGCCTGCTGCTGACCCGCTGTTGTGAGCCTGCTGCCGCCCTCACTGCAGAGAATATTGTTCACCAGTGCACTTTCGGACTGCTGCTCAGTGCGCAATGCGTAGTGTGGTATATATTCATGATCCTGCCGTATTAGGGGTCAGTGACTCGGGCCGAGCTGCTGCCTGCAACTGTGAGATCATGTACCAGCCTGCCTCAAATCCAAGTAAGCAAGTGCAACATTAAACATTACTTATAACATGTTCACTCGTAAAACGATCAGTTCAGTGCTCTTAATAAAATGTAACGTTTGTCAGAGCTGAAGAAATTAAGAGGAACACCTGCTCAAAATTTCGGTAGTGGAGTCTGCGCCTCGGATACATTCAGTACCCCAGCGACCGATGATGTATGATTTCAAGTGATGAGACCCAATCTGGAAAACAGTCTTCATCGCCTTCTTTTCTCCCCCCTTATAGCAGTAATTGTGTTATTCTGCACATGAGGTGAGCAAGTGGCACATTGCGCCGGTTTTGCAACACATAATCTGACCCTACTACAATAACTCCTGTTGCTAAAATGTAGAGAAACCTTCTTTTGTTTGCAGTGGTGCGGCGCGCACTGCCAATGAGTGGTGCATATCTGAGTCCTCGTTTTGTTTGACAGTATGGTCAGCTTAGAAGGGCACTTGGTGCTTCAGTTTCTGATTATTTCCAACAGTTTAAACATCTTCTTAGAGAGTGTTGTTGCTCAAATGGGTGCAATTGCTGTTATTTATATGTTTTCCTAGTCTTCCTTGCTTGATTTTGTTTGCGATAAAGTGTCACACAGTCATTGAAATGTCACTCATAATTTCACTGGAATTATGAAAATGTCACACATAGCAATCTGAAACCTTGGCAGCTATGTTTTAGATGATGGAGGCACTTATTCCTATTTAAAAACTGATAATAACAGCACGTATTTAAATTCATGCATTTATCCATGGATCAGAAAGCTATTCATTAACTGTAAGATTTAACACTACGATTTATACCTCGAATAATGATTCACGAGTTTTACATCTGTCCAGGGGAGCCACCATTATTTGATTATTGGTCTCAATAATGGTTCTGGAAAAATGAGAGTAAAGGCAGATATCTTTAATGTCCTGGTCTCTCTATACTCATTTCTGTATTTGTGATCTTAAGGCATAAGACTCACCAGGTGAAAACTGAGAATATATCGCTGTAGCCGCAGATCAGTCTCCACTCAGTCCAATGGCACATAAATCTTGGGGGCTGACCTCCCGTATTTAAGCGATTTATTATTGTAGTCTGTAGGGAAAAAGGTGCCACTGTCACTCCTATGTTTGCAAAAGTAAACTGATCCTATCTATATTTGCACTAGAGTACTCGCGACGATGAATATTTGTTTAGAAATATTAATATTATTATTAAGGTGTTCTATTTTTTTGTTCATTACTAGCACCCATGTTACTAATGATGCGACCATTTCGTTTAAAAAAATATATATATATTGTGAGGGACTAAGAGTTTTAAGTCACTACAGTGTCCACAATGCAATGTGTACTTGTATCTGGTAATGCGCATGCGCCACGACAAACCATTGAATAAGGCTCGAGTTTATTTTGGGTATTAAAAAGATGTATTATTATGAGCTGTCGGGGAACCGATATTACATATTTCAAAACAGGCTCCTTACTTCTAACAGGACTAAAAGGAATCCCTGTAAACATAGCTCTAGCCTTGTGGACAATTACCCGCACACGCCCCACTAGTTTATAGCGTGACTGCCTTACATAACAGGAAAACGCTCAATGGTTATATATTTTAACGGGGTCTGTGTTTTACGGACCAGAAGTAGCATTACAGGGCTTACTCTCCTCGTTGTAGTCGGCCTCTCTGCTCCTCCTGGGACAGCGTTTCCGTATGTTTCTTGTATCGGTTATACCGGAAGTAAGTATTCATGGCACCGAAAGTACGGTCTTAAATAAAACCCGACCACCTATTGGCTCCTATCACGTAGTGTCCTCAGCTATGTGTACACAGGCGTGCAAAAGCGCGGAGGGCTTTTTAGGTTTTGCCTGTCGAAAGCTGCGCAAGCAGCGTTTCGCGCAGGCAAAAGCTTTTGTTTAGAGTTTGGAGTGTAGTCCTGCCCCTATGTTCCATTGGCTAGCTCCATAAATGGAGGCTAGCCATTGGAACAGAGATCTGTCCGTCAAAGCCGGAGCAGATTCGTGGGCGTTCCCGAGACTTTTAGGCTTTTGCTTACGTCATGCGGCTGTGGGCGGTGCTTTTTTGTTTGTTTGGGGGGAGGTTTGTTTTGGTCATTGCAGGCCAACCTCCGCCGGAAGAAGTCCAGGTGAGTGCTTTTTCTTGACTTCTCTTTCTTGCCGTTTGCCGTTCCCGCTGTCCGTGCCTTTCCAGCCCCCCCTCCCACTGTCCGTGCCTTTCCCGCCCCCCCTCCCTCTGTCCGTGCCGAGCTGGCAGTTTTAGTTGTGTGCCAGGCTCTTTTGTCCCTCCGTGCGTGCCCACGCTGCCTTCCCCGCGAGCCGCCACTGCCAGTAACGGCTGTTCGCGGTGGTGGCTCGATGACGGGGTGATTCCTCGTGGCGTTAATGCGCATTGCTGCTGTGCCGCGGCGTTTCTCCGCCTGAGCCGCCCTGCAGGAGGACTCCTGCCCATGTACCGGCTTAAGGGCCCCCTGGCTAGAAATTAACAGTTCGTGAGAACACATGCCCCATCACCAAGCACGATAGCTTTGCGTGCGAGGCTCTAATTGCGGGAGTTATCCGTTAACTGCCGCTTTGGCTACGAGGTTCGCAGTTTTCTGCAGCAGTTGTATATAGTTTTGACGCTGGGGGAGGGTGACCTATTTGTGTTTGACAAATGGCATGCAAAAATTTGCTTTCAGCTGCACCCGTGTATTAAATCAATATAAGGTCCTAGTTTTGAAATCGGCTGTTAGGCAGATTTGCTCTTTAGAGAGACTTGCTGTTTGTGTAACAGAAGAATAACATCTGACAAAGTGGTTTATTGCACCACTGTCCATGCCTTTCCCGCCCTTCCTCCCACTGTCCGTGCCTTTCCCGCCCCTCCTTCCGCTGCCCGTGCCTTTCCCGCCCCTCCTCCCGCTGTCCGTGCCTTTCCCGCCCCCCCTCCCGCTGTCCGTGCCTTTCCCGCCTCCCCCTCCCGCTGTCTGTGCCGAGCTTGCAGTTTTAGTTGTGTGCCAGGCTCTTTTAATTAATCCAACAAAAAAAAACATTAAATCCCGCTCACGCAATCTTTTTCGACAGGTTTTATTTCCCTGCCGTGTTTGTAGGGGCCTTGACGTAAGCAGCTATGATAATAAAAGCGGCGCCCCCTCCCATTCATTTCCTTCCAGACCGACCTGCGCTTTCTTCATCCGGACATTTCACCTCACGCGGGCCCAGGAGGTTTGTTTTACAAACCAGAGGCTTCTGTGATGATAGTATGTCTCCTTAATTGTTCACTTTGTAAAACCAGCAGTCCTCCCGGGGAGATCAAAGCGACTCTCGGATAAAGGGACCCCCCCCTGGACCATCGGATAATGGGGAGCCCGGAGCCGCCCCCCTGGGGGCGAAGGCGCGCGCGCACCGACACCTTGATATCAAGCTGGTCCTCCCGGGTCCCTTGAGACATTGTTTTACTGCTTCAGGTTGGTCAGCATTTTGATTTTAAACATGATGTTCATGTTGGCACTTTAAAACAACAGCACACAATGTACAATGTCGTTACCAGGTGGCATCCTTTCCTTTGTTAAATTCATTTTTTTATTGCATGTTTATTCCAGTTATTTTAAGACAGCTGCAAGTTTTCCTAATTCTACTTTTGTTCATTTAATTTATCTTCCATGTACTTCTGGTGTTTGTGTTTACAATGCCAATAGCTCTAACTTTTGAAAAGGCGAAACCGCTGCATTGTAAATGCTTGTTTATATTGAAACAAAACTTTATTGAGATCGTGCCCGGTTTTTCTAATGTAAAACAACCCAAAATAGAGCAATGATGTCAAAAGCTTCCCATCTTTTCTTTATCAATCTTCTCATTATGTTCAAAACGTTTGGTACCCAAGTCTGCTGATACTAGAGCTGACATGGGATTAGAATGAGCTATTAACTCGTGCAGAGAGGCTCAAGAGTTCACAATCAAGGTGAAATACGCGATAACCAGCTGCAAATTGGAATTGTTGCTCATATCATAGTATGAGCATGGTCATCATAAAGATTTTTATTACGCCTCCATAACTCCATGTATTGTATGTTTTAATATCTACATGTAGGGTATTAACTAGCGGTTGTCAATGTTATCTTATACTGGTATTGTAGATAAATCTCATTATATATAGAAAAAACGCGTCTATCACTAATAATGTCAGAATGTATGCTATACAATATGTTCCCAGTCTTCTCTGCTGTTCAAACCGCATCTGACACTGTTGAGGCGGGACATATAAAATTGCTCTTGTTTTTTCTTTTACTATTTGTGTCACCGCCTCTTGTATTTATATCTACTATCACCAGTAAGCATGGGCGTAAAATCCGCTCCGCTCGCGGATTTTTCGGATTTTCGGCAAATCCGCAATCCGCGAACGCTCGCGAATTTGTCGAAAATCCGTGAATCCGCTCGCGGCGGATTTTTTGCTTGGTTGCGGCGCGCGGCGTGGTGCACGGCGTTCACTTTCCGTCATTTTAGCGTTTGCCGAGTTGTTTTTCTTTGCGAGTGACGCGCCATTTTAGATCTTGCTGCGTGTTCCCGCGGGAGTTTGTCGCCCGCGAATACGTACTCGCGGCTTGCCACCTTGCACAGCACACCTCGCGAGAGTTCGCAATTGCGAACACGTAGTTGCGGCGGAAAGGAACAATCTCGCACTTGCGAAATAGAGATTTTGCAATTTCGCACAAGAAAATCACCAGCAAACAGGATAAACCTTCAGAAAATTATGATTTTTATCAGAATCACTCCTCAGGTTGACATTTGCATGGCCTTTTTTTTTGCAAGGAGTCCATTTTGGGGGGGGGGGAGGAAGGAAGTGCCCCACAGTCTCCAACTTCCTGTTCCTGTCCAGCAGGCTCCTCCCAGTGCTTTGTCCATCTCCTGGTCACTTTCATTTGGATCTGGAGCTGGAAGGATTACTTTTTGTGGGTGCTGCTGGATATTTGGATTTGAGGCCTTTTTGACTGTCTTTGGATCACTTTTGGATTAGAAATCAACTTTCACAAGTAAGTTTGTTTGGGGCATTACAGTTGCTGCAAGTAAAATTTTGGAACTTTTTCAGAACATTAAATAAATTATATTGTGGGTAGCCACAGTATCCAGTAGGACCAGGGTTGGTTAGGGGTGCATGATACAACTGTTTTGTTGAATTTAAACACCATTTAGGCCATGGATGGGCTGGGATTGTGCTGATTTTTGTCCTTTTTTTGGGCCTGCTGGTGGGGCCCTTTGCCCAGGGGTGGTGAGTGTTGCATGGGCCTAGTCTTTCTGTGGGGTGTCTTCTTGAATTTAAACATAATAGAGGCCATGGATGGGCTGGGATTGTGCTTATTTTATTGTTTTTTGTCGTTTTTGGGGGGCTGCTGGTGTGGCCTTTTGCCCAGGGGTGGTGGTGCATGGACTGAGTGTGCCTGTGGTGTGGTCTCACTCTCTTTAATGTAAACATCATGGATGGCATTGGATTGTGGTGATTTCTGGCTGTTTTTCTGTTTTTTGGGGGTGTACTGTTGATGTGGACTGGTCATGTGGGTGGTGGTGGTGGCCATCTTGAGTGCTGGCTGCTACAGGCAACATGTGCTTGGGGTGTAAGAAGGGGCCATTTTGAGGAGAGGCAGTGTCTGAGGCCTGCACTTATTTTGCCTACTTTTCATCCATTATGCCCAGGGGTAGTGAGTGTTGCATGGGCCTAGTGTTTCTGAGGGGTGTCTTCTTGAATTTAAACACCATTGAGGCCATGGATGGGCTGGGATTGTGCTGATTTTATTGTTTTTTGTCGTTTTTTTGGGCCTGCTGGTGGGGCCCTTTGCCCAGGGGTGGTGAGTGTTGCATGGGCCTAGTCTTTCTGTGGGGTGTCTTCTTGAATTTAAACATAATTGAGGCCATGGATGGGCTGGGATTGGGCTTATTTTATTGTTTTTTGTCGTTTTTGGGGGGCTGCTGGTGTGGCCTTTTGCCCAGGGGTGGTGGGTGGTGCATGGACTGAGTGTGCCTGTGGTGTGGTCTCACTCTCTTTAATGTAAACATCATGGATGGCGTTGGATTGTGGTGATTTCTGGCTGTTTTTCTGTTTTTTGGGGGTGTACTGTTGATGTGGACTGGCCATGTGGGTGGTGGTGGTGGCCATCTTGAGTGCTGGCTGGTACAGGCAACATGTGCCTGGGGTGTAAGGGGCCATTTTGAGGAGAGGCAGTGTCTGAGGCCTGCACTTATTTTGCCTACTTTTCATCCATTATGCCCAGGGGTAGTGAGTGTTGCATGGGCCTAGTGTTTCTGAGGGGTGTCTTCTTGAATTTAAACACCATTGAGGCCATGGATGGGCTGGGATTGTGCTGATTTTATTGTTTTTTGTCGTTTTTTTGGGCCTGCTGGTGGGGCCCTTTGCCCAGGGGTGGTGAGTGTTGCATGGGCCTAGTCTTTCTGTGGGGTGTCTTCTTGAATTTAAACATAATTGAGGCCATGGATGGGCTGGGATTGGGCTTATTTTATTGTTTTTTGTCGTTTTTGGGGGGCTGCTGGTGTGGCCTTTTGCCCAGGGGTGGTGGGTGGTGCATGGACTGAGTGTGCCTGTGGTGTGGTCTCACTCTCTTTAATGTAAACATCATGGATGGCGTTGGATTGTGGTGATTTCTGGCTGTTTTTCTGTTTTTTGGGGGTGTACTGTTGATGTGGACTGGCCATGTGGGTGGTGGTGGTGGCCATCTTGAGTGCTGGCTGGTACAGGCAACATGTGCCTGGGGTGTAAGGGGCCATTTTGAGGAGAGGCAGTGTCTGAGGCCTGCACTTATTTTGCCTACTTTTTATCCATTATGCCCAGGGGTAGTGAGTGTTGCATGGGCCTAGTGTTTCTGAGGGGTGTCTTCTTGAATTTAAACACCATTGAGGCCATGGATGGGCTGGGATTGTGCTGATTTTATTGTTTTTTGTCGTTTTTTTGGGCCTGCTGGTGGGGCCCTTTGCCCAGGGGTGGTGAGTGTTGCATGGGCCTAGTCTTTCTGTGGGGTGTCTTCTTGAATTTAAACATAATTGAGGCCATGGATGGGCTGGGATTGGGCTTATTTTATTGTTTTTTGTCGTTTTTGGGGGGCTGCTGGTGTGGCCTTTTGCCCAGGGGTGGTGGGTGGTGCATGGACTGAGTGTGCCTGTGGTGTGGTCTCACTCTCTTTAATGTAAACATCATGGATGGCGTTGGATTGTGGTGATTTCTGGCTGTTTTTCTGTTTTTTGGGGGTGTACTGTTGATGTGGACTGGCCATGTGGGTGGTGGTGGTGGCCATCTTGAGTGCTGGCTGGTACAGGCAACATGTGCCTGGGGTGTAAGGGGCCATTTTGAGGAGAGGCAGTGTCTGAGGCCTGCACTTATTTTGCCTACTTTTCATCCATTATGCCCAGGGGTAGTGAGTGTTGCATACTTGCATGTCCGTAGTCTTTCTGTGGGGTGTCTTCAATGTAAACATCAAGGATGGCATGGGATTGTGCTCATTTTTCTGTGTTTTGTCGAATTTTTGGGGTGTATAACTGAACTGATGTTCCTCTGTCTTCCATTGCTTTTAGGTGCACAAGAAGACTCAAGAGAACCACCAGTGCCAGGAAGAAGTCCTGCAGCGGTGTGTGCAGCATAACGTCACGCGACGTCACGTCTGGACACAGAACCCTCTGCAACTCGTGCAACTGCTGCCTGCTGACCTGCTCTGAAGAGGATGGCCCCAAAAAAAGTAACCCGTAGCTCCTCTAGCAAGAAAGGTGCCAGTAAGGAGCAGAAGAAGCAAGTTACCAAGGAGACTGGTGTGCCGCCCGCCCCTTTTTTTGGGAGTAAAAAAAAAAGTATGCCTGCAGCAGCAGCAGCGGGATCTGCTGGGGACCAAGCTGGCAGCACCCCCCCCGCTCCATTGGGCTCAGTGCCACCACCACCACCACGCCAACTTAAGTCCAAGCCCTTGAGTGCTGCAGAGGCAGCCAGTATAGTTCTTCAATCACCATCGACCAGTGATGTTGGCTCATCGCAAGAAAGCAGCAGCAATGTCCCTCAATCAACACAGGTTGTTGTAGCTCATCTGACGAGTGTTGAACAACCACAGCCGCAACAACAATCACATGTGCAAGTACAAGCCCAAGTACATGTGGAAGGAGAGGCAGCGCAAGGAGATGCGCAAGCAGAGGTGCATGGAGGGTCACAAGTGCCCACAATAGTTGTTCCTCCCGAAGTAGGGGCACATCAGGAAATCGACAATCAAGGCGAGGTATCATTTGAGGAAGCCACTCCTCCTGCTGATCCTTCATTGTCTTCCACAACCCTAGCAAGGAAGAGATCAAGGGTGGTGTCTACATCCTCTTCAAGCACACCTCCTTCTGATGATATGGATCAAACTTGGGAACCAGCACCACAGCCGTCTGAGAGTGAGGCACACCATGATCCAACAAAGGTACTTAAGCGTAAAAGGAAGCTCGTCCAAAGTCTCAGACTTATGGAGTGTGATGAGGCTCAACAAGAAGTGGCGGATACTGCTGCTGATGAAGACTCTGCCAACGACGACCCAGTCATCATAAAGGTCACTGCAGCCCCAGCGGGCATGCAGCAAACAGACATTTTGACCCTAGCCCGAAGAGCTGCTGCGCGTGATGATGATGATGATGATGTTGTCGATGAGGAGGCAGTGGAAACACCACAATCATTGGAGTTAAGTAGTACACCAACTCGTCCCGCTTCCATATTTCTTTCTGGCAAGAAGAGACCTCCGTCAACCTCGACCTTAATTAGTGGCGGTGAAAGTGGAAAACGTACAAAAGTTGGGCAATCCAGATCCTCCACTTCATCTGGCATTAGCTTCATGACCACCACCACCAGTATCGCCGCCTCCTCCAGGTCCCACAGACACTTCAAGTCCCCAGTTTGGGACTTCTTTACTGTTTGTCCCAAAAATCCAAAGTTTGCCATTTGTACCCTTTGTAAGCTTGCAGTTAGTCGTGGTAAGTCAGGTACCAACTATGGTACCGGCGGCCAGAGTGGTCATCTTGAGAGAAAGCACGCTGTCAAATGGTTTGCGCACCTAGCTGCGATCAAGAAAGGCCAAAATCAAGGAAACGTTGATGTTTCATCTGATGTTGACGAGCAGGAAGAAGACGTGTCAAACACTTCCCTTACACCCAGTACCCCTGTCAGCAGCACACCCAATGTGAGGCACACTAAGAGTGTTGGAGCGAGTGAGACACCAACGCACAAAAGTTCACCAGCGAGCAAAATTGGGTCAACGAAGTCATTATCAGCCCGTAAATGCTTGGTCCAGGGCAACATTAGAACAATGCTTACTTCAGACGTGCCATATGAACGCAACCACCCACTGACGCGTCTGTATAACACTAAGCTGGCTAAAATGCTAGCTGTGGACCTTCTACCTTTTTCTTTTGTAGAAGCGGTAGGTTTTCTTGAATTAGTTGCAACGCTCTGCCCTAAATGGAAGGTTCCGAGCCGGTTCTATTTTGCCAGAGTTGCGGTTCCAGCACTACATGAAGATGTGCTGCAGGCGATTGGGGCAGCTTTGCAGAAGAGTGCTGTTCACACAATACATCTGACAACAGACATGTGGACCAGTGGCCCAGGCGATGATTACATGTGCATCACTGCACACTGGGTCTCTTTTTCAGGTGTTAAAGCAAAGCTAAACGCAGGTGTTGACCCGGACCAAGTTTTCAAAGCTGCTCGGAAACATGCAACACTAGCCATGTTTGGCTTGGAGAAAAGTCACACAGCAGAAAACCTTTTGGAAGAGTTTGACAAAAAGGTCTTGACAATGCTATCCCCCCTAAAACGCAAGATTGGTTATGTTTCCACGGATAATGGCGCCAATGTAGTTAAGGCCATGTTCATTGGTGACCATGTTAGAGTGCCGTGTTTGGCGCACTGTATCAACCTGGTAGTTCAAAAATTCTTGAGTGATAAAGAGAGTCCAGCGTTCGAGGTAATGGCCACCTGCCGCAAAATGTGCAACCATTTCAGCCATTCTTTTAAGGCCCGGAAGCATCTGCGGAGACTGCTACTTCAACGTGGAATGCCAGTGAAAGCACTCATCCAGGAGGTGGCAACACGTTGGAACTCAACCTTCTACATACTTGAGCGTCTGTATGAGCAGTATACGGTACTCGATCACTATTTCTTGACAGAGGCTACATCTCAGAAGGAGGACCTGCGGATGAGTAAGGCGCAATGGGACATAGTTAAAAGCCTGACAGACATGCTTCGTCCTTTTGAGTTCTTCACGCGTGCAGTCAGCCAGGAGGACTGTAATTTGGGAAAAGCTATCCCATTGTTGTGCATACTGGAGCACCAACTGATGGCGGTTTCTTCTGAGTTTGAAAAAGATGAAAAAAAAAAAAACCATTTCATTTTGTCTGAGAAATTATTACATCGCCTACGTGGTGATGAACGTCTTCAAAACATCAACTCAGATCAGCATTACATTTGTGCTACTATTCTGGATCCACGCTACAAAAAGGCGCTGGCAGACAACGCATTCTTTCCTTTCGCTGATGCAGATGTTCAAAAGTACAAACATTGGTTAGCCTGGTCAGCCAAGAGGTTTGAAAAAGAACGGCAGGTTATTGAAGGAGAAGCCAGTACATCAGCATCAGCATCAGCAGGCCATCCGCAGTCACAAGAATCCACTTCTGCACCTGTGGCTGGGGCACAAGTGACCTCTCAGCCGTTAAAGACACCGGCAACTGGATCATCTGCACCACACACAATGACAACACTAACAGTGGCTGGGGAGGAGGATTGGCTAAGTTTGATGGGGTATGGTTCTCGAAAAAATGTCACAGGCACAGCAAAAAGTAAGCAAAGTGGAGGAACAGTTGATGACCTTGAGTCGATGGTGCAGGACTATCTGAATGACTCAACAGAGGTCTTCCTTAATGATGAGCCATTGCAGTATTGGCATGGCAAAAAACAATTGTGGCCACAGCTCTTCAACCTGGCTATAAACTATTTGTCTTGCCCACTCGCAAGTGTGTCTTCTGAACGTGTTTTCAGTGCTGCTGGTGGCATTGTAACTCCCAAACGGAGCCGCCTCTCGCCCAAAAATGTGGAGCGGCTGACAATGATCAAGATGAATCAGCACCTCATACCACCAGATTACAAAGTACGAGAAAGCACGCCGCATGAAGACGAGGAGGACAGCAACGTAGATGAGGGGATTTTTTCTCTGTTCGGTGCCACTGACCTCATCCAGCCTGAATTCGCAGAGTATGATGACGAAATCTTGTTCTTATTCCCTGACACCGAGCCCTGAAAATGAGACAATCAATCAAGAACTTTCTTTTTCGTCCTTATTCACTTTTATTCCTGTGTGCTTTGTGTCTCTCTTTCTTTGTTTTGCACAGTTAATTTAATTCAAACTTTAATCACCTAATCCCAAAAACAAGACCATCATCAGAACTGTCTTCACTTGTTTGCTTATTGATTTGAAGGTGCCGCAGTCTACATTCCTCAGGTTCACAAGTTCTGAAGAACATGCTCCTCTATCCTCCTCCTCCAGACTGCGATTTCCCTCCAAGCAGAGTGCTGGATTACGCACAATGAAGAAAGACTCAGCACTTGTGGGGGTGTTGTACTTCTTTGCGGGTGAGTTGACGGATTTGGGCCCATTGCTGTGAAGCTCTAATAATGGACAAAAGTGTTTTGGACCAAATATGAGGTGGAAATTTCTTGCCGTTTTTGCTGACTTGCTTGCCTTTGAGGTGCTCTTTGGCGGGGTTCCGGGGGTTTGTGTGTAATTTTTGGTGTCTGTCGAAGCACTGCTGCGACAGTCTAATCTTGATTGCATTTGCTTTTCAGGAAATCCGTGGTGGAAAACAGGAGTTATGATGATTGATGATGATGACCTAGCTGAACAGCGCCGCATTTGGAACGAAGGCCGAGAGATATTGTAAGTATGAGATTTAGCTTTTTCGCTGTTTGGGGGTGTTGTCGGGTGGTTTTTTGCGGGTGGGTTGGCGCCGGCGGGTCTTGCCTGGGGCATTCCTGGGAAGGTCTAATACCGGATAGAAGTGTTTTGGACAAAATCCATAAGGAACAGCCTTTTTTTTGCCATTTCTTCAGACATCTTGCTCAATGTAGCGTTTTGGGGGGCTTCCTGCTGTTCGTGGGTGGGTTGCGGCCGGGGTCTCTGTCGAAGCACTGCTGCGACAGTCTAATCTTGATTGCATTTGCTTTTCAGGAAATCCGTGGTGGAAAACAGGAGTTATGATGATTGATGATGATGACGACCTAGCTGCACAGCGCCGCGTTTGGACCGAAGGCCGAGAGACATTGTAAGTATGAGATTTAGCTTTTTCGCTGTTTGGGGGTGTTGTGTCGGGTGTTTTTTTGCGGGTGGGTTGGCGGGTCTTACCTGGGGCATTCCTGGGAAGGTCTAATACCGGATACAAGTGTTTTGGACAAAATCCATAAGGAACAGCCTTTTTTTTGCCATTTCTTCAGACATCTTGCTCAATGTAGCGTTTTGGGGGGCTTCCTGCTGTTCGTGGGTGGGTTGCGGCCGGGGTCTCTGTCGAAGCACTGCTGCGACAGTCTAATCTTGATTGCATTTGCTTTTCAGGAAATCCGTGGTGGAAAACAGGAGTTATGATGATTGATGATGATGACGACCTAGCTGCACAGCGCCGCGTTTGGACCGAAGGCCGAGAGACATTGTAAGTATGAGATTTAGCTTTTTCGCTGTTTGGTGGTGTTGTGTCGGGTGTTTTTTTGCGGGTGGGTTGGCGGGTCTTGCCTGGGGCATTCCTGGGAAGGTCTAATACCGGCTAGAAGTTTGTTGGACAAAATCCATAAGGAAACACCAGTTTTGGCACTTTTTGTAAGTTAGGGTTCGTTAGGGTTAGCCCTAGCAGCAGGATTGCATGTGTTTAGGGGGGTTCTATTGCAACGCGGTTCTGTTGTTGTAGAGCACTGTTGGAGCGATGCTGGCTATGGATACTTTTGCTTGCTTGCAAGTGGTTTGAATACAATCCACGGTCTGTATTTGGGCCTACTGTTACTTTCAAAGTACGTTTTGTAACCATTTTTCTGCTAGGCATCGTTTTTGGAGATATGATTGGGGTTCTTCTACATTTTTGCGACTGGCTTTAGTAAGGGTCTTGGTGGGAGCATTGCTGGGAAGGTCAAATTTTGTTCTAAAACACAGTAGTACACCCACCTTGAGGGGAAAGATCCGCTATAATATTTTGGCCATACTTATTGATCCTTAAAAAGGTGACTCAGACAGAGCACGCAATTTCAAAAATATTGTACTGTCTATTAGGGAAATCAAAGTGTCACTTTTTGAACCACACAGCGTACATACCTTTTATTTATTTATCAGTGGTAATAGCACTTCCTGTTTTCCGTTCAATAATTACAGGCCGGGTTTCAGTCAACATCCGCCAGGCAGGCAGTGGACAGGGTGTCTCTTCTGTCAGTGGTCACCACCACATTGATGGACGAAGCGTCAGCTGGAATGGAGGAGTGCCGCCAATAAGAGGAATTGTTTGCTGCATGCAACTTACTTACCAATTTCAACAGGACAACTCCAACAACATACGCAATACAGATACAGTATCCATTGTTGTCTTTTATTCTATGAGTGTGACTGCATGTGCTTACCTTTAGTTTGTAACCAAAGATTGTCTGTAAACTCTGTATCTTCAATTATTGTTTGTCCATGCTCTGCTTTTTTTTTCTTCTCTCAACAAAACCTACCCAAAAAGAAACCCCCATTCCCATCCATTTTACAAACCCTAACCCTCTTCCCCCGGGCTGTGTTGTTTTGCTTGATGTCTGACTAAAATGACATCAATAATTCCACACACTTGCTGGGGAGGATAAGGTGATAGCAGCAACAGGCTGGTGAAGGAATACGAGGATATCTTCTAGACTTACTCAGCTTCAGTACTATATCTTCTAGTAGTAGTAGCCAATGTCAAATAAATTCAACGCAAGTACTAGTTATACTTGCAAGCAAATACTTTACCATTTGTTAGGCTACATTATGGCACTATTCTAGTGTACTGTCACCTGCTATTTTCTCGATCGTACCGTAACCGTTGTAATGCTACAGTAAGGAGGACAAACAAGGTTTCGTTTTCTTTTTTTCCATAGGCATGCAACTGCCACTGTGTCACACCACTAGTACCACCGCAATGAGGAAATGTCACCCGCCCAGGATTGACAACGTTAATCCCCATTTCACCTGGAGCCAGCCCTGGGCCTAGCCCTAATTTCTAACACAAATTACAGGTAAGATAAGCGTTTGGTGGGAGGTAGTATAATGGAGTATTATTTCGGAGTAGACAAGAGATTGGACGGTTGTACTACTAAAGTCCTACGACTGTTCAGGAAAACAAAGTTACTGTTACACCCCCGCCCCCCACCCACCAGACTGAAAAGCAGTAAAAAACAGGTATGGTCAGATAAAGTTGAAAAATATATTTATTTAGCCCTAACAAAATAATCTCCCTCACCCACCCTAACCCCAACGATTGTCTCTGAAACGTCCCAAAACGATCCCAACTCCCAAATCCCACCCCCCAAAAGTCTATAAAAAAAGGGCAAGGGACACTCCACTACTGGAGGGTGCTGGTGCTGGTGCATGATGCGGCATGGGCATCATACTCCTTGCGGAGGGTGGCAAGCTCGGAGCGGAGGCCCTTAACCAAGTTCTTATACCTCAGGACCTCCTGCTCCAGGTTGGACATGCGGACTCGTAGGCGGCGTTGGCGTTCCTTGCAGCTCCTGTGGGGGGCAGCTGGTATTTCGGTTGCTTGGCGGTGGCGGTCGGCTTTCTTAGCCCGGCTCGGTCCCGCTGGCTTAGTCACGGAGGAGGATGCAGTGGTCACAGTCGATGATGTTGCCCCGCTCGACTGCGTGTCCTCCTCCTCCTCCAGGGCCACCAGCCGCCGATACTCGGCGACTGTGGCCTCCAGCCTCCGTTGCCGGGCCAATCTAGCCTGCTCCCTCCTTGTTGTTGATTTGGAAGGAGCAACTATATGAAGAAAGAAAGACATAGTCTGTAACCAATGCTCCTTATTAATAACACAAAGTGATTGAGCCGAAAGTTGGGTCACAGAGTACAAGTAGCAAATTGAAAGCACAGTACATAACTATTGAGGACAGTATCTATGTAACCTCCCACTTCTGCATCCTTGCTCTAACAGTAGTGGTAGTTTAATGAACTAATTCTACGACCACTATGGACTTCCATTACAGTCGACTATGACAGTACACCAGTCTTATTCTTCTTCTTCTCTCTTGTTTAGGGAAATGGGTACGTTATCTTATGCAAGCCGGCAGAATGACATGGACACAGCACAGTGAAGTTGCACCCGAGAAAAAAAGTTGCACACCATGATGATTGAGACAGACTTGCGTTACTGTACCGGTCCAGTACATGCAGGTGGTGAAGCTATTACTTTTCTATTACGGGTGGCACTGAGAATACTCTGTTACAAGGGCTACTGCTTAATTAATTTACCTTTCACCCTACAGTGCAAATGAGTACTAGAAAAGGAAACTGAAGAAGCTAACTAATTTGATTATCTATCACTTCACATGGGACGTATTTAATGACAGATGAGATGACTTTAGGTGCTTTGCTTAATATTGAGTGAACAGTGATACACCCACACATGAATGACGTACTACAAGTAAACTAAAGTTATTAAGAGACGTACGGAGTGTCCACCGTAATAACCAGATATATGCTGTGAATGCAAACGCAATACAAAGTACTGCTACTATTCATGGTAGTATTGGACACATTTACAATTTCTTTTCCTTGCCTTCCCTGCACTGGGACGGACGTGCGGGTGCGGTGGTACATGCTCTTCAAGGTAACACTTACTTCACCTGGCGACCATCTACTCTCTCTAGATACACATGTGCTATGTAAGAGTCAGAGAATACCATGCTCCAGGCATCCATTCAGTCAAAGTATACGCACACATACAGTTTCTGTTTCACCCACCCAGGCTGCTGTCCTTCCACCCATCCTTGCTTCATCATTGACCCAGCCATGCACCATACCATATTCTTTCCTTCCCAGCCACCTCTGGGTCCAAGCAAACACATATCGTTCTTCTTTGCCAGCCATCATACAAGTTCGCGTCCCACTTACTTACACCCTTCTTTCGCTTTTCGTTCATCCCATCCATCACGTTCGTCTAAGAACTTATTGGGATTCTTCTCACCAAAAACTTCACAGCTAAGTCGAAGTACATTTCGAGGAGGCTACTACCTGGTTGATTTGTAATTGTAATACACCCGTGCAGAAAGCACACTATGCAGTCTTCAATCTCAATAAGTAAGGAATATATAGCTTACCTGTTTCCGCCACCACCGTTTGATCCCCCACAGGAACGGCCACCAGCTCTTCTACCGCCGCCTCCTCCCCAGAGGCCTCCGAGTCCTGGTCCAACACAGCCACCTCCGCGCTGGCCCCGTCACCAGATGTTACACCTACAAAGTACATTTAAGAATGTTAGAATACACCACTCACTACTATATAATATTTGGTCTAGGAGAAATGTTAAAAAAACAGAATACAATGTAATAATTTGTGACTGTCTACTCCATAGTAAAAATGTCCCATTTTCCAGGGAAGGCTGTTGTCTTGCTGCACTTTTATGCACAACTGATGAATGCTTGCTTTTGATTTTTAACATGCACCACTTTTTCTCCTAACAGACAGAAGCTTGACTCCTGAGTCCTAAGAACACGACCAGGATCAAGTTCAAACTAGGTGAGAGTTCGGCTCGACCACAAGAAATGTGTCCAATTAATCGTCAGCACTAACCACTTTTCCGTTTACAGTTAAATAGTTTTATGACAAAGTAGATTTTAATAAATGTGTTTACTTTTAATAAAGCTTTTACACTTAAATAGACTCTGTGGTTTTTGTTCCTCTAGACTAGAGTGGATGAGCTAAAGGTTTTGGAATTTTTGCAAGCATGAGTGCCTCTGACACTTCTTGACTGTGCTGTGACTCCGTACTACTCTCTTGTCCTGCGTACGATAATCTAGAGATCATTGGGGATCTATAATCGGTGACTTCGGGAGCTGAATGACTCTGCCACACTATCTAGTCAGTAAGGAGACAGTGCATAGAGGTATTGCTGAATATAATGGGAGTCCAATGGAATTGCCAAATGTCCAATCTTAGTTAGCTACACAGACAGACTAATAAGAATAGTCTAGTAATACCACAGGGAGTCATATTCGAGGCAGGATAAGAATTTATATCCAGTCTACAAGAAGATCAAAGACGATTTAGAAAAAATCGAATGAGGAACGCTAGGAAAAAATAGGTACTGTTTATTAAAATGTAAACTTACTGGGGCCAGCAAAGGAGCCCTCGCCTGCCCGATCCTGGCCTGCATCCTCAGCACCCTCCTCCTGTGTCCTCTTGCCCTTGGGGGGAGCTGATGTACAACATGAAAGAAAGAAAAACCAGAAAACATGGATGAGATTTTTCAACCAAATCAA
Source organism: Lissotriton helveticus (assembly GCF_964261635.1). Taxonomy (NCBI): domain Eukaryota; kingdom Metazoa; phylum Chordata; class Amphibia; order Caudata; family Salamandridae; genus Lissotriton; species Lissotriton helveticus. Next base: position 22,105,715 of record NC_136064.1, read on the forward strand.
ACATTTCAAAAGAACAATAACAACATATTTTGGAAAAATAGCAAATAGATAGACAACTATTCCACGGGATCTATCTCATGTGGTATACTACGTTATTCGTATTGCCTGATTTGCGGAACGTTGACTTAGAAAGTTCCTATGTAACTCAATAAACAGACTACTAAAGAGGTTTGCCTAGGCCTGGCACTGCAGGCAGCAGTGCGCAACACGTGACAGACAAAGTCCATCCTGCTTGCAGATCAGTGAATACTCAAACTATCAATCCACCCGCCACCACCGCCACTATTTCTTCTGATAGCCATGTGACTGTCTAAAGGAAGGACTGGACTTCAGTCTGTTGGGGCTGATTTATAAGTCCCTTGCGGAAGTTGCGGCTGATTTTCCTCCATTGTTGCGTGCCTTTTCTGACGCAGCGGCAGAACAAAAGACTCGCCATGGTGTTGGTGCGGCGTATATATTAAAAAAAAAAACACATATGGGCATATGGGCGATGCATCACGTTGTAAAGCCCTGCGCCATCAGGGGGCGTTCCGGCGCAAGGGAGGGCGTACCTGCGCAGGAACGAATCCTAAAAGTGGCTGAGGGAAATCTACAAGATGTCAATCAGTCACTTTTAGGACAATGATGCATGACTCAAACCCTGCGCGCTTGAAGCCGACGTACGGCTTGATGCAGCATTGGGGAGATAGGGTACCCCAGAGCATTGCTGGAGCTGCGCCATCGTTGGCACGCAACTCCAGCAATGCGCTGCCTTTACGGCACAGATGCGTAAGGCTTCTGTGACGTTTTGGGCCAATGGGTGGTGGTGGCATGGCACACAATTACTGCCGCATCCCTGCTACTTTGCAGGGATGCGCCGGTAATTGAAAATATGACCCTTACTGTCTAGCATTACGCAGTTCTTTTCTTTACAGTACACTCATACATAATTTCTCAGGCCAATGAAATGCTTCTGAACACAACATACAAAACAAAGAAGCATAGTAGCAAGCAAGGCTACTGAGAAGGAGAGCAGTGCACCTGAAAATGAAATGCATAGAAGATTTTGAAATATAATTTACCTCAATGTAATCGGCAGCATTATTGCTCTTGGTAAAGAACAAAGATTTGCAAATAACAGAGCAGGATAAAACAGAGTAGTAAATGTACTACTACTACTACTCACCAATCCCGGGGACCTCTACGCCGAGCGCGTCCAGCAAGTCCCGCTCCCGGTCCATGACATCGGTCCAGCGGTGGGTGGCCTGGTTATATGTGCGCCGGACCCCAGAGATCTTGTACATGGCCCGGCACACCTTCTCCCACCGCTTGCGACGCTCCCGGATGCCATAGCCGGTCGCGATCTTGCCGCCTCCCAGGATCGTGTTGGGGAGGCGGCGCTGGACGTGGAAGATCAGTGCCGCCACTTCCTCCGCGCTGAAGATCTCCCTCGGGACCACTTGCTCCCCCCTTAAACGCCCGCACGGGAGCCGGGCACGGGGTGCGGGACCCTTCCCCTTCTCAGGGTGCTTCCCGGCTCCCTTTACCATGGTCTGGGCAGAAATAAACTTAAATGATAAAGAAGAAATAGAATAGTGAAGAAGAAAAGAAAAGAGTTTAAAAAAGTAGTTTAAAAGTAACTAAAAGCTGTAGAAAACACAAAAATATAGAGCTAGAAAAATAGAGGGTTAGATAATAAGTAAAATTAGATCAAAAAAACTTCAAACAAGCAAAGGATGGCAGAGATTGAGAGAGGATAGAGAAAGCATGCCCAGAACCATAGCAATGAATGAGAAACAAGATGGCCGCGCCCGTTCACGACCGCGTGGGTAAGTTCGCGCGAGATTTTCCTTGCGAGTACGCGCGAAATTGTACTAGCGAGCAGCACACTTTGCGAGATTACACATAGCGGGCGGAAACGGAATTACGTCACGCCAACAAGATGGCCGCGCCCGTGTACGACCGATAGGGTAACTTGGCAAACGTATAGCTAGAAGCGCCTCGCGAACACGCGCAAGATCACGCGAACATACACGTCGCAACAAAAACAATTTTGTATTCGCACGTATTCGCGGCTTCCGAAATCGATCTCGCACGGATTCGCGCCCCAAAAAACGCGCGAAATTGCAGAAAAAACGATTTTAGCTAAACTGAAAGCAATGAGCAGGTGCAAAAGTTCAAACTTAACATTAGTAACATTCAAGGTAGTGCTTCCTGATGGGCCCCTCCAGAGTTTGCAACTATTCTATGACCCTGCTATGACCCAAACAGCAGGCTCATAAAATAGCACCATAAAGGTCCTGTGAAAAAAAAATTTCACTGCAACAAAAAGCAAATTACAGATAAGGAAGGAAGCAGGTGCCAGCCAGACTGGAACTTTCAAAATTACTGACACATTAATGAAACACAAATTAATTGATGGCAGTTGAAGAAGGGCAGGTGTGCTTGCTTTTTTCAACCACCATAATCTACAGTGATAAATAAACCTAATAGGTGCCAGTGAGGATGTACTAGAGGGTGGCATGGGTGTCCCAGAGGGTGGCAGTGGTGAAACAGAGGGTGCTGTGAACCTGTGATGATAAACCAGACGTAGAAACAACATAGTCGCGGCCGTTGCAAGCCGAAAAGTAAGTTCGCAATTGCGAACTTGTCCCAAAATCGGCGCGAACACGCGCCAACACAAAAAACGGAAAAATCCGCAAATCCGCTAGAGTTCGCGGATCTTCGCGGATTGCGAATCCGTAAATACGCAAATTCGCGGATTGCCAATCCGCAAAATCCGCCCATGCTTAATCTCCAAGCCACACCATTTAAAATCATCACCAGAATGTCCTGCTTCCTTCCAATGTTCAATAAGAGGGGCACTTTTTTTTGGTTTCTGATGGTCGACTTATGTTCATTCATTCGAATGCGGACCTCTCTCGAGGTCTCGCCTACATATGCAAGTTGGCATGGACATTCTATTAAGTAAATCAAATTCTTTGACCGGCAATTCATAAAGCTCTTAATTTTAATTACCACATTATTATTGGTAATGCTACTACCTTTCATAATGGTTTCACAATTAACACAGCCTTTGCAAGGAAAGGTTCCTGTTGGTAAAGGTGCATTGTTAATGCTTGGCTGTGTATTATTTCAAGTATCTCTCTATGTGTGAATATGCTGCATTTTAATAGTAACCATCCGCCTTGCCAGAAGGATAATATTCCCTTTGGAATTGCACCACGCTAAAAGACTATGATAAACATGCCCATGCACTGAGGCAGAAATTCGTTGAGAGAGGATATCCGAAGCGCTTGGTTCGCCATGCGCATAAACGAGCTAAATATTTTAACAGGGAAAATCTATTTAGAAAAAAAGACAAAATTGGTCTAGAACAACAACCAATAACTTTTGTAACCAATTACAATCCTGTCAGTAATAAAATCAAAAATATCATAAACAGAAACTGGCATTTAGTAACAAATAACCAAAGAGAGAAATTACCAAAGCCCATGTTCTCTTTTAGAAGAAACCGTACCATCAGAAATAGTCTTGTTCACACATACAGAGATACTAGAAACCCCGTGCACACGCCTAATCCCTGCTGACGAGTGGTAATACCCGCGAAACACGTGTCCAGGGATGGTAAGCACATCAAGTGAATACCTTCAAGACTCAAGACTCAGGTTGAGGCGCACCCGCTGATACCTACTACATCGACCATCATGCTCCGGGGTCACACGCTGATGGGACGAGCAGTGTGCGACCTCATTCGGAATTACTATTTATACAGGCTCCCTTGAGCCGGTGGAGGTGACGACCTCGAGATTACGCACCTGCGCGCCACAAAAAGGTATCTGGACCTATGAATATTTTCGGCAGCCCACGCAGCAACCCCGTGCACACACCTAATCCCTGCTGACGAGCGGTAATAACCGCAAAACACGTGTCCAGGGATGGTAAGCACATCAAGTGAATACCTTCAAGACTCAAGACTCAGGTAGAGGTGCACCCGCTGATACCTACTACATCGACCATCATGCTCCGGGGTCACACGCTGATGGGACGAGCAGTGTGTGACCTCATTCGGAATTACTATTTATACAGGCTCCCTTGAGCCGGTGGAGGTGACGACCTCGAGATTACGCACCTTCGCGTCGCAAAGAGGTATCTGGACCTATGAATATTTTCGGCAGCCCACACAGCAACCCCGTGCACACGCCTAATCCCTGCTGACGAGCGGTAATAACCGCGAAACACGTGTCCAGGGATGGTAAGCACATCAAGTGAATACCTTCAAGACTCAAGACTCAGGTAGAGGCGCACCCGCTGATCCCTACTACATCGACCATCATGCTCCGGGGTCACACGCTGATGGGACGAGCAGTGTGCGACCTCATTCGGAATTACTATTTATACAGGCTCCCTTGAGCCGTGGAGGTGACGACCTCGAGATTACGCACCTGCGCACCACAAAAAGGTATCTGGACCTATGAATATTTTCGGCAGCCCACGCAGCAACCCCGTGCACACGCCTAATCCCTGCTGACGAGCGGTAATAACCGCGAAACACGTGTCCAGGGATGGTAAGCACATCAAGTGAATACCTTCAAGACTCAAGACTCAGGTTGAGGCGCACCCGCTGATACCTACTACATCGACCATCATGCTCCGGGGTCACACGCTGATGGGACGAGCAGTGTGCGACCTCATTCGGAATTACTATTTATACAGGCTCCCTTGAGCCGGTGGAGGTGACGACCTCGAGATTACGCACCTGCGCGCCACAAAAAGGTATCTGGACCAATGAATATTTTCGGCAGCCCACGCAGCAACCCCGTGCACACGCCTAATCCCTGCTGACGAGCGGTAATAACCGCGAAACACGTGTCCAGGGATGGCAAGCACATCAAGTGAATACCTTCAAGACTCAAGACTCAGGTAGAGGCGCACCCGCTGATACCTACTACATCGACCATCATGCTCCGGGGTCACACGCTGATGGGACGAGCAGTGTGCGACCTCATTCGGAATTACTATTTATACAGGCTCCCTTGAGCCGGTGGAGGTGACGACCTCGAGATTACGCACCTGCGCACCACAAAAAGGTATCTGGACCTATGAATATTTTCGGCAGCCCACGCAGCAACCCCGTGCACACGCCTAATTCCTGCTGACGAGCGGTAATAACCGCGAAACACGTGTCCAGGGATGGTAAGCACATCAAGTGAATACCTTCAAGACTCAAGACTCAGGTAGAGGCGCACCCGCTGATACCTACTACATCGACCATCATGCTCCGGGGTCACACGCTGATGGGACGAGCAGTGTGCGACCTCATTCGGAATTATTATTTATACAGGCTCCCTTGAGCCGGTGGAGGTGACGACCTCGAGATTACGCACCTGAGCGCCACAAAAAGGTATCTGGACCTATGAATATTTTCAACAGCCCACGCAGCAACCCCGTGCACACGCCTAATCCCTGCTGACGAGCGGTAATAACCGCGAAACACGTGTCCAGGGATGGTAAGCACATCAAGTGAATACCTTCAAGACTCAAGACTCAGGTAGAGGCGCACCCGCTGATACCTACTACATCGACCATCATGCTCCGCGGTCACACGTTGATGGGACGAGCAGTGTGCGACCTCATTCGGACTTACTATTTATACAGGCTCCCTTGAGCCGGTGGAGGTGACGACCTCGAGATTACGCACCTGCGCGTCGCAAAAAGGTATCTGGACCTATGAATATTTTCGGCAGCCCACGCAGCAACCCCGTGCACACACCTAATCCCTGCTGACGAGCGGTAATAACCGCGAAACACGTGTCCAGGGATGGTAAGCACATCAAGTGAATACCTTCAAGACTCAAGACTCAGGTTGAGGCGCACCCGCTGATACCTACTACATCGACCATCATGCTCCGGGATCACACGCTGATGGGACGAGCAGTGTGCGACCTCATTCGGAATTACTATTTATACAGGCTCCCTTGAGCCGGTGGAGGTGACGACCTCGAGATTACGCACCTGCGCCCCACAAAAAGGTATCTGGACCTATGAATATTTTCGGCAGCCCACGCAGCAACCCCGTGCACACACCTAATCCCTGCTGACGAGCGGTAATAACCGCAAAACACGTGTCCAGGGATGGTAAGCACATCAAGTGAATACCTTCAAGACTCAAGACTCAGGTAGAGGCGCACCCGCTGATACCTACTACATCGACCATCATGCTCCGGGGTCACACGCTGATGGGACGAGCAGTGTGCGACCTCATTCGGAATTACTATTTATACAGGCTCCCTTGAGCCGTGGAGGTGACGACCTCGAGATTACGCACCTGCGCACCACAAAAAGGTATCTGGACCTATGAATATTTTCGGCAGCCCACGCAGCAACCCCGTGCACACGCCTAATCCCTGCTGACGAGCGGTAATAACCGCGAAACACGTGTCCAGGGATGGTAAGCACATCAAGTGAATACCTTCAAGACTCAAGACTCAGGTTGAGGTGCACCCGCTGATACCTACTACATCGACCATCATGCTCCGGGGTCACACGCTGATGGGACGAGCAGTGTGCGACCTCATTCGGAATTACTATTTATACAGGCTCCCTTGAGCCGGTGGAGGTGACGACCTCGAGATTACGCACCTGCGCGCCACAAAAAGGTATCTGGACCTATGAATATTTTCGGCAGCCCACGCAGCAACCCCGTGCACACGCCTAATCCCTGCTGACGAGCGGTAATTTCCGCGAAACACGTGTCCAGGGATGGTAAGCACATCAAGTGAATACCTTCAAGACTCAAGACTCAGGTAGAGGCGCACCCGCTGATACCTACTACATCGACCATCATGCTCCGGGGTCACACGCTGATGGGACGAGCAGTGTGTGACCTCATTCGGAATTACTATTTATACAGGCTCCCTTGAGCCGGTGGAGGTGACGACCTCGAGATTACGCACCTGCGCGTCGCAAAAAGGTATCTGGACCTATGAATATTTTCGGCCGCCCACACAGCAACCCCGTGCACACGCCTAATCCCTGCTGACGAGCGGTAATAACTGCGAAACACGTGTCCAGGGATGGTAAGCACATTAAGTGAATACCTTCAAGACTCAAGACTCAGGTAGAGGCGCACCCGCTGATACCTACTACATCGACCATCATGCTCCGGGGTCACACGCTGATGGGACGAGCAGTGTGCGACCTCATTCGGAATTACTATTTATACAGGCTCCCTTGAGCCGGTGGAGGTGACGACCTCGAGATTACGCACCTGCGCACCACAAAAAGGTATCTGGACCTATGAATATTTTCGGCAGCCCGCGCAGCAACCCCGTGCACACGCCTAATTCCTGCTGACGAGCGGTAATAACCGCGAAACACGTGTCCAGGGATGGTAAGCACATCAAGTGAATACCTTCAAGACTCAAGACTCAGGTAGAGGCGCACCCGCTGATACCTACTACATCGACCATCATGCTCCGGGGTCACACGCTGATGGGACGTGGAGTGTGCGACCTCATTCGGAATTACTATTTATACAGGCTCCCTTGAGCCGGTGGAGGTGACGACCTCGAGATTACGCACCTGCGCGCCACAAAAAGGTTTCTGGACCTATGAATATTTTCGGCCCCGTGCACACACCTCAGCCCTGCTGACGAGCGGTAATAACCGTGAAACACGTGTCCAGGGATGGTAAGCACATCAAGTGAATACCTTCAAGACTCAAGACTCAGGTAGAGGCGCACCCGCTGATACCTACTACATCGACCATCATGCTCCGGGGTCACACGCTGATGGGACGAGCAGTGTGCGACCTTATTCGGAATTACTATTTATACAGGCTCCCTTGAGCCGGTGGAGGTGACGACCTCGAGATTACGCACCTGCGCACCACAAAAAGGTATCTGGACCTATGAATATTTTCGGCAGCCCACGCAGCAACCCCGTGCACATGCCTAATCCCTGCTGACGAGCGGTAATAACCGCGAAACACGTGTCCAGGGATGGGAAGCACATCAAGTGAATACCTTCAAGACTCAAGACTCAGGTAGAGGCGCACCCGCTGATACCTACTGCATCGACCATCATGCTCCGGGGTCACACGCTGACGGGAAGAGCAGTGTGCGACCTCATTCGGAATTACTATTTATACAGGCTCCCTTGAGCCGGTGGAGGTGACGACCTCGAGATTACGCACCTGCGCGCCACAAAAAGGTTTCTGGACCTATGAATATTTTCGGCCCCGTGCACACACCTCAGCCCTGCTGACGAGCGGTAATAACCGCAAAACACGTGTCCAGGGATGGTAAGCACATCAAGTGAATACCTTCAAGACTCAAGACTCAGGTAGAGGCGCACCCGCTGATACCTACTGCATCGACCATCATGCTCCGGGGTCACACGCTGACGGGACGAGCAGTGTGCGACCTCATTCGGAATTACTATTTATACAGGCTCCCTTGAGCCGGTGGATGTGACGACCTCGAGATTACGCACCTGCGTGCCACAAAAAGGTATCTGGACCTATGAATATTTTCGGCAGCCCACGCAGCAACCTCCTGCACACGCCTAATCCCTGCTGACGAGCGGTAATAACCGCGAAACACGTGTCCAGGGATGGTAAGCACATCAAGTGAATACCTTCAAGACTCAAGACTCAGGTAGAGGCGCACCCGCTGATACCTACTACATCGACCATCATGCTCCGCGGTCACACGCTGATGGGACGAGCAGTGTGCCACCTCATTCGGAATTACTATTTATACAGGCTCCCTTGAGCCGGTGGAGGTGACGACCTCGAGATTACGCACCTGCGCACCACAAAAAGGTATCTGGACCTATGAATATTTTCAGCAGCCCACGCAGCAACCCCGTGCACATGCCTAATCCCTGCTGACGAGCGGTAATAACCGCGAAACACGTGTCCTGGGATGGTAAGCACATCAAGTGAATACCTTCAAGACTCAAGACTCAGGTAGAGGCGCACCCGCTGATACCTACTACATCGACCATCATGCTCCGGGGTCACACGCTGATGGGACGAGCAGTGTGCGACCACATTCGGAATTACTATTTATACAGGCTCCCTTGAGCCGGTGGAGGTGACGACCTCGAGATTACGCACCTGCGCGCCACAAAAAGTATCTGGACCTATGAATATTTTCGGCAGCCCACGCAGCAAGCCCGTGCACACGCCTAATCCCTGCTGACGAGCGGTAAAAACCGCGAAACACGTGTCCAGGGATGGTAAGCACATCAAGTGAATACCTTCAAGACTCAAGACTCAGGTAGAGGCGCACCCGCTGATACCTACTACATCGACCATCATGCTCCGGGGTCACACACTGATGGGACGTGCAGTGTGCGACCTCATTCGGAATTACTATTTATACAGGCTCCCTTGAGCCGGTGGATGTGACGACCTCGAGATTACGCACCTGCGCACCACAAAAAGGTATCTGGACCTATGAATATTTTTGGCCCCGTGCACAAACCTCAGCCCTGCTGACGAGCGGTAATAACCGTGAAACACGTGTCCAGGGATGGTAAGCACATCAAGTGAATACCTTCAAGACTCAAGACTCAGGTAGAGGCACACCCGCTGATACCTACTACATCGACCATCATGCTCCGGGGTCACACGCTGATGGGACGAGCAGTGTGCGACCTTATTCGGAATTACTATTTATACAGGCTCCCTTGAGCCGGTGGAGGTGACGACCTCGAGATTACGCACCTGCGCACCACAAAAAGGTATCTGGACCTATGAATATTTTCGGCAGCCCACGCAGCAACCCCGTGCACACGCATAATCCCTGCTGACGAGCGGTAATAACCGCGAAACATGTGTCCAGGGATGGTAAGCACATCAAGTGAATACCTTCAAGACTCAAGACTCAGGTAGAGGCGCACCCGCTGATACCTACTACATCGACCATCATGCTCCGCGGTCACACGCTGATGGGACGAGCAGTGTGCCACCTCATTCGGAATTACTATTTATACAGGCTCCCTTGAGCCGGTGGAGGTGACGACCTCGAGATTACGCACCTGCGCACCACAAAAAGGTATCTGGACCTATGAATATTTTCGGCAGCCCACGCAGCAACCCCGTGCACATGCCTAATCCCTGCTGACGAGCGGTAATAACCACGAAACACGTGTCCAGGGATGGGAAGCACATCAAGTGAATACCTTCAAGACTCAAGACTCAGGTAGAGGCGCACCCGCTGATACCTACTACATCGACCATCATGCTCCGGGGTCACACGCTGATGGGAGGAGCAGTGTGCGACCACATTATGGAATTACTATTTATACAGGCTCCCTTGAGCCGGTGGAGGAGACGACCTCGAGATTACGCACCTGCGCGCCACAAAAAAGTATCTGGACCTATGAATAGTTTCGGCAGCCCACGCAGCAAGCCCGTGCACACGCCTAATCCCTGCTGACGAGCGGTAATAACCGCGAAACACGTGTCCAGGGATGGTAAGCACATCAAGTGAATACCTTCAAGACTCAAGACTCAGGTAGAGGCGCACCCGCTGATACCTACTACATCGACCATCATGCTCTGGGGTCACACGCTGATGGGACGTGCAGTGTGCGACCTCATTCGGAATTACTATTTATACAGGCTCCCTTGAGCTGGTGGAGGTGACGACCTCGAGATTACGTACCTGCGCGCCACAAAAAGGTATCTGGACCTATGAATATTTTCGGCCCCGTGCACACGCCTCAGCCCTGCTGACGAGCGGTAATAACCGTGAAACACGTGTCCAGGGATGGTAAGCACATCAAGTGAATACCTTCAAGACTCAAGACTCAGGTAGAGGCGCACCCGCTGATACCTACTACATCGACGATCATGCTCCGGGGTCACACGCTGATGGGACGAGCAGTGTGCGACCTCATTCGGAATTACTATTTATACAGGCTCCCTTGAGCCGGTGGAGGTGACGACCTCGAGAATACGCACCTGCGCACCACAAAAAGGTATCTGGACCTATGAATATTTTCGGCAGCCCACGCAGCAACCCCGTGCACAAGCATAATCCCTGCTGACGAGCGGTAATAACCGCGAAACACGTGTCCAGGGATGGTAAGTACATCAAGTGAATACCTTCAAGACTCAAGACTCAGGTAGAGGCGCACCCGCTGATACCTACTACATCGACCATCATGCTCCGGGGTCACACACTGATGGGACGAGCAGTGTGCGACCTCATTCGGAATTACTATTCACACAGGCTCTCTTGAGCCGGTGGAGGTGACAACCTCGAGATTACGCACCTGCGCGCCACAAAAAGGTATCTGGACCTATGAATATTTTCGGCAGCCCACGCAGCAACCCCGTGCACACGCCTAATCCCTGCTGACGAGCGGTAATAACCGCGAAACACGTGTCCAGGGATGGTAAGCACATCAAGTGAATACCTTCAAGACTCAAGACTCAGGTAGAGGCGCACCCGCTGATACCTACTACATCGACCATCATGCTCCGGGGTCACACGCTGATGGGATGAGCAGTGTGCGACCTCATTCGGAATTACTATTTATACAGGCTCCCTTGAGCCGGTGGAGGTGACGACCTCGAGATTACGCACCAATGCGCGCCACAAAAAGTATCTGGACCTATGAATATTTTCGGCAGCCCACGCAGCAAGCCCGTGCACACGCCTAATCCCTGCTGACGAGCGGTAAAAACCGCGAAACACGTGTCCAGGGATGGTAAGCACATCAAGTGAATACCTTCAAGACTCAAGACTCAGGTAGAGGCGCACCCGCTGATACCTACTACATCGACCATCATGCTCCGGGGTCACACGCTGATGGGACGTGCAGTGTGCGACCTCATTCGGAATTACTATTTATACAGGCTCCCTTGAGCCGGTGGAGGTGACGACCTCGAGATTACGCACCTGCGCGCCACAAAAAGGTATCTGGACCTATGAATATTTTCGGCCCCGTGCACACACCTCAGCCCTGCTGACGAGCGGTAATAACCGTGAAACACGTGTCCAGGGATGGTAAGCACATCAAGTGAATACCTTCAAGACTCAAGACTCAGGTAGAGGCGCACCCGCTGATACCTACTACATCGACCATCATGCTCCGGGGTCACACTCTGATGGGACGAGCAGTGTGCGACCTTATTCGGAATTACTATTTATACAGGCTCCCTTGAGCCGGTGGAGGTGACGACCTCGAGATTACGCACCTGCGCACCACAAAAAGGTATCTGGACCTATGAATATTTTCGGCAGCCCACGCAGCAACCCCGTGCACACGCATAATCCCTGCTGACGAGCGGTAATAACCGCGAAACACGTGTCCAGGGATGGTAAGCACATCAAGTGAATACCTTCAAGACTCAAGACTCAGGTAGAGGCGCACCCGCTGATACCTACTACATCGACCATCATGCTCCGGGGTCACACGCTGATGGGACGAGCAGTGTGTGACCTCATTCGGAATTACTATTTATACAGGCTCCCTTGAGCCGGTGGAGGTGACGACCTCGAGATGACGCACCTGCGCGTCGCAAAAAGGTATCTGGACCTATGAATATTTTCGGCCGCCCACACAGCAACCCCGTGCACACGCCTAATCCCTGCTGACGAGCGGTAATAACTGCGAAACACGTGTCCAGGGATGGTAAGCACATTAAGTGAATACCTTCAAGACTCAAGACTCAGGTAGAGGCGCACCCGCTGATACCTACTACATCGACCATCATGCTCCGGGGTCACACGCTGATGGGACGAGCAGTGTGCGACCTCATTCGGAATTACTATTTATACAGGCTCCCTTGAGCCGGTGGAGGGGACGACCTCGAGATTACGCACCTGCGCACCACAAAAAGGTATCTGGACCTATGAATATTTTCGGCAGCCCACGCAGCAACCCCGTGCACACGCCTAATTCCTGCTGACGAGCGGTAATAACCGCGAAACACGTGTCCAGGGATGGTAAGCACATCAAGTGAATACCTTCAAGACTCAAGACTCAGGTAGAGGCGCACCCGCTGATACCTACTACATCGACCATCATGCTCCGGGATCACACGCTGATGGGACGAGCAGTGTGCGACCTCATTCGGAATTACTATTTATACAGGCTCCCTTGAGCCGGTTGAGGTGACGACCTCGAGATTACGCACCTGCGCACCACAAAAAGGTATCTGGACCTATGAATATTTTCGGCAGCCCACGCAGCAACCCCGTGCACACGCCTAATCCCTGCTGACGAGCGGTAATAACCGCGAAACACATGTCCAGGGATGGTAAGCACATCAAGTGAATACCTTCAAGACTCAAGACTCAGGTAGAGGCGCACCCGCTGATACCTACTACATCGACCATCATGCTCCGGGGTCACACGCTGATGGGACGAGCAGTGTGCGACCTTATTCGGAATTACTATTTATACAGGCTCCCTTGAGCCGGTGGAGGTGACGACCTCGAGATTACGCACCTGCGCACCACAAAAAGGTATCTGGACCTATGAATATTTTCGGCAGCCCACGCAGCAACCCCGTGCACACGCATAATCCCTGCTGACGAGCGGTAATAACCGCGAAACACGTGTCCAGGGATGGTAAGCACATCAAGTGAATACCTTCAAGACTCAAGACTCAGGTAGAGGCGCACCCGCTGATACCTACTACATCGACCATCATGCTCCGGGGTCACACGCTGATGGGACGAGCAGTGTGTGACCTCATTCGGAATTACTATTTATACAGGCTCCCTTGAGCCGGTGGAGGTGACGACCTCGAGATTACGCACCTGCGCGTCGCAAAAAGGTATCTGGACCTATGAATATTTTCGGCCGCCCACACAGCAACCCCGTGCACACGCCTAATCCCTGCTGACGAGCGGTAATAACTGCGAAACACGTGTCCAGGGATGGTAAGCACATTAAGTGAATACCTTCAAGACTCAAGACTCAGGTAGAGGCGCACCCGCTGATACCTACTACATCGACCATCATGCTCCGGGGTCACACGCTGATGGGACGAGCAGTGTGCGACCTCATTCGGAATTACTATTTATACAGGCTCCCTTGAGCCGGTGGAGGTGACGACCTCGAGATTACGCACCTGCGCACCACAAAAAGGTATCTGGACCTATGAATATTTTCGGCAGCCCACGCAGCAACCCCGTGCACACGCCTAATTCCTGCTGACGAGCGGTAATAACCGCGAAACACGTGTCCAGGGATGGTAAGCACATCAAGTGAATACCTTCAAGACTCAAGACTCAGGTAGAGGCGCACCCGCTGATACCTACTACATCGACCATCATGCTCCGGGATCACACGCTGATGGGACGAGCAGTGTGCGACCTCATTCGGAATTACTATTTATACAGGCTCCCTTGAGCCGGTTGAGGTGACGACCTCGAGATTACGCACCTGCGCACCACAAAAAGGTATCTGGACCTATGAATATTTTCGGCAGCCCACGCAGCAACCCCGTGCACACGCCTAATCCCTGCTGACGAGCGGTAATAACCGCGAAACACATGTCCAGGGATGGTAAGCACATCAAGTGAATACCTTCAAGACTCAAGACTCAGGTAGAGGCATACCCGCTGATACCTACTACATTGACCATCATGCTCCGGGGTCACACGCTGATGGAACGAGCAGTGTGCGACCTCATTCGGAATTACTATTTATACAGGCTCCCTTGAGCCGGTGGAGGTGACGACCTCGAGATTACGCACCTGCGTGCCACAAAAAGGTATCTGGACCTATGAATATTTTCGGCAGCCCACGCAGCAACCCCGTGCACACGCCTAATCCCTGCTGACGAGCGGTAATAACCGCAAAACACGTGTCCAGGGATGGTAAGCACATCAAGTGAATACCTTCAAGACTCAAGACTCAGGTAGAGGCGCACCCGCTGATACCTACTGCATCGACCATCATGCTCCGGGGTCACACGCTGATGGGACGTGCAGTGTGCGACCTCATTCGGAATTACTATTTATACAGGCTCCCTTGAGCCGGTGGAGGTGACGACCTCGAGATTACGCACCTGCGCGCCACAAAAAGGTTTCTGGACCTATGAATATTTTCGGCCCCGTGCACACACCTCAGCCCTGCTGACGAGCGGTAATAACCGTGAAACACGTGTCCAGGGATGGTAAGCACATCAAGTGAATACCTTCAAGACTCAAGACTCAGGTAGAGGCGCACCCGCTGATACCTACTACATCGACCATCATGCTCCGGGGTCACACGCTGATGGGACGAGCAGTGTGCGACCTTATTCGGAATTACTATTTATACAGGCTCCCTTGAGCCGGTGGAGGTGACGACCTCGAGATTACGCACCTGCGCACCACAAAAAGGTATCTGGACCTATGAATATTTTCGGCAGCCCACGCAGCAACCCCGTGCACACGCATAATCCCTGCTGACGAGCGGTAATAACCGCGAAACACGTGTCCAGGGATGGTAAGCACATCAAGTGAATACCTTCAAGACTCAAGACTCAGGTAGAGGCGCACCCGCTGATACCTACTACATCGACCATCATGCTCCGCGGTCACACGCTGATGGGACGAGCAGTGTGCCACCTCATTCGGAATTACTATTTATACAGGCTCCCTTGAGCCGGTGGAGGTGACGACCTCGAGATTACGCACCTGCGCACCACAAAAAGGTATCTGGACCTATGAATATTTTCGGCAGCCCACGCAGCAACCCCGTGCACATGCCTAATCCCTGCTGACGAGCGGTAATAACCGCGAAACACGTGTCCAGGGATGGGAAGCACATCAAGTGAATACCTTCAAGACTCAAGACTCAGGTAGAGGCGCACCCGCTGATACCTACTACATCGACCATCATGCTCCGGGGTCACACGCTGATGGGACGAGCAGTGTGCGACCACATTCGGAATTACTATTTATACAGGCTCCCTTGAGCCGGTGGAGGTGACGACCTCGAGATTACGCACCTGCGCGCCTCAAAAAAGTATCTGGACTTATGAATATTTTCGGCAGCCCAGGCAGCAAGCCGGGGCACACGCCTAATCCCTGCTTACGAGCGGTAATAACCGCGAAACACGTGTCCAGGGATGGTAAGCACATCAAGTGAATACCTTCAAGACTCAAGACTCAGGTAGAGGCGCACCCGCTGATACCTACTGCATCGACCATCATGCTCCGGGGTCACACGCTGACGGGACGAGCAGTGTGCGACCTCATTCGGAATTACTATTTATACAGGCTCCCTTGAGCCGGTGGATGTGACGACCTCGAGATTACGCACCTGCGCGCCACAAAAAGGTATCTGGACCTATGAATATTTTCGGCAGCCCACGCAGCAACCTCGTGCACACGCCTAATCCCTGCTGACGAGCGGTAATAACCGCGAAACACGTGTCCAGGGATGGTAAGCACATCAAGTGAATACCTTCAAGACTCAAGACTCAGGTAGAGGCGCACCCGCTGATACCTACTACATCGACCATCATGCTCCGCGGTCACACGCTGATGGGACGAGCAGTGTGCCACCTCATTCGGAATTACTATTTATACAGGCTCCCTTGAGCCGGTGGAGGTGACGACCTCGAGATTACGCACCTGCGCACCACAAAAAGGTATCTGGACCTATGAATATTTTCAGCAGCCCACGCAGCAACCCCGTGCACATGCCTAATCCCTGCTGACGAGCGGTAATAACCGCGAAACACGTGTCCAGGGATGGTAAGCACATCAAGTGAATACCTTCAAGACTCAAGACTCAGGTAGAGGCGCACCCGCTGATACCTACTACATCGACCATCATGCTCCGGGGTCACACGCTGATGGGACGAGCAGTGTGCGACCACATTCGGATTTACTATTTATACAGGCTCCCTTGAGCCGGTGGAGGTGACGACCTCGAGATTACGCACCTGTGCGCCACAAAAAGTATCTGGACCTATGAATATTTTCGGCAGCCCACGCAGCAAGCCCGTGCACACGCCTAATCCCTGCTGACGAGCGGTAAAAACCGCGAAACACGTGTCCAGGGATGGTAAGCACATCAAGTGAATACCTTCAAGACTCAAGACTCAGGTAGAGGCGCACCCGCTGATACCTACTACATCGACCATCATGCTCCGGGGTCACACACTGATGGGACGTGCAGTGTGCGACCTCATTCGGAATTACTATTTATACAGGCTCCCTTGAGCCGGTGGATGTGACGACCTCGAGATTACGCACCTGCGTGCCACAAAAAGGTATCTGGACCTATGAATATTTTCGGCCCCGTGCACACACCTCAGCCCTGCTGACGAGCGGTAATAACCGTGAAACACGTGTCCAGGGATGGTAAGCACATCAAGTGAATACCTTCAAGACTCAAGACTCAGGTAGAGGCACACCCGCTGATACCTACTACATCGACCATCATGCTCCGGGGTCACACGCTGATGGGACGAGCAGTGTGCGACCTTATTCGGAATTACTATTTATACAGGCTCCCTTGAGCCGGTGGAGGTGACGACCTCGAGATTACGCACCTGCGCACCACAAAAAGGTATCTGGACCTATGAATATTTTCGGCAGCCCACGCAGCAACCCCGTGCACACGCATAATCCCTGCTGACGAGCGGTAATAACCGCGAAACATGTGTCCAGGGATGGTAAGCACATCAAGTGAATACCTTCAAGACTCAAGACTCAGGTAGAGGCGCACCCGCTGATACCTACTACATCGACCATCATGCTCCGCGGTCACACGCTGATGGGACGAGCAGTGTGCCACCTCATTCGGAATTACTATTTATACAGGCTCCCTTGAGCCGGTGGAGGTGACGACCTCGAGATTACGCACCTGCGCACCACAAAAAGGTATCTGGACCTATGAATATTTTCGGCAGCCCACGCAGCAACCCCGTGCACATGCCTAATCCCTGCTGACGAGCGGTAATAACCGCGAAACACGTGTCCAGGGATGGGAAGCACATCAAGTGAATACCTTCAAGACTCAAGACTCAGGTAGAGGCGCACCCGCTGATACCTACTACATCGTCCATCATGCTCCGGGGTCACACGCTGATGGGACGAGCAGTGTGCGACCACATTCGGAATTACTATTTATACAGGCTCCCTTGAGCCGGTGGAGGAGACGACCTCGAGATTACGCACCTGCGCGCCACAAAAAAGTATCTGGACCTATGAATATTTTCGGCAGCCCACGCAGCAAGCCCGTGCACACGCCTAATCCCTGCTGACGAGCGGTAATAACCGCGAAACACGTGTCCAGGGATGGTAAGCACATCAAGTGAATACCTTCAAGACTCAAGACTCAGGTAGAGGCGCACCCGCTGATACCTACTACATCGACCATCATGCTCCGGGGTCACACGCTGATGGGACGTGCAGTGTACGACCTCATTCGGAATTACTATTTATACAGGCTCCCTTGAGCTGGTGGAGGTGACGACCTCGAGATTACGCACCTGCGCGCCACAAAAAGGTATCTGGACCTATGAATATTTTCGGCCCCGTGCACACGCCTCAGCCCTGCTGACGAGCGGTAATAACCGTGAAACACGTGTCCAGGGATGGTAAGCACATCAAGTGAATACCTTCAAGACTCAAGACTCAGGTAGAGGCGCACCCGCTGATACCTACTACATCGACGATCATGCTCCGGGGTCACACGCTGATGGGACGAGCAGTGTGCGACCTCATTCGGAATTACTATTTATACAGGATCCCTTGAGCCGGTGGAGGTGACGACCTCGAGAATACGCACCTGCGCACCACAAAAAGGTATCTGGACCTATGAATATTTTCGGCAGCCCACGCAGCAACCCCGTGCACACGCATAATCCCTGCTGACGAGCGGTAATAACCGCGAAACACGTGTCCAGGGATGGTAAGTACATCAAGTGAATACCTTCAAGACTCAAGACTCAGGTAGAGGCGCACCCGCTGATACCTACTACATCGACCATCATGCTCCGGGGTCACACGCTGATGGGACGAGCAGTGTGCGACCTCATTCGGAATTACTATTTACACAGGCTCTCTTGAGCCGGTGGAGGTGACAACCTCGAGATTACGCACCTGCGCGCCACAAAAAGGTATCTGGACCTATGAATATTTTCGGCAGCCCACGCAGCAACCCCGTGCACACGCCTAATCCCTGCTGACGAGCGGTAATAACCGCGAAACACGTGTCCAGGGATGGTAAGCACATCAAGTGAATACCTTCAAGACTCAAGACTCAGGTAGAGGCGCACCCGCTGATACCTACTACATCGACCATCATGCTCCGGGGTCACACGCTGATGGGATGAGCAGTGTGCGACCTCATTCGGAATTACTATTTATACAGGCTCCCTTGAGCCGGTGGAGGTGACGACCTCGAGATTACGCACCTGCGCGCCACAAAAAGTATCTGGACCTATGAATATTTTCGGCAGCCCACGCAGCAAGCCCGTGCACACGCCTAATCCCTGCTGACAAGCGGTAAAAACCGCGAAACACGTGTCCAGGGATGGTAAGCACATCAAGTGAATACCTTCAAGACTCAAGACTCAGGTAGAGGCGCACCCGCTGATACCTACTACATCGACCATCATGCTCCGGGGTCACACGCTGATGGGACGTGCAGTGTGCGACCTCATTCGGAATTACTATTTATACAGGCTCCCTTGAGCCGGTGGAGGTGACGACCTCGAGATTACGCACCTGCGCGCCACAAAAAGGTATCTGGACCTATGAATATTTTCGGCCCCGTGCACACACCTCAGCCCTGCTGACGAGCGGTAATAACCGTGAAACACGTGTCCAGGGATGGTAAGCACATCAAGTGAATACCTTCAAGACTCAAGACTCAGGTAGAGGCGCACCCGCTGATACCTACTACATCGACCATCATGCTCCGGGGTCACACGCTGATGGGACGAGCAGTGTGCGACCTTATTCGGAATTACTATTTATACAGGCTCCCTTGAGCCGGTGGAGGTGACGACCTCGAGATTACGCACCTGCGCACCACAAAAAGGTATCTGGACCTATGAATATTTTCGGCAGCCCACGCAGCAACCCCGTGCACACGCATAATCCCTGCTGACGAGCGGTAATAACCGCGAAACACGTGTCCAGGGATGGTAAGCACATCAAGTGAATACCTTCAAGACTCAAGACTCAGGTAGAGGCGCACCCGCTGATACCTACTACATCGACCATCATGCTCCGCGGTCACACGCTGATGGGACGAGCAGTGTGCCACCTCATTCGGAATTACTATTTATACAGGCTCCCTTGAGCCGGTGGAGGTGACGACCTCGAGATTACGCACCTGAGCACCACAAAAAGGTATCTGGACCTATGAATATTTTCGGCAGCCCACGCAGCAACCCCGTGCACATGCCTAATCCCTGCTGACGAGCGGTAATAACTGCGAAACACGTGTCCAGGGATGGGAAGCACATCAAGTGAATACCTTCAAGACTCAAGACTCAGGTAGAGGCGCACCCGCTGATACCTACTACATCGACCATCATGCTCCGGGGTCACACGCTGATGGGACGAGCAGTGTGCGACCACATTCGGAATTACTATTTATACAGGCTCCCTTGAGCCGGTGGAGGTGACGACCTCGAGATTACGCACCTGCGCGCCTCAAAAAAGTATCTGGACCTATGAATATTTTCGGCAGCCCACGCAGCAAGCCGGGGCACATGCCTAATCCCTGCTGACGAGCGGTAATAACCGCGAAACACGTGTCCAGGGATGGTAAGCACATCAAGTGAATACCTTCAAGACTCAAGACTCAGGTAGAGGCGCACCCGCTGATACCTACTGCATCGACCATCATGCTCCGGGGTCACACGCTGACGGGACGAGCAGTGTGCGACCTCATTCGGAATTACTATTTATACAGGCTCCCTTGAGCCGGTGGATGTGACGACCTCGAGATTACGCACCTGCGCGCCACAAAAAGGTATCTGGACCTATGAATATTTTCGGCAGCCCACGCAGCAACCTCGTGCACACGCCTAATCCCTGCTGACGAGCGGTAATAACCGCGAAACACGTGTCCAGGGATGGTAAGCACATCAAGTGAATACCTTCAAGACTCAAGACTCAGGTAGAGGCGCACCCGCTGATACCTACTACATCGACCATCATGCTCCGCGGTCACACGCTGATGGGACGAGCAGTGTGCCACCTCATTCGGAATTACTATTTATACAGGCTCCCTTGAGCCGGTGGAGGTGACGACCTCGAGATTACGCACCTGCGCACCACAAAAAGGTATCTGGACCTATGAATATTTTCAGCAGCCCACGCAGCAACCCCGTGCACATGCCTAATCCCTGCTGACGAGCGGTAATAACCGCGAAACACGTGTCCAGGGATGGTAAGCACATCAAGTGAATACCTTCAAGACTCAAGACTCAGGTAGAGGCGCACCCGCTGATACCTACTACATCGACCATCATGCTCCGGGGTCACACGCTGATGGGACGAGCAGTGTGCGACCACATTCGGAATGACTATTTATACAGGCTCCCTTGAGCCGGTGGAGGTGACGACCTCGAGATTACGCACCTGCGCGCCACAAAAAGTATCTGGACCTATGAATATTTTCGGCAGCCCACGCAGCAAGCCCGTGCACACGCCTAATCCCTGCTGACGAGCGGTAAAAACCGCGAAACACGTGTCCAGGGATGGTAAGCACATCAAGTGAATACCTTCAAGACTCAAGACTCAGGTAGAGGCGCACCCGCTGATACCTACTACATCGACCATCATGCTCCGGGGTCACACGCTGATGGGACGTGCAGTGTGCGACCTCATTCGGAATTACTATTTATACAGGCTCCCTTGAGCCGGTGGAGGTGACGACCTCGAGATTACGCACCTGTGCGCCACAAAAAGGTATCTGGACCTATGAATATTTTCGGCCCCGTGCACACACCTCAGCCCTGCTGACGAGCGGTAATAACCGTGAAACACGTGTCCAGGGATGGTAAGCACATCAAGTGAATACCTTCAAGACTCAAGACTCAGGTAGAGGCGCACCCGCTGATACCTACTACATCGACGATCATGCTCCGGGGTCACACGCTGATGGGACGAGCAGTGTGCGACCTCATTCGGAATTACTATTTATACAGGCTCCCTTGAGCCGGTGGAGGTGACGACCTCGAGAATACGCACCTGCGCACCACAAAAAGGTATCTGGACCTATGAATATTTTCGGCAGCCCACGCAGCAACCCCGTGCACAAGCATAATCCCTGCTGACGAGCGGTAATAACCGCGAAACACGTGTCCAGGGATGGTAAGTACATCAAGTGAATACCTTCAAGACTCAAGACTCAGGTAGAGGCGCACCCGCTGATACCTACTACATCGACCATCATGCTCCGGGGTCACACACTGATGGGACGAGCAGTGTGCGACCTCATTCGGAATTACTATTCACACAGGCTCTCTTGAGCCGGTGGAGGTGACAACCTCGAGATTACGCACCTGCGCGCCACAAAAAGGTATCTGGACCTATGAATATTTTCGGCAGCCCACGCAGCAACCCCGTGCACACGCCTAATCCCTGCTGACGAGCGGTAATAACCGCGAAACACGTGTCCAGGGATGGTAAGCACATCAAGTGAATACCTTCAAGACTCAAGACTCAGGTAGAGGCGCACCCGCTGATACCTACTACATCGACCATCATGCTCCGGGGTCACACGCTGATGGGATGAGCAGTGTGCGACCTCATTCGGAATTACTATTTATACAGGCTCCCTTGAGCCGGTGGAGGTGACGACCTCGAGATTACGCACCAATGCGCGCCACAAAAAGTATCTGGACCTATGAATATTTTCGGCAGCCCACGCAGCAAGCCCGTGCACACGCCTAATCCCTGCTGACGAGCGGTAAAAACCGCGAAACACGTGTCCAGGGATGGTAAGCACATCAAGTGAATACCTTCAAGACTCAAGACTCAGGTAGAGGCGCACCCGCTGATACCTACTACATCGACCATCATGCTCCGGGGTCACACGCTGATGGGACGTGCAGTGTGCGACCTCATTCGGAATTACTATTTATACAGGCTCCCTTGAGCCGGTGGAGGTGACGACCTCGAGATTACGCACCTGCGCGCCACAAAAAGGTATCTGGACCTATGAATATTTTCGGCCCCGTGCACACACCTCAGCCCTGCTGACGAGCGGTAATAACCGTGAAACACGTGTCCAGGGATGGTAAGCACATCAAGTGAATACCTTCAAGACTCAAGACTCAGGTAGAGGCGCACCCGCTGATACCTACTACATCGACCATCATGCTCCGGGGTCACACTCTGATGGGACGAGCAGTGTGCGACCTTATTCGGAATTACTATTTATACAGGCTCCCTTGAGCCGGTGGAGGTGACGACCTCGAGATTACGCACCTGCGCACCACAAAAAGGTATCTGGACCTATGAATATTTTCGGCAGCCCACGCAGCAACCCCGTGCACACGCATAATCCCTGCTGACGAGCGGTAATAACCGCGAAACACGTGTCCAGGGATGGTAAGCACATCAAGTGAATACCTTCAAGACTCAAGACTCAGGTAGAGGCGCACCCGCTGATACCTACTACATCGACCATCATGCTCCGGGGTCACACGCTGATGGGACGAGCAGTGTGTGACCTCATTCGGAATTACTATTTATACAGGCTCCCTTGAGCCGGTGGAGGTGACGACCTCGAGATTACGCACCTGCGCGTCGCAAAAAGGTATCTGGACCTATGAATATTTTCGGCCGCCCACACAGCAACCCCGTGCACACGCCTAATCCCTGCTGACGAGCGGTAATAACTGCGAAACACGTGTCCAGGGATGGTAAGCACATTAAGTGAATACCTTCAAGACTCAAGACTCAGGTAGAGGCGCACCCGCTGATACCTACTACATCGACCATCATGCTCCGGGGTCACACGCTGATGGGACGAGCAGTGTGCGACCTCATTCGGAATTACTATTTATACAGGCTCCCTTGAGCCGGTGGAGGGGACGACCTCGAGATTACGCACCTGCGCACCACAAAAAGGTATCTGGACCTATGAATATTTTCGGCAGCCCACGCAGCAACCCCGTGCACACGCCTAATTCCTGCTGACGAGCGGTAATAACCGCGAAACACGTGTCCAGGGATGGTAAGCACATCAAGTGAATACCTTCAAGACTCAAGACTCAGGTAGAGGCGCACCCGCTGATACCTACTACATCGACCATCATGCTCCGGGATCACACGCTGATGGGACGAGCAGTGTGCGACCTCATTCGGAATTACTATTTATACAGGCTCCCTTGAGCCGGTTGAGGTGACGACCTCGAGATTACGCACCTGCGCACCACAAAAAGGTATCTGGACCTATGAATATTTTCGGCAGCCCACGCAGCAACCCCGTGCACACGCCTAATCCCTGCTGACGAGCGGTAATAACCGCGAAACACATGTCCAGGGATGGTAAGCACATCAAGTGAATACCTTCAAGACTCAAGACTCAGGTAGAGGCGCACCCGCTGATACCTACTACATCGACCATCATGCTCCGGGGTCACACGCTGATGGGACGAGCAGTGTGCGACCTTATTCGGAATTACTATTTATACAGGCTCCCTTGAGCCGGTGGAGGTGACGACCTCGAGATTACGCACCTGCGCACCACAAAAAGGTATCTGGACCTATGAATATTTTCGGCAGCCCACGCAGCAACCCCGTGCACACGCATAATCCCTGCTGACGAGCGGTAATAACCGCGAAACACGTGTCCAGGGATGGTAAGCACATCAAGTGAATACCTTCAAGACTCAAGACTCAGGTAGAGGCGCACCCGCTGATACCTACTACATCGACCATCATGCTCCGGGGTCACACGCTGATGGGACGAGCAGTGTGTGACCTCATTCGGAATTACTATTTATACAGGCTCCCTTGAGCCGGTGGAGGTGACGACCTCGAGATTACGCACCTGCGCGTCGCAAAAAGGTATCTGGACCTATGAATATTTTCGGCCGCCCACACAGCAACCCCGTGCACACGCCTAATCCCTGCTGACGAGCGGTAATAACTGCGAAACACGTGTCCAGGGATGGTAAGCACATTAAGTGAATACCTTCAAGACTCAAGACTCAGGTAGAGGCGCACCCGCTGATACCTACTACATCGACCATCATGCTCCGGGGTCACACGCTGATGGGACGAGCAGTGTGCGACCTCATTCGGAATTACTATTTATACAGGCTCCCTTGAGCCGGTGGAGGTGACGACCTCGAGATTACGCACCTGTGCGCCACAAAAAGTATCTGGACCTATGAATATTTTCGGCAGCCCACGCAGCAAGCCCGTGCACACGCCTAATCCCTGCTGACGAGCGGTAAAAACCGCGAAACACGTGTCCAGGGATGGTAAGCACATCAAGTGAATACCTTCAAGACTCAAGACTCAGGTAGAGGCGCACCCGCTGATACCTACTACATCGACCATCATGCTCCGGGGTCACACGCTGATGGGATGAGCAGTGTGCGACCTCATTCGGAATTACTATTTATACAGGCTCCCTTGAGCCGGTGGAGGTGACGACCTCGAGATTACGCACCAATGCGCGCCACAAAAAGTATCTGGACCTATGAATATTTTCGGCAGCCCACGCAGCAAGCCCGTGCACACGCCTAATCCCTGCTGACGAGCGGTAAAAACCGCGAAACACGTGTCCAGGGATGGTAAGCACATCAAGTGAATACCTTCAAGACTCAAGACTCAGGTAGAGGCGCACCCGCTGATACCTACTACATCGACCATCATGCTCCGGGGTCACACGCTGATGGGACGTGCAGTGTGCGACCTCATTCGGAATTACTATTTATACAGGCTCCCTTGAGCCGGTGGAGGTGACGACCTCGAGATTACGCACCTGCGCGCCACAAAAAGGTATCTGGACCTATGAATATTTTCGGCCCCGTGCACACACCTCAGCCCTGCTGACGAGCGGTAATAACCGTGAAACACGTGTCCAGGGATGGTAAGCACATCAAGTGAATACCTTCAAGACTCAAGACTCAGGTAGAGGCGCACCCGCTGATACCTACTACATCGACCATCATGCTCCGGGGTCACACTCTGATGGGACGAGCAGTGTGCGACCTTATTCGGAATTACTATTTATACAGGCTCCCTTGAGCCGGTGGAGGTGACGACCTCGAGATTACGCACCTGCGCACCACAAAAAGGTATCTGGACCTATGAATATTTTCGGCAGCCCACGCAGCAACCCCGTGCACACGCATAATCCCTGCTGACGAGCGGTAATAACCGCGAAACACGTGTCCAGGGATGGTAAGCACATCAAGTGAATACCTTCAAGACTCAAGACTCAGGTAGAGGCGCACCCGCTGATACCTACTACATCGACCATCATGCTCCGGGGTCACACGCTGATGGGACGAGCAGTGTGTGACCTCATTCGGAATTACTATTTATACAGGCTCCCTTGAGCCGGTGGAGGTGACGACCTCGAGATTACGCACCTGCGCGTCGCAAAAAGGTATCTGGACCTATGAATATTTTCGGCCGCCCACACAGCAACCCCGTGCACACGCCTAATCCCTGCTGACGAGCGGTAATAACTGCGAAACACGTGTCCAGGGATGGTAAGCACATTAAGTGAATACCTTCAAGACTCAAGACTCAGGTAGAGGCGCACCCGCTGATACCTACTACATCGACCATCATGCTCCGGGGTCACACGCTGATGGGACGAGCAGTGTGCGACCTCATTCGGAATTACTATTTATACAGGCTCCCTTGAGCCGGTGGAGGGGACGACCTCGAGATTACGCACCTGCGCACCACAAAAAGGTATCTGGACCTATGAATATTTTCGGCAGCCCACGCAGCAACCCCGTGCACACGCCTAATTCCTGCTGACGAGCGGTAATAACCGCGAAACACGTGTCCAGGGATGGTAAGCACATCAAGTGAATACCTTCAAGACTCAAGACTCAGGTAGAGGCGCACCCGCTGATACCTACTACATCGACCATCATGCTCCGGGATCACACGCTGATGGGACGAGCAGTGTGCGACCTCATTCGGAATTACTATTTATACAGGCTCCCTTGAGCCGGTTGAGGTGACGACCTCGAGATTACGCACCTGCGCACCACAAAAAGGTATCTGGACCTATGAATATTTTCGGCAGCCCACGCAGCAACCCCGTGCACACGCCTAATCCCTGCTGACGAGCGGTAATAACCGCGAAACACATGTCCAGGGATGGTAAGCACATCAAGTGAATACCTTCAAGACTCAAGACTCAGGTAGAGGCGCACCCGCTGATACCTACTACATCGACCATCATGCTCCGGGGTCACACGCTGATGGGACGAGCAGTGTGCGACCTTATTCGGAATTACTATTTATACAGGCTCCCTTGAGCCGGTGGAGGTGACGACCTCGAGATTACGCACCTGCGCACCACAAAAAGGTATCTGGACCTATGAATATTTTCGGCAGCCCACGCAGCAACCCCGTGCACACGCATAATCCCTGCTGACGAGCGGTAATAACCGCGAAACACGTGTCCAGGGATGGTAAGCACATCAAGTGAATACCTTCAAGACTCAAGACTCAGGTAGAGGCGCACCCGCTGATACCTACTACATCGACCATCATGCTCCGGGGTCACACGCTGATGGGACGAGCAGTGTGTGACCTCATTCGGAATTACTATTTATACAGGCTCCCTTGAGCCGGTGGAGGTGACGACCTCGAGATTACGCACCTGCGCGTCGCAAAAAGGTATCTGGACCTATGAATATTTTCGGCCGCCCACACAGCAACCCCGTGCACACGCCTAATCCCTGCTGACGAGCGGTAATAACTGCGAAACACGTGTCCAGGGATGGTAAGCACATTAAGTGAATACCTTCAAGACTCAAGACTCAGGTAGAGGCGCACCCGCTGATACCTACTACATCGACCATCATGCTCCGGGGTCACACGCTGATGGGACGAGCAGTGTGCGACCTCATTCGGAATTACTATTTATACAGGCTCCCTTGAGCCGGTGGAGGTGACGACCTCGAGATTACGCACCTGCGCACCACAAAAAGGTATCTGGACCTATGAATATTTTCGGCAGCCCACGCAGCAACCCCGTGCACACGCCTAATTCCTGCTGACGAGCGGTAATAACCGCGAAACACGTGTCCAGGGATGGTAAGCACATCAAGTGAATACCTTCAAGACTCAAGACTCAGGTAGAGGCGCACCCGCTGATACCTACTACATCGACCATCATGCTCCGGGATCACACGCTGATGGGACGAGCAGTGTGCGACCTCATTCGGAATTACTATTTATACAGGCTCCCTTGAGCCGGTTGAGGTGACGACCTCGAGATTACGCACCTGCGCACCACAAAAAGGTATCTGGACCTATGAATATTTTCGGCAGCCCACGCAGCAACCCCGTGCACACGCCTAATCCCTGCTGACGAGCGGTAATAACCGCGAAACACATGTCCAGGGATGGTAAGCACATCAAGTGAATACCTTCAAGACTCAAGACTCAGGTAGAGGCATACCCGCTGATACCTACTACATTGACCATCATGCTCCGGGGTCACACGCTGATGGGACGAGCAGTGTGCGACCTCATTCGGAATTACTATTTATACAGGCTCCCTTGAGCCGGTGGAGGTGACGACCTCGAGATTACGCACCTGCGTGCCACAAAAAGGTATCTGGACCTATGAATATTTTCGGCAGCCCACGCAGCAACCCCGTGCACACGCCTAATCCCTGCTGACGAGCGGTAATAACCGCAAAACACGTGTCCAGGGATGGTAAGCACATCAAGTGAATACCTTCAAGACTCAAGACTCAGGTAGAGGCGCACCCGCTGATACCTACTGCATCGACCATCATGCTCCGGGGTCACACGCTGATGGGACGTGCAGTGTGCGACCTCATTCGGAATTACTATTTATACAGGCTCCCTTGAGCCGGTGGAGGTGACGACCTCGAGATTACGCACCTGCGCGCCACAAAAAGGTTTCTGGACCTATGAATATTTTCGGCCCCGTGCACACACCTCAGCCCTGCTGACGAGCGGTAATAACCGTGAAACACGTGTCCAGGGATGGTAAGCACATCAAGTGAATACCTTCAAGACTCAAGACTCAGGTAGAGGCGCACCCGCTGATACCTACTACATCGACCATCATGCTCCGGGGTCACACGCTGATGGGACGAGCAGTGTGCGACCTTATTCGGAATTACTATTTATACAGGCTCCCTTGAGCCGGTGGAGGTGACGACCTCGAGATTACGCACCTGCGCACCACAAAAAGGTATCTGGACCTATGAATATTTTCGGCAGCCCACGCAGCAACCCCGTGCACACGCATAATCCCTGCTGACGAGCGGTAATAACCGCGAAACACGTGTCCAGGGATGGTAAGCACATCAAGTGAATACCTTCAAGACTCAAGACTCAGGTAGAGGCGCACCCGCTGATACCTACTACATCGACCATCATGCTCCGCGGTCACACGCTGATGGGACGAGCAGTGTGCCACCTCATTCGGAATTACTATTTATACAGGCTCCCTTGAGCCGGTGGAGGTGACGACCTCGAGATTACGCACCTGCGCACCACAAAAAGGTATCTGGACCTATGAATATTTTCGGCAGCCCACGCAGCAACCCCGTGCACATGCCTAATCCCTGCTGACGAGCGGTAATAACCGCGAAACACGTGTCCAGGGATGGGAAGCACATCAAGTGAATACCTTCAAGACTCAAGACTCAGGTAGAGGCGCACCCGCTGATACCTACTACATCGACCATCATGCTCCGGGGTCACACGCTGATGGGACGAGCAGTGTGCGACCACATTCGGAATTACTATTTATACAGGCTCCCTTGAGCCGGTGGAGGTGACGACCTCGAGATTACGCACCTGCGCGCCTCAAAAAAGTATCTGGACTTATGAATATTTTCGGCAGCCCAGGCAGCAAGCCGGGGCACACGCCTAATCCCTGCTTACGAGCGGTAATAACCGCGAAACACGTGTCCAGGGATGGTAAGCACATCAAGTGAATACCTTCAAGACTCAAGACTCAGGTAGAGGCGCACCCGCTGATACCTACTGCATCGACCATCATGCTCCGGGGTCACACGCTGACGGGACGAGCAGTGTGCGACCTCATTCGGAATTACTATTTATACAGGCTCCCTTGAGCCGGTGGATGTGACGACCTCGAGATTACGCACCTGCGCGCCACAAAAAGGTATCTGGACCTATGAATATTTTCGGCAGCCCACGCAGCAACCTTGTGCACACGCCTAATCCCTGCTGACGAGCGGTAATAACCGCGAAACACGTGTCCAGGGATGGTAAGCACATCAAGTGAATACCTTCAAGACTCAAGACTCAGGTAGAGGCGCACCCGCTGATACCTACTACATCGACCATCATGCTCCGCGGTCACACGCTGATGGGACGAGCAGTGTGCCACCTCATTCGGAATTACTATTTATACAGGCTCCCTTGAGCCGGTGGAGGTGACGACCTCGAGATTACGCACCTGCGCACCACAAAAAGGTATCTGGACCTATAAATATTTTCAGCAGCCCACGCAGCAACCCCGTGCACATGCCTAATCCCTGCTGACGAGCGGTAATAACCGCGAAACACGTGTCCAGGGATGGTAAGCACATCAAGTGAATACCTTCAAGACTCAAGACTCAGGTAGAGGCGCACCCGCTGATACCTACTACATCGACCATCATGCTCCGGGGTCACACGCTGATGGGACGAGCAGTGTGCGACCACATTCGGAATTACTATTTATACAGGCTCCCTTGAGCCGGTGGAGGTGACGACCTCGAGATTACGCACCTGCGCGCCACAAAAAGTATCTGGACCTATGAATATTTTCGGCAGCCCACGCAGCAAGCCCGTGCACACGCCTAATCCCTGCTGACGAGCGGTAAAAACCGCGAAACACGTGTCCAGGGATGGTAAGCACATCAAGTGAATACCTTCAAGACTCAAGACTCAGGTAGAGGCGCACCCGCTGATACCTACTACATCGACCATCATGCTCCGGGGTCACACACTGATGGGACGTGCAGTGTGCGACCTCATTCGGAATTACTATTTATACAGGCTCCCTTGAGCCGGTAGATGTGACGACCTCGAGATTACGCACCTGCGTGCCACAAAAAGGTATCTGGACCTATGAATATTTTCGGCCCCGTGCACACACCTCAGCCCTGCTGACGAGCGGTAATAACCGTGAAACACGTGTCCAGGGATGGTAAGCACATCAAGTGAATACCTTCAAGACTCAAGACTCAGGTAGAGGCACACCCGCTGATACCTACTACATCGACCATCATGCTCCGGGGTCACACGCTGATGGGACGAGCAGTGTGCGACCTTATTCGGAATTACTATTTATACAGGCTCCCTTGAGCCGGTGGAGGTGACGACCTCGAGATTACGCACCTGCGCACCACAAAAAGGTATCTGGACCTATGAATATTTTCGGCAGCCCACGCAGCAACCCCGTGCACACGCATAATCCCTGCTGACGAGCGGTAATAACCGCGAAACATGTGTCCAGGGATGGTAAGCACATCAAGTGAATACCTTCAAGACTCAAGACTCAGGTAGAGGCGCACCCGCTGATACCTACTACATCGACCATCATGCTCCGCGGTCACACGCTGATGGGACGAGCAGTGTGCCACCTCATTCGGAATTACTATTTATACAGGCTCCCTTGAGCCGGTGGAGGTGACGACCTCGAGATTACGCACCTGCGCACCACAAAAAGGTATCTGGACCTATGAATATTTTCGGCAGCCCACGCAGCAACCCCGTGCACATGCCTAATCCCTGCTGACGAGCGGTAATAACCGCGAAACACCTGTCCAGGGATGGGAAGCACATCAAGTGAATACCTTCAAGACTCAAGACTCAGGTAGAGGCGCACCCGCTGATACCTACTACATCGACCATCATGCTCCGGGGTCACACGCTGATGGGACGAGCAGTGTGCGACCACATTCGGAATTACTATTTATACAGGCTCCCTTGAGCTGGTGGAGGAGACGACCTCGAGATTACGCACCTGCGCGCCACAAAAAAGTATCTGGACCTATGAATATTTTCGGCAGCCCACGCAGCAAGCCCGTGCACACGCCTAATCCCTGCTGACGAGCGGTAATAACCGCGAAACACGTGTCCAGGGATGGTAAGCACATCAAGTGAATACCTTCAAGACTCAAGACTCAGGTAGAGGCGCACCCGCTGATACCTACTACATCGACCATCATGCTCCGGGGTCACACGCTGATGGGACGTGCAGTGTACGACCTCATTCGGAATTACTATTTATACAGGCTCCCTTGAGCTGGTGGAGGTGACGACCTCGAGATTACGCACCTGCGCGCCACAAAAAGGTATCTGGACCTATGAATATTTTCGGCCCCGTGCACACGCCTCAGCCCTGCTGACGAGCGGTAATAACCGTGAAACACGTGTCCAGGGATGGTAAGCACATCAAGTGAATACCTTCAAGACTCAAGACTCAGGTAGAGGCGCACCCGCTGATACCTACTACATCGACGATCATGCTCCGGGGTCACACGCTGATGGGACGAGCAGTGTGCGACCTCATTCGGAATTACTATTTATACAGGATCCCTTGAGCCGGTGGAGGTGACGACCTCGAGAATACGCACCTGCGCACCACAAAAAGGTATCTGGACCTATGAATATTTTCGGCAGCCCACGCAGCAACCCCGTGCACACGCATAATCCCTGCTGACGAGCGGTAATAACCGCGAAACACGTGTCCAGGGATGGTAAGTACATCAAGTGAATACCTTCAAGACTCAAGACTCAGGTAGAGGCGCACCCGCTGATACCTACTACATCGACCATCATGCTCCGGGGTCACACGCTGATGGGACGAGCAGTGTGCGACCTCATTCGGAATTACTATTTACACAGGCTCTCTTGAGCCGGTGGAGGTGACAACCTCGAGATTACGCACCTGCGCGCCACAAAAAGGTATCTGGACCTATGAATATTTTCGGCAGCCCACGCAGCAACCCCGTGCACACGCCTAATCCCTGCTGACGAGCGGTAATAACCGCGAAACACGTGTCCAGGGATGGTAAGCACATCAAGTGAATACCTTCAAGACTCAAGACTCAGGTAGAGGCGCACCCGCTGATACCTACTACATCGACCATCATGCTCCGGGGTCACACGCTGATGGGATGAGCAGTGTGCGACCTCATTCGGAATTACTATTTATACAGGCTCCCTTGAGCCGGTGGAGGTGACGACCTCGAGATTACGCACCTGCGCGCCACAAAAAGTATCTGGACCTATGAATATTTTCGGCAGCCCACGCAGCAAGCCCGTGCACACGCCTAATCCCTGCTGACAAGCGGTAAAAACCGCGAAACACGTGTCCAGGGATGGTAAGCACATCAAGTGAATACCTTCAAGACTCAAGACTCAGGTAGAGGCGCACCCGCTGATACCTACTACATCGACCATCATGCTCCGGGGTCACACGCTGATGGGACGTGCAGTGTGCGACCTCATTCGGAATTACTATTTATACAGGCTCCCTTGAGCCGGTGGAGGTGACGACCTCGAGATTACGCACCTGCGCGCCACAAAAAGGTATCTGGACCTATGAATATTTTCGGCCCCGTGCACACACCTCAGCCCTGCTGACGAGCGGTAATAACCGTGAAACACGTGTCCAGGGATGGTAAGCACATCAAGTGAATACCTTCAAGACTCAAGACTCAGGTAGAGGCGCACCCGCTGATACCTACTACATCGACCATCATGCTCCGGGGTCACACGCTGATGGGACGAGCAGTGTGCGACCTTATTCGGAATTACTATTTATACAGGCTCCCTTGAGCCGGTGGAGGTGACGACCTCGAGATTACGCACCTGCGCACCACAAAAAGGTATCTGGACCTATGAATATTTTCGGCAGCCCACGCAGCAACCCCGTGCACACGCATAATCCCTGCTGACGAGCGGTAATAACCGCGAAACACGTGTCCAGGGATGGTAAGCACATCAAGTGAATACCTTCAAGACTCAAGACTCAGGTAGAGGCGCACCCGCTGATACCTACTACATCGACCATCATGCTCCGCGGTCACACGCTGATGGGACGAGCAGTGTGCCACCTCATTCGGAATTACTATTTATACAGGCTCCCTTGAGCCGGTGGAGGTGACGACCTCGAGATTACGCACCTGCGCACCACAAAAAGGTATCTGGACCTATGAATATTTTCGGCAGCCCACGCAGCAACCCCGTGCACATGCCTAATCCCTGCTGACGAGCGGTAATAACTGCGAAACACGTGTCCAGGGATGGGAAGCACATCAAGTGAATACCTTCAAGACTCAAGACTCAGGTAGAGGCGCACCCGCTGATACCTACTACATCGACCATCATGCTCCGGGGTCACACGCTGATGGGACGAGCAGTGTGCGACCACATTCGGAATTACTATTTATACAGGCTCCCTTGAGCCGGTGGAGGTGACGACCTCGAGATTACGCACCTGCGCGCCTCAAAAAAGTATCTGGACCTATGAATATTTTCGGCAGCCCACGCAGCAAGCCGGGGCACATGCCTAATCCCTGCTGACGAGCGGTAATAACCGCGAAACACGTGTCCAGGGATGGTAAGCACATCAAGTGAATACCTTCAAGACTCAAGACTCAGGTAGAGGCGCACCCGCTGATACCTACTGCATCGACCATCATGCTCCGGGGTCACACGCTGACGGGACGAGCAGTGTGCGACCTCATTCGGAATTACTATTTATACAGGCTCCCTTGAGCCGGTGGATGTGACGACCTCGAGATTACGCACCTGCGCGCCACAAAAAGGTATCTGGACCTATGAATATTTTCGGCAGCCCACGCAGCAACCTCGTGCACACGCCTAATCCCTGCTGACGAGCGGTAATAACCGCGAAACACGTGTCCAGGGATGGTAAGCACATCAAGTGAATACCTTCAAGACTCAAGACTCAGGTAGAGGCGCACCCGCTGATACCTACTACATCGACCATCATGCTCCGCGGTCACACGCTGATGGGACGAGCAGTGTGCCACCTCATTCGGAATTACTATTTATACAGGCTCCCTTGAGCCGGTGGAGGTGACGACCTCGAGATTACGCACCTGCGCACCACAAAAAGGTATCTGGACCTATGAATATTTTCAGCAGCCCACGCAGCAACCCCGTGCACATGCCTAATCCCTGCTGACGAGCGGTAATAACCGCGAAACACGTGTCCAGGGATGGTAAGCACATCAAGTGAATACCTTCAAGACTCAAGACTCAGGTAGAGGCGCACCCGCTGATACCTACTACATCGACCATCATGCTCCGGGGTCACACGCTGATGGGACGAGCAGTGTGCGACCACATTCGGAATGACTATTTATACAGGCTCCCTTGAGCCGGTGGAGGTGACGACCTCGAGATTACGCACCTGCGCGCCACAAAAAGTATCTGGACCTATGAATATTTTCGGCAGCCCACGCAGCAAGCCCGTGCACACGCCTAATCCCTGCTGACGAGCGGTAAAAACCGCGAAACACGTGTCCAGGGATGGTAAGCACATCAAGTGAATACCTTCAAGACTCAAGACTCAGGTAGAGGCGCACCCGCTGATACCTACTACATCGACCATCATGCTCCGGGGTCACACGCTGATGGGACGTGCAGTGTGCGACCTCATTCGGAATTACTATTTATACAGGCTCCCTTGAGCCGGTGGAGGTGACGACCTCAAGATTACGCACCTGCGCGCCACAAAAAGGTATCTGGACCTATGAATATTTTCGGCCCCGTGCACACACCTCAGCCCTGCTGACGAGCGGTAATAACCGTGAAACACGTGTCCAGGGATGGTAAGCACATCAAGTGAATACCTTCAAGACTCAAGACTCAGGTAGAGGCGCACCCGCTGATACCTACTACATCGACCATCATGCTCCGGGGTCACACGCTGATGGGACGAGCAGTGTGCGACCTTATTCGGAATTACTATTTATACAGGCTCCCTTGAGCCGGTGGAGGTGACGACCTCGAGATTACGCACCTGCGCACCACAAAAAGGTATCTGGACCTATGAATATTTTCGGCAGCCCACGCAGCAACCCCGTGCACACGCATAATCCCTGCTGACGAGCGGTAATAACCGCGAAACACGTGTCCAGGGATGGTAAGCACATCAAGTGAATACCTTCAAGACTCAAGACTCAGGTAGAGGCGCACCCGCTGATACCTACTACATCGACCATCATGCTCCGCGGTCACACGCTGATGGGACGAGCAGTGTGCCACCTCATTCGGAATTACTATTTATACAGGCTCCCTTGAGCCGGTGGAGGTGACGACCTCGAGATTACGCACCTGCGCACCACAAAAAGGTATCTGGACCTATGAATATTTTCGGCAGCCCACGCAGCAACCCCGTGCACATGCCTAATCCCTGCTGACGAGCGGTAATAACTGCGAAACACGTGTCCAGGGATGGGAAGCACATCAAGTGAATACCTTCAAGACTCAAGACTCAGGTAGAGGCGCACCCGCTGATACCTACTACATCGACCATCATGCTCCGGGGTCACACGCTGATGGGACGAGCAGTGTGCGACCACATTCGGAATTACTATTTATACAGGCTCCCTTGAGCCGGTGGAGGTGACGACCTCGAGATTACGCACCTGCGCGCCTCAAAAAAGTATCTGGACCTATGAATATTTTCGGCAGCCCACGCAGCAAGCCGGGGCACATGCCTAATCCCTGCTGACGAGCGGTAATAACCGCGAAACACGTGTCCAGGGATGGTAAGCACATCAAGTGAATACCTTCAAGACTCAAGACTCAGGTAGAGGCGCACCCGCTGATACCTACTGCATCGACCATCATGCTCCGGGGTCACACGCTGACGGGACGAGCAGTGTGCGACCTCATTCGGAATTACTATTTATACAGGCTCCCTTGAGCCGGTGGATGTGACGACCTCGAGATTACGCACCTGCGCGCCACAAAAAGGTATCTGGACCTATGAATATTTTCGGCAGCCCACGCAGCAACCTCGTGCACACGCCTAATCCCTGCTGACGAGCGGTAATAACCGCGAAACACGTGTCCAGGGATGGTAAGCACATCAAGTGAATACCTTCAAGACTCAAGACTCAGGTAGAGGCGCACCCGCTGATACCTACTACATCGACCATCATGCTCCGCGGTCACACGCTGATGGGACGAGCAGTGTGCCACCTCATTCGGAATTACTATTTATACAGGCTCCCTTGAGCCGGTGGAGGTGACGACCTCGAGATTACGCACCTGCGCACCACAAAAAGGTATCTGGACCTATGAATATTTTCAGCAGCCCACGCAGCAACCCCGTGCACATGCCTAATCCCTGCTGACGAGCGGTAATAACCGCGAAACACGTGTCCAGGGATGGTAAGCACATCAAGTGAATACCTTCAAGACTCAAGACTCAGGTAGAGGCGCACCCGCTGATACCTACTACATCGACCATCATGCTCCGGGGTCACACGCTGATGGGACGAGCAGTGTGCGACCACATTCGGAATGACTATTTATACAGGCTCCCTTGAGCCGGTGGAGGTGACGACCTCGAGATTACGCACCTGCGCGCCACAAAAAGTATCTGGACCTATGAATATTTTCGGCAGCCCACGCAGCAAGCCCGTGCACACGCCTAATCCCTGCTGACGAGCGGTAAAAACCGCGAAACACGTGTCCAGGGATGGTAAGCACATCAAGTGAATACCTTCAAGACTCAAGACTCAGGTAGAGGCGCACCCGCTGATACCTACTACATCGACCATCATGCTCCGGGGTCACACGCTGATGGGACGTGCAGTGTGCGACCTCATTCGGAATTACTATTTATACAGGCTCCCTTGAGCCGGTGGAGGTGACGACCTCGAGATTACGCACCTGTGCGCCACAAAAAGGTATCTGGACCTATGAATATTTTCGGCCCCGTGCACACACCTCAGCCCTGCTGACGAGCGGTAATAACCGTGAAACACGTGTCCAGGGATGGTAAGCACATCAAGTGAATACCTTCAAGACTCAAGACTCAGGTAGAGGCACACCCGCTGATACCTACTACATCGACCATCATGCTCCGGGGTCACACGCTGATGGGACGAGCAGTGTGCCACCTCATTCGGAATTACTATTTATACAGGCTCCCTTGAGCCGGTGGAGGTGACGACCTCGAGATTACGCACCTGCGCACCACAAAAAGGTATCTGGACCTATGAATATTTTCGGCAGCCCACGCAGCAACCCCGTGCACACGCATAATCCCTGCTGACGAGCGGTAATAACCGCGAAACACGTGTCCAGGGATGGTAAGTACATCAAGTGAATACCTTCAAGACTCAAGACTCAGGTAGAGGCGCACCCGCTGATACCTACTACATCGACCATCATGCTCCGGGGTCACACGCTGATGGGACGAGCAGTGTGCGACCTCATTCGGAATTACTATTTACACAGGCTCCCTTGAGCCGGTGGAGGTGACAACCTCGAGATTACGCACCTGCGCGCCACAAAAAGGTATCTGGACCTATGAATATTTTCGGCAGCCCACGCAGCAACCCCGTGCACACGCCTAATCCCTGCTGACGAGCGGTAATAACCGCGAAACACGTGTCCAGGGATGGTAAGCACATCAAGTGAATACCTTCAAGACTCAAGACTCAGGTAGAGGCGCACCCGCTGATACCTACTACATCGACCATCATGCTCCGGGGTCACACGCTGATGGGACGTGCAGTGTGCGACCTCATTCGGAATTACTATTTATACAGGCTCCCTTGAGCCGGTGGAGGTGACGACCTCGAGATTACGCACCTGCGCGCCACAAAAAAGTATCTGGACCTATGAATATTTTCGGCAGCCAACGCAGCAAGCCCATGCACACGCCTAATCCCTGCTGACGAGCGGTAATAACCGCGAAACACGTGTCCAGGGATGGTAAGCACATCAAGTGAATACCTTCAAGACTCAAGACTCAGGTAGAGGCGCACCCGCTGATACCTACTACATCGAACATCATGCTCCGGGGTCACACGCTGATGGGACGAGCAGTGTGCGACCGCATTCGGAATTACTATTTATACAGGCTCCCTTGAGCCGGTGGAGGTGACGACCTCGAGATTACGCACCTGCGCACCACAAAAAGGTATCTGGACCTATGAATATTTTCGGCAGCCCACGCAGCAACCCCGTGCACATGCCTAATCCCTGCTGACGAGCGGTAATAATCGCGAAACACGTGTCCAGGGATGGTAAGCACATCAAGTGAATACCTTCAAGACTCAAGACTCAGGTAGAGGCGCACCCGCTGATACCTACTACATCGACCATCATGCTCCGGGGTCACACACTGATGGGACGAGCAGTGTGCGACCTCATTCGGAATTACTATTTATACAGGCTCCCTTGAGCCGGTGGAGGTGACGACCTCGAGATTACGCACCTGCGCGCCACAAAAAAGTATCTGGACCTATGAATATTTTCGGCAGCCCACGCACCAAGCCCATGCACACGCCTAATCCCTGCTGACGAGCGGTAATAACCGCGAAACACGTGTCCAGGGATGGTAAGCACATCCAGTGAATACCTTCAAGACTCAAGACTCAGGTAGAGGCGCACCCGCTGATACCTACTACATCGACCATCATGCTCCGGGGTCACACTCTGATGGGACGTGCAGTGTGCGACCTCATTCGGAATTACTATTTATACAGGCTCCCTTGAGCCGGTGGAGGTGACGACCTCGAGATTACGCACCTGCACGCCACAAAAAGGTATCTGGACCTATGAATATTTTCGGCCCCGTGCACACGCCTAATCCCTGCTGACGAGCGGTAATAACCGTGAAACACGTGTCCAGGGATGGTAAGCACATCAAGTGAATACCTTCAAGACTCAAGACTCAGGTAGAGGCGCACCCGCTGATACCTACTACATCGACCATCATGCTCCGGGGTCACACGCTGATGGGACGAGCAGTGTGCGACCTCATTCGGAATTACTATTTATACAGGCTCCCTTGAGCCGGTGGAGGTGACGACCTCGAGATTACGCACCTGCGCACCACAAAAAGGTATCTGGACCTATGAGTATTTTCGGCAGCCCACGCAGCAACCCCGTGCACACGCCTAATCCCTGCTGACGAGCGGTAATAACCGCGAAACACGTGTCCAGGGATGGTAAGCACATCAAGTGAATACCTTCAAGACTCAGGTAGAGGCGCACCCGCTGATACCTACTACATCGACCATCATGCTCCCACGCTGATGGGACGAGCAGTGTGCGACCTCATTCGGAATTACTATTTATGCAGGCTCCCTTGAGCCGGTGGAGGTGATGACCTCGAGATTACGCAACCTGCGCGCCACAAAAAGGTATCTGGACCTATGAATATTTTCGTCAGCCCACGCAGCAACCCTGTGCACACGCCTAATCCCTGCTGACGAGCGGTAATAACCGCGAAACACGTGTCCAGGGATGGTAAGCACATCAAGTGAATACCTTCATGACTCAAGACTCAGGTAGAGGCGCACCCGCTGATACCTACTACATCGACCATCATGCTCCGGGGTCACACCCTGATGGGACGTGCAGTGTGCGACCTCATTCGGAATTACTATTTATACAGGCTCCCTTGAGCCGATGGAGGTGACGACCTCGGGATTACGCACCTGCGCACCACAAAAAGGTATCTGGACCTATGAATATTTTCGGCAACCCACGCAGCAAGCCCGTGCACACGCCTAATCCCTGCTGACGAGTGATAATAACCGTGAAACACGTGTCCAGGGATGGTAAGCACATCAAGTGAATACCTTCAAGACTCAAGACTCAGGTAGAGGCGCACCCGCTGGTACCTACTATAGCGACCATCATGCTCCGGGGTCACACGCTTATTGGACGAGCAGTGTGCGACCTCATTCGGAATTAACTTGCATATGTAGGTGAGACCTCGAGAGAGGTCCGCATTCGAATGAATGAACATAAGTCGGCCATCAGAAACCAAAAAAAAAGGTGCCCCTCTTATTGAACATTGGAACGAAGCAGGACATTCTGTTGATGATTTTTAATGGTGTGGCCAGGAGATAATAGATATAAATACAAGAGGCGGCGACAAAAATAGTAAAAGAAAAAAACGAGAGCAATTTTATATGTCCCGCCTCAACAGTGTCAGATGCAGTTTGAACAGCAGAGAAGACTGGGAACGTATTGTATAGCATACATTCTGACTTTATTAGTGATAGACGCGTTTTTTCCATATATAATGAGATTTGTCTACAATACCAGTATAAGATAACATTGACACCCGCTAGTTTATACCCTGCGTGTAGATATTAAAACATACAATAAATGGAGTTATGGAGGCGTAATAAAAATCTTTATGATGACCATGCTCATACTATGATTTGAGCAACAATTCCAATTTGCAGCGGGTTATCGCGTATTTCACCTTGATTGTGAACTCGTGAGCCTCTCTGCACGAGTTAATAGCTCATTCTAATTCCATGTCAGCTCGAGTATCAGCAGACTTGGGTACTAAACATTTTGAACATAATGAGCAGATTGATAAAGAAAAGCTGGGAAGCTTTCGACATCATTGCTCCATTTTGAGTTGTTTTACCTTAGTAATACCGGGCACGATATCAATGAAGTTTTGTTTCAATATAAAAAAGTCCTCCACGCTTGTGCGCGCCTGTGTACACATAGCTGAGGACTCCACGTGATAGGAGCCGCTTCAGCCAATAGGTGGTCGGGTTGTATTTAAGACAGTGCTTTCAGTACCGTGAATACTTACTTCCGGTATCACCGATACAAGAAACATACGGAAACGCTGTGCCAGGAGGAGCAGGGTGGCCGACTACAACGAGGAGGGTAAGCCCTTTAATGCTACTTCTGGCCCGTAATACATAGACCCCGTTAAAATATATAACCATTGAACGTTTTCCTGTTATTTAAGGCAGTCACGCTATATACTAGTCGGGTGTGCCTCCTGGGATTTCACCAGCATTACGTGAGACAGACTCCTGCTGCCTGTTGCCCTGCTACTTCGCCCGCTACTTTTCGCGACACCCGCTCCACGGGTGCCGCTCATCTGATTCTCTGCCCCGTCCTCCCTGGTGTGAGCGGCTCCACAGTCGGTGGAGAGTAAGCGCGCTCCCAGGTTGAGGCCACAGGCGAGTGCACAGCGCGTGGAGCGTACCGGGGGACTGCGAGGACCAGCAGCCTCAGCTTCACACAGCTGGTGCCTCTTCCCCCGGCGGCCACGCCCCCAGCCTCCCTGCATAACTTCGCCTGGGCTCATTGGCTGTGTGGGTGCCTCCTGGGATTTCACCAGCATTACGTGAGACAGACTCCTGCTGCCTGTTGCCCTGCTACTTCGCCCGCTACTTTTCGCGACACCCGCTCCGCGGGTGCCGCTCATCTGATTCTCTGCCCCGTCCTCCCTGGTGTGAGCGGCTCCACAGTCGGTGGAGAGTAAGCGCGCTCCCAGGTTGAGGCCACAGGCGAGTGCACAGCGCGTGGAGCCTACCGGGGGACTGCGAGGACCAGCAGCCTCAGCTTCACACAGCTGGTGCCTCTTCCCCCGGCGGCCACGCCCCCAACCTCCCTCTACTTTGCTGGCCTCAGCTCCACCGCGACGCGGGACGCGCGCGGGACGGAGCACGGGGCGAAGACCGGGCAAAGAGCGGGCCGTTTGAGGCCGTTCGAGAACGTGAGAGTCCGGTCCGGGCCCTTCCTCTAAGCTCTTGCGGTCTTCAAATTACAGGTATTTACCATCTCCCTGAAGTTAGTTACGATCTACCTTACCAACAAGAAACCTTCGCATATCCCAT
This sequence comes from Lissotriton helveticus, assembly GCF_964261635.1. Lineage (NCBI taxonomy): Eukaryota > Metazoa > Chordata > Amphibia > Caudata > Salamandridae > Lissotriton > Lissotriton helveticus. The sequence goes on from NC_136064.1 coordinate 22,148,736, forward strand.
CTACAGAAAATGAATACGCGAGCAAGTAAGCTAAAGAAATCCAAAAAAAATACTGAAATAGGCGAAAAACTGCTAGGACCAATGGATGACTTTATCTCTAAAGCAAATACATTCATTGACCAAAGTATAAGCCTGATTGAGGGCAGAGTTTCTACTGAACTTGCAATTGCAAGGCGATCCTCAATGGGACTAATAGCAACTGCAAGAACCCCAGATACACAGCCTGCGCCAATACAAACACTAGTGCCCTCAAGCAGACTTAGTCTTCCAAATAACGTAGATCTTTCGGCCTCCCAACTTTCAGTATCATTTTCAGAAAATGAGCTAGAGAAAACTCCAGTTATGTTTCCTGATAACACCCCGGAAGAAGTAAGGCAAGCCAGAGGGAGGAGGGAGGGAGCGATAAAGAAAAGGAAGGATAGGGAAAAACTAGATAACACCTCAAACACTAGAACGGGCGGCGGCTACATAGAACTGACCGATACCATAAACCCAGAAGCATCATCCCATCACACTACTGACCCATACAATAATGTGATATCGATCCACTGCTCACCACGCAACCTCCGCGATAACATCATCTCAGAATCCCTCCCACCAGTAACAACGAGCAAGGAAAGAGAATCATCAAGGCTAATAAAGGAGATAGCTTCCCTCCTAGATTCCTTTATTCGCCCAATAGAGACCAGACTGCTTAATATAGAGGCTCAATTGATTAAAATTGCTAGTTGCCCCAAGACAATCCCTCTACAGGGACTGCCAAAAGAAGGGACAAACATCTCGGCCTTACTGTCGACACATAAAAAACCGGTAACCCCAGCTTGCCCACCGCCTAAACAGCAACTCACAGTAAAGGCCCCTATTCCACCAAAGGCTCCCCCTGCACAGAAACCCACGCCCAAGGTCCTTACTATTCCCCTGCAGACCAATATTACACTAAATACATCTAAAGTAAACACGCCAACCACAACTACACCGGCCCCCAAAACTCCTGCCACTAAAAAGCCAAATTCTCCAAATAACAAAGGAGTTTTGAGAGGGACCAATGATAACAGGCACCGTCTAAACATGCCACCTGAGGCATGTCCTTATGTGGTAGTGATGACGGGGGTGCCCGAATTAACGGGAGAGGCGAAGGAACCCAATTGGTCGCTAAAAAATAAAGTACAGTATTGGCTGAACACACATCGACCTGTTCCGCCAACCTGGAAAAGCACGATAACATCAGTGTGTAGGACCCCTTGGGTGGGGCATAGGAAGAAAAGCATTCGGGGAGACTGTATAGTGATCACTTTTGAAGATTCGAGTATAGCTGACTATATCTGTTCTTGGGAACAAAACAATACAACTGGAGGGATCGCTACAAGATCCCTCTCCTATTTCTACCCAAAAAGATATTATAATAACTACACAAATGAATCCGAAAACATCTGGCGAAAAGCAATCCCCCAACCATGGGAATTAGATCTCGCTGGGCCTAAAATATCTCAACGATATAGTGATCCGGACAATACTTGGTGGCCAATAAATCAGAATTATCAACAACACGAGGGCCCGTGGCAAACGGTGGGACCACAAAATAGAGCTAGAAACTGGGATCAATGGGACAGACCGCTCTATCGACCATACAGATCCAATTATAGAGACATGCCATATGGGCAAAATTGGCAAGGCATACCGACTATGAACCGGTTCAACAGTCTGGAAATGGTCGATTGACCATGAGTTAAATCTCCGAATCCCATACATGCAACCGTGGTCACTTCAAATGACTCCTCTGCTCTATCAGAACCAAAAATGGCAGTTACAGAAAAGGAAATCTTTCAGCTCCTGGTGATCTTCTGGAACATTGCAGGTCTCCGATCAAAAATAGAGGATGGTTCCGCCTCCAGATTTCTGGAGGATGCTAAAATTATATGCTTACAAGAGACATGGGTCACGATGCCCATACATCTTGTGGGATATAAGACATATTCATCTCCTGCCCTTCCAAGTAGTTCGGGCAGATCTAGGGGGGGCTGGCATTCTATATAGCGAACACAATAACAGACCTGAGTGTAGTAGAGGTAGATCCTTCTCCAAACTTTCAGTTGCTCATTCTCACAACAGGGAAAAAACATACCATTATATTAATCAACCTATACAATAATTTAGATGATGACAACTGCATAAACACCCTTCTTTTAATTGAAGAAAAAATCACTCATCATCGGCACCGTCATGAGAGAAAGGGCACCGTTCACATAATTTGGGGAGGGGATTTTAACCTACACCCCTGCATTAACAATCAGACCTGTGGAATGATGGACGAACATGAGAACCCTCTCGTCCACTTCCTCCATTCGCGAACGGGGTCAGCTATGAACGAGATCCTCTCAGAACTGGAACTTTTAATAATAAATCCTACTCAAACACAAGATAACCGACTAGAACCTACCTATCGAGGAAGAGGGTACGAGACCACAGTGGACTACATAATGATCACAGAAGGTCTAAGAGACCAAATCAGTAACGTTACAACTCTGGAAAACATTCTAAGTGACCACTCTGCTCTAAGTTTTAACCTACAGATGAAACAACCAAGGTCCCTTATGGCAACAATTGCAAGCACCCTATCACAAAACAGGCTTGAATTAGGAAAAACCAACGGATACACTATAAAATGGGAAAAAGTGGACTCGAACAAGCTTACTAATACTTTGGTAAAGACCGCTTACAACAACATATTGATATGTCTGGATTCCCAATCAGATCCAAAACTAATCTTGGAAAATTTCCAGCCGATATTAGAACAAGTAAAAACACTTCTGACCAGAGTACCCAAGCAAAACAAACCAAGTACCACAGGCTGGTTTAATCATGAATGTACTAGGGCACAGACCAACCTTAGAAAAGCACTTGGAAAACCAAACAGAGTCTCAATAGAGATCCAACAACTCCGACGAAACTATAACAACACTAGAAAGGCAAGGAAAAAGGAGCTGAAACTGTCCTTGTGGAACGCTCTGCACAAAAGTGCACTATCTAAAGATAGTCAGTCATTTTGGAGAATTGTTAAGTCACCCTTGTTATCGGACTCTAATACCCCACAGATCGATGTGGCTATCGATGAGGAAACCTGGGTGAACCACTTTTCAAAAATATTTCAACTATCATCCTTGACTGAAGAATGTAACTTTAATCTTTCACCCGTAGCATTTCCAATACCCATTGACTTCGAACTACAAGACGTCGAAACGGCATTGTCAATGAGCAAGAGCGGCAAAGCTCCCGGCCCTGACGGGGTCCCAGTGGATCTATTTAAACACCTTCCTGATCTTTGGGTACCAATACTTACAAGAGTTTGCACAGCTGCAGCGAACCTCGGTCTGCTGGAGTCATGGTCATGTTCCATCATGGTCCCCATCTTCAAAAAGGGGGACCGCCAGGACACGAAATGTTACCGTCCTATATCCCTGCTTGACTCCCTAGGTAAAGTAGTCGGTAGAGTTGTCCTAGAAAAACTTCAGCACTGGGCAAGAGACAAAGATATCCTTTCGGATCTCCAGTTTGGATTTAGGGAAGGTTTTGCAACAGTTGAGCAGGCCCTGAATCTAAGCATGTTGGTTTCGAAATACATCCACGCTAAGCCAGGGACAATTTACATGGTTTACGTGGATTTGTCCTCCGCGTTTGACTGCGTGTCGCACGCGAAGCTCTGGTCATTGCTGAGTACAATGGGGGTGGACCCTCCCCTCCTGGACTTCTTGAGGGAGCTATATGGCGAAGCCTCAGCTAGAGTGAGATACGGGACAAAAGGAGAGCTAACGGCCCCGTTTAGGGTAGAGCGAGGAGTAAGGCAAGGATGCGTCCTGGCCCCCTTCCTCTTCTCTCTGTATACCAACGGCCTTGAGGAGATCATGTTGAGGGGGGGGCAGGATCTGCCCAGATTGAAACATCGCCTGATCCCCGCTCTGCTCTATGCGGATGACGCAGTTATTCTAGCACGTACACCGATCGAGCTACAGAAATCCCTATCTAAGTATGCTGACTTCATGGGTGCTTTGGATTTACATATCAATGTAAAAAAAACATTTGTTATGGTAGCGGGAGGAAAACGAAAAGTCACTAAGAACATTTATTTAAAAGACCAAAAAATTGAAAAGACATCGCAATACCCATACTTAGGCATCATGATTGATGACAGCTTAAACTGGAAACCAGCTGTCGAGGCCAGGAGACACCTTTTTAAACGTGCAATTCTAGCATTGATGAACTTCTCAAACAAACTTGGAAAAATACCATCAGTAAAATTGCTACAGATTTATGCTGCAAAATGCCAAGCCATCGCCCTATATGGGGCAGGGATTTGGGGACACACAGCTACTGGATCACTGCAAAAAGAAGAAAACATCTTCATGAGATTCCTTTTGTCCACACCAAAAGGCACTTCCATCTATGCCTCGCACATGGAACTGGGAATCCCATACATAAAAGACCTAATAAAGATCCAGCCACTTCTACTTTGGAGGCGCGTGTGGCTGTCGGATGAGAATCTTCTGACCAAAAACATCCTGCAGGACTCTATGGAATTGGATCATGCACACAAAATAGTGTGGCTCTCCTATATCAGAAATTTCTTCCATGATTTAGGATTACAAAAGTATTATTTTACTCCAGAAAAGCTAAATGAAATATCCAAGAAAGATCTGAAACAAATCGCGCTGAGCCACCTAGAGTCCCTGAGACTGTCTTTGCTGACGACCAAAAAATCTGCGATACATGCGAATATGATACAGCATTCCCCGAAAATCCAGCTTTATTTGACATTGGAATTTTCAGCATATGAAAAAATGCTTTTAACAAGGTTCAGACTGAATCTTTTTTACAGACTAGTGACTTTTCCTGATAAAAACAATTGGAATTCTAACTTGGCCCCCTGTCCGTGTGACGATCTGTCCCAACAGTCTACTATTCACACAATCTTGTTTTGTAAATTTTTCCAAATCCACCCAAAAATTTGGATAACCCCGCTATTAAAAAGATGGGGCTATAGACAATGTCGTCCAGCCATGCTAGCACTACAGTTGCTTGAATCTGAATGTGTCTGTTATCACGTACTGAATTTTTTAAAGAGTATTATGAGGCATAGGAGCAACCTTTGACTGTCTTACTATCTACACAATTTGTAAACAATCTGATCATACGTTCTAAACAAATTCTGTGTAATATCTGCTTTTTAATACTTACGTATTTTTGTATGTTTCGATAACTTTTATGGTAAAAAAACAAATAAAGATTATTATTATTATATTATAGTCGGGTGTGTGCGGGTAATTGTCCACAAGGCTAGAGCTATGTTTACAGGGATTACTTTTAGTCCTGTTAGAAGTAAGGAGCCTGTTTTGAAATATATAATATCGGTTCCCCGACAGCTCATAATAATACATCTTTTTAATACCCAAAATAAACTCGAGCCTTATTCAATGGTTTGTCGTGGCGCATGCACATTACCAGATACAAGTACACATTGCATTGTGGACACTGTAGTGATGTAAAACTCTTAGTCCCTCACAATATATATATATATTTTTTTAAACGAAATGGTCTCATCATTAGTAACATGGGTGTTAGTAATGAACAAAAAAATAGAACACCTTAATATTAATATTAATATTTCTAAGCAAATATTCATCGTCGAGAGTACTCGAGTGCACATATAGATAGGATCAGTTTACTTTTGCAAACATAGGAGTGACAGTGGCACATTTTTCTCTACAGACTGCAATAATAAATCGCTTAAATATGGGAGGTCAGCCCCCAAGACTTATGTGCCATTGGACTGAGTGGAGACTGGTCTGCGACTACAGCGATATATTCTCAGTTTTCACCTGGTGAGTCTTACGCCTTAAGATCACAAATACAGAAATGAGTATAGAGAGACCAGGACATTAAAGATATCTGAATGTCTGACAAATTATCGAAATACAGAATATCGTAGTACACTAATATTGGAACAAAAATATCGACTACACTATTATCGACTTCCTATACTTAACTATAGATATACAAAAATATCGGATAATTTATATCGATATACACAAACATTGTTTTCTTTTATATCGACATCAAAAATATCGTCTACATTAATATCGGTTTTTCAGATATATCGACAGTTTATATACATATATTTGCACATTTATTTAACATATTATTTTTTTTTTGCAAATAAATACACACTACTTAATTATACATTTTTATTTTTCTTATAAAATATTCAAAACTTTTCTATATTATCTATTATATAACCTACACATAGAAAATTATTGTCTGCTATTTTTATAATTATATAATTATCTTTCTTTTCCCTTCTACTACATAATACTCACAACTGAAATTCAAAAATACTAACTAACCAATCAAGACACTGATTTTTTAAAACAACCAATTGCAAACTAATTACTAATGACACTCCTCTATATAAACAATTAAACCCAAAACACAAACTACTTGCTAAAAGTCACGGAAGGAGATACATCTCTGGATGAATTGCAGCACACCTACAAGAACATCACGACTATCAACATATAATCAAATCTTCCAAGTAAGTACATAAATTAAACACTAAGTAAATAGCTGCTACTACATTACTTACCTGCTAAATACCCAGTGCTCCTTTCCTATTACTACTACTGAACATGCTAATAATTTATATATACAAATGTTTTATAGATACTACAACTAGAGAAAATTCTACTATGAACAACTGTGAACACGATCAAAAAACTACAGATAATAATAAGTAAGTAAGTAAATTATCACTTTTAATTTACTTGTAAAATATTCTAAAACACAAACAAACAATTACATTTATCACACATATGTACTTTTTTCTCCAGATTCTACTACTGAAAACTACACTACAAATGAACCAAGAACATTATTCCTATTTCTACATTAAATATTACTAAGTAAGTATTTGTAAACTGAAATCAATGTGGTAAAAACCAACAAACATTAGCACTTGTTCTAATTAGTTGCTACTATTTTTTTTTTTTACACAGCTAACACTACAGATAAATATACTGGACATATTCAGATCTCCAAAATAGGAATACCAAAAATACAACTCACTAAGTAAGTATATTAAAGAACATAATTAACTGCTAACTTGTTGAAAACCTACAAACATGGTGAATGTTGTAACACATATGTACCTTTTATCTTTTTAGATAACACTACAAACTACTCTCCACAAAAAGAACATACAACTATACAGGAAAACCCTACCTAAAACAAAATAAGTAAGTATCTTGACAATGTAAACTAAAATCCTACACTTATTAGGATCCACTTTTGTAGTAGAAATTAGCTGTAACATTGTAAATATACACAAAATTGAGTAATAATATTGTCTTTTTATGTTTTTCCTAACAGCTCTAACAACATCAGAAAACAGTATCCACAACAAAAGAATAAAGCATATCAAAATATTTCACTGAATTCTAAAACACGTAAGTATATACATTACTAATAATCACTTACTTAAAATTATAAACACATTTTCCTTGACATTAACTATTATATATATATATATTTTCTAGATATACAAACAAAAAAATGACAGAAGGAGCAGAATTTGTAACCAGCCAGAAAGGAAAGCTATTACTGTGCTACATGGGTTACACTTATACACAAGAAAAGCAATATGGCATGAAAGTTAATTGGAAATGTTGTAAATATTATTCTAACAAGTGTTATGGAAGGGCAACAACAATAGAAGCTACTGTACTGTATACTAGGGAACACAATCATCCACCAAATGTTACTGAAATTGAAGTTAGAACAGCATTGGAAAATATAAAAGAAGCAAGTGTAGGTTCCCAAAAACAAACCAACGTCATTCTAAAAGAAGCAATTCCTAAAATCCCTAAAACTGCCACAAGCCAAATGCCAAATATTCTTTCCCTTAAAAGAACTATAGCACGAACTAAACAAGCTACTACTACTACCACACCAGCTCCCAGAACATATCATGATATCAATTTAAATGCCAACCAAATTATAACTTTAAACAAGCAAACATTTATAATTTATGACAATGAAAACAATGACAAAAGACTTATTATTTTTGGGACCAATATGAATCTAGTAAAACTTCAGCAAAGCCAATATTGGATGATGGATGGGACTTTTAACATCTGTCCCAAACCATTTTTCCAATTATACACAGTACATGGCCTCTACCAAAACTGCAACATACCACTACTACCAAACAAAAATAGTTCCACATATATGGAATTATTAAATATAATTAAACAAAAAACTAATGATTATTCTCCAGAAAAAATAATTCTAGATTTTGAGCAAGCAATGCTTTCAACTATCCTAAAAATCCACCCCCATACCTGCATTCAAGGCTGCTACTATCATTTAAACCAGTGTCTATGGAGACATCTACAAAAAACTACCTTAAGTGTAGAATATGCTACAAACTCATCTTTTGCATACCAAATTAAAAAACTCATAGCACTGGCTTATGTTCCCGAAACAGACGTAGCAGAACACTACAACATTCTTATAGACAGCCCCTTCTACAAACAAAATGAAGCAAAGTTGAGTCCATTTCTGGACTACTTTGAAGACACCTGGGTAGGCAGACTCCATAGATCTGGCCACAGAAGAAACCCCAAATTCCTGATACCCTGGTGGAACGTTTACAGAAGCACCTTAAATGGAGAATCTAAAACTAACAACGCAGTAGAAGGTTGGCACAATGCCTTTATACAATCAACTGGCAGAACAAAACCAACTCTAGAACATTTTATTAAGTGCCTACAGAAAGAACAAAGCTACCAGGAATTCAGAATGGACCAATCCATAACTGAACTAGTCCCAAAAACATCAAAACAAAATAAGCAAATGCACAAATACCTAGAAGAGCAAGTGAAATTATACCCTAGTACAAAAGGCATTGAATACTTAAACATCATTGCCAAAACTCTACTCTGAATAAATAACAACACCAAAGCAATCCCTAAAACTATCACCTAAATATACATAACTGTTCAAACTTGATGTTTATAAGTATTTAATGTATGCAATATATAGAGATATTAATCACATATATGCACACATTAAATAAACATAAGAACTATTAAACAATGCAATATTAATAATCACATTACCCACCCACAAAAGATCAAAAATAAATCACTTACCAATCATGTTGTAAATCCAATTACGTCCTTCTCCACCAAAGTAATCCAGGTAGTGCAAATGTAACCCAAAATAAAATGGAAAAATACAACTGTTCCAAAATAACCAAATCCACGGTGTGAAGAGCCATCGAATAACCATAAAAAACCCGAAAAGTAGTAAAAAGTTTAAGAAACGCTCCAGGAAAACCGAAAACTTAAAATAAGTGTTTGCAAAGCAGTGGTGAATAAAACCAACAAACACTTCCTTTAAAAAAAAAAACGGAACTTCCGATATAGCGAACACCTATAACAAAAACATCGAAAACAGACATTCCCACCCAGATTAACCAACACATAAATAAGTACTAACATTAGTAAAATAATTATTTTGCTAGTACATAAACTTAAAAGCTAGATAAATTTACTCTGTAAACAATCCTATAACAAAGTAAAACTACGTGTATCTACCACATGGAAATAATCGTTATAAAAATCTAAAACACAACTCACTCACATATAAGAACACGAAATAAAAGCACACTTTTCTCAAAAGTACATTAAAATACACATAAAACATATAAAATAAACCTTACCTGAAGCGACGTGAAGTCTCTCCCAACCGCGAGCTGCTCTTCATCCAAATGACCCAAAACGACCTAACCCGGTTACAAAATAAAGAACCCAAAAGTAATAAAATAGTCCAAAGTAAGAAATATAATAGAAATTATTTTGACAATTATCTGAAATAATTTAAAAATTGCTAATATTTGCTAAAAAATGTAACTTTTTTGCTAGTATGAAATTATTTACAAATATGTATAAAAAGTTTAAAAATAAATATTATGAAACAAGCATTGGAAATGCAATAGGTCTCGCATTAGGAAAGTTTGACTTTTTTTATTTATGTGTTGGTTTTGAAAATAGCAAAATTAATAGCTTTGTCAGTTACAATGTCAATAGTTTTAACTTTCGCAATTGTGACACCTATAGCATTTGTAATGCAATGTGTGTTGGATTTACGTGACTTAGATGTATTGATATTACAAATAACAATGGCTTTTAATTTTGTGAATAATTATTACTTAAATAAAATGTATTGTAATTTATAATGGCAATAGCTTAAACGTTTGTAAATATCTTTTGTGAAGATTATGTTCAGTGTATTTTATTGTGACGAAAATCCAAGAACCTTGCATTTGCACCTCCACACACACAGTGACATACACACACACACACACACACACATATAGATGTGGTGGTGGTGGATCTGGGGGATATGGTGGTGGTGGATGTGGTGGTGGTGGTGATGGTGGATGTGGTGGTGATGGGGGTGGATGCGGTGGTGTTGGTGGTGGATGTGGGGGTGGATGTGGGGGTGGATGTGGTGGTGGTGGATGTGGTGGTGGTGGATGTGGTGGTGGTGGATGTGGTGGATGTGGTGGAAATGATGGTGGTGGGTGTGGTGGGTGTGGTGGATGTGGTGGTGGTGGATGCGGTGGTGGATGAGGTGGTGGATGTGGTGGATGGGGTGGTGGTGGATGCGGTGGTGGTGGATGTGGTGGTGGTGGATGTGGTGGTGGATGTGGTGGTGGAGGTGGTGGTGGATGCGGTGGTGGATGTGGTGGTGGATGCGGTGGATGTGGTGGTGGACGTGGTGGTGGGTGTGGTGGTGGGTGTGGTGGTGGATGTGGTAGGTGTGGTGGATGTGGTGGTGGATGCAGTGGTGGTGCATGTGATGGATGTGGTGGTGGTGCATGTGGTGGATGTGGCGGTGGATGTCATGGTGGATGTCAAGGTGATAGTTGATGTGGTGTGGATGTGGTGGTGGATGTGGTGGTGGATGTGGTGGATGCGGTGGTGGTGGTGGATGCGGTGGTGGTGAAAGTGGTGGTGGATGTGTTGGAGGATGTGGTGGAGGATGTGGTGGATGATGTGGTAGATGATGTGGTGGTGGTGGATGTGGTGGTGGTGGATGTGGTGGTGGTGGATGTCTTGGTGGTGGATGTGGTGGTGGTGGATGTGGTGGTGGTGGATGTGGTGGTGGTGGATGTGGTGGTGGTGGATGCGGTGGTGGATGCGGTGGTGGATGCGGTGGTGGATGCGGTGGTGGATGCGGTGGTGGATGCGGTGGTGCATGTGGTGGTGCATGTGGTGGTGGTGCATGTGGTGGTGGTGCATGTGGTGGTGGTGCATGTGGTGGTGGTGGATGTGGTGGTGCATGTGGTGGTGGTGGATGTGGTGGTGGATGCGGTGGTGCATGTGGTGGATGTGGTGGTGGTGGATGCGGTGGTGCATGTGGTGGATGTGGTGGTGGTGGATGTGGTGGTGGATGTGGCGGTGGATGTCATGGTGGATGTGGAGGTGATGGTGGATGTGGAGGTGGATGTGGTGGTGGATGTGGTGGTGGTGGATGCGGTGGATGTGGTGATGGTGGATGCGGTGGATGCGGTGGTGGTGGTGGCGGTGGTGGATGGGGTGGTGGTGGTGGTGGTGGATGTAGTGGTGGTGGGTGTGGTGGATGCGGTGGTGGATGTGGCAGTGGATGTGGCAGTGGATGTGGCGGTGGATGTGGCAGTGGAGGTGATGGTGGATGTGGTGGTGGAGGTGATGGTGGAGGTGGTGGAGGTGATGGTGGATGTGGTGGTGGATGCGGTGGTGGATGCGGTGGTGGATGCGGTGGTGGATGCAGTGGATGTGGTGGTGGATGTGGTGGTGGTGGATGTGGTGGTGGATGTGGTGGTGGTGGTGGGTCTGGTGGATGTGGTGGTGGATGTGGTGGTGGATGTGGTGGTGGATGTGGTGGTGGATGCGGTGGTGGATGCGGTGGTGGATGCGGTGGTGGATGCGGTGGTGGTGGATGCGGTGGATGTGGTGGTGGATGTGGTGGTGGTGGATGTGGTGGTGGATGTGGTGGTGGTGGTGGGTCTGGTGGATGTGGCGGTGGATGTGGTGGTGGATGCGATGGTGGATGTGGTGGATGTGGTGGTGGAGGTGGTGGTGGATGCGGTGGTGGTGGATGTGGTGGTGGATGCGGTGGTGGATGCGGTGGTGGATGCGGTGGTGATGGATGCGGTGGTGGTGGATGCGGTGGTGGTGGATGTGGTGGTGGTGGATGCGGTGGTGGTGGATGTGGCGGTGGATGTCATGGTGGATGTGGAGGTGATGGTGGATGTGGAGGTGGATGTGGTGGTGGATGCGGTGGTGGTGGATGCGGTGGATGTGGTGATGGTGGATGCGGTGGTGGTGGTGGCGGTGGTGGATGGGGTGGTGGTTGTGGTGGTGGTGGATGTAGTGGTGGTGGGTGTGGTGGATGTGGTGGTGGATGTGGCGGTGGATGTGGCAGTGGATGTGGCGGTGGATGTGGCAGTGGAGGTGATGGTGGATGTGGTGGTGGAGGTGATGGTGGAGGTGGTGGTGGAGGTGATGGTGGATGTGGTGGTGGAGGTGATGGTGGATGTGGTGGTGGAGGTGATGAAGGATGTGGTGGTGGATGTGGTGGTGGATGTGGTGGTGGTGGATGCGGTGGATGTGGTGATGGTGGATGTGGTGGATGCGGTGGTGGATGTGGTGGTGATGGTGGATGTGGTGGTGATGGTGGATGTGGTGGTGATGGTGGATGTGGTGGTGATGGTGGATGTGGTGGTGGTGGATGTGGTGGTGGTGGATGCAGCAAACACATGCACACTCAACACTGCACACTTTCAAGGCTGATGCAACGGTGTACACAATGTCACCTCTTCCACTGCACAACTGGACAGTCAGTGTACAGAACCGCCTTTAAATAAAACCCATTTGCACCTCGAAAACAAGTCCATCTCCTCCCGTTTCAGCTGGCTCTTGGAAGAGGCACAATGGAGAGGGGATAAGGAAGGGGTAGGGCAGGAGGCTTTAGCAAGCGCGGCCACACGAAAGCTAAAAGTGAAAGTTTATTTCACTGCACTTGTGACTCCTCTCCCCCATAGCCACCTAACCTTACATTTAAGACCATACAGTGGAGTAACTGTTATATTTTAATGGCATTTCCCCATGTGCGTACCGGTAACCACCGGCTCAAATTATGCCCCTCTCCAGGTGCCTGCGTTACGCCCCTCGGTTAACAGAACCCCAAAAGCCTGGAGTGTAGACACAAAAAAAACTCAAATAAGTTGTAAAAGAAGAGACACACGGTAAACAGCGTAAATTCGCAAAGGCGAGGACGGGGCAGTAAAGGCAGCGTAGGCAGAAAAAAAGAGAGAGATGGGGGGGGGCAGAGTGTGAAGGGAGCATGGGTCCGAGAGAAGGAGTGGGTAAGGGAGGAGAAGGTGTTGGAAGGGAAGAAGTAACAGGGAGAGAAGAGCCGATGAAGAGGGGAGAGCATGTGTGTTAGGGGGAGTGTAAGAGGTAAAGCATGTGGGAGATACCTTGGAGGGTAGGACATTGTTAAAGGGTGAGGAAGGTGGGAGGAAGCAAGCGAGTACGATGGATGGAAGGCTTGGGCTGTGTGTGAGGGGGTCGTCGAATGACAAGTCAGGGAGATGAGGCAGAGGGAGGAGATGGGAAGGGAAAGCCGGAAAGATGGGACTAAACAGGTATAAATGTGAGAGGACGAAGAGGAGTCCGACAGGTGAAGGAGCAGGGAAAGCGAGTGAAAGTGTGGAGAGCCTGCGTGAGAGGGTGTAGTGTTAGAGAGTAGGGAAGAGTAGAAGTGCAGACGTGGAGAGTTGAGGCGTGGGGGGTAGCAGTTTGTGGTACAGAGCAATTTGCGCAGTTGGTTAAGAATTAACAAGCTCTTGGCACTGCTGTGGGGGGCATGGCGGGAGCGCATTGCTCCAAATGGTGGGTTGTGACGTGGCTGTTGTTGTGCTGAAACAGTTTCACCGACCAGAGACTTGGAGACCAGAGTTCGAGCCTAGGCGTTGGCTCAACGTTAATCTCCTAAACTACTAATTTAAATACACAAATCACTGGAATCGACTAATTAAATAAAAAATAAAAAATAACAGCGATCTCGAAGTGTTGGGGTTAGGGGGAGACGAAGTAAACAAGCATTGGCCGTGAAAGAGACAGGCCTTGAAAGTGCGGCCTTGAGACTTGGTAAAAGCTTGCGAGAATGAGAACAAAACAAGGAGAGCGAGGGATAGAGAGGAGGCGGGGCGGGGAGCAGAGCCGGGGAAGTACATGCGAGTCATGGCCTGCGGCCGTGAATAAGTGACGGCTCAGGATCGGGGCCGGAGTGGTGCCGAAGGGTGTGAAGGAGGGGGGTGGGCGGGGAGCGTAGGGATGGCTCAGGCTTGGGCCGAAGTAATGACAAAGGGTGTGAAGGATGGGGGTGGGTGGGGAGAGTAGGGACGGCTCAGAGGCCTGAGGCAGAGCGCACCATATGGAGAGGGAGGGGGGTGGCAGTGGGATGGTGATTGATGGGTGGGGCAGTGCTGGGGAAGCCTTTGATGTGGCCTGGCGGCCGTGGAGAAAGTGCCCTGAAGAAATGCGACACGGCAGACAGGGGAGGGGGCGCAGCGGGGGTGTGGGAGGAGTGCGGCTGAGGGAAAAGACATCCAGGCGGCTGGGGGCATGTGCACGCGCTTTTAATGTCAATGCGCATGCGCATTGAGCTTGAATTTCACGGGCACAGGCGAGACCTAAAAAATAATATTTATTACAACAATGTATAGAAATGTAAAATAAATGTCTCACAATCTTTAAATGTACTAATTATGTTTACAAAAAATATCCCTTTTTCAAAGAAACTGAAATGTAAAAAATGTAAGTGTTTAAAAAATTATTAATAATATTATTATTAATGTTTTATTTTATTTACTATATAACATGTAATACTATAAAAAAATAATATTACATATTAAATATAACCATCTTATTGTATCTTCTTCTTCTGTTAATTTTATTGTAAATGTATTTGGAAATTATTATCAGAAATATAAATGTTTCATAAAAGTGAATTAATTATGATTTAAACTGTTATCTCTGCTAAAAATACAAAACATAATAAAACATTTTTTACAAACATCTTGAACATTTTCTATTTTGTTATTACTATAATCTCACAATATTATTATTGGCAAAATCCAATTATGTACAAGATATTAATAACATTTAACTTACTATTCCCACTCCAATCTATATGACATTATAATTGATGCTGGACACTAATTTAATAAAAATAATTATTCCTACTCCACTCTACTTAATATAGAAATAGTTGCTAAACACTAAAAAAACATTACTTACTATTCCCACTCCAGTGTACATTAAATAAAAGTAGGTGCTGGACACTAATTAATTAATGATTACTATTCCAATTCCAGTCTACATTAAATTGAAGTAGGTGCTGGACACTAATTAATTAATAATTACTATTCTAACTCCAGTCTACATAAATTTGAAGTAGGTGCTGGACACTAATTAATTAATAATTACTATTCCAACTCCAGTCTACATTTAATTGAAGTAGGTGCTGGACACTAATTAATTAATAATTACTATTCCAACTCCAGTCTACATTTAATTGAAGTAGGTTCTGGACACTAATTAAATAATAATTACTATTCCAACTCCAGTCTACATTAAATTGAAGTAGGTGCTGGACACTAATTATTTAATAATTACTATTCCAACTCCAGTCTACATTAAATTGAAGTACGTGCTGGACACTAATTATTTAATAATTACTATTCCAACTCCAGTCTACATTAAATTGAAGTAGGTGCTGGACACTAATTAATTAATATTTACTATTCCAACTCCAGTCTACATTAAATTGAAGTAGGTGCTGGACACTAATTAATTAATAATTACTATTCCAACTCCAGTCTACATTAAATTGAAGTAGGTGCTGGACACTAATTAATTAATAATTACTATTCCAACTCCAGTCTACATAAAATTGAAGTAGGTGCTGGACACTAATTAATTAATAATTACTATTCCTACTCCAGTCTACATTAAATTGAAGTAGGTGCTGGACACTAATTAATTAATAATTACTATTCCAACTCCAATCTACATTAAATTGAAGTAGGTGCTGGACACTAATTAATTATTAATTACTATTCCAACTCCAGTCTACATAAAATTGAAGTAGGTGCTGGACACTAATTAATTAATAATTACTATTCCAACTCCAGTCTACATTAAATTGAAGTAGGTGCTGGACACTAATTATATTATAATTACTATAATTTAGTTAGGATATTTTTAGTAAATGTTTTATATGACACTACCACCCTTATCCCCTATAAACACAATAGCCCTCTCATAATGATTTTTATGTAATATTAATACATTTTTATAAAAAATATTTAAATATTTAAAATTTCTTGTGTCATCAATACATATGATTATATATAATTATTTATTAAAATAAAAAAATAACAATTATTAATTATAATACATTTTAAATAATTTTTATAGATATATTTTAAAACACTCCCCACCCTTATCCCCTATTAACCCAATAACCCACTCCTAAAACTAGATATGTTTATTTCATAATATTTTTATTTACAAATATAATAATAATATTTAATAATGTTTAAAATTAAAAATAACATTTTTTACATATATTTTAAAACACTCCCCACCCTTATCCCCGATTAACCCAATAAAACTAGATATGTTTTTTTATTAATATTTTTATTAATAAATATAATAAACATTATTAATAATTTTTTAATTTTTTTGTTTTTAAATATATTTTAAAACACTTCCCACCCTTATCCCCTATTAACCCAATAACCTGCTCCTAAAACTAGATTTGTTTTTTATTAATATTTTTATTAATAAATATAATAATAATAAATAATAAATTTTTATTTTTTTAGATATTTTTTTTATTAATTTTTTTGTTTTTAAATATATTTTAAAACACTCCCCACCCTTATCCCCTATAAACCCAATAACCCGCTCCTAAAACTAGATATGTTATTTTAAAAATTATTTTATTAATTATATATATTTTTTTTTAATATTTAAATATTTTTGATTATTACTTTTTTTCTAATGGCATTACATTTTTTTACTACTTTAACTCTTTTTCCCCCACTATAAAACGATATTTTTTATTGTCGATATTTTGTCTAACGATATTCTTGCTTTCGATATTTTGTTATACTTACTGATTACGATATTTTTGTATTCGATATTTTCATATTTCTATATTATCTACCTTCGATATAAAAACTTCGATATTATGTCTTGTTGATATTATTTTTTCGATATTATGTCTGATTACCAAGATATCTGCCTTTACTCTCATTTTTCCAGAAGTATTATTGAGACCAATAATCAAATAACGGTGGCTCCCCTGGACAGATGTAAAACTCGTGAATCATTATTCGAGGTATATATCGTAGTGTTAAATCTAACAGTTAATGAATATCTTTCTGATCCATGGATCAATGCATGAAATTAAATACGTGCTGTTATTATCAGTTTTTAAATAGGAATAAGTGCCTCCATCATCTAAAACACTGGACCCGTATATCTACATTGGGATCCTGAGGCATTAAAGCTTGAAAAGGATACTGTACACTAAATCTTGTTTTTTAAGTTCGAGGTACGTAACAATAGCAATGTGCCCAAAACAAATCACTTTGTGTGCTAGATATTGTTACTAGCATAGTTTCTAGTTATCTAAATAAGGGTGAACGTCCAGTTTACCAAAAGAAGGAACATGATACGGTTTTCAAATTACTAGCCAAAGAGATTATATGATGCTGTAGTGCCCGAAATGTTGCAAGTTTTATTTAAAAGAAAAAAAGAGAGAGTTTTTTTAATGTTAAGAGCAATCACTGTATGTTACGAAATCATGTATTTTTATATTTTTGCATTTATCAGTAATTGTATGTTCTTTTTAATTTAGAATCTGTCCTGAAGAAGGTGTTTTATCCCAAAAAACCAAAACGCTGCGTCGACAATTGCTTCTTGATTTTTTATTTTTTATTTGTTGGTACTTTGATGTAATTTGTGTTCTTATGACTTCAAATGTATAAAGGATATGATGATTAATTATATATTTGTATGAAATAAAATGTATGTAAACTTTTTCTTAAATACTTTGTGCTAGCTCATTTGTTTCATTCCCTCTTCTCCACTGCCAAGCGCTGTCTCAAATGGAGAAATAGGATAATTAACTTACATGGCCTGAGGTCGCTTTATGCCTTTGTCGTGTAGTTCTGCGGTATTCCCCCCCTGGGAGCAACGAGGAAAAGTTGTAGTACGCACAGTCCTGCGTTTAAAAAGGAGAATCTCAGAGGCTGCCAGCTTGGTACTAAAATTCTGGCTCAGGATGCCTCCTCGCCCGCAGCGCGGCCTCGAGGCCAAAGATGGCAAGAAACCGGCAGACTCGGATACCATCAAAGGTCAGACGGCTAAAGAAAAGGAGAAAAATAAAGCGGAGCTGAAAGCTGCTGGATCTGGCCCCGTCATACCTATTGCACAGAAAGCCGCCTTGAGTTTAAAGAAAGCGGTAACGAAGAGAAATGGAGCAGACAGTACCCCATCCGATAGAGATGCAGGACTCGGTACCAAGCCCAAAACCAAAGAAAATGCGCTTCGGCAGCCCACGGTGTCGGAAAGCTTCGCAAATACCCCAGCCAATTTTCCAGCAAGTAACAGACCCCCCGTGACCAAACCTGGTATCTCTGCAGATCTTAGCGCAGGCGGGGGGCCAGGAGCAGGAGCGGAGGCAGAGGCTGCAGCCAGCGCTGGAGGATTTGGCGTCTTCGGTGTAGATCCATGTCTCGTGGCCGGCGCTGGGGTTGCTAGGCAACCAGTAAGACCGGCTGTGATAGCAGGAAAGCCGGCAGCTGCAGTGCCTGCAGTCACCCTGGGAAAGATCAGTGACGCGGAAACGATGGCTGTCGAGGGTGAGTCAAGCAGACACGCCGGGGCCGGGATGATGCGGGAAGCAGAGGCGCAGGCAGCGGGGCAAACAGTAAAAATGGTAAAAACGGTAAAAACAAGCACACGCACAAGTAAAGGAGTAGATAAAGAACTCTTAGTCACAATTGACAATCGGGCAATGAATACTCAGCTTCCAGATGAATCACCGGCTGGAAAGCAAAGCCCCTCTGAGCTGGTACCAAGGCAGGTGGGGTTGGGGGCTGAGTTACCCGGGCAGAAGTTGGATGCAGAAATGGAGGTCGCTGCTACTGCTGACGCGGGAACCTTGCTGGTTAACCCCCTAACTTGGGCAGAAACCATGGATTTAGCCACAGACGGGGGGATCAATTCAGGAGGTGAATCCTCTACCTCAGTGGAAATCGGCATCACTAATGGCTCAGCTTCTGTGGAGAGATTTTACTCTGTCGACGAAGATACACAGTCACAGTCATCAGTGGGTCTAAGCTCTGATGAATCCACGGGTATTGACTCGGTCAGTAGCTCCCCAGCTAGGAAAACTTCACAGAGAAAACGCCTATCTAAAAGGAAACCTTCCACTGCAAGTAGTACTACTGATCCTACCAAAAAGTTAGCTTGGGACTATTCCACCACTACTTTTTCGTTTCTGGAGCAAGACAGTCCAGCAACATTGACTGGGGAATATGGCTCTGCTCAACCCTCTCAGCCTCCAGTCACGCTCGATCTTCTCTTTAACACCCTGAAATTAATGCAAACTGAGGCTAGAGGAGAGAGCAGGAGGGCGAGACAGGAATCAAGGAAGATACAGAATAAGCTTAGAAATATAAGCAAAAGGCAAGACGAGATGGTTGAGAGAGTTGTGCAAGTGGAGGAAAGGACCAGTAAAGTGGAGGACGACCTGCGGGACCTGAGATCATATAAGGAGGAGCATCAGAAGGTGGCAGTGGACGTCAATTGGAAGTTAGAAGATTTTGAAAACAGGCAGCGTCGTAATAACATCAGACTGTTAGGTGTGGAGGAAGGTCTTGAAGGGGAGGACCCCAGGTTGTTTGTGGTGAACTTGTTAAAGGGGGCTTTTCCGGAGTTATCTAGCTGGCAGTGGGAAATCGAAATTCAAAGAGCCCACCGCTTCCCGTTGTTTATTAAAAGGGGTCAGCCTCAGGCCGGAGCACAGAGCGGGCGCCCAAGGGCCCTGCTAATTTTTGTAGGTAATTTCCTCCTTAGGCAGCTGATATTGGACAAAGCGAAGCCTGAGGCAAGACGTACCCATAATAATGTCACGTTTTTTGCGAGACCGGACTTTTGCCATGCCACTGTTGAACGCAGATGGAGGCTGAGGCAACTGATACCACAGATTCAAGCTCTGGGCTCTGAAGCTTACTTGCTATATCCTGCAAAATTGAAAATTGTGACCAAGGGCCAGTTTAAATTTTTTCTTTCAGAGATTAAGGCGAAGGATTATATGGTGGAAGTTCTGGGATATAAGGAGAACCAATAATGGATTTAAGTTTGATATGTTTGGTATGCTGGTTGGCAGTGGGGAGGAGTGGCGGCTGCTGCTTCCCTGGCGTTCACATATAGGTCATCCGTGACCTATTTGCCTGTAGGGGGGGAGGGGGGTGGGGCACTGCGGGGGGGTTCAGGGAGGTGGGAGGGCAGAGGGGGGGGGAGAAAATGGCACACATCATGCACAATGAAACGTAGGCTGAGTCAGAGGCAAGTTTTGTTTAAATGGGGGAAAAAGGAAGTGTTGGGATTGGTTAGGAGTAGGATTTGTGAGCTGGTGTTGATCTTTGATGTTTTCTGATGTCTTGTCGAATTCTGTCATTTAATGTCTGTGGCCTTAATGAACTCCAAAAAAGACTGCGTGGCTCGGCATTTTGTAAATCAATGTTTCCTGATCTGATTTGTTTACAGGAAACTCATGTGGAGGGAGGAAAGGGTTTCTTGCTAGAACAGCTTGGCTTTAAAGTCTTAGCATACACTAAACAAGCCTCCAAAACTCGTGGGGTAGCGATTCTGGGGAGAGGAGCAGACTGTACAGTACTTAGGAGCAAAGAAGATACTTGGGGTAGGTGGGCGATTATAGAAATAGACTTCAGAGGTACTAGGTTCACTCTGGTCTCAGTCTATGGCTCAACGTGCGACGACCCTGATATATTCTAATTTCTGGATCATGAACTTTCAACCTGGTTGGAGCCAATTGTTTGTTGTGGGGATTTTAATATCAGTCGACCAGCAAATACTGAGCTGCAACTAAGCCATTCCTATACAGGGAGGAAGAAAAGAGTGCACAGGGCGATAGTTGATATGGCCTCGCATAATGCGCTTTCAGATGTTTGGGCCAACCTGCACCCGCAGTTAGACGGTGACACATTTTTTTCCGCTCCACACAATATTACAGTAAGGTTGGACTATTTTTTAGTATCTAATGTATTGATTTCTAACACGCAGATTAAGTTGCTACCTCGTCTAGTTTCCGACCACAATCCTCTGTTACTGTCACTTAGTTTAAATGGGATAGGCAGGAAAATATATAGATGGACATTTGAGCGTGCTTTGCTTCTAGACGAGGGTTACTGTAAGCACATGGAAAAATGGATCAGCGAGTTTTGGCTTAATAACGTGGGGAGCACAAGTAGTGGCTATGTCTGGGATGCCTTCAAAGCAGGAGTCAGAGGAGAGTCAATTAGCTTTTCAACATACAGCCGGAAAAAAGAAAGAGAAATGTTTGATCAACAAGTTAATTCCCTTCTAAACGCTGAGGCTGAGTTAAGTAGGTTAATTAGGGGGGGTCTTTCAGTGGATCAACAACTATTGGAGATTATGGTCTTAAAGGCAGAAATAGCGGGAAGAATCACTAATAAGACAGCAGTTAGTTATTTAACAAAAAGGGAGCAGGCTTGTGAATTTAGTGAGCGAGTCGGCCATATTCTTGCTGTTAGGACCAGGCAAAAAGTTAATGCAGGAGATATTAACCCCTTCGACGCTGATGACGAGCTGGGCTCGTCATGAGGTAGCCTCCTCGCACGCTCATGACGAGCCCAGCTCGTCATGAAACATGGGAATCAACAAATCTCAGCACAGGAGGGGAATACCATCAGCATTGATGTGGTTAAAAACATTGCTGATGACTCGGGCAACTTGATTTCCGATTCCGCAGGAATAAGGAATGAATTCCGGAAGTACTACTCTGGATTATATGATAGGGAGTCTGAGGTAGATATGGATAAAATTAGGGACTATTTAGGAAACATTCAACTTAAAAAACTAGAATTAGAGGAGAAAACCATCCTCGATGCCCCTATAACATCAGAAGAACTGTCATTAGCTCTTTCAGATCTCCCATCTTCAAAGGCTGCAGGTCCTGATCTGTTACCGATCGAATTTTACAAGACTTTTATATCAGTTCTTAGAGTAGAGCTTCTGGATACGCTCATACAAGCCCAGAGAGAAATTTCAGTCCCAAAATCTTGGGGCGAGACTGAAATCATAGTTATCTTGAAAAAAGGAAAACCCGCAACGATTCCTGGGTCATATAGACCTATTGCTTTGATGAATGCTGACGTGAAGCTCTATTCGAAAATTTTGGCCACAAGGTTGTCCTCCGTCATAGGGAAACTAGTTACCCCAGTTCAACATGGTTTCATCCCGGGGAAAGGGACTACAGAACATGTTAGGACAGTGTTCACCTGTTTCGATGCCATGGAGGTTTCTGGCGGCCCTGTCGCGGCTTTATTTTTAGACGCCGAGAAGGCTTTCGACAGGGTCGCTTGGGAATTTCTGTGGGAGTTAATGAGAACTTTTGGGTTTGGCGTTAGCTTTATCAAAGCAATCCAGGTTCTTTATAGGGATCCAACGGCTAGAATTAAAATCAATCGGGAGCTAACAGCGGCAGTGCAGATTAGAAGAGGAACAAGACAGGGCTGTCCTAGTTCTCCTCTTTTATTTGCACTGTACATGGATCCGTACTTACGCAATCTCGTTCTCAATCCCAGTATTCCCCCCATATGTATAAATGAGACGGCAGTCAAAGTGCTGGCATACGCAGACGACGTCGCAATAATTACTCCTGATCCTGAAATGGCAATAGGTCTGATAGAACAAGAGGCCCTAAATTTTGGGAATATTTCTGGCTATAAGCTTAACAGTGCCAAAACACAGATTATTAAAAATATAGCAGCTCAATGTAACGATCCACGGGTGACATCGTCAGCGGTATACCTTGGGGTTGAAATTTCTTCTAATTTAGGTACAGTAGTTGAACGTAACATCTCGCCCTTATTGAGGAAAGTTAGCTCGGACTTAATGAGGATTAATAATCTTAGGCTTACGTTAGTGGGACGCACTAACATTATTAAAATGCTTATACTTCCTAAATTTCTTTACTTTTTTCGTACAATCCCTCTTTTGTTCGAGTCAATTTGGTTTAATAAGTTGGAGTCGATTCTTAACAAATTTATTTGGTCGTATGGGAAGACAAGACGGGCATACAAGTTTATGACTTTGCCAAGGGATAGGGGAGGTTGGGGGGTTCCTGATTTTAGGTTCTACTATTGGGCATCAGTGTTGCAATATATTCAAGGCTTAATTGGTGCAAATGAAGGGGATTTGAAGGTTAATGCTGTTTCAACTATGATTTATTCAATTGTTTTGGGCGAAGATACAGTAAATGCTTTTTTAAAATGTACAGATTCATCATACTATAAACGTACACGTTTCAAGACAGTTGCCGCAGCGTATAATGTATGGTCTGCTGTTGCAAAAAACTGTGGTTTAGGGAGATTTAATAGGTATACCAGATTGTATAGGAATAAGTCCCTACCCCCTGTAATTTTTTCTGATGCAATTATGGCAGATTGGGACAGAAAAGGCATTAGGAAAATAGGAGATATGCTAGATCCAGACGGAAATATACTTTTATTTTCTGATTTGTTGGCTAAATTTAATTTAGCAAGATATAGTTTCTTTAAGTATCTGCAGATTAGGAGTTTTTTTTCAAAGAAGAAAGGAGGGGCAAGCGGATTTAAGACAAATAACATTATGGAGGCAATAGAGCAAAGTGGGGTGTGCTCCATCCGATATTTCTATGCTCAGCTGGCTGAATCGAAGAAGGACGACACTGAAAGATTTGGTAATAAATGAGCTGGGAAATTAGGGATATCGTGTGAGGCTTTTCAGAAGTCCTTGGAGATGGGTTGCTCAGCCTTCTACTCTGCCCCTCTACAATCGCAACATTTCAAAACGCTGTTTCAACTTTACCATACGCCAGATCGCATAGCACGGTGGGGGGCAACCTCAGGGATTACCTGCTGGCGTTGTAATGCTTTGGATGCAGATAGTATCCACATTTTTGCGCTCTGCCCCAAGCTAAGGCCTTTATTAAAGGGTATTGAGGATTTTATGGCCCATACACTCGCCTTAAACGTGACTTTAACACCAACAGTAATTATGCTAGGAGTCAGGGGCGGCGAAGGTGTCCACAGCGAATTTATATTTGTAGCAATGGCAGTTCTTAGGCTGCTGATTGCTAGAGTCTGGTTGGACCCCCTACCCCCGGGACTACAGCAGTGGATTGCCTTATTACTGGGGACGTTTAATCTTGAAAAGGGTATATTTGGGAAAAAAGGTAAAAGGATAAAAAGGTGGGGGAGGAAAATTTGGGAACCGGTACTTCGATGGAAGGAAAGGTCCAATGTAAATGTAGTGTGATGTATTATTTATTGGAACAATGGTTTTTCTTTGACTCTATCTCTTCTCTTCCTTTTTGTGCCGAATGTTATGCTTAGTACTAAGTTGTTTTTCTTGAGAGTAACCTTGGTTTATTATTGGTATTAAGTTTATTTGTATTCTGTGTTATGTGTGTGCCGGAAAAAATAAAAAAATTTAAAAACAAAAAATGAAATAAAATGTATGTAAATTTTTTCTTAAATACTTTGTGATAGCTCATTTGTTTCATTGTAAACTTTTTGGTTTTAAATTTTTTTTTTCGGTGGTACGAGCATCGCTCTCTTTTCCTTCTCTTTTTGAAGTAAATAACGGTTTACGACAACCACATACTGGTCTCCAATAGTATTAGTAATTGGACTACAGTGGGTAGTCCTTTTGCAATGTGGGACGTTTCTCTCATTTTAACCTGTTAGTAATGCTCCTGAAGCCAGATAAGGAGGCAAATGTCTGTGACTCATACAGGCCCCTTTCTATTATAAATATTGATGCCAAAATACTCACAAAAATTATCGCTACCAGACTCCAGCCCTTGGTTCCCAAGTTGGTCCTTCCTGACCAGTCTGGGTTTGTGCACTCCAGATCCACAATGCATAACCTCCTCACTGTTTTTCCTACCCTACATTATTTTGAGGGAGATTTCCAGGCCGTGTCTGTGCTTTTCGACGCGCCCAAGGCCTTTCGATTACCTTCAGTGGGATTTTAATGTTCACAGTCTTGCTGCAGATGGGCCTACCACCGTTCTTTTTAAAATGGATTCACCTTCTGTACACTGCGCCAGTGGCGGAGGATCCATGTGAATGGTTGGATCTCTGACCCCTTTCTTATTAAAGGAGGCATAAGGCAGGGGTGCCCCCTGTCGCCCATGTTATTTGCATTGGCGCTGGAGACCCTGGTGTGCAAGCTGCGTCAACTACATGCTCAGGCGGCTCTGCGGTTTCGTCAGAGACCTCTGGTGGTGTTGCTGTATGCCGACGACATGCTACTTTATGTCTGCACGTCTGCTATGTATCTCTCAGCAATTCTATAGGAATATATTAACTTTTAGGGTAACTCTGGCCTGGGCATTAACTGTGTTTCCGTTGACAGATGATACTAAGGAAATAGATTTGGACTACCCCTTGCAGTGGTCGGTTGATCCAGTGAAATATCTTGGAATATGGCTTCATAGGGACCTGGAAGTGGTGATCTCGGCTAATTATGGTAGGGTGGTTGACAAGATTACTGACCAAGCTGCACAATGGGCTAAACAACCAATTTCACCTGCGGATAGCATTGCGGTCATAAAAGTGACTTTCTGCCCAAACTCCTTTATTTATTTGTGAATATCCCTATATGTCTGAACAAGGCCTTGTTTTTCACGCTGCAGTCAACTCTTTTAACATTTGTATGGGGGGCAGAAAGCCCCGCTGTAGTTGGAGTGTTCTGACTCTGCCATTTAATCGCTGTGGTTTTGAGGCCCCCGATATGCGCTTATACTACTTGTGCACCCAAGCGCAATTTGCACACTTCTGGTAATACCCTCAGTGTTTCCAGCCGCACACTGCAATTAGGGCAGACTCCATACTGTCTATGCCCTTGGTGGCGGCGGCTTAGATGGGTGGTGGAGGTGGCCCTTGCGCTCAAACTAGTCCTGTCCACTGTACGGCTTGGGCGTGGAAAACTCTTGCTAGTAGGGCACAGAAGGATTATTTATATGCACGTCAACTACCGATGGCTGCTCATCCTGGTATCTCGGCCGCTCGAGAACCCGCGGTTTTGAAGAGGTTAAGTGCAGTGGGGATTAACCAAATTGGTGACTTCTACAAACAGGGTTGATTCCGGGTCTAATGCAGGAGTTTACATATGTGTGTGTGCAGCAGGCAATTCGGAATGTTTACCTCACATATCCAGAAGAACCGCGGACACTACATGCCTTGCAGGTGGTGCTGGGGGGCCAGGACAGAAGTGGCTTGATCACTAAGTTGTATAACGCGTCTCTTCGGGAGCACGAGATAAGTGCACCTCCTTCTTATGATAAGTGGAATTCCATATTGGGACACTCATTATCTTTGGATGCCTGGAAGTTCTGCTGTTCCTTAACAGGGTGACTGACGGTGAACTGCAACCTGTGCATCATCCATTTTAAGTACATGCACCAGCTTTATTACACGCCGGTTCAATTATGTAGGTTTGACTTGCGTGAAAGGGCATGCTGCGTGTGATGTGGCCAGGCTGACAAGGATTTTGTGCACTTAGCTTAGTCTTGTGCTGACTTTTCCAAATTTTGGCTGCGTGTCACGCAAGTGTTAACTGATGTCACTATGGAACATGTTGGATGTTTGCCTGAGGTATGTCTGTTGGGTTGGTTGCTGAAACTCAAACCCTGAAATAGGCGCCTGGTGGCTATATCTACCTTATTTGCTAAGAGGGCAGTAGCACAGTGGTGGGGTGCAAAGACTGCCATAGATTAGGAAATGGATCCATGATCTGCTCTATTGTAGGGACCAATTGGCAATATATGCGGAGGAGCTGCTGGAAGCATCCTGACCTAAAGATTTCTGGGCTCCCCTTTCTGGGTACCTCCTTACAAACCCAGACCTGGGTCCTAAAGCTACAGTATGGATCTTTGCTGTTTATGGGCTGGGGGATATAGCTCCACTCAACAATGGTATTTGTACATCACACTTTATTCATGCCAGATGCCTCATTTAAATATAATTGTGCCAAGCTGTGTGTGGGGGGGGTAGATTCTGGAAAGTAGGTTTGTTCTGAAACGGGTTCTTTCTCCATTGCATTGAAAAGAAAAAAAGTTCTTGTGCATGTTCTATCAGTACACTGACTTATTTCTGTCCCTCTGTGAGGGAACTGTATATCATGTACAAGCTGCCCCAAAAAAAAAAAAAAGGATTTCAGATATATCGAGATATCTAGGGATTCAGGTGGATAAAGATCTGGACATGATGGCTCAAGTAAACTTCAACAAACTTATGAAAGATACTAAGAAATTTCTGACCTCATGGGTGTATCTGCCCCTTTCAATAATTGGCAGAACTAATGCAATTAAAATGATGATACTCTCGAGGTTCACCTTCATCCTTAACATGATACACTTAAACTTTAGGGCAGAATGGTTCAGAAAATTAAAAGGGGAGCTGTGTAGTTTTATCTGGGCTAATAAGGGGGCGAGAATCGAATGGAAGAAACTGTATAAGCACAAATTAGAAGATTTCCAGCTACACTGCTGGGCTTTTCAACTGAAAAATGCAAAACTACTACTAAGGGGAGGTGTTCCACAGACTTCCCCTCTCTGTCAATCCCGAAATAAAATTTCCTGGGAGAAGGAGACTACTTCCTCTTTAAATTTTGCTAGTCAACATTTTCAAGAAGAATAGGCTAAAGGCCCAGAGTTCTGTGGGTAAAGTTTGGATCCATGTTAGGCTGATTTTAGGAATTTCGAAATTGCAGTGAATTTGCTCCTATATGGAACCCACCTGTAATGCCAGGCTGTCTGCAGGATTCACTAGCTAGGCCCTTAATAGATGCCGGAATACCAAGATGGATGGGAACACAGAGGGAGGGGGAAACCCAAACGTAATGGGAGACACTGTCTCAGCTCACGGACAACAATCTCTGCAAATTTAAGTTTCATCAGCTGGTGAGCTGGGCAGTTGAACAGGGAGATGTAGGGGAAGGAAACTTGGATGGGAAGAAAAAATGCAAAGTACTCTTCCTCAGGAAAAAAAGGTGTCAAACTGGTACTGAATGCCAGTTCAAGGTGAAGATGGGCCTCTTACACTGCCTGAAGAAATATGGAGAATGGACCTGTCCTCACTGGAGTTAATGGATCTATGGGCTCAATTTGCATATGGCCATGTCTGAACTGGGGTGGTGTGGAGTGCAAAAAAACGATGGATTTAGGTCCAGATCTCTGTACTGGGGTGAATGTATGACATTGTTCTGCATTCTGTCCATCAACTGTTTTGCATTTGTCACCCCGAGTGGGATGGGTATGCTCAGACGTGAGTCCCATGCTCTCCACACCACTGGAGCCAAGCTATACTGGCTGAAGACGTCTGATAGCCAGAAACCGGTCCTAGGATGCTTGATTCCGGTCCAGGAAAGACATGGCTTGGCAGTTCGGGCTTGACTGTTCCCATGAGGCACAGGGTCAAGGCTGATTTGCATATGGCCATGTCTGAACTGGGGTTGGGTGGAGTGCAAAAAAAAGATGGATTTAGGGCCAGATCTCTGTACTGGGGTGAATGTATGACATTGTTCTGCATTCTGTACATCAATTTTGCATTGGTTTCTATATAAGGCTGGAGCCTGTCTCACAGCCTAGTAACTGGCATAAATTTCACTAATATCTTCAGGTACCATAGGGGAGAAGGCAACCCTTATGACTTCCCCCTCCTGGGGTACTAACCTAACAAATGCTGGAGGCCAGTCTTCTTGTGCTAGGATGATGTCATAATCATCAGATAATTGTGCCCAGAAGACTGCTTTGATGATTCGTGGTATGTCCCCTACAATTTGCATGTTAAGATTGTAAATCCTATCAGGAGGATTTAAATGTTGATCTGGAGTCTCTATCTGTCTAAAGTCATCAGTTGGATTTTCATCCAGAAACTTGTGAAGAATCTTCTGTACTTTTGTGACATTTGTGGCACTGTCTAGAAGTGCTCTTGCCCAAGTCCTGTTGTGCAGAAGGACTCAGAGCTGTATCAATATTTTTTTTGAAGTCCGGACACTTTCTTCTTTTTTACTGGGGTTTTAGCACCCTAACCTTTCTCTTCATTCTTTACGTTGAGATCAGTCTCACATCCTTCTTCACTTTTCCTAATGTACTTCTTTTTCTTTGGTACTTGGATCAGCTCCCCCTTTCGGTTCTTTTACCTTAAGTGTCCTGAAATGAACTTGAAGAGCGGCTATTAGAATAATGATACCATTCAGGCTTTTACGTTTTTTCATGGTCTCTTAAGTTATTACAACCCCAGGGACATTCCTGAGAAGCGGGTGTTCCAGTCCATCTTTTTTCTTTCTATTTTGAGTTTTTTCTTCCCTTTCGTTGCAGATTTCTCCTTAATGGAACCGTCAGCGTCTATTTTACATTTTAAGTGTGCCTTAACAGGTCGAGTTCCTAAGGTATCTCTACCTACAGAGGCATAAAAATCTGCGATTACGTTTGACAGTTACTGTTATGGTCCTGAAACTGAACTATTTTCAGTCTCTGACGTAAAGCCAGAACTGAAGCCTTTCCCCTTATGTTGCTTAGAATGCTAGTGGAAACTGTAGAGAAGTTCCCCATTAACTTGATTCCTAAATTCAGAACTGGTGCAGCTCCATGCTCATTTTGTACTTGTCTAAGTACATCAGGGAGGACTGCAAATGAAGAAGTACCATGCGTACTGGTATAAATGCATGCAAAGATGCTCCCCCAGGAGTTACACTCCTCTACCAGAGACCATCCCAAGATGAAGACACATAGGGGCCCATTAGGATGTCGGGCGGATTGCCCCCGCCAACAATAGGTGCTGCCATGATGAATGGATTCAATTTGAAATTGGAATCTAAGAATTAGACACCCCACAGAATGGGGAATAACACTTTATGAGTCAAGCTTGATGAATCTACGGAAATTGGTTCTCCCTTATTTCCAATAGGGAGTAACAATGTTTACTATGGATGTTATAATGGTTCAAATGCATGTGATAATTGTAAACTACTCCAGGCATAACCGTAAGATACACGTTCCACGTTGGGTACCAAATGATGTGCAAGTTATGACTTTGGAGTACCCCTTCATGGTCTGCTTTCCCACCCACGGTGTCATCAGTCATCTTTGTTCAATGCACCAGTGATGAATGTAAAATACAAGTTATTGTATCCCTACAAGACACTACTGAATGTGTAGTTGATATATAAGTATTGCTTTTGGGTAACTAGCAATGCCATAAAGAGATCAGGGGCACTGTGGAAAATTATTAAACCTTATTTTGTTATTCACAGGATCACACCAACTGTACCAAGAAAAATGAACACTTGAGTAAAAAGTATTTATTACTATAAGAATAATCTGTTTCCAAGTACATGTAAAACAACTACACAGAGTATTATAGAAACAGCAATAAGACACTTTATAAATAACAAATATTTCTAGCATTGTTTAAAATTTCATTAAAAAGACCATCTAGGACCTAACACCCTAGCGTCTAGTTCTATGCGCTATACTGTGGGAACATGAAGGACAAAGCAATGTGCAGTCTAGAGTTTCTTAGGGAGAAGAGATGCACTGCATACCTTGTTGACACCAAATGCTGTCTTTATCAGCAGAGGTGCAAAAATAATGTTCCCCGCGAAGGGCAAACCCCCACTGTGGTAGCAGTCAGTGAGTCTTCCTCCAGGACTTGGCTTTATCAGCTAAAGTCTTCAGGCGAGATGTATCATCTGCGAATTGTGAAGTGTGCTGGCAGCAGGTGAGACCCTCTCTGACAGAATCTTGGGCGATAATTGGGGCAAAGGACATCTCCTGACAAGAGGTCAAGTGACAGTCCATATTTCCTAAATCTTATCAGAAATTGGAATTTCTTACATATGTTTAGGAATATATGACATTGATTATAAGCATCAAGTCCTAGATGCTTCCTTCTGAACATGTAAGGCAGAAGGACGTCAATACAGTATATATTATTTTGGATATATGTCTGTTTGTGTTCTTATTTAAACTTGACATGGTGAGGAGCAGACATCGCACCCAGACAAATGTTGCATTAGATGTTGTATCTATGTCACTCGAAGAACTTGGCAACATCACAATTCCTAGAAAGATAAGGTCTAGCGACATCCAAGTCCAGAGGTAGACATGACAATGATTCCTAATAAATCAGGGAATATGACGACTTCCATTGTTTAAGTTAAGGAAGACGCCGGTCTCCATGAGTCCAGACCTCCATAAGATAGAGTTGGACGTTGGGGACGTTACGTCAGGGATAACCATAAGGATCCTCACATCTTCCCAAACTGTATTCTTCACAGGGCCTTTCAAGTAAAAGGAGGATCAAGATTTGGGTGTTTAGAGAAGTTAGAAGCGCTCATGTAAAAGTTACACACTTTTATAAGATGAATTATTAGTGTTTTGTTCTGGTAAATATCGCAGTGCCCTCAGAAAGGGAGAGTGTACACCCAATCCCTATGTAAACTACAAAAGAAACTTGAAGGTCTGGATTAAGCTGAGTAATCTAGGTCATCACTAAAAGTAACACACTGAAAGTGCAGTGCATCAACTACCACGTGATGGAGAGACACTTAAGGTACTGATATAAGTCCTATCAGCCCACCCATCTGACGTCCTACATGATGAGGCTCCGCCAGATGGGTGGGCTGATAGGACTTATATCAATACCTTAAGTGTCTCTCCATCACGTGGTAGTTGATGCACTGCACTTTCAGTGTGTTACTTTTAGTGATGACCTAGATTACTCAGCTTAATCCAGACCTTCAAGTTTCTTTTGTAGTTTACATAGTTTCGGTAGGGGCCTTAACTTGGATGGTATTTAAACATAGTCCCCTAGACCCTCCTCTGAAAGTTATTTTTCTACACCCAATCCCTCCCACAACTTCAATCAGACATGATTGAATACAAAATTCGACAATTTTCCGAAGCACATGCCACAAGATAAATTTGCAGTATAAACAAGATCTTCAATTCGTAATGCTTTCTCTTGTATCCTTTTTTATTTCTTTCGGCTTGACCAGCGTCCTTCCGCTCCCTTATGCCAACGCGTTTCATCGTTATGGGGAATAAACCCACGACTTCCTCAGGGCTTCTGTTTCCTGTGTATTTTCAAAGTATCTCTGGAATACCTGTCTCACACACTGACTGTCGGTGTGTAGTAACTCCCAATTTAATCCTTCACTATCACCTAAAAAATACTGAAGCTCCTGATCATAATTAAGTCCTTCCTCATCCGCTCTCAAGCGCAGGATCCATAGGGCTTCGTGCCTCCGCAATTTCAGCTCCGTATCCCCTCCTCGAGGATCCTGTGCTATGTGTTCTATACCCATCAATATAAGTTATCTGAGTAAAATTTGAATGTTTTATTCGGTCCTTGGTCTTTGCAGGTATGCACATGTACAGCAATCGGATATCTGCAGACATTATGTTTAATAGCTCGCATGTGCTCCCCAATTCTCTCTTTTAAAGCTCTTATTGTGCTTCCCACATATTTTCTTGAGCATTTACATTCAATTACATATATCACATATTTGGTTCCACAATTAATATTAGACAGTATAGAGAATACTTTTCCTCTATTATCATTAAATGTCTTAGTCTTGTGCCCAGCAAATCTACACATTCCACAATTTCCACATTTAAAGAAACCTTTAGCTGCCTCAGAGAGCCACAAGGTTATTGGTCGTGTTGGATAGCTTGGACTTAACAAAACCCCTAAGGTACGTCCCCTCCTAAATGTTATTTGCGGTTTCTCTGTCAGGAACTCTTTTAGTGTTCTATCAGCCTGCAAAATGTGCCAATGTTTGGTTAGACTCTGGCGTAGAGTAGTACTCATCTCTGTGTACTCTGTAATCAGTCTAATCTGCCCTTTACTCTCAATGTATTTGTGCCTAGGTTTTAGTATTGTGTTTCTGTTAGTCTTCATGACTATATTTCTAGCTGATACAATATCTCTCCTATCATACCCTCTAGACATAAATCGTTTCTCCATATCTAAAATACATGCATGGAAATGTATATCATCACTACAATTGCGTCTCGCTCTTAGCATCTCCCCATAAGGGATGGCTCTAATCTGATGTTTAGGATGTGCGCTTTTAGCGTGTAGCAATGAATTGCACGCTGTACGTTTGCGAAACATCTTGCTTCGTATCTGATTATCCTTTATATATAACTCTACATCCAAGAACACTATTTTCTCAGTACTGGTATGAGTTATAAATTTAATATCCAAATCATTTTAATTCAAGTATTCTAAGAATTCTTTGAGAAGCTGAATCGGTCCCGTCCAAATCATCAGGCAGTCATCAATGAAGCGTCCCCAGTATAGAATACGTTCATTCCATTTACTTGCTGCCATACCCCGAATCATAAATTCCTCCACCCAACCCATAAAGATATTTGCGTAGGCAGGAGAAAATTTTGAGCCCATTGCAACACCCTGGGATTGTCTGTACCAGTTGTCCTTATATAAAAAAAAATATTTGTCAGAAACAATTCAGTCATGGCCAAAATCATTTGAGTATGTTCCCATTGATTGGCAGGTCTTTTAGATAAGAAGTGCAATAGTGCTTTCAATCCCAGATCGTTATGAATACTCGTATCTAAGGATACCACATCTAGTGTCCGAGTTCCTGGATCCCATGTGATATCACCTAAGATGTTTAAGATATGTGTTGTATCTTTGATATAAGATGGTAGATTTACCACTATAGGTTGTAAAAAAAGGTCCACAAAGTGTGATAGACGTTCAGTTGGTCCCCCAATACTAGCAATTTTGGGCCTCCCTGGTTGGAAAGGAAGCCCCTTATGAATTTTGGGTAGGGTATATAGGCATGGGAACCTGGGACAGTTAACTTTCAGGTACATTAGTTCATCAGTATTAAGTAATCCCCTTTCATGCCATGTTTTCAAATAACTATTAATAGTTGCTATCAATGTGAACATTGGATTATTGAATACCTTCTCATAGCATTGTACATCATTAAATTGGGAATAGACTTTATTATCATAGTCCCTTACATTCATAACCACGATATTTCCCCCTTTATCAGCTTTTTGAATTGTAACATCAGGGTTATTCATGAGTGTCTTAATTGCATTTCTTTCTAAACCTGTCAGGTTGTCATTTAATGGATAACTCATTTCCGATCTTTTATTAACGCTTTTATCCAAGTCATCAAGTACTAGTTGATGAAAGATCTCCACATAATTACCACTCACATGGTTCGGGGACCATCGTGATTTACTTTTTAAACCACTACTTATTGAAAGGTCCGGTCTGATGTCTAGGTCTTCCAAAACCCTCCCAATTGTGATTGGGTCCTCTTCCATCTCTGTATTAGACAGTAGATTAACAGTGTCTCGGATGTTATTGATAGTCAAATCATTGGACACAGTACCCAATATTGCTGGTGTCATGTTTTTATTCAAGTCTGGTTTTAGTGCAAAGTATTTTTTTAATTTGAGGCATCGTACAAACTTGAACAGGTCAATTTTCGTGGTACATAGGTTACCCATCGATTCAGGACAAAAGCCTAATCCTTTTTTAAGCAAAGAAATCATAGAGTCTGTCAGATTATAATCCAAGAGGTTTACCACGTCCACCTGCTTTTCTTGTTCATTCATTATTGTTTCTTGTCCCAAGAGCGTGTTTTCATTCTCAGGTTTTCTTCTCCTACCGTCCCTCTTCCCACGCCTTGTTTTCTTGTATTGTCTACTTTTTTGGTCTGATCTCTGCTCCCCCGTTTTATTCTGTTTACCTCTAGCATAAAGGAAGAGTTCCCTAAAGGGTGTGGCTGATTGGTTAGTGGTCCTGTTGCCCCCTCTACTTCACTCTCACTAGTTGGGATGGTGCTTAGTGAAGTGGTGCTTGAGCTCACAGATGATGGCGCTGATGCCTGCTTTGTTTTAGCTGTTTGCACCAAATAGTCATACTTGCTCAATAATGTAAAAACCCTCCCATTCAAGTAATCCACCTCATCTCGTTTCAATTCACGTGCTTTTCTCTGCTTGGTTTCGTTCTGATGATCAAATAATATTTTGTTCAGAATCTCATACTTTTTTGCAGTCAGTTCTGGCATATTAAGTGCTTGAATCTCAGATTTCAATAAAGCAATGTCAGCTTGGAGTTTTCCTACTTTCCTTTCTGAATTTTCTATCAATATTGTCATTAGTTTCATAGAACTGGATGTCAATTCCTTTTCCCAGTTATTTAAGAGGTCTTCATCCAGATCATCATATGTTGGAATGATCTGTGAACGAAGACCCCTGGGAATCCTATCCAGTTTTATATATTGCTTAAGTGTTGTGCCGTCCCACCATTTAGACGTTTCAGCACGCTTGAATTTCTCTAGTTTAATGAATTTTTCCCGTAAGCCTTAATTTTTAGGTTGATTACCAATACGTACGGCTTGGTTCACTGTACTCCCCTTACTCAAACTATCAAACAGCTCTGCTGCCATCCTATCCCGATCCATGTTATCACTCATAGTAACTGAATTTCAGTTTTCCCTGTGCTATCAGAGCGCCAATTCTCAATTGGTACGATCAAGATTTGGGTGTTTAGAGAAGTTAGAAGCGCTCATGTAAAAGTTACACACTTTTATAAGATGAATTGTTAGTGTTTTGTTCTGGTAAATATCGTAGTGCCCTCAGAAAGGGAGAGTGTACACCCAATCCCTCCCACAACTTCAATCAGACATGATTGAATACAAAATTCAACAATTTTCCGAAGCACATGCCACAAGATAATTTTGCAGTATAAACAAAGAGATCTTCAATTCGTAATGTTTTCTCTTGAATCCGTTTTTATTTCTTTCGGCTTGACCAGCGTCCTTCCGCTCCCTTATGCCAACGCGTTTCGTCGTTATGGGGAATAAACCCACGACTTCCTCAGGGCTTCTGTTTCCTGTGTATTTTCAAAGTATCTCTGGAATACCTGTCTCATACAGTGACTGTCGGTGTGTAGTAACTCCCAATTTAATCCTTCACTTTCTATTTGTTAAATTCATTAACACTATATACCAGTATTGATTTTAATCACCTAAAAAATACTGAAGCTCCTGATCATAATTAAGTCCTTCCTCAACCGCTCGCAAGCGCATGATCCATAGGGCTTCGTGTCTCCGCAATTTCAGCTCCCTATCCCCTCCTCGAGGATCCTGTGCTATGTGTTCTATACCCATCAATATAAGTTATCTGAGTAAAATTTGAATGTTTTATTGGGTCCTTGGTCATTGCAGGTATGCACATGTACAGCTATCAGATATCCGCAGTCATTATGTTTAATAGCTCGCATGTGCTCCCCAACTCTCTCTTTTAAAGTTCTTATTGTGCTTCCCACATATTTTCTTGAGCATTTACATTCAATTACATATATCACATATTTGGTTAAACAATTAATATTAGACAGTATAGAGAATACTTTTCCTCTATTATCATTAAATGTGCCCAGCAAATCTACACATTCCACAATTTCCACATTTAAAGAAACCTTTAGATGCCTCAGAGAGCCACAAGCTTATTGGTCGTGTTGGATAGCTTGGACTTAACAAAGCCCCTAAGGTACATCCCCTCCTAAATGTTATTTGCGGTTTCTCTGTCAGGAACTCTTTTAGTGTTCTATCAGCCTATAAAATGTGCCAATGTTTGGTTCGACTCTTGCGTAGAGTAGTACTCATCTATGTGTACTCTGTAATCAGTCTAATCTGTCCCTTACTCTCAATGTCTTTGTGCCTAAGTTTTATTATTGTGTTTCTGTTAGTCTTCATGACTCTATTTCTAGCTGATACAACATCTCTCCTATCATACCCTCTAGACATAAATCGTTTCTCCATATCTAAAATACATGCATGGAAATGTATATCATCACTACAATTGCGACTCGCTCTTAGCATCTCCCCATAAGGGATGGCTCTAATCTGATGTTTAGGATGTGCGCTTTTTGCGTGTAGCAATGAATTGCATGCTGTAGGTTTGCGAAACATCTTGCTTCGTATCTGATCATCCTTTATATATAACTCTACATCCAAGAACACTATTTTCTCAGTACTGACATGAGTTGTAAATGTAATATCCAAATCATTTTGATTGAAGTATTCTAAGAATTCTTTGAGAAGCTGAATCGGTCCCGTCCAGATCATCAGGCAGTCATCAATGAAGCGTCCCCAGTATAGAATATGTTCATTCCATTTACTTGCAAATGTAATATCCAAATCATTTTGATTGAAGTATTCTAAGAATTCTTTGAGAAGCTGAATCGGTCCCGTCCAGATCATCAGGCAGTCATCAATGAAGCGTCCCCAGTATAGAATATGTTCATTCCATTTACTTGCTGCCATACCCCAAATCATAAATTCCTCCACCCAACCCATAAAGATATTTGCGTAGGCAGGAGAAAATTATGAGCCCATTGCAACACCCTGGGAATGACAGAGGGAGATAATTTTACTGCATAGTTATCCAAGCACACTCTTATCACTTAGCTAGCATTAACCCCTGCGTAGGCCCTGCTGCTTGAGTGTTATAGGCCTAGTTACGTTGGCCTGAGCACTGCCATTTCTTTCAGCTTAGAGCAAAAGCAGAAAGCAGGTCTGACCAAGCTTCACTCAGCTCCACTTGTCTGCGTGGCTTCGCACTCCTTCATTTAGACCCCCACCCTACTGTATGCTAAGTTCATGAACGATAAAGGTCAAGTTCCTTATTAATCTTGCAACACACCCCAGGCCCCCACCTGAAAGCTGTGAACAGAGAAAGAGGAAGTTCCCGCCACAGCTAAAGCTAGTCCGATAAATGAGGACAAAAGTAGCAAATCAGTATCACAGACTGGCACGTAAACGCATGAATAGAATCCTTCAAAGTAATAATAACACATTTGTGTTGTGTATGATGAATTAATTACAAACCTCCAGTCAAGATGCCAGGAACTCAGTCTGGACTGGCGTACGTGCCACACACAATTACGAGAAATGGGGCCACATTTACACTTATGATGGGAAGGTACCAGGCAGGGGCGTAGGCCACGATGGAGAGATATGTGATACGAGGTTGCGCGACATGACGTAATTACAGTCTCACGCTTTGGACATATAAAAAGGAGACCCGCAAGACTATCGGGGGGCAACTCCTCGTCTGTTTGTAGGTATTCAGGCAGAGAGTTGTCTCCAAGGGCCCTTGATCAAATGTTCATGTTCTATGTATATTTTATATTTTACTTGTATTTTATTAGTGTAACTGTAACTGCTTTCCAACTAGACTTTTTATATCTGCATGTATTCTTTGTAACTTGTTTTCTATACTTGGCTTTTATATTGTGATACTAGGACATCTCACTAAGTATAGAGTTGTGAGCGTACCTAATAATAATAATAATAATAAATTGTATTTTGCATTCTAATGTATTAGCATGATTCTCACTTATAAGTAGCTATTGTGAGTATTTTTCTATGCAACTAGCACAACCGTGTTTATTCAAACTGTCTCAAAGCTCACAAGTGTACTTAAAACATTAAAGCAAAGCCTCTCTCTCATAGCAACTGTAATCAGCACTGTGCATATC
Source organism: Lissotriton helveticus (assembly GCF_964261635.1). NCBI lineage: Eukaryota > Metazoa > Chordata > Amphibia > Caudata > Salamandridae > Lissotriton > Lissotriton helveticus. The sequence goes on from NC_136064.1 coordinate 22,187,776, forward strand.
AAACTGCTATTATTGAATACTTCCTGAAGCTGTGTCTCCTAATAAAACTTGTTCAACTTTCAGAAACAGTCTCCAAGGCTCATATATCCATTTTTTCCCTGTTTTTAGAGCAAGCGTTCCAGGAGCACCGGTTACAAATTAAGGTGTGCCATTTCCCTTAGTTCTCTCTCACGGTCTCCCTAGCGCGGCTTCTGAGCTTCTGCGCCAAGCCCCCTGACCCCTCCTGCCCACAATTAATTTTCCCTCCAACAGGATTGTCTGTACCAGTTGTCCTTATATAGAAAAAAAATATTTGTCAGAATCAATTCAGTCACGGCCAAAATCATTTGAGTATGTTCCCATTGATTGGCAGGCCTTTTAGATAAGAAGTGCAATAGTGCTTTCAATCCCAGATTGTTATGAATACTCGTATCTAAGGATACCACATCTAGTGTCACGAGTGTCATTCCTGGATCCCATGTGATATCACCTAAGATGTTTAAGATATGTGTTGTATCTTTGATTTAAGATGGTAGATTTACCACTATAGCTTGTAAAAAAGGTCCACAAAGTGTGATAGACGTTCAGTTGGTCCCCCAATACTAGCAATTATGGGCCTCCCTGTTGGGAAAGGAATCCCCTCATGAATTTTGGGTAGGGTATATAGGCATGGGAACCTGGGACGGTTAACTTTCAGGTACATTAGTTCATCAGTAATCCCTTTTCATGCCATGTTTTCAAATAACTATTAATAGTTGCTATCAATGTGAACATTGGATTATTGAATACCTTCTCATAGCATTGTACATCATTCAATTGGGAGTAGACTTCATTATCATAGTCCCTTACATTCATAACCACGATATTTCCCCCTTTATCAGCTTTTCGAATTATAATATCAGGGTTATTCATGAGTGTCTTAATTGCATTTCTTTCTAAACCTGTCAGGTTGTCATTTAATAGATAACTCATTTCCGATCTTTTATTAACGCTTTTTATCCAAGTCATCAAGTACTAGTTGATGAAAGATCTCCACATTATTACCACTCACAAGGTTCGGGGACCATCGTGATTTACTTTTTAAACCACTATTTATTGAAAGGTCCGGTCTGATGTCTGGGTCTTCCAAAACCCTCCTAATTGTGATTGGGTCCTCTTCCATCTCTGTAATAGACAGTAGATTAACAGTGACTTGGATGTTACTGATAGTCAAATCATTGGACACAGTACCCAATATTGCTGGTGTCATGTTTTTATTCAAGTCTGGTTTTAGTGCAAAGTATTTTTTTAATTTGAGGCATCGTACAAACTTGAACAGGTCAATTTTCGTGGTACATAGGTTACCCATCGATTCAGGACAAAAGCCTAAACCTTTTTTAAGCAAAGAAATCATAGTCTGTCAGATTATAATCCGAGAGGTTTACCACTTCCACCTGCTTTTCTTGTTCATTCATTATTGTTTCTTGTCCCAAGAGCGTGTTTTCATTCTCGGGTTTTCTTCTCCTACCGTCCCTCTTCCCACACCTTGTTTTCTTGTATTGTCTACTTTTTTGGTCTGATCTCTGCTCCCCCGTTTTATTCTGTTAACCTCTAGCATAAAGGAACAGTTCCCTAAAGGGTGTGGCTGATTGGTTAGGGGTCCTGTTTCCCCCTCTACTTCACTCTCACTAGTTGGGATTGTGCTTAGTGAAGTGGTGCTAGATCTCACAGATGATGGCGCTGATGCCTGCTTTGTTTTATCTGTTTGCACCAAATAGTCATACTTGCTCAATAATGTAAAAACCCTCCCATTCAAGTAATCCACCTCATCTCGTTTCAATTTACGTGCTTTTCTCTGCTTGATTTCGTTCTGATGATCAGATAATATTTTGTTCAGAATGTCATAATTTTTTGCAGTCGGTTCTGGCATATTAAGTGCTTGAATCTCAGATTCCAATAAAGCAATGTCAGCTTGGAGTTTTCCTACTTTCCTTCCTGCATTTTCTATCAATATTGACATTAGTTTCATAGTACTGGATGTCAATTCCTTTTCCCAGATATTTAAGACGTCTTCATCCAGATCATCATATGTTGGAATGATCTGTGAACGAAGACCCCTGGGAATCCTATCCAGTTTTATATATTGCTTAAGTGTTGTGCCGTCCCACCATTTAGACGTTTAGGCACGCTTGAGTTTCTCTAGTTTAATGAATTTTTCCCGTAAGCCTTCATTTTTAGGTTGATTACCAATACGTACGGCTTGGTTCACTGTACTCCCCTTACTCAAATTATCAAACAGCTCTGCTGCCATCCTATCCCGATCCATGTTATCACTCGTAGTACCTGAATTTCAGTTTTCCCTGTGCTTACAGAGCGCCGATTCTCAATTGGTACGATCAAGATTTGGGTGTTTAGAGAAGTTAGAAGCGCTCATGTAAAAATTACACACTTTTATAAGATGAATTGTTAGTGTTTTGTTCTGGTAAATATCGTAGTGCCCCCAGAAAGGGAGTGTACACCCAATCCCTCCCACAACTTCAATCAGACATGATTGAATACAAAATTCAACAATTTTCCGAAGCACCTGCCACAAGATAAATTTGCAGTATAAACAAAGATCTTCAATTCGTAATGCTTTCTCTTGTATCCTTTTTTATTTCTTTCGGATTGACCAGCGTTCTTCCACTCCCTTATGCCAACGCGTTTCGTCGTTATGGGGAATAAACCCACGACTTCCTCAGAGCTTCCGTTTCCTGTGTATTTTCAAAGTATCTCTGGAATACCTGTCTCACGCAGTGACTGTCGGTGTGTAGTAACTCCCAATGTAATCCTTCACTTTCTATTTGTTAGATTCATTAACACTATATACCAGTATTGATTTTAATCACCTAAAAAATACTGAAGCTCCTGATCATAATTAAGTCCTTCCTCAACCGCTCGCAAGCGCATGATCCATAGGGCTTCATGTCTCCGCAATTTCAGCTCCCTATCCCCTCCTCGAGGATCCTGTGCTATGTGTTCTATACCCATCAATATAAGTTATGGGAGTAAAATTTGAATGTTTTATTGGGTCCTTGGTCATTGCAGGTATGCACATGTACAGCAATCAGATATCCGCAGTCATTATGTTTAATAGCTCGCATGTGCTCCCCAACTCTCTCTTTTAAAGCCCTTATTGTGCTTCCCACATATTTTCTTGAGCATTTATATTCAATTACATACATCACATATTTGGTTCCACAATTAATATTAGACAGGATAGAGAATACTTTTCCTCTATTATCATTAAATGTCTTAGTCTTGTGCCCAGCAAATCTACACATTCCACAATTTCCACATTTAAAGAAACCTTTAGATGCCTCAGAAAGCCACGAGGTTATTGGTCGTGTTGGATAGCTTGGACTTAACAAAGCCCGTAAGATACGTCCCCTCCTAAATGTTATTTGCGGTTTCTCTGTCAGGAACTCTTTTAGTGTTCTATCAGCCTGTAAAATGTGCCAATGTTTGGTTAGACTCTTGCGTAGAGTAGTACTCATCTCTGTGTACTCTGTAATCAGTCTAATCTGCCCCTTACTCTCAATGTCATTGTGCCTAGGTTTTAGTATTGTGTTTCTGTTAGTCTTCATGACTCTATTTCTAGCTGATACAATATCTCTCCTATCATACCCTCTAGACATAAATCGTTTCTCCATATCTAAAATACATGCATGGAAATGTATATCATCACTACAATTGCGTCTCGCTCTTAGCATCTCCCCATAAGGGATGGCTCTAATCTGATGTTTAGGATGTGAGCTTTTTGCGTGTAGCAATGAATTGCACGCTTTAGGTTTGCGAAACATCTTGCTTCGTATCTGATCATCCTTTATATATAACTCTACATCCAAGAACACTATTTTCTCAGTACTGATATGAGTTGTAAATTTAATATCCAAATCATTTTGATTCAAGTATTCGAAGAATTCTTTGAGAAGCTGAATCGGTCCCGTCCAAATCATCAGGCAGTCATCAATGAAGCGTCCCCAGTATAGAATATATTCATTCCATTTACTTGCTGCCATACCCCAAATCATAAATTCCTCCACCCAACCCATAAAGATATTTGCGTAGGCAGGAGAAAATTTTGAGCCCATTGCAACACCCTGGGATTGTCTGTACCAGTTGTCCTTATATAGAAAAAAATATTTGTCAGAATCAATTCAGTCATGGCCAAAATCATTTGAGTATGTTCCAATTGATTGGCAGGTCTTTTAGATACGAAGTGCAATAGTGCTTTCAATCCCAGATCGTTATGAATATTCATATATAAGGATACCACATCTACTGTCACGAGTGTCATTCCTGGATCCCATGTGATATCACCTGTGATGTTTAAGATATGTGTTGTATCTTTGATATAAGATGGTAGATTTACCACTATAGGTTGTAAAAAAAGGTCCACAAAGTGTGATAGATGTTCAGTTGGTCCCCCAATACTAGCAATTATGGGCCTCCCTGGAAGCCCCTTATGAATTTTGGGTAGGGTATATAGGCATGGGAACCTGGGACGGTTAACTTTCAGGTACATTAGTTCATCAGTAATCCCTTTTCATGCCATGTTTTCAAATAACTATTAATAGTTGCTATCAATGTGAACATTGGATTATTGAATACCTTCTCATAGCATTGTACATCATTCAATTGGGAGTAGACTTCATTATCATAGTCCCTTACATTCATAACCACGATATTTCCCCCTTTATCAGCTTTTCGAATTATAATATCAGGGTTATTCATGAGTGTCTTAATTGCATTTCTTTCTAAACCTGTCAGGTTGTCATTTAATGGATAACTCATTTCCGATCTTTTATTAACGCTTTTATCAAAGTCATCAAATACTAGTTGATGAAAGATCTCCACATTATTACCACTCACAAGGTTCGGGGACCATTGTGATTTAATTTTTAAACCACTAGTTATTGAAAGGTCCGGTCTGATGTCTAGGTCTTCCAAAACCCTCCCAATTGTGATTGGGTCCTCTTCCATCTCTGTAATAGACAGTAGATTAGCAGTGTCTTGGATGTTACTGATAGTCAAATCATTCGACACAGTACCCAATATTGCTGGTGTCATGTTACTTTATTCAAGTCTGGTTTTAGTGCTAAGTTTTTTTGAGGCGTCGTACAAACTTGAACAGGTTAATTTTCGTGGTACATAGCTATTAAACATAATGACTGCAGATATCCTATTGCTGTACATGTGCATACCTGCAATGACCAAGGACCCAATAAAACATTCAAATTTTACTCAGATAACTTATATTGATGGGTATAGAACACATAGCACAGGATCCTCGAGGAGGGGATAGGGAGCTGAAATTGCGGAGGCACGAAGCCCTATGGATCATGCACTTGCGAGCGGTTGAGGAAGGACTTAATTATGATCAGGAGCTTCAGTATTTTTTAGGTGATTAAAATCAATACTGTTATATAGTGTTAATGAATCTAACAAATAGAAAGTGAAGGATTAAATTGGGAGTTACTACACACCGACAGTCACTGCGTGAGACAGGTATTCCAGAGATACTTTGAAAATACACAGGAAACAGAAGCCCTGAGGAAGTTGTGGGTTTATTCCCCATAACGACGAAACGCGTTGGCATAAGGGAGTGGAAGGACGCTGGTCAAGCCGAAAGAAATAAATAAGGACACAAGAGAAAGCATTATGAATTGAAGATCTCTTTGTTTATACTGCAAATTTATCTTGTGGCATGTGCTTTGGAAAATTGTTGAAGTAAAAGGAGGCACTGTCTCCGACTCGTAGGGTCATATTCCGACAGGTGCCGGAGTTGAAATCAGACAATGCCCCTCCGGCTCCGTATTGGAATCGGGTATTACAATGGCATCAGAGTCGATGGTGGTGGGAACGACACCACTGGAACCAACTCTGGGGAAGATTACAGTCTTGCAACCAGAGCCGATACATTGTAGGGGTGGAATAAAAGTGCCACACTGTCACCAATGGCAAACCCGCAGGTGGGAATCCAGTGTGGGCACCTGCCAAACCCATGAGACCCAAAAGCACTCCAAAGGTGTTGTCACATAAATATGAAGTGCATGGTCTCATTTTCTTAGCTGGGCGGGGGTCACTCCAGTTATGGAAAAATCCAGGGAGGCATGGAGTGGATGCAGACTCATGTGGAAGAAGGGCCTAGATTTGTGGCGTTGTTCTTGCGCCTCGTTTGAAGACTTGAACCAGCGTGATGAAGTTGAAGAGGGTGTCAATTTCTTGGACTGTTTGGATTTCTTTGTGGGGCTTAACCAATGACAATTTTTACCACTACGATGACAGTCAGGACTGTTCTGTATGCAGGCCTGGGAAGTTTATCCGGACTGAGATCTTGATGGTCATGGAGTGTACTGGCATTGAGGACCAAGTGCTTCAGAGAGTGCTCCGGAACTGCCTTAGGAGTCATCGTTCAACAGTTGAGGCAGGCCTTGAGGTTGTGTCCCGGCTCGGGAAGCAAAACAGGTGAGGGACTTCTGCCTGTGACAGCATTCACAGGGTTTATATCCCGCAGGTTTTTTATGGGACTTCCCTATCGCACACTGGGAACTTAAACTCAAAAGAATGTAAACAAAAGGTTGAAAAAAAAATAGTCACAAATATAGGCTGAGGTATATCTCTCTGGATCTGCGCTGGGGATGTAGAAAGAAACAAACTGATGTAGGCGCGCTGGGTTGGCACCTATATATGCACCACACATGTCACTTTCGGCATGGACGAGGCCAGCACGGAACTACTCGAAGCCACCTACAGGCCACCAGATGTACTGCTTAAGATTTTACTGAGCCACTCTGATGCCTGGAGAATACTCTAATGTACGGACTCTTCGGCTGGAAGGCTCCAGCATATTGTGACATTATAAGCCTGCATATTTGAGTTCAATGATTGGATGACTTGGAAGACTTTTTGGACAATATGAGAGACCAGATAGAGGTCAGGTCAGGGCATAATACTGAAGAAACCTCCGCAGACATTGCACCTGGTTCTCGACTCTGTCTTCATAAACCTCAGGTTTGGCGTCATGGGCAGAGTCTCCCTGCTCATCACAGATGCTTGGACAGGAAGGGATTGGAAAAAGTGTTGGCTGTACTGGCCCAGGAGAGAGACAAGGATAAGTATCGAACTCCCCTGAAGGAATGGCCAGCAGAGACATTGGGCCTTTAAGGATGGCTGTATCATTTTTTTACTGTTGAAACTTTATATAATATCATTAGGTTAAATACAGTTTTGTTGCTTGAGTGACACCTTTACACATACCTACATTTTTCTGATGACATATATTACTGTTAGTCCGGGGTTACCTGAAGAAGAACATCCCACCTGCCCATCTTGCAGGTGTAAACTAACAGTTCACAGGTATTATATGTCAGGTATGTTCCTCTCCACTTAAGGGTGCTGAGGAGGACTAGGCTTGACCCTTCAAATCACTGCCTAGGAAGGTGGTTCAATCTCTCTACATTTCTCCATTCCCTTGGTTCACAGCTACCTAGACATGTCTCAGAGGCAATATAATCATATTCTTTTTGTTGATGTGAGTGGGGCCCCCTTGAGGCTATGGGTAGGGCCCTACCCACAGATTAAAGTTGTGGTATTCCCTGGAGGGCAAACAACGATAGGGAGTGATGGTAGTAGCTGTGACTGCCATATTCATTATCAATACTTGGGCCTTAACAATAGACACACACACAAGACAAGCTAGACATGTGCCCTTGACAAGACTTCACATATCCCTTTCCAGCCTTAACGCCTCTAGAATATTACTTAGACACTAAAATTGGTGCTGAGATAGTTTGATTATGAGCACCTGTGATAGAAGAGCCGTAGTGTAATGGTGCAAGGGATGATACAAATGCAATCCTTCTGCATTTTGTCAATAAACATGAATGGACTCACATGCTTTGTTAAGAAAACGAAAGATAATGAATCACTTGCTTCACCATAAAGCTAACATAGCTCTCTTTCAAGAGATCCACATCCAGCATGTACGGCAAGCACAATCCCACAGTTCTTGTGTCCACAAGCAATTTTGAGGGTTTTAACTTAGGCTCCCTGCCTGCTAAAATGAAGTATTTTATGTGTTTGTTGATGGAGTGTAGTACCACGATGGGGACAGGGAGTGGGAGGATCAACACCAAACTCAGCCTCTCACTCACCGATGACCCCACCACCACCAGATCCAACTTCTACTGATGCATGGCAAGCATCGCTGACTGGATGAAGATCAACTGCCTGCAGCTGAACATAGACAAGATGGAATTACGGATCTTCGACAACAGCAACAACACATGGAATAACACCTGGTAGCAATCAGACCTAGTACCTCTCCAACTACACCAGAAACCTTGGAATCATCATTGACAACAAGCTCACCATGAAATCACAGATCAATGCCATCTCCTCCACCTGCTACCTCACTCTGTGCATGCTACGTAAGATATTCAGGTAGCTACCCCAACACACGAGATGCACCGTGACCCAGACCGTCATCACTAGCCAACTGGACTATGGCAATGCACTCTACGTAGGAATCACCACACACCTCCTACAGACACTTCAGGCCATACAGAAGACTGCAGCCAGACTTATCCTCGGCCTTACCCAACAAACCCACTTCAAACTCCACCTCAGACAACTACACTGGCTCTCCATACAGAAAAAATGCCAATTCAAGCTTCTGACCCACGCAAACAAAGCTCTACACAATCAAGGACCCACCTACATTACCCACACCTGAACTTCCGCCAACCACTGAAAAAGACTACACTCCTCCCTCTCACTTGCTCATACCCCATCAATCTACCAAAGCAGAACTGGAGGACACTCCTTCTCCCACATCGCAGCAAAGACCTGGAACAGCCTCCCCACGCAACTTCCGACCATTACCTCTCTTCTGGAATTCCAAATGGCCCTCAAGGCCTGGCTGTTTGAATAAGCCTCTGGGACCTACAAGCGCCTGTATATTATATAGGGTGATTAGCAACACTTTATAAATGCTGATTGATTGATTGAGCATCCTAAATAAATAATTAAACCCGGGAGTGGGCACCATTTTTATCACCTGCACCTTACCCCAGAATGAGAGTTCTGGAGATGACAATCTTAGAAAATCTGAATCAGTCTTATCCAACAACGGTTGCATGTTATCTACTGCGATATCTTACAGACTCCTATTGACCAGGATACCAAGACATGTTCAGTGCCCGCTCTTCTATCCTGATAGCTTGTTATAGGCAAGGCTTCATTTTTCCTTCAGTTAATCCTATATCCAGTGAAAACTGAGAAATCACTGATCAAGGCCATAAAACATGGAACTGAAATATTATTTTGATTTGTCCTGGCGTAGTCTCCAGGGCCCATATTTGCTGTCTGCCTAATGCTCCAAAGTCGGGAGGAGTGGGAAAAGAAGACATCCCAGTCTTGTTACCCAGTGTATCTGAAACATCTGGAGCATGTGCACCACACAATCTATCTGTACTGTAGGGCTGTTATTGAGCCATGAAGTCCTGATGCAATCTTACACTTTCCAGAGTGTGGATTAGGTACCCACATTCCACTCTATTATCACTTTTCAGCATCCAAAGATAGTTGAATTGTTTTGTCAACTCGCTTGGGAGGGTAGGTAAGCGGACCATCTCCAAGAATGCCAGCTCAGCGTTGGCGGACTATGGCCCCTGAGGATATACAAGTCCCTTAAAAACTGGGCAAACAATCAGTTATTTCACCTGAATGGGTCACCAGTAGATTATTCTGGTTTTGTATTGCAGGTATTGCTTGTCTGGCTTCCCTCTGCCGTAACTTCCGCCAACAATCTGCATGCCTTGTCTCCCTCTTCATAATGTCTCAACTTTAGACGCAGTAGTGAGTATTTTACCAGCATTGTAAAATAAGTATTGAAGTCAAATTTAGCCCTTTCTAGCCATTATAAGAGTTGTGGAAAATGTCCTTCTTTAGTCGTTTTTGGTTGTCTAACCAACTTTTTTTGCACCTAGAAGAGTCTCTCATTAGTAAGCCCTGCAGCATGGAATTAGCTGCTGCCCACAAGGTTTGAGGTGTCGAGACTGAGTCTTTGTTCTCGTCTAGATAGCTATGTAAGTGTTCAGTCAGATCTTTTTTCTTAGCCTGAAGCTTATATCTGGTCATATTCATCCGCCATCTTTTGGCAGTCTGGCCAGTATGTCTAATGTCAGTTCTAGAAGTATTGGGGAATGGTCCAAGATTCTTCCTTCAAGAATTGTGCATCCACGTAGCACTGGTAGTACAGAGTGGGTTGGCAGAAAGTAATCTATCCATGAACATGAGCTGTGCATACAAAAACGAAAGGTATATCCCTGTCTCTCGAGTTTAGTAGCTGCCCTGGGTCTCATTGCCCATTGTCCTCCATCAAATCTGTAACGATTGCTCTGTCTCTAGCTTTCAATTTGTCTAACAGTCCTGACCTATCTATGTAACAGTATAAAGCCTGATTCCAATCCCCACTAATCACCTCCTTCGTGTTGCCAAATTATACTATCACCCTGCCGAGAGACGAGAAAACGTCAACATTGTTTAAGTTGGGAGCATATATCGAGCCCACCACCAAAATTGTGTTCAGCATTTAGGTCTTTGTAAACACATATATACCTGTCATGTCAGTCCAACTTTTCAGTAGTGTGTATTGTAAGGATTTGTGAAATAAGATGTGTACTCCCCATTTTTTGGAAGTTGTCAAACTGGTCAGGGATGCAGGAGGATCTTCCTGTCTGGTTGTGCGCCTACTACTAACCACCCTGCCTACCTGCTCCCGTTTCAATTTGTCAGACTCTCGTAGAGACAAGTGAGTCTCTTGTAGAAGGGCAACGAGAGGGGATTTTGTGGCCAGCTATTCAAGTTCTTTTTTCATCTTTATGTAATGGGCCATCCCATTAACATTCAGAGACAGCAGCCGAAGGGTTCTTACTCATATCTGTGCATCCATGAGGGGAACTAATCCGCCACCCCAGAGTCCCTTACCGTCCATAGCCTAATACTTCACAATCAATAGTGAGTAGAAGCCCATGAGGACTCATCCTCCCAGGTGCGGGTTGTTGGAGATAGGGGGCAGGAGAAAGAGAGATGGAAGAGGGTATAGGATGAGGGTACTAAATAACAAAGAACAACAAATATGGGTATCTATTATATACATTGGCAGCAACTCCTAATTATCTTGTTAGTCTGGTCATCCTTAGGGTGGTCTTCCCCAAACTGTTTACCTCCTCTTTTTGTTGATTCTTTTTGTTGGCCTTAGGACTCTGAACACTTTACCACTGCTAACCAGTGACAAAGTGTATGTGCTTCTTCCCTAAACATGTTAACATTGATGTATACATGATTGGCATATTTAGTTTACTTATAAGTCCTTCGTTAAGTGGTATACTACATATCCAGGGCTTGTAAATGAAATGCTTCAAGTGAACCTGCAGCAGTGACTGTGCCACCAACACACGTAGCCTTTCAAACCTGTCTCAGGCCTGCCTCTGCAGGGCTTGTGTGTGCAGTTTACTGTCACTTCAACTTGCCATTTAAAAAACATTGCCATGCCTTAAACTCCCCTTTTATTACATATGACACTGTTGTGAACCCCAGCGTACGCCAATATAGGCCTAGGTAGTTGCACGACCATTTACCTACATTTTTCCCACCTTGCTCTACATAATGGTTCTGAAGCTGACCTTTTAACTAGTCCGGTGTCTAATAAATGTTGTGTGGTTTTCTCTTAAAACTATCCTCATTTATTATGCATGAGGATTCTTAGTATCACAGCAGGATTACCATCTTCCGCATAATACCTCTTTATAAGGATCACCGCTATCGTCATCCTTGGCCGACATGCCCACAGTACCATGACACATATAGGTAGAATCCTTGAGGGTACCCTTTGGGGATATAACTACCGAATCTTCGCTGTGCAAACCAGAGGAGAAATAGCTTCCATGCTAACACGCTGACACGAGACGCTGAAGTCCCTACCCGCAGACACTCCAGCATGCAGTCGTCTGACATCTGTTGTGGGGTGTCCAACTCGAGACCAAGTCGGGGTCCTTCGTTCTCTCACATCAGGTAATGGGGTTGGCTCCTTTCTAGGGGGATTCTTGGCTACACACCTACCTACATACTAGGTACACTAAGGTACATCTAGTTAAGGTTTTGCATCATAGGAGAACTCATGATTACTGCCATGTATCTGAATGCCTTCACACATTCATTACTTTAGCACCATGGTAGAATCATGCCTTTTATTTACTGTGTTGGTACTTATTACAGTGTATATCTGTGTCTTTCTAATGGTTGTTGTAGCACACATATTTTATACTAGAATGACACTGGTTCAATAAATACTTATTGAAAACATCTCCACCGTTTATTCTGTGTATATCTCTGTAACAAAGTGAGCACGAGTAACTGAGTGAAAAGTACTGTACTTTTTCCATAATCGCTGAGGGGTCAGGGTTGTCATATTCCATAGTTGCCAGAAAGTATTTACTCCTTGGTAAGGTTTGGGGGCTTATAGTGGCACTGTGAGCTAGCTGGTCTACAGACTAACATGTCCTTTGGGGGTGTCTAGAATCAGTCTAGACACCATTCCCTTAGTTTATGTTGTCTTAAAGCGCAAATCCTATATAGATTTGTAGGAACTACACGAGATGGCGCCGTGTACATTGGTTTGGTTCTTATTTAATGGTCAAATCTGAGTAGCTCAGTTGTGCTTTCTAAGAGACCCCTACTCACATATACCTAGAGACGTCTGGAGTGGGGAGGGAAGAAATTCGCCACAGCTGAGTAGGTAGATCCTATATATTGTCTGTAGGTATTGTCAAGCTTGAAGGGTTGTAGTTCCCCATATTGTGCAAACCCTTTTCTCTTTCCCATACTAAAAACTTCCTTCAAAAATGCATGTCCAAGATGAGGCTGCGCCTGCATTAAATGCAAATGCTGGGTGAGCTGAACAGGTAGGTGCAGTAAACATTTCATAAAATGTCAGAAATGCATTCACTTTAAAATTAGCAGATTTTGGAGTCCCAGCATTAGGTGGGACTGTTACCTTTGTGATTGAAGCACACGAGGCATACAGGATAGAGGTGTTCTATTCTTGAGTCAAGTTCCCACCTGCAGATGTACATACACATACATTATATTCTTACATTTTGGAATAAATACCAGATGAATACAATCCATATGAGGACATAGAAGTTTCATTACCGTATCAGGAACATATAAACTGGTTTAAAGGCGCCCTCCCACACACCACAGAAAAAGTGAGACTCAGTCCGCTCAGCAGACACGGAGCGCCATGACCGGTTTTATCTGCTTACACACCGCATCCTGAAATTGACACATTGCCTGTATCAGATTTACGTGCAATTCACAAAGAAATAATAAAGCTATACAGAAATCTTACACAGATCGTTATGAGAACACTTACACTCCAACCTACAAGGGTTAATCCAGCAGGTCAACTACAAAGGAATTCAACAAAAATCACCCCACAAACACTGACCGTGATTATGGGACGAATGCCCACTAAACATGAGCAAATGCCATTCCGGATAGAAAAGAAAATAGAGCAGCTTGAGGCAGGGTTCCCACATACAGGCCCACAAGAAAAACACAGAATCCTGGCAAATTGGTTGCAAATGGGGATAGCCCACAGGTAGAGTACTGTACCATTTGGGGTACAGTCTTTGCTGCCAGCTATACCAGGACTCATGGTACCCCTTCAATAGCAGTGATACCAATAGTATTAATACAAATACAGAATGAGTACAGGGCAGAACCTGCCCTAGACTTAGGGATAAAATGAATAGGCAATTTTTCCCAGGTATCTACAATTACCTAAGCAAACATAAAAGGGAAAGAGCAGTGGTGGCTATACGCCAACGCCTGAGGGAACACACTCCTGCACAACAGGAGCGGGAATTACCTAAAATTATCGTCTATTCTTCACTTTGTAGAGATAATTTGGGACCTAGACCTGTGAAACCACAATTAATAGGTAATCCTGAAAAGGATTACTCCAAAGAAGCACCCGATTCTTCTAAAAAGAAAGGAGATACTAATCAGTCAAAACAAGCAGAATCAATTACAATCAAGGAGATGGTCTCCTCAACAAGAGCCCTCTGACAGGAAATATAACTTGAGAAATCGTGACAATAGTAAAAAACCTGAGAAGTATCAGGATACTGATACACGTTCCTCTTGTTCTTTTTAGGGTTCATCTTAAAACTCCGGGAAGGACAGTCAGAACACAGATCAGAAGAGCGAGTCAAGCCAAGAGACACAAATCGCACTTCAGACTACATTATCAAAAAAGAAGATAAACCAAAATCTAAACCTCAATTTAAAAAGAAGAAGGTAGCTGGCCTAAAAATAAGAATTGCCCAGGCCACTTAGGACTCAACTTCTGAATGTGGAATGGGCTCTGACGATGCAAGACGGTGCAGCTAAAGTAACAATAGCTCACCAGAACCTGATGGAATTTCTGTTGACAACAGCGTTAAATGGACATATCACGGTGGAAACACATGATACAAGGGTAAGCGTCCCACATCAGTTACATGAAATAACACTCCATGTGGATGGGGACATACCAAGAAAAATGAAGGGCATCTTTTGGGAGAACCTGACCTATAGATACAATTTGGCCACCTGAGTTCATTATGGACTGCCTAAAAAGAGAAATTGTACCTTCGACCTCGTTCAGGAATCACTAAAACATTCATATGTGCAGGAGTGGACGGTAGCACTAGCCCCTGCATTATACCGCAATCATATAGGGTGGGATGCTGAGTCACCTCATCATGAAATCCCAGTTAAAACTACACCATCTCCACAGACACAGTACCCAATAAAACAAAATGTGAAATAACAGGTCAGGGAGATATTAGATCAACTTGAATACCAAGGTGTAATAGAGAATTGCACCTCTTCCATGAATAATCCTTTGTTTCCCGTAACAAAACCCGACAATTCATACTGTCTAGTTTTAGTTTACAGGCATTTAAACACATGCACAGAAAACATTGGCAATACAAAATGCACACAGTGGTGCATTAATGAATAACATTGTGCGGAAAAAATACGAGACACCACTAGATATCTCAAATGGACTTTTTTGCTAAAATATAGCACCTGAAAGCAGATATTTCACAGCTTTTTCGGCCCTCGGCTCTAATTGTCAATTCTGTAGATTGCCCCAATGGTATATGAATACACCCGGGTTGTTCTCAGCAAGAGTATCAGAGTTACTTCAACATTTTGATGAGGATGCATTGTCCTCAGTAAATGATATTTATCTAACAGACAATGAACTATCATTTGACCAGGGTGAACAACATAATTTTGGGGTTTGCCTCAGAGAGTTATAAATTTAACTTTAGAAAATCAAAACTTGCCCACCTCAATGTCCTATTTTTAGAATATGTGCTATTGATGGAGCAAGGATTCGCACGTAAAGCGACTTGCTTGGATCAAGAACCTCAAATAACGTTAATAAAATGTAATCTACCTGTTCGTATTACTGATATTGCACATTTCTACATTACACGGGGTGTCCCAGCGAAGCTTGCCTATGTGTTTACTTATCCTAATACGCTTGCCTCTAAAATGGCCGCTGCTTAGCGGGAATTTCTTCTGCGCATGCGTTGGTCACAATCACGTGACGTGACATACTCGCAGTTCTGGTGGGAAATCTTTGCGCTTGCGCACTAGCTTTAAAATGACCGCTTTGTGTTCTCACATGCCGAAGCTTGCCTTGCAGCTTATGCAATGCTGTTCGTCTTGCACTAACATTAATGCTATAGTTAGTATAAAGTAAGGGGAGTCATTACTGGTATACAGTGTATTCATTTATTTCTATGTTCTAAATTGTTTTCCTTTACTTTTCATGTGGCAAATCTTTTGGGCCTGGAGGTGTTTGAAATTCCATCTTAGAAGTCCCTACTGTGCATGTCACCCTTGGAGAGGGAAGAAAACCTTGTACCAGTGGAACCCAGCCAGCTGGCAGCCACAGTCAAGATGCTCCTGGGAATCGACCTGAAGGCCAGCTAACGGAGCTGAAATGTACTACATTTGAAACAATTGTAATAAAATCTGTGTATCCCATTGTTAGGTGGACACCTATGTCATGGGAACCCCAAATTCAATAGGCGGTCCGAAAAGATGTAAATTGGGGCTTGAGAAAGTCAAATCCTGGTTGGTGTGTTGACCTGTCCTACTTGAGGACCAATCGAAATTGGGGATTCTTACACTTGCAACATTTGGGGGGTGGTACACTTACCCGAAAACAGTATAACTAGCCTAGGTTTAGCTAGAGAAATTGTCAGACTTATCCGAATAGCTGACCTGTCACTGACCCAACGCACTCAATAGGTGACTGATACAGAGAGCTGCGGAGCACTCTGTCCGTAATTTCCATAGACCCAAGGGGGTTTTGGGAAATCTTAAGTGCTGACGGAGCACTTCGCTGGGAAATTCGATAACCCAATCGGGGTTCTGACTGATAGCTGCAGAGAGGGTGGAGCGCAGGCGTTGCTACCGGACTGCAGGTGCTGGTCTTACCTTGGTGATCCTGTCCTGATCCTAATCTGGTTTTCCCGTCCTGTCCTGGGGCACCATTCTACACCTGGTGGCCTACTGGCAACTGTCTTTCCTTGGGGTTTCTCCTGTCCTTAACTGACCCGTAGCCAGGGTTGGTCTCCACACCGTTCTAGGTAAATATAAATCTGAGGGAACCAAATTTGCATTCTCTATTTCTTTGCTTTTAATAAAATAGTACTTGCACATTATCCTTTCCTCTTACTCTCCTTTTTGCACTGATAAATGATAAAGTCATACATCATAGTTGTTATACTAGCATGTTCCAATTTTTCCCCATCCTTTAAGTACGTTCCTGCATACAGTTCATGAAATATAGATGTTCCTTTTCTTTACCCTCCTTTAGCTAAATGAAATGATTGCTCTGGAATATTAGCGTGTTCCACTTTTACCTTCACTATAGCTACATGTTACCTTCGAGTTTCCATAGACTGACTAAAATTCTCGTGCTTTGCCCACTTTTGAGGGAAATACAAACTGTGACATTCTAGCATGTTCCTTATTTTTCCCCGTCCCTTAGTCATTCCACGTCAAGTCTAACTTCCTGAAAATTCTTACTAGCATGTTCTCTGTTCTTACCTTTCCTTTAGACTCATAAATGGTTGGTCTTATTTACATCCTATATGGATATGTGCTCTTTATAATCTTAGTTATTGACAGTTTACTTGCTGTGAACCTTATGCTTTCTGAATCCGATGAACTCTAGATAAAGGATTTAAAACTTCCTGAGTCTGTGGTTATTATATGAGTGCAAATAGAGTAAATGGTATTTTGTATTTTGGTGTCTGCCTTTCTTTTACAGCTAGCTCCCTGATCCATTGTAGTCATTAGGTACCCCTAGCAGTGGAGTGGTAAGTCAGGGACATTGGAAATAAAATTAGGAAGGTACAGGGTTACTGGTAGTAGAGTGTAAGGTTACCCGATTAATAAAAATGGTGTATTGAAAATATATGGGCCCAAGTGTGAGTAATGGTAAAATTGTTAGTCTGGTGACCTGCGCGCTCTATAAGTAATTTTCTGGTAGCAGAGGTGATGGTTAGGGACTAGTTAAAGGTAGGTAGGACTAGTTAGGATAGGTAGGTAGGTTATTTGCTGCTAACGGTGAAAATTTTTGCTGCTAAAAGTATCGATCGATCAAATGTACCATTGATGTTTTATTGCTTTGATAATTATGAAATGTTTTAAATTGTTTTTCTTGCTGATATATTGATATATGTTTTAACAAAACTCGTTAGGGATTGTTATATGCTTGTCTGGAATCCCCGGGGGCAGAATAGCGGGTGGTGAGGAGAATCCACGTCGCAGTGAGGTCAGTGGCTTGAGGAAAATTGGTGCAGGTTAGGCAGAACTGGAAGCACTAATTAGGATTTTCTGTATAAATGTATGAATAAATGATATCAAAGAGTTCGCTGGCAAAACTTCTATTGTGATATAACCTAGTAAGGGTCACACGGAAGGAGTAGCAGGTTCGTCTGGGCTTGATTTGTAGCAAAGGAGTTCACTAGTGAAACTTTTGGCTTAGTATATATCCCAAAGTGGATGAGTCAAAGGAGTAGCAGGTTCACTAATGCTTGTGTGAAGAGTAGGCAGAAGGGATCTACTCGTAGTATTTGAAAGGTAAATAGAAGAAGTTTACTTGCAGTGAAACAAATCTTTTCTTTCTAGACACTCGAGTACAGTGGCGAATGTGTTTACGTTGTGAATTAAACAAGAGCACTTGCACTTTAAAAGGTAGAAATCAAAGTGTTTCTTACCTTGTGAAGGAGGGAGTCAGTTGCGGAGCTGCGCTGATGTCACTCAGTGCCGCGCTGGTATTGGTTGAGACAGCGGGCGTGTAGCTGAGATGGAATAGTAAAGGAGGGGTGAGCACGAGCGTGAGAACTCGTTTGCGAGAAAGTCCGCGCACCCATTGGTTAAATTATTTTGAAATTGCGCATTTGATTAGTTGCAGAAAAATAAGAGACGCATTTGGATTGGAAGTGATTGTTGTAAACAAAGTAACTTGCGGAAAAGTATATGTGGCATACATATAATCCAGAAACTAGACCCGATTAAAGATATCTAGGGTTTGGAAAAGATCAGTGGAAAGGTCGTAAAAACGTTATGTACGGAAATAGGAGGGAAATGACCTTAGTAAACAAGGTGAAGAATTATTTTAAGAAAGACAAGCCTATCAAAACTAGAGAAGGAGTTGTCATTCCACCACCTAATACTCCCGCATCATTTATGATGTTTGACAGAGGCTAGCATGCTTGTGTATGGTTGGAAAATTGGGTGGAATATACTAAAGATGACGGGATCTTGGCATTTCCGTTAGATGGTACATTCAATAGCAGGATTCTGTTCAATTTGAGGACCCGAATGAATGATTTACATCCCAGACCCAGACTAACGCAATATGAGGCCTTAGAAGAATGGGTGATAGAGGCTTTTGAGCGAGACATGCCCAGAATGGACAAGGGGTTGACAAAATGGTATCCAAAGGTAAATACAGAGACCCGAGAAAATAGAATGAAAAAATGGAGACAGGATATGATGGTAGAAGGATTGTACCCTGTAATAGCACTAGAAGCGCCTTTGGGAGATTAAAAGACAGAGAAAACAAAGCATTTGATGACCTGTGGGGATTCAGATGATGATTATTTGGAGGAATTGTTAATGAAGAATCCACCTCCTTATAATGAGGGACCCAGATCCTTAAGTGTAGGAGATACCTGCTTAAGACCAGCTTACCAGGAGGGATCAAGATCCTTAGATGCGAGAGATACCTGTCTACGACCTCCTTATCGGGAGGAGGCAAGACCTTTGAGTACAGGGAATCCCTTCCTAAAACCTAATTATGGCGAAGGACCAAGTATGATGCAGCCAACTGCCCCGAATTATGCTCCCACCCTAACTCCGCAAATAGTGCGTGAAACAAGCTTGGAAAGGGTACTGCAGGAGAGAGAGCGAGAGGCTCTAGCTAAACAAAGAACAGAATTAATTCAGAAAATCTCCCAATTGAATACAAGCCCGGAAGCGTTGACAATCCCAGTGACTATTGGACCAGTTGTTCCTTTATACGGGGATCAGCAGAATAGCCCGAAGACTCCTATGATTACCCCATCTGTAGTACAGCCGAGAAAAGAGCCCTTAATTGTAGATGATCAGGCAAGTGAATGCGAATCTGTGATTTCCTTGATGGATTTACCAGTACGGGAGCCAGAAAGGGGTTCACATAGAAAGACCACTCCTTTCACTTCGAGAGAAGTACAGATTGAGTCAACTTCTGGTACTAGAAGTGCCGCCTTAGTGACTCCTGAAGAAATTGAGAGATGGAGCAGAGAATTAGAAAAACAAAATCCTCAGCCAAAACCGTTAGATATTTACAAACTAAGAATAGAATTGGAAGAACTATCAGCTAGAAATGTGGGGTTGGACAGACTAAACACCCTAACGGAGGAAGAATTGTTATTCATTTGTAAAAGTCTAACCCGAAATACCAGAATATATCATGAGAAATTAATAGACACTGCGGCTAGTATGGGAATAGATATTAGCAAATCAAAAGTGTTGCAAAAACCCTACAGAGTAGAATTCTCAGACAAAGATTTGGAGAACATGAATGTATCAGGAAAGAAGGTACAGATCAGAGAATTGTTAAGTCTGTTACAAAAATGGGGAGACTTAGACAAATGGAAAGCCAGGTGGGCCAAGAAAAAAGAAGATAATAGATCAAGGCAAATGACATCTGAATACGTGTTACAAGAAGCAGACAAGGCAGAGAAATTTTTATCCCATGAGAGAAGTTCCAGGTGGAAAGTATGTACATGTTTCATGGTCCCGACAGGATATTGTGTCCTTTACCAATGACTTCCCAAAATTACGAGAAAAACCTGTAGATTGGTACAGACAGGTCGAGAGATTTGTGAAGGTCCAGAAGTGTCTCTGGAAAGATTTAGATAGGTTCTTTGACATTGTAGTTCCCGTAGATTTGTGGACTGAATGCAAAATTGCTATTGATTGGCCTAGTGAGGAATACCCGAGAGACCCAAATACAGGGGCACCTTCAGCAGAAGTAATGAAAAAGTACAATCAGGTAATATTACATCTAAAAGGAAAAGTGCCTGCAAAAGAAACTGATTGGACCCGAATAGACAGAACTACCCAGAATAGAGATGAAACTGTGCATTCCTATTATGAACGACTGTTACAGGTGTTCAAGACGTACAGTGGTCTGGATAACATCGAGATGAAAGACATGACCCACTTCATTTATAGATTTGTGCTAGGATTAAGACCTGATATTTCACAGTGGATCAAAGACAATAAAATCTGCTGGCAGTCTAAACCAATTGATGAAGTCCTGAAGTATGCTAAATATTGCGAGGATGAATTGGCAGATAAACGAAAAGAGTTAAAGGAAAAAGTCATGTGGGCTCAGGTAAAATTAGCCGAACACCAGGAACAGCAGCTAAATAAATTGACCAGTAATCAGAATCAAGGCCCCGGGGGTGGGGGAAAGCCCAGAGTAAAAATGAGCAGAGAGGAGGCCAAAAAGAAGTTCCCCTGTCACGGGTGCGGACAGATAGGGCACTGGAGAGACGAGTGTCCAGCTGTACAGAATGGTAATGTGCAAATAAATGATTTAAATCCACAGACACAGAATGAGAAATCACGGAAGACCCAGCAACAGGTAAAGCAGAATCAGTTGCCTCGTGCACCTAGACAAAATTATAGGAGCAAAGCACTACAGGGTGAAGACACCAAAGAGTGGGAAGTAAGGGAGAATAAGAATGCAGCAACTTCACAATTTCTGTTAAATTACACGTTTCTCTGTGATAACACCTACTGACGGTGCCTGAGGGGGGAGGACGAGGAGTGCGTGCTTGGCGCCTCCTTGCCGGTGGACGAGTCAGGGCAATACATTGAAGGAAAGGTTGAAGGAAATGACGTCACTTTTCTGTTGGACACTGGTGCTACCCGTTCTACTGTGAGAACAGCAGACGTTCCAAACCTACCCCTCTCGGGAGAAGCGATCCAAGTAGTGGGCGCTTCTAATCAGCTAATTTGTACCCCAGTTACAAAACCTATGGAGATTAAAATTGGGAATTTTAAGGAAATGCATAGGTTTGTTGTCTGTGATTCCAATCCTGTAAACCTGCTAGGACGAGATTTGTTGTGTAAAATGAACTGTACTATCTTTTGCACACCAAATGGCGTCGCAATTCAGACCCCAGACGAAGACCGAATATACAAATTAATGTTAGCAAGACCCGACTCAGAAATTAAAAGACTGACAATAAAGGACTTACCTGAAGAGCTCCAAGAAACAGTGAAACCAGAAATATGGGATTTTACTGGAAAAGATGTAGGATTAATGGAAAATGTTGACCCAATTAAAATAGCCATAAAAGAAAATGCAGTATACCCAAATATTAAACAGTACAAAATGAGTGCAGAAGTAAAAGCAGGAGTTGCCTTTGAAATAAAAAGATTGTTAGAAGCAAAAATCATACAAGAAGTGATGAGCAGCCCATGTAATTCACCCATAATTGGAATCAAGAAACCTAGTGGTAAGTACAGGACCTGCGCAAGATTAACAAAATTGTGTTCCTTGTTGTCTGTTGTGCCAAACCCTGCAGTGATTCTATACCAAATTCCATGGAATGCTGGATGGTTTACCGTCATTGACTTATGTCATGCATTCTTTTCAATTCCATTGCATCCAGACAGCAAATTTATTTTCTCATTTGAGTTCGACAGTCACGTATATGTCTGGAATCGCGTCCCTCAGGGGTACACAGAAAGCCCCTCAATTTTTAAACAGATTCTGAAAAAGTGCCTTGAACCCCTAATATTGCCCGGAAAATCAGTTTTGGTGCAATACATAGACGACCTCTTGGTGGTGTCTAAAAGTCGAAGACACTGAGTAACTGACACAAATGCCTTGCTGAACCATGTAGGTGAAGGGAGGCATAAAGTATCACCAGAAAAGCTGCAATTCTGTACCACATCAGTAAAATATCTGGGGCACCAGATAGAGAGAGGTATCAGGAAAGTCACCACAGAAAGAATCAGGATAATTCGAAACATGGAATTGCCAAATACCCAGAAGGAAATCAGAATGTTCCTTGGAGTTGTAGGGTACTGTAGACAGTGGATTGTGGGATTTGCAGTCTTAGCAAAACCATTGATAAAAATTACAAAGAAAGGAGCAAGTGACCCAGTAGAGTGGGATGACGAAAGCATGACAGCTTTTACAAAATTACGAGAATGTCTGTGTACTGCTCCTGCACTAGGAATGCCTGATTATTCAAAAGATTTTGCACTGTTCTGTGACACACAAGACAATTGTGCACTTTCAGTCCTAACCCAAATTCATGGTTTGACTCGACGTCCAGTGGCATACTTTTCTTCCACATTGGACCCAGTAGCAGCTGGATTACCTGGATGTTTGAAAGCTGTAGCTGCAACATGCATGAGTCGAACAAAGTGAGTCCATTGTTATGGGACATCCAGTAACTGTGTATGTTCCACATTCTGTTGTAATTTTACTGACAAGAACAAAAACCCAGTATCTCACACCTAGTCGGCTGACTAAGTATGAGAAGATCCTTGTAGGTGCAGGAAACTTGACCCTTGAACGATGTAACATTTTGAATCCAGCCACCTTACTACCTAGCTCATTCGCAGCAGAGGTGAGAGAAGAATTTGCACATGATTGCATTGATTTGACTGAGTTCAGTACAAAACCACGCCCAGACATAAAAGAGAACCCTCTGTTTAGTGAAGATTATGAATTGTTCGTAGGTGGATCATGCCTGAGACATGAGGAAGGTGGCCTATGCGCTGCCTACTCTGTGTGCACTCTAGAGCGCCCAGTGGAAGCATCCTATCTATATGGAGTCAAGTCTGCACAAATAGCTGAATTGGTTGCATTGACAAAAGCTTGTAAATTTGGGAGGAATTTGAAAATAACCATATACACTGATAGCCAGTATGGTTATGGGGTTGTGCATGACCTTGGCCAGCTGTGGCTACAAAGGGAGTTCCTGACTTCTTCAGGCATCCCTATCAGAAATGGAAAATCCGTGCAGGATTTACTGGAATCGATCCAGTTACAAAAAGAATTGGCTGTGGTCAAGTGTGCTGCTCACAAATCTGGCGATGACAAAGTGACAGCAGGTAATCGATATGCTGACCAGTTAGCTCAACATTGTGCAAAATACCGAATTTCAATCAATATCAAGGTTGGGGGAAATGGAAACAGCTGCCAACTTTTTATGCTAGAGGGAGTGAATACATGGGAGGAAGTAAGAGACTTACAGGAAGCAGCAGAGCCACAGGAAAAACAAAGATGGAGAAATTTCGGTTGTCGAATGAGAAATGCAGATGGTGTCATTGTTTACCTTGATGATATTCAACAACAACAAGTATATCTAAAGTCTACAAATGTGTCAGTAAGCATCATTAGTATGCCTCTCAAAGTGAACCACTAGTGAATCATCAATATTAGTTAAATTAGAGAAGGGGGAGACATCCCTTAAGGATAAGAACCCTCACTCACCCGAAGGTGACATGCTTCATCATTTGGGTCCTCCTTACCAAATGCTGTAAGCCTAGTCAACATTGGGAGCTACTACTTCGAGCGAAAATTTAAGGAAGGAGCTCAGAGATGTTTAAAGTAGTAAGGAATAGGATGGTAAGCCCAAAAGTGAGCTGGAGTATAGTGAGGTGTGCAGCGCTGTGTGAGATGCAAGGGGTGACGTTAAAACTATCTAGGTAAAATCACAAAAACATGCTTTAATGGTGTGTTATACCTGACAGGGTTAAAAAGAGAACAGCACAGTGGTATAGATTTAAAACCACTGTCACTAGGTGGTCGATATGTTTCAGCCTCTAGATCACTACCCGTGTATCGATGGCTTTCTTCAGGACCAGATAAACTCTGTGATAATGCTGCTGCACTATTAAGTGAAAATTATATTTGAAGTGAAAATAAAAATAGATTATACAAAACCGGTATTCCTGCTTGTCTTTATCAGTCAGGTCATACTCAGGTATCCTCACATGTAGGATAGTCCTGCCTCACCTCTACCTGGCTGACTGCTCTGGAAGGAGGCCCCGCACTCTCCGTCGGTACCTCGACACCCAAGAGAGCAAGTCCCGAGACAAGCAGGAATACCGGTTTTGTATAATCTATTTTTATTTTCACTTCAAATATAATTTTCACTTAATAGTGCAGCAGCATTAGCTTCAGCATTTGGTAAGGAGGACCCAAATGATGTCACCTTCGGGTGAGTGAGGGTTCTTATCCTTAAGGGATGTCTCCCCCTTCTCTAATTTAACTAATATTGATGATTCACTAGTGGTTCACTTAGAGAGGCATACTAATGATGCTTACTGACACATTTGTAGACTTTAGATATACTTGTTGTTGTTGAATATGTACTAGGGAATGTATATCTAGGGGTCTATAAACTTTCCCTATCGACCCCCAATCTACGGTAGTGTGATAGTACCTTGATAATATGCCTGTGTTGCTGACTGCATGCTTGCTCCTATGGCTAGGCTAATTCATGGAAACACACATGTAGGCAGAGATGCGATGATTCGCATGTTCCGCCAAACATGGTTCAATTCGAAATTCATAAGCGTAGCAGAGGCACTCTGCCAGAGGTGTTTGACCTGTCAACAATTTAACCCTGGAAAGAAAACTATAGTATTACCAGGGAAAATTGGAAAGGCAGAAGGCCCTTTTATTAGATTACAACTTGACTTCATTCAGTTGCCCCCTTGTCGAGGAATGAAATACCTACTTGTCATTGTCTGCCTGTTTTCAAAATGGGTGGAAGCTTTCCCTGCACGTAGAAATGACAGCATCACAGTAGCGAAATTGTTACTTAGGGAACTTATACCTCGTTACGGTTTCCCAGTCTTAATTGAATCTGACAGAGGAAGTCATTTGCATAATGAAATAATAAGTCAAATCTGTGAAGCATTCAAAATCACGCAAAAACTGCACTGTGCATATCGCCCAGAGGCTTCTGGAGTGGTAGAACAGATAAATGGCACAATCAAATCAAGATTGGGAATGATGTGTGAATACACTCAGCTGGAATGACCAGATGCTCTGCCTCTTGTGTTGATGGGACTCAGAAGTGTTCCAGACCGGAACACGGGCTTGAGTCCCCATGAAATCCTGATGGGAAGAGCAATGCGGCAAGCATGGGTGCCAGGATACAAAATAATACGCATATCTGATGATTTGGTACTGGAATACTGTAAAGAACTGGCTGACCAAGTGCGTTCTATCTCTCGCCAGGTTGGGGGAGAAGACGTCGCCAGGCCAACGACTCCAGCACATGGCCTGAATCCAGGTGAGTGGGTCATAATAAAGAAGCACACTCGGAAAAGTTGCCTTTAACCCAGGTGGGGAAAGCCACGACAGGTGATCCTGGTAACCACCACGGCTGTAAAGTGTGCAGGAGTACCTCGCTGGATCCATGCCAGCCACACGAAGAAAGTGACTGAACCTGACGAAACTGAGGCTGAAGGTTGCGCAGCTGAAGGATCCCAAGATATCGGTCCTGAAGTACCTGATGAAGAACAACCGAGCTCCAGTCAAGAAGAGTGGGTCCCATTAATCGATCTGACAATCGACCCTATACGAACTAGAAGTCAAGCCCATTTAGATAGACTGTGGGATAGAGAGGACGAGACAGGTGAAGAAGAAGCTACTCAGATCATCGAAATACACATTAAATCTGATTCTGAGGAGGACCAGGTAGGGAGAGAGCAGGTAATAGACACTCCTCCAAGAACACCTGCACAAGAAGAGGGACAGATAGAAATTAGGGCGGAAGTTCAAGCGGAAGAAAATCAAGAGCTCGAAGAGCTTGAACAGGAACAGGTAGGATTAGACAATTGTGTTCAGGAAGAAGAGATCGAAACAGATCAAAACCAAAATCAGCATATACCTGAACAAGGCCAGTTTAGGGACCAGGCAGAAGGAA
Organism: Lissotriton helveticus; assembly: GCF_964261635.1. Taxonomy (NCBI): domain Eukaryota; kingdom Metazoa; phylum Chordata; class Amphibia; order Caudata; family Salamandridae; genus Lissotriton; species Lissotriton helveticus. The sequence goes on from NC_136064.1 coordinate 22,214,385, forward strand.
CAGATGAAAGACCTGGACCTAGTCAGTTAGGGAGCAATACTGAAGATGAACTTGATCCCAATGTGCCACAACTGAACGAAAACTAAAGGGTGTTTGAAGAAGGCAAGACACAGTGCCAGTTAAAAGACTAAAGAAAGGTGACTCAGTACCTAGATTTGTGAAAAGGCTGAGATTGTGTCTGAAGACGATAACCGAGGAGCCTGAACAAATAAATGAGGTCTCGAGTCAAACTGACCCAGCGGTGACAAAGCAAAAGAGAAGAAGTGCTCGTATCAAAAAGCTTAACAACAAATACGCCAGTCCTGAATGGACTTACTTTGTATTGGAGGAATTTGAGAATTTGGAAATAAGCGACGAAGGCAATGAAAGTGATGAAGAATTGATTGTTGAACAGACCGAAGAAGAAGCAGAACCACCCTGAAAAAGTTACTCGAGTAAGCAAGCAGTGCAGAGTTACAAAGAGAGGTTGAAGCTTCTTTTGAGCTAAAATGTCTGATTCTTCTGAGAATGGGAGACCGAGACGAAGTTGTTGTAAAACATGCTGCCAAGTATGTTTATGTAGTGTAGCAATAGTACTGATCCTTTGGATAGGACTAACAATAACTATTCCTTCTATGATGAGTAAAAACCTGAGTCTATACCCAAATAATAATCTACCTGATGACACTGTGGAATCACACACTAGAATTACACCACAAAGAGCAGACGTATTGGACAAACCGCTTAGCCTGAAACAAACAAGCATAGATTTAGAAGCACCAGATGAGGAAGGATTACACTTTAACAAAATAAAGAACAAAACTCACTTAAATGTTTTCGCAAACCTGTTAGTACATTATGTAGAAACTATGGAAATAGACTACTGTTATGTCTGCATGAAGCTACCTACTTCTGTGACTGAAGGCGTGAATTATCATCACCTGCCCTTAACCTATGGAATTTCCTGTAGTATACTAACTAGTTTATTTTATAAAAGAGGACCTTTACAGTATTACTATTCAAACTCTGACATGACATTTTCTGAACTTCCTGTTCGAAGAAATCTGAACCCTGTACATACAACTAGAGACGTAGCTAAGTACATGAGTGATTATTTTCTAACAGTAGGTAAGATAGATATAGATAACGCACACAAAAATAACTTGACCTGTTCTTTACATGAAAAAGAAAAAGAATTTCTGGAAATTGGTAGAAAAGAGAAGAAAAAGTTTCCAAAAGAAAGCCAAAGACAAGAACCAGAAAGTTCCTAAATGGGCAGAGAGTATAGGGAGCACCTCAAATGGTGGAGCTAATGCTGCGATGCTTCTGGATTTTGAAAAGAAGGGGAAACTTTGTCTTAAAAGAGAGAAAACTAGTTATTATAACAATATCTTCATTGGTTCCAGTGAATGCAAACATAATTACAAGGTAATTGGAGGTTGGGGTTTCAAAGATGGGACAGAGCCTGTGTTTCCTGGAATTTATTTTATTTGTGGGAATAAGGCTTACTTCAAATTGCCCGATCATTGGTACGGGAGTTGTTATTTTGGTATTGTCTTCCCAAAGATATACCATGTGGGGAAAATCACTGGAAGCACTGAAAAGACTAATCAATTAGTTCGCACTAAAAGAGAAAGTGCTGGTGAAATTGTACGAGATATTTTTAGTGCACTGATACCTACAGTGGGAGTGGTTCTGAACACACACAGAATTTGCAAATTGTCAACAGTAGTGGATCGGTTATCTACTGACACTGCTGGAGGTTTCCTGATGGTCACTACCGAAATGGTTGCGGTCAGATCAATGGTTTTACAGAACAGGCTTGCTCTTGACACCCTATTGGCAAAAGAGGGCGGAGTCTGCAGAATGCTGAAAGTGAAACATTCTTGCACCTACATACCTGATAAAAGTGTAGAAATCAAAGGGTATGTGAGGAACATTACAAATCTGGAAGAGACTTACTGATGGTCTCTCCGCCGTAGGTCATTGGTTTGCTAACTTAGGTAAAAGTTTTTTGATTTAAGTACTGATGCCAATAGCAGGAATAGGTTTAGTAATATTCATCATATTCCTCTGTTGTAAATGTCGAAAGCACCAAAAGAAATACACTGTGAACAAGAGAGGAATAAAGAGAAATGTGGGTGAACTTGAATTAGAGGAACTGAATAATCAGATTTATAAAAGGGTGAAAAATTCTCACCCTAATAAAGAAACTAAAGAAAAGCTGAACAGAATGTTTGAAGAGATTGAACTTGGGAAAATGTGAAAAGTTGGCATCTGGTTCCATGAATTTGTGATGATATAAAATATCATCAAAGAGGGGATTGATGGAGCAAGGATTCGCACGTAAAGCGACTTGCTTGGATCAAGAACCTCAAATAACGTTAATAACAGGTAATCTACCTGTTTGTATTACTAATATTGCACATTTCTACATTACACGGGGTGTCCCAGCGAAGCTTGCCTATGTGTTTACTTATCCTAATACGCTTGCCTCTAAAATGGCCACTGCTTAGCGGGAATTTCTTCTGCGCATGCGTTGGTCACACTCACGTGACGTACTCGCAGTTCTGGTGGAAAATCATTGCGCTTGCGCACTAGCTTTAAAATAACCGCTTTGTGTTCTCACATGCCGAAGCTTGCCCTGCAGCTTATGCAATGCTGTTTGTCTTGCACTAACATTAATGCTATAGTTAGTATAAAGTAAGGGGAGTCATATAGGGATTCCTGGTATACAGTGTATTCATTTATTTCTATGTTCTAAATTGTTTTCCTTTACTTTTCATGTGGCGAATCTTTTGGGCCTGGGAGGTGTTTGAAATTCCATCTTAGAAGTCCCTACTGCGCATGTCACCCTGGCAGAGGGAAGAAAACCATGTACCAGTGGAACCCAGCCAGCTGGCAGCCACAGTCAAGATGCTCCTGGGAATCGACCTGAAGCCCAGCTAACGGAGCCGAAATGTACTACATTTATTTATTTATTTATTTATGGGCTTATATAGCGCTCTGAATAAACTCCCAAGGGAGTATCTCCGCGCTGTAACTGCCGGTACAGAACTGAAAAAAGAGCAGATCATTAAAATACAGTGCACAAGGAAACAATTAAAATGAACCAAACAGAAACGTTTTTAAATGTTTTCTAAATTGACGGTGGTCATTACATTGCCTTAATGACAACGGAAGTGAGTTCCATAATTTGGGACCCACGACAGATAAGGCTCTACCGCCCAACCTGGTTTTAGTGATCTTGGGAACATTTAGTAACAATTGGTCACTAGATCTAAGGGCACGGGTGGGAACATAAGGAATAAATTTGTTCGCCAAGTACTCAGGTCCCAATTGGTTGAGGCCCTTATGGATAGTACAACAAGTCTTAAACTTCACTCGTTGACGTATTGGCAACCAGTGGAGCCTAAGAAGTAACGGTCTAGAGGGAGATCTAGGGGGTGCATTTAGCACCAGCCTGGCTGCCGTATTTTGCACCACCTGCAGCCGGTCCAAAACCTCCTCACTTGCACCTGCCAGGAGCCCGTTACAATAGTCAAGCCGACTGATGATCAGAGCCTGAACAAGGGTTTTCCTATGAGAGTCAGGGAGGAAAGGAAAGATTTTACGAAGAAGGCCAATCACATGGAAGCAAGATCCTACAGTGATGTTAACGTTTTGCTTCATGGTTAGCTCTGCATTTGAAACAATTGTAATAAAATCTGTGTATCCCATTGTTAGGTGGAGACCTATGTCATGGGAACCCCAAATTCAATAGGCGGTCCCAAAAGATGTAAATTGGGACTTGAGAAAGTCAAATCCTGGTTGGTGTGTTGACCTGTCCTACTTGAGGACCAATCGAAATTGGGGATTCTTACACTTGCAACATTTGGGGTGTGGTACACTGACCCGAAAACAGTATAACTAGCCTAGGTTTAGCTAGAGAAATTGTCAGACTTATCCGAATAGCTGACCTGTCACTGACCCAACGCACTCAATAGGTGACTGATACAGAGAGCTGCGGAGCACTCTGTCATTAATTTCCATAGACCCAAGGGGGTTTTGGGAAATCTTAAGTGCTGACGGAGCACTTCGCTGGGAAATTCGATAACCCAATCGGGGTTCTGACTGATAGCTGCAGAGAGGGTGGAGCGCAGGCGTTGCTACCGGACTGCAGGTGCTGGTCTTACCTTGGTGATCCTGTCCTGATCCTAATCTGGTTTTCCCGTCCTGTCCTGGGGCACCATTCTACACCTGGTGGCCTACTGGCAACTGTCTTTCCTTGGGGTTTCTCCTGTCCTTAACTGACCCGTAGCCAGGGTTGGTCTCCACACCGTTCTAGGTAAATATAAATCTGAGGGAACCAAATTTGCATTCTCTATTTCTTTGCTTTTAATAAAATAGTACTTGCACATTATCCTTTCCTCTTACTCTCCTTTTTGCACTGATAAATGATAAAGTCATACATCATAGTTGTTATACTAGCATGTTCCAATTTTTCCCCATCCTTTAAGTACGTTCCTGCATACAGTTCATGAAATATAGATGTTCCTTTTCTTTACCCTCCTTTAGATAAATGAAATGATTGCTCTGGAATATTAGCGTGTTCCACTTTTACCTTCACTATAGCTACATGTTACCTTCGAGTTTCCATAGACTGACTAAAATTCTCGTGCTTTGCCCACTTTTGAGGGAAATACAAACTGTGACATTCTAGCATGTTCCTTATTTTTCCCCGTCCTTTAGTTATTCCACGTCAAGTCTAAATTCCTGAAAATTACTAGCATGTTCCCTGTTCTTACCTTCCCTTTAGACTCATAAATGGTTGGTCTTATTTACTTCCTATATGGATATGTGCTCTTTATAATCTTAGTTATTGACAGTTTACTTGCTGTGAACCTTATGCTTTCTGAATCCGATGAATTCTAGATAACCCCTTCCAAGGTCATGACGAGCTCCGCTCGTCATGCAGTACACTGCTCCTGTGCTCATGACAAGCTGAGCTCATCATGAACAATAGGAATCTAGGTCCTGCAGCACAGAGGAGGAATTTCCTTAGCACTGATGTGGTTAAAGGATTTAAAACTTCCTGAGTCTGTGGTTATTATATGAGTGCAAATAGAGTAAATGGTATTTTGTATTTTGGAGTATGCCTTTCTTTTACAGCTAGCTCCCTGATCCATTGTGGTCATTATGTACCCGTAGCAGTGGAGTGGTAATTCGGGTACATTGGAAATAAAATTAGGAAGGTACAGGGTTACTGGTAGTAGAGTGTAAGATTACCCGATTAATAAAAATGGTGTATTGAAAATATATGGGCCCAAGTGTGAGTAATGGTAAAATTGTTAGTCGGGTGACCTGCGCGCTCTATCACTATCAAGTGAGGGAAAAAGCCTAGCAGCTATTTTTTTTTTATAAAAAGAGCACTACTGAAACCTCCAAAGACTCTGAAGAATCTACAAAACATTTTAGGATTCCTAAAGTTTTACAGATCATACATTTTGGATTAGGCAGAAAAAGTAAAACCTTTCTACGACTTAATAAGACCAGATTTTTTAGTTCGACATTGGACACAGGAACACACAGTAATTCCCCTTACAAGCTGACATGATAGCTTCCAAACATTTACACACATGTGTGAATGCCACAAATTTGGGGATCATTGTATTCATGGGTCAATCCGGGTGCACTTACCTCACCTTCAATGGAGGCGAAACTGTACCCATTGCATACAAATCTCATTTGTATACAAACGCTGAAATGCGTTTTGAATCAACTGAAAAAATACATACAGCAGTACAGACTGCTGTAGTGAGAGAAAAAGCACTAGCTCAGGGGAAACAAATAATTATCATGACTCCAGTACACACCATAGAGGCTGTTAAAAAAGCAAGTGTTCCAAATGTGAAAGAACTGCATCTGCGATGGATACAATGGGCTATTTCTCTCCCTGCAACAGATGTAGACTACAAATTTGATTCTACATTAAAAACACAATCATTCCTGCAGTACGAACAAAAATATCTTCTCCTGAATGAAATAATGCCTCTAGATCAGTGTGAATACATATTGTACACTAACGGATCTGCCCAGCCCGCCATAGGAAGTAAACCGCAATACAGCACCGCATGTGCGATTGTAAAGGGACGTATGTGGGATTGTAAGTTCTGCCCTAGCAATACGCAGACGCAGTCTCTAGGAGATTGCACAGCTTGCAGCACTAAACCCTGATGCAGGCACTACAAAATACGGATCGAGGATTCCCCACACTAATTGCGTGTGATTCATTTTACTGTGTCCAATCTTACAATGAAGATCTTCACTACTGGGGCCAGAATGTGTTTAGAGATTCAAAACGTTGCACAATAAAACACAAGTTGCTTTGGGAACAAGTGGCATAGCTGAAAAACGGCTTGCAGTGGGCTCACATGATTCATAAGCTGAGTCATCAACATGTTGACGTGCACGTTGAAGGAAATTCATTGGCTGATGAGGCTGCCAAGGCGACAGTGAGAACTGCTGCCGTTGCTGCAATCACTCATTCTAGCACTAGGATAGATGGACAGATAATGGTAGCTGTCAACAATATGCGTAATAACAACCCAGCCTTGCCTAAACATTTTTCTATCAAGTACACCTACAAGTTAGATGCGCAAAACATTCCTTATGCTCAATAATAATAATAAATACTTTATTTCGGCCAAAGGCCATAAAAAGTTTCACAATAAAAACAAGGTATTATGTCCATGTTCAACTGTACTGTAAACGTATATAGGCATTTCAATTCGAATTTCAGCCCTAGATATTCAAGCCAGGTAGAGTGAATACCTTAGCTATCGCTATGATCTGAGAATCCACTGAGCAATATCTTCAGTATACTCAGTAAAATTATCATCAACCTCAATACAAAATTCAAGATAATGATGGTATATGTTGTTCACTGAATTTTTCAATATAACCCCCTTTTATGTGAGTGTGTGTATGTGTGTGTGTGTGTGTATACATATTTATATATCCTGTACACCGTTGTCTCCAAACCCGCGCGTTCGTGCAACACAGCAAGCAGACTCCGGACACGGACCTCGAGGTGTATAAAAAAGTTTTATTTGGCAGAAAGAGTCACCGACGTTTCGGCTCAGTGGAGCCTTGATCACATGACAGCGTTTACTTAGTTAGGTACACCTTTTAAAGTGAAAGCAAGTGGTTAACTGAAATCACCTGTGCAAGCTCCAAAATAAACATAGAAAACATACTTTGCATCGCGTTCAACATTGTGTTGCATCAACATGTTTCTTAATAAATGTAAAATACATTAATAACCCTATCATATTTACAAGGTTAACACTAGATTAAATAAATAGAATGACTAGGAAAAAAGGGAGAGTATTATTGTAAAATACACATCTCAATTGATCAAACCCGTTTTAAAAGCCCTATTTACAAATAAATATATGTATATATAGAACCCCTAATCATTGTATATACATATTTGCAAACATAATTTTCACTTTTGCCACCTACTTCAGGAACCTCGGTAAAATAGTTCAATCCCTATAAAGTGCTATGTGCCTTCTTTTTAAAGTGCAAATTGTGCTTCAAAAAGTGCATCAATATGTGCAAAATTAGCATAGTGCAAATACGCATACTACAGAATACCAAGTTCCTGATCCAGTTCACTTATATACAGTATATGTTTACAAATAATACAATTACTCAAGAGGGGAGAAGAAATTACTTTTTTCTCCTACAATATTCCTTGCATACTATCTTATTAGGGCTTCTAATACTTTGCGGGTAAGTTTTCATTTACAAAAGTCAAACAATTCTATGTTAAAAACATCCTGTGTGAATGCAACTAGTTTCTATGTTTTAAAAATATTATTATTTTTTTTTTTTTTTTTTTTTTTTTTTTTTTCCCAAGTGCTAGAAAGAGTTAAAATAAATAAGGCAGGCACACAAAGGGCCTGAAACCCAAAACCCAAACTAATCAAAAAGTATAAATAAACAAACAACCAAATGGAAGAGAACCTATACGTTTCATTATAATTCAATGGTTCTTAACCTGGCTGCAAAAAACGTGCACAGTGAAAAATAATAATAAAAAATGGACAAGCATTGTGTTCACATAGCAGCAATAATTCTCTCAATGATGGTTCATAAGGACTGTGACTGCTCGCAGCCCCCACGGGATCCGTCCCGGTCATCTCCCAGCCGGGTGAGTGCCCTGGACATTATCCACATGGGGGAGAGCACACAGTCCTAATATCTTGAGTCTACTCGAGCAAGCATGTGTGGAGATCTTCAGTCACATTCAACCCATGAGGCACCTTGGTATTGAGCAGGAGGATGTATTTTGTCTCAAGTTTTCTGAGCCTGGTCTCTCTGTCTCCGCCTCTTTTTGTGTTGATGACAGAGTCAATAACCCAGTATTTTAGACCACTATTATTACTTTGGTGGTGGTCCTTGAAATGGCGCGCAACGGGATACGTGCTGTCCATATTCGTAATCGCTCGCAAATGTTGCAAAATGCGTTTATGGACAGCATTCCTGGTGCTGCCCACATACTGCAGGCCACAAGGACAGCGCAAAAAATATATATAGCGTATTCTGTCTTGCACGTTAGTACTTGGGTTATTATATGTTCCTTTCCTGTGAATCCATCCCTATAGGTTTTGGTGTTTTCACCATGAGTGCACGCTTTACAGATTTTGCAGTTATAGAACCCCTTATTCCTTTGCCACCACTCGGTTCTTGTGAAGGGATCCGGGTTGGTTTGGACTATATGGTCCCTTAAAGAGGGGGCTTTGCTGTAGGTCAAAGAGATGGACAGATAATGGTAGCTGTCAACAATATGCGTAATAACAACCCAGCCTTGCCTAAACATTTTTCTATCAAGTACACCTACAAGTTAGATGCGCAAAACATTCCTTATGCTCAATAATAATAATAAATACTTTATTTCGGCCAAAGGCCATAAAAAGTTTCACAATAAAAACAAGGTATTATGTCCATGTTCAACTGTACTGTAAACGTATATAGGCATTTCAATTCGAATTTCAGCCCTAGATATTCAAGCCAGGTAGAGTGAATACCTTAGCTATCGCTATGATCTGAGAATCCACTGAGCAATATCTTCAGTATACTCAGTAAAATTATCATCAACCTCAATACAAAATTCAAGATAATGATGGTATATGTTGTTCACTGAATTTTTCAATATAACCCCCTTTTATGTGAGTGTGTGTATGTGTGTGTGTGTGTGTATACATATTTATATATATATATATATTACCTACTGGCGGTCGCCAGTAGGTATATATAGTTAGGATTTTTTCCCTATGGGATTTTTGAAAATTCTATGTCTAATAACTTTGGCGTTTGTGGACGGAATTGGCTGAAATTTTCTGGAAAATGGAACATTTTGTTTCTGAGCAGCCACTGGAAATTTGGGGGGAGTTGGTCCAGGGGGGGCCGAGAAAAAAGGGGGGTCCCAAAACGTGTTTTTAACATTGAGTTTTCCATAGGGCGGTTAGCCTCACTTTTAGCCCGAACGGCTGAATGGATTTGCACGAAACTTGGCAAAATTGTAGGGACTGGTAGCCCGATGTGCCTTTTGTAGGTCTCAATATATGTGCTGCAGTGGATTTTGAGAAAATAACGTTCAAAAAAAGATATATATCTGTAAGCGCGGACCAGGCAGCGCCCCGGTACGCGTACTTGACGCGTAACGGAACTTCGCGTAGCGAAGTTGATTGGCTCTCCGGTGTCTGTCAACATTCTAAACAGTCCGGAGCGGCCGCCATCTTGTCTCTCGGTAGGATCGAGAGACAAGAGGAGGCAAAAGCGAAGGGGCAAATGACCATAAGGGGGCATAGTAGATACTCCCTGACCCCCTAGGTTTGATGTGGAGGCTTTAAAGGGGCCCTGCTAAGCAAAAAAAAAAAAAATTTTTTTGTTTTTTTTCGTGGTTAGCGCCCGGTACGCGAACCGGGAAGCGTACTGGGGAGCGTATCACAATATAAAATGAATGATAGACTTTTCAAATGCTGTATGTTAATTGATTGTTGGTTTTGTTGATTATTTTTTTTTTTTTTTAAACTTTTTTTATTGTGTTTCATAATTTATTAAACTTTCTAACATTTCATTGTCAGAAATTTCATAATCATGGAATATAGATTGTAGTCTCTGAGGTTGTAAAATGTCCTCATTTGCAAGGAGGTTATCTACTGCTTGTACACATTGCAGTAGTTCTTGGTCCTGCCTGGTCCGCGCTTACAGATATATATCTTTTTTTGAACGTTATTTTCTCAAAATCCACTGCAGCACATATATTGAGACCTACAAAAGGCACATCGGGCTACCAGTCCCTACAATTTTGCCAAGTTTCGTGCAAATCCATTCAGCCGTTCGGGCTAAAAGTGAGGCTAACCGCCCTATGGAAAACTCAATGTTAAAAACACGTTTTGGGACCCCCCTTTTTTCTCGGCCCCCCCTGGACCAACTCCCCCCAAATTTCCAGTGGCTGCTCAGAAACAAAATGTTCCATTTTCCAGAAAATTTCAGCCAATTCCGTCCACAAACGCCAAAGTTATTAGACATAGAATTTTCAAAAATCCCATAGGGAAAAAATCCTAACTATATATACCTACTGGCGACCGCCAGTAGGTAATATATATATATATATATATATATATATTCACAGAAAAAACCATAGGTTATAGACCATATATAGTTAGGAATTAGCATTTACAAAACCTTGAAAATTCACTGAAAAAACCATAGGTTATAGACCATATATAGTTAGGAATTAGCATTTAGAAAACCTTATTTTACTCACACAAAACCATTGAAATTCCATATATAGTTAGTTGCACTAACTATATATCGCGCACCCGCAATCCACTGCTGATGATGTCACATATTACATCATTCATGACATGGTCAGTGACATCACTGATGACATCACTGATGACATCTCAAATGACATCACTGATGACATCACTGATGACATCTCATTTGACATCAATGACCACATCACTGATGATATCATTCATGTGACAATACAATGCATCTCCTCACATTTTAATATAACCTCTGTTTCACCCAGTGTTAAAAAGAGAGTATAATTTTTGAAACCATTGACACACCAATACTAGTTACTACATACGCACTCACTGATTGCTACGTCTACACACACCTTCACTCATTCACCCATACAATCATTCATACATACAATCACTCATCTTTACAACACTATCATATGCACTCATACACCTATACAGACACTCACAGTCTGCCACTCATCCATGGAGTTACTCACACACCTAGTCAGTCCTGTAAAGAATCAATGACACTTCCATTTTCTTGTCTATACAGTTAAACATAGAGCACCTTACATTTTCAAACATATACTAACACATACTTACCTTCTTATACAATCATTGATACAAGTACAGATTGATCTGCACAGAGTCACACACCTCCCAGCTAGCCACACACACACTCAGTCTCCCATACACATACTTGGGCAATCAATCAATAACCCATATAGTTACTCATATAGCTACTGATCAACACATGCAGCAGTTTACATAACAACAGACATAATGATGCACAAATTAAGACAGTTTAGTCACTAACCCATGCAGTCAGTGAGACACATTTAATCACTCACTCATACAGTCAGTCATGCACCTACTAAATCCTTCGTCCAGACACTTACACATCCACTCATTCTTCAATATGTAAGACATATTTAAACTTTATAGAAACAAAAAATCACTGGATGTTGTTATCAGTGATGTCATCAGTGATGTCATTTGAGATGTCATCAGTGATGTCATCAGTGATGTCACTGACCATGTCATGAATGATGTAATATGTGACATCATCAGCAGTGGATTGCGGGTGCGCGATATATAGTTAGTGCAACTAACTATATATGGAATTTCAATGGTTTTGTGTGAGTAAAATAAGGTTTTCTAAATGCTAATTCCTAACTATATATGGTCTATAACCTATGGTTTTTTCAGTGAATATATATATAGATAGATAGATAGATAGATAGATAGATAGATAGATAGATAGATAGATAGTTATTTCAAAGTGCAAATTTCAAACAAAGGAATGCATTATTCATTACAACAGCACAGCTTTAACCCATCTTGTTTCATATCATCCCTACAGCAAGCATGTATTTAGATGCAACAAATATTACATGTGATACTGTGTTATAGTTCAGCAGCCTTAGGGCTTTCTGATGCTTCATGAATCCCAACTAATTGCACAACGGGCAGATCCATTTCCTCCTTGCCCTGGCATATGCAGGGCAAAAGAAGAGAATGTGCGCAGTATTTTTAGTAAAATCTAAAAATGGACAGCATGCAGGTTCGCTTTCCCTGTGTTCCCCAGTTTGCAGTGTAACTTTTAATCTGGAGAATGTCATATCTTAGTTTCAAATACAGGATTCTCGGCAAATGAGTCTCTGTATTGTCAAGAAAGTCTACAAAGCATGTGTTGGGTTTAACATTAAAAAATTCTGTTGTTAATCTACCCAGATTAGGGTCGCGTTGGAGTATATTCATGATATGTGCCCAGGATGTTCTTTTCAGTATATTTTTACAGCTTGGTAGTAACTTATGCGGCTCAGTCCAATAAGAACAAAGGTCTAGTTCTATGAACCATTTCTTGACAAATCTAAGCCAAGGGAAAGTTAGGCATCTATCAATGGCTAGGAGTTCTTTAACACTTTATTTATACACTGCTAATTCTGGCGTTATCCATGGCTGAATCCAATAAAGCAATGGTTGCAGTGTTGCAATTTGCCCTATACGTTTTACATTTAAGTCATGAAACATTGGGGTAAGTGGTGTTGCCAAAGGTAAACCCATTAGTTTCCTCACAAACTTACTTTCCCCATTTGTTGTTTGCTTGGTGTCACCAGTGCCCCAGCGTTATGATCCGTACAGAGCTGCTGCCTGCGTTTTACATTTATAGACCTCTAGGGCTGGTGTCAAAGGTTTGCATGAGGATAGACTGTACTTTTTTAAGGCTAATCCCTGTCCCCTGTGCGAGCACTAATGCTGAGCGGTTGGTCTGCAGTTTCCATGTTAGCTTTGAGTCAAGTAATATGCCTAAATAGGTTAAAGTTTGGGACATACTCTATTTTTTAATTGTTCACCCGGAAATTATTTCTGTAGTCCTTGTGGGGATTTATGGCCATTTACTTGTTTTTCCCGATGTTTATTTCTAAGCCATTTTCATTGCAGTACATATTAAAGTCGTCCACTAAATTTTGCAAGCCCTTCGTTTCTGCGAGATCAGAATAGTGTTGTCTGCAAATAATAATGCTAGAACCAAATTCCCACTCTGCTTTGGCGGGATGTTCTTAATTAATCAACCACATCATTAATATAGAGCGTGAAGAGGGTGGGCGCGAGCTCACATCCCTGTCTCACTCCTCTCTCTTTTGGGATTGGCTCAGTAAGCTCGCCATTCATGCCCCAGTGAACTCTTGCTTAATTGTCCCGATGTAGCTAAACCATCTGGTCTAGAAGATTTGCAAGCACTTTCTGCTTTTGCAATGAGTTCCACAATAGGCATCTGGGTGCCCTTAGATCTACAAATGCGATGTAGATATGGCCTCCCTATTTACCTTGGTATATTTCCAAATAAAGCATAAAAGTCTGAAGACTTTAAATACCGTACTTGTGTGAGCTCTGAATCTTGCCTAGTAAGGGGACAGTATGTCTATCCATTTGTTGAGCCTATGTAAAAGTTGTCTTGCATACATTTTTTGCAGTACATCCATTAGGCTAACTGGACTATATTTCTCTAGTTTCAGTTTACTACCTTTTTTGTGGAGAGGGACAATATCGGCCTCTCTCCATGTAGTCAGTATTGAAGCACCTGAAACTGTGGCATTGCTAATCAGGTTGACATTTGGGACCCATACCTTTTATTGCGCTTGAACAGATCTCCAGGAAGTCTGTCTAATCCTGGAGCTTTTCTCTGGTTGGTAGTATCTAATGCATGTGCGGTTTCTTTTAGCGTAAAAATAATCCCATCTTCGTCACCATTTGCAGGTCCGTAGTATTCAATGGTGGAAGACTGGAAACCAGAATATAGGTTAGGAAAATGCTCAGTCCAGGCAGCAGAGTCCAGATTATCAGGCTCGGGTCCAAACTTCCTCGGGGCCGTGATGAGAGTCCAAATCCCGGCCCTACCGCACGACCTCAGAGTCCAATAGTGAAAAACCGAACAACTAAGAGAGTGCAGCAGGGCGCGGGAAAGGAAGGGAACAGCAGGGAGGGAGATCTGCAACAACAAATAACAGGATATTAGAGCACACTATTTCCCTATACTACAACATTGTGCTCTACAGACCCTTAACCCCTAACCACCCCACGTTCACCCGCCAATACCTGTAAAGAAAAATACACAATGATCATATCCAAAGGAGACAGGGGATTGCTGCGGTGTGAAGCACTGGGCCCAACTGTGAAAACAAAATGAACACAATTCAACACCCTATGCTCCAAGTTTACTGGATTGTTGGTTGTTTGTTCAAAACATTTGATCACTACACATACCCAAAATACTGCGATAGCTTCTATAAATGGGCGACCTCACAGTTCTCCTTTTATCCAATACCCCTCCTGTCTCCTGTTAGAACGAGATAAGTAAACAAACTTGAGCACTGCACTCTTCGGAATCACCTCCTTAAGAAACAGTGTGGGAACCACTACCTCTTTGGTTCACAGAGTTAAAGCACACTCTGCGATGGGTTCTTATATTTTAGCTTGCGCCCTAGGAAGTTCTGCAAGATAGCACCCTGAGAGGGCTTGCGTAGGCGAGGCTCAGAAAAGCTCCAGGTGAGTCCTATCGCCACTGTGCAAGCTTAATTGTATTTACACTATGTACATAGTTTGTATACCATGGAAGGCTCCGTTTGTATATGTACAATGAACAGGTCTTTTTCCCTGTAAATAAACGTGCAGCCACCAAATCTGAAACAGGTCACGAAGAAAATGAGCCTTCGAGTAGCACTCCTCCGAGTGCAACTCCAAACAACAGACCAGGGTGTGGGTGTGTTGTTGGGATCGAAACTACCAACGCCACACACCCCACCAACAACGAGTTACTCACGATTCTGGAGGACTAGGAATCACCAGACACCTCTTACCGCCTCCAAACCAGGACTCTGTAAACGCCACCGCACAACGGAATTATCGGCGTCTAACCGCCGATTGAATCCGACCTTTATTTCCTGGCATGCGCGCGCAGCTCACGTTTGGTGCGCGACGTCAGCGCGGCATGCCGGGAACTGTAGTTTCTTATCCTTTGGGTGGCCCATGATCGTTCGGCGGCTTGGCGGCTGGGAACCTGACAGTACACCCCCCTTCACAAAGGGGCACCACCCCCCCCGGTTTTCCAGGAAACAACCGGTGAAACCGAGCCACCAACCGGGGAGCCCGAACAGCGTTCGCCGGTTCCCAGGAATCCTCCTCCGGACCAAACCCCTTCCAAGAGAGCAAGTACTGCAAGCGACCCTTCACCCACCTAGAGTCCCGGATGCACCGCACCTCATATTCTCTATCCTGCATCACCCAGATAGGCAACGGGGACTTACGAATTGGACTTCTGGAGGGTTTCAAGAGGGAAACGTGGAACACAGGATGTATGCGAAGCTGCGCAGGCAGACGCAGGCGCACAGCCACCGGATTCACATGCCCCACCACCCGGTAAGGACCTATGAACCGAGGGTTAAACACGCTGTGCTTCTTGAACTTGATGTGCTTGGTGGATAACCATACCAAATCGCCCTTCCGATACACCGGATTGTGTCTCCGGTGTTTATCTGCCTGGAGCTTATAACTGGCTTTGGCCTTCACAAGGTTTTTGCGTGTGCTCAAAAGAATTCTGCGCACCCTCAACAACCTTTCCCTCACTTCAGGCAGCTTCACATTATCAGATGGCAACAGCATGGGGGTGAACCTGGGATGGTGCCCATAGGAGCAAAAGAAAGGCGTGTGTTGAGTGGATGCATGTTGAGTGCTGTTATAGGCTATTTCCGCCACCCACAACCAATCAACCCATGAATCATTGCTTTCTTGCACATAGCATCGGAGTTACTGTTTTAGGGACTGGTTCAGTCTCTCCGTCTGTCGGTCCGTCTGCGGATGGAAACTGGTGGATACAGACGAAGTAATGTGCAAGGCCTTACACCATGTCTTCCAAAATCTAGCAGTGAACTGTGCCACTCGATCTGACACGATGTCACGGGGAAGGCCATGCAGTCTTACTATGTTCACCAGGAGTAGCTGAGCCAATTGTCCTGCTGTGGGTACCTGGGAACAAGGAATGAAGTGGCCCATTTTGGTCAAAAAGTCCACTACCACGATTATGGTGGTTTTGTCTTGGTCTTTCGGAAGCCCCACAATGAAGTCGACAGAAAACCTCTCCCATGGATTCTCCGGAGTGGGCAGAGGCAGTAACATTCCTTGAGGTCTTTGTCTGTCCGTTTTCATTTGACTGCATGTGACACACTCCGCCACCCAACTGCGCACATCAGGTCTGATGGAAGGCCACCAGAATTGCCTCTGGGTTTTCTCCAACGTCTTAACAAAACCCATGTGACCGGCATACGGAACCTCGTGGCACCAAGAGAACACTGTTCTGCGTAAAACCTTTGTGGGCACCAGGACCTGTTTTCCTCTCATTGGAACGCCGTGTTTTGGTTTCCATTCCGGATGATGTCTGAGCCATGTTCGCCACACACAAGTTTGTACTCCCTTCCTGACACGAGACAAAAAGTCGTCGGAATGCGTTACCCCTATGACTTTTGCAGGTTCAATGATTGACCGAACTGGTTTCTCCGCTGGTAGTAAGAGATTCTCCCTCCTTGTAAGCGCATCCGCCTTCCTGTTGTTGGTACCAGACCGAAAGGTTACCACAAAACAGAACTCTTCGAAGAACATCATCCACTTTAGTTGCCTGGGGGACAGGTGTCTCGCGGCCCGTAGAAACTGTAGGTTTCGATGATCTGTATAAACCGTGATCTGGTGACGAGCCCCCATTAGCCAGTGTCGCCATTCCATAAAGGCGTCCCGTATGGCGAGCAGCTCCTTCTCAGCGATAGTGTAATTGATTTCAGCAGAACTGAGCTTCCTAGACATGTAGGCAATCGGGTGAAGGGTGCCTGTTGCTTCATCCTTTTGAGACAGCACAGCCCCTAGGGCTATTTCTGAAGCATCCGCTTTGACTACGAACGGTAAGTCCGGATTAGCATGTGTCAACACCGGCGCTGAGGAGAACGCTGCCTTGAGCTCATCAAATGCGAGTTGTGCTTCGTCAGTCCACAAAAACGGGGTGTTCTTCTTCGTAAGCCTCGTAAGGGGTGACACCATTCCCGAGAAGCCGGCTATGAATCGCCTGTAGAAGTTGGCGAACCCCAACAGGCTCTGGATGTCTTTGACGTTGTTGGGACGCGGCCAATCCACTATCGCTTGGACTTTTCTCTCTGTCATCACTTGCCCTGAAGGAGTAAGTATCACCCCCAGAAACTCCACCGTTGTGACGTGGAATTCACACTTGGTTATTTTGCAGAAGAGGTGATGTTTCTGGAGCGCTCGCAGCACTGATTTTACGCGTGCGATGTGTTCTTCGGTTGAGTTGGAATATATGAGTATATCGTCTATATAAACGACCACATGACGATCCAGGTATTCGCGGAGGACTTCGTTGAGAAAAAATTGAAAAGCGGCCGGGGCATTGCAGAGCCCAAAGGGCATCACCAAATACTCATAGAGCCCGTACCGCGTTTTAAAGGCCGTTTTCCACTCGTCACCCCGTCTTATGCGAACAAGGTGATAGGCCCCACGCAAATCCAGTTTCGTATAGATGTGCGCCGCCCGGACCTGTTCCAGCAACACCGGGATCAAAGGCAGCGGGTATTGGTTCTTCACGGTGATGGCGTTTAACGCTCTATAATCTATGCAGCATCTTTTTTCGCCATTAGCCTTGGGTATAAAGAACAAAGGGGATGCTGCAGGTGATCTTGATGGTCGGATATATCCCAAAGCCAGGTATTTATCCAGATATTCACGCAGCGTCTCTGTTTCGGGTAAAGTAAGAGCGTATATCCTTCCGTTGGGGATTTCTGCGCCAGGGATGAGGTCTATGCGGCAATCATACGTGCGGTGAGGTGGAAGCACCTCGGCCTCTTCATCGCTGAAAACTGTTCCGAACTCAGCGTAACACGAAGGCAGGGTAACGTCTTTTTCCGCTGCTGTGGCTATAGAAAGCGTAGGCGCTATGGTTTGTGCTGACTTCTTTTCGTTGGGAAACAGTGTTCGCGGCAATAAGGGGAAAGGAACTGAATCGTCTTGGTAGTCCACCGTATATCAGGATCGTGTTTTTGTAGCCATGGGAGACCCAGGATGATCCCGTATTGCGGGGCCTCAATAATGTTGAAGATCAGGTATTCATGGTGGGAATAAGAACAAACGATTTCGTACTCCCTCGTATGATAGGCAATCGGACCTGCTTGGAGTTCATGTCCATCAACAGCGTAGACCGTTTCGGGTCTTTCTTTGTGGACTAGAGTCACTCCCAATCGCCGAGCCATTGAACAGTCCATAAAACACCCAGTAGCCCCAGAATCAACCATCACTTGCACCTCATGTTGTTTGTTGTTGATGGATATAGTTGTGTTCACAAAGAGGTGGGTTTTCACGTCCACGGAATGCGGGGTGAGCGAAGGGATGATGTGTATGCTTGAGGGTTTCCCTTCGTTCACCATCAAGCTGGGTAGTTTTCCGACTCCTTTGCGGCCATTCCTGCGACACTTTGTCCTCCCCGCACCCGGTTGCCTTTTGGCTTGACTGGGCACTCCCGTAGGAAATGGCCTTTCTTCCCACAATAGAGACACAATCCTTGTTTGCGTCTGTGTTCTCTTTCGCTGGCGGTCAAGGAGGCTCGCACCGCCCCTATCTCCATTGCCTCAGAAGTGGGAGTCGGTTTGTCACTGTTACCGGCTTGTTCATAAGGCATCACGGCTCTATCCTTCTTCTTATGCTCTCCTTTCCTTTCCTTCATGCGATGGTCTAAGCGCAATGTAAGGTCTATTAAGGCAGAGCACGTACGGGGCTGTGGGTCGATCTGGGCTAAGACATCCTTCATGTCTTCATTAAGGCCTTGATAGAACAAGGCGGTTCTTTTTGCTTCAGGCCAATCTGTTTCGGCCACTAGTCTCCTGAAGTTGTTGAGATAAGTGACAAGATCAGCCTCCCCCTGCTTCAATTTCAACAACTCTCTGTCCGCCGTGAGGGTTTCTGCCCTCCTATCAAAGGTTTTTTCGAATTCTTCCTTGAAATTGTCCCAGTGATATAGGAGTGGGTCATCCCTTTTTACTATTGGAACAGCCCACTGTGCAGCTTCCCCCCCTAAGTATGAAATAAGGAAAGCTACCCTCGCTTGGTGAGTGGAAAACATCTTGGGTTTGCACATAAAGTGCATCTGAACCTGTGTCATGAATACTTGAATCTTTTTTATGTCTCCATAGTATCGTTCTGGTGGTGCCAGAGGGATTTGTGCCGGCATTTCCACCACCACAGAAGTGGTAGGAGAAGAGCCACTTGATGCCCCGGTTGTTGCGGTAGTAGTGGGCATTCTATCCAGTCTGGCTCGCAACTGTGCGTTCTCAGCCCTTGAAGCCGCTACCTCCCTGTTGGAGGCTGCCAGCTCCACTTGAACTAAGGCCAAAGCAGCCATGACGTCCTCTAAGGTGGTCATGGCGTACTCTCAACACAGCCAAGAGGAGGCAAAATCCGTGGGCCGATAATTCTATCAGGCTCGGGTCCAAACTTCCTCGGGGCCGTGATGAGAGTCCAAATCCCGGCCCTACCACACGACCTCAGAGTCCAATAGTGAAAAACCGAACAACTAAGAGAGTGCAGCAGGGCGCGGGAAAGGAAGGGAACAGCAGGGAGGGAGATCTGCAACAACAAATAACAGGATATTAGAGCACACTATTTCCCTATACTACAACATTGTGCTCTACAGACCCTTAACCCCTAACCACCCCACGTTCACCCGCCAATACCTGTAAAGAAAAATACACAATGATCATATCCAAAGGAGACAGGGGATTGCTGCGGTGTGAAACACTGGGCCCAACTGTGAAAACAAAACGAACACAATTCAACACCCTATGCTCCAAGTTTACTGGATTGTTGGTTGTTTGTTCAAAACATTTGATCACTACACATACCCAAAATACTGCGATAGCTTCTATGAATGGGCGACCTCACAGTTCTCCTTTTATCCAATACCCCTCCTGTCTCCTGTTAGAACGAGATAAGTAAACAAACTTGAGCACTGCACTCTTTGGAATCACCTCCTTAAGAAACAGTGTGGGAACCACTACCTCTTTGGTTCACAGAGTTAAAGCACACTCTGTGATGGGTTCTTATATTTTAGCTTGCGCCCTAGGAAGTTCTGCAAGATAGCACCCTGAGAGGGCTTGCGTAGGCGAGGCTCAGAAAAGCTCCAGGTGAGTCCTATCGCCACTGTGCAAGCTTAATTGTATTTACACTATGTACATAGTTTGTATACCATGGAAGGCTCCGTTTGTATATGTACAATGAACAGGTCTTTTTCCCTGTAAATAAACGTGCAGCCACCAAATCTGAAACAGGTCACGAAGAAAATGAGCCTTCGAGTAGCACTTCTCCGAGTGCAACTCCAAACAACAGACCAGGGTGTGGGTGTGTTGTTGGGATCGAAACTACCAACGCCACACACCCCACCAACAACGAGTTACTCACGATTCTGGAGGACTAGGAATCACCAGACACCTCTTACCGCCTCCAAACCAGGACTCTGTAAATGCCACCGCACAACGGAATTATCGGCGTCTAACCGCCGATTGAATCCGACCTTTATTTCCTGGCATGCGCGCGCAGCTCACGTTTGGTGCGCGACGTCAGTGCGGCATGCCGGGAACTGCAGTTTCTTATCCTTTGGGCGGCCCATGATCGTTCGCCGGCTTGGCGGCTGGGAACCTGACACAGATAATGCTCTGTGTGCGCTACTTCATCATTGCCCCCCAAGAGCGATTTATTTTCAAGAAGATCCATCACACTATTTTCCTCCCAGTTCTTTTTTGCAGTAACCAGTGTTTTCCTAAGGTTGTCCCTGGCGCTTCTTATTAAGCATGCAGATCCCTCTTTTAGACTTTCAAGTAGGCTTTTTTTAGTTTTCCTGCAGTCAGTGGCGTAACTAAAATTGAGGGTTCCCCCTGCAAAGTACATGGAGGGGGCCCCCATTCTCTACGTCAGTCAAGAGATCTCAGGCGAACGACCCGCCATACTGCAGGGGCTCACCCCAGCAAAGTTACATAACACTTCCTACTTGATTACCAACCTTCAAGCGAAGCCCGCTCTGTTAACCACCTCCAAACACAGACCACTGCCTTTGTGCCTGCTACTAATGCATCCATTAACTCTACTCTCACCCCTACGTAACCCGCAGTTATGCTTTTAAAACCACCCCTCGGAAGTCACTGCGAAACATGACCGCCGCCCACTGCTCCCCTGTCCACCATCGACCGAAAGACTGATGGCCGGTCCCCATCTAACCACTGCCTACCAGTAAAGACAGAATCTTTCAGCTGCTGCCCTCCCCAATGCCACAGTAGTAGTTTAAAACATGTTAAACAATCTCTTGGACTTCTGTCTACTAAATCAGCGCTAGGCAATACATCAACTTCTTACCATGGAAGCTCTGACTGCTTATTGAATATAGACCTGCACGTCGACCCTAATGGGAAGTTTTAAGGTGTGATGACCTGTGGGGCATCTGAGAAGCAGTCCGTCTCTTAGCAGAAGTGTATTATTATATCCACCCACTGTTGCCTATTCTAACCAGGACTGGAAAAGAATTACCTTACCAAGCACGACGAGAATGTTTGTTTTTATCATGTCTCCATAAAACTTTACCTATAGGATTACTGTTTGACTATCGGATTTACATTGCCAGGATGATCTAATGACTTGTCATTTGACTTACCTTCCGATATAAATACGGACTCTTACCGTCTTGGGGTACAACTACAAAAAGCCCAGAGACCTAACGATTAGCCCTGACGAAGTTCCCTTGGCACTGGGGAACGAAACGCGTTGGCTGTGTGCCGCTGTTGTTATCTAATAAAAAGAAGAACCTTCAAAGAATACATTTCTCTCTCGACTGTTTATGTAGTGCACCTTCCTTTGTCTAATCTCTTCAACTGACCACCCCAAAACAGTTCTTCTTGCTAGCCTCTTTGGCATCAAAGCCGTTCCTGCTACTTTTCATCCTCTGCATGATGCACACGATAATATTAAATGTACAAAGGGTCCGAGGTTTTGTTTCCTCATGCCAACATTAATTTACACTATGTACCCCACTAAACCATACCTCCTGTCAAAGGCAAGAGTTAGCACCAGTTAGCACCAGTTAGCAAGTACCCAAGGACAAACACTGAGACAATACGCAATTCTTGTAATTATACCTATAGTGACATTGTAGCATTTCCCCACCCACTGTCAGCCCAGCGAAGTCTGCAACCACACAGTGGCCATCAATACCAGTAACATCTAAAGTGCATTTCCACTTCCTTTCAATGGCAGCTCCTGATACATATACCTATGACTTCTGGGTGGCATCTACCACAGACCACAGCATTCTTTGTCTCCGTAAGACTAACTGAATGCTGTCGGTGAATGCTTCTCTTATCCCTTACCTTACTAATAACTAATGGAGGATAGTGACAAAAATATGTAGTTTTCTTATGCAAATAGCGTATCAAGCACATGCTGCCCGCAGTCCTCACCAGAAACACACGTATCAATATTCTGCTATAGCAACTTCCTGTCAACCCTATTATTATCTGGAGATTTATTTGATCTCTTCTGTGATCTGGGAAAAGCAATACCTTGCACGAAAACAAGTCCCTTTAAAACCTTTGCTACCTATACAGGCTCGCAAAACACTTACTTGTTTTACTAGCTGTCATTGGTAGCTTATTTTGTTGGTAACTGACATTTGTTCTTCCCTGCATGCACACAAAAGGCAACAATACAAATTAAATTGTTTAGAAATGTACCAGAAGGGAATGAAACAGCCCATATTATTTTTACAAAGAAAAATAGACAAACTTCCACTTTGTACCTAATGACATAAAAGCCTTAGCGTGCACAGCTTGTCCAAGTTCATGCCACTTAATTCAGCCCTGCCAAGTACCACGCATCTGGCGTTAGACTAATGCATTTAAGTTTGGTGATCCGCATCACCGCACTGAAATGCAAAATCACGCATAACAGGCATTGAGTCTCCTCGGGTACCAGTGCTGCTAATCAATGCTGGTGTAGTATTATTTCCATGTAGCCGCCGTCTGATTTCTGGTGCTTCCCGTAGGAAACTGGCTCTATATATACTACACCAAAATGAAGTATAGTGTGTTTAGAGTCCATGTGACCCCAGAGGTAGGCAGAGGTTAAAGTTAGATAAAACCTTAATCTCTATTTGTGGTAGAGTGGTCGAGCAGTAAGGCAGTATCAGAGGACAGTGTTAAGCATTTGATGTACACACTCAGTCAGCAAATGAATTCACACACTCAAGAACTGAACTCTAGGCCAATTGTTTTTATGTAAAAATATATACTGTTGTTTTATTTGAGAACCAAGCAAGCATGGCACAGGTAAGTATTAAATATTTTACAGTAATAAGTTGCTGATTGTAGAACAGTTTGAAAATGCAATAGGAATTGTACTTTGTTTGATATACAGGGGATGCCGTAGGTTGCAATATTTAGCAAATACAGTACATTGAAATGAATAGACTTTTTCAGTAAATTACAGGTAAGTTACTTTTTATGTTACTTTTCTAACTCAGTGCTGGATACCTAGATTCAACACTGGGACGTTTCCTGCAAACAGGAAAGTAAATAAGTTTTGGTTATTCATGAGAATTTTAAAGATTATTTTAAGATTTCAAAACTCCACACTTAGAAACTTTTTGGAAGAAAATTGTCAATGTTATCCTATGGAGGAAAAACAGGTTATCGGTTCACAGTAAGTTATCGACTGTGGGAGTTAAGGTTCTGGGGTTAGACTCAGGGGAACCCCAGGGTCAGTGATGCACTCTTGTTACACACTCAGCGACACTAGAGCAGCCGGGTTCAAAGTGTTGAAGCTCAATGTTATCCCATGGGGAGTAGGGGGCCTCAGGTTGGTGGCTGCTGGCAAGCAGGCCACTGGGTTGTGGGAGCAAAGCTCCTAGGGTTTAGGTCAGTTCAAATGGGGAAACAAAGTAAAGTAGCACAAAGGTGCACCCTCAGCGTCACTGCGGCAGTCGGGTGCAGAGTGCTGTTTGGACTTCGGGCGCCCTGTTGTTTTCAATGGAGAACCTCCGGTTTGCAAAAGCACTGCAGGCAGGGAGGACTTCTAGGTGCAACCACCATTTTTAGAGGTATGTTGGGATGTTAGGGGTTGGTTAGGCACCATCGGTTGGGGCACACAAAGCTGTGGGGCATCGGGTGCAGGGGTGCCTTTTGTGGTCGGATCTTCTTACCAGCGCCTGGTCACGGTTATGGGGGCCTTCTGGATTTAGACCTCAGGCGTTGGCTGGAGGCTTGAGGCAGGTCAGGGGTAGCTGGATCTCCGTTCAGGATCACAGGGGTGACCTCCTCATGGTGTTTTTTCACTCGAGCTCGGACTGGGTTTGGCAGGTGCAGAGTGGGCTGGGTTCGCGGTCTCTGGCTGCTGCCAGAGGTTGAAGTTGAACAAATCCGGTGTTCACAGGAGATACAGTCTTTGGAAGTGAAGGCAGACAGGTCCTCTGGGATTTTTAAGGTTTCTTCTTTTCTTCTTCTTGTTTCTGGATCGGAGGAAGCAAGGTTCAGGATGCCCCCTTAATACTAGATTTAGGGACATTACAGATAGGTAAAGGGCAGAGACCAATGGGTCCCTTCCCTGGGGTGGTTACACCCAATTTTGTGCCACCCTCCAGTGGGAGGGGGGCACAAGCCTGTCCCTGGTTGGTTGGGTCCCCCCGTCCTCAAGATGGCAAGGGCTCACAGTTGTGCTTCACCTCGCGTCCCCGACCCAGGGGTGGAGTTGGCAGAGGTGGGCACACCTCTCTTCCTCACTTGTTTTTCCCACTGGTTCTCCCACATAAAGTGGGGGTCAGAACCATTGGGGACCAGTTGCCAAAAGCAGCAAGTGGTCTGGGGAAGCTCACAAAGGCAGAAAGCCTTTGAAGCTTCCCCTTCGTGAACCCTGCTCATCCTGGGGGAGGAGGCTTGGCACCTCATACCAGGATGTGCATTGTTTCAGGCCCCCGAGAGCAGCAGGCTCTCGACCCAGGGGACCAGAAATATGTCTGTTGATAGCAACCTAAGCAGCCACTCAGTCAGGACACTAGAGGTGGGTTTGTTTTCAGGGGCATCTATGAGATGCCCTGTGTGTGCATTTTTCATTAAATCCCACACTGGCACCAGTGTGGGTTTAATGTGCTGAGAAGTTTGATACTAAAGTTCTCAGTTTTCAGTGTAACCATTATGGTGCTGTGGGGTTAGTAATGCCAAACTCCCAGCACCATGTACTCTTAATGGCAGCACTGCACTTACAATATCTACGAATGGACTAGGGGTACAGTCCTTAGAGGCCTTCTCTGGTCACAGTGCCCTGAGTACTTGTGGTGCCATTTACCAGGGGCTGACCTGTGGCCAGAGATGCCAATTTGGTTTAATTTGGGGAAAGAACACAGGCCCTAGGAACCTGATTGTCAGGGACCCAGGGCATACCAAACAAGCATTTACAATGCAATGGTCTCGACAATATTATAGGTAGAGCTATTAGAATTGCTCATTATTTTTTTATCTTTTTTGTATCCCTAAATAAATGGCATTGTCATTTGTATTGGCATTAGCTTTGTTTTTTGCATATGTGATACCTATTGCATTAGCAGAGAGAGAGTGAGGTAGTGAGATAGAGAGAGCGAGTGAGGTATTGAAATAGAGAGAGAGTGAGGTAGTGAGAGAGAGTGAGGTAGTGAGATAGAGAGTGAGGTAGTAAAGAGTGAGGTAGTGAGGGAGAGGGATGTTGTGAGGTAGTGAGATATAAGCATAGAGTGATGTTGTGATGTAGTGAGATAGAGAAAGAGGTAGTGAAAGAGAGAGTGAAAGTGAGTTAGTGAGATAGAAAGAGTGAGGTAGTGAGATAGAGAATGATTGAGGTAGTGAGTTAGAGAAAGAGAGTGAAGTTGTGAGGTTGTGAGCTAGAGAGTGAGGTAGTGAGAGAGTGAGGTAGTGATGTTTTGAGAGAGAGAAGTTGTGAGGTAGTGAGATAGAGTGGAGTAGTGAGGTAGAGAGTTATGTAGTGAGAGATAGGTAGATAGAGAGTGAGGTAGTGAGAGACAGAGAAAGTGAGGTAGTGAAAGAGTGAGGTAGAGGGATGTTCTGAGGTAGTGAGATAGAAACAGTGAGTGAGTTTGTGAGGTAGAGAGATAGAGAGAGAGTGAGGTAGTGAAAGAGAGTGAAAGTGACTTAGTGAGATAGAAATAGAGAGAGTGAGGTAGTGAGAGAGAGAGTGAGGTAGTAAAAGAGTGAGTTAGTGATGGAGAGTGATTTTTGGTGGTAGTGAGATAGAAACAATGAGTGATGTTGTGACGTAGTGAGATAGAGAAGGATTGAGGTAGTTTAAGAGAGAGTGAAAGTGACTTAGTGAGATAGAAAGAGAGAGAGTGAGTTAGTGAGATACAGAGTGACGAAGTGAGTTGCAGAGAGAGAGAGTGAACTTGTGAGCTAGTGAGATAGAGAGTGAGTCAGCGAGAGAGTGTTGTAGTTATTTTTTGAGTGAGTGACTTGTGTTATAGTTAGGTAGTGAGAGTGATATCGAAATAGAGTGATGTTATGGAGAGAGTTAGTGAGAGAGAGAGTGAGATAGTGTTATAGATTTAACTTGAGTAGTGATGTAGTTATTTTTGTTTTGTGGGAGAGTGAAGTAGATATAGAGTGAGGTAGTGAGAGATAGAGAGAATGAGGTAGTGAAAGAATGAGGTAGTGAGGGTGAGAGTTGTTGTGCTGTATTGAGATAGAAACAGAGCGATGTTGTGAAGTAGTGAGCTAGAGTGAGGTAGTGTATGAGAGAGTAAAAGTGAGTTAGTGCATTTGAGAGAGAGAGAGAGTGCGGTAGTGAGATAGAGAGAGAGTGAAGTTGTGGGGTAGTGAGAGAGTGATGTAGTGAACTTTAGAGAGAGTGTGTCGTGATATAGTGAGAGAGAGATAGTGAGATAGAAATAGAGTGAGGTAGTATATAGAGAGAGTGTGAGGTAGTGAGATAGAGAGAGTGAAGCAGTGAGTTAGAGTGAGAGAGTGAAATTGTGAGGTAGTGAGAGAGTGTTGTGAATTTTTGAGAGAGTGTCGTGATATAGTGAGGCAGTGAGAATGAGATAGTGAGATAGTAATAGATAGAGTTAGGTAGTGATGTAGAGAGAGTGAGGTAGTGAGATAGAGAGAGTTAAGTTGTGAAGTAGTGTGTTAGAGAGATAGTTCCTGTGGTAGTGATATTGTGATGCTGTGAGAAAGAGAGAGTTGAGTAGTGAGGTAGAGATTGAGGTAGAGAGAGAGTGAATGAGAGATAGTGTAGTAGTGTGAGAGATAGTGAGGTAGTGAGAGAGATAGTGAGTTAGTGAAAGAGAGAGTGAGGTAGTGATAGAGAGGGTGAGGTAGTGAGAGAGAGAGTTCGAAGGGACGGTATAGTGGAGCTGAGGAGAGAGTGAAGGGATGGTGCAGTGAGAGGCTGAGGAGAGTGCATCAGTGAAGGGACGGTACCATAAGAGGCTGAGGAGAAAGTGCAGCAGTGAGTGATGGTGCAGTGGAGGAGTGAGGGCTGCAGCCTGGATGGGGGGCGGGGCTGAGCAGAGAGTGCAGCAATGAAGGGACGATGCAATGGGGGGGCTGAGCAGAGAGTGCGTCAGTGAATGGATGGTGCAGGGAGAGGCTGAGGAGAGTGCAGCAGTGAAGGGACGATGCAATGGGGAGCTGAGCAGAGAGTGCATCAGTGAAGGGACGGTGCAAGGAGAGGCTGAGGAGAGTGCAGCAGTGAAGGGACAGTGCAGGGACAGTGCAGGGAGAGGCTGAGGAGAGAGTGCATCAGTGAAGGGACAGTGCAGGGAGAGGCTGAGCAGAGAGTGCAGCAGTGAAGGGACGGTGCAGGGAGAAGCTGAGGAGAGTGCAGCAGTAAAAAGACGGTGCAGTGGGGGGCTGAGCAGAGAGTGCAGCAGTAAAAGGACGGTGCAGTGGGGGGCTGAGCATAGAGTGCAGCAGTGAAGGGACGGTGCAGTGGGACTGAGGAGAGAGTGTAGCAGTGAAGGGATAATGCAGTGAGAGGCTGAGGAGAGTGCAGCAGTGAAGGGACGGTGCAGTGGGGAGGAGGAGTGAGTGCAGCAGTGAAGTGACGGTGCAGTGAGAGGCTGAGGAGAGTGCAGCAGTGAAGGGACGGTGCAAGGAGAGGCCAAGGAGAGAGTGCAGCAATAAAGGGACGGTGCAGGGAGAGGCTGAGGAGAGAGTGCATCAGTGAAGGGCCGGTGCAGGGAGAGGCTGAGGAGAGAGTGCATCAGTAAAGGGATGGTGCAGGGAGAGGCTGAGGAGAGAGTGCAGCAGTGAAGGGATGGTGCAGTGAGAGACTGAGGGGAGTGCACCAGTGAAGGGACGGTGCAGGGAGAGGCTGAAGAGAGTGCAGCAGTGAAGGGACGATGCAATGGGAGGCTGAGCAGAGAGTGCATCAGTGAATGGACAGTGCAGGGAGAGGCTGAGCAGAGAGTGCAGCAGTGAAGGGACGGTGCAGGGAGGGGCTGTGGAGAGAGTGCATCAGTGAAGGGACGGTGCAGGGAGAGGCTGAGGAGAGAGTGCAGCAGTGAAGGGATGGTGCAGTGAGAGACTGAAGAGAGTGCAGCAGTGAAGGGATGGTGCAGTGAGAGGCTGAGGAGAGTGCAGCAGTGAAGGGACAGTACCGTGAGAGGCTGAGAGAGAGTGCAGCAGTGAGTGATGGTGCAGTGGAGGAGTGAGGGCTGCAGCCTGGATGGGGGGCTGAGCAGAGAGTGAAGCGATGGCGCCGGGAGAGGCTGAGGAGAGAGTGCTGCAGTGAAGCGATGGTGCAGTGAGAGGCTGAGGAAAGTGCAGCAGTGAAGGGACGATGCAATGGGGGGCTGAACAGAGAGTGCATCAGTGAAGGGACGGTGCAGGGAGAGGCTGAGGAGAGTGCATCAGTGAAGGGACAGTGCAGGGAGAGGCTGAGGAGAGAGTGCATCAGTGAAAGGATGGTGCAGGGAGAGGCTGAGGAGAGAGTGCAGCAGTGAAAGGATGGTGCAGTGAGAGACTGAGGAGAGTGCAACAGGGAAGAGACGGTATAGTGGAGCTGAGGATAGAGTGAAGGGATGGTGCAGTAAGAGGCTGAGGAGAGTGCATCAGTGAAGCGATGGTACCGTGAGAGGCTGAGGAGAGAGTGCAGCAGTGAGTGATGGTGCAGTGGAGGAGTGAGGGCTGCAGCCTGGATGGGGGGGGGGGCTGAGCAGAGAGTGCAGCAGTGAAGCGATGGCGCAGGGAGAGGCTGAGGAGAGAGTGCTGCAGTAAAAGGACAGTGCAGTGTAAAAATAAAAATATGCCTTACCTCTAACATAAACTAAAATCAACATACATACCTGTCTGAACAACTCCGTGCACAGCGGTGCACATCGCTGAAGGGAATCGCCAGGGGCCATGTTGAACCTAGAAAAGAGAGAATAAACATAAGATTAGCAAAAAAAAAAAATGGCTTACCTCTGAACGAAAACAGAGACAGAGAGTGAGGTAGTGAAAGAGAGTGAAAGTGACTTAGTGAGATAGAAACAGAGAGAGTGAGGTAGTGAGAGAGAGAGTGAGGTAGATAGAGTGAGACAGAGAGAGTGAGGTAGTGAAAGAGTGAGTTAGTGATGGAGAGTGATTTGGGTGGTAGTGAGATAGAAACAATGAGTGATGTTGTGACATAGTGAGATAGAGAAGGACTGAGGTAGTGTAAGAGAGAGTGAAAGTGACTTAGTGAGATAGAAAGAGAGAGAGTGAGTTAGTGAGATAGAGAGTGACGTAGTGAGTTGGAGAGAGAGAGTAAACTTGTGAGCTAGTGAGATAGAGAGTGAGTCAGCGAGAGAGTGTTGTAGTTATTTTTTGAGTGAGTGACTTGTGTTATAGTTAGGTAGTGAGAGTGATATGGAAATAGATAGAGTGATGTTATGGAGAGAGTTAGTGAGAGAGAGAGTGAGATAGTGTTATAGATATAATTTGAGTAGTGATGTAGTTATTTTTGTTTTGTGGGAGAGTGAAGTAGATATAGAGTGAGGTAGTGAGAGAGAGTGAGGTAGTGAAAGAATGAGGTAGTGAGGGTGAGAGTTGTTGTGCTGTATTGAGATAGAAACAGAGAGATGTTGTGAAGTAGTGAGCTAGAGAGAGAGTGAGGTAGTGTATGAGAGAGTGAAAGTGAGTTAGTGTATTTGAGAGAGAGAGAGAGAGAGTGCGGTAGTGAGATAGAGAGAGAGTGAAGTAGTGAGTTAGAGAGAGAGTGAAGTTGTGTGGTAGTGAGAGAGTGATGTAGTGAACTTTAGAGAGAGTGTCGTGATATAGTGAGAGAGAGATAGTGAGATAGAAATAGAGTGAGGTAGTATATAGAGAGAGTGTGAGGTAGTGAGATAGAGAGAGAGTGAAGCAGTGAGTTAGAGAGAGAGAGAGAGAGAGAGAGAGAGAAGTTGTGAGGTAGTGAGAGAGTGTTGTAGTGAATTTTTGAGAGTGTCATGATATAGTGAGGCAGTGAGATAGTGAGATAGTAATAGATAGAGTGAGGTAGTGATGTAGAGAGGGTGAGGTAGTGAGATAGAGAGAGTGAAGTTGTGAAGTAGTGTGTTAGAGAGATAGTTACTGTGGTAGTGATATTGTGATGCTGTGAGAAAGAGAGAGTTGAGTAGTGAGGTAGAGATTGAGGTAGAGAGAGAGTGAATGAGAGATAGTATAGTAGTGTGAGAGATAGTGAGGTAGTGAGTGAGTTAGTGAAAGAGAGAGTGGGGTAGTGAGAGTGAGGTAGTGAGAGAGAGAGTTTGAAGGGACGGTATAGTGGAGCTGAGGAGAGATTGAAGGGACGGTACCGTAAGAGGCTGAGGAGAGAGTGCAGCAGTGAGTGATGGTGCAGTGGAGGAGTGAGGGCTGCAGCCTGGATGGGGGGCGGGGCTGAGCAGAGAGTGCAGCAATGAAGGGACAATGCAATGGGGGGCTGAGCAGAGAGTGCATCAGTGAAGGGACGGTGCAAGGAGAGGCTGAGGAGAGTGCAGCAGTGAAGGGACGGTGCAAGGAGAGGCTAAGGAGAGAGTGCATCAATAAAGGGACGGTGCAGGGAGAGGCTGAGGAGAGAGTGCATCAGTGAAGGGCCGGTGCAGGGAGAGGCTGAGGAGAGAGTGCATCAGTGAAGGGATGGTGCAGGGAGAGGCTGAGGAGAGAGTGTAGCAGTGAAAGGATGGTGCAGTGAGAGACTGAGGAGAGTGCAACAGTGAAGAGACGGTATAGTGGAACTGAGGAGAGAGTGAAGGGATGGTGCAGTGAGAGACTGAGGAGAGTGCACCAGTGAAGGGACGGTGAAGGGAGAGGCTGAGGAGAGTGCAGCAGTGAAGGGACGATGCAATGGGGGGGCTGAGCAGAGTGCATGAGTGAAGGGACAGTGCAGGGAGAGGCTGAGGAGAGTGCAGCAGTGAAGGGACGATGCAATGGGAGGCTGAGCAGAGAGTGCATCAGTGAATGGACGGTGCAGGGAGAGGCTGAGCAGAGAGTGCAGCAATGAAGGGACGATGTAATGGGGGGCTGAGCAGAGAGTGCGTCAGTTAAGGGATGGTGCAGGGAGAGGCTGAGGAGAGTGCAGCAGTGAAGGGACGATGCAATGGGGGCTGAGCAGAGAGTGCATCAGTGAAGGGACGGTGCAAGGAGAGGCTGAGGAGAGTGCAGCAGTGAAGGGACAGTGCAGGGACAGTGCAGGGAGAGGCTGAGGAGAGAGTGCATCAGTGAAGGGACAGTGCAGGGAGAGGCTGAGCAGAGAGTGCAGCAGTGAAGGGACGGTGCAGGGAGAGGCTAAGGAGAGTGCAGCATTAAAAGGACGGTGCAGTGGGGGGCTGAGCAGAGAGTGCAGCAGTGAAGGGACTGTACAGTGGGACTAAGGTGAGAGCGTAGCAGTGAAGGGATAATGCAGTGAGAGGCTGAGGAGAGTGCACCAGTGAAGGGACGGTGCAGGGAGAGGCTGAGGAGAGTGCACCAGTGAAGGGACGATGCAATGGGGGGCTGAGCAGAGAGTGCATGAGTGAAGGGACGGTGCAGGGAGAGGCTGAAGGGAGTGCAGCAGTGAAGGGACGATGCAATGGGAGGCTGAGCAGAGAGTGCGTCAGTGAAGGGACGGTGCAGGGAGAGGCTGAGCAGAGAGTGCATCAGTGAATGGACGGTGCAGGGAGAGGCTGAGCAGAGAGTGCATCAGTGAATGGACGGTGCAGGGAGAGGCTGTAGAGAGAGTGCATCAGTGAAGGGACGTGCAGGGAGAGGCTGTGGAGAGAGTGCATCAGTGAAGGGACGGTGCAGGGAGAGGCTGAGGAGAGAGTGCAGCAGTGAAGGGATGGTGCAGTGAGAGACTGAAGAGAGTGCAGCAGTGAAGGGATAGTACCGTGAGAGGCTGAGAGAGAGTGCAGAAGTGAGTGATGGTGCAGTGGAGGAGTGAGGGCTGCAGCCTGGATGGGGGGCTGAGCAGAGAGTGCAGCAGTGAAGCGATGGCGCAGGAAGAGGCTGAGGAGAGAGTGCTGCAGTGAAGGGATGGTGCAGTGAGAGGTTGAGGAGAGTGCAGCAGTGAAGGGATGGTGCAGTGAGAGGCTGAGGAAAGTGCATCAGTGAAGGGACGATGAAATGGGGGGCTGAACAGAGTGCATCAGTGAAGGGACGGTGCAGGGAGAGGCTGAGGAGGTTGCAGCAGTTAAGGCGACAATGCAATGGGGGGCTGAGCAGAGTGTGCATCAGTGAAGGGACGGTGCAGGGAGAGGCTGAGGAGAGTGCATCAGTGAAGGGACAGTGGAGGGAGAGGCTGAGGAGAGAGTGCAGCAGTGAAAGGATGGTGCAGTGAGAGACTAAGGAGAGTGCAACAGTGAAGAGACGGTATAGTGGAGCTGAGGAGAGAGTGAAGGGATGGTGCAGTAAGAGGCTGAGGAGGGAGTGCAGCAGTGAGTGATAGAAATAAACATAAGATTAGCAAAATAAACCAAATGCCTTACCTTAACTGAAAACAGCAGCATACATACCTGTCTGAACCACTTCGTGCACAGCAGTGCACACAGCTGCACGGAGACGACACGGGCCATGTTGTATCTAGAAAAGAGAGAAAAAAACCTAAGATTAGCAAAATCAAAAAGATAGATTACCTCGAACATCAAAAGAGCAGAATATCGGAACCAGTTCGTGCACAACGGTGCACACAGCTGCACAGAGACGCCACGGGCCATATTGGACCTGAAAAACAAAGAAATAAACATAAGATTAGCAAAATAAACCAAATGCCTTACCTTAACTGAAAAACAGCAGCATACATACCTGTCTGAACCACTTCGTGCACAGCAGTGCACACAGCTGCACGGAGACGCCACGGGCCATATTGGACCTGAAAAACAAAGAAATAAACACAAGATTAGCAAAATAAACAAAATGCCTTACCTTAACTGAAAAACAGCAGCATACATACCTGTCGGAACAACTTCGTGCACAGTGGAGCACACAGCTGCATGGAGACGGCACGGGCCATATTGGACCTGAAAAACAAAGAAATAGACATAAGATTAGCAAAATAAACAAAATGCCTTACCTTAACTGAAAAACAGCAGCATACATACCTGTCTGAACCACTTCGTGCACAGCAGTGCACACAGCTGCACGGAGACACCACGGGCCATATTGGACCTGAAAAACAAAGAAATAAACATAAGATTAGCAAAATAAACAAAATGGCTTACCTCTAACAGCAAAACAGCAGCATACATACCTGTCTGGACCACTTCGTGCACAGCAGTGCACACAGCTGCACGGAGACTCCACGGGCCATATTGGACCTGAAAAACAAAGAAATAAACATAAGATTAGCAAAATAAACAAAATGGCTTACCTCTAACAGCAAAACAGCAGCATACATACCTGTCTGAACCACTTTGTGCACAGCAGTGCAAACAGCTGCACGGAGACGCCACGGGCCATATTGGACCTGAAAAACAAAGAAATAAACATAAGATTAGCAAAATAAACAAAATCCCTTACCTTAACTGAAAAACAGCAGCATACATACCTGTCGGAACAACTTCGTGCACAGTGGAGCACACAGCTGCACGGAGACGGCACGGGCCATATTGGACCTGAAAAACAAAGAAATAGACATAAGATTAGCAAAATAAACAAAATGCCTTACCTTAACTGAAAAACAGCAGCATACATACCTGTCTGAACCACTTCGTGCACAGCAGTGCACACAGCTGCAGGGAGACGCCACGGGCCATATTGGACCTGAAAAACAAAGAAATAAACATAAGATTAGCAAAATAAACCAAATGCCTTACCTTAACTGAAAAACAGCAGCATACATACCCGTCTGAACCACTTCGTGCACAGCAGTGCACACAGCTGCACGGAGACGCCACGGGCCATATTGGACCTGAAAAACAAAGAAATAAACATAAGATTAGCAAAATAAACAAAATGGCTTACCTCTAACAGCAAAACAGCAGCATACATACCTGTCTGAACCACTTCGTGCACAGCAGTGCACACAGCTGCACGGAGACGCCACGGGCCATATTGGACCTGAAAAACAAAGAAATAAACATAAGATTAGCAAAATAAACAAAATGGCTTACCTCTAACAGCAAAACAGCAGCATACATACCTGTCTGAACCACTTCGTGCACAGTAGTGCACAGTGCACAGATGCACGGAGACGACACGGGCCATGTTGTACCTAGAAAAGAGAGAAAAAACCCTAAGATTAGCAAAATCAAAAAGATAGATTACCTCAAACAGCAAAAGAGCAGCATATCGGGACCAGTTCGTGCACAACGGCGCACACAGCTGCACGGAGACGCCACAGGCCATATTGGACCTGAAAAACAAAGAAATAAACACAAGATTAGCAAAATAAACAAAATGGCTTACCTCTAACAGCAAAACAGCAGCATACATACCCGTTGGAACCACTTCGTGCACAGCAGTGCACACAGCTGCACGGAGACGCCACGGGCCATATTGGACCTGAAAAACAAAGAAACAAACATAAGATTAGAAAAATAAACAAAATGGCTTACCTCTAACAGCAAAACAGCAGCATACATAACTGTCTGAACCACTTCGTGCACAGCAGTGCACACAGCTGCACGGAGACGCCACGGGCCATATTGGACCTGAAAAACAAAGAAATAAACATAAGATTAGCAAAATAAACAAAATGCCTTACCTTAACTGAAAAACAGCAGAATACATACCTGTCTGAACCACTTCGTGCACAGCAGTGCACACAGCTGCACGGAGACGACACGGGCCATGTTGTACCTAGAAAAGAGAGAAAAAATCTAAGATTAGCAAAATCAAAAAGATAGATTACCTCAAACAGCAAAAGAGCAGCATATCGGGACCAGTTCGTGCACAACAGTGCACACAGCTGCACGGAGACGCCACGGGCCATATTGGACCTGAAAAACAAAGAAATAAACATAAGATTAGCAAAATAAACAAAATGGCTTACCTCTAACAGCAAAACAGTAGCATACATACCCGTCGGAACCACTTCGTGCACAGCGTGCACACAGCTGCACGGAGACGCCACGGGCCATATTGGACCTGAAAAACAAAGAAATAAACATAAGATTAGCAAAATAAACAAAATGGCTTACCTCTAACAGCAAAACAGCAGCATACATACCTATCTGAACCACTTCGTGCACAGCAGTGCACACAGCTGCACGGAGACGCCGCGGGCCATATTGGACCTGAAAAACAAAGAAATAAACATAAGATTAGCAAAATAAACAAAATGCCTTACCTCTAACAGCAAAACAGCAGCATACATACCCGTCGGAACAACTTTGTGCACAGCGGAGCACACAGCTGCACGGAGACGACACGGGCCATGTTAAACCTGAAAAACAAAGAAATAAACATAAGATTAGCAAAATAAACAAAATGGGCCATGTTGGACCTCTAAAAGACAAAAAAAACATAAGATTAGTGCAAAAGAAAAGAAAAGATAGCTTACCTCAAACTGCAAAAGAGCCGCGGATCGGAACCACTCCGTGTACAGCGGTGCACATCGCTGCAGGGAGACGCCACGGGCCATGTTGGACCTAGAAAAAAGAAAAGAAACATAAGATTAGCCCAAAAAAACAAACATGGCTTACTTTTAGACGAAAACAACAACAACATACATACCCGTCTGAACAGCTTCATGCACAGCGGTGCACACGGCTGCAGGGAGACGCCACGGGCCATGTTGGACCTCTAAAAGACAAAAAAAACATAAGATTAGTGCAAAAGAAAAGATAGCTTACCTCAAACTGCAAAAGAGCCGCGGATCGGAACCACTCCGTGCACAGCGGTGCACCTCGCTGCAGGGAGACGCCACGGGCCATGTTGGACCTAGAAAAATGAAAAGAAACATAAGATTAGCCTAAAAAAACAAACATGGCTTACTTTTAGACGAAAACAACAACAACATACTTACCCGTCTGAACAGCTTCGTGCACAGCGGTGCACACGGCTGCAGGGAGACGCCACGGGCCATGTTGGACCTCTAAAAGACAAAAAAAACATAAGATTAGTGCAAAAGAAAAGATAGCTTACCTCAAACTGCAAAAGAGCCGCGGATCGGAACCACTCCGTGCACAGCGGTGCACATCGCTGCAGGGAGACGCCACTGGCCATGTTGGACCTAGAAAAAAGAAAAGAAACATAAGATTAGCCTAAAAAAACAAACATGGCTTACTTTTAGACGAAAACAACAACAACATACATACCCGTCTGAACAGCTTCGTGCACAGCGGTGCACACGGCTGCAGGGAGACGCCACGGGCCATGTTGGACCTCTAAAAGACAAAAAAAACATAAGATTAGTGCAAAAGAAAAGATAGCTTACCTCAAACTGCAAAAGAGCCGCGGATCGGAACCACTCCGTGCACAGCGGTGCACATCGCTGCAGGGAGACGCCACGGGCCATGTTGGACCTAGAAAAAAGAAAAGAAACATAAGATTAGCCTAAAAAAACAAACATGGCTTACTTTTAGACGAAAACAACAACAACATACATACCCGTCTGAACAGCTCCGTGCACAGCGGTGCACACGGCTGCAGGGAGACGCCACGGGCCATGTTGGACCTCTAAAAGACAAAAAAAACATAAGATTAGTGCAAAAGAAAAGATAGCTTACCTCAAACTGCAAAAGAGCCGTGGATCGGAACCACTCCGTGCACAGCGGTGCACATCGCTGCAGGGAGACGCCACGGGCCATGTTGGACCTAGAAAAAAGAAAAGAAACATAAGATTAGCCTAAAAAAACAAACATGGCTTACTTTTAGACGAAAACAACAACAACATACATACCCGTCTGAACAGCTTCGTGCACAGCGGTGCACACGGCTGCAGGGAGACGCCACGGGCCATGTTGGACCTCTAAAAGACAAAAAAAACATAAGATTAGTGCAAAAGAAAAGATAGCTTACCTCAAACTGCAAAAGAGCCGCGGATCAGAACCACTCCATGCACAGCGGTGCACATCGCTGCAGGGAGACGCCACGGGCCATGTTGGACCTAGAAAAAAGAAAAGAAACATAAGATTAGCCTAAAAAAACAAACATGGCTTACATCTAAACGAAAACAACAACAACATACTTACCCGTTTCAAGAGCTTCGTAACAGCGACTTCTAGCAGAGACGATCAGGGGAAAATGGCATTTAGAATGCTACGGCCATTTTCGGACTTGGGGGCGTGGTTTTGAAGTTTTGAGTGACAGACAACGTCACTGTCTAAAGAACATCAAAAATGACGCCCCCAAATCCGAAAAGGACGGGGCTACATCGGAGTGACGGATCTCTCCTCCAATGGCTGGCCTCCTTTTAGGAAGCCAGCCAATGAAGGAGAGACAGGGCAGGGAGGCAGGACCTTCTGCGCTACTAAGAGTCATTAAATCTCCGGCCTAAGAGTCAAGTCAAGTCAAGTCATAAGATTTGTATAGCGCACTACATACCCAGAGGGTTTCAAGGCGCTTAGGAAGGGGAGGAGGATTATTTGTCAAATATCCAAGTTTTAAGCTGCTTTCTGAACGCTAGGTGATTCTGGGTGAGGCGAAGGTAAGCGGGGAGTGAGTTCCATGTTTTGGCAGCCAGGTATGAAAAGGATCTGCCTCCCATGGTGGACTTGTTGATGCGAGGTACAGTGGCGAAGGCTTGGCTGGAAGAGCGAAGTTGGCGGGAGGGGGTGTAGAAGGACAGTCGAGAGTTGAGGCAATCTGGTCCGATGTCGTAGAGTGATTTGTGTGCGTGGGTAAGCAGTCGGAAAGTGATCCTCTTATTGACGGGTAGCCAGTGGAGGTCTTTAAGGTGACCAGAGATGTGTTCGTTGCGTGGGATGTCTAATATGAGCCTGGCTGAGGCGTTTTGGATTCGTTGTAGTTTCTTCTGGAGTTTAGCGGTGGTACCTGCGTAGAGGGTGTTTCCGTAGTCCAGTCGGCTCGTGACTAGAGCGTGGGTGACTGTTTTCCTTGTTTCGGAGGGGATCCAGCGAAATGTTTTTCTGAGCATGCGAAGAATGTTAAAGCAGGAAGAGGATACGGCGCTGACTTGTCTGTTCATTGAGAGTGAAGAATCCAGGATGACGCCAAGGTTCCGTGCGTGGTCTGTCGGGATGGGTGCTTTTCCAAGGGCTTCCGGCCACCAAGAGTCGTCCCATGCAGAGGGGGATGTACCTAAGATGAGGACTTCTGTTTTGTCTGAGTTCAGTTTCAGACGGCTTTGTTTCATCCATTCGGCGACTTCTTTCATTCCTTCGTGTAGGTTAGTTTTGGCGGTGCTGGGGTCCTTGGTGAGAGATAGGATCAGTTGAGTGTCATCCGCGTAAGAGATGATGTTGAGGTTGTGTTGGCGGGCAATGGCCGCGAGGGGGCTCATGTATACGTTGAAGAGGGTGGGGCTGAGTGAGGATCCTTGTGGTACGCCGCAGATGATTTCAGAAGCCTCGGACTTGAAAGGTGGGAGGCGGACTCTCTGGGTTCTTCCGGTGAGGAACGAGGTGATCCATTCCAGTGCATTTCCTTGGATTCCGATGTTTCTGAGGCGTTGTAAGAGGGTGCTGTGGCAGACTGTGTCGAATGCTGCAGAGAGGTCGAGGAGGATGAGGGCGACTGTGTCTCCATTGTCCAGTAGAGTTCGAATGTCGTCTGTTGCTGCGATGAGGGCGGTCTCAGTGCTGTGTTTTGCTCGGAAGCCAGATTGTGAGGGGTCGAGTGATTTGTTGGTTTCGAGGAAGGCGGCGAGCTGGTTGTTGACTGCTTTCTCGATGACTTTTGCCGGGAATGGAAGAAGCGAGATGGGGCGGTAGTTTTTGAGTTCGGTGGGGTCTGCTGTTGGTTTTTTCAGAAGGGCGGTGAGTTCAGCGTGTTTCCAGTCTTCTGGGAAGGTAGCGGAGTTGAAGGAGCAGTTGATGACGTCTCGGAGGTGCGGAGCTATGACGGAGTCCGCTTTGTTGAAGATGTGGTGAGGGCATGGGTCTGTGGGGGATCCAGAGTGGATGGAATTCATCAGGCGGATGGTGTCCTCAGTGGAGATTGGGTTCCAGGCGTTAAGGGTGTTAACGGGGGGAAGATGGTCAGCAGATGGTAGGGTGGGTTGGCTTCCGGGTTGGTTGTCAAAGCTGTTGTGGATGTCAGCAATCTTGTTGTGGAAAAAAGAGGCTAGGGAGTCGCAGAGGGTTTGAGAGGGGGTGATGTCGTTGGAGTTGGCCGAGGGGTTGGAAAATTCCTTGACGATGTTGAAAAGTTCCTTGCTGTTGTGGGCGTTGTTGTCAAGTCGATCCTTGAATGCTGTTTTCTTGGCTTTTCGGATCAGTTGGTGGTGAGTGCGGATGACGCTTTTGAAGGCGTTCTTGTTGCTGGTGGATGGGTCTTTTTTCCAGGCCTTTTCAAGGGAGCGGCACAGTTTCTTGGACTTCTTGAGGTCATCGTTGAACCATGAAGCCTTCTTGTTGCCAAGTTTGTGTTGACGTTTTTTCAGTGGTGCTAAGGTGTCGGCGGTGTTGGATAGCCAAAGGGTGAGGTTGGAGGCGGCTTCGTTGGCGTTAGATGAGAGGGCTGGGGAGGTTTGAAGGAGCGATGTGGAGATCTGCTCCGTGGTGATTTTGTTCCAGTTTCTTTGTAGAGTTGGTTGGAGGTGGATGATGGGTTTCGGCTTGTTGTAGGTGAAGTGAACGCAGCTGTGGTCAGTCCAGAGGAGATCCGTAGTGTGGCTGAAGGAGACATGGTTGCTGGAGGTGAGGATGGGGTCGAGTGTGTGACCTGCGATGTGGGTGGGGGAAGTGACCAGTTGTTTAAGTCCGAGGTTGGCGAGGTTGTCTAAGAGGGTGGCGGTGTTGTGGTCGTTGATCTTTTCAAGGTGGAAGTTGAGGTCTCCCAGAAGGATGTAGTCTTTGGAGGGGAGCACGTGTGGGGTGATGAAGTCTGTGATGTCTTCACTGAATTTTGCGCGGGGTCCTGGTGGTCTGTAGAGGAGGGTGCCTCTAAGGGTTGTCTTGGGGTCGATGTGGATCTGGAAGTGAAGGTGTTCGGAGTTAGCGAGGTTGGCGTCGGAGTTGGTAGTGATGCGGATGGATTTCTTATGGACGATAGCGATTCCTCCTCCTGTATGGTCGGTGCGGTCCTTGCGTGTGATCTTATAGTCATCAGGGATAGCGATGGCGATGTCAGGGGCGGAGGAAGCATTCATCCAAGTTTCCGTTAGGAAGGCGACGTCAGGAGAGATGGTGTCTAGTAGGTTCCAAAGGTCAATGGCGTGCCTGTGGACCGAGCGGGTGTTGAGAAGGATGCATTCTAGGTGGTTGGAGTCGGGAATCTGTGTTGTGGTCGTAGCGGAGATGTTGTCGGTGCCGCTAAATTTGCAGGAGAGGCAGGAGAACGGTCCATGGGTGCGTCCAGGAGCGGCATGGACGCAGTTGGGGGCGCGACCGGGGTTAAGGGCTAGGAGGGTGGCGGCATCGTAGGTAATGCGGGGGGGCTGGGTAGCGCGAGGGGCAGGGGGTCTGGCACTGGGCGCGGTCCAGGCACGGACGGGCGTAGACGGGCTTACCTTTGGCGCACCTTCGGCGCGGATTGGGCGCGGTCGCTGCGCGTGAACGCTGCGCGCGGGAAGCACTGTCATATATGGATGGTGGAGGGGGAGGGGCGAGGGCGTCTCAGCTGGGAGGCGGGTCGGGCACACGAGGAGGACAACACATAAACAAAATGGAGGCGGGGGGAGGAGCAGAGCGGAGCGCTATTGGCAAACGCGCAGACAATGTCAATAAATGGCCAAATGATTTAATTTCAGCAGAGCAGCGCTACGATCCCACGGAGCAGCCTAGCAGTGTCAATAAACAGCCAAATGAGTCAATTTCAGCAGAGCAGCGCTACGATACCACGGAGCAGCCAGGAGCACAGGGAGCGACCACTCTATCCGTGAGGAGGAGCGAGTCACAGCTTGTGCATCA
The DNA here is from genome assembly GCF_964261635.1 of Lissotriton helveticus. NCBI lineage: Eukaryota > Metazoa > Chordata > Amphibia > Caudata > Salamandridae > Lissotriton > Lissotriton helveticus. The sequence goes on from NC_136064.1 coordinate 22,256,196, forward strand.
CAGCAGCGCTGTATTAACTTAGTGGGAGGGCGTCTCAGCTGGGAGGCGGGTCGGGCACACGAGGAGGACAACAAATAAACAAAATGGAGGCGGGGGGAGGAGCAGAGCGGAGCGCTATTGGCAAACGCGCAGACAATGTCAATAAATGGCCAAATGATTTAATTTCAGCAGAGCAGCGCTACGATCCCACGGAGCAGCCTAGCAGTGTCAATAAACAGCCAAATGAGTCAATTTCAGCAGAGCAGCGCTACGATACCACGGAGCAGCCAGGAGCACAGGGAGCGACCACTCTATCCGTGAGGAGGAGCGAGTCACAGCTTGTGCATCACAGCAGCGCTGTATTAACTTAGTGGGAGGGCGTCTCAGCTGGGAGGCGGGTCGGGCACACGAGGAGGACAACAAATAAACAAAATGGAGGCGGGGGGAGGAGCAGAGCGGAGCGCTATTGGCAAACGCGCAGACAATGTCAATAAATAGCCAAATGATTTAATTTCAGCAGAGCAGCGCTACGATCCCACGGAGCAGCCTAGCAATGTCTTTAAACAGCCAAATGAATCAATTTCAGTGGAGCAGCGCTACGATATCACGGAGCAGCCTAGCAGTGTCAATAAACAGCCAAATGAGTCAATTTCAGCAGAGCAGCGCTACGATACCACGGAGCAGCCAGGAGCACAGGGAGCGACCACTCTATCCGTGAGGAGGAGCGAGTCACAGCCTTTTAGGCCGTGCAAGCGCAGCCTTTTAGGCCTTCGACCTAATAAAAGTGCATCAGTAGTCTGTTAAAAAGTGGGTGGGTTACTACAACAGAAACCCACTTTCCTACATTTCCCCTGTCTCCTAAATGTGATGCGGTAAATTTTATTATGCAGTACAGCTGCCTGTCTGGTAGTCCTGTAATGAATGTCCCTTTTCTATGCTCACAACACTTTGCCGTATTTCCGTAGTATGTCCATAAAGCTAGGTCTCGCGAGGATTTGTTGCAGGCGCGCGCCATGCACCAGCAGCCCTACGATGTTAGCCGTGTCAAGTGCGACATGTGCAAGGACTGGTTCCTGACGGGAGGTAGGGGCTTGAGAAGGGCACTGGAGCTCTGTTGTGGGTGATGTGACCCGGGATAACCTCTGTCTCCCTGCAGGGAGCAATGTGCAAAAACGGTCGCTCTGCATGGAGGAGCCAGGATCTAAGATTCCAACACGATGTCACCACAGTGCTTAAGTGTCCAAATTGCATTGCTGTTTTGTTGTTGGGGGAACGGAAATAACAATGAGTAAGTATTAAAAGAATAACATGCGGGAGTCTGTTTCCAGGCTAATTCCTACTTGTTTTCTTCGAAAATTTCAAATGGCGGCAATAGCTACTTTCAGCAGCAGACATACCGGAATGAAAAACAAAAAACGTTAATTGTGACAGTCCCGTAACCCCTTTGACCTGATTATGTTATGCTATTTTTATGTTATTTTATTTATTAGGCGCAACAGCTACCCAAGAGGGTTTCCCGGCATCAGCCTGTAAGGAGCAGAAGGGAATGAAAAGAAATTATTGGTTAAATATCCAGGTTTTTAGGCATTTACGGTAGTTGCCGTAAAGAGTTTCAGAGCGAAGCAACACAGGGAGAGAGTTCCAGAAAGAAGGCCCCAAGCAGGCAAAAGAGCGGCCGCCCATGCGTAATCGTCTAACTCTTGAGACCGAAAATTTCGTCTGAGTGGCAGAGCGGAGCGCGCGAGATGGAAGGTAGGGATGAGCCAGAGTCTGCAAATATTGGGGGTGTTACTGTAACCCAAGAAGAAGCAACTCCTGAGGCGAAAAGCCGGGAGTTTTTTAACTTCGTTTCTTAGCATTGTTCAGTCACTTTTGATTTATCCTTTGTACCTGTTTTAATTTACAAGCTGAAATCGCGCTGAAATCGCGTTTGCACAGGATCGACTTTTAAAAACCAAACTTGCCAAGTTTAATTTAACCAGTTAGCGCTGTGTTTTGCCATAGCTTACCCGGTTCAGACGAGTAGGCTCTGTCCAGGGGACGCTGTAAGCACCACCGGGAACTGCCGCCCATTTCCGCCGCCATCTTGGGAGGGAATCGGAGCGGGCAGCGGGCTAGTTGTTGTGGCACTGCAGACATAAAAGACGCCTGCGCCAGCACCCAATTCCCTAGCTGTTACCCAAGAAGAAGCAACTCCTGAGGCGAAAAGCCGGGAGTTTTTTAACTTCGTTTCTTAGCATTGTTCAGTCACTTTTGATTTATCCTTTGTACTTGTTTTAATTTACAAGCTGAAATCGCGCTGAAATCGCGTTTGCACATGATCGACTTTTAAAAACCAAACTTGCCAAGTTTAATTTAACCAGTTAGTGCTGTGTTTTGCGCCAGCTTACCCGGTTCAGACGAGTAGGCTCTGTCCAGGGGACGCTGTAAGCACCACCAGGAACTGCCGCCCATTTCCGCCGCCATCTTGGGAGGGAATCGGAGCGGGCAGCTGGCTAGTTGTTGTGGCACTGCAGACATAAAATGGACACCTCTGAGCATTCGCTCAGCGGACGCGCCGGCGGTACGCCGAAGGCGCGCCAAAGGCAAGCCCATCTGCGCCCGTCCGCGCCTGGCCCAGGCCCAGGGCCAGAACCCCTGTCAAAAACATAGCGAAGCAATCATCTACTTTGCCTAAACAATTAAGAAAGATAGGGACCTATAATTACGACTCGAAGTCTCTAAAAGCCATCCAAAAATCCGCTATGTCCACTTGTGCCAAAGCCCATTACATCTTTGATCCTTTTCTCTGTAACTCCTGTGGTTTTTCTTTAAATTCAAAGGAAATAGAGAATTCATTAAATAGGAATAAAGAAGACAGTAAACCTATAACTTATAAAATGATAAGCATAAACTGCCGCTCACTCCCCAAACATCAAACCAATATGTTTGACCTCCTATTTAGCGATCAACCAGACGCAGTGTTCCTTACGGAAACCTGGCTTCAAGAAAGTTCGGGACCTGATATAGCAGCAGCCCTCTGATTACGCCATAGAAAGAGTTGATAGAACCAAAAAGATAGGAGGGGGAATTGCGATAATTTTTTTAAAAAACCTATAATTGCACCCTTGACTAATTTCCTATCACATCATGTGAAGTGGCTCTTTTCAAACTCACCCTCTCCTCCAATTTTACTTTTTCAGGGGTACTCATGTATAGACCCCCTGATCAGATGGCAAATTGGATTCCCGCACTAATGGAGGAAATCTCCTTCCAGATAACAAATAAAGCCAATTTCACTGTTTTAGGAGATCTAAATCTCCATTTTGAAGATGCCACCTGCAAAAATTGCACTAGACTTATCTCGGACATGGCTTTCCAAAATCTCAAACTGGCAAATGCACGGCCAACTCATAGAGCTGGCCATTTCTTAGATCCAATTTTTAGTAATCTAGATACAATTACCTGCTCACCAGCCTTACCAACAATCTGGTCGGATCACTACCAGATAAATGTCTCCTTGACGTCACCTTATAACAGAAACACACTAAACACAATAAATAGCATGGAGAATTCACAAAGAAACTGGAAGTGGCTAGACATAAAACAATTTAACAAATGTCTAGAGGAGCATATACCACCTATGGAGCAAGAGATAGGCCCTCTAGCAAATGCAGTACAAAGTTGGTTTACGGAAGCAACGGACCTATGCCTCCCTTTTTCTAAACAAAAAAAACCACACATCACCCCCCTGCACCCTGGTATAATGATTCTTTGAAAATTTTTAAATCGTGTTGTAAAATTTTAGAAAGAAATTGGAGGAGAAACTATGATCCTACAGACAAACTAGCCTATAAAGCAGCCCTGAGTAAGTACCACAAAGAATGCAGGCAGGCACGCGCTGCTTTTGTGAACTTAACCATCTCCAAAGCTTCTAATTGTGCAAAAACACTATTTAACACAGTGAAAATTCTGGCAGGCTCAGATGCAATAGCCAAACCACCTTCTCTGTCTAAATCCAAATGTGAAGAACTAGCGACTTTCTTCATAGACAAAGTGGATGGTATTTACCAAGAAATTGTTTCACAACAAGATGAGGCCTCTAGACCTGAGATTCCTACATCTGATTGGGTGCACGAACACAACCTCGCAAAAACCGACCATGTGTTAAAGGACTGGCCCTTATTAACAACCAATACCATGGGAGAGTTATTAAATTCAATCAAATCAGGATCACCGAGGGATCCGATCCCAGCTAACATTCTTAAACAACTTGATTACTCAGTGATGTTAAACATAACTAATGCATTCAATACATCAATTAAAGATGCTAAAGTTCCAGCCCTCTGGAAGCATGATATGATTCACCCCCTATTGAAAAAACCTAATGCAGATACACCCGACACAAACAACTATCGACCTATTTCTCTACTCCATATTCTGTCCAAAATCCTGGAAAAACATATTCATATACACTTAACACAATATGTTAATACCCACCATTTACTTCACCCATCACAGCCCGGCTTCAGGGCAGGTTTCTCGACGGAAACCACACATCTGGGTGTGACAGAGACAATCTGCCAAAAATTGGATCAAGAGGAAACCGTAGCGCTCATCCTTTTAGACTTGAGCGCTGCTTTTGATACTATCTCACACAAAGTGCTCCTAAAAACACTGAGCAACATGGGAATTGCCGGAGACGCCCTCAAGTGGATTCAAGATTTTCTTTCACATAGAATGTTTCAAGTTTTCCCCCAAAACGCCTGTTCCGAAACACATTCTTTTAGCCATGGTGTACCGCAGGGATCTATCTTGAGTCCGCTTCTCTTCAACCTTTATGTAAAGCCTTTGGCGGAGTTAGCTGAGGAGTTGGGACTCACGATCTACTCCTATGCAGATGATTCACAAGTTATTTTCTCCCTTGCGATTCAAAATGCAAATGATATCTCGATGCTTAAAACTGGAATAAATAACATCACAACATGGATGAAGGCAAACTTCTTAAAACTAAATGGAGAAAAAAACGGAGGTAGTAATTTTCGGAAAAGAGAAGCACTTATGGAGCCAAAAACACTGGCCAGAAAAAATGGGTAACCTCCCGATCCCAGTATCACAAGTACGTAATCTTGGTATACTCCTTGATGATAATCTGAGCATGCATGCACAATCAATTAAAATTGCAGCCACCTGCTTTTCCATCATTCGGTGGCTGAGAAAAATCTGCTGGATGCTCCCAGAGTCAACTAAAAAAACAGTAGTAAATGCTTTAATCACGTCCCGTTTAGACTACAGTAATATTCTTTACTTGGGATCAAATAAAACAATTCTCCACCGTCTACAGATGGCCCAAAATGCGGCAGTCAGATTATTATGTAAAGTACCAAAAAGAGAATCAGTCTCTACATTTCGACGCAAGCTACACTGGCTGAATGTAGAAAATCGAGTGAAATTTAAAGCACTCATCTATATGTACAAAATTAAAGCAAATACAGCCCCTAAGTATCTCTGCATTCTGGCAAAAGCCTATATCCTGACCAGGAACCTCAGATTGGCCACCCAGGGCCACTTTATGATCCTCAAATTCAAGCGTGCTCGCACTGGAGGAAAATCCTTCACCTATCTGGGTCCGTATCATTGGAATTCTCTTCCCATTGCACTAAGAAACGAGCCAAACTACTCCAGTTTTCGCAAGTTGCTAAAAACCTGGCTGTTTGATAAATAAAGACACTTTATCCATACAGAAGCGGCTGAGATGCGCCGGGAAACCCTCTTTGGGTAGCCGCTGCGCAATACAAGTACAAAAATAAATAATAAATAAATAAATGACATTGGGTAATTGGTAAATGAGTGACAATGGTTTCCGAAAGCCTTACTGTACCCAGATGACATTGTATTGATACCGCACATTACACTCTCGGAGTGCATAGACATAACCTCCCCTCCCCTTATTGCCATGAATTATTGCTCCTCAGAGGGTTAGCGCCTCCAGTCATCTCTCGCAGTTCCAGCTGTTACTTTGGTCAGTGACCTCGCAGCCATCCAACGCCTGTTGACCCTCCCGCAGTCCTCAATGCTCCTCTTTTGACTAGAGTCCATGAAGAGGCATGCTCTATTAGTCTACTATATTGCCTCATCCAGCCTCTCAAGTTCGGGCCTCTGCCAGCTGGTCGCAGGCCCATGAGGCCCAATTTACATACACACAGAAGAGTCCTCAGGTCCCCCTCCGTCCAGCAGGTGTTGTATTAATGCACCTACAGACTTTGCTCCACAGACAAGATGATTGCGTCGAGGGTCTAGGTACCTACCGGGGCGAAGGGAGCTGTGGCCTTGTAGTGTGTTTTATCTAGGTACCTGAATCAATATCCTATTCTTTGCCCTTGTCCGGTTATAAATCAATAATATCCCTGCAATGGCACAGAAACCCTTTTTCATAATTCGGTCATAGCGCATGCTGTCACATTAAGCAAGCCTATTCCTCCAGCCCCTTAGAAAGCACACCGAGTTCTTAAACAAATCCAAGCCTCCAGCAAACTGGGAAATCTCCGCTGCTATTGTTTTGAATTCGTCCGAGAACTCCTGTAAAGCACTGTAAGAACGACCAGTCCTTAGTGACATCTTTATTGACGTCTTATGTCCATCCTTACGTCAACCCCGGCACCTTTCAGGTATAAATATACCGACGCTGCCTTAAGCAAACACACGGTGGTGATCCTGGAGCAGAGCAGCTACTACTTCCGAAGAGCCCAGCTGATGTGAGAGCCCACGGACGCTGCCCCTCCCTTTTGACGCGCTGAGAAAGACACTGTCTTTTCTCTTGCTGAGAAATCCAGCCTCTGGCGTTTCCAGCTTACCCTTGCGGGTGACTGGGATACCGAGTCCTGAGAGAGAGATACCAGCCCTCCTGCCTTCTAAGACCAAGGTACTGAACTGACTAAACCCTTACAGAGAATTCTTGAGTCAGATTCTTGGCAAACCAAACTTAACTTAAACTGCTACTTACTTACTCCCTCCCATGTATTAGGCTTAGGTCAGGTACAACGGGGTAGGCATAGTTAGAAGCACCAGTTGAGTACGATTAGTCAATGTATATATGTATGTATCTATTTTATCCATTTTAAGGTATCATATGGCTAAGAAACCATATCAATGCTTTTACAGTATTATTTCATAATCCTGCTTTTACTGTATGCACTTTACTTAACTATAAGTATTGCAATTGTAGCAATTCATGTCTCTTGTATGAGGAAAGAGACTGCTCAATAAATAACACCTTTTATTGAAAACGCCCGTCTCTTTTTTTCTCTGCAATCTGGTGAAACTAAGTACGCACTTATAGACTGAGTGAAATAGCTGTCTTTTGTTTTCACACGACTCTAGAGATATACTCTTATTCAGGGAGAGCAAAGTTGTCATGTTTTATGGTTGTCAGAAACTAAATCCCTTCTTGTCTATCCAGGGAGGTTAAACTCCTCCTCGCTTATTCGAGAAAGTTTCTAGTGAACTCTGAGCTAGCTGGCAAAAAACTTAAGTCTAATATAGTCAGTAAAGACCTAGATAACCTCAGTCCTACGTCTACACTACTGAATATATTATTCCAATGCGCAGAGCCTATTGGGACTATAGGAACTACACTACATGGCGCCCAACGTTTGGTAAGGCGATATATCTAACGCAAGACGTTAGAGTAACTCAGTCGTTCTTTTTCACACAGACCCTTTCTCCCGTAAATACTCCAAAGACATCTGGAGTGGGTCAAAGGTTAAAATCCGCCGGAACTTAGTAGGAAGAGATTTCTATGTATAGTTTTTGGTTTATACAACGTTGAAGGATACAGTGTTCCAAAATATTGTGCACCTAATCTTTGTTTCCTTGAAAACATAATCTGCAACAAAAACCTTGCTGTCAGTAAAATGTCAGACAATGAAAGAGATAGGGAGACAGCTAGAATAGCAGCTCAACTCCTAGCGGAAGACACAAGTCTCCTACAGCAAGACCCGGATGCAATACTCATCCCGGTCAGCATAAGAAAAACTATAACTATTAAACTAATAGAAAATGGACTGACATCGAGAGGTGGTACAGTCATATTCGTAATTGAGGCACATGAATATCGGCAGACAGAGGTATTCTATTCATGGATAAACTTTCCAGCAGCAAACGCTGTCACACATGAGTTCCACTATTACAAAATAGAGGAACCACCAGAAGAGTACACTCCTTTCGAGGAGGTGGAAATACCATTAAAATACCAAGAGCACCTGCTCTGGTTTAAAGGCGCCCTAAAACATAATATTCACATCACCAGGCTCGGTCCACTAGGTAGACCAGGAGCAACGTGGCCGGTTCTAGCCAGCTACACACCACATCCAGACATTGAAAAAATGTCAATACCAGAACTTTTGGTACAGTTAAAACAAATGATTAAAATACATAGACAATTAGTCCAATATGTAATGCGGACTTCAACAGTCCAACCAGCTATTAACATTCCACAGCTGACTCCTCATCTGGGGAATACAAACAAAATTACACCACAGAACATACAGTCATGTCTGGGTAAAGTACCCGCAAAACGGGAACAAATTCCATTCTGGTTAGCACAAAAAATCACTCAAATAGAGGCAGTATTTCCGGATACTACCCCTACTGAGAAACACAGAATTCTGACTATCTGTCTTCCAATGGGGATCGCACCACATGTGGAGGACTGTGACACTTGGGGCACAGTCTTTGCTTCCATTTACACAAAAACACATGGTGTTCCGTCCATGGCGGTAATACCTGATGTGCTAAGACAGATTCAAAATGAATACGGTCCAGAACCTGCTTTAACTCTGGGTATGAAATTACTGAAAGACTTCAAGCAGGTCTCAGCTTTATTATTATCTAACATAAAAGGAGAAGCAGCATCTGTGGCAATCCGCCAGAAATTGAAAGAAACATAAAATTGCAGAACAACCATTTGAACTTGCCAGAATCATAGAAAAATCCTATGAAGAGCTAGGAAGAGATAGTTTGGGTGGGAAACCAGTAAAACCCCAACTAATTGAAAATCCTGAAAAAATATTTATTAAAAATAAATTAAACACTCCAAAAAAAGAGCTGAGATGGAAATAAACAATCCACTCCCAAAGAAAAAAGATTCCAGTCCAGAGGAAAGTCTCCTCGGCGGAGAGAAAGATCTCCGGACCAAGGACACAGGTCTCCCCAAAGGGAGCCCTCTGAGAAAATATACAACCTTAGAAATAGGGATAATTTGAAGAAACCTGATAGATATCAAGATATTTATACACGTCCCTCTCGATCTTTTCAGACTTCCTCGCAGAAATCGGAAAGAAGAGGATGGTCAGAACACAGGGAAGAGCACGTCAAGTCCAAAGACAAAGAACCTGCTCATCAAAGTAAAAAACTACAATTTCCAAAAAAGAAGGTAGCCAGCATTAAAATAGTCAAACATGCCGAGGATCCTGAGGACACAGCTGAAAAACGGAGAGTGGGCTCAGACAATGCTAGACAGCGCAGCAGAAGTGAGCATAGCTCGCAAGATCCTGATGAATCATCTGGAGACAGTGGACACGAATTAATACATTCAGGTGGAAACTGCAGACACCAGAGTTAGCAAACCTCATAAAATATACAAAATAACATTACGTATAGAGGGAGATAAGACTAGGAAAATAAGGGGTCTATTTTGGGATAACCTCTCCAAAGGCTATGACATCCTTTTAGCTGAAAAAGACTGGCCACCGGAGTTTGTCAGGGAGTGCCCTCATGGCGAAGAAATGATTATACCTGCCTTCTCAAGTCACATTCCAATTCATAAAAAATATACACTTGCAAGAAAGTGGGCAGTAGCCCAAGCTCCTGCATTATATAAAAACCATGTTGGATGGGATGAGGACTCTCCTCCTCACAAAATCCAGTTAAAAAATCAACCAACTGCACAGAGGCAGTACCCAATTAAGCAAGAAGCTAAAAAACAGGTCAGGGAGATCTTAGATCAACTTGAATACCAGGGGGTGATTGAAACATGCACCTCGCAAATGAATAACCCTTTGTTTCCTGTCTCCAAGCCAGATGATTCATATCGTCTAGTTTTGGACTACAGACACCTTAACTTATGTTGCAAAACCTTTGCAGTACAAAACTCACATAGTGCAGCACTAATGAATAACATCGTGCGCAAAAAGTACAAAACAACATTAGACATCTCTAATGGTTTCTTTTGTCAAAATATAGCACCTGAAAGCAGGTATTTGACCGCTTTCTCAATAATGGGCTCGCAGAAAAAATTCTGTCGACTCCCCCAGGGGTTCAAGAACAGCCCAGGACTATTGTCAGTGAGAATAACAGAGTTACTACAAATGTATGATGATGAGGCATTATCTTATGTCGATGACATCTATCTAACAGATGATGACTTGGATACTCACTTGAAAAGAGTGAACACCATAATACTTGGGTTCGCAGCAGAGGGTTACAAATTCAACTTTAAAAAGTCACAAATTGCCCATCTAACTGTCCTGTTTTTAGGATATGAATTATCAAGTGAAGGCAAAAGCCTGGCAGACAATTTCTTAGAGAAATGTGCTGTAATCCAAGCACCAAGAAAGCTGAAAAACTTACAATCAATTCTAGGTTTCCTGAATTTTGGAAGAACTTACTTTCTAAATTATGCAGATAGGGTTAAACCTCTCTATGAACTAATAAAACCAGATTTTAAAACTATCAATTGGACTCAAAAACACACAGAAATTTTGAGATCATTGCAAACAGACATGTTAGCTAAAACAAAATTGCAAACACGCGATAACACACGCAACCTTGTGATCCGGGTCATCCCAGGAAGATGCGGATTCACATACCTGACCTCTAATGAGGGAGAAAAGGTACCAATAGCGTACAAATCACATTTGTACACAGAAGCTGAAAAAACATTCAGCATTAAGGAAAACATTGTTCATGCGGTTCAAACAGCTGTAGCAAAAGAAAGAGACCAAGCTGATGGCAGTCAGATTACTGTTAGAACAGCAGAATCAGCCTTTGAGGCATTAACAAGCCCATGTAATTTACCTACTGTGGCATTAAATCGAAAATGGATACAATGGGAAAATTCTCTTGCTACAGACAAAGTGAAATACTATTTTGACCCGGAAATGAAAAAATTAAAAAATCTAGAATATGAAAGAGAATATCCTCTGCCAATCGACATTCTGCCCATACGACAGTACGCCTGTGTAATATACACAGACGGACATGCACAACCTTCGGTTTGGGGAAAACAAGCCTATAACGCCACATGCGAGATTGTTAAATACGTGTGGCGCGGAGGTAAATTGAGACCTCTGGTAACAAAATCACACTCTGTAGAAAATAATTCCGATAAACAAACTGAAATATTAGCGTTGAAAATGGCGCTAGATAATGCGGATCGCGAATTCCCGACACTAATAGTGTGCGATTCATATTACTGCGTCAAATCATACAATAACGACTTGCAGAACTGGGTTCAAAACGGTTGCAAAGATGACACAGGTGCCACAATAAAGCAAAAATCGCTTTGGGAACAAGTAGTTCTTTTACGGAAAGAACTACCAAAGACTCACGTGATACATTCATTGAGTCATGAACGTGATGGCGTTCACGTTCCAGGGAATTCATTGGCTGAGACAGCCACAGCGGAAGCAAGTAAGCCGGCTTCCGTAGCTACAAAAAAGCGTTCAGGAAAATACGTAGACGGGGAAACGATGCTGGCGGTAAAAACGTCATCAAAAGGAGACTGTTCAGCGCTACCTGTCAACTATCCACTCAATTATACATACGTAATCGATGCAAACTCCGTTCCTTTTGCTCAAATCCCTGGAGTGGGGGATAGAGTAATTCCAAACAGGAACAGAAGAGGCTTCCTAATACAAGAAGCACATATGGGATTAGGTTTAAGGCATCAGATGATCAAAGAATCTCTGACAGAATTAAAATCGGAATACTGGTGGCCGGAAATGAGCGTGGATAATCACAAATTTGCAAAAAATTGTGAAAACTGTAACAGAGATCGCAGTGGCGAACCAGCCGGTGTATTGCCATGGCCCTTCGCTTAGAGAGAACAATGAAATCTATATGCAAAAACCCAGTAATAATGCGTCCCATTAATATTATTTAAGACTAAATTCACTTAAAAATGTAGACCCCAGCTCTCGGCTGACGTCTGAACTGTTATAACAAGATTCGCGAGTCTATAGCTGCATAGACGCAATTGGCATGCTACATTCTGACCAGGGTCCTGCTTTTAGCTCTCGAGCTTATAAGGAGGCCATGACCAGCATGGGCATTGCATTGCGGGAAACTTATCACTTCCTTCCTGAGGGAAATGGGATGGTGGAAAGAAAAAACCGAGACATAGAGCAATCTATAACGGCAAAGGTATTAGGTTCGGGTGTTGGGTGGGTCAAACATTTAATAAGTGTCCAACGTAGTCTTAATAATCTGCCAAGAAATTCTCTAAAAGGTTTCAGTCCGTACGAACTATTGTTCGGGACTAGAATGCATATCCAGGACCTCGATAGTCAAACTTCAGTGGTAGAAAGAAAATGCTTTGATATCAAAGATCGTTTGGCTATTTTACAGGATTTAAATGAAACAAGAAAAGACCTGAGCAACATAAAGTTGAAACAACAGCCAACAGCCACTGAAGAGAAACCACCTGTCCCAGCAAGGCCTGTCTGGATTCCAAAAATTGGGGATCTGGTCAGAGAGAAAATTGCGGTGAAGAAGGAATTTGGGCCTTCTTACAGAAAAACAGTACCTGTCTTAGCTGTCAACGGAACAAGATCAGTTGTACTACCGCCCCTTGCTGGTAAAAAGGAGAACCGAGTTGTATCCATCGACCTGGTTAAACCACAATCATGTGGCCAATAATAAGTTGTAGGCCAAGTGGACTCCCTAGAAGTAGCAGAACACCCAAATTTGCTACAAATCAAGAGGTTCAAACTGAGAGACTAATCACATTTGATAAACCTACAGTGAATCAACAAGGACTATGCAACAAAGCCATGGAACTTATGCCTCTTGAAACCCAAATTACAACAATTCGTCAAGAAACACCTGTCTACAACGATGTAGCCACAGACTATGCTAATAAAACAAGGAAAAATCCAGAAGCAATTCCAATAATTGACAGAACTGCATCAGGCTACTTCATCAACTTCGATGACTTTTCTGAGGATCCGAGCGAACCTGAGGAACAGCCAACAACAACAACAACTTTTAAAGACAAGGCTAAAAAAACTCTTTCATCAACTAAAGGAGACCTATCTGATTTCCCCATGGATTGAATTTTGGGTGGTGCTAGGTGTACTTTTCCTCCTGCTTTGGCTCATCATGGTACTATGCTTGGGACACTTGGTACTATGCTTGGGACACTTCATTGAGGGAAAATATGTTATAATGGACACAGCAAGCCAGAACATCAACCTGGTCCTAAAGCCACACGAGTCTTCACACATCGAGAAAAGAGAACTTTCTTCAGTAAACTTCACAGCCAATCCATTACCCGGTGGGGTAGCATGGAACAAAACAGATTACGATATATATGGCCCGGTCGAACTCTTGAAGTATCCTCATCAATTTAAGGTTTCATTAAGTGACTTTGTAAAACCGAGCACATTCTCTGATGATTGGGACTTTGAAAGTATTAATTATATGATGTCAGACTTAGTTATGTCAGCAAAATTTACAGAACATGATTATTTACAGGGTTCATCGAATTATGATCAGATGTACTGCTACAACCACTATGGTAACCATTATTTGCATAAATCTGCTCAGCCTAGAAATGTTTTAAATTATAATCAATGGGAACATTGTGCAACTCCACCAAAAGGTAGTTCAAAAACATTCTATGAGAAATTTCCATACTTCTCAGGGTTTAACACAAGTGAAGCAGAAACATTTTATTTCAAACTGTTAAATAAGACAGGAATGAAAACCATGCTGACAAATACAAAATTAATCTATTCAGAATCATTTTTTGAAAAAATGAGTACATTTGGTTTTGATTTCTGGAATAATAACATTGAAACAAAAACGATCTGGGGTACTAAAGATTGGCAAGTCCAAGGTATAGAATCGTTATTCAGAGCCTGCATGATCCCAGAACAAATTATATTTTTGAATGACACAATTCAACAAACAACCTGTCTTGGCCTAGCCAAAATTAAAGACTTAAACAAACCGTCTATTCCAAAGCCAACTCCTGACAGTAATAGCACTACAGATGTTGAGATAGACGTAGCCCATATTTTTAACCAAAACAGAACACATCCTGATTGGAAGAAATGGTTGATCTGGCCCACAGACACAAATAACTGTCAAGATAGATTCCTGAACAAAATACAGGGGTTCAAACTGCCAAGGCCAGACCCTAGATACTCCCAGCGACAACATCCAGGGATTATAACAACATATAGTGTGGGTAAACTATGCCTCGAATGGCTACATACATCCACACTGGCAGAAATTAAGCAACACTTAACTTTACTTAAAGAAGGTGCTGACTTGCGTGATTTCATTATGGGACCACGCAAACAGCGTCAAAAACGTTTCATAGCGACCTCTATATATGCAGCTTATAACGAAGCTTGGAAAGTAACTCAAATTAAAACAGCAGAGAAAATACGGGAAATTGACCGTATTAATTTGGAAAAATCACTTTCTGTTGTAGACAATGGGTTAATGACTCTGTCTTCCAGAATATATTCACTGGACAGAATTGTATCATCTGCAATCGATATAATAGAACAGGACATGCTAATGTTACAACATGGTCAGTCCCAATTGCGTTCTATTGTACAGCTTGGCTGGACGTTACAAAATCTGCGTTCAGGCTACGTGCCTTGGCGTTTAATCAACACAACGTCATTATTCTCTATCTTTAACCTTACTGATATACAAATCAGCTTGGCACAAAAGGGAGCAGTATATACAATTCTGAGCATTGAAAAACTTGAGAGATTACCATTGACAATGTCAGAACGACCTGTCATTGAATTGATAATAACTATTCCGATAACGACTTTCCAATTTCGATACTGCCAACAGTATATACAGGCAGGCCAGTATGAAAGGTTGGGTAAAGGATACATCAAGTCATCATGGAAATTACCTTACACACACACATGTTATAGTGAAAAAGGACAGAATGTATTTCTTAGTGGTGATAATTGTGAAAAATCACTAAGTGGTATACTTCTGTGTCAGGGTATAAATTTGCATGGGGCCTGTGAGGGGACTTCAAATAACCTTTCATGTCACCAGCTTGGCACACCTGCAACTCGAATAGAGCCATTCTTTAAATGGCTTTCTAACGGGAGCTACATTCTAATTGTGGACCACAGATGTTGTGGTCTGGTGCCAGGAAAAGCTTATATCGTAAGTGTAACGTCCAGGGTCACTTGCTGTGAGCAAGTATTGTATCCCAACGACACTCCAGACAGGGAGGGAAAAATTCGGCCCAGTCTGAAAATCTCTTCTATTCGAATTGATACTTTAAGCAGAATGTAGTCTGTTCTTCTACAGACGCCAGTGCACTTGATGTCATCAAAAGAAACGTATGATCTCCAAGTTGCAAGGACAACGGCAGAGATTCATAACCTTTTATCAACAAATTGCCCCCAACACTTCGCAGAAATGCTAAATGAAATCTTAAACATTTCTGATACGAATGGTATCGCAAGTTTCTTTAAGTCAATTTTCTATCCTTTCCTTTCAAAGCAATCCTGGACATCTTTTCCTAATTTTGTCCATTCACTCTTTGGCGGCCTTCCACTCCTGTTGGGACTCGTAGCAGGCATTTTATTTTTGATTCTCCTGCTTCATTATGGCAAGCCATGTCACAGACAAGACTCCAGCAACAATGGAAGAAACGATCCTAGCTATACGCTATCGGGACCGCATAACTAAAGTCCTTGGATTAGCCCAGCTAAGAGATCTGAATATGACCTGGTTTCTTTCATTCAGACCCATTTGGCAAAACTGTATCTTACCTGTGTTAAGATGTATGCTGTGTGGAGAAGAATGCGTGTTAGACGTCTGTCTTACACTACAATCAGAAGTACCATTGGATACAGATACTTTGCTGAACCCAGTAAAGGCTCATGCATCGTGTTGTCCCCAGCGGCTACCCATCCTGATGACGGCATTCGTTGAGACTTCACCACTGCGATTGAAGGGTAGTGAAGTGCAAGATGAGAGCAGCATCAACCAGGTACGACCCTCTGTGAGCACTGCTAATCCTGTCATCGATGATAGCAATCACGCTCACGACTGCACAGTTGCGGCATTTTCCAACTTGGTCGAACTTTCACCTGAAGCGGTAAACTGCTTTTTTGAAAGTCTATCTGAAATGATGTTCTCGCCCAAACAGAAAGAATAAACTCTTAAGCAAATGAGCACTCAGCGTTCCCTGAACTCTGGATTTGGCCTTCAGCTTTGAAAAACAAAAGCTTCTGAAAATATTTGGAACTGTTTTGACTTCTTCCCTTGAAAACGAAACTATTTTTCCCCGATTCCAAAATATTTACTTTTTTTTTGGGCACTCATCATCTGCTTAAAGTAGAACTATTCTTAGAGAACAGAGCTTCTATTTTTAGGAACTCTAGAGACAATATATTAACTCAGCCTCTAGCATATTTACAAAAAACTGTATTTATATGTGATGGAATGGTCTCGCACTTTTCTTTTCTGTATTAAGAGCAATTTCATGTGTAATTTTCGCAAATCATTCATGCTGCGATATATGTGCATCTTTTTTTAATGATTACACTGCTTGAAAGCATATAGTACCTATACTCATTTTCGTGTATTTCGCATATACCATTTCAGATGCAAAATAATGTATTTTGGGGTGGATCGGTATACACATGCACAGTTAGATATGTTTACTATTGCTTAGTTTTCGTAATTATGGACATGAATTCGTGGAGTGGGTGTAGTGTGTTTTATCTAGGTACCTGAATCAATATCCTATTCTTTGCCCTTGTCCGGTTATAAATCAATAATATCCCTGCAATGGCACAGAAACCCTTTTTCATAATTCGGTCATAGCGCATGCTGTCACATTAAGCAAGCCTATTCCTCCAGCCCCTTAGAAAGCACACCGAGTTCTTAAACAAATCCAAGCCTCCAGCAACCTGGGAAATCTCCGCTGCTATTGTTTTGAATTCGTCCGAGAACTCCTGTAAAGCACTGTAAGAACGACCAGTCCTTAGTGACATCTTTATTGACGTCTTATGTCCATCCTTACGTCAACCCCGGCACCTTTCAGGTATAAATATACCGACGCTGCCTTAAGCAAACACACGGTGGTACTCCTGGAGCAGAGCAGCTACTACTTCCGAAGAGCCCAGCTGATGCGAGAGCCCACGGACGCTGCCCCTCCCTTTTGACGCGCTGAGAAAGACGCTGTCTTTTCTCTTGCCGAGAAATCCAGCCTCCGGCGTTTCCAGCTTACCCTTGCGGGTGACTGGGATACCGAGTCCTGAGAGAGAGATACCAGCCCTCCTGCCTTCTAATACCCAGGTACTGAACTGACTAAACCTTTACAGAGAATTCTTGAGTCAGATTCTTGGCTAACCAAACTTAACTTAAACTGCTACTTACTTACTCCCTCCCATGTATTAGGCTTAGGTCAGGTACACCGGGGTAGGCGTAGTTAGAAGCACCAGTTGAGTACGATTAGTCAATGTATATATGTATGTATCTATTTTATCCATTTTAAAGTATCATATGGCTAAGAAACCATATCAATGCGTTTACAGTATTATTTCATAATTCTGCTTTTACTGTATGCACTTTACTTAACTATAAGTATTGCAATTGTAGCAATTCATGTCTCTTGTATGAGGAAAGAGACTGCTCAATAAATAACACCTTTTATCGAAAACGCCCGTCTCTCTTTTTCTCTGCAATCTGGTGAAACTAAGTACGCACTTATTGACTGAGTGAAATAGCTGTCTTTTGTTTTCACACGACTCTAGAGATATACTCTTATTCAGGGAGAGCAAAGTTGTCATGTTTTATGGTTGTCAGAAACTAAATCCCTTCTTGTCTATCCAGGGAGGTTAAACTCCTCCTCGCTTATTCAAGAAAGTTTTTAGTGAATTCTGAGCTATCTGGCAAAAAACTTAAGTCTAATATAGTCAGTAAAGACCTAGATAACCTCAGTCCTACGTCTACACTACTGAATATATTATTCCAATGCGCAGAGCCTATTGGGACTATAGGAACTACACTACAGCCTAACTACAGTCTAGGAGCATCAGAGGCACCACTGCACATACTGCTTTCAGGCTCGGATCTCCACTCCTCTCACACTCCTGGCTAAATGGACAACCACTTTAGCCCAGAGCGTTCTAGACCACATAGTCCTAAAACATGTTAGACCCCAGTTGTGAGAAAGTGCCATCTTTCTTGCCTTGGTAAGCCCCAACTTTTTTCTGAACTGCTGATGTACTTTGACTGAGTGTGCCCTGGGACCCTGCCAATCAGGTACTCAGGGCCTGTGTTCTTTCCCTACAAAGAAAAGCTATGCTGAAACAAAATACCCAATTGGTATTTCTGGCCCCTGTCAGCCCCTAGTAAATGGTACCCAGGGCATGGTGACCAGGGAAGACCCATGAGGGCTGCATCACTTATTGTGCCACCCTCAGGGGCCCTGTACCCTGGCTCCCACACACTGCCTTTGCAGGCTGAGTGCCTAAGTACAGAACTAAAGCAAGAGTCGACATGGCACACATTCCTGTGTGCCATGCCCACAGAACCCACTGCCCTGGCATACTTCAGTCAATCCTCTAGCTGGGTGCCCTATGCCAGAGGTGAGGGCCCAGGTGCATGAGCCCTGGGCCCCTACTGTACCCAGGGCCTTTCCTGGGCACTGTAAATGCAGTGTTGCCATTTAAGAGTATATGGTGCCGGGAGGTTGTCATTCACGAACTCCACAGCACCATAATGGCTTCACTGAAGACTGACAAGTTTGGCACATTAAACCCGCAATGATGCCAGTGTGATTTTAATATAACATACACGAGAGGGCGTCTTAGAGATGCCCTCCAAAAACCCGAACCTACAATCCACGTCTGGGCTGAGGCAGAGGCTGCCACCCAGCAGACATGTGTCTAGACCCCTGGGTGGAGAGCCCCCTGCTCTCCTGGGTCTGCAACAAAGCACATCCTGTGCGAGGTGCTATGTCTTCTCCCCCAGGATGGACAGGGGGAAGCTTAAAAGGCATACCACCTCTGAGAGCTTCCCCAGACCTTTTGCTGTACCCAGCAACCAGCCCCCCACCAGTCCTACCCCCACTCTGGCGGGAAGACTGGCGGGAAAAACTACGTCAGGAAGGGGGGGTGCCAACCTATGCCAACTCCATCCCTCAGGTAGAGGAGGCGAGGTGAAGCATGACCCCGGGCTCCGGCCATCTTGTAGATGGGGAGTCCTGTCCAATCCCAGCTAGGCTCCTGCCCCCTCCCACAAGAGAGGAGCAGGCTAGGGAGTGTACTCACCCCAGGACAGGGACCCATTGGTCCCTGCCCTTGCCCTACCTGTAACGCCCCTAAACTTAGTATTTAGGGGATCCCTGAACCTTCCTTCCTCAGATCCCGATATCAAAAAGAAGAAAGAAGATCAAGAAGACGACCCGCCGTGCAGCTGCTAACAACAGCTGACTTGGCCCCAGCCCTACCGGCCTGTTGATCCTGCAACCAGCTCCTGCCTAAACCCGGCGACCTCCGCGGACAGCAACCTTGGGACACCCAGAGGACCTGCCTGCCTGGACCCTTTCGACGATTGGGACTCCCATCAGCAGCGGCTCTGCTGCAACAACCCACCTGGTGCCCACCAGGAAGCTCCGGACCAGCCCACTCTGCACCAGCCAAGCTCGGGCCGGGCCAACTCGAACCAAGACTACGAGGACGTCCCCCCGGTGACTGGGACCCGAAGTCCAGTGCCCAAAGACCCTCCTCAACGAACCAGCCGACGCCTGCAGACTCGGAACCAGGGGCCACCCCAACCGCGACCAGCCGAGGGTAAGCTTTTCCGACACCCAACGACACCCCTGCACCCGGCACCCTACAGCCCCTGTGCCTCCCTTTGGGGTACCTATCTGTGCTAAAACATCCCAACTTACCTCTCGAACTGCTGGTCACCCCTGGAGAGTCACCGGCCCCGAGCCTGCAGCCTTTATTCCTTTTTCAAGATCCTCATTGGATAACATTGAGCGCCCGACGGCTCAAAAGCACCCTGCACCCAGCCGCCCGAGTGCCGCTGGCTGTGACCTCTTTGCCCTATCCTACTTCCCCCTTGCCCAGAGCACGTGACCAGGAGCCCAGCTCCCAGAGCCGCGTGGCCTGCTAGCCAGCAGCCACCAACCAAAGCCCCCTTTCCCTCATTGGACTACCTCTGCACCCGGCCGCCCCTGCGCCACTGGGACTAAACCAACTGTACTCACCTGACCCTGGGGGACCCCTGAGTCTATGCCCAGAACCCTAACTTCACCAACCAAGTACTCACCTGGAAACCGGTAATTCACTTACCTGCCGTTGGATGACATTGACCCATTTTTGACTCGAAAATTTTCTAAGTGTGAAGATTTGAAAACTGAAAATATTCCTATAAAATCAGCCAAAGTCTGAATTCGAAAATACTCATCTGTGATCAGGGGAGAAGCCAGTACTGTACCTTTCAGTCCAGTACTGAACAGCAAAAGTAATCCCTAGCGGGTTTACTAGTAACCTGTATTTTCTCCATAGGAACTCATTGTCTGCTTTTCTATGAAAACTGCAAATATTTCTTAAAAATCGTACGAAATACTGAAACGCAATTACCTACCTGTTTTGAGTTAAGCCCCCAGTGCTGGCCCTAGGAGACTAGTGCTGGGTTGCAAAAGTAACGCGATCGTACTTTACCTGTAACCTGAATTTCCTCCCATTGAATAACATTGTGAAAATCACCTCAAAAAGTTTCTAAGTGTGAACTTTTAAAACAGCTTTATATTCAGGAAAAATCATCACTGTAACTAAAAAGTGTTCGCTACTAATCTGGTTTCAGCTTAGACCCCAGGACTGAATCCAAGATCTAGTCCTGGGACTACCAAAGTAATCCATACAGTAATCAACTGTACTTTCCTATGCAAATCCATTGAGCTCAATGCTAGAGTGTAGTTCAGAACTGTATTGCTTATTAGCTTACCTGTGAATAATGTGTATACAAACTTATCGCTCCTCTGCAAAGTATTTACATGAGAGTACTCGTAATGTGAAAAGTATATTTTTATAACTGTTGGTTCTAAAAATAAAACAACCATATCTCTGGATATACAAACAATTGGCCTGGAGTTCAGTTCTTGAGTGTGTGAAACCTTTTGCTGACTGAGTGTGTACATCAAATGCTTTACACTGTCCTCTGGTACTGCCTTCCTGCTCGACCAAGCTACCACTTTGGAGAGTAAGGTCAGTTCTGACTTTAACCTCTGTTATACCTCTGGGGTTGGTGGACTCTATACACACTGTACTTCCTTCTAGTCCAGTATATATAGAGCCACTTTCTCACAGCCCAGTTGCACCCTACGTCAGACAGAAGATCACTGAGGAGGCACTAGAGGGTACGTCACTGGGTCTTACTGTGATTTGAGCATCCCAGAAATGGACTGATTACTCATAGATGAAAGCAGCTCTTTTTGGAAGGTATAATCTGACCACAGATTAGCATTTAAGAACAACTTTGCAGCATTTCTACGCAGAGTAACCAGACATTATGGGAGGCCTGATTGGACCTTGAATGAACTGCCACTTTTAAAGTGCTGGAGTAAGTATAACCTGGCGCAGGCAAACCTCGGATTTCTGCAGAGAACATCTATGTATTTATTTTGTATAGTTAAATTAACATGTAAATGATGGAAAACTGCTTGGCGCTTGCAAGTTTGCAAAAACACATAGCAGGCTGGTCACCATGAAGGTGCAGAGGAATACACCTCAATTAGAGCACATTTTCACACTGATTCACTCATTGATGCCAAGGTTTCAGATTGGTAAGTATGACGTTCTCATAATTTAACTGTAATAATGGGTGACATTCACACAGTCTGACTCTGCTCAGTTTTCAGTAGCCTGCTGTTAGCGCACTTTAGTTTAGTGACTTTCTTATTTATTTATTTAACATTTATATGGTGCAACAAATCATCCCCAGGGGGATCTCTCGGCGCTTGGCAGCACACAAGCAGGACCCTCGCCCACGCAAACCCCCTAAAACATCCAGGTTTTTAGGCATTTCTTGAAGTGTCCCAGAGAGGTACAGCGGCGTATCTCTTCCGGTAACCTTTTCCAAAGAAAGGGGGCAAGATAGGAGAATGCGCGCCCTCCCATTCTTGATTTATTGATCTTGCATGGAACTAAAAGTTTCTGATTGCTTGACCTCAGCTGGCAACCCGGGACCTAAGACCTTACCTTCTTCCTTAGGTATACTTGCCCCAGGCCTAGCCTTGCCTTGAACACCAATGTGAGATGTTTAAAGACTGCTCTCTTTCTGATGGGCAGCCAGTGAAAGGCTTGCAACAAGGGTCGAGACGGAGAGCGTCTAGGCTTATTCAAAGCCATTCTTGCAGCAGTGTTTTGTAGTACCTGGAGCCTAGAGAAAAGCTCTTCCCTGGCTCCTACCAGTAGTGTGTAGCCATAATCCAACCTGCTCACAATAAGCGCCTGAATAAGGGTCTTTCTTGCATCCAAGGGGATCCAAGGAAATACTTTTCTTAGCATTCTCAGAATCCCAAAACAGATGCTCGAAAGTGCCTTGACATGATCTTCAGACAATAATTTACTATCAAGCAGAACTCCCAAATTCCTGACCTGCTTTGTGGGGGAAGGAGGCTCCCCCAGTTCAGAGGACCACCAATCTGTCATCCACAGTTCCTCCGCCTTCCTGAACAGGAGAATCTCTGTTTTGTTGGAGTTAAGCTGGAGGAAATTGTCTCCCATCCATGCAGATATGTTCAACATACAGGTCTTAAACTTGGCCCTGGTAACAGCAGGATCTGATTCAAATGGGATTATCAC
Source organism: Lissotriton helveticus (assembly GCF_964261635.1). NCBI lineage: Eukaryota > Metazoa > Chordata > Amphibia > Caudata > Salamandridae > Lissotriton > Lissotriton helveticus. The sequence continues at coordinate 22,279,253 of NC_136064.1, forward strand.
CTGCATGTCATCCGCATACGATATCGTCTCAAAGCCGCAAGCTCTTATGATGGCGGACAGAGGGGCCACATATATGTTGAACAGAGTGGGGCTTAGGATGGACCCCTGAGGTACCCCCTTATCAAGTGGGGTGGTTGCTGACACAAATGTGTCTAATTTTACACATTGTGATCTATTTGACAGGAATATTTGCAGCCAAGCCAGTGCTAGGCCTCCAACACCAATCTCCTGCAGTCTGCAGGACTGCAGAGTTTCTAGTCGCTCAAATGGGTGTAATTTCTAATATTTATATGTTTCCCTCCTCTTCATTGCTTGATTTTGCTCATGAGAAAGTGTCACTCATAGTCGTTGAAACGTCACTCATAATTACACTGAAATTATGAAAATGTCACACATTGCAATCTAAAAGCTTGGCAGCTCTGCTAAGTCTACCACACACAACACATTTGAATATCTCATATTTCCATGCCACACAATTGAACTATAAATAATTTAACCCTACAACATTCCATACCACATAATTACAAACTTAAACATTTAAAAACACATATTTCCACTTCACACCACATAATTCCACATCACTTAATAACATTCCACACAACTTAATACCATTCCAAACCACATAATTATACTCTACACAACACGATTCAACTACATATAAGTCCACTTCAACCAATATAATTATACTTCACACAACATATATACACTCCACTCCAAAACACATAATTACCCTCCACGAAATACAACTCTACAACATGCTGTATAATTCTACTCCGCACAATTATACACCACACCATGCCACATAATTCCATATGTCGCAAAATTCCACAATTCATCCCCACACAATTCATCACACAACATAATTACACTCCACATAATACCACTCAGCACCACATCATTTACCTTCACATAATTATGCTCTACTCCATATTGCATAAATACACTCCACATAAATCCAGTCTATGCCACGTAGCAGCATTCCACATAACTACACTTCACACCATGCCTCATAATACCACTCAACATAATTTTCACTCAACAGCACACACTTCCATGTCACACAAATTCAACTTCCAATCCACGCGACATAATTCAACAACAAACTACATAATTCACACCAACAGCACAATTACACACCACATACATCCAATTTACACCACAAAAATCCACATCATGCTACAATATTTAACAGCACACCACATAAGTAAACTCCAGTACATACCACTCCACAACACAAAATACCATGTCAGAAAATCTCACTCCAAGACATACAATCCCACTCCATTAAGCACAATCCCACGCACATAATTCCAGTACACTCAATACCACACAATTACTATCCACAAAATTACCTGCTCACCATGCCACATTATTTCACTACACAGATCCAATCCACACAACACAATTTAACAATTAACAATTCCAATCCAAACCATATATGACTTGCATATATGCAAAAGCTTGTTTACCTTCCAATGCGTCCCGGCAGATCCTGTTCCTGGAGGGAGCTGCAATCCTTCTCCTGCCCCTGTAAGATCTGTGCTGCCTCAGAGTAGCAGAGCCCTGTGGAGAATGTTGTCTCTGGGGACCCCAGCACCATCCTTTTTTTCCTGGCTTGGCTCTGACTGAGGAGAAACAATGTAAGCTGATACTTTGTTTCTCTTCAGTCCTGGGTCAGAGTGTGCAGGCTCTTTAGAGGCTGCTTAAGAGAGAGAGAGGCTTGCTTTAAAGCAAACCTCTCTCTCATAGCTTTCTACTAAAGAGCTGAGAGGGCCCACTTCACTCACTGAAGACTGGGGGGCCCCCGCACCGCGGGGGCTGCGGGGTGTTTGTTATGCCCCTGCCTGCAGTGCGGGTATACCAAGGATTGATTTTTGAGTTTGTCTTGCTTAAGTTCTTTCTAGCTTCTCCAGAGCTGTAACTTTGTGACTAAGAGTTTATGCATTGCAATTACTGAGGTTCCACTTGTGTCTACATAGGGACCTACTACCTCTGCAAATGTCTTCTAAAGGTTAGTCATTGTCTCTATGCTGGCCGTAATCTGAGGCCATTTATTGACTCTACGGTTATTCCCTACTAAGGGCTGTGTTTTAGGAAGGCATATGTTTGGTAACTCGCTCCTTGTTGTTAACCCTGTTCCTTCTAGGCAAAGAGCGTTGTATAGCATTTTAGGACCCTAGTGTAATTTTCCCGATTCATGCCCATATATAGGTATAAATCACCTTGTCCTTATATAGCCATAGAAATCATAACCATATTTTGACTTAGCCCATGCAGTCCAAATACGGCAAGGCTACTTCCACTAGTTCCGAAAATAAACAATGATTTCTTTGAAAAACTCGCCTTTAGCAGTCAGGGACTTCCCCTTCCTTGAATATTGATTTGTCCAAGTACTCATGCAGTTTTCAAAGAACTGAGACTCTTTGATGATGACTGAGAGAGTCGCTGTCTTTTCTCTTGCCAAGAAATCCAGCTCCAGTGTTTCCAAGCTCCCCTTGCGGGATGTTGGGAAATCGAGTCCTGAGACAGAGAGATACCAGACCTCCTTCATTCTAAAGAAAAGATATGGAGCTGATTAGACCCTAAGAGAAATCTTGGATAAATTATTGGCAAGAATACTAAAACCTATGCTACATCATACTTACTTCTTCCCTCGTACTAGACTTAGGTTAGGTACATCGGGGCAGGCGTATTTTAGAAGCACCAGTTCAGTACTTTTAGTATTTATTATTTATGTAGTACTTTATGGCTTAGAAACCATACCATGCTTTTACAGTAATATTTTATAATACTCTTCTTGCTGTATGCATTATACTTTACAGCCAGTATTATGATTGTAGCAGTTCAATTCTTCTGCCTGAGAAAGAAGACTGTTCAATAAATACCTTTTTATTGAAAACGCCCGTCTCTCTATTTCTCTGCACCTCTGATGAAACGAAGCATGCACGATTGACTGAGTGAAATATCTATCTATTGTATCCACGACTCTAGAGATACATTTCTTATTCTTGGGAAACAAAGTGTTCATGTTTATGCGGTTGTTAGAGAAACTAATCCCTTCTTGTGAATTCGAGAACGTTTCTAGTGACCTCTGAGCTAGCTGGCACTCACTATTAAGTCTAATATATTCGATAGAGACCTAGTTGACATAAGTCCTACATCAATTCTATGGTATATATTATTCCAATGCGCAGAGCCTATTGGGAATATAGGAACTACGTGCCCAACGTTTGGTAAGGGACTCATTTAACGCTAGATACTAGAGTAACTCAGTAGTGCTTTTCACAGAGACCCCTTTTTCCAGTAAAATACTCCAAGAGATGTCTGGAGTGGGTAAAAGGATAAAATATCCACCATAGCTGAGTAGAACGAAAAACTCCTATGTATTAGCTTTTCATTTGTTCAATTTTGAAGGATACAGTGTTCCAAAATATTGTGCACCTTATCTTTGTCTCCTTGAAACTTGCTCTGCAAACGTTTGGTCAACAAAATGAGTGACGACGAAAACGGTGGACCTGCAGGCAATAATGCCATACCAGGTCTTGACACAGGCTTTACTGAAGCCGACCCGGATGCAATACTCATCCCGGTAAATGTAAGGAAAACCATCTCTATAAAGCCTATAACAAATGGCCTATTATCAAGAGGTGGTAAGGTAATATTTGTCATAGAGGCACATGAATATCGGCAGACAGAGGTATTCTATTCATGGATTCTGTTTCCTACAGCAAATCCAGAAACACATGAGTTCCACTTCTACAAAATAGAGGAACCTCCAGTGGAATACATTCCTTTTCGAGGATATTGAAATTCCATTAACATACCAAGAGCATCAGCTCTGGTTTAAAGGCGCCCTACAACATCAAAATCACATTACCAGGCTCGGTCCACTAGGTAGACCAGGAGCAACATGGCCGGTACTAGCCAGCTATACACCACATCCTGGCATTAAAAGAATGACAGGTCCAGAACTGTTAGCTCAGCTGAAACAGTTAATTAAAATAAATAGACAATTGGTTCAATATGTCATGCGGACCTTAACATTCCAGCCTGCTGTAAGGATTCCACAACACGTACCTCACCAGGGGAACACAAACAAAATTACACCACAGACTATACAATCAGTCATTGGTAGATTGCCCGCAAAAAGGGAACAAATTCCGTTCTGGTTAGCTCAAAAAATTACTCAAATAGAGGCAGTATTTCCCGACAGTACATCTCATGAGAAACACAGATTTCTAACAATCTGTTTACCAATGGGGATCGCACCACATGTGGAAGACTGTGACACTTTGGGGTACAGTCTTTGCTTCAATCTACACAAAAACATGGTATTCCGTCCATGGCGGTAATACCAGACATCCTGAAACAGATTCAAAATCAATACGGACCAGAACCTGCCTTGAATCTTGGTATGAAATTACTAAAAGATTACAAACAGGTCTCGGCTATATTATTAGCTAACATTAAAGTTGAAGCAGCATCCGTGGCAATCACCAAAAAATTAAAAGAACTTGGTGTAACTGAGCAACCTTATGAACTTGCTAGAATCATTGAAAAATCCTATGAAGAACTAGGTAGAGATCGTTTGGGTGGGAAACCAGTAAAACCCCAACTCACAGAAAATCCTGAAAAGGTCTTTAATAAAAACAATCTCTCTACTCCAAAAAAGAAGTGGGAAAACACTAAACAAACACTTTTAAAAGAGAAGCGTTCTGAGTCCAGAGGAAGGTCTCCTCAACAGGAGCCCTCTGAAAAGAGGTATAACCTCAGGAATAGGGATCATTTGAGAAAACCTGATAGATATCAAGATACTGATACACGTTCCTCTCGCACCATTCAGACTTCATCACAGAAATCAGAAAGAATAGGACGGTCAGAACACAAGGAAGAACGCATGAAGTCCAAAGACGATCAACACATTCCTAAGAATAAGAAACCTCAATTCACCAAGAAGAAGGTAGCAAGTCTAAAGATCAGACATGCCGAGGATCTTGAGGACACAACTCAAGAACGGGGAGTGGGCCCAGACAATGCTAGACAGCGCAGCAGAAGTCACCATAGCTCGGAAGATCCTGAGGGATCATCTGGAGACAGTGGACTTGAATGAATGCATTTAAGTTGAAACTGCCGACACCAGGGTTAGTGTACCCTACAAGTTATATGAAGTAACGCTCTGGATGGAGTGGGACATAACTAGGAAAATAAGAGCACTCTTTTGGGAGAAGCTCTCTAAGGGTTATGACATACTTCTAGCTGAAAAAGACCGGCCACCTCAATTTGTCAGGGAGTGCCCACATGGCGAAGACATCATTATGCCAGCCTTCTCAAATCATATTCCAATTCATTAAAAATACACCTATGCCAGAAAATGAGCTGTAGCCCAGGCTCCAGCGTTATATAAAAATCACGTAGGATGGGATGAGGACTCTCCTCTCCATAAAATCTAGTTGTAAACCCATCCAACCATGCAAAGGCAATATCCTGTTAAACAGGAAGCTAAAAAACAGGTCAGGGAGATCTTAGATCAACTTGAATACCAAGGGGTGATTGAAATATGCACCTCGTCCATGAACAATCCTCTGTTTCCTGTCTCCAAACCAGACAATACATATGGTCTAGTTTTGGACTACAGACATTTAAACTCTTGTTGCAAAACTTTTGCAGTACAAAATGCACACAGTGCAGCACTGATGAATAACATCATGCGCAAAAAGTATAAAACCAAATTAGATATTTAAAACGGTTTCCTCTGTCAAAACATTGCACCTGAAAGCAGGAACTTGACCGCTTTCTCAATCATGGGGACACGCCTCATTTTTACCGTCTCCCCCAGGGATTCAAGAATAGTCCTGGGTTATTTTCAGCCAGAGTAACAGAGTTACTACAAACGTATGATGATGAGGCATTATCTTATGTCGATGATATCTATATAACAGACGATGATTTGGATAATCACTTGAACAGAGTTAACACCATTATACTTGGGTTCACATCTGAAGTGTACAAATTCAATTTTAAGAAATCTCAAATTGCCCTCCTCAATGTCCTATTCTTAGGATACAAACTTTCAAGTGAAGGCAAAAGCCTGGCAGCCAACTTTTTAGAAAAGTGTGCGCTGCGCCAACCTCCAAAAATGCTGAAAAACTTACAGTCAATTCTAGGTTTCCGGAATTTCGGAAGAACTTACATTCTAAATTACGCAGAAAGGGTTAAACCTCTCTACGAACTAATCAAACCTTGATTTCAAACCAACAAATTGGACTAAAAAGTACACAGACATTTTGCGTTCAGTGCAAACAGACATGTTAGCAAAAGCACATTTACAAACACACGACAACGTATGCAATCTTGTAATACGAATCATCCCAGGGAGATGCGGATTTACGTACTTAACCTTTAATGAAGGTGAAAAAGTACCAATAGCTTATAAATCACACTTGTACACACAAGCTGAAATGAAATTCACTTCAACAGAAACAATTCCGACAGCGGTTCAAACTGCTGTAGCAAAAGAGAGAGCCCTTGCACAGGGAAAACGCATAATGGTCATTACACCTGTACCAGCTTTAGAGGCAGTGACAAAAGCGAGCATTCCAAATGCAAAGGCTTTACATCTGAGATGGATACAATGGGTTAATTCTCTTGCTGCAAAATACGTTGAATACGTTTTTGACCCCTACTTGAAAACTCAAGAATTTCTACAATACAAACACGAATGTGCTCTGCCCACAGAGATTCTGCCTCTAGAACATTACAGATGTATAATTTATACAGACGGATCAGCCCAGCCCGCTATTGGGGGCAAACAAGCCTATAGTGCTGCGTGTGCGATTATTAAAGGTCGCTGGCGCAATGATAAGTTTCGACCCATTGTCACAAAAACACAGTCTCTCGGAGATTGTACAGCTCAGCGAGCGTAACTCCAAGCATTCCAGATGTCGCTTGAAAATACCGATCACGAATTTACCACACTCATAGTGTGCGATTCGTAATACTCCATCCAGTCTTACAATGAATAGTTGCAGAACTGGGTTTAAAACGGTTTCAAAGATGCAAAAGGTGGCACAATCAAGCATAAAGTGCTTTGGGAACAAGTAGTTCTATTACAGAAAGAACTACAAAAGACTCACCCATACACTGAGTCATCAACGTGATGGCGTTCACGTTGCAGGGAATTCATTGGCTGATGAAGCCGCTAAGGCAGCTGTGCAAACAGCTTCCGTAGCTGCAATCACTCGTTCAAAAACAAAAATAGACAGCAAAATAATGCAAGCTGTCACTGCTTCAATTAAAGACAGTGGTAAGACACTTCCAAAAGGCTTTCCACTCAAGTACTCATATATAACTGATGCAAATAATGTTCCTTTTGCTAGAATCCCTGGAGTGGGGGATAGAGTAATTCCAAACATGGAACATAGATTGGGACTAATCCTAGCAGCACATGAAGGGCTCTCCTCTGCACATGCAGGTGTTTAAGCCACAGTGTCATTATTAAAACAAAGATACTGGTGGCCGCGCATGAGGAAACAAACTAGGAACTATGTTCTAGAATGTGAAATCTGCCAGAAAATAAAGGTTTCAACAGTAAAACGTCCTGCGCAGATACGCCTTTTAATTTCAAATAAACCATTAGAATGCGTTTACCTGGACCACTGTGGTCTCTTACAGAGGGATGGCAACTATAAATATATCATGGTCGCAGTGGATTCCTGCTCAAGATTCATTTGGATGTGGCCTCAGTGCTCGGCTGACGCCCGAACTGTTATTAAAGATTTGCGAGTCTTTATCGGCAGATTCCCAATCGGCACACTACATTCTGACCAGGGTCCTGCGTTTAGCTCTCGAGCATCCAAAGAGGCCATGGCCAGCCTGGGCGTTGCATTGCGGTGCTCAAGTCCATTCCATCCTGAGGGAAATGTGGTAGTGGAAAGGAAAAACCGTGACATAAAGCAATCTATAACAGCTAGGGTATTAGGCTCGGGTGACGGGTGGGTCAAACATCTAATCAATGTCCAACATAGTCTTAACAATCTGCCAAGAAATTCTCTGGGTGGAATCACTCCATATGAAATACTTTTTGGTACTAGAATGCTTGTCCAAGACCTCGATCGTCACACTTCAGTGGTAGAACAAAAGCCCTTTGATATCAAAGATCGTTTGGCTGTTTTGCAGGACTTAAACTAAACACGAAGTAGTCTGAACAACACAACACAGACGCCAATGACGACTGAAGAAAAACCACCTGTCCCAGCAAGACCTGTCTGGATTCCAAAGATTGGGGATCTAGTCAGAGAAAAAATAGCTTTTAAGAAGGAACTTGGGACTTCTTACAGAAAACCAGTACCTGTCTTCGCAATCCACGGAACAAGATCAGTGTTACTGCCGCCCCTTGTTGGAAGAAAGGAGAAAAGGGTCATATCCATCGACCTGGTAAAACAACATCATGTGGCTGAAAATAGGTAGTAGGCCCAGTGGACTCCAAAGATGTAGCAGACAACTAATCTTGCTACAATCCAAGAGGTTCAAACTGAAAGACTCATCACCTTTGATAAGCCTGCAGTAAGAAAAGAAGGACTATCCAACAAAGACATGGAACTTGTGCCTCTTGAAACCCAAATAACAGTTCGTCAAGAAACACCTGTCTACAATGATGTGGAGAAGCGTGGCTCAGTGGTTAGAGGCGGCAGACCCGGCAGCTGAGATCGGCCGTGGACCAGGGTTCGATTCCCCGCCTCGGCGGGACTCGGGCTCAAAAATTCCACGGACTCGACAATTCTCGCTCTGGTGCCTACTCGACTCACGGGGTCACACTCTGCGACTCTGGGCAATAGCTTGCTTAATCTCCACTATGGCCCCTCGCGGCGGGATGCCTGGCTTTCACCTTGTGGATACCCTGCCGGGGTATCTCACAGGGGAATACCAGGACGGGTTCCCTAAGCAAGCGCCTTGATGCCTTCGGGTGATACGTGCGTTATATAAGTCACAATACATTTACATGTAACATCTGAATACAAAAATATGACAAAAGATCAAGAAACACCAGTGATTTCAAGTAATCCTGATGCCATTCCAACAATTGATAGAACTGCCTCTGGCTATTTCATCAACTTTGATACGTTTTCTGAGGATCCCAGTGAGCCAGAAACGATGCCAGCCATTAAAACTTTCAAAGAAAAAATAACAGAACTCTTTCATCAACTTGAAAAACATACTTGGTTTCACCATGGGTTGAATTTTGGATTGTGTTAGGTGTACTTTTTCTCCTACTTTGGCTCATTCTTGTTTTAAGTTTGGGAAAGTTGATAGATGGAAAATATAGTAAACTGGCTAGAGCAAGTAAGAACATCAACTTGCTCCTGAAGCCACACAAATCATCTCATCGTGGACTAAGAGACCTGTCATCAGTAAACATTACAGCCGTTCCTATACCTGGTGGTATAGCATGGGACACAACTGCTTTTGACATATATGGCCCGGTGGAGCTGTTGAAGATTCAACATCAATTTAAGGTTTCCTTGAGTGACTTTGTTTCATCGAGCACATTTTCTGATGATTGGGACTTTGAGACTGTTAATAATATGATGTTAGACTTAGAGATGTCTGCAAAGTTCACAAAACATGAATACTTAGAAGGTTCATCAGATTATGAACAAATCTATTGTTTTAATCATTATGGTCATCATTATTGGCATAAATCTGCAAACCCTAGAAATGTTTATACTTATAATCAATGGGAACATTGTCCTACGCCACCAAAGGGTAGCTCAAAGACATTCTATGAAAAATGTCCATACTTTTCAGGTTTTCTTTTTTTTTTTTTTTAAGTTCTTTTTATTAAATCGAGGCATCAAACAAAAGACACAGTACAGAAGAGTCACATTATAATCTGCAGTACATCTTCAAGGGGGGAGAAGAACCAAATTACATACTTGTCAAAAACTTTACGGGGATGGGGGAACATCAAAAACAGAATCTCTAGGTGGCACACAGATCTCTCCTCTATACTTATTCCACTGATACCAAATTGAGGCCCATTTTTGGGAACGTCCTCTCGCCATGTATACAGTTTTTCTCTAAACATACTCCAGTCTAGGTCATTTTTCCAGTTCTCAAGAGTGGGAGGCAACTCGGAACCGCACTGTTGGGCAATATTCCTTTTCGCTATCATGAATCCCAGTGTGATCCACTGTGTCTGTGCAGAGTTAATATCAGTAGGGTCCCATATATTAAGAAGGCATCTTCGCGCCTCCTTTAGTAAGGAGACACCCGTGACCTCGTGAATAGTGTTATGAATCTCACCCCAATACTCGGCTATGTATAGACACTCCCAGATGATATGAAGAAATGTACCCACAAGACCACACCTAGGTCTACACAGTCCAACATCCACTAACCCCATCTGTACAAGGCGGGGGCCGGTGACATAGACCCTGTGTAGTATTTTTAATTGTATGAGCCGCAGTCTTGCAGGAATAGCAACCACTTTTGGGGAGGACACAGCCTTCTACGAGTCCTCATCATCCAATTGTATTCCGTCTCGTGTCCACTTATCCCTCAACTCCCTGAGTAGATCCACCCTATTATTAATTAGTTTCTTGTAGATAAGGGAGATTGTTTTTTCGGGAAGATGACCATCTAAGATTCTATCTTCAAGGGGCGATGCCTCCGGCAGGGCTACCCCCACAGGCAGGGCCGCCTGTAATGAATTTCGAATTTGCGCACAGCGGAAATATTCAGAGCCTGAAAGCTTAAATTCGACCTGCATTTCTTCAAATGATTTAATCCGCCCCTTGCCCCACATGTCCTTAATAGTTGATATCCCTATCAGCTCCTACTTATCGAAACCCTTGGTGTTCCACAGCTTACCCAATCGTTCTGAATCAAAAAGTAGGGTAGCTAGTGTCAGTTTGTCCCTCCACCCCAAAGAACTTGTGGCATCATGCCAGATCCTCACTGCATGTTTAGTTGGTCCTGTCAAGCCCAGCTTCATTGGCTTAGAATATAGTGCCCTGCTGTAACTACCCCCTGGGAGGAGCCACCTGTCCATAGCGTATCCGGGGTCGGCTACGGGTCCATACGTTCCATGGTTAATTGCAGCCAGTGGGAAGCCCAGTAATAACGCTTGATATCTAGGAGGGCAATACCTCTGTCATACCATGGGAGCGTCAGCTTGGTTAGAGCAATATGGGGCCTCCCCTCCCATAACAGACTACGCTGTAGCCCCTCCACCTCACGGAAATAACCAGCGGGCACTACATCCAAGGTATTTTGAAGGGCATAAAGGAAACTGGGCAGAGACATCATCTTGAAGAGGGCAGCTCGGCCCAACAGAGAGATCAGAAGCCTCCGCCAATGAGCGGAGTCACTCCTAAGCCTCTGCAACGGGGAAGAAGATTTTCAACATATCGGACTTCCAGGTCCAGAGAGATGAAAATACCCAGGTATCTGAATGCACTTGTATTAATCTGGATGGGACAGTTTCTCGGAGGAACCGCACCCCCCCCCCCCCCCGAGGACAAATATCAGAGATTTCCCCCCATTTATAAAGAGTGTCCAGAGTTCTTACCAAAAGAGGCCAGGATGTCGCACACCACAATGAGGGACTTCCGAGGAGAGGTCAGGTAAAGCAGAATATCATCTGTATATAAGGAGATCCGATCTTCTCAATCAGGGGACCACCTTATGCCCCGGATTGATGGGTCCCATCGAATCCAAGCTGCCAGGGGTTCCAGAGCGAGTGAGAAAAGGAGGGGGGAGAGGGGGCAGCCCTGCCGAGTGCCCTGACCCAAACGAAAGGATGCCGAGACCCGGCCATTAACCACTATTTGGGCGAGTGGCTCAGCGTACAGCAAACTTACCCAGCCAATAAAATCAGGTCCAAATCCAAAATGTAGCCAGGACCGCCCACAAATAGGACCATTCTACGGTATCAAAGGCCATGGTTGCGTCAAGGGGAGCGATCATGGCCGGCTCCTGCATGGGCTCTAGCTATCACGCCATGCAACCTGCGTAACTTCAGGGCCGTATTTCTATGGGGAATAAAGCCCGATTGGTCCGGGTGGATCAGTTCACTGATCACTTTTACCAGCCTATTAGAGAGAAGCTTAGCCAGTATTTTTGGCTCAGCATTTAAAAAAAGAAATAGGCCTATAAGAGGCACATTTAGTCTTTGGCTTACCTTCCTTATGAATGACCACCACCTACGCCACTCTCTGGTCTCGAGGCAGAAACCCCCTCTCCCGGGCCTCAACAATCATACATTTAAGGTAATGAGCCAGCTTATCTGGTCTGAGCTTATATAGCTCGATTGGGAGCCCGTTGGGTCCTAGCGACTTGCCCGAGTTCAATTAGCGAATGGCTTGAGCTATTTCATCTACTGTCTGGGCACTATCCATAAAATCACGATCTTCTTTGGACAAACAAGGGAGCTGTGTATCACGAAGCAGCAAATGGGAGTCCTCCTCCGGCCGATCCGAGACTGAGGTATACACAGTTTGAAAATACGCCGCAAAGCTATCAACAATACTCTGGGGGTCTGTAAGTAACTCTCCCTCTTCTGTAACAAGTTCTGGAATGACCCGCCCGGCACTGTCCCTTTTGTCCAACCAAGCAGTAAGTCTCTCTGCCTTATCTCCGAGGTCGTAAAGTCTACCCTGCTGCTCCCTGCCGAGAGTTCTAGCCCTATCAGTGACCAGAGATTTATAATCATGTTGTTTAAGGCTCAGAATATGTAAGTTAGCCCGTGTTACCCCCGCTCCAGTTCCTCCTCCAGCCGACCAATCTCAGTCTCCGCCTCAACAATCTCTCTACTCGCCTCCCTCCTTGTTCCAGCTATCAATGATAAAGCTTGACCCCAAATGACCATTTTAAATGCTTCCCAAAGAGATACCGAAGAGGGCACCGATCCTTCATTATATATAAAATAATCAGAAAATTGGAATTAGTACCCATCCAAAATGATAAGATTTCAACATTTGTTCAAAACATTTTTATCGGATAAAATGTCCCAACAGAAATTCAAGAGAGCAGGTCTCAAATCCACTTGTAATAGAAAAGTTGTTCTTTATTAATGTACTTCAAAAATTTCTTTATAAAATACAAATCATCAGAAATTTTTATCCAACACGTTTCGTCTCTGTCGAGACTTCTTAGGGCTAAAGAAAAACAACATACACAATATTTTAGAAAAAAATATATAAAATACATATATGTACAAAAATATTCATATTCACAGATATTGAAGAAACACGTGTATGCATGTCTACAAGGAATCATACTAATCATTAACATTTAAAAAGAGATGTAGTTCATCACAAAACAACCATACAATTTGTAATGAAAACACATATTGTCCGAATTGCTAGCTCGTTCCTGATGTTTATATTTACATAATCCTTTTAACAACATTTGTTTGGAAAGACAATGTACTTTAGACTTGGGGGAGGAAAACATAACATTCATTTATTATAAAATAACGAAGGAGCACATGTATTCATTTCTAATGTTTCGTTCAAGTTTCAAAGCATTTTTAGCTGAACCCCAATTTGGTTATAATATACTTATACCTAAATGCAAAGAAAGAGCACATCTATTCTTCAAAAGTATATAATTCCATGACATACCTCAAAGAGAAGTATTGGGGATAGTGCTGTAATCCACTAATACAAATGGTGCAAGTGGACCTAATCGGATGATAATGATCATGCAAATGGTCAAAAAGTAATCTGTAAATAGAAATAAGATAATACATCCTTTCTTGCAACATGATAGCTTTTTTATCCGTCTTCTCATAAAACACAATAAGATTGAGAAGAAATCCATTCTACAATGTGATCAGATCTCTTGCTTATCATATAATAAGGACAACCTATTGCATTGGTGGAGCATCCTGGCCAGTGTATATAGTGATTGCAAATTGAGAAGAACACACAGAAAGAGGACTATTCTTATATTTTAAGTACCTCAGGTAACAAATGATGTTATAACGTACCTCAAATTGTTACTTGAATCATTTCCCAAATTTCTCTAGAAATTTAAGACAAATTAATCTGCGCAATTGCAGTCAGTCCAAAATGTGCGGGATATCTATAACATAGATGCGAGATATAAATCGCATCATTGTTATGTATCATTGTTATTAACATTGCTAGTCATTATCCTTAGACTTGTGTCAGAAAATCTTAAATCAATTTTGATGTCTCTGTATGTGTTATCATGCAAATAGATCGGTGCTGCTAATAACAGATATTTCCAATATAACCCAAAAGTGCGCAATTTCATTTGCACATTTGGCGAAAATATACTTTTGCTAATAACATGAAGTAACTCGTAGGCACAGATTTTAAAAAGGCAATACCGCCAGCGTACGACAGATATCAGTGACTTAAGAATCATCAAAGTGAACTGTTAGCCGAAAAACAATGATGAAACGTTAGCTCCATACAATACTTTTAAGAAGGCAATGCTTTCAAAAAATAACCGACATCAGCAACTCAGAGATCATCAAAGATCATCATTCGGCCGAGAAATAGGAATGAAACGTGAGCTCCATACAGTCATTAATGTAATCGAAAGAAAGCACATCCAGTGACAAATACTTCTGTGTTATGTTAGTAAAATTGAAACCGACGGAAATGTATCTTTCTTCACACCAATTAAGTCTTGAGACCCTATCTGATGCACTCGAATTCAAATAAAAAATAAAAAATAATATCTTTACCTGGCTTCAATAGTTAAGCGCCACGGTAACTATATATAGAGAAAACAAGAAAAGAGAAAAATAGCATTTTCAATAGTGTGCACTTTTCAAAAACCCGAAAGATTACTATCTCATTAATGTGCCACTAGATATATTTAGTGTCAGGCTTGTAAAGAAACTTACAAAGAAAAGACATGGTGGCCAAGAGCAAAGCAAGACGACAGTGTTCGTAGCGATTAAACAGAACACTGAGGTCAGAGCCATTTTATACACAATGTCTGTAGGTTAATGAATTTCACCTGTATTGCTGCTAATTGCATGGAAACAAAAAGCGTCCATGGCACAAGAACTTCTATCACGTTGTGGCGGCCATTTTCGAAAGGTACAAGCTACGCGAATTCAAGCCACCATTTCTAAATGGAGTATATTTCATCAGTGTGAAACTGCCATTACTAAATGGAGTATTTTTCATCAGTATGCCAGTATATATATCCAACAAAAGAAAACAATGTATGCAGATAAAATAAGAGACTTGAGATATTTCGGAACCCTGTAAAGGTAAAGCACGTGTGGATATAGCTTAATCGATGTTGTTCATGCAACATTTCAAAAATATGTTATTGGCTGTACCCTAAAGCGGACTTGTCAAAACTTTATTGACTACGTGTGCTCAAGACAAAGGTTATGCTGCTCAGAGAGTGAAATTTCGCTCCATCACATAAAAGCCATATCGTTGTGGCAGCCATTTTTGAAAAGTACAAGCTACGCGAATTCAAGCCGCCATTTCTAAATGGAGTATTTTTCATCAGTGTGAAGCTGCCATTACTAAATGGAGTATTTTCATCAGTGTGCCAGTATATACATCCAACAAAAGAAAACTGTGTATACCGATAAAATTAGAAACATGAGATATTTCGGAACCCTCTGAAGGTAAAGCACATGTGGATATAGCTTAATCGATTTTGTTCATATAACATTTCAAAAATATGTTATTGGCCGTACCCTAAAGCGGACTTGTTAAAACTTTACTGACAATGTGCGCTCAAGACAAAGGTTATGCCGCTCAGAGAGTGAAATTTCGCTCCATCACATTAAAGCCATGTCATTGCAATTAGCCATTCTGTTGCATTAATCACACTAATATTTTAACATTAATGGCAATACAAAAACATTTTTCAAAAATCACATAATGTTTTTTCCAAAAAGTAAATTTTGACAATAATTCTCTGTTCGATCAAATCATCAGAACCGACGGTGAAATACCTAAACGATCTCTCCTTTCTCTCAAGGTTCTTCATACAAAGATGTTTCACCGTGGAATCTTATGGTGGATTAAATTATGAGTTCTATCACACTTATTCAGCATCATCCTATCCTTGTTTAAGAAACCAAAACTGTATATAATATGGCGGTTGGAAAAACATAAAAGAAGCATGTTTAGTTATGGAACACATTATTTTCAATTTACCTGTCATTAACAATTATAAAGACCATTGATGTCAACCTGGCCGATTTGGAATTGATTAATAAATCATTTTGATTCTTTAAACACATAATAATGTTTGAAGCATTCACAATCCGGCAGATAAAAAAAATCAATGGCCATATCAACGTTATTTACAGAAAATAATTAAATTCATTGTTGCAATTAAGTACAAATTTCATACTACGAAGACAGCAAATCCATTTAGCTTCGAGTTGTCTTAGGGATAGTTCTCGATTTCCACCTCTTTTATTACTCTTTCCATGGTCAATGGCATGGAATTCAATCTCTTTGTTGCATGGATGTTCAATGCAAATATGCTTAGCCATTGGATATTTAACATCTGTATTTCTTATTGCTCTTATATGCTCTTGAATGCGTGTTTTTAAACTACGGATGCTGCTCCCAACATATGTTTTGCCACAAGAGCATTTAATGATATATACAATGAAGGTGGTATTGCAATCGATAAAATGATCAATTGTAAATTCCTTTGAGCTATTGTGGGAAAACTTGGTGATTTTGTTTTTCCCATATTTGCATATGCAGCAGCCGCCACATATGAAAAAACCATTAGGTTTTTCTGGTAACCAAGTTCTTTTTGAACGATAAGACTTGACATAACTAGGACATAGTGTGTCTCTAAGAGTGGGACCTCTTCTATATACCACTTTGGGTTTCTTTGAGATAGTTCCTTGTGGAATAGACTTAGATTCGAACAAATGCCAATTTTTTCTTAACACATTATAGATGTGATTGCTGTACGAATTGTATTCCGTAATGAATGCAGTTTTCATTGTGTTGGTAACATCATTACCCGTTTGTGTTTTGGCAGGTCGTAATATTTGTTTGCGATCTAATGCACGTGCTCTATTCTCTGATTTCTTGAGACAGTCCTTATCATAGCCTCTCCGTGTAAACTCTGTTTTTATTTGATTAATGTTCTTAAAATAATCCTTATGGTGGAGCTAGGATGGGAACTGGTAGCGTGCAGAGCACTGTTGCACGCAGTGGCTTTTTTGAAGATTCAAATAAAAAATAATATCTTAACCTGGCTTCAATAGTTAAGCGCCAAGAAAAGGCATGGTGGCCGAGAGCAAAGCGAGACGACAGTGTTCGTAGTGATTAAACAGAACGCTGACTTCAGCGTCTTGTTTAATCGCTACGAACACTGTCTCTGTCACTGTTTCTTTGCTCTCGGCCACCATGCCTTTTCTTGGTAAGTTTCTTTACAAGCCTGACACTAAATATATCTAGTGGCATCTTTCGAGTTTTCGAAAAGTGCACACTGATGAAAATGCAAATTTTCTCTTTTCTTGTTTTCTCTATATATAGTTACCGTGGCGCTTAACTATTGAAGCCAGGTAAAGATATTATTTTTTATTTTTTATTTGAAATCGAGTGCATCAGATAGGGTCTCGAGACTTAATTGGTGTGAAGAAAGATACATTCCCGTCGGTTTCAATTTTACTTACATAACACAGAAGTATTTGTCAGTGGATGTGCTTTCTTTCGATTACATTAATGATTGTATGGAGCTCACGTTTCATTCCTATTTCTCGGCCCAATGTTGATCTTTGATGATCTCTGTGTCGCTGATGTCAATTTTATTTTTTAAGTGGTACAAAAGGGGGTGGTGATGGACGTAGCATCTGAACCAATCAAACACTCACACCCAGTCAACAGATCTGGGTTTAATCCATCACCGTTCTTTAGCCCACTCTGCCGCCCCAGTTCAGACATGGCCATATGCAAATCAGTCTGACTCTGTGCCTCATGGGAACAGTCCAGCCCAAACTGCCAAGCCATGCCTTCCCTGGACCGGAAACAAGCTTCCAAAGACCGGTTTCTGGCATTTCAGCCATCTTCAGCCCGGCTTGCTTGAATCCAGTGGCAAAGTGAGCAAGGGACTCACGTCTGAGCATACCCTGCCAACTTATGGCGAAAAAAGTGGTACAAAAGGGGGCGGTGATGGACGGAGCATCTGAACCAATCAAACACTCACACCCAGATCTGGGCTTAATCCATCACCGTTCTTTAGCCCACTCTGCCACCCCAGTTCAGACATGGCCATATGCAAATCAGTCTGACCCTGTGCCTCATGGGAAGAGTCCAGCCCGAACTGCCAAGCCATGCCTTCCCTGGACCGGAAACAAGCTTCCGAGGACTAATTTCTGGCATTTCAGCCGTCTTCAGCCCGGCTTGCTTGAATCCAGTGGCAAAGTGAGCAAGGGACTCACGTCTATGCATACCCTGCTGGACTGTTCCCATGAGGCACAGGGTCAGACTGATTTGCATATGGCCATGTCTGAACTGGGGTGGATCATGCCGCAAGCGGGGTCGGACCGGCAACTTCCGGTCGCCGGCCCCCGATGTTGTTTAACTCGCGACTGGGGAACAGGTCTACTCCAGGTCCCGGCTCAAGGGGTGGCAGGCCCAGAATTTGCGGGCAGCATAACTTTACGACCCGACATTGGATTTAATCAGGAGTTGAAGTGTCGGCGGTCGCTTCACCTCCGACTCAGGATTTTCGGCACAGGGCACAGAATCAAGGTCAGGATAATGCCGGAGGCGACCGGGGTATCGGGAGCTTAGTGCTCACGTGGCCATTTTGGTTCCGCGCGTGGCTCCTCTTCTTCACTTTTCAGGTTTTAATGCACAAATCCAGAAACTTTATACTTTAAAAATGTAAATAAGACTGGAATGAAAAGTATATTGACTAATACTAAGCACATTTATTCTGCGGCCTTTTATGCTCAGCTGTCTACATTAGGTTTCGACTTTTGGAAAGAAAACATCGAGACAAAAACTGTCTGGGGCACAAAAGACTGGCAGGTGCAAGATTTAGAAGCCTTGTTCAGAGCCTGCATCATCCCAGAACAAATAATGTTTTTAAATGACACTGTTCAACAGACATCTTGTCTTGGCTCAGCTAAGATAAAAGATTTAAACAAACCGTCCATACCTAAGCCCACACCTGATAGTAATAGCACTATAGATGAGGAGGTAGACGTGAAACAGATTTTACAACATAACAGAACTAATCCTGATTGGAAAAAACGGTTAATCTGGCCCACAGACACAAATAACTGTCAATATAGATTCCTGAACAAAACACAAGGGTTTACAGTGAATAGCCATATCCAAGATATGCCCAGAGACAACATCCTGGGATAGAACAACTTACAGTGTAGTAAAACTATGCCTTGAATGGCTACAGAAATCCACACTTCCAGAAATTAAACAACACTTAACTTTACTTAAAATGGTGTTGATTTGAGAGATTTCTTACTAGGACCTCATAAACCACGTCATAAACGTTTCATATACGCCGGTATATGCGCTGCTTATAATGAAGCATGGAAAGTCACGCAAATAGAAACCGCAGAAAGAATACGAGAAATTGATTGTATTAATTTAGAGAAAGCTCTCTCTGTAGTGGACAATGGGTTAATGACTCTGGCCTCCAGAATTTATTCTTTGGACAGCATTGTATCCTCTGTCATAGATATAATAGAACAGCACTTGCTCATGTTACAACATGGACAGTCTCAATTGCGTTCTATAATGCTGCTAGGCTGGACGTTATAAAATCTTTGTTCAGGCTATGTGCCTTGGCGTCTAATCAACACAACGTCATTGTTTACTGGATTTAACCTTACAGATAAACAAACCTCTTTGGCACAGAGGAGAGCAGACTATAAGGTGCTGAGCATTGAAAAACTGGAAAGATTACCTTTAACTGTTTTTGAGAAATCAGTCGTAGAGTGGATAATAAATGGCACCATCACGATACCAGTGACGAATTTCCAGTTTCAGTATTGCTTGAAACACATACCAGCAGGACTGTATGAAAAGTTGGGTAAAGAATACATTAAGTCAACCTGGGATTTACCATACACACACAAATGTTGGAATGGGGGAAAGGAAGTATTTCTTAGCATTAAAAATTGCAAAAACTCCCTGAGTGGTACACTCTCATGTCAAGGTATTAATTTACACGGAGCCTGCGAGGGTTCTTCGACTAACCTTTCTTGCCACCTGCAAAGTTCTCCGGCAGCAGTGATAGATCCAGTTTTTAGGCAGCTATCCAAAGGTAGCTACATAATGTTGAATGATCACAGCTGTTGTGGAATGATGCCAGGAATAGCCTATCTCATTAGTGTGTCAGCCAGGGTCACTTGTTGTATGCAAGTATTGTTTCCTAAAAGCAAGACAGACCGGGAGTCGCCTCTAAGGCCTTCACTGAACATCTCTTCTATACAAATTGATACTTTAAGCAGAATGAAAGCAAGCCATTCTTTTACAAAAAAACGTGCCACTGACCTCGTCCAGAGAGACGTATGATCTGCAAGTTGCAAGGTCCTCTGCAGGGATACATGCCCTATTATCAACAAACTGTCCAATACATTTCGTAGAAATGTTAGGTCGTATCTTAAACATGTCTGATACCAGCGGTATTGTACATGTATTTAAGACAGTTTTTTCGGGACTGTTAGCACCCTTTGAAGAAGTTCTAGGCATTTTTCCTAACTTCATGCACTCTGTGTTCGGCGGCCTGCCTCTTGTCTTGGGACTCGTAGCAGGGTTACTATTTTTATTCCTTCTGCTCCGATATGACAAGTCCAGTCACCAGCGATACCCAGACTACCAAGGAGAATGCTCTGCTGGCCATGCAGTATCGTGACCGAATTACACAGATTCTTGGCTTGGCTCGTTTGACAGATCTGAATACCACTTGTTTCCTTTTGTTCAGACCAATCTGGCAAGATTGCATCTTACCGGTTCAACGATGCCTGCTTTGTGGAAAGGAATGCGTGTTAGATATCTGTCTGACACTTCCATCAGCACTGCCAACGGATGTTGATGCGTTGCTTGGTTCGGTAACGGCTCAAGCATCGTGTTGCCCCCAAAGACTACCAATCCTGATGACGGCATTCATTGAGGTCTCACCGGCAATTCCAGCTGAGGGTGAGATACGTGGACCAACAGGCACACAGGTACCATCTACTGCGAACATTGCTAATGTGGATGACGCTGACGGTGATGCTTTTCATCTGTGTACGATTGATCTACTTAATGAAGTAGTCCAACTTTCACCTACTGTTGTAGATGATTTCTTTACCAGCTTAGAAGAATTAATGTCTTCTCCTGACAATGAGAATAACTTTTGAAATTAGCACACAGCGTTCCATGAACTCTGAATTAGACCTTCACTTTTCACAACAGACCTTCTAACTTTGGAACTGTTCTTTTTCTATGATTTGATTTGACTTTTTTCCAAAATAAAAAAAAATGTGGGCACTGAGTAATCTGCGTATAGTAGAACTATTCTTAGAAAACAAGAATTCTTTGAATACTTCTTAGAGACAATATTTGGCCTTGTCCACAAGCGAAAACAGTTTATATATTCTGATATGGGATGGTCTCGACCTTTGATTCTGTAATTCAGAGCCAATTCATAAATGTAAATTTCATGATTCATTCAGTTAGCATTACCTATTTCATATTATATGCTTCAAATGGAATCATTACTGTCAGAATGCGTACAGTTCAAATGCTCATTTTTGTGTGCAACCATTTAGAATGCACTTTATGTATTTTTGGGTGGGATTGTAAACACATGCTTTGATATGTTTTAAATGCTTAGAATTTAGTAATGTTAAACATAATAAAGTGGAGTGGGTGTTGTATAGCATTTTAGGACCCTTGTATAATTTTCCCAATTCATGCCCATATATAGGTATAAATCACCTTGTCCTTATATAGGCATAGAAATCATAACCATATTTAGTCTTAGCCCATGAAGTCCAAATACGGCATGGCTACTTCCACTAGTTCCGAAAATCCACAACGATTTCTTGGAAAAACTCGCCTTCAGCAGTCAGGGACTTCCCCTTGCTTGAATATTGATTTGTCCAAGAACTCATCGAGTTTTCAAAGAACTGAGACTCTTTGATGACGTTATTATGTCCAACCTTACGTCAAACTCGGCACTTTCAAGGTATAAATATGCCCACACTTGCCCTAGCAAACACACTGTGGTTTGGAGCAGTTCGACTATCTACTTGCCCGACGCATCTCGCTGCAGCAAGTGCCGAAGGAAGCCGACCCTCCAGCAGACGCACTGAGAGAGACGCTGTCTTTTCTCTTGCCGAGAAATCCAGCTCCAGTGTTTCCAAGCTCCCCTTGCGGAAGCTTGGAAATCGAGCCCTGAGACAGAGAGATACCAGACCTCCTTCATTCTAAACCAAGGTACGGAGCTGATTAGACCCTAAGAGAAATCTTGGATAGATTCTTGGCAAGAATACTAAAACCTATGCTACATCATACTTACTTCTTCCCTCGTACTAGACTTAGGTTAGGTACATCGGGGGTAGGCATATTTTAGAAGCACCAGTTGAGTACTTTTAGTATTTATTATTTATGTATGTATTTTATGGCTTAGATACCATACCATTCTTTTACAGTATTATTTTATAATACTCTTCTTGCTGTACGCATTATACTTTACAGCCAGTATTACGATTGTAGCAGTTCATTTCTTCTGCCTGAGAAAGAAGACTGTTCAATAAATACCTTTTTTATTGAAAACGCCTGTCTCTCTATTTCTCTGCACCTCTGATGAAACGAAGCATGCACGATTGACTTAGTGAAATATCTATTTTTTCCACTACTCTAGAGATACATTTCTTATACTTGGGAAACAAAGTTGTCATGTTTATGCGGTTGTCAGAAACTAATCCCTTCTTGTGAATTGAGAAAGTTTCTAGTAACCTCTAAGCTAGCTGGCACTCACAATTAAGTCTAATATATTCGATAGAGACCTAGTCAACATAAGTCCTACGTCAATTCTATAGTATATATTTTTCCAATGCGCAGAGCCTATTAGGGAATATAGGAACTACAGTACAAGAAGGGGATGGTCACTGTCCTCTCTTACGTCAATCTTGAAGCTCAGGATCCTACTCCAACTGTGCATGCTATGCATGATGTAGTCTATTCTAGATTGTGAGCTACCTCGTTTCAATGTATGTAAAGAAAGATTACCATTGCATGCCCTTAGATGGTGTTCTATGGTAAGCTGCATTATCTGTATTGAAGCATAGGTGCATGATTTTGGTTGTCCACCCTCTAGCTGGGGCAACCCCCTAGCCATGTCCTCTTCCTCAGTTAAACTTTTAAACCATTTAGCGGTTTGTATATGCAGTTGTAATCACCACATGCAATCTCAGTATCATGTGGATTCACGCAGTCCAGTGAACTACCTAATAAGTCAATAATCTAGGAGTTTTGATTTTGCCTGGCTGGTCTATTGTAGACATTAAATAGGTACAAATTTGCTTTGTTAGTGATGTTCGTGTCGAGATATACAGTCAGTAGATCGGGTAAATCTATGGTATAGATACTACTTTGCATTCCCAGGGTATTTCGGCCCATATTAAGAGCCCCCCTGAGGGTCTTCCTCTCTGCAATGGAAGAGCAGTCTTAAGTCTTCTTAGATCTTACCTTAATAATAGACGCCAGTTTGTTCAGATCGACGACCATTGCACCAAACAATTCCTACTTCCGTGTGGGGTCCCGCAGGGCTCATCTTTGAGCCCTACGCTATTTAATTTATATGTTACCCCTCTGGCAGATGTCATCAGGCAATTTGGCTTCTCGTTAGTATCCTATGCTGAAGATACACAGATTGTGGTTTCTGTCTTTGGCAATCCGGATGAGACAGCTGATCGTTTTAATCAATGTATGACATCTGTAGATCACTGGATGAAAACAAACTGTTTAAAGTTGAATGGAAGTAAAACTGAGGTGCTTCTTTTAGGTTCAGACCCCTCTATATGGTCTGAGAAATGGTGGCCCCAATCAATGGGAACACTGCCTACCCCTGTGAAAAAGGCAAAAAATGTAGGAGTGATTTTCGATGACGATCTAACATTCCGACCCCAAGTTAATAAGGTTGCCTCCCAGGTACACTTAACCTTAAAACTTATTCAGAAGGTGAAACCTTATATTCCACCATTGACTGTCAAGACATTGGTAACATCTTTAGCCTTAGCCAGATTGGATTATGGTAATGCCCTGTATTTGGGTCTTCAAAAACAACATCTTGCCAAACTCCAACAGGCTCAAAATGCCGCAGCCAGGCTCCTGCTGAATATCCCTAAGTTTCAGTCAGTATCCCAAGGTGTGAAACATCTTCACTGGCTGCCGGTGAAAAAAGGGCTGAATTCAAGGCCCTTTGTTTGACCTTTAAGGCACTGCAGGGAACAGGACCCGAATATTTGAAACAACATCTCCGATGGTATCTTCCGAATAGAACACTTCGGTCGGCCACGAGCAAATGTCTCCAGGTAGCAAAAATCAGAAGGGTGCTTTGGGGAGGAAGTGGTTTCTTTTTCCATACTGTCAAACTTTGGAATAGACTACCGCTTTTAATTAAGAGCAGCACAACTCTCCCCTCTTTCAGAAATGCAATAAAAACTTGGCTTTTCTCACACTGAATTCAGTTTGGTAGTTCTTTCCTTTGCAGTAGCGCCTAGACGCCCTTGGGCATTCTAGCGCAATATACATTTTTAATTCATTCATTCATTCATATGTTGTATATCCCAAATTATATCGGGGCATTAATGGCCATGTCTCCTGGAAGAGGCAGAGATCAAATTCCTCAATATAGTTATGCCAATCTGGACCCTCCAGTTTTTGTTTTAGACCTGCAGCATTCCAGGAGACGATGGCTATAGGTGTGGGTCCGTTTGCCAGTGCTTTGTGAGTTTTAATGGTTCTTCTAAATTCAATTTTATTCTTTGATTTCACTTATTTCAACTTTTGCTAATATTTTGTGTTGAATGTCTAAATGCATATTCCTCATTTGGAATCTTGCTATCACTATAGTTCCCTTCCTGATGTAATTGCTTATCTATACTCAAGTGTGCCTGTGCTCAGTCAATCCACTAGTTCGAGATCTTACGTTAACTGGCCTTGTAACTCTTCGTTCGCAGAGTAGTGTCTATGCCTTGCTCGTAATATTAGGGTATCTATAGGGTCATGCAGTTTAAAACGCTGGATTACCCCACGTGTCATGCTTGTTCTTAAGTCAATCACATGTAATCCCTGTACTATTTCTCTGAAAACAACCATCAACTTATTGTTATCGGAAATCTCGTCTGCTCAGGCGCTCAGACCTTTCTATATCTGAGCACACAACCGACAAGCATTGTCGCTTGTACCTAATTCAGTGGATGACTTTGTTTTTGAGCAGATCTTCATCTTCCCTAGCTCCTACTGCAATGTCGGGTACATTAGTTAGATGTATTCTCCGACCTTCTTCCCTCTTTTTTAGCACATCATTATATACTGTTTTGGTTATGTAATTGCCCTCTTGCTTTGTTCTCAATACAGGCCAGCGTCTTTTGTAGTCATTTGGCGTCCTTGGGGCACCTCTCTGGGTTATATATGGCCAATCTTTAAGCTGTGTCAAGAAAACGTGTGCTCTGTCTGGATGTATTGTCTGGTTTATGTTGTTATATGTGTTGCTTAACCTCGTCTCCCTCTCCCTATACCAGTAGGACAATTGCTCCCCTCCAGAACCCTCTGGATACTTGTGATGTGAAGGAATAAGTTTCACTTGATTGGGTTCCTGGTTAACTACTGCTCTATGCTCTATTAGCAGTTTAGCCATTTGTGCTGATGGTTCCGTATCTGCTGTATGTGGATCAGTGGGGTGTGCTACAGCAGTGGTATCCAATTGCTTCTTCAAGGAATTTACTAGGGTTTTTAGATTTTCTACTTCTTTTATTAGAGCATGGACTTCCTCAGTAAGTGCCTGTGTCTTCCTGATTTCATCCATG
Organism: Lissotriton helveticus; assembly: GCF_964261635.1. NCBI lineage: Eukaryota > Metazoa > Chordata > Amphibia > Caudata > Salamandridae > Lissotriton > Lissotriton helveticus. The sequence goes on from NC_136064.1 coordinate 22,305,288, forward strand.
CACTTGTACTCGCTTACGGGCTGCGCAGACTCTTTGGGCACTGTAACCTCTTTGTGTGTGTGACTAGTATAGCTCGCTATACCCTCTGGAAGTACCATGTCAAGATTTTCTTCAGCTACGGGCACAAATCAATTTGCAAGAGATATTCCTGCATTACCCCTTCCTACTGTCATATTTCTTATGTGGTCTATGGATTCCCTGCCTGTTTTCTTTCCTGACACCTTCCCTGACTCCAGTGTAGAATCAGGAGATGTGTTGTGTAGTTTGGTATTTGTTGGTGATTGCATCGAGACATTTTGCTGGCTTGTTACCTGCGCTATATGCACTATGACGTCTCTTTGGTGTACTGTTGCCTCAACCTCGTCTATGCGGTTGTCTATTTCAGATATTGTGCAGTTCCCACCCAAACTTAGCTTTAGTTTAGGTGTTTTACCCTTTCCCATAGGCGCCTCTGCTGCTTTTCTTTCCCCATAATTTAAACGGAATTGCTACCTTATTTTTATGGTCTTATTTATACAATATATAGCCAAGAGAAATGCTTTGCCCGGATGTGGCCCATGTGCATCCCGCGCCGGGGGGATTGAGGCTGCGCTTTGAAGTGCGTTCCTCAAGCCTCCCCCCTCAGCAGCTGTCACATGTCTGGAGTGTTGCACCCTGGGACTCTCAGTCCCGCCAGGGTGGTCAGGAAAGTCATGGCAGCAGAGTAAGGCGTGTCCCATGCCACGGGGATCGAGGTTGCGCTTTGAAGCGCGTTGGTCACCCCTCTCCCGTCACCAGCTGTCTTGTGTCTGGAGTGTTGCACCCCGGGACTCCAAGTCCCACAATGTTGGTCAGGAAAGTCACAGCGGCAGAGTAAGGCGTGTCCTTATGCTCAAATTCCAAGAGTGGGGGATAGATCGTACCGACCTATATTTGAATATGTCTCAAAACGAGCCATCTACTACAAAACCTGCTGAGCTACCAAAGATAGATCGAACAGCATCGGGTTATACCAAATATGGACCGCAGATAAGGATTAATATTAGCTGCACATGAGGGTCTTGGTTTAGCACACGCAGTTATTACTGTAATGGTTTAATTACTAAAATAACCTTATTGGTGGCCAGATCTTACCAAACAGACCAAGAGCTTTGTCCTTAAGTGCAACATCTGTCAGCAGATGAAAGGTTCCACCTTAGCACGTCTGCCACAAATACCACTACTGATATCAGACAGATCACTCGCATGTGTCTAGTTGGACCTCTGTGGCCCCTTACAATCTGTTGGGGCTTACAAGTACATCATGATGGCAGTGGATTCATGCTCTAGATTTCTGTGGGTTAGGTCCCAGCGCTCGGCTAAAACTCAAACTATTATAAAGGATTTGCAATTGTGGAGAGGAAAAACTGAGACTTAAAGCAATCCATAACAGAAACGGAATTAGACTTGGGTGGCAGTTGGGTCAATCACCTATATGGGGTCCAGAGGGCACTTAATAACATACCAAGAAGTTCCCTAAGAGGACGTACTCCATACGAGGTCCTATTTCGGATGGGAATGTGGGTACCCAACCTAGATAGTGGCGGATGAAAGAGCATTTGACATCAATAATTGTTTGGCTGTTTTACAAGAACTCAATGAATTTCGGGCATTACAAAGCAACTTCCAAGTAAAATGCACTGTATCTGGGGAAGTGAAAGCTATTCCGGCAAGACCTGCCTGGGTCCCAAATAACAGGGACCTGGTCAGAGAGAAGATAGTGGACAAGAAAGAATTTGGGCCATCTTACAGAGTGACTGTATCTGTCCTGGCTGTCTAAGGAACAAGAACAGAACATCTACCACCTCTTGGGGAAAGAAAGAAAAGAGATTTGTCTCCATTGATATGATGAAACCGCACAATGTAGCCAATACTGAATAACAGGCCATGTGGGCACCTGGGTATCCGACGATCTCCTCTAGCTACCATCCAGGAAGTTCAGACAGAAACATTTATAACATTTAATGAATCTACTGTACAAAGTTATGGAGTTACCAACAATGGCATGGAACTCGTACCTGTTGAAATTGAGCAGCTACAAAATACAAATGAAATACAGATCTCAATTCAGCCTAATACCGACCTCTATGTGAATATCTCTCAAAACGAGCCATCTGCTACAAAATCTCCTAAGCTACCAAAGATAATCGAACAGCGTTGGGTTACTCCATCGATTTGGACATTTTCTCTGGGTCCGAATGAACTTGTGTCATCGCCAGCTTCTGTTTCCCACAAAGAAAAAATACATGATCTCTACCTTTGGCTGAAAAAGACTTACTTTGTTTCTCCCTGGCTACAGCTCTGGATTGCAATCGGTCTACTTTTTCTAGTCCTTTGGATAGGTGTGGTGACTGTCTTTTTCCTGGTCCTAAATGGACACTATCTCCCAGAACGCTCCGCAGAACCTCATGTGAACTTTGTCCTGAAACCCCATACATCATCTCATCGTGAACAAAGAGACCTGTTCTTTGTGAACATTACAGCAGTTCCCATTCCTGAAGGAATAGGGTTCCATATGATATATTTCAGGCTTCTCCAACGAGTAGCTTGTAAGCCAATGTTAGCTCTCCAGCTCCCTTTGAGTAGCTCTCCTATGTGCAGCCCACTCTACTAAATGTGAAGCTTCGCTGATGTAATATATTTATACCAAATCGAATAGTGTTTAATTGAGATAAAAAATTATGTATTTTCAGAGCTCATAAAATGATGTTTGGAGAAAAATAATTACATTTCTAAAATACTTTTAAAGCAAAGTGATAAATCATGTGGCGTTGGAGAGAATAATTACTAATAATATTACCTTGGTGCAATGAGCATCTCAGCTACAGCTGTTATGTGCTACCTGTGTAAAAGGATTTCAAGTTAACAGTGACTTTTTTAAGTTACTGCTGGCAACTCTGCCTACTGTACTAAGGTGATCACTGTTGGTAATGTTGAATAGCGTGGACACTGATATAATCTTATCTGATGTGGTTGATATTAGAAGCTCTGGAAAGGTTGAATTGAACATAAGTAGCTCTGATTACAGAAATGGTTTGAGACCCCTGATGTATTTGGTCCCACTGAACATTTGAAAATGCCTCATGTATTTAAAATGTCTTTGAATTATATCATCACCTCCAGTACATTCTCTGATGATTGGGACTTTGAAATAGTAAATAGTATGCTGTCTGATTTAGAACAATCTGCTGCATTCTTTAGTAATGCATTGATTGAACTTGCCAATCTTTAGACCCCCCCATCAGATTTTGTGTTTATGATGTCCCTCCAAATGTCAAAAACCTTGTAAAGACAGCTGATGACCATAATGTTGGTAACAATACATGGTGTCACAATCAGATGTATTGTTACCAACATTATGGTCATCATTTCCTGCATAAAGCAAGTACCCCACGTAATGTTTTCACTTACCATCAATGGGAACATTGCCCAACACCACGGAAAGGTAGTTCACAGACGTTTGCACAAACGTTTGCTTATTTTTCTAGATTTTACACTTAAGACCCGACCTCATGTTATTAGAAAGTTGAACTTACACCTGCAAAGAAAAATGTTCACTAATACAAAACAGTTATACTCTGCTTCCTTTCCCAGCTGTCTTTACAAGGTTTTTGACATTTGGAGGGACATCATAAACACAAAATCTGATGGGGGGGGTCTAAAGATTGGCAAGTTCAGTGAACTAAGGGATTATTTAGAGCTTGTATCATACCACAGTAAATTATCTTCCTGAACGGCACTGTGCAACAGACTTCCTGTCTTAAGTTAGCCAAGATAAAGGATTTGAACACACCTTAGATTCACTCACTTACACACTTTGAGGGTTGGCAGAAATACACACGGCACAGTGAGGATACACTAGATGACATTTTACATGCTGGATCGTACAATTCGTCAGACTCCAATTGAAATGGATGGTTAGTGTGGCCTATCGATGCAAATAGGTGTCAGCTAAGATTCAAAGGTACTACCGAAGGGTTCAGTATTTATTCATAGGCCTGACAAACGTTACATACAAGAACAGTCAGGGGTGGTGACATCTTACAGTGTTGGAAGTTGTGCCTAGAGTGGCTAAAAACCGCAACACTGTCCCAGGTGAAGCAAGACTTGTCCTTACTCTCAGATGACATGGATCCCAGGGATTGTTTGTTAGGTCTCCAGAAACCAAGTCAGAAATGCTTCTTATACGCTACTTACAGCAAAGTATGGAAAATCTCTCAATAGGAGGCTGCTGAGAGATTGCATTAGATTGACAGGGTTGACCTCAAAAAGACTTTGGCTGTGGTAAACAATGGTATGACCATACTGACTTCCAGGATGAATTCACTGGGCGGCATTGTGTCTTCTGCTAACGATATAATAGAACAGGACCACAACATGGGCAATTGCGGTCCATTTTATTACTGAGCTGGACTCTACAATCATTGCACTCAAGTCATGTGCCCTGGAGGTATATCAACACTACATCTCCGTCTTCTGCTTACAATCAAACAGAAAGACAAACAACAATGGCACGAAGATATGCAGAGTATACAAGTGCTGATCTACCTGGGCGAAGCTGCGTTTAACGCTCGCCAGGTCTGACAGAAGCGCAGGGAACCTTGTTGTTAGAAACCTTGTGGCATTATTTTTAACAGGAAATACTTACTGTTGGGGGGCTGTTTGTTTGTTTTAACCGCCGCATTGCTCGTGACCCGGTCTGACCTGAGGAGAGACTCACTTCCGGTCTTGGTCTATATAGCAGGCCTATATAGCATGCTCGATGCTGCGTGCACACTCTGCTGATCTTCCTGGGCGAAGCTGCGTTTAACGCTCGCCAGGTCTGACAGAAGCTCAGGGAACCTTGTTGTTAGAAACCTTGTGGCATTATTTTTAATGAGGAATACTTACTGTTGGGGGGCTGTTTGTTTGTTTTAACCGCCGCATTGCTCCTGACCAGGTCTGACCTGAGGAGAGACTCACTTCCAGTCTCGGTCTCCCGGGTACAGGTTAGCGGGCTAGTCATCACTGAAGGCAGCCTATTTAGCACGCTCAATGCTGCGTGCACACTGTGCTGATCTACCTGGGCAAAGCTGCGTTTAACGCTCGCCAGGTCTGACAGAAGCGCAGAGAACCTTGTTGTTAGAAACCTTTTGGCAATATTTTTAACGGGGAATACTAACTGTTGGGGGGCTGTTTGTTTGTTTTAAACGCCGCATTGCGCCTGAGCCGATCAGACCTCAGGAGAGGCTCACTTCCGTTCTCGGTCTCCCGGGTACAGGTTAGCGTGCTAGTCATCACTGAAGGCAGCCTATTTAGCACGCTCAATGCTGCGGGCGCGCAGTGGACGCGCCGCTGGTGCGCCGAAAGCGCGCCAAAGGCAAGCCTGTCTGCGCCCGTCCGCGCTCTGGCCGGGCGCAGGGCCCGTCCCCCTGGTTGTGGCATGGCAGGTGGGCTACACTATTCCAGCAGGGTCCTACACAAACTTAACCCTGGCAGTAGGCTACCACAGTGCACCAGGCTGTCTTTAGATAGGGGAAGCAACTACACAGAGGGCTCTCAGTGCAGCTGCTGTCAGCTGCCCCTGCCTGCCATTCTTAACCAGCCAATTAGCAATTGTAAGATTCTTCAGGAAAACCTAATTACAAAGGCACATGGCATCAGGGATTCGCTGAATTGTATACTGCTTAATGCAAGATCATTAGTGAAACATAGCCTGGAATGTGTGCTCCTATTGGAGGAGCATAAGATCAAACTCGCTTCTATCACTGAGACCTGTAGTAGTAGTTCAGGGCCTGATCTGGTGAAAGCAACACCCTCAGGATTCTTTTGCCATACACTGGATCGGCCAATAAGAGGGGGGGAGGGCTTGCCATTATCCATCATGAAACACTCTCCCTTAAGGCTACCGCAGCCTTCAACCAGGCGTGTGAGGCCCTAGCTTTCGAAATGTATGCTCGCTTGCATAGACCCTTTAAAGGGCTGCTTATATACCGTCCCCCAGGGCCCAAATGTGTTTTTTTGGAGTCCCTGGGCACGCTTCTGGAAAAAGGATTGTGTTCAGAATCCTTCTCAGTGTTGGGGGATTTTAATTTCCCCCTTGAAAACACCAATGATGTTGATACCTCAATGCTCAATCAAATCATGGGAGCTGGTGGTCTGACACAAAGGGTGAATGAGCCGACACATGAAAAGGGGCACACTTTAGATGTTTTTTTTTCTAACAGTAAGAATATAGAGGAGATCTCTGTCCTGACGTTCTTATGGTCGGATCACTGTATGATTAAGTTTGCTCTTAAGAGCCCCTTGGCCCTTTCTTCTGGTCAGACAAAACCTAAAGAGATCAGAATTAGATCTTGGGGCAAGTTGGATGTGGAGAAACTGGGAAATATTCTAGAAAACTCCATATACCAGATTCTGCTGGATGTGGAGGAGGCCACTACCACCTATAATAATTGGCTTCTGGATGCCTGTGATCAACTTGTCCCCCTCAAAAAATTGATTCCTAAACGGACGTCCCAAACCGCTCCCTGGTATTCGGAGGAGCTTAGGGCCAAGAAACTGGTCTGTAAACATGCAGAGAGGACTTGGCGGAAATCATATGACAATACCGAAAGGGAGAACTACAGAATTTGTATGTCCAGGTATAAGCAAACACTTTTGAAAGCTAAAATAGAGTATTTTTCATCACAAATTACTATGGCGGAGTCCAATTCCAAAGAATTGTTTGAAGCGATCTCTAAACTAGCTAATCCTTCCACTTCGAAGAATCAGGGAGATGCAGGATTCTGTAACAAAATAGCTGGGTTCTTTAAATCCAAAGTTGAAATCATTATCACCTCACTCACAGGCAGGATTAATGACACTCTGATGGAGGTCAATCCTTTAGATCTAGGAAGCCTAGATGCCCCGGCAGAAGTACTGGAACACTTCTCACCCATTGATAAATCAGATCTGGTTAAATCTTTGCTTAAGATAAAATCGGGTGCCCCCAGTGATCCTTGCCCTGCTGGAAATCCTAAAACACTCCCTGAAATTATGGGAATGGCTCTTACACCTTTGCTTAATGCAGTTTTACGATCGGGTATCCTTCCTAAAAACTGGAAAAAGGCCTCAGTGCTTCCTCTTCTAAAGTAGCAATCCTTTCACCCTAAGGACGTGAATAGCTACCGTCCTATTTCCAGGCTCCCACTACCGGCCAAAAATTTGGAAAAAGAGGTGAATACTCAAATAAGTAATTTAATCTCTGCCAATAATTCCTTGGCCCTATCGCAATATGGGTTTAGGGCTTTTCACAGTATGGAACTGGCACTAATTAAATCATCCGAGGAAATCAAAGAAGCCGTGGATAACGGAGGAAATGCCATCTTAATCCTCCTGGACCTATCCGCGGCCTTTGATACGGTCCACCATAAGGTTCTGTTAAATAGGCTCTCGGATATCGGGGTGAGGGGTTCTGCTTGGAAACTGTTACATTCCTTCATGTCGGACAGGGTTCAGACAGTGGATATAGATGGAAACATCTCGGAACCCTTCTCACTCCCTTGCGGGGTGCCACAAGGCTCGGCGTTGAGCCCCACGCTGTTTAACATCTATGTGGCACCCCTGGCCATTGTCATTCGGTCGTTTGGTTTGCAGCTCACCTCCTACGCGGATGACACACAAATTGTGTTGTCGCTGATGGAAGGAGCGGAAAGGGAGGCAGGGGAGATGTTCCACAACTGCTTAAGCTCGATTTCCACCTGGATGTTGTCCAATTGTTTAAAGCTAAACTCAGCCAAGACTGAGGTGCTCCAATTTGAAAATAATCCCCGAGTTTGGACCCCAGATTGGTAGCCGGAGGACCTGGGATCATGCCCCATACTCTCAAGGAAAGCTAAGAATTTGGGAGTCTTGGTGGACAACAAACTCTCCATGGGGGACCAAGTGAATCAGGTAACCTCAGCATGCTTCATGGTCCTCAGAATTATTTAAAAAATATTATTATTATTATTATTATTATTATTATTATTATTATTAAGCGTTCTTATATAGCGCTCGATTACCCGTAGGCATCTCGGCGCTTGCCTTGGGAACCCGTCCTGGTTTTTCCCTGTGAGATACCCGTACTGGGCATCCCCAAGGTGAAAGCCAGGCATCCCGCCGCGGGGGGGCTGTAGTGGAGATTAAGCAAGCTAATGCCCAGAGCTTCAGAGTGTGAACCTGTGACTTGAGTAGGCACCGAAACGAGAATTATCGAGTCCGTGGATATTTGGGCTCAAGACCCTGCCACGTCGGGAATTGAACCCTGGTCCCGGGTCTGACCTCTGCTTCAGGGTCTGCCGCCTCTAACCAGTGAGCCACACTTCTCCACTATAAAATAAAAATTTTCCTTTCAGCAGATAACCTAAGGACAGTCATCACTGCACTCATTATGTCCCGCGTGGACTAGAGCAACGGTATCTATCTTAATGTTCAGAAACAACATATGAACAGGTTGCAATTGTTCCAGAACGTGGCAGCGAGATTGCATTTGGGAACCCCTAGGTTTGTTTCGATTAAAGGCTCCCAGTCCTACTCAGATCACTCTTTAAGGCACTTTTTGTAGTCTTCAAGGCAGTTAACGGGGTTGGTCCGGAGTTTCTTAAAACCAGATTCACATGGTATGCTCCAAGTAGAATCTTGCGTTTTTCCGAATCCAAATTAGTCCAAAATTCCACCTTTAAGAAAATGAATTGGGGAGGTAGAAGTTTTCTCTACTGCGCCTCCAAAGCCTGAAACGAACTTCCCTTCCATGTTAGAAATGCGCCAAACCATGCTTCTTTTCGCAAGGATCTGAAACCATGGTTATTCTCTCTTTAATCGGCTGTCGCTCCCCAGGTTACCAGTACTTAGCGCCAGGACACCCCAGGGTAACAGTGCGCTTTATAAGTACAATTAACATAACATAACATTGAAAAATTGGACCAATTATGTTCCACCGTGGCTGAGTCGCCCTCCACAGAATCGTTAATCTATGGCTATATTACATTGCAAGCCATGACATTCCAATTTCAATATTGCCTACAGTATCATCAAGCAGGCAGGTATGAAGTGTTGGGTAGGGAATACATACACGAATCTTGGTAATTAACTTACAGATTTTGATGCAGGAATGAGAACACTTAAGTTTTTCTCAGCAGTTCAGACTGTGAGAATTTGTTAAATGGGTCTCTAATCTGTCAGGATAATATGCTTCAAGGAGCTTGTAATGCTTTGGTTGCAAACCTATTATGCCACTTAAAAGGATCCCCGGCAGCCGTGATTCATCTGGTGTTCAAACTGCTCTTGAATGGGAGTTATTCGATGTTGAATGATCAAGGTTGTTCTGAGATCCTGCTAGGCATCACCTATCTGGATACAGTAAGTTCCAGGGTTACATGTTGTATGCAGGCATTGTTTCCACAGACCCACACAGTCATGTAGATGCCGCTATGGCCTTCGTTTAATGTTTCCCTTATACGGTTTGTTTTTCTGAGCAGACTGAAATCCATACTTTTAAAGAATGAGGTGGCCTTAACCACAGCCCAAGAGACTTTTGTGCTCCAGGTTGCAAGGTCTTCAGCTGAGATAGAGGTACTAGTCCAAACTAACTTCCCACTCTATTTTGGGGAAATGGTACATTGTATCTTTAACATGTTTGATACTAGTGGGATAGTAAACCTGTTTAAGACCATAGGTTCTGGGCTATAAAGCACCTTTCAGACGTTTTACAAAGTTATTCCATCATTGATACACTTCGTGTTGGGAAGCGTTTTTTGAGGGCTTTCACTGGTCCTACTACTTGTAGTGGGTATCCTGGTTTTAATTTCCCTGCAATGCAGTGGACATCTCAGCCTCCAAAAAGATGGAAAAATCACTCTTGTTGCGACTTCGCCGTGAACGCATGGTAGTCCATCAGGGCACACCTCAGCTTCGGGAGCTAAGTGTCCATTGGTTTCTATCGTTCAAATCAGTCAGGGCTGACTGCTTCTTGCCTGTACTCCGCTGCCTAGTCTGTGGATATGAATGCGTGTTAGACATATATCTAATACTTCCATTCATTGCGCCTCCGGACGTGGATGTACTGTTGGACCCATTAAAGGCCAACGTAGTGCAGTGTTCCCAGCGTATTCCAATGTTGATGTTGTTATTCTTAGAGCCATCACAGGATGCTTCAGCTCCTGTTGGAATGGACACCAGCTCTGTACCAGGTTTACAGGCATCAAGTGCTTCCTCAGCAGCAGCTGTGGGAACTGGAGAAGATCAGCTCTGCTCCCTTGACATGATCAAAGAGGTGTTACAAGAACCGTCGTCTACGAAGGCAAACAGCAGTGATGTTGCGTCTCCCACACAGGACACATAAACATTTGGCACTCCCTGTGCTGGGAACAATTTGGTCTTTTTTTTAACAACCTAAATTGGAATTCGAAAGCATCATTTTTGTTTTATTTTTTCCTTTTTTGCTCTCCCTGAGCACTATGGCTTTTGGTGTGCTCAGTTGGTCTAGCAGTATATTGACTATTTAGGGGACTCATAGAGCTTTTAAACTGCTGCTTCATTTTTACACACACCATGTTTTAGATGTTTTTTTACTCATATTTTAGTTATATTTTTATACTTTTTACCCAGGCATATTTTAGCATTTGTTAGTTCTGTTGCCCAGTTGGATGAGGAGTGGGTGTTAGGAATTTCAATGTACCCCAATATAAGCCTAGGTAGTTGCCCAACCTTTTAACAACATTTGTCCTACCTTGCTCTACATACGGTTCTGGCACTGACTTTTTACCTAGTCAGGTGCTGAATAAATGTTGGGTGTTTTTTTTCTCGAAAATTAGCCTAATTTATTATGCATGTGGATTCTTAGTATCACAGCAGGATTACCATCTTCCGCATAAAAACTGTGTATAGGGGTCACCGCTATCATCATCCTTGGCTGACATGCCCACAGTATCATGATGTAGTGTAGTTCCTATATTCCCAATAGGCTCTGCGCATTGGAATAACATAAACTGTAGTTTAGACGTAGGACTGAGGTCATCTAGGTCTCTACTGAATATGTTAGAGTTAATTATGAATGCCAGCTAGCTCAGAGGTCACTAGAAACTTTCTCGAGTAATCAGGATGGAGTTAACTATCCTGAATAGACAAGATAGGATTAGCTTCTGACAACCGCATTAACATGACAACTTTGCTCCCTCCAGAATAAGGAGTATATCTCCAGAGTTGTGTGAAAACAATAGACAGCTATTTCACTCAGTCAATCGTGCATGCTTAGTTTCACCAGAGTGCAGAGAAATAGAGAGACGGGCGTTTTCAATAAAAGTTGTTATTTATTGAGCAGTCCTCTTTCTCATGCAAGAGAAGTGAATTGCCACAATTGCAATACTTGTCATAAAGTAAAGTGCGTACAGTGAAAGGAGTATTATGAAATAATACTGTAAAAGCATTTATGTGGTTTCTGAGCCATATGATACTTAAAATGGATAAAATATATACATACATAAAATCATTGACTAAACGTACTCAACTGGTGCTTCTAAGATACGCCTACCCCAGTGTACCTAACCTAAGCCTAGTACGTGGGAAGGAGTAAGTGAGCTGCAGTTTAAGTTAAGTTAGTTTTTGCCAAGAATCTGGATCAAGAATTCTCTTAAGGATTTAATCAGCTCCGTACCTTGGTTATAGTATGAAGGAGGTCTAGTATCTCTTTCTCAGGACTCGCTTTCCCAGAAACCCGCATGGGTGACTGGAAACACTGGGGCTGGATTTCTCAGCAGGAGAAAAGACAGCGTCTCTCTCAGTGCGTCAATGGGAGGGTCGGCTTCCTTCTGCTCTCGCATCAGCTGGGCTTCGGGCAAGTAGATAGCCGCTCTGCTCCAAACCACAGTGTGTTTGCTTAAGGCAACGTTGGTATATTTATACCTGGAAGGTGCCGAGTTTGACGTAAGGTTGGACATAAGACGTCACTAAGAACTTACAGTTCTTTCTTGACTCCAGGGGTTCTTGTTCAAATCAAAACAAAAGCAGGGGGAATTCCCGGGCTGCTAGAGGCTTGGTTTGTTTAAAGAACGCGTTGTGCTTTCTAGGAGTCTATGGGAGTAGCCTTGCCGTATTTGGAATGCATTGGCTATGACTAAATATGGATATGATTCTCATGCCTTTATAAGGATATGTTTTGTTATAACCACATAAGGGCATGAATCTGGAATATTTAAATAGGGTCCTAGATTCGTTTACAACACCCACTCCACGTATTATGTCAATCATTACTAAAATACTAAGCAATACTAAACATTTAACGATGCATGTGTTTTCCAACCCACCCCAAAATACAAAAAATGCATTGGAAATGGTATATGGTATATACACGAAAATGAGTATTTATACTGTACGGTTTTCAAGCAGTGGTATAATTCAGATAATGCATACATAAATATTGGCTGAATGAATTGCGAAAATTACATTTATGAAATGGCTCTTAATACAGAAAAAAAGGTTGAGACCATTTCATCACATATTTATACAATACTCTACATGTGCGAGAGGCTGAATTAAAATATTGTCTTTAGAGTTTCAAAAATAGAAGTTCTGTTCTCTATGAATAGTTCTACTTTAAGCAGAGTACAGTGTGCCATAAAAAAGGTAAATATTTTGGAAATGGAAAAATAATTTTCGCTTTCAGGGGAAAAAATAGTTCCAATTGTTTTCCGTAGTCTTGTTTATCAAAACTGAAGGCCGAATTCAGAGTTCAGGGAATGCTGTGTGCTCGTTGTTTTAAAAGTTATTCTCGTTGTTAGGAGAGAACATCAAATCAGACAGGCTTGCGAAAAATTGGTCTACAACAGTAGGTGAAAGTTCGACCAAGTTCGAAAAAGCTGAAATAGTGCATATGTGAGAATCATTGCCATCATCGATGTCTGGATCAGCAATGCTCACAGAAGGTTGTACCTGTGTGGTGCTGCTTTCATCTCGTACTTCACCGCCACCTAATCATAATGGTGAAGTCTCAATGAATGCCGTCATCAGAATAGGTAGCCGCTGGGGACAACACGTTGCATGAGCCGTTACCGAACCAAGCAAAGTATCGATATCCATAGGTACTGCTGATGGTAGTGTAAGACAGACGTCCAACACGCATTCTTCTCCGCATAGCAGACATCGAAGCACAGGTAAGATGCAATCTTGCCAGATTGGTCTGAACGAAAGAAACCAGGTAGTGCTCAGATCTCTTAGCCGGACAAAGCTGAGGACTTTAGTGATCCGTTCTCGGTATCGTATAGCCACGATCGTTTCTTCCATTGTAGCCTGTGTTTTGTCTGTGGCTTGCCTTGCCATATCGGAGCAGAAGGAACAAAAATAAAATTCCTGCTACAAGTCCCAAAAGAAGAGGCAGTCCGCCAAATACAGAATGCACAAAATTCGGGAAGATGCCCAGAACTGTTTCAAAGGGTGCTAGCAGTCCCGGAAAAATGGTCTTAAATACATGTGCGATGCCACTGGTATCAGACATGTTTAAAATTTGACCTAACATTTCTACGAAATGCAATTTGTCGATAATAGGGAATGTATCTCTGCCGCTGTCCTTGCAACTTGCAGATCATATGTCTCTTTGGACGAGGTTAAAGGCACAGTTGTCTGTAAAACAACGGACTTCATTCTGCTTAAAGTATCAATTCGAATAGAAGAGATATTCACAGAAGGCCATAATGTTGCCTCCTTGTCTGGATTGCTGTTTGGATACAATACTTGCATACAGCAAATGACCCTGGAAGTAACGCTCAGAAGATAGGCTAATCCTGGCACCAAGCCACAACAGTTGCGGTCATTTATTACAACGTAGCTGCCGTTGGAAAGCTGTCTGAAAAAAGGCTCTATCTGTGTTGCAGGGGTGCCGTGCAGGTGACATGAAAGGTTATTTGATGAACCTTCGCAGGCTCCATGCAAGTTAATACCTTGACACAGAAGTGTACCGCTTAGTGAATTTTTACAGTTATTACCACTAAGAAATACCTCTTTTTTCCCTTCACTATAACATTTATGTGTATAAGGTAATTTCCAGGTTGATTTGATGTATCCTTTACCCAACCTTTCATACAGGCCTGCTGGTATATACTTTTGGCAATATTGAAACTGAAACGTTGTTATCGGAATTGGAATTGTATCCATTCAATGACAGGTCTCTCTGACATTGTCAATGGTAATCTCTCAAGTTTTTCAATGCTCTGAATCGTATAATCTGCTCCTTTTTGTGCCAAACTGATTTGTTTATCAGTAAGGTTAAAGATAGAAAATAATGACGTTATCTTGATTAGATGCCTTGGCACGTGACCTGAACGCAGATTTTGTAACGTCCAGCCTAACTGTACAATAGAACGTAATTGGGACTGGCCATGTTGTAACATTAGCAAATCCTGCTCTATTATATCAATAGCAGATGATACAATGCTGTCCAGTGAATAAATTCTGGAGGACAGAGTCGTTAACCCATTGTCCACTACAGACAGTGATTTTTCCAAATTAATACGATCAATTTCTCGTATTTTTTCAGCAGTTTCAATTTGCATTACTTTCCAAGCTTCGTTGTAAGCTGCGTATATACCGGCGTATATGAAATGTTTTTGACGTTGTTTGCGGGGTCCCAATATGAAATCTCGCAAGTCAGCACCTTGTTTAAGTAAAGTTAAGTGTTGCTTTATTTCCTGCAGTGTGGATTTCTGTAGCCATTCGAGGCATAGCTTTCCTACACTGTATGTTGTTACTATCCCTGGATGTTGTCTCTGGGAATATCTTGGGTCTGGCCTGGTCTGTTTGAACCCCTGTGTTTTGTTCAGGAATCTATCTTGACAGTTATTAGTGCCTGTGGGCCAGATCAACCATTTTTTCCAATCAGGATTTGTTCTGTTTTGGTGTAAAATATGGGATACGTCTATCTCCACATCTCTAGTGCTATTACTATCAGGTATGGGTTTTGGAATGGACGGTTTGTTTAAATCTTTTATCTTGGCTAGGCCAAGACAGGTTGTTTATGGAATGGTGTCATTCAGGAACATTATATGTTCTGGGATCATGCAGGCTCTGAATAATGCTTCTAGACCTTGTACCTGCCAATCTTTTGTACCCCAGATGGTTTTTGTCTCAATGTTGTTTTTCCAAAATTCAAAACCAAATGTAGACATTTTTTCATTAAATTTTTCAGAATAAATCAATTTAGTATTTGTCAACATGTTGTTCATTCCTGTCCTATTTAACTTTTGGCGGTGTTGGACAATGTTCCCATTGATTATAAGTAAAAACATTTCTAGGATTAGCAGATTTATGCAAATAGTGATGACCATAGTGGTTAAAACAGTACATTTCTTCATAGTTCGATGAACCCTGCAAATAGTCATGTTCTCTGAATTTTTCTGACATTTCTAAATCTGACATCATATTATTAACATTTTCAAAGTCCCAATCATCAGAGAAAGTACTTGGTGATACAAAGTCACTTAAGGAAACTGTGAACTGGTGTGGATATTTCAAGAGCTCAATTGGGCCATAGATTTCGTAATCCATTTTGTCCCATGCTATACCCCCAGGTATAGGATTGGCTGTGATGTTCACTGATGACAGTTCTCTTTTTTCAATGTGAGAAGATCTGTGAGGCTTTAGGGCCAAGTTGATGTTCTGACTTGCTGTGTCCATTGTACTATATTTTCCATCAATAAATCTACCCAAACATAAAATCATGATGAGCCAAAGTAGGGAGAAAAGTACACCTAACACAATCCATAATTCAATCCATGGTGAAATCAGATATGTTTCTTTGAGTTGACGAAATAGTTCAGTCATTTTTTCTTTGAAAGTTTTAGTTGCTGGCGTTTCTTCATGTTCACTTGGATCATCCGAAAAGTAATCGAAATTGATGAAGTAGCCAGACGCAGTTCTGTCAATTGTTGGAATTGCTTCCGGATTTTCATTTGTCTTTGGTATACGTATGTTCAGAGGCTACATCATTGTAGACTGGTGTTTCATGACGAACTGTTGCAATTTGGGTTTCAAGAGTCACAAGTTCCATGGCTTTGTTGCATAGTCCTTTTTTATTCACTGCAGGTTTATCAAAAGTGATTAGTCTCTCAGTTTGAACCTCTTGGATTGTAGCAAGATTTGGTCTTCTGCTACTTCTTGGGAGTCCACTGGGCCTACTACTTATTATTGGCCACATGATTGTGGTTTTACCAGGTCAATTGATACAACTCTGTTCTCCTTTTTACCAGCAAGGGGCGGTAGTACTACTGATCTTGTTCCGCTGATAGCTAAGACAGGTACTGCTTTTCTGTAAGAAGGCCCAAATTCCTTCTTCACCACGATATTTTCTCTGACTAGATCCCCAATCTTTCGAATCCAGACAGGTCTTGCTGGGACAGGTGTTTTTTCTTCAGTGGCCATTGGCTTTAGCTTTGTGTTACCTAGACTTCTTCTTGTTTCATTTAAGTCCTGTAAAACAGCCAAACGGATTTTTCTTTCACCACTTAAGTCTGACAATCTAAATCCTGGATTATCATTCTAGTACCGAACAAAAGTTTGTATGGAGTGATACCTCTTAGAGAATTTCTTGGCAGATTATTAAGACTATGTTGGACACTTGTTAAATGTTTGACCCACCCGTCACCCGAACCTAATACCCTCGCTGTTATAGATTGCTTTATGTCCCGTTTTTTCTCTCCACTACCGCATTTCCCTCGGGATGGAATGGACTAAAGTACCGCAATACAATGCCCATGCTGGCCATGGCCTCCTTGTAAGCTCAAGAGCTAAACGCAGGACCCTGGTCAGAATGTAGCATGCCAATTGCGTATGTGCCGATAAAGACTCACAAATCTTTTATAACCGTTCTGGCGTCAGTCGAGCGCTGGGGCCTCATCTACATGAATCTCGTCTTAATAATTATGGGATCGCCTTTTTCCATCTGGATTTTTGCTTATAGATAGCCTAATGCTTTCTAATAGAGGTGTCCGAGCTGGTGTCTGGTCCGGTTCACAACTGCGATCTCTATTGCAGTTCATTGCAAAGTTGTAAATTTGCACGTTCATTCCCGGCCACCAGTATTGTGATTGTAATTCTATTAGAGATTTCAAGATCTCTTGGTGCCTCAGACCCATTCCCATGTGTGCTTCTTGAATCAAGCAAGCTCTCCGGTTCGTGTTTGGAATTACTCTATCCCCCACTCCAGGGATTTGAGCAAATGGAATGGAGTTCGCATCAATTATGTATTTATTTCCGAGTGTATAATTTAGAGGTAACGCTGCATAATTGCCTTCCATTGAGGCTTTTACTGCTAGTAGCGTTTCACCGTCTATCTGTTTTTTAGTACGCTTTTTTGTAGCTACGGAAGCGCGTTTGACGGCTGCCGCTGTGGCTCTGTTAGCCAATGAATTCCCTGCAACGTGAACGCCATCACGTTGATGACTCAGTGTATGTATCACGTGAGTCTTTTGTAGTTCTTTCTGCAAAAGAACTACTTGTTCCCAAAGTTTTTTATGCTTTATTGTGGCACCAGTTTCATCTTTGTAACCGTTTTTGATCCATGTCTGCATGTCATTATTGTAAGACTGGACGCAGTAATGCGAATCGCACACTATTAGTGTGGGGAATTCGCGATGAGCATTTTCAAGCGCAATCTTTAAAGATCTTATTTCAGCTCGCTGAGCTGTACAGTTTCTGATTGATTCAGTTTTGGTGACCATCGGTCTAAATTTACCTAAGCGCCAGCGACCTTTAACAATCGTGCATGCTGCATTGTAAACTTGTTTTTTCACAACGTAGTGTTGTGCAAATCTGTCCGTGTAGATTACACAGGTGTATTGTTCGAGAGGCAGAATTTCGATTGACAGAGGACATTCACTTTCGTATTCTAGATCTTCTAGTCTTTTCATTTTTGGATCAAATGCGTGTTTCACGTCTTCTGCAGCAAGAGAATTTTTTCCATTGTATCCATTTTGGATCTAATGCCACTGCATTTGGAATGCGTGGTCTTGTTACTGCCTCAAGGGCTGATACAGCTGTTAAAACAGATATGCTTTTGCCTTGGGCTTGGGCTCTCCGAATTTTTTCAGTTGAACTGAATTTTATTTAAGCATGGGCGGATGTTGCGAATTGGCAATCCGCGAAATTGCGTATTTACGGATTGGCAATCCGCAAAATCCGCGAACTCTCGCGAATTTTGCGGATTCCTTTTTTTTTGTGTTCGCAATTGTTTCTGCCATTTCGCAAGGGTTTTTTACCAGTTCGCAAACGCGAACTTACTTGTCGGATAGCAACGGTCGCAACCATGTTGTTTCTACGTCTGGTTCATCACAGCACCCTCTGTTTCACCACTGCCACCCTCTGTTTCACCACTGCCACCCTCTGGCTCACCCATGCCACCCTCTGGCTCACCCATGCCACCCTCTAGTTCATCACTGTAGATTATGGGGGGAAAAGCACACTTGCCCTGCCTCAACTGACATGAATGAATTAGGGGCTGATTAATGTGTCACTGAATTTGAACTTCCAGGCTGGCACCTGCTTCCTTATCTGTAATTGCTTTCTGTTGCAGTGTAATTTTTTTAACAGGACCTTTGTTGTATACTTGTAGCTATTCTCTGAGCCTGCTGTGAGGGTCAGAGCAGGGTCATAGAATAGTTGCAAGGAGGCAACTGAACTCTGAAGGGGCCCCTCAGGAAGCACTACAGGGAATGGTTACTAATGATAAGATTGAACTGTTGCACCTGCTGAGTGCTTTCAGTTTTGCAAAAATCCAAATATCCAGCAGCATCCACAAAAAGTAATCCTTCCAGGCACTACAGGGAATGGTTACTAATGATAAGATTGAACTTTTGCACCTGCTGAGTGCTTTCAGTTTTGCAAAAATCCAAATATCCAGCAGCATCCACAAAAAGTAATCCTTCTAGGTCAAGATCCAAATCAAAGTGGCCAGCACATGAAGAAAGCACTGGGAGGAGCCTGCTGGACAGGAACAGGAAGTTGGAGACTGTGGGGCACTTCCTTCCTCCCACCCCCCCCCCCCCCCCAAAATGGACTCCTTGCAAAACAAAAGTGCAGGCAAATGTCAACCTGAGGAGTTATTCTGATAAAAATCATAATTTTCAAGGTTTATGCTGCCTGCTGGTGGATTTCTTGTGCGAAATTGCAAATTTTGCAATCTCGCAATTGCGAGATTGTCGCTGCCCGCCGCATCTACGTGTTCGCAAGTGTTTACTCCCACGAAATTGTATAGTATTCTAGTTGGCAAGTGCGACCAAGCAAAAAATCCGCTTCGCACGGATTTACGAATTTTCGGCAAGTTCGCGAGAGTTCGCGGATTGCGAATTTGCCGAAAATCCACAAAATCTCCGAGCGGAACGGATTTTACGCCCATGCTTAATTTTATTTCAGCTTGTGTGTACAAATGAGATTTATAAGCTATTGGTACCGTTTCTCCCTCATTAGAGGTCAGGTACGTGAATCCGCATCTTCCTGGGATGACTCGGATTACAAGGTTGCGTTCATTTGCGCGTGTTTGCAGTTTTGTTTCAGTTAACATGTCTGTTTGTAATGTTCGTAAAATTTCTGTGTGTTTCTGAGTCCAATTAATTGGTTTGAAATCAGGTTTTATTAATTCATAGAGAGGTTTAACCCTCTCTGCATAATTTAGAATGTATGTTCTTCCAAAATTCAGGAAACCTAGAATTGATTGTAAGTTCTTCAGCATTTTTGGAGCTTGGAGTACTGCACATTTCTCTAAGAAATTGTCTGCTAGGCTTTTGCCTTCACTTGATAATTCATATCCTAAAAACAGGACAGTTAGATGGGCAATTCGTGACTTCTTAAAGTTGAATTTATAACCCTCATATGCGAACCCAAGTATGATGGTGTTCACTCTTTTCAAGTGTGTCTCCAGGTCTTCGTCGGTAAGATAGATGTCATCGACATAGGATAATGCCTCATCATCATCCATTTGTAGTAACTCTGTTACCCTGGCTGAGAATAATCCTGGGCTATTCTTGAATCCCTGTGGGAGTCGACAGAATTGTTTTGTGCCTCCATACAGGAGAACGATACAGAAAAGGGGGGTGGTGATGAACAGAGTGTCTGAATTAAGCAGACCACTCTTACCCAGTC
This sequence comes from Lissotriton helveticus, assembly GCF_964261635.1. Classification (NCBI taxonomy): domain Eukaryota; kingdom Metazoa; phylum Chordata; class Amphibia; order Caudata; family Salamandridae; genus Lissotriton; species Lissotriton helveticus. Next base: position 22,325,427 of record NC_136064.1, read on the forward strand.
CAAAGATCAGGGCTTGATCCATCACCGTTATTTATCTCACTGCCCCATCCCAGCTCAGAACCTGGCTATATGCAAATTAGTCTGTCCCTGGCCCAGTGCATCATGGGAACAGGGCAGACCAAACTACCAAGCCAATTCTTCACCAGAAAGGAGACAAGCTACCGGGGACCGGTTTCTGGCATTTCAGCCTCTTCGGCCCGGCTTGCTTGAATCCTGATGGAGCAGTGAGAAAGGGACTCATGTCTGAGTATACCCTGCCACACCTATAGTGGCCAAAAACGATACAGAAAAGGGGGTGGTGATGAACAGAGTGTCTGAATTAAGCAGACCACTCTTACCCAGTCCAAAGATCAGGGCTTGATCCATCACCGTTATTTATCTCACTGCCCCATCCCAGCTCAGAACCTGGCTATATGCAAATTAATCTGTCCCTGGCCCAGTGCATCATGGGAACAGGGCAGACCAAACTACCAAGCCAATTCTTCACCAGAAAGGAGACAAGCTACCGGGGACCGGTTTCTGGCATTTCAGCCTCTTCGGCCCGGCTTGCTTGAATCCTGATGGAGCAGTGAGAAAGGGACTCATGTCTGAGTATACCCTGCCACACCTATAGTGGCCAAAAACGATACAGAAAAGGGGGTGGTGATGAACAGAGTGTCTGAATTAAGCAGACCACTCTTACCCAGTCCAAAGATCAGGGCTTGATCCATCACCGTTATTTATCTCACTGCCCCATCCCAGCTCAGAACCTGGCTATATGCAAATTAGTCTGTCCCTGGCCCAGTGCATCATGGGAACAGGGCAGACCAAACTACCAAGCCAATTCTTCACCAGAAAGGAGACAAGCTACCGGGGACCGGTTTCTGGCATTTCAGCCTCTTCGGCCCGGCTTGCTTGAATCCTGATGGAGCAGTGAGAAAGGGACTCATGTCTGAGTATACGCTGCCACACCTATAGTGGCCAAAAACGATACAGAAAAGGGGGTGGTGATGAACAGAGTGTCTGAATTAAGCAGACCACTCTTACCCAGTCCAAAGATCAGGGCTTGATCCATCACCGTTATTTATCTCACTGCCCCATCCCAGCTCAGAACCTGGCTATATGCAAATTAGTCTGTCCCTGGCCCAGTGCATCATGGGAACAGGGCAGACCAAACTACCAAGCCAATTCTTCACCAGAAAGGAGACAAGCTACCGGGGACCGGTTCCTGGCATTTCAGCCTCTTCGGCCCGGCTTGCTTGAATCCTGATGGAGCAGTGAGAAAGGGACTCATGTCTGAGTATACCCTGCCACACCTATAGTGGCCAAAAACGATACAGAAAAGGGGGTGGTGATGAACAGAGTGTCTGAATTAAGCAGACCACTCTTACCCAGTCCAAAGATCAGGGCTTGATCCATCACCGTTATTTATCTCACTGCCCCATCCCAGCTCAGAACCTGGCTATATGCAAATTAGTCTGTCCCTGGCCCAGTGCATCATGGGAACAGGGCAGACCAAACTACCAAGCCAATTCTTCACCAGAAAGGAGACAAGCTACCGGGGACCGGTTTCTGGCATTTCAGCCTCTTCGGCCCGGCTTGCTTGAATCCTGATGGAGCAGTGAGAAAGGGACTCATGTCTGAGTATACCCTGCCACACCTATAGTGGCCAAAAACGATACAGAAAAGGGGGTGGTGATTAACAGAGTGTCTGAATTAAGCAGACCACTCTTACCCAGTCCAAAGATCAGGGCTTGATCCATCACCGTTATTTAGCCAGAAACCGGTCCCCGGAAGCTTGTTTCCTTTCCAGTAAAGAATTGGCTTGGTAGTTTGGTCTGCCCTGTTCCCATGATGCACTGGGCCAGGGTCAGACTAATTTGCATGTAGCCAGGTTCTGAACTGGGATGGTGCAGTGAGCTAAAAAACGGTGATGGATCAAGCCCTGATCTTTTGACTGGGTAGGAGTGCTCTGCTTAATTCAGATACTCTGTCCATCACCACCCCCTTTTGAATCGTTTTGGCCACCACAAGTGTGGAAGGGTATGCTCAGATGTGAGTCCCTTGCTCACTGCACCATCAGGATTCAAGCAAGCCGGGCCGAAGACGGCTGTATTGCCAGAAACCGGTCCCCGGAAGCTTGTTTCCTTTCCAGTAAAGAATTGGCTTGGTAGTTTGGTCTGCCCTGTTCCCATGATGCACTGGGCCAGGGTCAGACTAATTTGCATGTAGCCAGGTTCTGAACTGGGATGGTGCAGTGAGCTAAAAAACGGTGATGGATCAAGCCCTGATCTTTTGACTGGGTAGGAGTGCTCTGCTTAATTCAGATACTCTGTCCATCACCACCCCCTTTTGAATCGTTTTGGCCACCACAAGTGTGGAAGGGTATGCTCAGATGTGAGTCCCTTGCTCACTGCACCATCAGGATTCAAGCAAGCCGGGCCGAAGACGGCTGTAATGCCAGAAACCGGTCCCCGGAAGCTTGTTTCCTTTCCAGTAAAGAATTGGCTTGGTAGTTTGGTCTGCCCTGTTCCCATGATGCACTGGGCCAGGGTCAGACTAATTTGCATGTAGCCAGGTTCTGAACTGGGATGGTGCAGTGAGCTAAAAAACGGTGATGGATCAAGCCCTGATCTTTTGACTGGGTAGGAGTGCTCTGCTTAATTCAGATACTCTGTCCATCACCACCCCCTTTTGAATCGTTTTGGCCACCACAAGTGTGGAAGGGTATGCTCAGATGTGAGTCCCTTGCTCACTGCACCATCAGGATTCAAGCAAGCCGGGCCGAAGACGGCTGTAATGCCAGAAACCGGTCCCCGGAAGCTTGTTTCCTTTCCAGTAAAGAATTGGCTTGGTAGTTTGGTCTGCCCTGTTCCCATGATGCACTGGGCCAGGGTCAGACTAATTTGCATGTAGCCAGGTTCTGAACTGGGATGGTGCAGTGAGCTAAAAAACGGTGATGGATCAAGCCCTGATCTTTTGACTGGGTAGGAGTGCTCTGCTTAATTCAGATACTCTGTCCATCACCACCCCCTTTTGAATCGTTTTGTCCATACAGGAGAAAGCGGTCAAATACCCACTTTCAGGTGCAATGTTTTGACAAAAGAAACCATTTGAGATATCTAATGTCGTTTTATATTTTTTGCGCACAATGTTATTCATTAGTGCTGCACTGTGTGAGACTTGTACTGCAAAAGTTTTGCAGCATGAGTTTAGGTGTCTGTAGTCCAAAACTAGACGATATGAATCGTCTGTCTTGGAGACAGGAAACATTTGTGAGGTGCATGTTTCAATCACCCCCTGATATTCAAGTTGATCTAAGATCTCCCTGACTTGTTTTTTAGCTTCTTGCTTAACAGGATACTGCCTCTGTGCAGTTGGTTTATTTTTTAACTGAATTTTATGGTGAGGAGAATCCTCATCCCATCCTACATGATTTTTATATAATGCAGGGGCTTGGCCAACTGCCCATTTTCTTACAAATGTGTATTTTTTATGAATTGTAATTTGATTTGAGAAGGCAGGCATAATCATTTCTTTGCCATGTGGGCACTCCCTGACAAACTCTGGTGGCCAGTCTTTTTCTGCTAGAAGGATATCATAGCCTTTCGAAAGGTTATCCCAAAAGAGACCCTTTATTTTCCTAGTTTTGTCCCCCTCTATATGTAATGTTATTTCATATAATTTATGGGGTATGCTAACTCTGGTGTCTGCAGTTTCCACTTGAATGTATTCATTCGTGTCCACTGTCTCCAGAAGATTCATCAGGATCTTGCGAGCTATGGTTACTTCTGATGCGCTGTCTAGCATTGTCTGGGCCCACTCTCCAGTTTTTCAGTTGTGTCCTCAAAATCCTCGGCATGTTTTATTTTAATACTAGATACCTTCTTTTTTGGAAATTGTAATTTTTAACTTTGATGAGCAGGTTCCTTGTCTTTGGACTTGACGTGCTCTTCATTGTGTTCTGACCGTCCTCTTCTTTCCAATTTCTGTGAGGAAGTCTGAAAACATCGAGAGGGACGAGTATCATTATCTTGATATCTGTCAGGTTTTCTTAATTTATCCCTATCTCTGAAGGTTGTATCTTTTCTCAGAGGGCTCCCTGTGGGGAGACTTGCTTCCTCGTTCTGGAGATCTATCTCTCCGTTGAGGAGACCTTCCTCTGGACTGAAATTGTTTTTCTCTGGGAGTGGTTTGTTTATTACAGTAAGTTGGGGTTTTAGTGGTTTCCCACCCAAACTATCTCTACCTAATTCTTCATAGGATTTTTCTATGATTCTGGCAAGTTCAAAAGGTTGTTCTGCTATATCTGTTTCTTTCAATTTCTGGCGGCAAGTAATACCGCCAAGTGTTAATTGAACTAATTCTCTATATGCTTTTGTTAATTCTTTTAGTTTAACAAAAAGTTCTTCACTGGACATTTTTTCAATGTCATGGTGTGGTGTATAGCTAGCTAGAACCGGCCATGTGGCTCCTGGTCTACCTAGTGGACCGAACCTGGTGATGTGATTTTGATGTTTTAGGGCGCCATTAAACCAGAGCAGGTGCTCTTGGTATGTTAGTGGAATTTCAACGTCCTCGAAAGGAGCGTATTCATCTGGACATTCCTCTATTTTGTAATAGTGGAAATCTTGTGTATCAGCGTGTGCTGCTGGAAAATGTATCCATGAATAGAATACCTCTGTCTGCCGATATTCGTGGGCCTCTACCTCAAATATGACTGTCCCACCTCTTGGTGATAGTCCATTTTCTATAAGTTTAAGAGTTATAGTTCTTCTTACGTTTACCGGAATGATTATAACATTTGGGTCTTCATTTTGGAGACTTGTGTCATCCGCTAAAAGTTGAGCTGCTATTCTAGCTTTCTCCCTTTCATCGTCACTTTCCCCCATTTTACTGACAGACAGTTTTTGTTGCAGAGCAAGTTTCAAGGAAACAAAGATTAGGTGCACAATATTTTGGAACACTGTATCCTTCAACGTTGACTAAACCAAAAACTAATACATAGGATTCTCATCCTACTAAGTTCCGGCGGATATTAACCTTTTACCCACTCCAGACGTCTATTGGAGTTTTTACGGGAAAAGGGGGTCTGTGTGAAAAGCACGTCTGAGTTACTCTAGTATCTAGCGTTAGATTATCGCCTTACCAAACGTTGGGCGCCATGTAGTGTAGTTCCTATATTCCCAATAGGCTCTGCGCATTAGAATAACATAAACGATAGTTTAGACGTAGGACTGAGGTCATCTAGGTCTCTACTGAATATGTTAGACTTAATTATGAATGCCAGCTAGCTCAGAGGTCACTAGAAACTTTCTCGAGTAAACAGGAAGGAGTTAACTATCCCGAATAGACAAGAAGGGATTAGCTTCTGACAACCGCATTAACATGACAACTTTGCTCCCTCCAGAATAAGGAGTATATCTCCAGAGTCGTGTGAAAATAATAGACAGCTATTTCACTCAGTCAATCGTGTATGCTTAGTTTCACCAGAGTGCAGAGAAATAGAGAGACGGGTGTTTTCAATAAAAGTTGTTATTTATTGAGCAGTCCTCTTTCTCGTGCAAGAGAAGTGAATTGCCACAATTGCAATACTTGTCATAAAGTAAAGTGCGCACAGTAAAAGGAGTATTATGAAATAATGCTGTAAAAGCATTTATATGGTTTCTGAGCCATATGATACTTAAAATGGATAAAATATATACATACATAAAATCATTGACTAAACGTACTCAACTGGTGCTTCTAAGATACGCCTACCCCGGTGTACCTAACCTAAGCCTAGTACGTGGGAAGGAGTAAGTGAGCTGCAGTTTAAGTTAAGTTAGTTTTTGCCAAGAATCTGGATCAAGAATTCTCTTAAGGATTTAATCAGCTCCGTACCTTGGTTATAGAATGAAGGAGGTCTTGTATCTCTTTCTCAGGACTCGATTTCCCAGAAACCCGCAAGGGTGACTAGAAACACTGGGGCTGGATTTCTCGGCAGGAGAAAAGACAGCGTCTCTCTCAGTGCGTCAATGGGAGGGTCGGCTTCCTTCGGCTCTCGCATCAGCTGGGCTTCGGGCAAGTAGATAGGGCTTCGGACAAGTAGATAGCCTCTCTGCTCCAAACCACCGTGTGTTTGCTTAAGGCAACGTTGGTATATTTATACCTGGAAGGTGCCGAGTTTGACGTAAGGTTGGACATAAGATGTCACTAAGAACTTACAGTTCTTTCTGGACTCCAGGAGTTCTTGTTCAAATCAAAACAAAAGCAGGGGGAATTCCCGGGCTGCTAGAGGCTTGGTTTGTTTAAAGAACGCGTTGTTCTTTCTAGGAGTCTATGGGAGTAGCCTTGCTGTATTTGGACTGCATTGGCTATGACTAAATATGGATGTGATTCTTATGCCTTTATAAGGATATGTTTTGTTATAACCACATAAGGGCATGAATCGGGAATATTTAAATAGGGTCCTAGATACGTTTACAAAAATGACACATCTAGGTAGAACCCCTGAGAGTACCTTTTGGGAATATAAGTACCGCATCTTCGCTGGGCAAACCCGAGGAGCAATAGGTTCTATGCTGACATACTGCCTCGAGACGCTGAAGTCCCTGCCTGCAGACACTCCAGCACACAGTGGTCTGACATCCCTGGCGGGGTGTCCAACTGGAGATCAAGACAGGGTCCTTTGTTCTCTCCCATCAGGTAACGCTACACGCCTACATACATGCTAGGTACACTTAGGTACATCTAGTTAAGGTTTTTCATTGTAGGAGTACTCATGATTACTGCCATATATCTATATGCCTGCATACATTCATCTCTTTAGCACCATGGTAGAATTCTACTTTTATTTACTATGTTGGTGCTCATAACTGTGTGTATCGGTTTCTGTCTAATGGGTGGATGCGTGTTTCCGGTCCAGGGATGACCTGGACTGGCAGTTCGGTCTGGTCTGTTCACTTGGGGCACAGAGTCAAGACTGATATGCATATGGATGGGTCCAAACTGGGGTGGTGTAGTGGGCAAAAGAACGATGGATTTAACCCAGATCTTTTGACTGGGGGAGAATGTTTGCATTGTCAGCATTCTGTCCATTATTTGTTTGCTGTAATGGGTGTTGCAGCACACTAATTTTATACTAGAATGATGCTGGTTCAATAAATACTTATTGAAAAGCTCCCCACAGTTTATTCTGCGTATCTCTCTGAGACAAAGTGAGCACGAGTGACTGAGAGAAAAGTACTGTACTGCTTCCACGATCCCTGAGGGGCAGGGTTGTCATGGTCGACATGTTGCCAGAAACTATTTCCTCCTTGCTAAGGTTGTGGTAGTGGCCCTGTGACCCAGCTGGTCTACAGACTAACAACTCCTTTAGGGATTTCTGGAATCAGTCTGGACACCAATCCCTTAGTTTATGTTGTCTAAAAGCACACATCCCATATATATATTTGAAGGAACTACATGACAACACCCTTAAGGTAGGCCCTAGGTAGCCCATAGGGCAGGATGCTGTATGTATGGGCTTGCCCCTTGATAGTATGCTTCATCATTGGGTCTATCCAGCTATGGAACGGGGCATGCTGCAACCTACGAGATAAGTGGGAGCCAGTGCTTAATTTGTAAAATATTAAGTGATGCTCAGAAGCTGACTCCACCGCTTCAGAAGGTCGTGGTGTGAATACCAAGCTTGGATAGGCTTGAGCGCCCTTCATGCATCTTTAATCAACCACCAGACACTCCCTGCCGTGTATTCCACTCCTGCACATTTGTGGTTGTCTCTGCTGCCTTCCTTTGTCACTGTTTCATCTTTCTCTTCATCCTTCTCTTTTGTGATCTTCTCTCTTTTGTTGTGGGCCAAAGTGAGATGAGGAAAAATAAGTGATAGTGCCCGAAAATAAGTGCTGGTGACTTCACCTACAACCACTGGCTCACCGTGAGTCAGTACTTCACGGTTCACATCTAGAGGCGTAGCATGGATTCCAGTGGACCAGGTCAAACAAGGAAAATGGGCCCTTGCAGAGCCTTGGGGTGATGGCGGGTGACAGAAGGTCCCCAGGGGGCTGGTGTTGTAAATAATTGGTGTTTACTCTGTCACTGACTGGACATCCTCGTAACTCTTAACATGAGCACAGTGACAGGCCGGTACTATTCAGTCGCTGATAGGGCATCTTCCCATTTCGTTCAATATGCTTTTATTTGTTTTTTACTTTGTTTTTTACTTTCAGTCTTTCAGCAGCTTGGCAGGAGTGTACAGCACACAGCACTGTCAGTTAAAGACACTGGGCCTCATTTATGAGCCCTTGCGTCACTTTTACGCCGCCGGTGCGTCACTTTTTGTGACGCACCAGTGGCGTAAACAATGTGCCTTGTTGCGCCATATTTACAAAGTGACGCATCTAGGTAGATGCGTCACTTTGTAAACCCCTGCGCCACATTATACCTGCGCCAGGTATAATGTATGCAAAGGGGGCGTATTGACGCAAGAAAGGGTCGTAGAAGTGACGCAGTGAAACGTCACTTCTAGGACACCGTTGCGTCAAAATCTTGCACCTGCCTCACAGCAGGGGTAAGACTGGCGCAAGCCCTTTCACATGGGGCTTGCCCCATGTGAAAGGGCGCATTGCTGGAGTTGCGTCACTTTTGTGACACACTCCAGCAATGCGTCACTTTTGCGCTTACAGATACATCAGAAATACTGACGGATCTGTAACTCCTTGCGACATGATGCGTCATACATTAAATATGACGCATCAGGTATGTCGCAAGGAGTGCGCACTGAGAAGTGACGCATCGCTGCTTTCACGCAGCAATGCGTCATTTCTCATAAATGAGGCCCACAGTGTCAGACAGCCACGCAGCAACTCCAAACAACCCAAAAGGTCTCTTCAGGATTACAAGACTGAAACCCCCTTCAGCCCCCCCCCCCCACATGTACTGTGTGAGATGCGGGGGTCTACTTTACTTTACATTCCTGATATCGAATATCGGCAAGGCTTACACACGTTCTGTAAGCTGCCAGTCCTGTACACCCTCGCTCATTTTGTGTTTATCCAGTAAAAGGTACAGTCGCGTTGCACTCCGTCATGCCTGCATATCACATGTCTTTATTTTGAGCTGCACATTCTTGCTTTCTGGTCAGACCAGTCATCAATAGTATACTGAATTCTTTATTACAAAGTCACCCTCCCTTAGGACTTCCCTGATCTTCCAATCACACAACATGAAACGTTAATCCCACCCCACCATTGGCCAGGCAGTCACCCAGCTACTTATATGTATTTTGAACAGCTACCAGGAGTTTGGACAGCAGGTGAAGAAGTGTTTAGTACCGGCCCTGTGAAATAAGTGCCGGTGCGAGCACCGGAAACTAGCAGCGAAATTAAGCATTGGCGGGAACACTTTTAAAAGTATACAATGGTAAAGATGTTAGAGACAAAATAGGATGGTAAAGAGTAAAATACCTGGCTCGTAGGTGCAACTTATTTATTCTGGTCTCTAGTCGGTATGTTTAAAATCAGAAGGGAGATGGAAAAGAAGGCTATAATGTGCCTACTTTTCCAAAAGGTCAACCTGCTTCAAACAATACCCGTTTCGGCTTTTCATCAGGACCTAGGGAAACTAACTTTCTGGTACCACTCTTGCTATATTTTGTTAAATGTACACTCTTTGCATGCTTAAAATTGTTCATATACATTTACCACCTACTTGGTGAATATTGTCTGTATCTCTGTGGCAATATAAGTGGAGAGTTAGTCCTTACAGTCATGGAGCCGTATGCATTTTACTGCTTTTCTCTGTGCACTGCATATTACTTTTGTCATAGTGGACACCCCTGAGTGAGGAAATACATGAGACATATCTATCATATGAGTGAACATTTTTAGTGTAACCCAAAAGGAAGTTTGATAATCAAGCAAACAATTGTGATTTCAAACATCACAAACACACAACAATGGACACACATATATAAAAAACGTATAAAAAGACACCATATAGATGTAAGATGCTGAAAATGGACTTCATGGGTCCTCAGGATGAGAGGGCAGCCTGTAGTCACACTCTAGAAGTAAAGCATCTTAAATTTAAATGCAGTCAGAACAGGAGGTTCACGTTAAATCTGCATTTGCCAAAGTATGACGAGAACGTGAGGCAAAAAGGGTGGCTTGTACCGCGCTTACCACGCGAAGGCTCAGCCTCTGTCTTTCAACCTACTCGGTTCACGCCGAGACCCGCATATTACTGATGCGGTGACCTCCGGCTAGTTAAGATGGGAGAGAGCGTGCTGGAGCGTTTCGTCCTCGCGCTCCAAATAAACTAGACCGCTGCTATCCTAATGATGGTATCCAAAGATGGAACGTCCGGCCAGTTCTAATAAAGTATTCACTGAACAGAAGGATGTATTATTTGTAATGCAGGATGTGTTATTTGTAATGGGCACGGACATAGTGCCAATATCGGCAAACACTCACCCTCCCCCATACAGCATTCTCCTAGAGCAATAACCAGACAAGACAACTTTGTTTTTGTGGAGAAAATTGCTGCAGGTTTTTTAGCATTACAAATATGCCAACATTGGTGGGTTATCTTACGGGCGATCCCAAGGCAGGCAGCCCCTCGCCTCCTGCCACCTGATGAGCCAAATTACACTGTGGCCTTCCCCAACGGTGTGTGCCATAGGGGAAAACCCCTCCAACCGGTGGGCCACCAGCCCACCCCTTTACTCATGCCCCATAAGGGGGCGGAGCCTGCCAGGCAACCCCCGGTTGCTCAGGTCCACAACCGCCCGTAGGATTAACGGGGCGCCGCCGCTCCTCCAGGATCCCACACGAGGACCTCCCTGTGGATATTTGGCCTTTGCACCCTTGTTGTGCTTCTGCAGATGGTACCCGTATGTACCTTACAGCCTCTGGATCACCCTGTAACTCCGCCTGCAACACAAAAGAATACATTAGACAAACCCCACCCCACACCCCGCTTAAACGCCAGGTATGCGGTATGGAGGGAATCGGCGTTGGGGTAGCGGGCAAAGAGGGTGCCTACAGAGCGGGGAGAGGTATATGTACCTCATCCCCCACCCCCACTCTCTCCGGAAGTGACGTGACCATCTGGACCCCAGAGGGTCCCCAACACTGGGAGGCTGCCTCCTGTGCCTCTTGTGGCACTGAATAGGCAGCCCTTTTAGTGGGTCTCCTTCGTGGACCCCGAGCAGCCTGCATAGTGCCAATATTGGCAAACACTCACCCTCCCTCATACAGCATTCTCCTAGAGCAATAACCAGACAAGACACCTTTGTTTTTGTGGAGAAAATTGCTGCAGGTTTATTAGCATTACAAATATGCCAACATTGGTGGGTTATCTTACGGGCGATCCCAAGGCAGGCAGCCCCTCACCGCCTGCCACCTGATGAGCCAAATTACACCGTGGCCTTCCCCAACAGTGTGTGCCATATTTTGGGGGAGCGGAACACCCCTCCCACTGGTGGGCCACCAGCCCACCCCTTTGCTCATGCCCCATAAGGGGGCGGAGCCTGCCAGGCAACCGCCGGTTGCTCAGGTCCACAACCACCCGTAGGACTAACGGGGCGCCGTCGCTCCTCCAGGGTCCCACACGAGGACCTCCCTGTGGATATTTGGCCTTTGCACCCTTGTTGTGCTTCATCATATGGTACCCGTATGTACCTTACAGTCTCTGGATTGCCTTGTGACTCCACCACATCTCAGGGTGTGGCCCCCGTCACCCCAAAGCCCCCCACCAAGATAGCCTTCATTACTTACACCCTGCTGTCTCCAAGGACTCCCTCAGAGGAAGTAAGAGCTGGTTCATACCCACTCTGGACAGGTGTACCCACTCTTCATACAAACACCCTGTGGTGTCAGTGTGCCGTAACCCATGACGGATGAAGCCAAAAACCCCTATGCTCAGTGAATTTCCAGGGGTGCCTATGGTATATTCACCATTTGCCTGTGTATAAAACACTTAACCTGTCATTCGGCCACTCCCCTGGGTGGCTGTTGACGGATGTTCCTTTAACACATTGGGATTCGCATCGTCCCACCTGCATGATGCGCTACTCTGACAAGCCTGCCCAAACACTGGGCTTTCTGCCCCTTCAAATGTCCTTGCAAAGTGACCCGTTCAAACCCCAAAATGGTATGGGGTTTGCTGTCAGCATGAACCAGAGTACCCCTCTCCTGAAGGGCCAGGTATGGGGCGAACAGACCCACTGGGCCCCACATCCATCTCCCAGCTTAGGTGTAACCAAATCCCCTTCAGCCAAGCCTGGTCAGAGTGTACCCTTTTCCCAATCCCTTGCAAGGGAGCACCAACCCGATATTTTGCTAAACTGAAGCAACCTGTAACATGCCCCGTTGATCGGAGGACATGAAGTAAACCTTTGGTCAGTGTACCTGCACCCTCTTAACTATAATAGCAAAAGGTCTCACCGGTCCCCAGCTCGTTGCTAAACTTACACATGGTGACCATCCATGCTTGAAGCAGTGTCCTTCTCCCCAGAGATGCTAAATGATTTCCACCCAGGTGTATGCCCAGCCCATTAAGAGGAGGAATATCCCCCTAAGACTCTGCTGCAGCTTTTACAGCAAGCAGGTCCAGCACATGCCTGGGTATCCTAGCCAACTAATGTCAACTCTGTTCAGAGAATTTACGCATGGCGCGGTTAACTCTTTTGCGAGAGGCTTCCTGGCCTCCCTTGATCGGGCTCCTTGCTTCACAAAGCAAGCTGTTCCCGCGCCACACACAGGATGCACGGACGGCCCTAGCACAGACCTTCAATCCTGGCAACATAAAGAAATGTTCAGTTGCTAACATCCTTTATTGAGCACCATTCACCATAACACAGCACCCATCGCCTGTGGTGTCTCCCAGGGTGCCTCTGGACAATTCAAAGTTCGCCTGTACCTGATACACTTAACCTGACTTCCGGCCACTCCTCTGTGTGGCTACGGATGGCTGTACCTTTAAAACCTTGGGATTCCCATCATCCCACCTGCATGGTGCGCTCCGCTGCCAAGCCCTCCCAGAACGCTGTGTTTGCTGCCCCTGCCAAAGGAATTACTGCAAAAGCACCTGTCAGGAACCGCATTGCCTGCCATAATAACCATGCCCATATTATCCGTTCATCCTGAAACTGGTCATGGCCATGCTGTCAGTGCACTAACACACTAAAACTGCACCCTGCCAAACCCCTGATGCCTCACAGGGTTGCCTCAGGTAACTCAAAATTCACACTGCACATAATTCTCTCAACCTGTCCTCCGGCCACTCCAATGGGAGGCTTACACCGAAGTACCGTTAAAACATTGGGATACCTATCGTCCCCTCTGCATGATGCGCTGGTCTCCACTCCAGGCCCGCCCTGAATGCTGCAGTCACTGCCCCTCCGGAAGTGGGGGACTACAAAATGCGCTTGCCATGCTGGCAATGCCTGACATCGTAGAGTATGCCTACATTACCTACTCAAACTGACTCCGGTAAGAGGCTGTTGTAGTTCTATCTAGGACCCTAAATTCGATAGTCCTGATTTATGCCCTTATGTGGTTATAATGAATAATATCCTTATAAAGGCATAAGAATCATATCCATATTTAGTCATAGCCCATGCTGTCCAAATTAAGCAAGGCTACTTCCCCAGGCTCCTAGCAAGTACAACGAGTTCTGTAAACAAACCAAACCTCCAGCAACCTGGGAATTCCCCATTGCTTTTGTTTTGATTTTGTCCTAGAACTCCTGTGAGCACTCTAAGAATGGCCAGTTCTTGGTGACATCTTCATTGACGTCTTATGTCCAACCTTACGTCAAACCCGGCACCTTTCAGGTATAAATATACCAACGTTGCCTTAAGCAAACACACGGTGGTGGTTTTGGAGCAGAGCAGCTATCTACTTGCCCGAGAGCCCAGCTGATGCGAGAGCCCACGGACGCTGCCCCTCCCTTTTGACGCACTGAGAGAGACGCTGTCTTTTCTCCTGCCGAGAAATCCAGCTCCGGTGTTTCCAGATACCTTCGCGGGTTACTGGGATATCGAGTCCTGAGAGAGAGATACAAGACCTCCTGCTTTCTATTAACCCAGGTACGGAGCTGACTAAAATCTTAGAGAGAATTCTTGACTCAGATTCTTGGCAAAAACCAACTTAACTTAAACTGCTACCTACTTACTCCTTCCCACGTATTAAGCTTAGGTCAGGTACACCGGGGTAGGCGTAGATTAGAAGCACCAGTTGAGTACGTTAGTCAATGTATATGTGTATGTATATATTTAAACTATTTTAAAGTATCTTATGGCTAAGAAACCATATCAATGCTTTTACAGTATTATTTCTTAATCCTCCTTTTACTGTACGCACTTTACTTTACTATGAGTATTGCAATTGTGGCAATTAATTTCTCTTGTATGAGAAAGAAGACTGCTCAATAAATAACAACCTTTTATTGAAAACGCCCGTCTCTCTTTTCTCTGCACTCTGGTGAAACTAAGTATGCACACTTGACTGAGTGAAATAGCTGTCTATTGTTTTCACACGACTCATGAGATACACTCTTATTCTGAGGAGGAAAAGTTGTCATGCTATATGGTTGTCAGAAGCTAATCCCTTCTTGTCTATCCAGGGAGGTTAAACTCCTCCTCGCTTATTCGAGAAAGTTTCTAGTGACCTCTGAGCTAGCTGGCAAAAACTTAAGTCTAATATAGTCAGTAGAGACCTAGTCGACCTCAGTCCTACGTCTACACTGCTGAATATATTATTCCAATGCGCAGAGCCTTTTGGGAATAAAGGAACTACACTACATGGTGCCCAACGTTTGGTAAGGCAATAAATCTAACGCAAGACGTTAGAGTAACTCAGTCGTGCTTTTTCACACAGACCCTTTTTCCCGTAAATACTCCAAAAGTCGTCTGTAGTGGGTAAAAGGTTAAAATCTGCCGGAACTTAGTAGGAAGAGATTTCTATGTATAGTTTTTGGTTTAGTCAACGTTGAAGGATACAGTGTTCCAAAATATTGTGCACCTAATCTTTGTTTCCTTGAAACTTGATCTGCAACAAAAACCTTTCTGTCAGTAAAAATGTCAGAAAGTGAAGACGAAAGGGAGGCAGCTAGAATAGCAGTGTTAGCAATAAAGAGGGACAACCAAGGACAATGTTTACCGGGGTCCAGTGTACGTGTCCTACAAGTAGAAAACAAAAGTGTGTACAGAGTTCCCCAAAGGATGAATTAAATTGGTTTTCTCTCTCAAGAAGATTAAATAGTGTAGCAGGGGATCAGAGAAACCCTTGACGGAATTAAGGATGCCTCACACAATTACAAGGCTGGACAACGGTTGCCATCCTCCCTCATGATTGTATCGTGTCATCATTGGCCTCCTGCTCCAGCGGCGGGCTGGCGGTGCAATGCCTGCCGGGTAGCACGTGGTGCTACTCTTTGGTGGAGTTCTTTTATTCCTGGCCAATAGATGCATGTGTGTGAGGAACCTCAAAAGTGCAGTAGTGAGCGTGAGTGAAGGTTTTAAAATAGGTCAGTGGAGTCCATTAAGAACACTTTAATGAGATGGCTCACTGCCTAGTTAAAAAGATAAAGGGAGGGGTAGCGAGGCACAAGGAATAAGGTAAATTGCCCTCGTTCAACCCTCACCTAAGGTGCGGTCAACATGTTTCTTGCCAGAGAGGCAATTCGTCAGGACCTATAGATGCTCATCAGCACATGAGAAATTTCAACCTAGTTGATAGAAATTTCTGATACAACCTGTATGTCAGGGCAGGAGGAGATCCTGCAGGAATTCCCACCCTAAATGTTAGGAGAGAAATGGATACAATCAATCCTAAAAGCATTCAGTGGGAACTATACATGTGGAAACATACTGTAGTAAATCAACATGGTTCAAGGTGTGTACATGCACAAATTAGTGACGTGCACAAACATGTAATGGTGACTTCGTGAGAGAGAGGGAGGGAAAATATTAAAAGCAAGGTGATGTATGCCGTAATACACCACTGACACAAAAATATCTATTTGATATATATCGGTTTTTACACTCCATGCAATGTCATCCATTCATGTGTTTAAGCCTCGGGTAGTGTATTTCATAAAATCAGTCTGTGAAACGAATCTGAGAAACCAGAGCCAAGGACGCTAATCTGGGAAACTTAGTGTCGAGTGCATCTGGGTGGAGATGACGCTCGAAATTTCCTTACCCGCAAGCCCTGGTGGAAGAACCCAACGGTCTGTCCTTGGGGAGCCTGAGCAGGAAGGAGTTTCCTAATTGGGAAAGTGAACAAGGTGTATTTGCTGTTCGTGAGCGATGGCATCTCTGCGGTGTGTAAACCGACACGGACAACAATTGCTGTTCACGATCAAAAAGTATATGAATCAAACGGCCCCCATCGGTACCGGAATCCCCATCTTACCTAGATTGCTCGGGACGCTAAACTTGTAGGCACCTACCCATCCCACAGCGGCGGAATCGTAGGACAGCCGGTGGGTCGGTTTGTTACTGCGGGGTTTAAGAACAGGTAGCCGCGAGGGTTGTGGGTGGGCGTGCCCAGGGTGCGTTGCTAGGCAGTGCAGGCGCGCGTCGTATGAAAAGCGAAGGCGGACAGTAGACGCTGCTAAGGAGCGTCTACAGTGGAGCGCCATCTTAGAGTGGGGAAGTTCCGTTTACGAGGAATGTACTTGGTCCCAATGCCCAATGAGGATGAAGTGTACTCGGGCCCCAGTGTGGTATAGGGGATAAGACCCATAATAGGGGGACAGACTGAGCGTAGTCTATCTGGCCAGCATATTCCAAGGAATGGAGTCATTAAGACCCTGGACATCTGTCTGAAGACGGTGCACCCACCGCTGTTCCATCCTATAAAGTGCCTTTTGGTTAATGGATGGGTGGCATTCAATGACAGTCCATTGTATGTGTTGAGCCAAGTGGTCTTGTTGTCTGCAGTGTTCATACAACCTCGTGTGTGTCTTCTTACATCGGATGTTGCTATTGTGCTCCATGATGCGTAGTTTGACAGCGCGCATCGTCATCCCGATGTAGATTAATTTACAAGGACACGTAAGCAGATAGATGCATTTTGCACTATTGCAGTTAGTATGTTTGTTACGGTGCCACACGAAATCATTGGGGAGTTGTAGAGTTTTGCCCTGGATAGTCTGGGGGCATACCACACAGGACCCACAACGATGATGGCCCGTGACTGGGGGCAGATCCCATAAGGTGTTCAGCGGACGTGTGCTGGATTTTTTGGGGCGGGTGTGGATCAGAGTGTCTTTGAGGTTGGCTGTCCTTTTGAAGGCAAAACGTGGACGCGGTATATCAAGGCCCGCCGTATTTAGGATACCCCAATGTGAGTTCACATTCTTCTTAATGAACGTGGAGTTCCTTGCGTAAGCTGTAACACAAGTAATCAAGTCCTCCTTCTCCTTGGGGTGAGTTTCCAACAGTGAGTCTCTGTTGTTGTTGAGAGCCCTCTTAGATGATTTTTTAAGGAGTTGAGTCGGGTACCCCCTGTCTTGGAGCTTATGTTGAAGGATAACCGCCTCTTGTTTGTAGTCCCCTACTGACGTGCAATTTCTGCGGAGTCGTAAAAATTGCCCGAATGGCAGATTGTCCCTCAAAGATCTGGTGTGGTGGCTGTTGTACAGAAGCAGGCTGTTCCGGTCAGTCTCTTTTTTGAAGAGAGTTGTGGAAATTTCTGTGGGATCCAGCTTGATAGTCAGGTCTAAGAAAGGGACAGAACTCTCAGAAATAGTGCCTGTAAACTTTAGAAAGGGGTCTTGTAGGTTGATCCACGTGCAAAAGGCCTCACACGTAGTCTGGTCACCTTTCCAGAATATTAGAATGTCGTCGATATAGCGACGCCAAAGGGTGAGGTGTTCACGAAACGGATTCTGTTCGGGTGGGTAGATGTGGTTCTTTTCAAAGGTCGCCATATAGATACAGGCCAGGCTCGGCGCGAAGGTAGAACCCATAGATGTCCCGCAGATCTGATGGTAGAGTTGTGACTCATACCTGAAAAAGTTTTCTGTGAGGGCTATGTGGGCTAGTTCCATGATGAAGGTTATGGGGGTTGGGGAGGACCATTCTTCCAACCGCAAGGTGGACTCCACGGCTTCTAGCGTCGCCTGTTGCGGGATGTTAGTATATAAAGCCTCTACGTCTAACGTGAGGAGGAGGTCAACATCTTCTCTGCCATCCACTTCCTCGATAAGGCGAAGGACATCTCTGGTATCCTGTAGGTAAGAAGGAATTTGTTTCACCAGGGGCTGCAGAAAAGCATCGCAGAATTGAGATAGTGGCTCCAGGAGTGACCCAATCCCGGAGACTATGGGTCTTCCAGGATCCAGGATCTCCTCCTGCCCTGACATACAGGTTGTATCAGAAATTTCTATCAACTAGGTTGAAATTTCTCATGTGCTGATGAGCATCTATAGGTCCTGACGAATTGCCTCTCTGGCAAGAAACATGTTGACCGCACCTTAGGTGAGGGTTGAACGAGGGCAATTTACCTAATTCCTTGTGCCTCGCTACCCCTCCCTTTATCTTTTTAACTAGGCAGTGAGCCATCTCATTAAAGTGTTCTTAATGGACTCCACTGACCTATTTTAAAACCTTCACTCACGCTCACTACTGCACTTTTGAGGTTCCTCACACACATGCATCTATTGGCCAGGAATAAAAGAACTCCACCAAAGAGTAGCACCACGTGCTACCCGGCAGGCATTGCACCGCCAGCCCGCCGCTGGAGCAGGAGGCCAATGATGACACGATACAATCATGAGGGAGGATGGCAACCGTTGTCCAGCCTTGTAATTGTGTGAGGCATCCTTAATTCCGTCAAGGGTTTCTCTGATCCCCTGCTACACTATTTAATCTTCTTGAGAGAGAAAACCAATTTAATTCATCCTTTGGGGAACTCTGTACACACTTTTGTTTTCTACTTGTAGGACACGTACACTGGACCCCGGTAAACATTGTCCTTGGTAGTCCCTCTTTATTGCTAACACTTCCTTGCGTGGGTTTACCCCACGGGACGTACAGGTTACCAACGGTGATAAATACTCACCAGTTGGCCCGACCCTAATCAGTATCCTGATTATCCCAGAATCAGAGCCTACGCTTCTCTGGCCAGCATATCCCTCTTTACCCTTGTCATCCTCCACCACTATGGAGGATGTACCTGGACTGAGTTTCGATGAGGATGCAATAGCAGAAGCACTAAGAGCGGCACCACCTCTGCTGACTGATCCAACTGCCTCTACATCTGGCACGTCCAATGACGATTGGACGATACTAACAGAAATGAAAAAAGAACTCATAAGAGTCACGATCCATGGCAGGATGATGACTGAGTACTTAAGAAGCAATATAGCCCCACAAGGCCTTATTGTCAATATCATCCCGAGACTTTTCTTGGAGGACAAACAATTTAAAGTCGACTGGTGCCAGGTATCCTGGAAATGCACCAAGGACTTACTCTTCCTCATCTCGCAAACAGCAAAGCGCCTTGCTGATGCCCTACAAGATAAAATCTCAGCTATAGAAGCCTCAATGAAAAGTGCCATCAGTAAGAATAACAAAGCTGCCTTCACCACCAAGATAGCTGAGATCAATCAGGAGATGTCAGACCACCATGACTTTCTCCTTAAACAAAAAACAACTAAACTCCAAAAAGACATCACCAAATTCGAGAAAGAGAAAGTATACCCCTACCTAAGGGATGGCTTCAAAGGGAAAAGGACCAACTATTCCTCAGATGAGAATTCGGATACCAACAGTAGTCGTGGCTCCACAGGCAGTGATTCCAGTGGGGGTCACCCAGGAAGGAATACTCGTACCCATCAACGCTCCACTTGGCAACAAGGCTATCAACCCGGCCCAACCTTCATGGGACCCCCACATATGACACCACCCTGGCAGTATCCATTCTTCCCGCAAGGCCCTCCACAGTTTTACCCTCCAAATCCGCCACCTTTTCAAGGCAGAGGCTGGGGCAGAGGAAGAGGGCGAAAGCGAGGCGGACAGAAAGGAGTACAGTGGCAAGATCCACTGACACCACAAGTCACAATGGAAACCAGGAGCAGTACATCCAGGGGGAGAAGAGCCTGATTGTCAACCTCTCCAAGAAAACCCTGTCACCTGTGGAGATTAGCATATTGGAAAAGGGACTCAGGTTCGTCCCGACCCCTACCCCAGACAGCTTCCAGGAGATGATTGAGATCAAACAATTATTTCGGAAAGTACGCCTTCGTGCTTTCTTTGACAACAAACCTGAGCCCCCAAGTGATGACACTGGACTGAGAAGACCATCCACCTTCACTCCTACAGATGGGATGGTCCCCCCGGAAGTCCTAACCTTTGAACGAGCTGTCTTGACTACCCTGCAGAATAAACCACACGTCAAACAGTTCCACAACCTCACTTCCACAGAAAGACAAGCATCCACCAATCTGGGGAAGGATGAATCTATCGTCATCAAGCAGGCAGACAAGGGGGGTGCAACAGTCATCCAAGACCACGAGGATTACGACCGTGAATGCAGACGCCAACTGTCGAATACCACGCACTACCGACCCCTCACTGAGGACCCGACTAAACGACTGACAACGACCATCATGAGCCTTGTGCTCGAGGGAGAAACGAACAGATGGATCACCAAGAATGAGGCTGACTTCCTTACCACTACGGAACCCATCACGCCTTACTTCTACACTCTCCCCAAAATTCACAAGGGGACCACCCCTGTCCCTGGAAGACCCATAGTCTCCGGGATTGGGTCACTCCTGGAGCCACTATCTCAATTCTGCTATGCTTTTCTGCAGCCCCTGGTGAAACAAATTCCTTCTTACCTACAGGATACCAGAGATGTCCTTCGCCTTATCGAGGAAGTGGATGGCAGAGAAGATGTTGACCTCCTCCTCACGTTAGACGTAGAGGCTTTATATACTAACATCCCGCAACAGGCGACGCTAGAAGCCGTGGAGTCCACCTTGCGGTTGGAAGAATGGTCCTCCCCAACCCCCATAACCTTCATCATGGAACTAGCCCACATAGCCCTCACAGAAAACTTTTTCAGGTATGAGTCACAACTCTACCATCAGATCTGCGGGACATCTATGGGTTCTACCTTCGCGCCGAGCCTGGCCTGTATCTATATGGCGACCTTTGAAAAGAACCACATCTACCCACCCGAACAGAATCCGTTTCGTGAACACCTCACCCTTTGGCGTCGCTATATCGACGACATTCTAATATTCTGGAAAGGTGACCGGACTACGTGTGAGGCCTTTTGCACGTGGATCAACCTACAAGACCCCTTTCTAAAGTTTACAGGCACTATTTCTGAGAGTTCTGTCCCTTTCTTAGACCTGACTATCAAGCTGGATCCCACAGAAAATTCCACAACTCTCTTCAAAAAAGAGACTGACCGGAACAGCCTGCTTCTGTACAACAGCCACCACACCAGATCTTTGAGGGACAATCTGCCATTCGGGCAATTTTTACGACTCCGCAGAAATTGCACGTCAGTAGGGGACTACAAACAAGAGGCGGTTATCCTTCAACATAAGCTCCAAGACAGGGGGTACCCGACTCAACTCCTTAAAAAAATCATCTAAGAGGGCTCTCAACAACAACAGAGACTCACTGTTGGAAACTCACCCCAAGGAGAAGGAGGACTTGATTACTTGTGTTACAGCTTACACAAGGAACTCCACGTTCATTAAGAAGACTGTGAACTCACATTGGGGTATCCTAAATACGGCGGGCCTTGATATACCGCGTCCACGTTTTGCCTTCAAAAGGACAGCCAACCTCAAAGACACTCTGATCCACACCCGCCCCAAAAAATCCAGCACACTTCCGCTGAACACCTTATGGGATCTGCCCCCAGTCACGGGCCATCATCGTTGTGGGTCCTGTGTGGTATGCCCCCAGACTATCCAGGGCAAAACTCTACAACTCCCCAATGATTTCGTGTGGCACCGTAACAAACATACTAACTGCAATAGTGCAAAATGCATCTATCTGCTTACGTGTCCTTGTAAATTAATCTACATCGGGATGACGATGCGTGCTGTCAAACTACGCATCATGGAGCACAATAGCAACATCCGATGTAAGAAGACACACACGAGGTTGTATGAACACTGCAGACAACAAGACCACTTGGCTCAACACATACAATGGACTGTCATTGAATGCCACCCATCCATTAACCAAAAGGCACTTTATAGGATGGAACAGCGGTGGGTGCACCGTCTTCAGACAGATGTCCAGGGTCTTAATGACTCCATTCCTTGGAATATGCTGGCCAGATAGACTACGCTCAGTCTGTCCCCCTATTATGGGTCTTATCCCCTATACCACACTGGGGCCCCGAGTACACTTCATCCTCATTGGGCATTGGGACCAAGTACATTCCTCGTAAACGGATCTTCCCCACTCTAAGAAGGCGCTCCACTGTAGACGCTCCTTAGCAGCGTCTTATGTCCGCCTTCGCTTTTCATACGACGCGCGCCTGCACTGCCTAGCAACGCACCCTGGGCACGCCCACCCACAACCCTCGCGGCTACCTGTTCTTAAACCCCGCAGTAACAAACCGACCCACCGGCTGTCCTGCGATTCCGCCGCTGTGGGATGGGTAGGTGCCTACAAGTTTAGCGTCCCGAGCAATCTAGGTAAGATGGGGATTCCGGTACCGATGGGGGCCGTTTGATTCATATACTTTTTGATCGTGAACAGCAATTGTTGTCCGTGTCGGTTTACACACCGCAGAGATGCCATCGCTCACGAACAGCAAATACACCTTGTTCACTTTCCCAATTAGGAAACTCCTTCCTGCTCAGGCTCCCCAAGGACAGACCGTGGGGTTCTTCCACCAGGGCTTGCGGGTAAGGAAATTTCGAGCGTCATCTCCACCCAGATGCACTCGACACTAAGTTTCCCAGATTAGCGTCCTTGGCTCTGGTTTCTCAGATTCGTTTCACAGACTGATTTTATGAAATACACTACCCGAGGCTTAAACACATGAATGGATGACATTGCATGGAGTGTAAAAACCGATATATATCAAATAGATATTTTTGTGTCAGTGGTGTATTACTGCATACATCACCTTGCTTTTAATTTTTTCCCTCCCTCTCTCTCACGAAGTCACCATTACATGTTTGTGCACGTCACTAATTTGTGCATGTACACACCTTGAACCATGTTGATTTACTACAGTATGTTTCCACATGTATAGTTCCCACTGAATGCTCTTAGGATTGATTGTATCCATTTCTCTCCTAACATTTAGGGTGGGAATTCCTGCAGGATCTCCTCCTGCCCTGACATACAGGTTGTATCAGAAATTTCTATCAACTAGGTTGAAATTTCTCATGTGCTGATGAGCATCTATAGGTCCTGACGAATTGCCTCTCTGGCAAGAAACATGTTGACCGCACCTTAGGTGAGGGTTGAACGAGGGCAATTTACCTAATTCCTTGTGCCTCGCTACCCCTCCCTTTATCTTTTTAACTAGGCAGTGAGCCATCTCATTAAAGTGTTCTTAATGGACTCCACTGACCTATTTTAAAACCTTCACTCACGCTCACTACTGCACTTTTGAGGTTCCTCACACACATGCATCTATTGGCCAGGAATAAAAGAACTCCACCAAAGAGTAGCACCACGTGCTACCCGGCAGGCATTGCACCGCCAGCCCGCCGCTGGAGCAGGAGGCCAATGATGACACGATACAATCATGAGGGAGGATGGCAACCGTTGTCCAGCCTTGTAATTGTGTGAGGCATCCTTAATTCCGTCAAGGGTTTCTCTGATCCCCTGCTACACTATTTAATCTTCTTGAGAGAGAAAACCAATTTAATTCATCCTTTGGGGAACTCTGTACACACTTTTGTTTTCAGCTAGAATAGCAGCACAACTCCTAGTGGATGACACAAGTCTCCGAGACAATGACCCGAATGTTATACTCATTCCGGTCAACATAAGAAAAACTATAACTCTTAAACTTATAGAAAACGGACTGACATCACGAGGTGGTATAGTCATATTCGTGATAGAGGCCCATGAATATCGGCAGACAGAGGTATTCTATTCATGGATAAACTTTCCAGCAGCAAACGCTGTCACACACGAGTTCCACTATTACAAAATAGAGGAACCTCCGGAAGAGTACACCCCTTTCGAGGAGGTGGAAATCCCACTAAATTACCAAGAGCACCTGCTCTGGTTTAATGGCGCCCTAAAACATAACAATCACATCACCAGGCTCGGTCCACTAGGTAGACCAGGAGCAACGTGGCCGGTTCTAGACAGCTACACACCACATCCAGACATCGAAAAAATGTCAGTACCAGAACTTTTAGCCCAGCTAAAACAACAGATTAAAATACATAGACAATTAGTCCAATATGTAATGCGGACTACAACAGTCCAACCAGCAATTAACATTCCACAGCTGACCCCTCATCAGGGGAACACAAACAAAATAACACAACAGAATATACAATCCTGTCTTGGTAAAACACCCGCAAAACGGGAACAAATTCCATTCTGGTTAGCACAAAAAATTACTCAAATAGAGGCAGTATTTCCGGATACTACTCCTACTGAGAAACACAGAATTCTGACTATCTGTCTCCCAATGGGGATCGCACCACATGTGGAGGACTGTGACACTTGGGGCACAGTCTTTGCTTCCATTTACACAAAAACACATGGTGTTCCGTCCATGGCGGTAATACCAGATGTGCTAAGACAGATTCAAAATGAATACGGTCCAGAACCTGCTTTAACTCTGGGTATGAAACTACTGAAAGACTTCAAGGAGGTCTCGGCTATATTATTAGCCAACATAAAAGGAGAAGCAGCATCTGTGGCGATGCGCCAGAAATTGAGAGAGACAGATATAGCAGAACAACCATTTGAACTTGCCAGAATCATAGAAAAATCCTATGAAGAACTAGGTAGAGATAGTTTGGGTGGGAAACCAGTAAAACCCCAACTAACTGAAAATCCTGAAAAGATATTTATTAAAAATAATCTAAACACTCCAAAAAAGAACTGGGATGGAAATAAACAATCCACTCCCAAAGAAAAAAGATTCCAGTCCAGAGGAAGGTCTCCTCGGCGGAGAGAAAGATCTCCGGACCAAGGAAAAAAGTCTCCCCAGAGGGAGCCATCTGAGAAAAGATACAACCTTAGAAATAGGGATAATCTAAAGAAACCTGATAGATATCAAGATATTGATACACGTCCCTCTCGATCTTTTCAGACTTCCTTGCAGAAATCGGAAAGAAGAGGACGGTCAGAACAGAGGGGAGAGCACGTCAAGTCCAAAGACAAGGAACCTGCTCATCTAAATAAAAAATTACAATTTCCAAGAAAGAAGGTAGCCAGTATTAAAATAATTAAACATGCCGAGGATACTGAGGACACAACTGAAAAACGGAGAGTGGGCCCAGACAATGCTAGACAGCGCAGCAGAAGTGACCATAGCTCGCAAGATCCTAATGAATCTTCTGGAGAGAGTGGAAACAAATGAATACATTCAGGTGGAAACTGCAGATACAAGGGTTAGCAAACCTCATAAAATATACAAAATAACATTACGTATAGAGGGAGATAAGACTAGGAAAGTAAGGGGTCTATTTTGGGATAACCTTTCAAAAGGCTATGACATCCTTTTAGCTGAGAGAGACTGGCCACCAGAAATTGTCAGGGAGTGCCCTCATGGCGAAGAAATGATAATGCCTGCCTTCTCAAATCATATTCCAATGCTTTGAAAATATACATATGCAAGAAAATTGGCAGTAGCCCAAGCTCCTGCATTATATAAAAATCATGTAGGATGGGATGAGGACTCTTCTCCTCACAAAATCCAGTTAAAATGCCAACCAACTGCACAAAGGCAGTACCCAATTAAGCAAGAAGCTACAAAACAAGTCAGGGAGATCTTAGATCAACTTGAATACCAGGGGGTGATTGAAACATGCACCTCTAAAATGAACAATCCTTTGGTTCCTGTCTCTAAGCCAGATGATTCATATCGTCTAGTTTTGGACTACAGACACCTTAACTCATGTTGCAAAACATTTGCAGTACAAAACTCACACAGTGCAGCACTAATGAATAACATCGTGCGGGAAAAATACAAAACGACATTAGACATCTCTAATGGATTCTTTTGTCAAAACATAGCACCTGAAAGCAGGTATTTGACCGCTTTCTCAATAATGGGGTCACAGAAAATTTCTGTCGACTCCCACAGGAATTCAGGAATAGCCCAGGATTATTCTCAGCAAGGGTAACAGAGTTACTACAAATATATGATGATGAGACATTATCTTATGTCGATGACATCTATCTAACAGATGATGACTTGGACACTCACTTGAAAAGAGTAAACACCATAATACTTGGGTTTGCTGCTGAGGGTTACAAATTCAACTTTAAAAAGTCACGAATTTCCCATCTAACTGTCCTGTTTTTAGGATATGAATTATCAAGTGAAGGCAAAAGCCTAGCGGACAACTTCTTAGAGAAGTGCGCTGTACTCCAAGCACCTAAAACGCTGAAGAACTTACAATCAATACTAGGTTTCCTGAATTTCGGAAGAACTTACATTCTAAATTATGCAGAGAGGGTTAAAGCTCTCTATGAATTAATAAAACCTGACTTTAAACTAATCAATTGGACTCAAAAACACACAGAAATCTTGAGATCAGTGCAAACAGACATGTTAGCTAAAACAAAATTGCAAACACGCGAAAACATACGCAACCTTGTAATCCGAATCGACCCAGGAAGATGCGGATTCACGTACCTGACCTCTAATGAGGGAGAAACGGTACCGATAGCATACAAATCACACTTGTACACACAAGCTGAAAAAACATTCAGTCTTACAGAAAATATTGTAAATGCGGTTCAAACTGCTGTAGCAAAAGAAAGAGCCCAAGCACAAGGCAAAAGGATAACTGTTTTGACAGCAGAATCAGCCTTTGAGGCATTAACGAGCCCACGCAATTTGACTGCTGTGGCATTAGATCCAAAATGGATACAATGGGAAAATTCTCTTGCTGCAGAAGACGTGAAATACTATTTTGACCCGAACATGAAAAAACTAAAAAATGTAACATATGAAAAAGAATATCCTCTGCCAATCGAAATTTTGCCCCTACAACTTTACGCCTGTGTAATATATACAGACGGATCAGCACAACCCGCAGTTTGGGGTAAGCAAGCTTACAGTGCTGCGTGCGCGGTTGTTAAATGCCGGTGGCACGGAGGTAAATTGAGACCACTGGTAACTATGTCTCAATCTGTAAAAGACAGTTCAGCTCAACGAACTGAACTACTAGCTTTAAAAATGGCGCTCGATATTGCCGATCGCGAATTCCCGACACTAATAGTGTGCGATTCGCATTACTGCGTCAAATCTTACAATAATGACTTGCAGAGCTGGGTTCAAAACGATTACAAAGATGACACAGGTGCCACAATAAAGCATAAAAAGCTTTGGGAACAAGTAGTTCTTTTACAAAAAGAACTACAAAAGACTCACGTGATACATACACTGAGTCATCAGCGTGATGGCGTTCACGTTGCAGGGAATTCATTGGCTCACAGAGCCACAGCGAAAGCAACTCAACCGGCTTCCGTAGCCACAAAAAAGCGTTCAGAAAATACATGGATGGGGAAACAATGCTGGCGGTAAAAACATCTTCAAAAGGCGACTGTGCAGCATTACCTGTGAACTATCCACTCAATTATACATACATAATCGATGCAAACTCCGTTCCTTTTGCTCGAATCCCTGGAGTGGGGGATAGAGTAATTTCAAACACGAACAGGAGAATCTTCTTGATTCAAGAAGCACATATGGGATTAGGTCTAAGGCACCAGGAGATAATGAAATCTCTGAAAGAATTACAATCAGAATACTGGTGGCCGGGGATGAGCCTGCATAACATACAAATTTGCAATGGGCTGTCAAAACTGCAACAGAGATCGCAGTGGCGAACCAGCCGGAGTAATGCCAGGACCCTTCTTTTAGAAAGCATAAGGCTATCTATACGCAGAAATCCAATAGGAGAAATGCGTCCCATTTATGTTTAAGACCAGATTCACTTAAAATGTAGACATCAGCGCTCGGCTGACGCCAGAACTGTTATAAAAGATTTGCGAGTCCATATCGGCACATACGCAATTGGCATGCTACATTCTGACCAGGGTCCTGCTTTTAGCTCTCGAGCTTATAAGGAGGCCATGACCAGCATGGGCATTGCATTGCGGTACTCTTGTCCCTTCCATCCTGAGGCAAATGGGATTGTGGAAAGAAAAAACCGGGACATAAAGCAATCTATAACAGCGAGGGTATTAGGTTCGGGTGATGGTTGGGTCCAACATTTAACAAGTGTCCAACGTAGTCTTAATAATCTGCCAAGAAATTCTCTGAAAGGTTTCAGTCCGTACGAACTATTGTTCGGGACTAGAATGCATATTCAGGACCTCGATAGTCAGACTTCAGTGGTAGAAGAAAAATGCTTTGATATCAAAGATCGTTTGGCTATTTTACAGGACTTAAATGAAACAAGAAAAGACCTGAGCAACGTAAAGTTAAAACAGCAGCCAACAGCCACTGAAGATAAACCACCTGTCCCAGCAAGGCCTGCCTGGATTCCAAAGATTGGGGATCTGGTCAGAGAAAAGATCGCGGTAAAGAAGGAATTTGGGCCTTCTTACAGAAAAGCAGTAGCTGTCTTAGCTGTCAGCGGGACAAGATCAGTTGTACTACCGCCCCTTGCTGGTAAAAAGGAGAACCGAGTTGTATCCATCGACCTGGTAAAACCACAATCATGTGGCCAATAATAAGTAGTAGGCCCAGTGGACTCCCAAGAAATAGCAGAGTACCAAAACTTGCTACAATACAAGAGGTTCAAACTGAGAGACTAATCACATTTGATAAACCTGCAGTGAATAAAAAAGGACTATGCAACAATGCCATGGAACTTGTGCCTCTTGAGACCCAAATTGCAACAGTTCGTCAAGATACACCTGTCTACAACGATGTAGCCTCAGACTATGCTAATGAAACAAAAAATGCAAAAGCAACTGAAAATCCGGAAGCAATTCCAACAATTGACAGAACTGCATCTGGCTACTTCATCAATTTTGATGACTTTTCTGAAGATCCAAGCGAGCTTGAAGAGATGCCTGCAACAAAAACTTTTAAAGACTGATTTCTCCATGGATTGAATTTTGGATTGTGTTAGGTGTACTTTTCCTCCTGCTTTGGCTCATCATGGTTCTTTGTTTGGGAAAATTCATTGAGGGAAAATACAGTACAATGGACACAGCAAGTCAGAACATCAACTTGGTCCTAAAGCCTCACAAGTCATCTCACATCGAGAAAAGAGAACTATCATCAGTGAATGTCACAGCCAATCCAATACCCGGTGGGGTAGCATGGGACAAAACGGATTACGAAATCTATGGCCCGGTTGAGCTCTTGAAATATCTACACCAGTTTAAGGTTTCATTAAGTGACTTTGTAAAACCGAGTACATTCTCTGATGATTGGGACTTTGAAAGTATTAATGATATGATGTCAGATTTAGTAATGTCAGCAAAATGTATAGAACATGATTACTTACAGGGTTCATCAAATTATGAAGAAATGTATTGTTATAATCACTTTGCACATCACTATTTGCATAAATCTGCTCAGCCTAGAAATGTTTTTAATTATAATCAATGGGAACATTGTGCTACTCCTCCGAAAGGTAGTTCAAAAACATTTTACGGGAAATTCCCATATTTTTCAGGATTTAACACAAGTGATGCAGAAATGTTTTATTTCAAAATGTTAAATAAGACAGGAATGAAAACGATGCTGACAAATACTAAATTGATCTATTCGGAAACATTTTATGAAAAAATGAACACATTTGGGTTTGATTTCTGGAAAAATAACATTGAAACAAAAACCATCTGGGGTACCAAAGATTGGCAGGTCCAAGGTTTAGAAGCATTATTTAGAGCCTGCATGATCCCAGAACAAATTATATTCTTGAATGATACCATTCAACAGACAACCTGTCTTGGCCTAGCCAAAATTAAAGAATTAAACAAACCGTCTATTCCAAAGCCAACACCTGACAGTAATAGCACTACAGATGTTGAGATAGACGTATCCCATATTTTAAACCAAAACAGAACACATCCTGATTGGAAAAAATGGTTGATCTGGCCCACAGACACAAATAACTGTCAAGATAGATTCCTGAACAAAACACAGGGGTTAAAAATGACCAGGCCAGACCCAAGATACTCCCAGAGACCACATCCAGGGATAGTCACAACATACAGTGTAGGGAAACTCTGCCTCGAATGGCTACAGAAATCCACACTGGCTGAAATTAAGCAACACTTGACTTTACTTAAGACGGTGCTGACTTGCGTGATTTCATAATGGGACCACGCAAACAGCGTCAAAAACGTTTCATAGCGGCCGGTATATACGCTGCATACAACGAAGCTTGGAAAGTGATGCAAATTGAAACAGCTGAAAAAATACGAGAAATTGATCGTATTAATTTGGAAAAATCATTTTCTGTTGTGGACAATGGGTTAATGACTCTGTCCTCCAGAATATATTCACTGAACAGTATTGTATCCTCTGCTATTGATATAATAGAGCAGGACTTACTAATGTTACAACACGGTCAGTCCCAATTACGTTCTATTGTACAGCTTGGCAGGACGTTGCAAAATCTGCGTTCAGGCTACGTGCCCTGGCGTTTAATCAACACAACGTCATTATTCTCTATCTTTAACCTTACCGATACACAAATCAGTTTGGCACAAAAAGGAGCAGACTATACGATTCTGAGCATTGAAAAACTTGAGAGATTACCATTGACAATGTCAGAAAGACCTGTCATTGAATGGATAATACACGGAATAATCACAATACCGATAACAACTTTCCAATTTAAATACTGCCAAGAGTATATACCAGCGGGCCAGTATGAAAGGTAGGGTAAAGGGTACATTAAGCCATCATGGAAATTACCGTGAGCGTGAGTTCCATGGTCACTTGCTGTATGCAAGTATTGTATCCAAACAGCACTCCAGATACGGAGGCAACAATTTGGCCTTCTTTGAATATCTCTTCTATTCGAATTGATACTTTGAGCAAAATAAAGTCTGTCCTTTTACAGACAACTGTGCCCTTAACGTCATCAAAAGAAACGTATGATCTGCAAGTTGCAAGGACAACGGCAGAGATACATACCCTTTTATCAACAAATTGCCCTGTGCATTTGGTAGAAATGCTAAGCCAAATTCTAAATATGTCAGATACCAGTGGTATCCCACATATATTGAAGACATCTTTTTCGGGACTGTTAACACCCTTGGAAACAGTTCTGGGCATTTTTCCTAATTTTGTCCATTCTGTCTTTGGCGGCCTACCACTTCTGTTGGGACTCGTAGCAGGCATTTTATTTTTTGATCCTTCTGCTCCGATATGGCAAGCCAAGTCGCAGACAAGACTCCAGCAACGATGGAAGAAACGATCCTAGCTATACGCTATCGGGACCGCATAACTAAAGTCCTTGGATTAGCCCGGCTAAGAGATCGGAATATGACCTGGTTTCTTTCATTCAGACCCATCTGGCAGAATTGCATCTTACCTGTGCTTCGATGTATGCTATGCGGAGAAGAATGCGTGTTGGACGTCTGTCTTACACTACCATCAGCAGTACCAATGGATACAGATACTTTGCTAAGTCCTGTAACGGCTCATGCATCGTGTTGTCCCCAGCGGCTACCCATTCTGATGACGGCATTCGTTGAGACTTCACCACTACGATTAGATGGCAGTGAAGTATGAGGTGAGAGCAGCATCACCCAGGTACGACCTTCTGTGAGCATTGCTGATCCTGACATCGATGATAGCAATCATTCTCACGACTGTACTGTTGCGGCATTTTCAAACTTGGTCGAACTTTCACCTGAAGCCGTAGACCAATTTTTTGAGAGTCTGTCTGAAATGATGTTCTCCCCTGAACAGAAAGAATAACTTTTTAAGCAAGAAGCACACAGCGTTCCCTGAACTCTGAATTCGGCCTTCAGCTTTGATAAACAAAAGCTACTGAAAATATTTGGAACTATTTTTTCCCCTGAAGCGAAATTATTTTTTTCCACTTCCAAAATGTTTACCTTTTTTTGGCACATGTACTCTGCTTAAAGTAGAACTATTCTTAGAGCACAGAGCTTCTATTTTTAGGAACTCTAGAGACAATATTTTACCTCAGCCTCTAGCATATGTACAGAGTTTGTATTATTATGTGATGGAATGGTCTCGACCTTCTCTTCTGTATTAAGAGCCATTTCATGTGTAATTTTCGCAATTCATTCAGCTGATACATATATGCATTTTTTAACTGAATGATACCATTGCTTGAAAAACGTACAGTACCATTACTCATTTTCGTGTATTACCATATACCATTTCAATATGCAACTTTATGTATTT
This sequence comes from Lissotriton helveticus, assembly GCF_964261635.1. NCBI lineage: Eukaryota > Metazoa > Chordata > Amphibia > Caudata > Salamandridae > Lissotriton > Lissotriton helveticus. The sequence continues at coordinate 22,357,949 of NC_136064.1, forward strand.
TGGGGTGGGTTGGAAAACACATGCATCATTATATGTTTACTATTGCTTAGTTTTAAGTAATGAGGGACATTAGATCGTGGAGTGGGTGTTGTAGTTCTATCTAGGACCCTAAATTCGATAGTCCTGATTTATGCCCTTATGTGGTTATAATGAATAATATCCTTATAAAGGCATAAGAATCATATCCATATTTAGTCATAGCCCATGCTGTCCAAATTAAGCAAGGCTACTTTCCCAGGCTCCTAGCAAGTACAACAAGTTCTGTAAACAAACCAAACCTCCAGCAACCTGGGAATTCCCCATTGCTTTTGTTTTGATTTCGTCCTAGAACTCCTGTGAGCACTCTAAGAACGGCCAGTTCTTGGTGACATCTTCATTGATGTCTTATGTCCAACCTTACGTCAAACCCGGCACCTTTCAGGTATAAATATACCAACGTTGCCTTAAGCAAACACACGGTGGTGGTTTTGGAGCAGAGCAGCTATCTACTTGCCCGAGAGCCCAGCTGATGCGAGAGCCCACAGACGCTGCCCCTCCCTTTTGACGCACTGAGAGAGACGCTGTCTTTTCTCCTGCCGAGAAATCCAGCTCCGGTGTTTCCAGATACCTTCCCGGGTTACTGGGATATCGAGTCCTGAGAGAGAGATACAAGACCTCCTGCTTTCTATTAACCCAGGTACGGAGCTGACTAAAACCTTAGAGAGAATTCTTGACTCAGATTCTTGGCAAAAACCAACTTAACTTAAACTGCTACTTACTTACTCCTTCCCACGTATTAGGCTTAGGTCAGGTACACCGGGGTAGGCGTAGATTAGAAGCACCAGTTGAGTACGTTAGTCAATGTATATTTGTATGTATATATTTTATCTATTTTAAAGTATCTTATGGCTAAGAAACCATATCAATGCTTTTACATTATTATTTCTTAATCCTCCTTTTACTGTATGCACTTTACTTTACTATGAGTATTGCAATTGTGGCAATTCATTTCTCTTGTATGAGAAAGAAGACTGCTCAATAAATAACAACCTTTTATTGAAAACGCCCGTCTCTCTTTTCTCTGCACTCTGGTGAAACTAAGTATGCACACTTGACTGAGTGAAATAGCTGTGTAGTGTTTTCACACGACTCTAGAGATACACTCTTATTATAGGGAGCAAAGTTGTCATGTTATATGGTTGTCAGAAGCTAATCCCTTCTTGTCTATCCAGGGAGGTTAAACTCTTCCTCGCTTATTCGAGAAAGTTTCTAGTGACCTCTGAGCTAGCTGGCAAAAACTTAAGTCTAATATAGTCAGTAGAGACCTAGTCGACCTCAGTCCTACGTCTACACTGCTGAATATATTATTCCAATGCGCAGAGCCTATTGGGAATATAGGAACTACACTACAAGGCGACCTGTCAGCATGAATCCGTTAGTGGTAGGAGCATACCCCCGCAGGGTGGTCTCCTCCCAAAACCGCTTCGAAGATGCTAATCCTGAAAAGTGCTGTTCCTGACTACTTGATAACAGTACCACTATCAATTATTGATTGTTAGTGTACTGCCAGTGTTGCCCGGGGCACGGCCGGAGGCCAGCACCCCGTGTGAATCCTCTACCCACTATGCAGTCCCTCGGTCTAGCCTTGGGGTGAATACGCAGGAGATCTATACACCCAACCCAGGAGTCAATAGATGAAAACAAATTGCACCTGACACACGCTCGGTGCGAAGTAGCTGCCCCAAATGAATAGATCTCGATGACAAACATAGTAGCCGGACCAACTTGGAAAATTGCAATATGGGCCTGGAAAGGGTATTCCATCAGCTCTTTCATAGGCATAGACAACACAGGGGGATTGTACGCCCTTCCCCCATTTGGAGGAGATGGGGACGCTAGCCACGGTACCTGCAGGTGTAAACATATGGGCTAAGTCTCCCCGTATTGCTTGCGGCTACTGCTGTGTGAGAACCCCATGCCCCGAGCCACCCCTTGTCTGTGCAGTCTCCCCCATAAGGCCTGCATGTACTAAAATGCCAGTACAGCTTCCTGCCAACCTAAAGTCAGTAACCAATACCCCCTCCAGTCATTGCCTCCCTGGATATAATCCACCCCACGCCTTCCCCCTCCAGCAAGGTTAGAGGTTGGGCTGTATTTCACAGGCCCAAAAGGGGTTTGTTTTCCCTAGGCCTGCCTCTAATTCCCATGCTGACTACCGCAGTGGGCCCCGCCCATTATTGTTTATCTATATAGGAGGTAAAAGGACTTGTGGAAAGGCACATCGATCTTGTGACCTACAAACTTGCTGGAAGCTGACATAAATGACACCAAATCATCCCCCAGGAAGCTCACATTTATTGCGAACATAGGTATCCCGTACATTCAACAGCAGCCAACAACAGTCAGTGATGTAAGTCCTAGTGGTATCAGTGGAATGTCAGTTCCCGACAGCCACTACTAGTCTGTCAGTGGTCAACTTGACCAAGAATGGTGTGCCCAAAGCCTTGCCCCCATGCCTGAAGCTGGCACAAAGATGTGGCGGCAAACTCCCAAAGCTGTCCAGAATACCTCACACCTCTGTTAATCCACCACCAAACACACTGCCCCGGTTTATGATCTTTAGTCAGATTCTCCTCTAAGACAGCTATCCATCCCTATCCACCTCAGTGTTATCCTTTCTCCTGCTCAAAGTCCGCAGAGGAATAACTACCGCTAGTCCAAACGGCCCACGTAATGCAAGACCCAGGCAGGAAGACCCGCGACCCGTCCCAACTGGGCCCCTAAGTATCTGTGACCCCCACCAATTCTCTTTATGAGGTACTGTTTTGGACTAAAAGATCCTTATTATAGATGTTGCGTGGACCAACACAATCAATATAACACTGCACATTGACTAATGTCTTATCACCCATCGCCCGCGTGATGGGATAACACGTATCCTGATCTGTAGAAAAGGCTTGACAAATCCATTGCAGGGGCAGGAGACCAGGGATGCACTTATACCTTTACATTCCTATGGATTATGCTGTCTCCACCTCGTGTTTACTTCCCTCCACACGTATGCTCAGACATCACATGAGTGAGAAGCTCCGGATATTGGACAACCCCACACGTTGACTTACCAACATGTCACACATTGGTCTATTTGTTGTAACCTTCTAATTAATTCTTAATGTTGTCCGCACAGTGGAACAAACTAAGGACCTCCTGAATAAATTACCAGGCTGTTTGTGTTGTTTCTAGCCGCGCACCAGGAACCACCCGGCCCAAAATAGCACAGGTAAACTAGCTGTTGATATTGCAGTGGTAGCCATTGCATCACTTTAATGCAGTCCATGGGCAATTTCCTCACCGTGTGGTATAACCCAAAATGGCTGTAAATATAAAGCCTGGGTCGAATATGTAACGTGCATCAATGTGCTCTTTGTGACAGGGTGAAATATATGTTTGTGTCCCTCCCTCTGCATTAATCAATTCCTAAGTTGTATATACACTAAATGCACTGAAGATCAATGAATGTGATGGTCATCCTTGTACCACCCAATGCAACCAATTAAGGGACAGGCAACCAAGGATGTATATATACTTTGTCTGAGTCCATGAAGTTCATAACGCATGCCCCTTTGAGCGGATAGCCTGCACGGGGCGAACCTGCGACCATGGCAGCACCGACAATAGCCCAATAGCGCGTTAGACGGCCCAGACAGAAAATTAATAGTAATGTAATTGTCAAGCAAGGCTATGCCACCATCCTGCGCCGCAGGTATCCTGATCCATCAAATTTTACCTTTTTCCACACATCCCTCCAAGACTGCTACTTATTCAGCCCTTGTACTTCTAGCTTCTTCTAGTAGTGACTAACGAGGAGACAAGCTCATGTAAGTAATGCATAGCAGGACTGAGAACAGCGTCGCCCGTTTACTGCACCCATATGCCACGATGCTCAATGGAACCCCCCAACAACTCATAAGGTCAGCTGGAGCATGTGAATTCTTTCACTGCACTGGGAACTGCGAAGTGATTAAACTTGCACTTATGTAAAGCTTTGTAAGGCAGGGAGAAGTCATTCTGTGAATGTAAGAACTCATTAAACTCATTAAATGCCCGCTGGAACATGTAGATTCTTGCACTGCCTTGAGAGAGTGGTTAATATTCCAGTATGTCCCGCGTGTATACTAACTTGTATTACCTCTGTGCAACACAAACCCCCTATAAAGCTATGTTAAACCGACAGTTTTTATTAGGTTTCGACCTGGCGAGGGGCAAAGCCCCTCCCAGATCGAAATCTTTTGTTTTCAGTAGTGAGGTTCGGACCGCCTCTGTTTCCAATTGGCTAGCTCCATAAATGGAGACTAGCCATTGGGAGACAGAGGCTGTCAATCGCGCTTTCTCACGAAAACGCGATTCGGGGGCGTTTCTGGTGCTTTTTTTAAGCCCCGCCCCTTTGTCCCGGGCCGCGCTGCGATTGGCTGCCGGCCCGGGACACCCCCGTGACATCATTCCTGGGCCGCGCTGTGATTGGCTGCCGCCCGGGACACCCCCGTGACGTCAGCCAATCACAGCGCGGCCCGGGACCTGGCTTGTTTTTTTAGGCGAGGATCACATGAAGTTGAGCTCACAGCGGAAATCGAACCTGCTTCCCAGTCGACAGCTCTGGCCGTAATTGCACATCTCTCTCAGATAAACAGCCTTCAATCATGGAAATGCCACATAAAAAGCAAACTGATAACTTGGCACAGTAAATTAGCTGAACACGATTTCTACGGAAAAAAATGAAATACTGTGAATGAGGGGCAGGTTCTCAATCGGACTGGCAGTTGACACTTAAGATGACGTTGCAATCTTTGTGTATACTCGTCGTTCTCAACATCCCCCCCAAAAAACGTACAGCATGGCTGCCCTCGACGGCCGATGTATTTCTGATGCTCTATGGCCACTTATTATGTTAACAGGAATCCCGAGGCAAAACATGGTCGCCCTCTGTGCCATCCGTACAACATGTCCGCCGCCTGCGAGGCTTCGATCGTAAAGCACTGCTGTTTCTCTCGCTTTACGGTTTGTTGACGCAGTTGTCGTAAGCCGGTGAGTCTGACTGTACTCCCGGGCCACCTCTGGTGCGCAGGTGATCGGTCTCTTGGCCTTTAGTCGCAATCTGTCAGAGGTCACAGGTCAGGAAGATTCCTGTCACCATGGACCCGAACCGGATCATCCAGGCTCTTAAGGGTACCATAGACCCCAAGTTACGGATAACCGCGGAGAATGAACGTAACCAGGTAGCGAACTGAGCGGAGAAAGCGGCAAACGCACAGGAACTAGCTGGGGGAAGAGAGGTCTGGGATTGTATGTTGCTATCCGGCTCATTGCCCATCACCACTTTAGCTCCTGCGCACACCCTCTTTCCCCATCTCTTATAATGGCCCATTCTCTTGATTTTACGCCGAGGCAACCCCCCATTCCCTCCCTTCTGTCCTCCAATCCTCGCTTCATGCTCTATTGTCGCTCATCCATCCCATGCATGTGTATCATTGATCATTTTAAGGCACAGGATATCCTTTATCAACTGCAACCAGGTACACAGTTCTGTGCATAGGAAAGTGCCCTCGGTAGCATATTGGCACCGCATAACTCGCTGGTACCATTAATGAGTCACCTCTTACTATTGTTCCTCCCCTCTTCCCCCGAGAGCGAGCTCCCTGTTGTGGTGCGAATTATACCAATTGCAATGTATGAACGTGAAGTGTCAGTGTAAAGTGGAACAGCAGGATCTGAGTATTTTGTCCAGAATATGATGAGGGACAATACCACGTCTTGGCTGGTCGAAACATCAGTGTTTACACATCCACTTTCTAATTTTAATTTAAACTTACAGTTCGGGAATGTAAAGCATCAGCGTTTAATTTTAATTTCTCTAGTTATGCACTGGACCATAGGACCATCCTTTGGAACAATGACCAGTGTACTAAGACAGAACATTTTAAATTAAAATGCTAGGGACCCGGAAAAAAGTGCAAGGCTGTATGGTCATAAGAGATGTCCTCATGTCTCTCTTCCGCAGTTACTTCTCACTCTGGCATTCTAAGTTACTTTGAGATGATGGCGGGCATTGGCTGCTTATATTGGTGAGTGGATGTCGTTTAAAGTAATAGTTAAACATTATTTAATTTACAAATAGCAGTCAAATTAGTTTGTATGCACTTACGGGCCTCATGGAACACAGGCAATGTCTGCTGAGTAAGGACCCTTACCTTTCTGATCATGAATGGTTTTTTGCCAGTGATCATCTGAAAACAGGCGGGGGTCCGAGTATTCTGTGTTTCGAGAGGAAGTAAATTGCTTCAGAAGTAAATTACTTACATTTAAATTACTACAATTTAAATCAGTTAAACCTCATCTAAGTTTAAATTATATTTAGAAAGCAAAACTTTAAAATGCTTCTGGATCACGAATGACTGGCAAATAATGTAAGCGCCTGCAGCAGTGCAAAGATGGTTTAGAATGATGTAGGAGAGTGAGGAGCGCTTGAAATCTCTGTGTTAAAATCTGCAGTTTCTGTCAAAACGAGTTTACTTTTCTGAATCCTGATGCTCAAAGCATCTGAACCATTTAACCGGAGTGTTCCAATGACTCACCATAAGTTAAAGCAACATGTCGGTCGAAACCCACAGTAGTTCAATCTCTGTTGTGTGCTAGTGTCTGAATCAAGACTGTGTGGGGAAAGACATTGAAAATGTTCTACACATGTCCAAAATGAACAGTAAAATCTTCATGATTTGATGTATACGACTTCTAAGAACTACTGCTTTTTAAACCAACGTTTTTATTTGCGTTTTTGGTAAGTGTGTCTCACTAATATTTAGATCTTGTCTCCGACAGCACATGCCCTGCATGCGTTCTCGCTTGCAAGAGATACTGTGTTCAACAAGGGGCATGCAGCCTGCTCAATATTTGGCATTCATTGGATTCATTGTCACTCTTATTTGCTGCCTTATAATTGGCCAGCGCATGCTGGCTTTACTTCCTCTTCTTTCGGATAAAGCATGGACCAAGTACTGATTGCTTCTGCTTGCTTGCTGTCCTTCAGCTGATCGTGCGGTAATTGAGGCTCTACTTTTATTATTTCTTCTTCCTTATTTAGCCTTTTGCCATTTGTGGCTGTTTTACTATGTCACATACACTTCAAGGAAGCCATTTTCTACTTTGAATTGATGTTTATTGTGACAACAGTAGTTATCTGCTTTTATTGTGACAACAGATGATATCTGCTTCCAAATGTATTTTCATTAAGACTTGGATGAAATAACTTTCTTTATGTGACAGATTTTTTTTGCCAAATTACATTTTCTTTCGTTTTCACACCTGGGGAGTCTAACTGATTTACTCCGAATCACAGGGGTATTGTGCTGAGACCTAACAAGCGTTGGGAAAGCCAATAGGTCTCGTATTTGAGACTATTGGCTCTGTCATTGCATTTTGTTCATGCTGTACAGCACAGGCATTGTAGACTTTGCCAATATTTTGTAGCCCTGCTGTGTAGCAGCACTGCTAAAAATTATAATAACAAGCATTTACAATGCAACGGTTTCGCCTTTGGAAAAGTTTGAGCTATTGGCATTGTAAATGACAACATTTGTATTTATGTGTTGGTTTTGAAAACAGATAAATAAATGGCATTGTTCTTTACATTGCCAATAGCTCTAACTTTTCCAAAGGCGAAACCGTTGCATTGTAAATGCTTGTTTTGTTTCTTTCCCCTTTAATCAGTGTTCTCCCTCATTCCTTTGTGCACTGATTGGTGCAGTTACTATAGCGCAAATCCGACCAGCTGGTATTGGAGCACTTTACGTGAGGACCATTTACATTACACACGTGAGTTATTTATTATTATTTTTTTTTTATTATTGGACATGGGGAGATCGAGGGATTTGCCCAGAATCACAGGTTTGCTTGCACCCGCCGAGACTTTAAACAGACTTGGAGCAGCCCCGGTCCAGGACACGAGCGGGCTGCCACAGGAACAGGCAGAAAGTAGGGGGGCGAGGGACCCATGTGACCACCCTGCTCGAACGCTCCCAAACTCCCGCCTCACTTTGAGACCCCAAACTCAATTCTTACCACTGCTGAGTATTAGTGGACTCCTGCATCTCTCTGGCTAACATGGGACCCGGCCCAAACAGGATGTAAGACCACAACAACACTTTGCAGCTACCAAGTGTTGCCGGGCGGGCCGGCAGAAAGCCAATTAAACTACAAAGAGGCAACAGGAGTTTAAAAGCACTGCACCTGAATCGTGTGTCGTGCCTGAAAATTACATTACTTTATTAACAGTTGCTAACCTCTCTGCTTCTGAACACATAAAAGAGAGGCACCTAACACCAAGTTCACCAGCTCCTCGCTACAAGCCTGGTTTAACCCATAGCAGCACTTTTCAATCAGTAACCGTTCTGTAATTTACAGTGGAGCGCAGTCCTCTACCCCCCTCCACACACACACGGTAATGGAGGGATACAATGAGGCCTGTTACCTGCAGACAGAAAACAACTCCAAGCTTTCTTGCCCCCCTCCCCCCAGACAACCCGGGGGCATTGCAGAGCGGACAGAAGCAGGAAATATTTTGCTGCTCGCCACCTATCATAGCAATGTCACATTCGCCACTGCGGAGGGGGCGTGTCCGCTGCTCAGCAACTGATCGCGGTGCCGCTTGAGAGTGTCTTCACTTACTGTTCTAAACTAACCACATGGTCCCACTGACGCCAACCCAAGGGGGTTTGATGACAATGCCTGCCTCTGCAAGATTGTGTTAGCCCATGTGCGTGCAGCATCGTGTACACGTAAGCAGCTGCATTTCTATTTCTAGCTGAAATAACTGGCAGCAATTTACCGGACCGCCAGCCGTGAGGGAAGACCTGGCTGTTCGAGCAGTAGCAGACCCCCCTCCCCCAGCGCCTTGAGACCCTCCGGGTGAGTAGTGCGCTATATAAATGCTGTGATTGATTGATTGATTGATTGCTGCTACCTGCCACGCCGTGAGTTGAACGGCAGGTCCTGTCACGCCGTGAGGGGAACGGCCGTAGTTCGCAACCAACGAACTACCTTTCCCAGCTGCCCCGGGGGAGGCGCACAGCACCCATGCCACCAGCGCGCCCGGAGTCACTTAAGAAGACGGAACGCCTCTCGCACCGCGAGTTGCGTGCGGGAGCAGCCCGGGACAAGGGCGGGGCAGTCTTTGGCAGTCCGGGGCAGAACGAGGCTGGGCTGGGCCATACCCCTTGTCTGCTGCTAAACCGTTTAGCCAGAAAGCTACACTTTTATTTTCTTCCTATGGATGATATTTTAAACTTGGCCTTCCTGTGTTGATTATCCCATTACCTCTTTGTGACAGTACTTTGTGTGTTTATAATTGGAGCTCCTGGGATTAGCAATCAGCACTTACAAGACTTATAACATTTATAATGTCAAAACAAATATCTACCCTGGATAATTATCTCATAAAAGTAGTAAACAAAATTAATAATGAACGGAGAAAATCGTTGGGGTGAGGGAGCCCACCTGACTCACTCCTTACATCACCTATTGCCAATATCACACTGTCCCCGGACATTAATTGCGACCCTGAAGTTATGCTGGGGGAAGTACAAGTAACGCCAGAAGCCACCCAGGATCCACCGGATGCACCCCATGATACACCAGCACGGCATACCCCGGTAAAGAGAGCAGTGAGGGCGTGTAGGAAAGCGCGGGGGGAATTATAACAAGAAAAGAGCTGAAAACACGCCAAAGACTACAGTCAGTGCTATAAATGGGCCGGCACTCACCGGTACTGAGTACCGGCACTTTTTCCTTTTCACCCCTTGAGTACCGGCACTTTTCCTAAAAGGGAAGAGAGTACCGGTACTCATGGAACCTGACTTCTACATAGGCAGCGCTCATTTCATCCCTCAACCTTTAACGAGCACTGCAGGGAATTAATCAGGGGAGCACTTGTCACCCAGCGTGAGCTACTTTGGAATTCATCAGAGTTGGTGTGTCTCTGGAAAGTGGTTATCTTATTCATTGATCTTTCACAGTGGGGCTGAGAGGGGGCTGTACAATCAAATGGGTGGCGGAGGGACGCACTGTTCTGGATAGAATCGTGGACAGGACAGAACAAAAGAGCGTTTGCTAATGCTTTTACTATCGCCACACATCTGAATTGCCTACCACGCATGTGAATGGCCTACTTGCCTGCTGCTACTTTCTTTGTTTTTCTGTTGTTGAAAATGTTAGTTATCGCTGACCAGCAGTGTCTCATTTAAAAGTGGGTTTATGCTCCAAAGGACCCACATGTTAAAGCACCGCACACCGAGTTCACTACCTGGTGTGCTCACGTTAAAAGAGGTAACTGTTGCTTTCTATGTGGACAAACAAAGTGACGCTCTTCACAACCTCATGAATGGAGTGGGTGGGGTGAGAGCGCTGATGGAAGAGCAGCATAGAAGAGTCTTAAATAGGCATTCATCTCGAGTTTGTTTTCCACAGCAGCCATTTCAAGAAGCAGGCAGATTTTAACGATTCCCGAATATGTTGCATAATTTTTCCCGTGTTGTCCTTGCAGTGATAAAGTAAAAAAATGAAATTCATTCTGTTGTCCTGAGGGGTGGTTACTAAATGGAGACAGTTGAACTCATAGTCGATATAGTGTGGGTTTAAAGCATATTTGAGGGGTGCAGAATGAATGCTATTTGGAGCACTGTGTTCACGTGGGCATGTTTTCTGCAAAGTGCATCCTTTCAACAAACTATTTGACTCGAGGCGATAGCTTAGGAAGGGTACATACATGGCTCTTCTGCGCGTCAATATAAAGCCAAACCCGTAAATGCTTGACCAGTTTCCCCTCTTTTATCTGTCCCTCACAAAGGTCCTCCCCTGCGTACAGTGACATTCCCCCCAAAAAAGTTTTTGAAGGTAAAATGTGAAAGACGATGCCACAGACAGACCCAATATTCACTTTAATCGTATCATCAAAAAGAACTTGTTTTAGTTGCCCCGTGGTTTTGTAATTTGGTCCTCGATTGCAGCAGTATTGCCAGCAGCTTGGCCCCTACGGCAATGTCTAGGACATTTTAAAAGTCCAGAGTCACGTCGCAGTGCAGCCAGTCTGTTGGCTTCATTTGACCAGTGGCCCTTGATCAGCAATTTCTGATGGCACAGCTGCTGCTTCTCCCCTCTCATCACAAGCACAGTGTGAAAATAATGCGGTGCCCGAGCCTCACTTTTAAGGACGTTGTGGTTCACAAGCCTTTATAAACCCTTCCCTCTGACTCGTCCCCTCCACATCCCTTTTGCTCATCCCAAGCCTCCTCCTACTGCTATGACCTCCAAAAAAAAAGTCTACATCCTTCCCTCTTCTATCCCTCCACTATTCTTTTCGATCCAAGTAATAGACAAATCTATTATAGGTTCCAGAGTAGCGTGCTACTCGCCAAGAAAGTGCTTCAATACCCCATTAGGGGTAACAAGCACGATATAAATACAAACCTTTTTCCCTAGTCTATCCCTCCGCTATCCTTCTCAATCCAAATAACTGACTAACATATATCTACTACTCAAATTATTTTCATATTTCAATATGCTAATTTAACACTAATCCTTTATGGGTTACGGAGTAGGGTGCTACTCACTGAAAAAGTGATTTGACGCCTCATCAGGGGTAGTATGCGCTACATAAATGCAATTACAATACAATACAATACTTGCATGAGTAAATAAAAAGGATCTTGTTACCAAACTCGCTGATCCTTATTTTATCGACCATGTCAGTCCGGTGAAAAATGTGAAATGCTCTTTAAACAGGGATGTTTGCAGCCAGTGTTAAACTACCTGTACCTACATGCCACATGGATGTACATGGCTGCATTTTTATCAGAAGCCGGTAAATGTGTTGCATGGCCAGGTATGTGCGTGTTCTGCACACTCATTGGTTGCAATTTATTGCACACTGTAATCAAATGCCAAAAGCAGGAAAACATAAATTTTTGTACAAGTTATGTGGTACAAGCACAGAAAACATATTTAATTTGTCCTAACCAGGACTTCACGTCATTGGCCATGTTTTGATTCAGAAAGACCATCTTGCCATTTATAATGTGATTTGAAAGCCTGTTCTTTTCTTTTTAATATGTATTTCATCCACAAATGCAAGAATGCATTTGGCATTTAGTATAGTAAGTATATGAGGCATATAATATCAATTATTAGCTGAATTAACACACCTGGGATCATGGTGTGTATTTTTATTACAAACAGTGCAGCCAGATCAGTCCAGTAGATACTTCATTCTTTCTGATATCCTGTCTGTAGCATGTTTACTCCTTCCACCACTCCTTTTGAATCACATAAAATGGAATGTTGAAAGGGTGAGCCACCAGCAGCAATAAAGCTAGTGTCTGTCTGCGTGTCAGCATTTCTCATCCAGTAGCAAGGGGAGAGAGAGAGAATATGCTGCTCACTAAAGTTATACACAGTATGTCTTTTCGAAAGCAACTCTGGTTTCCAGGTTTGAAAGAAACACCCACTAGTAGCGAGAATGAAAATAGTTCCAGGTTAATTCCAAGCTTTTTGCAGGTGCTTATTCACCATTCGTGAGAACCAGAAAGCTAAGGCATCATAAGTAACAATATAGTGGATAACTCTGGAGGTTAATGCACTTGCTAGAAAGATCTGTGTACATTCTAACCAAGGGTTTAACTTAACATTAAAGTGCATGGAGGATCAATGTATCTGCTGGAAAGCACAGCATGCAACATGTAAGTCACAGATTCGTTTTTTTATGTAGACAGCTTAGTTGATTACTGTTTTTGTTCCATAGAGCCTTGTGTTACCTGCAGGTCAAAAGTTAACATCCTTGTAATGTAGCTCAGTGAGTTATGACCCTGCAGCAAGGCCCTGCCTGCAAACAAGAAGGCATATATTTAAAACCTTGCTGTTTTTCCTCAATCTTTACTTATTTTAAGAATGCTAAAAAAGGCTACTATGGGTAGTAATAAACACTTATTAGTAAGTGCCATATATATAGTTATTAGTGAGATAACTAATGGACAGATATATCCGATATTCTAACAATGCATGCAGATTTTGTGCATACAATCATGGCAAAGTCAAAAAGCTAACCCCGCCTCTTGATCCACCTTGGCCCCTCCCAGAACTCCGCCCACTGCACCTTTTGGCGAGTACCTGCACTTATTTTTTTCCATTTAAAGCACTGGCCGTAACATGGAAACCCTGACCGAGAACTGTGCTGTTAATTTGAATACTGAGCAATTTGATCTTTTGGTCAGTATCATTGAGGATAAGTTTGAAACTATTGTTAAACCCTTAGTGGATAAATTAGATGTAATTGCAGCAGAAGTGTCTAGGCTAGGTAGTCTCTTGGATGCACACATTGGTAGGGACAGTAAGGTTGAAAGCTCTAAACATAAAAAGAGGTGATGAGTTCAGGCCTCAGCAAGGCCCAAAGGTACCGAAAGGGTTCGCCCTTCTGTGTACAAAGTCCTTAGACTTACAAATGAAGTTGGCAAGGAAACTGGAAATACAAAAACATAGTTTAATAAACCTTTAAAGGTGGTGATACAACCTCCACAGCACTTCTACAGTATTGTACAGAGTAGCACACTGAATACAAGCACATGGCCCCTTTTATACACAGTGGAAGGGGTTCAGCTTACAGCTTAGACAGAGGTTACAACCACGTAAGGACATTTCCAAATATATCAGTGGGTGGAGCTAACAGTATTTCTAGAACATGGGAGGGCTATGCTAATAAGGAACAACTGTTACTTCTGCTGAGCATGCGCTACACTCTCAAGAAGGACTAATAATAACTGTTGCTAGGTAGAATCCACAGTGTAACTGGCAGAGAGGTAGGACAATCAGAACATTGAGCACATGGCAATGTAGGGCATGAAAAATGGCGGACTCGAAATACAAAATGGAATCCCTATACTAGATATTTGGACTGATGCATCATGGCTTCAGCTAATGCTTAATAATACCGTTGTTTTATTTACAACAGACGACCCTTTCAGCGTTAGCTGAAGCCATTCCATTTCATAGGGTAGTCATCAAACTCATCTTGAATGTCAATGCTCATAATGTTAGAAATCTCTTTAGTTAGACCCTTTTGATAAGCAGCTTCGGAAACAGCTTTCTAATTGGGTATACAAGAAGTAATGCAAAGAGAACATATCATAGGACCACATTGAATACACATACAGCAAGTGAAAAGAATTACTACTATTATACAAAGGCCAGTGAGGATCTTCCAACCCCATGTAGTAAATAAGGTCCAAAACCAACTAGAGAAGGTCCATGTACCATTATCTACATGTATGTCAGCAGCTATTTTATGCAGTTTATTTATGGCATTATAAACAGAAGGCGAGTTGTCTGGGATGAAGACACAACAGCTACTTCCAATAAGTCTACAAGCTCCTCCTTTTTCTGCTAATATGACATCTAACACCATTCTGTTTTGCAGGGCAACAATTCTAGTAATTTGCAACTCTTCAGTTACGTTTCCTAGTGCTGCAGCAGTTTGGTTGGTCACTGCCTCTACAACTCTAGTTAATCTTCTTATCTTTCTACTGTTTAGGGCAGCTCCAACAAAGAAAAATAAACCGAGGTTAAAATCTACATATTGCTGCAAACTAGTGTCGGTCTGGTCCACATCATCAATAGATAAAGTACGTTTGTATCTATTCACAGTGGCATTATTCAACAATTTCAAGTTTTTATGATAAGTGGCAGGTGCTAAAAACACTGGTGGTAATAAAAACGATACATAGCATACTCCTGACCAGCCAGCTGGTAATCGATAATATCCTCTATTACCACATACAAAATATGTATTATGGGATGCTAAAAATGTGCTATTATTCAGACCATCTATATTTAAGACTTTAATACAATCACTAACACCTACAGGGATGTACCCAACACTTTGTACGCATAAGTCCGCTTGTGCTTGTGCAACTGAGATCACAAATTTTTCACTTTCGACAGTGTCTCTAGTGTTCGTAAAAATGTAGGGAGTAGACTCATTGTCCGGTCGATATTCTTCCCACTCCCATATAGTTCCATTGGCTTGTGGATAGCCTTCTTTATTCTGGTGACATTCTTTATTTAATCTAAAAAGTAATCTTCCAACAGCAGGCTTTCTTGTGGCAAATAGAAGAGTATACCAGGCACGACAAGAACCATTATGAGAGAAAGGGAGAGGTATAAATGGTGTTCCCCCCTTCTTCTGGTGCGCTGGCATCATACCACATATCCAGCAATTTGTTTCATTTGTAGCAGTGTGGGTATGATGTAGCATCTGAATGAAGGTGTTATTTACAAAGGACAAGCGGTGTTTTGATTCCTGATAGGGGAGCGTATAAAAGAAATGCTCCTCTGGCACCGGTGTAGAAACCACATATAGATCACGGGCAGGAATTACATCCTCAACAAACCACGTGATAATGGCAACAACTGCCACACTAGCAATAAATCCAAAGGCGCAGATCACTTTCTTTCTCTCCATATTGAACAAATGTCTCGCAAATCTTCCTGAAACTAAAAAAAAGGCTGTCAGAACTCTTCCCCCAAGGCGGCTGTTGTTTTCTTCACCAACGGGCCAAGACGGGTGTCACTACTCTAATGCAAGGCTGATCCCCCCCCCCTTGCCTCATCGGCTCTCCGTTGCACCAACCAAGAGGCCGTTCTGACAGCAGTCTAAACAGCAGCAAACTTCTTCCTGGGTCGAAGGTTGTATTTTCTTACTCCAGAAGTCGTTGGGTCCGGGAAGAACTCCTCTTGCTCATCAGGTACCGCAGCAGGGCCTTTCTCTGTAGTCAGGATTTCTCGATGGTCAATCAATACGGCAGGCTCCACCAATCCGGGTTGCACTCTGCAACAATGAAGGGAATGAATCCAATTCTTCCGGTTGGTCACTCGGACGGCCGTTCTTGTTGCGAGCAGAACCTGCTCGGGACCGCACCATCGGGGCTCCAGGCCACTCGTCCTCTCGAACGCCTTGATGAGGACGAAGTCACCGGGTCGGAGACTATGACCCTCACCTGTGGACCGGTCAGGGAGTGCTTCTCGAACCTGTTGATGAATAGAAACCAAGTTATCAGTTAATTGTGCCAGATAGTCATTCATCAATACACAAGGTACATCATATACGGAACTTGGTTTGGGCACTCCCCAAATATTCATGGGACGACCAAACACCACTTCATACGGTGTAAGGCCGGTTCGGGAGTGTGGTACTGATCTTATTGACAACAATGCCAAAGGCAAAGCGTCGGGCCAAGTCAGAGAAGTGGAAGCCTGGATCTTTGCTAGTTTAAGCTTCAGTGTTCCATTGTAGCGTTCCACCAAGCCAGCCGACTGTGGATGGAACACTGCATGAAACTTCTGTTTTATCCCCAGACCTCTCAGAACGTACTTAATAACGTCTGCTATAAAATGAGGCCCGTTATCACTCCATAATAGTCTACAAACACCATACCTAGGGAAGAACTCCTTCAGTAGCACCTTTGCTGTAGTCATTGCAGTATTGTCCTTAGTAGGGTAGGCTTCAATCCATTTACTGAAAGCACACACCACCACCAAGACGTACTTTAGATTATTACAGCGTTCAAGTTGGATATAGTCCATTTGCAGGACTTCAAAAGGTGCAGTAGGTATTTCAAATCCCCCTGCTGGAGTCCGTGTTCCTTTCCCTGGGTTGTATTTAAGACAGATCATACAGGTCTGTACCACTCTCTTGGCCGTGCTAGCAATCTCTGGATGCTCCCAAACTTGCGCAAGCAATTTCACAATCGCTGAAGCTCCAACATGTGCTAGCCCATGTGCCATTTGAACCATAGGTTGGACAAAAGCTGTGGGCAACTTCCACCTATCCATTTGTTTGTTGCACCAACAACCTTCATCATCCAGTTCTCCATTTTCAGACCATTGCTCTCATTATTTATCAGAAGCAACTCTCTGTATTTCCCTCACTTCTTTCCTAGCATCATGCCATCGTTCTGCTTGTGACTTCACAACATACATTGAAGTGGAGTCAGGTCTCATTGCAGTTTCTCGTGCTACTTGGTCAGCGAAAGCATTTCCTTGCCCTACTTTGTCAATAACTTTCTTATGTGCACTGCATTTCACTATAGCTATCTTCTTAGGAAATGTCAGGGCAGTCAAAAGATTGTGCACCAATTCTCCATACATAATTTGTGTTTCGTGTGATGTCAGAAAACCTCTTTCCTTCCAGAGCAGGCCAAAGTCGTGCGCTACTCCGAAAGCATAGCGGCTATCTGTATAAATATTCACACACAACTGTGCACTAAGCTCACATGCTCGTGTCAATGCTATCAGCTCCGCTGCCTGGGCTGATTTCTGTGGTATGCGTGCTGTTTCCACGATGGTATACAAAGTAGTGATGGCATATGCTGCCGAAGTCGTACCATCCGGTAGCTTCAGGCAGGAGCCATCCACCCATAATTCTCCATCTACATCTGAGAAAGGCGTATCCTGGAGATCGATACGACCCTTTGTCTGTTCCTCAGTCACAAAAATACAATCATGTGCTTCTTGTGCCTCAGGCTGAGTCGTCAGGAATGGTAACAATGTTGCTGGATTTAACGTAGCACATCTCCTCAATGTGATATGGGGAGCCAGCAACGTTAGTTCATATCCGGTCAGACGGGCACTTGTTAGATGCTGCGTCTTTGTTTGATTCAAAAGGGCATCAACAGCATGGGGAACCAACACTAACAGCTTGTGAGATAACACTATTCCCTCACTCTGATGTATTGACACAGCTGTCGCTGCGACCGAACGAAAACACCCCGGCAATGCCCGAGCGACAGGATCGAGCAATGCCGAGAAATATGCACACGGACGCTGCCTGTCCCCGTGCATCTGTACTAACACAGATGACGCACATCCATCTCTCTCATGTACATATAATGTGAAAAGTTTCATGTAATCAGGAGTGCCTAACACTGGTGCTGAACAAAGGGCCTGACGTAACTGTTGGAAAGCGTTTTCACATTCATCTGTCCAAGGAAGGGGAATTGGAGTGTCTTTTGTCAATAGCGCTAACAGTGGTTTGACTATGTGTGAAAACCCCAGTATCCACTGCCTACAAAAGGACGTAAGACCCAAAAATGCTCGAACATCTTTCTGTGTAGAAGGTGTTGGTGTGTCCAGGATGGCTTGGATACGATCTGATGTAAGTGCACGCCCCTCCTTAGACAAAAGGTGGCCTAGGTAGGTCACCTTAGGTCTACAGAATTGCAATTTCTTCTTAGATACCTTATGATTGTGAGAAGCCAAAAAGGAAAGCAAGGACAACGTACAAGTCTCACATTGCTCAGGGGTGTCAGCAGCCAACAAAATGTCATCGACATATTGAATAAGCACTACCCCCTCAAGCAAGACAAAGGAATCCAACTGTCTCTTCAATGCCTGACTGTAGATACTAGGGCTCTCAGTATAGCCCTGTGGAATTCTACAAAATCTATACGATCGATTATTCAAAGTGAAGCCGAAAAGGTAACGGCTATCAGGGTGAATAGGGATCGAAAAGAAGGCGTTCTTCAGGTCGACAACCGAGAATGTTGTCGCTGTTGGTGGGACCAAGGTAAGGAGTGTCGTGATGTCAGAAACAACAGGGTATTGGGGCACCACTATCTTGTTCACCTCCCTCAAATCAATAATAAATCGATATACCCTAGTATCAGTGTCTTTCTTCAAGATTGGTAAAATAGGACTGTTACAAACATTGTATGGGACTTCTTCCACCACCCCCACTCGGATGAGATCCTGCACAATCTGTATGAGCGCCTCCTCACCCTCCTGTGAAATCCTATATTGAGGCAGGCGTGGTAACACAGCTCCCTCCTTCACACTAATGTGAACCGGAGGAATGACCATCTGTCCCACATCAGTGTCTGAAGTAGCCCGCAACGTGTGAGGTAAAGAGGCTAATGCAGTACTTTCAACGACCATACACACTCTCTCTTTTGCAGGGTAATTATCATTTAAAATCACGCGTACTCCTTCAGGGGAGCAGCGGATTGTGGCTCTAAAATGTTTCAGCATGTCTAGACCCACAATGTTGTCAGGCGTGTTTGAGGAAAGCAAGAATGGACATGGTGCTGTAAATTTGTCGACATGAAATGCAAGGGGTTGGGATAATGGGCTAAGAGAAGGTGTTCCATCGAACCCTACAGATGTGATTGTCAAGCCAGACAGGGGAGCCCTCGGAACCAATTGTTTAGACAAAGCGCTACGAGTAGCCCCTGTATCAACCAAAAACTGATCAGTAGAACCCAAAACATGTGCTGTAACATAAGGACCCCTCTGATCTACTGGTACTTCAACTGATTCCTCCCCCCATCCTACGCAATCCTATGCATATTGGGAATCATGACTTTCGGGGTGCACATAGTCAGACATCTGATACTGATTTCGTCTATCAAAGGTATTAGACCCTCCTTGTTGTTGCTCCCTAGATTCGAATCTAGCCCTGTCATTTAGGTTACCTCGTGGTCCAGAAAACCCCCCACGATTTCTCCCAAAACCTCTACCCCGTCCCATAGCCCTGTGTTCTCGCGCTAAAGGACACTCATTGGCCCAGTGGCCTCGTTGCTTACAATATGCACATTGATCTTTAGCCAAGTCTGTGCGGTTATATGTAGAATCATAAAAATCCCGACCACCTCTATTATTTCCTCTCTGGGGTGGTCCATACACGTGTGCTAACATAACTTTTGTTTTCAAATCCTTAGATTTCTTATCTTCATTACTTTTTGCTTCTAATTCCTGACGCTCGTAATACTGAGCCATTGTCAGGAGGGATGCCGGAGTCGAAGTCGTCCAGGAGCTTTCACTCGCTTTCAACCGAGCTGCTACTCCCGGTAATAAATTCGAAACATATTTGTCTACAAACAGATGTCGACCCGTGTCATCCGTCAGAGACTGACCACTGAAATCGTGAAAAGTTTCTTCAAATCGCGTTAAGAAGTCAGAAACTGATTCATCTGTCTTTTGCTTGCAAGATGCTAACATAGTCCAGTCAATCTTTTTAGGGGGAATAATCGTCTTTATTTTAATCAAAATAGCAGCAGGGAGGTCTAGAATGAGCTGGGGTGGTTTCTGCGCGGTAAACATCGTTTACAACGATGTTTTCACAACGCGGTACCTTTACACCGCGGCTGTGACAACGCAAGTCGTTACCACGACTTGCGCTGGAGGGCGCTCAAGGTCTAAAAATAGTTAATTTACTATCCTAACACCTTCCCTAGGGTCCACGGGGACTGGTGTTAGAATAGTAAATTAAACTATTCGAAATCCGCGCCCCCCCAACGCAAGTCGTGGTAACGACTTGCGTTGTCACGGCCGCGTTGTAAAGGTATGCGTTGTGACGGTACGCGTTGTACCGTCATATATCCTTTCTGCGCAGGTTTCCTAGCTCTGTCCTCCTCCTCAATGTCTTCCCATTTAGATTTAAACGTCACTAAATCATCAATTTTTCGTACTGATCTCCACATGTCAGGGGGTAATATAAGACCAAAGAATAAATCAACGTAAGCTAATGTCATAGTACAAGAATTCAAAGCCCCCTCAACTTCCTCATAAAAGGCAGCAGGATTTTTCCGTGGGTCAGGTAACGCTTTCTTTAAGGCCATAACATCCGCTCTATTCCAAGGAGTATATACCCAATTATAGATAAAATACCCTCGGGCATCAGCTGAATCTTTATCTGAACTAGTACCCGCTCCTTTAGGAGGAACATACAAAGGCGCTGCCTCTCGCATAGGTTTAACATGCACAATATCGACCTTATCTGAAGAAAAGATAGATGATTGTTTCCCGTCGCCACTCAAACCCGTCTCTTTGTCGTCCACCGTCTTTTGTTGTTTTTCTTCTCGTAACCGAGACGCCTCATCCCGCAATACGAATAACCGTCGAACTGCATCAGCTACCTGGGAAGGAGAAAAGAGACCTTTACGCAATTCTTTCTTATCTTGTATTATGTCATCAGGTTCAAGAACAGGAGAATATTTTCGAAAAGCCCCGACTACTTCATCAGAAAAGGTTTCAAGAAAATACATTTTTTCCCTGTCCGGCCATTTTTCAAGAGACAACAATATTTCAGCAAGCGGAATTGTACCCTTAAGAATACGATAAGAAATTTGTCGGAGCTCCGCCATACGATCAGATGTTAGCTTAGACCGCGTGTCTACCTTATCTTTAAATGATCCAGAATCCTCATCTTCCCCTTTCGGAGCAGACGGGCCAGCATACGGAGGCGGAGAACGATCTAGTAATGAAAAATCATCATCAGAATTATTAAGGACAGGATAAAGAGGCCGACGAATGGGATATTGGCCAGATATCTGCAATCTACGTTCCTTTTCCCGTTTTTCTTCCGCGTCTTTTTGTTCACGTTGTCTCATTTCTTGCGCCTTCTCACGCACATTCTTCCTCTGCTCTTTCTCAATCAGCGCATGTTCGTGTTTCTCACGCTCACGTACTTCTTTCACCCACATTCGCACACTCTCAAACATATCCTGTCTCGTTGGCGGGCGAAGATGGCGGTCGCAGCGTTGTAGAGCTCCCGCCTGCCCTGACATAATTCTTTCATTTATCCTGACCCCCGAGCCCGCTAACTGCCCTACCTGAGTGGCGATTGTTCCTGGCAGCATCTCGATCTGTCCGGTGTGGCACGCTGTCCCCCCGGCCGCTCTGGTGAGCTGAAATCGTCTGTGGCGAGGTGCGGCCTGGGGCCGGCAGACGAAGCCGGGACCTCAATTTTCGAGTCATAGGCCAGCGGCCGCTGGTCAGACCGGTCGGACGCCTCCCGGATCGGAGCCTGCGGCGCCGGAGGTGGAAGGGGTTACTGCAGTGTCCGGTGGAGCGGACTCCCACGCCGGGGTAGCCCCTAGATGTTACGGAACCGCTGCGGCCTGTGCAGACCCTGAGCAGCCGGGGCCTCGAGTTTCGTGACACTGAGCTGGCCCGCGTCTGGACGGTGGTGAGTCGGCGCTGGGTGTCCCTGGTGTTGGTGGGACCGTGGCCTTGCCAAGAGACATTATCCGTCGTGTGGAGGGGGTGCCAAGGGAGACACCTCGCGACTACGGCCCGTCTACATTGTGGGCTGGACTCCTCTGGTGGCGTGGGGTCCGGCGGCGCAATTCCCTTGCCGGGGTCCGGGGTTGCCTGTGCCCGGGGACGAGACAGAGGAGTCCCCTGACAGACTTTGCTGTGGCGGCGGAGGGACCTGGCGCCCCGGGGTCGCTGGAGTGGTGCTGCGACCTGCCGGGCCTTTGAGCAGCCGGGACCTTGAGTTTGGCGGTCCCCGCCTGGCACAATTATCTTTGGCTCTCTGACGGGGGAGCAGACGCTGTGTGGTCGGCGGCCCGTGGGGTCGGGGGCCCCTTTGAGATTGGACCGCTGCAAATCCTGCGGCTGTGCTGGCTGGGCAGTGGATCGGTAGCATATAGAGTCCAGTGAGACCTATCCCCGAAACCTTGGGGATTGCGCCTGCTGCCCTGGAGTGGACCGAGGCCTGATCCAACTGCGGTACACGGAGAACTGTGAGTACCCCCCGCTTTGGTGTGTCCACCTGCAGTGTGAAGCTCGGCCCCGAGTGAATAATACTTCTGTATTACTGAGGGTGCGGAGTGGTTCGCCCAACTCCCCCTAATCATGACAAGAGGTGGGGGCGGCGCTGGACCCAACAAGCAAGGTCCGATCGACAAGTTTACCGGACCCAGCGGGGGGTCGGGGGCCTCAGGAGGCGGTCAGAACACGGGACCTGACAACGCGGCCTTGATGGCTGTCATCACGCAATCCAGAGACTCACTGGACGCCAAGATCGGGGCAGTGGGAGCCGATGTCATGCTCCTTCGCCAGGACCTTTGCAACGCTGTTGCTCGCATCACGGAGGCCGAAACCAGGATCACGGGGGTAGAGGATGATGTGGGTGCCCTGAAAAAGAAAGTGGCAGAGATGGACAAGATCCAAAAGGGACTGGCACTCCGCGTTGAGGACGCAGAAGGGCGAGCGCGCAGGAATAATCTACGCTTCATTGGTTTTCCGGAGGATTGCGAGAATGGGCCCATGGATGCGTTCTTGACGCGTTGGCTAGAAAGTTGGCTCCCTCCAGACGTCCTTTCGCGCTGTTTTGTAGTGGAACGCGCCCACAGAGCTCTGATGCAGAAGCCGCCAGTGGGAGAGCGACCGCGCCCTATCATCGCTAAAATCCTCAACTTCCACGATAGGGATACTATACTTCGCGAAGCACGGGCCAAATACGCGTTGCTGTTCGATAATCACAAGATTATGATTTTCCCAGACTATACCAAACAGGTGCAGCTGCAGCGTCGCTCCTTCCAAGATGCGAAAGCCAAGCTCCGAGGTTTGAAGATTCCGTATTCGCTGCTCTACCCGGCTCGTCTTCGAGTCGTCTTCCAGTCCAAGACTCATTTTTTTGATACTCCGGAGGCAGTGTATGGTTGGACCGATGAGACAAACCGGCTCCGGCCGAACGCCCAGCCGGGCCTGAACCCCGGACCATCGCGTGGATCGTCGCAGGAAAGGAGTGACTCCTCCGTTAGGGGTAAAAGACACAGGAAATCTCGGTCGCGGAGACGCTCCCGATCCGGGGGCGCCCCGCGGGATGGTGTGCAGTCCGACACTGATCAGTCCGGGAAAGGGCTTTAAAGACCATGGGACCTCCATCTCCTATATCTGATCTCTCTTCCTCATTGGACTATCCGAGAGGCCCGGAGCTGCTGCCGCGATGGTCGAGAGACTAACGCCAGGGGTGGTGAGACCTGGACATTGGCTCGTCTCAGGAGGGGCGCTGTTGGTGAGGCCTGATTGCCTCGCCCTGACCGAGTTACAGGTCACTTGTGGTTCATTGGGGCTTGGGGTGTTGACGTGTGGGCGGCCTTGTCCTCTCACGTTGGGAGGCGGCCCCGAAGGGTAGATCCCGTTAGTTGGGGGGTGTAGTGGGATCCATTGGTATGGGTGGTTTTGGGCACTATGTTTTGGGCCCGAAGCTCCCCATGCCGCGACAGATACTTCAGGGTTTAATGAGGTATAGGGGTGGGGGGAGGAGGGGTGTTGGGAGTTGGGTAGTTTTTGGGGTAGTGTTAGTAGGAAGAGCTGGGGGGGTTTGGATGGGACGCACGTGATTTTGGCTACAGTGATATGCATGCTGCTAGGTACCTGGGCTGGGTCCTGGGGCTTTCTGAGACTTTCCCATCGAGACTATGGCTGATCCCACACAGATGACACTCGCCAGTGGATCTATGAGAATTTTAAGTTGGAATGTGAGGGGGATGTTGGACAAAATTAAGCGAGGGGCAGTGTTGCGCTGGGGCAAGAGAGACTCAGCTGATGTCATGCTATTGCAGGAGACGCATATGTTGGGAACAAAGGTACTAAGCTTACAGCGCTTTGGCTATACTCAAGTGTTTCATGCAGGATTTTCTAGAGGCTCGAGGGGGGTGGCCATCCTTATACACAGAAGACTGTCATATACCCACGAGCGTCATTGGCTAGATCCCCAAGGACGGTATGTCTTTGTCAAAGGTATGATTGGTACGGAGCCGGTGGTGTTTGGCTGTGTGTATGCCCCTCCTCCTTTACAATGGTCCCTGGCTGAGCGCCTCTTTGCATTGTGGGCTGAGATCCCGGACTCTTTGGCTGTGATAGGTGGTGACTGGAACGATGTGGTGGATGTGTGCCTGGATCGGAAGAGGCTGCAAGAGACCGCGGTGGTGACCTCCCCTACACGCTTGAAGGCGATGGTTGATGGGCTGGGCTGGGTGGATGTCTGGAGGCATTTGCATGCCAAGTCGCGCGAGTACACGTATGTATCTGCCGTGCATGGCTCCTTCTCCCGACTGGACTGTGTGTTTGTGCCGGGGGCCTTTCTTGACAGAGTGAAGCAGGCCGTGATTCAGCCTCGTGGGCTGTCCGACCACTCCCCAGTCGTAGTACGGATTGCACTGCGCAGGTCGCACCAGCCATTTCGGTGGCGGATGTCCTCGTGGCATCTCCAGCAAGCAGACTATACAAATCACATGCGCGGAGCGATTGCCCACTACTGGCAAGAGAACCTGACTGAGGAGATTGATGGAGTGACGGTCTGGGAGGCCATGAAGCCCACGTTGCGAGGTGTCGACATAGCTTGGTGCGCTACCGCCCGTCGACGTCGTCAGGAGGCTATAGTAGCGGCGTCGGCTAGAGTAGGGGTATTGGAAGCTCGGTGTCGGAACGACGGTAATGGTGTAGCACTCAGGCTGCTCCTGCAGGCGCAGCAATCCTACGCCTCAGTTTTACTTGACGAGGCGCGACAGGCCTGGTTGGCTACGCGGAGCAGGGTCTACCAGTGGGGTGACAAGTCCTGCACCATGCTCCATAGACTGTGTCAACAAACACTGCAACCGGTTACTTTACCGGGCCTCGTGGACAAAGAAGGGATTGCCATGACGGATCCGGCTGCCATTGCGGCGAGCTTTGCTCGCTATTATGCGATACAATACGCTCCTCGAGACAGTCTCCCGACGGAGGCTATTGCCAAGTTCATCGCTGACCTTCCCCCTCGTGCGATAACAGACGAAGCCAAGACTGCCCTTGATCTCCCCTTGACGGCGGAGGAACTAGGCGATGCATTGGGACAACTCAACACTGGTAAGGCGCCCGGACCGTGCGGATTTCCCAGCAAATTCTATAAGAAATTCCACTTGCAGCTGGGGCCGCATTATAGGCGGGCACTGGAGGCGGCGCGGGAATGTGGTAGCTTACCGGTGGACTGGCGTCAGGCTGAAATCGTAGTTTTTCAGAAGCCAGGCAGGCCACCCGACAGACACGAGTCATATCGCCCCATATCCCTGATCAACTTTGAAGCCAAGATGTTGGCCAAGGCATTGGCAAACCGCCTCCTCCCGTATATAGCAGACCTAGTCCACCCGGATCAAGCGGGCTTTATGCCCGGTAGGGCGACGCGACACAATATCAGGCGCGCACAGGCGGCCGTGGATGCGATGGGAGCGACGGGAGAACAGGCGGCGCTTCTACTGGCAGACATCGATAGGGCGTTCGATTCGGTCAGTTGGACTTACCTCTTCGCTCTTTTGCCGCGGCTCAACCTAGGTCCAGTTTTTGTCTCGTATGTCCGGCTTCTATACACGGACATCACCGCCTCGGTGCGTGTTTCGGGGGCTATATCGGAGAAGTTCCCAGTCGCCAGGGGGACCCGCCAGGGGTGCCCCCTCTCCCCGTACCTTTTTGCATTGGTCATGGAACCGCTGGCCGCGTGGGTGCGCATCGATGCGCAGCTTCGGGGCTTTGTGTGGGGAGCGGGACTCTCGGACAGGATTGCGTTATACGCAGACGATGTCCTCTTCTTTCTGACCGACCTTCATCGTTCTGGCCCGCGGATCCTGGCCATAATGCGTATTTTTGGAGAAGTGTCAGGACTCTTCCTCAACCCGCGTAAATCGACTTTATGGATACTAGGTGGAAGGTCGGAGGCGTTCCCTTGGGCCTCGGCCTTACAGGTCGCGGTTGGTGGTCTAAAATACCTGGGAGTCTTCCTGTCTGAATCTGCCGCAATTGCATGGGAGCGCAACGTGCAGCCGGTTTGGGACAGAGTCCAATCGGACGTCAAGACCTGGTCTCGCATGCCCCTTAACATCTATGGCAGATCAGCAATCTTTAAGATGGTCGCCCTCCCTAGACTCCTGTACCAGCTGCAGAACTACCCATATAAGGTTGACCCGCAATGGTTCCGTCACGTAAATTCTGTACTGCGACGTTTCCTGTGGGCAGGGGGTGCCTCCAGAGTGGCACTGCGGACTTGTTTCCTATCCACGTACTGTGGTGGTCTAGCTACATCGGACATTCTATCCTACTACCAAGCCTCTCATTTGTTGGTTCTGAATGAGTGGTGGTAGGGTGGACGCGATGACCCGGCATACGCCCTGGAACGCTTTCTGATGGGTGAAGCCACGCTTCATACGCTGCTATACTCGGCCAGCCGGCGGAAGAAGCTGCCGCAGGCTACTCAGGTGGTTTTCATGATTTGGAGACAGGTGCTGCGGCGTATGGGCTGGTGGGGTCGCCTAACAGCGGAAACTCCACTTTGGAACAATGGCCAGCTCCCTGCACTCGCCTCACTACAGGGGTTTAGCGGCTGGGACTCCATTGGGATCTCGACACTTGGCCATGTTCTTACTGGGACTACCCTTAAAACCTTTCAAGCCCTTAGCGCCGAATTCGACATGCCCAAGACCCAGTTTTTTAAATACCTACAACTTCGTCATGCTCTTGCGCCGAGTCTAGTGGGGTTGGACCAACTTCCTGAGTTTAGCCCCGTTGAAGCTAAACTTTTCATGGGGGATCTGGGGGATAAAAAAGTCTCCAAAATTTATCAAACCTTAATTACTCACTGCTCCTCTTCCCTTCTGTCGTTGAAGGCCTCCTGGGAGGTGGATATTGGCCCCTTGGATGAGGATGACTGGAGAGAGGCCCTGGAGTCCCCTCGTGGGGCGGCAATAGCTGTGAGACTCCGGTTTATACAGTTCAAGTACCTACATCGGGCCTATTACACCAGAGAGAGACTGTGGAAGGCTGGCCTCATTGCTACCCCTGTATGCCTGCGTTGTGGGACTGTGAGCGGTACGCTGTTACATACTGTGTGGTCGTGTGTGGGTCTGACCCGGTTCTGGAATGGGGTTTGGACTAGCTTGTCAGAAGTGCTGCAATGGGACCTTCCTCGCACGCCCAGACTAGGTCTTTTGCATATCCTGGATCAAGTGGGGGGTAACATTTATAAGCGTCATCTCCTTCTGTTGGGTCTGACTGTGGCCAAACGGGATTTGGCAAGGGCGTGGAAGAGCGACCGCGCCCCCCCACTCAGCGCCTGGAGGGCGGGACTAGATTTTCTTCTGGGATTGGAATTGCCAGTGTTTGAGGCCAGGGGCTGCCCCCGCAAACATTAGAAGATCTGGAAGCGGTGGGCGGAATACAGAGACTTGCCATTGGAGCCTCCCGTCGACCTGGAGGATGGACTGCCTACCAGCAGTGACCTCGGGGCCTAGGTGGCTCCGGGACGCCTATTGTGCTTTACACTGTATACTGCAGCTGATAGTGATCACGTGCACCGGGTTAGGGTGGGATAAGGGGTGGGTAGTTGGGTTTTTGGGGTTGTTGGTGGGGGGCAGGAGCGTGGGTGGGGGGATAGTTGAACGTCTAGGCTGTTCATGCATTCTATTATGTGTTTTTCACTGACAGTGTCCTCCTGGCTATGGAGTACTGTGCGTATGATTTGCCTAAACCCTTAATAAACGCAGTTGTGAAAAAAAACATATCCTGTCTCGCTCGGCGCTTACACAGGCACTGTTCCACATACTCAATTTTGCGCACATCAAACGAACCATACAAAGGCCATCTCAACTCAGGATCCTTCTTGGTATACTTCCTCCACAATGTGCTGTACATTATAGGGGAAAGACCAAACTTAATGTACATGTCCCTATTCGGCGTCCCTTCTGGGGGAGCCGGCTGCGTTTCTTCAAGACTTAACCGGTTTCCACAGCAGCACCACTTACGTAGTGCGCTAAAAGCAGGCATGCTAGAAATAGTGCGAAATACGCAATATTATACAGAAAAATGGCACTTAATCGTTGCGCCGCTCACAACCATATGTTGGAGAAAAATCTCCACATTGCCTACCTATATGTGTTGCAACGCATATATACCCATATTAATAATCATAATATGATCGATCATCCAAACATCTCCATATCCATATCCATATCCATAAGCCACAGCAAGCGTATCCTAAACCTGCCTTGCTAATCACTGGCTACCATAAACACTCACAGTAATTACCATACATTGGTCCTTACCAAGCACGAGCGTCCAGATTCCACTTGCCAAGTTCCACAATTTGCTCAAACAGCTTATCCACAGCAAACCGACAGAAGAGGTCTCAGTCGAAGACCGGCGCCACCCAGATGGTCAGATCGGAAGGAAGGAAGAAATACCTCAGGATGCCAGGACTAAAGACGCCGCTGGCAGTGATCACTTCCCCGGCAGAGTTCCACTCCTTCGTCACGACCAGTCCTTCGAGCCTCCGAGTCGCCGATGAGCCCCACGTGACGGGCGCCAATTGATGAGTTCAGGCCTCAGCAAGGCCCAAAGGTACCGAAAGGGTTCGCCCTTCTGTGTACAAAGTCCTTAGACTTACAAATGAAGTTGGCAAGGAAACTGGAAATACAAAAACATAGTTTAATAAACCTTTAAAGGTGGTGATACAACCTCCACAACACTTCTACAGTATTGTACAGAGTAGCACACTGAATACAAGCACATGGCCCCTTTTATACACAGTGGAAGGGGTTCAGCTTACAGCTTAGACCGAGGTTACAACCACGTAAGGACATTTCCAAATATATCAGTGGGTGGAGCTAACAGTATTTCTAGAACATGGGAGGGCTATGCTAATAAGGAACAACTGTTACTTCTGCTGAGCATGCGCTACACTCTCAAGAAGGACTAATAATAACTGTTGCTAGGTAGAATCCACAGTGTAACTGGCAGAGAGGTAGGACAATCAGAACATTGAGCACATGGCAATGTAGGGCATGAAAAATGGCGGACTCGAAATACAAAATGGAATCCCTATACTAGATATTTGGACTGATGCATTATGGCTTCAGCTAATGCTTAATAATACCGTTGTTTTATTTACAACAGAGGGGCGAGTCAGTTAGTATCGCTGTACCAAAACTGCATGATGGAAAGTTGGGCCTTAGCCAAGTAGCTATACCTGACCCCCCCGTTATTGGCTAGGCAGAAAACACAGGCAACAGCGGCACAAGAAAATATGAAGGGAGTTCTAGCACCAACGAAAAGCTGTTCTATCAATCTCCCACCTGACTGTGCACCCTATGTAGTTGTTCTTTCTAATGTGCCGCCTTTGGATCCTAACCTGTCCCAATCGCATCAGGAAACACACAATTCACTCAAAAATAAAACTGTCTCATGGCTGCACAGACAATGCGGGTTCCCTACCAATTACTCTGACCACATATTAACTACCAGAAGAGTAAATTGGATTGGTAACTCAAGAAAAACCTGCAGGGGCAACTGTGTTATTGTTAATTTTAAACACACTCAGCATGTCGCAACTGTTTTGCTTAGAGCAGCCTCTTTAACCCCAGATGAGAATAGTGTGCGTGTACATTCACTGGGCTATTTTTATAACCATCTTATTAAGGCACCACAAGTTATTAATAGAGGTACACCCTTTATCCCCTTTATCCCCAACCATCACTTGACCTTTGAGGTTCCAACACAGAATTGATACCAAACCCTGAGTTCTTTGGACTCGAACGATTGACATCTAAAGGTCAGCAGGCAGCACCTGAGTTTAACCCAGAATACCAAAGGTAATAAATTGAATGGGACCAATATAGACCCAGAGCGAATCATGATTGGTGTTTCCATAGTGACCATTGAGAGGCCCCCCCTGCGCATAGGGGAGGGGGGCCTTTAGTGGCATTACGGGCAAGAGGCGGCAAGAAAGAGGTGGGGCCCTTATACATGTGGTCAAGGGGAGTGGGAGGGGTCAATATGAAATGCGAGTAGGTAGGGCGAGCCATCAGTGCGTCATCTAGGGGCGCAGGCGACCCCCTCCCCTAAGGAAAGGGATAAGAGCACGGACCACGAGGCAGAAGCCCTCTTTGTCCTCTTGCCTCGGGAGCGCCGCGGGGCACAGATAGAAGGAAGTTGGAAGTTGCGGCGGGCACCGGGGTGAGGGGGCATCACAGCGTAGCAAGCAGGCAAGGTTCGTAGTAAGGGCCGTTTTAATTTCGGCGACGCTTAATTGATTATGTTGTTAATGTGGAATGAGTAGGGGGCCGGCGTGAGGGCTATAAGGCTGTATACGCCGGGTAGGAGCCGGCGGGTTTTCCTTATGGAGCGTGGGGTTCGAGGCCAGGGCTTGAATTGTTTCAAATATTATGGGAATTAACTATCAAATGTGGAGGATCGTTAAAGGTGCATGAGTAGAGTGCGACGATTAGGACATGGGGGAGCAGAGGCGATCGAGGAGTAGGCGGTTTTTGGCAGCACTTTGTAGATAAAATTCGGGGCACACGGCCCCACTCGGAGCTATTATCAGTGATGTCTCCGAGGAGAAGGCGCAGTAACTCTTCATAGCATTAGGCTCGACACAGCCACTATTTAAGGTTGTTTTAGCACAGATGGCAGGGAAATCCTAATAGAAATAGAAGCTCACTCTCACATACAGCACTGAGTGAGAAAACGCACTGTCAGGACTGGGGAAGCAAACACGGATAACATGTTAGACAGGGTTTCAGAAGTAGCACATCACTTCACGCGCGACAGGAACGGCGAAAATATTTTTCACGCTTACTGGAAAAATCTACTTAATTCCCCACCCACAGGGATGCCCGTTCTCACGGCTCACTGACACCTAGGCAATTGAGACAATTGGTAATATTTTATGTATTGGAGACAACGTATGGTGAGCCTCAAATTAGATTGCGATTGGGGCGTTGGTTCCGTTTCTCCTGGTGTAGTATTGCTGATCTTAGGTGGGGCGCTAGGGCACCGTTCGGGGGGGGGGGGGGGGGGGATTCGCGCTGTATGGAAGCGCGTAAGATAAAAACCTATTATGCACAACATTCAGCCGAAGGGGACATTTTAGACACACTCTGGGGGGTAGTGGCGCGAAGCCCGCTTTTGCATTCAAGGAAACGGGAAACTAAGGCGACTACCTTAAGGCGCGACGCGCCGGTGAAGAAAATAGAGGCCGGAATGTGGGGAGCGCGGGGCGGAAGGCAGGGCTGCGAGCGGGGGTAGTGGCGCGAAGCCCGCTTTTGCATTCAAGGAAACGGGAAACCAAGACGACTATCTTAAGGCGCGACGCGCCGGTGAAGAAAAATAGAGGCTGGAATGTGGGGAGCGCGGGGCAGAAGGCAGGGATGCGAGCGCTCCGGCAGTGGCGTTGTGGACCTTATTTAATTTATTTGTGTTTGTGCGTTTTGTGTAGTGCAGACTTTACCCGAAAGTGTCAGAGCGCTTCACGGTGGAAGCAGAAGGGATACATGGTAACATTACAAGTGAGCAAATTACAAAAGCAAACGTTACATGAAGTGAGGCAAAAGTGAGGATCGTGAGCCAACAGAATACAAGAGTTAGCAAACGGGGCATTACAGGAGGAAAAGTGACATGTGTGCAGGTTATAAAGGCGTACAAAGAAAACATAGAGGTATAATACTGCGATATATGGAGGACACTCAAACACAAGAACAAACGTTAAGTAGGCACTGGTGGCACTTGTGCAGGTATCGAAAACAAACAAAATGTAAGAGGTAGAAAAACTGTGTTTCAAGAGAAAGTGACGTGTGCATGTTACAAACGAGTACCAACCACAGTTAGAAGGATAATACTGCAATAAATGGCAGACTCTCAAACCACATGTGTAGTCTGCTATCGTTAATGCTTTAGTGGCGAAAGCAACTATTAGGTAACCCGGGGGCGGGGTTCGCAGGTTTTTCCCTTACCAGTGTGCGTGCTTCGACATTGGCATTTACTTAACTCTCGGTAATGTTAGTCCGGAGTTTGTAATGGACTGGTACAAAGGAAGGAAGAGCCAGTACAGCGAGAATAGGGAGCAGGGCATCAGGGACTTGAAAGCAAGATTGGTAAGGGGAATTTGACAGGAGGATGAAGGTCCCGCCCTCGGTCCAGGGTTTTTACTCCTGCTTAAATACAGCCATGGCTTGTCATGCATGCCCGATTCAGGGGGTACGCATCGTGGGCCGATCCGTAGTAGATTCGGGAAGGATTAAAATTGTAAGCCGCTGACAACAGGCGGGAGGTTCTTGCCCTTGGGTCACGGATGGGCTACACAGGTAAGAGCCCCTGGGTTGTAAGGCGAAAAGGATAATGCAAGCTATGGTTGTCAAGGGTGAAAGAAACGTTTTAAGGTCAGGTGCGTTTCCTAGACATTAGTCAGTTACGAGTATGTGGCTAGTGAGCACGACGTGGGGCTTCTCACTTTGAGTAGCCGCTTTGCGAAAGGGATGGAGTGGCAGTACGGGAGAGTCTGTTCCTGGGGGGCACAGCGTCAAGACTGGTTTGTAAATGGCTGGGGTCATAGTGGACTAGCATGGTGGGCAAAAGGAAACGGAGTCACGCTCAGAACTCGGTGCTGGGGTGAATGTACGACATGCTTCTGCATTCTGGAAATCAACTGTGGTGGTGCAGTGGCGAAGGAACAGGGCTTCGGGGAGTGATCGAAGTAGAGTCTCGGGCTGGCAGTATATCATGTGACGGGGTGGTGGGGGAGAGATTTCGCAGAGTTCCCCTGCGTTTTAGAGGGATGGGACATTATTATATGGAGAGGATGTGGTTTATTGGCCGGAGCTGCAGAGGTAGAAGCAGGTATCACAGGTGGTAAACGAGCTTAAAAGTGGCCGGGTTGTTGGCAGTTCAAATTGGTGTCAGATGATCGCACATTTAAAAGAACGGGGGAAGGGAATGAGTCACCGCAGCCTCGTGGTTAAGGTCACTGACACTCTAAAGATTATGTGGTCAAATCATGTCCTTTTGAGTTCACATTTTTGATATTTCTTTAAAAGGGACTGCTGGTTGCAATTTTATGGACAAGAAAAATTATGAAAGAACAGAGTAACGGGCTAAGGTTTTGGGGATGCTTAGTTGGATACACATCGGCATGTTTTGGCTTCAGACCACAGATGCCCGATGAGATCTTCTCAGTTATCTCAATGAAACAAGTTGACAGGTTGACTGTTTGGTGTCAGGCGCATTGGGGTGGCAGAGGATGGCACAATTAATCAACAATGCTCAAAGGAGTCACGGTGGCCTCGTGGTCAAAAGCACAGTTTCTTACTTCAAAGTTATGAGTTCAGATCCTGTCATTTTGAGGTCAAAATTTTTCAATATTATGTCAAATGGTGTTGCTGGTTACAATTGTATGAACAAGGGCAAAAAGTCCGTATGGGTGGTGTGGCACTCTGAGGGGCGGGATACGTAGTTACGCACACATCTGCATAGTCGGTAGTGCAATAATTGTAAGGAACGGGGCTTAATAAAAAAATAAATAAAAAAAAAGGGGGACGCGCATTCAGGTGTTGATTCTACGTCATTCTCAATTGAGCAGGAAGCTAAACAGCAGGTAGCATGTCCCGGGTTTGCCGGGTGGGAGCTGAAGGGTTCAATCTGATTTTATTTGGCTCGGCAATAACTGTTTGGTTATGTATTCATACGCACTTAAGGGTTTTTCAATTCGTTTTCTTTCTCAATGCCTAAGGAGGCAATTTGATTAAATGGCGGGCTAGTCAGCAGGCTACTCCCAAAAGACAAGTTGGGCACTTTCATTACAGGCCAGACATGGGGCCACTGGCATTTTGGAAACAAGTAACTTAGTTGCTGCTATGGAGGAAGCAATTATTGCAGGGGTTACGGCATGCCAAAGATGCAAGGTGAGGTCGTCAAAGGTGTGACATAAGCACGGGTGGGGGTGATGCAGAAGGTGCTTACATAGATCACGATTGGGGAGGAGAAGCTTAGTGTGCTGGAACTACATCTTGCTTGCCAGGGAGTGGCTCATGGGTTTATATGAATGTACTGTTGGCTATATATTTATAAGTGCTCCCTCAAAAGGGTGGATCTTCAAACTCTGACTGGTTTCTTTTCCTTTTTTCCACATGCTGGTGAGAGGTGCATGGCGCTGACAGGGCGGTGACATGATCTCCGGATGGCAACTGGCAGTACCTTCAGGATACCCAGCGTTCAGTCCCGGCACACAATGGTGGAGTTTTTTGGTTTCGGTGCGGTAGTGCTGTAACAGTTGTTATGTGTCTTGTCTTGGGTTGGGCTATAGTGCAGTTACCATCCTAAGGGAGCAAAAGAACAAAGGGTAGCGCTTACCATCAGGGGCGTAAGGAATGCTGCAAGGTAACCATTCGGGGCATAGCCACATGTAGGTAAAGTTTGATGGATACGGGGCAAATGTGGGATCTTCCCCCTGGGCGTTGACACAGTAGCGGTTCTGAGCGGGCAATACTGGAGGGGGAATTTGCCTTGGGGCCCAGAGAGGGAACAAGGCTCAGTTACTCTGGTATGGGGTATTGGGAATTACCATGGATAGAGCAGATACCAGTGCTATTTGCACTTCAATTGCAATTTATACCTGTTTTAGGCAGTGTTGCCTATACTACACTGGTAATGGTTCAGCTGTGCTGCATTCATGGTGCATGTGGGTGGAGGATGTGGCATAGGCTAGGTATTCTGTCCTGCAGGCCACATTAAGTTATTGGACACTAATTTCCAGCAAAGGTCAGGTGGTAGTGCAGAAGGTGGAAAGCGCTGTACAGGGGGGCTGATATGGTCTGGATCAATTTCACACATGTTACCTCGTTGCATAATTTTCTAGGAGGGTGATGCTCCTGCTTAATTTAAGGGGCGAAAAGGGTCGCCGATAAGCAGCAGGGGGCAGTTTGGGAGCGGGTGCCTCCATCAAGGGATATAAAACATATGCATTGCGTTGCAGCAGGATTGCATGCCCCATAAATTAGCCAACAATAACAGATTGGGGCGAGTGCAAAAAACGGTTATTTGCAGTAGTCTCCAGTGATATGGAAGACAGGGTTGGTATAATCCATCAACACTAAATTGGGGGCCGTAGCGCCGGAAACGGAAAGGAAGCAGCTACTGAGGGGGAGGGCGAGAGCGCCAGTTGGCTCCTCGCCCTGTGGCGGGGTCCCGGTGAAGGAAAAATGTCGGGGACTCCTTTTTGGCAGGGACTGGCTCATCCTGGAACAAGGAGGGCAGTCAATGGGGCACCGGGCTAGCAGGAGAAGGGGCCGTCCTGCTGGTGGTCCTGGACTCTCCGGCCCTACCCGAGATGCCGGTGCTTGGAAGAAGCAATTTGGGGAAAGCTGGGGCGCAAGGAATGGCGCAAAGAAGTACCAGGTGGCCGCGTCTAGGGGGTAGACGACTGGTAGTTACCTGGAATGGAAGCAATGGAGATGGGTTGTGTCCTGCTGGTACAACCCACATCCAAGGTAGATCATGAGATCCTGAATTGTAAATACAATTGTAAACTGTGGTGCAAACGAATACTGCACAAACCTATGTTGATTAATGTGTGTTGGATTATTTAATAAAGTTGGTCTAATGTTGACAATGCATCAACAAATAAAGAAGGTGTTATCTAAAAGAATTAATAAAGACTACGCAGTGAAGAACAGCCACTTTGTATGGTGCCTTTTGTGGGGGGCAAAGTATGGTGGGACGAATTGCACATTATATGCCTACTATGAGAGGCTCCCCCGCGCATAGGGGAGGGGGGCCTTTAGTGGCATTATGGGCAAGAGGCGGCAAGAAAGAGGTGGGGCCATTATACATGTGGTCAAGGGGAGTGGGAGGGGTTAATATGAAATGCGAGAAGGTAGGGCGAGCCATCAGTGCGTCATCTAGGGGCGCAGGCGACCCCCTCCCCTAAGGAAAGGGATAAGAGCACGGACCACGAGGCAGAAGCCCTCTTTGTCCTCTTTGTCCTCTTGCCTCGGGAGCGCCGCGGGGCACAGATAGAAGGAAGTTGCCCACCCACCCATCCCTGTTAAAGGTAGATCTGGCGCGGGCGGCGTCCCGGCCAAGGAAAATTGTCAGGGACTCCTTTTTTGGTAGGGACTGGCTCATCCTGGAACAAGGAGGGCAGTCAATGGGGCTCCGGGCTGGCAAGAGAGGGGGCCGTCCTGCTGGTGGTCCTGGATTCTCCGGCCCTACCCGAGATGCCGGTGCTTGGAAGAAGCAATTTGGGGAAAACTGGGGCGCAAGGAAAGGAGCAAAGCATTACCAGGTGGCAGCGTCTAGGGGGTAGACGACTGGCAGTTACCGGGAATGGAATGGAAGCAATGGAGATGGGTTCTGGCCTGCTGGTACAACCCACATCCAAGGGCGGGGTCCCGGTGAAGGAAAAATGTCGGGGACTCCTTTTTGGCAGGGACTGGCTCATCCTGGAACAAGGAGGGCAGTCAATGGGGCACCGGGCTGGCAGGAGAAGGGGCCGTCCTGCTGGTGGTCCTGGACTCTCCGGCCCTACCCGAGATGCCGGTGCTTGGAAGAAGCAATTTGGGGAAAGCTGGGGCGCAAGGAAAGGCGCAAAGAAGTACCAGGTGGCCGCGTCTAGGGGGTAGACGACTGGTAATTACCTGGAATGGAATGAAAGCAATGGAGATGGGTTGTGTCCTGCTGGTACAACCCACATCCAAGGTAGATCATGAGATCCTGAATTGTAAATACAATTGTAAACTGTGGTGCAAACAAATACTGCACAAACCTATGTTGATTAATGTGTGTTGGATTATTTAATAAAGTTGGTCTAATGTTGACAATGCATCAACAAATAAAGAAGGCGTTATCTAAAAGAATTAATAAAGACTATGTGGAAAAGTAAAATTTTGCCATGTTATATGTGCCTACGTGTTCCCCATCTTATGCTATATGTGCATGATCGATATGCATGTATTCCCCTCTGATCGATTAAAGACGCAATTACAGTTGTGTCCATCTCTAGTATGCCAGTTTCCAGTCATCGTGAAAACAACGAATATCAGGCCTATGTAAACTTACGTTGCCATATTTCACAGTGTGCACGTTAATTCATTGAATTGTCTCCGTTTCTAGGCCTCAAAAGGGCCCGGATTCAGATTCAGCTCCAGTCTTCTGAACCCTCTCCGAGGAGCGATACAGCCCCCACCTGCATCCCTGACCCTTAGCTTACTTCATGCCTCGCAGTGCCCGGCCCGGCCTGGCTCTGCCTCCCAGTCTGCCAAGAGTATGTTATGCTTCCAGTTATCAGTCCAGCCCTCCTTCTCTGCATTCCTAAGCTACTGAATCGCATCAATAGTTTCCGTCATGGTCTAGCCTTTCTGTCTCCATGTAAGAGAAATACTGTATTAATATTCATAGAATATTCCTCGCACACACAATACATGTAGAAATATGCACGCATCAGTCCTAATGTCTAGTAGCCTTTGCCCTGATAACTTTTGGATTCTATCAATATGTACTCTAAACACCAGATACCAGATATGCCTTGGGTACATGTCGCTCTGACACTCCAGACTTTAGTCTCCTCTTCTAGCGCAGAAGTCATAGCCCCCAGTTCTCCCTGGTAACACGTCATTGCCCGTTTGCGCGCACCACTAGGTTAGAGGTCCCAGCTGCTCAGGTAGCCCCCTCCATGTTTCCGCCTCATTTATGACACTTCTGTTACGTTTACATCACATGTCTATGTCTACGCCCTGTACACGCCTTCTTGTTACATCATTTTGCCCTTATCTTTCGCGACTGCTACGAGTCACGCCTACTGCTACGCCTACTGTATTGAATGTAATGCAATTGTTTTGATATATATACTGTGAACTGTTACTGAAACCCCCCGTCCAACCCCAGTTTCCCTTGTCCCTTCCCGTGCAGCTGCCGTCCCGTGCTTCCAGGCTGTTCTGTCCTTTTCTCTTATGCCTGATTAAAGCCTGAAGACTCAAGATACCTCGAATCCTGACTCTTATTTATTGAGCCACCTGTTTTATTGCTTATACTGAAAAATAGTACCGGTAATTAATTATATATTTACCACATAATGGCACCCGAACAGGGACTTGCCCTTTCCCCACGCGCCGGAGAAGCCACGCAGGCCCCCTGATCCTCTGCAGCCGTGACGGAACCATACCGTGCACGTGCAGATATTTCTGCTTCAAGTATACCTCAGGCCCACGGAGGAGACGGAGGTTGCGGTCCAGCATCCAGACGAGGCGGTGAGGAACGCGGCGAGTCCCGACCAGAGCCCAAGCCGAGAGTCCAAGGTCCGAGGTATCCGGAGGCCCACCTGTAACTGAAGTCCGAAGTTCGTAGTCCGTCGTCGTAGCAATCCAGTCCAGTCCGAGGCCTTCCGTTCTTGCTGCCCGGTGAG
Organism: Lissotriton helveticus; assembly: GCF_964261635.1. Taxonomy (NCBI): domain Eukaryota; kingdom Metazoa; phylum Chordata; class Amphibia; order Caudata; family Salamandridae; genus Lissotriton; species Lissotriton helveticus. The sequence goes on from NC_136064.1 coordinate 22,397,004, forward strand.
TACCGTTGCTGGGGTAGTATCTAGACAGGGTCAATTAATTTGTCTCTGGTCCGTGGGTTTTGGTACACAGATCCAACACGAAGTGTCCACCTAGGTGGATGCGGGTCCTGACGTGTCTCTTTATGGGACCGGTAAGTTCATGCTGTTTTAGCAGTGCATCTAGTCATTCCAGTAAGTTCTGTTCTCAAGAAATTCAAGTGTTCTGTCCGAACCGTTATTTTAAATGTTATTTCATGTGTCTTCAATGTCGTGGTATGAGTGATTTGTTTTTCCAGTTATTATTGTGTTTACCGTGTATTGTATTGTGTCCAGACTTCAGCCTAAACTATGCCTCTATTCTCGAAGTTACGTCAGTTAAAAACCAGAAAGGGATTGTTAGAGGAAGCAGTTCCTGTCCCGCCGAGGGACAGTCCAGGTCATTTTATGTATCATAAGCATGGCTTAAGTGCCATATTATATCTAGACTTATGGGTGGAGTACAACAAGGAATTAGAAGAGAAATATAGATGGCCTGTATCAGGTACGTGGGATGCCGAGTGCATCATGCGAGTAGAAGAAGCATTATGGAAAAAGAAATCCAGACAGTCCCAGAAAGATGCCATCGAGTTATGGCGCAAAGAATCTCACAGAAGAACGGAAAAAGAAATCAGAAAGACAGAATTAAGTAGGGAATCCTCCGAAAGAGCCCAAGAAAGGGAATTAATCGAAGTAGGTGAACGAGTTAAAGCCGAACAGTCAGACAGACAGAGAAATGCCCTTATTAAGGGTATGTATCCTCTTCTTGCCGAGGGCTTGCCCAAAGCAACCCCGGAAGCACCATGTAATTTTCCGCCGCCATTAGTTCCGATTAAGTTACGTCACAAACCAACCGCAGCTGATATTTTTCTCTCGTCCTATTTGGACGACACAGTCCCAGAATATGCAAATCCTGTTCCGCCAGCTCCCGTAAATAATGTGATTCCTGTTCCTCCAGCCACCGGGGCACCGGTTACAGCACCTGTTACGGCACCCCCGGTCCAGCCTACAGTACATGTACCCGCTACATCAGTCACTCTCCCAGCACGTACAGTACCCGTTGACGATTCTAGTCTAGGGGCCACGGGGGGAAGTCCTCCTGGAACCCCGCCTCAACCCAGACGTATCACGCTACTCGAGCTACATGCACGAGCGTTACAGCGTTCGCCCAAACTTCAGTCAGTCGCCGATATCAAGCGAGCCCTTACCGAATGCCGTTATGATCCAGTCCCAGGCGATGATGATATGGTCCTGTATTCATTGCGTGTAAGGCGGGTGACCGAATATTTGGACACCCTACCGAATATGAAAGGTTATCTAGACAGAATATATCGTTTCATCCGTACAGGAGCAGATCCAGGAAGTATTGGCGATGCCATGATTCAAAGAAAAGTCGAGATTCAGCTCATGCTTTTAAAGTTTCTAATTAATTGTTTAATAAGGGAACAAGATTATCCGGATAAAGATCCGGAAGAAATGAAAGTCCTGACCAGGTGGAGTGACCATATAGCCGAGGGAAGACACAAGACACAGAACTGTATAGAGAGTATGTACAAGAAAATCCGTAGGGAAATAATAAAGATACACGAGAAACGAGAAGCAGCACGAGTAACCGAGAAAGAAGACAACTCTTCTACTGAAGAGGTAGACGACGAGAATCCCTCCAGGATAGCGTATGTAGGTAGTACTAGACTTCCCGACCGACATTCGACGCCTAGATCACAAGAAAGTTTTCCCTCCTCCAGCACCAGAACAAGGTTCTCTTGAGCAAGTATTCAAGCTACCGATCACATTCTGAAATCACGAATCGGTTATAGTGAACTGAGTACAATGCATGAACAAGAACTAGCTCGATCAGCAGTCCGATGGACTACTGATTCTACCACTTTTCCAGACGAAATAGTGGCACAAATGTTTCTGAAACTGCCCCCAGCCGAGCAGCGACTGGTGGGTATGTATATGATCCAGCACCTCATTACATTGTATGAGGGACAGCATTCTGATCCAGGTCCGTTACATGATGTTCTGAACGAGTTACTCCAGTATAGATGGAGAGGTCTAGGTACTGATTTAATTAGTATCATTCTAGAACAGCGCCACAAATATCGAACGTTTCTGAATCCGCATTTTGTTCATGTCTCACCTCCAGAAAGTAAATCATTTTACATAGATAGACAACATCCGTTACGAGAAGTACACCCAGTTAGGACAACGGGTGGTGATCTAGAACGAGTATTTGTTTACACCCCTATCACAAAGATGGAACTCTTAGAGATGAAAAAGTTAATTCCCTGTCACGACAAAGATCCAGCAGGGTTCCACCGAGAATTAAAAGACATGCTCCGTATGGGAGAATACACGTATCCTGATATTATTAAAATGTTAAAGGTCCTGTTGCCCGCAGGGGTATATGAAAAACTCAAGGAAAAAGAATGGGAGGTGGGAGAGAAAACGATAGATTGGACAGCTCTAGAAGCTGAAGATACTTCACGAGTACCAGGTACCGGTCTTGGGGGTAAAGTTAAAGAATTGCCCGAGTTATTGATCCAGGTTTTGCCAAGATTACTAGCCACGAAAAAGGAAGATTGGGATGCAATCTCAGCTTGTAAACAGAAACAGGAGGAAGACACTAGTGATTTTTATTCTAGATTTGAAAAATGTTTTATTATTAATAGTGGTCTGAAAACGAGTAGTGAATCGTACCCTCATCTTTTTGTTACCAAACTAGTCGAGAATTCAAGTCCACAAGTTAAAAATCGAGTTTTAAAAGTCGAAAGTAGTTGGCAAGCTAATACTCCGTCACAAATGCTACAGATGCTCCAGTATCACCAGAATAGAATCAGGGAAGAGCAAGAACACGAAAGGAGACGTATGAAAGACACGAAAATGAAAGTATTAGTTGCACAATCTGTTCCACAAGACAGTCAGAAGAGGGGTCCGAATCAAGCCAGTCATCCTGCAGCTCCCGTTAAAGGGACCTGCAATTACTGTAAACAGCCAGGTCATTTTATAAACGAGTGTGCAGTTCTGAAACACAACATAGCTACTGGTAAGACTAAAGAAAGACCACGTCCGCCTAGACAAGAACAAGTTTCACAGACTTCTCAGTCACCCCAGAATGCACAACAGACAGTTCCAGCATCGCAGCCTATCGCTGCGACACAGCATGTTACACAGCAGATGTACGAGTATGCACAGACAGAATATCCAGATTATCAGCCATATTCATGAAACAGCCTAGAGAGGGAGGTAGGCTTGCCTCTCATCGAGATACCTGTAGATCAAGAGGGTCCCTATGTACACAGTCAAGTATTAGGGAAAGACAGAAAGTTTTTGATTGATACAGGGGCAAGTAGGACTACTATCAGTCATGACGAGGTTCCAGGGGCTCCGCTCTCAGGCTCTAAAAATGTTTCCCTTGGATTTTCAGGAAAGCCGATTGTTAATGAAATTTCGAAACCAGTTTCTCTAGAAGTTGGTCCATTGTCCCGAACTACTGATTTGTTACTCACAAAATCATGTCCAGAAAATTTGTTAGGCATTAAGACATTAAAAGAATTAGGTGCAGTAATTTGTTGCTCCCCAGAAGGGGTCCGATTGTTCCTGAGAGACTTTAAAGGTCATTATGTATTGCGTGATTTTGATCCAAGATTATTGAATGTACCACAGCATTTATGGGCGCAAGGTCCAACTGATGTAGGTCGTATGCATATCACACCCCATCGTGTGACTCTCAAGCAAGGTATAGTTTTGCCACGAATCAGACAGTACAGATTGCCACCTGAGGCTGTAGCAGCCTTATCCAAAATTATTGACGAGCTCATTGCTCAAGGAGTGGTTGTAGAAACTGACTCCAATGTATGTATTTCTCCTATCATTCCGGTCTTGAAACGTACTGATCCAAATGCACCTCCAGTATATCGATTAGTGATTGACCTTCGAGAGCTTAATAAATGTATCATACCTCAGTATCCAGTAGTCCCAGATATTTCTTCCCTATTGACAGCCATTGATTCTGAAGCTACATTTTTCACAGTTATCGATCTCAAGAACGCATTTTTCAGTGTCCCCATTCATCCAGACAGCCAGTACCTTTTTGGTTTTTGTTTAAATGGAAGGAGCTATAAATTCACACGAGCTCCTCAAGGTTTCACAGAAAGTCCCAGTATTTACAGTCAAGCACTTAAGAGACAACTAGACAATATTCACATGCCATCTGACACTGCCCTGCTCCAGTATGTCGATGATCTACTGATCACGGCCCGTTCTGAACGTGACTGCGAGCGAGCGTCACTTACAGTTCTGTATTTTCTGGCCGAGCAGGGGCACAAAGTGTCCCCTTCCAAATTACAATTCTGTGTCCAGCAAGTGGTATACTTAGGACACTTACTGTCCAAGTGGGGTAGGCAGTTGACACCAGACCGTATCCAGTTAATAGCGAGTCTTCCACAGCCCAAGACACAGAAGGAGGTACGAGCTTTTATCGGCCTCACTTCTTACTGCAGACAATGGATTCCTCAGTATGCATTTCTAGCCAAGCCACTGATACAGTTAACGACACAGGAGGCAGCCGTATCGACTGTCCTCCCTTGGACCCAGGAACATACACTTGTATTCAATGAATTAAAGAAAGCCTTATGTCAAGCACCTGTTCTAGCGACACCCAACTACAGTAAGCCTTTTACACTTTTTGTTACAGAACGTGATGGTACTGCATTATCTGTTCTCACACAAGATCAAGCAGGACAGTACAAGCCCTGTGCTTATTTCTCGAGCACATTAGATCCAGTAGCCCAGGCTCTGCCTGCGAGCCTCAAGTCAGTTGCAGCCACAGCTCTAGCTATCAGACAAAGTGATTCCATAGTGTTAGGACATTCCCTGACAGTACAAGTTCCACACTCCGTGGAAGTTCTTTTAAACCGAACCCAGACTCAGCACTTGACAATTGCACGTTTAACAGGTTATGAACTGACACTGTTCCAGCCACACATAGAAATCAGACGCTGCAACATTCTAAATCCAGCCACACTGTTACCGTCAGTTACTTCAAATCCGGCCACACATGACTGTGTGGAAGTTGTCAACACTATGACAAAGCCAAGACAAGACCTGACAGACATTGCATTACCTAAACCCGACCTGACACTTTATGTGGATGGTTCATGTATGAGAACAAGTACAGGAGAACTAGTAGCCGCGTATGCAGTGACTACTGAAACCGAAGTTATAGAAACACATCGTATTGACACCCTGTCTGCTCAAGCAGCAGAGCTAGTCGCTCTGACCCAAGCCTGCATACGTGCCAAGAACCTGAAAGTAAACATATATACAGATTCACGTTACGCATTCGGAGTCGTACACGACTTTGGAGTGCTCTGGCAGGAGAGAGGTTTCATGACTTCTCATGGAACCAAGATTCAGCATGGTCTCCTCATTCAGGCTTTGTTAGATGCAATACATTTACCGACAGCTATCGCTATCATAAAGTGCAAGGCACATACGAAAGTTACTGACATTATTTCCCAAGGTAACGATCTAGCAGATCGAACAGCCAAGCTTACAGCTCAGGCTTCAGACATTCTAGTTAACACGACACAGACACTCACTCCAGATCCGACTACTTGTATGACAGTTAAGGACCCTACACAAGATGTCATAGACATACAGTTACATGCTACTCCCGAAGAAATCAAGAAATGGTCCGAACAAGGAGGGGTCCAGACAGATCAAGGGTGGTTGACGAAGGGAAAAGCCACATGGTTTCTCCCCGACTCTATGGTTCAAGTCATTATTAATACCGCACATAGTCCAGCACATCTAGGAGAGAAAGCTATGTTAGACAGTATTCAGAACCTTTGGTTCAACAAACACTTACGAGCTGCAGCCAAGCAGAAAGTCCGTACCTGTATGATATGTTGTCAGTTCAATCCAGGTAAAAGTGTCCCGGTGGAACAAGGTGGATTCCAACCTCCTGACCACCCTTTTGAAGTCCTCCAGATGGATTATATTCAGATGGAGCGATGTCGAGGTTTTAAGTATGTCCTCGTAGTTGTATGCGCTTTGTCCAGGTGGACAGAAGCATATCCAGTTCCAGATTACACAGCCGCGACCACTGCCAGGCAGTTGGTTCGTGAATTCTTTCCCCGCTATGGACTCCCTAGGGTCGTGTATTCAGATAACGGCCAGCCATTCTCATCTGAGCTCATGAAACATGTTTCCCTTCTGTTAGGGTACCAGTGGAAGTTCCATTGTGTGCGCCATCCTGAAGCAGCCGGTCTCGTAGAGAGACATAATCAGACTCTGAAAATCCGCATTGCTAAAATTTGTAGAGAAAAAGGTGTAGACTGGCTAGTTGCCCTGCCAGTTGCTTTATTTTTTATGAGGATGGTTGCACATTCCAGATCAGGTCTGTCCCCGTATGAGGTCGTATTCGGCCGCCCCCCAAACATGTGGGGTACACCTAGACCCCGCAGTATTACCGATGTTTCCAGTAATATGCTGACAGATTACCTAGCTTCCTTGATTTCTGCCCTACACTCTTGTCGTTCACAGGTTGCCGCCGCATTTCCAGACAACACCGAGGTGAAACCGCATGAAGTCATTCCAGGCGACCTGGTGTTGGTGCAGAATTTTGATCGTTCAAGTCCGCTGGAGCCCCGCTGGAAGGAGCCCCGCCTCGTTTTACTAACAGCAAGGACCGCAGTAAAGCTCGAGGGGAGAAAAGGATGGGTCCACCTGACCCACATAAAGAAATTCCATGGACTACCAGAAAAGACTTTTGCTAAGGACTGCCTCATTCCAAAAGACTGCCTAAAAACAGACTCTGAACTTGACTCTGAACTCAAAATTCCCTTGTTAGAGAAAACTCCGCAACAGGAGTATAAACAGAAACTCCGGTCTAGTAAAATAAGTCAGCCAGTTTAATTGTCTAAGTCCCTCTCGGGTGAAACGGTTAGACAGGTCCCTGACATGTATGAGATAGACCCCCATAGTGAGAGAGTTAGTCAAAACTCTATAAGATGTATCATTGTTCTAAGTTTTTTATTATTTTTGAGTCTCATGGTTACCTGCACAAGTTATGCTTTACATTTATGTTTTCCAGTTTCACATGTACATATGTTTTCTAACACTACAGTAGAGCACACATTTAGTGATCTGCCTCCTCACGAGCTATCCTATCGTCTTGCTATGCGAAATAATACATTCATCCGGATGTTGCATTATTCACACCAGACCAGCAATGCCACTAATTGTTGGGTGTGTGGTCGACTCCCCCCTTTCCAGACTCCGAAGGGAGTTCTGCCACTTTTTCCTTATCCGTTTTCACATAATGGTTCGTGTGGAGCATGGTCCACGTTAACATCATCCTCAAATGATATGTCCCTTCTGAATAGAACATGTTTTCCAGACAAGCAAGGTCTCTCCCATAGAACAGGGTTAGATCTAGAAAATGAAGTATATGATTTAGGTAATTATTCTTCGAATTTCATGGTCCTGAATGTTCAGTCCGATACTACTCCAGATTTGCCCGCTATTTCAGTACTACCAGTCAAAGGCGAATTATGTGTCAGAAAGAATGGTTCCGCACATGTAGGACATAGTGATTGTACTACTACTATCGAGTATAGTGACAGTGGGAAATCTATTTTCAAAGCCTCACGTCATTCTTATTTTGTTTGTGGTCAGACCGCATATGTTCGTCTACCCCTCGATTGGGATGGAACATGTTATATTGCCTTCCTACTGCCACCAGTTTTTCTAGCCCCATCTGATTATCACAGAAACACACATCTAGTACACGTCAGACATAGAAGGGAGATCGAGTTCCCAATTGTCGATCAAACTGAAACTACTCTAGAACAATATCAAGACTTCAATAAAGGTTTCTTCTTCTTTATAGGACCTATCCAGAATAGTAAGCTAATACGTAGGTTAACCAGAACCCTTGAAGCAGTAGTGAATGAGACTACTTCCGCTCTAGGTAACTTAACCGAAGAGCAATCTGCTATGAGATTTGTCGTGCTCCAAAATCGTCTCGTTCTTGACGTCATACTGGCCGATAGAGGAGGAGCATGTAGAGTCATCGGATCTAGTTGCTGCATTTTAATTCCTAATAACGCGCCGTCTGTTTATTCAGCTATAACCAGACTTCATAAAATTGCCCATCAGTTACACCAGAATCCAGGCACCTGGACATGGTCCGGTTGGCTCTGGAATATCATATCTGCTTGGGGATGGAAAGTATTGTCATTCCTAGGTATTGCAGTAATGATCATATTCAGTTGCTGCCTCTGTATACAATGTGGCCCTGCGATTTGCGGCATGTGTGCTACCTCTTGTATCCCCAGTCCTAAGTCCCGTTCCAAGACAATTCGAGACGAACAAATGATGCTATATGAAATGATAGATGGTATCATGAATATTGATGTTTCCTGATGGAAACGTAGGGCACAAGGAGGGAATGTGGAAAAGTAAAATTTTGCCATGTTATATGTGCCTACGTGTTCCCCATCTTATGCTATATGTGCATGATCGATATGCATGTATTCCCCTCTGATCGATTAAAGACGCAATTACAGTTGTGTCCATCTCTAGTATGCCAGTTTCCAGTCATCGTGAAAACAACGAATATCAGGCCTATGTAAACTTACGTTGCCATATTTCACAGTGTGCACGTTAATTCATTGAATTGTCCCCGTTTCTAGGCCTCAAAAGGGCCCGGATTCAGATTCAGCTCCAGTCTTCTGAACCCTCTCCGAGGAGCGATACAGCCCCCACCTGCATCCCTGACCCTTAGCTTACTTCATGCCTCGCAGTGCCCGGCCCGGCCTGGCTCTGCCTCCCAGTCTGCCAAGAGTATGTTATGCTTCCAGTTATCAGTCTAGCCCTCCTTCTCTGCATTCCTAAGCTACTGAATCGCATCAATAGTTTCCGTCATGGTCTAGCCTTTCTGTCTCCATGTAAGAGAAATACTGTATTAATATTCATAGAATATTCCTCGCACACACAATACATGTAGAAATATGCACGCATCAGTCCTAATTAAGCATGGGCGGATTTTGCGGATCCACGATTCACGAATTTGCGGATTCACGGATCGTGGATCCGCAAAATCCGCGGATTATGCGGATCGGCGGATTTGGGGGCGGGGCTTCCTCGAGTGTGTGGGCGGGGCCAAACGGACGGGGCTTCCATGCGAGCGCACATGCCGCTTGTGTGTATAAAAGGGGTTTGCGCTCGTGAAAGTCAAAGATGCCGCTTGTGTGTATAAAAGGTCAGAGACCGATCAGAGCAGCAGATTAAGAGACAGAAGCCCCTGGTCACAGGAACAGCACGGGGATTCCGCTCGTCAAAGTCAAAGATGCAAATGCCTCTGGCCAGCATCAAAGCGGATTTTCGATGGTATATTTGGGAAGAAGGCACATCTGCCCAGCCTCCCAACGCTCACGATTTTTTTTGGGCTGATGAATGAGTCACTGCATTTGCGCTTCAACTAGTTCCAGCGACCAAGTGTGTGTTACTATGCAATCGCGCCGAAGTGCGCAGGGGTCCCTTGAGTGAAATGTCCATCATAGTGGGTAAATGGCGGGAAGACGGTGCACACCTCGAGTGTGTGGGCGGGGCCAAACGGACGGGGCTTCCATGCGAGCGCACATGCCTCTTGTGTGTATAAAAGGGGTTTGCGCTCGTGAAAGTCAAAGATGCAAATGAGTCACTGAATTTAAGCTTCAACTAGGGCACATGCTTTATTGATATCTGCAAGTGTTTCCTGTTGAGGTTTATTTTTTGTGCCAGGACCGTCGTGCCCGAATGAACCCTGCCCTTCATATTTATTCAAGATGAAGACACCACCGGTTAAATAATTTACGATGGCGCCGGCAAGCTGCCAGCGCCATCCTGCAAAAGTTACTTAATTAGCTTCAACAGGAAGCTCCAACTGATAAAATAAAGCAGGCGCTCGAGCCCCTGCTTTATCTTATCTGTTAGAGCTTCCTGTCGAAGCTAATTAAGTAACCATTTGAGGATGGCGCTGGTAGCTTGCCGGCGCCATCGTAAATGATGTTAGGCTTGAACTTTTGACCGCAAAATCCGCTCCGATCGCGGATTGCGGATGCTCGGTAAATTCGCGAGAGTTCGCGGATCGCGGATTTACCGAAAATCCGCAAAATCCGCGATTGGAGCGGATTTTGCGCTCATGCTTAGTCCTAATGTCTAGTAGCCTTTGCCCTGATAACTTTTGGATTCTATCAATATGTACTCTAAACACCAGATACCAGATATGCCTTGGGTACATGTCGCTCTGACACTCCAGACTTTAGTCTCCTCTTCTAGCGCAGAAGTCATAGCCCCCAGTTCTCCCTGGTAACACGTCATTGCCCGTTTGCGCGCACCACTAGGTTAGAGGTCCCAGCTGCTCAGGTAGCCCCCTCCATGTTTCCGCCTCATTTATGACACTTCTGTTACGTTTACATCACATGTCTATGTCTACGCCCTGTACACGCCTTCTTGTTACATCATTTTGCCCTTATCTTTCGCGACTGCTACGAGTCACGCCTACTGCTACGCCTACTGTATTGAATGTAATGCAATTGTTTTGATATATATACTGTGAACTGTTACTGAAACCCCCCGTCCAACCCCAGTTTCCCTTGTCCCTTCCCGTGCAGCTGCCGTCCCGTGCTTCCAGGCTGTTCTGTCCTTTTCTCTTATGCCTGATTAAAGCCTGAAGACTTAAGATACCTCGAATCCTGACTCTTATTTATTGAGCTACCTGTTTTATTGCTTATACTGAAAAATAGTACCGGTAATTAATTATTTATTTACCACAACTACGCAGTGAAGACCAGCCACTTTGTATGGTGCCTTTTGCGGGGGACAAAGTATGGTGGGACGAATTGCACGTTATATGCCTACTATGACAAAAGCCCTGAACCTGTCTCAGTTGTTGAGAGGACGGTAGAAGATCAGAAATCCACATGTATTGAGAATATAATTGTTGGTTCAGGTGAGAATGGACACTATGTGGATGCGGTTACCTGTATTATTCCCCAAGGTCAGCCTAAAAGTTGCTTTACAGGGGGAATATCTATTGTTAGCTGGAACATAGCTGGTTGGGCATCTAAAGGAAAGAATCTGGGGTGGGAGGATCTGATTAGGTCATACGATATTCTATGTTTCCAGGAAACTTGGTGCACCATTAAACCTAGCCTTGATGGTTTTGTTTGCTATAGTCTAGAAGCCTCAGAGTCTAGGTATGGTAGAGCAAAGGGTGGCTTGCTTTTTCTGTTATACGTGGATTTATTGCTGACTGTTGTTAAACACATAACAGTAGGAACCCATTCACAAATTCTATGGGTACAACAAAAGGAAGGGCCAGAGGTGCTTTTAATAAATTTTTACAACAATATTTTCGATAACACATGGCACAAAGTTATCGAGGAATTAGAAAGCGCCCTTGAGAAGCTTGCAGCAGAAGCCAAATGTACTTTTAACTATATTTGGTTAGGTGATTTTAATTCCCCGATTTGTCCATTGTCGCTTTCTAGGGCATGTGGGGTGCAAAACAATAGCGGTGACAATACATCACATTTTCCCCACAATGCCTATGGCAAGGCAATAAACAATATTATGTCCACTTACGATTTAGAGCTATTGCAGCCTGTTAAAGATGTTGGTGGCCAAACTATCCCCACCTATATTGGGAGGAAATCAAATTCTTATATTGACCATGTCATGGTTTCGTCTAACATTGTGCCAAATTGCTTGATTTTGGTAATTGAGGATTCTACCCTAAGCGACCTTAATCGCATTGTAATGAGAACAGAGATCTGGAAATGCGGTAGGCAGCAGGTGTCCAGAACCTTATGTAACGTTGAGCCTTATAGGCCAAATGGGACCAGGTTAAGGTGGAAGGGGGAAAAATCCGTAACAGTAATGACAACAATTATATCAAAATCTTTGGCTGATATTGATGGCATCCTGATATCAGGTAGCGCATCGGTTTCCATTTTGAATAATTTTATTAATATTAATAAAATAATCAATGCCATATTTACTGGAAGCAGGATTGGCGAGGCTGCCCGGAAAAAGGGTTGGTTTGACCACGCCTGTACAGCTCTCCTTTCCCAACTGAAACAGGCTCTAGCACTTAGACCTAGGGATAAGAATCAAGTTACACACCTGAGATATGAATATAAAATGTCACTTTCTAAAAGGAAGCGGGAGCTGCAGCAAGAAGCATGGGATAATTTGTTGCAGGCGGCTGAGACCTCTGATAGCTGCTTGTTCTGGTCCACGGTCAACTCCCCATTCCTTAAGGATGATAAAGTCCCACAACTTGCATCTAATGTTAGCAGCGAGGCCTGGGTCTTCCATTTTTCAGCCATATTTCAAGCTACAGGTCCCTCTGATGTAGAACAAAGATGTTGGCCTATAGTCCCTTTAGATATCTCTCTGGGAGAGGTCGAGCATAGTTTTAAGGCCAGTAAGGGGGGTAAGGCCCAAGGACCTGACGGAGTACCCATTGATGTTTACAAGACCGTCCCGCTGCTGTGGGGACCTATACTTATCCTGGTATTAAATGCTGCAGTATCAACCCTGATTCCACCTACATGGGGAGATTCCATCATTGTCCCTATCTATAAGAAAGGGGACAGGTCAGCAGCATGTAATTACCATCCAATCAGCCTGCTCGACTCATCGGTGAAAATCATGAGTGGAGTGTTGCTGTTTAGGCTGGAAGAGTGGGCTGACGAGTGTGGGATTCTTGCGAGCTCTCAATATGGCTTTAGAAAGGGTCGAGGAACACTAGATCAATGCCTGAACCTAGATCTATTAATTGGCAAGCATACCAAGGCTAAGCCCTGTATTTTATATCTCTGCTTTGCCGATTTAAGCAGCGCATTCTATCTAGTAGGCCACTCCATTCTATGGCCAGTCCTGTTGGAACTTGGCGCACCAGAGGCTATTATTTTTTTCCTAGCCAGACTTTATGATAAGGTGCAAACATGTGTGCGCTTTGGGGCAAGTGGGGACTGTACTCCAAACTTCAGCGTAAAGCGCGGAATAAGACAGGGCTGTGTCCTTGCCCCTTTTCTGTTTACCCTTTTTATTAATGCTGTTGATTCAGTTTTAAAAACAGTCAAAGCCGATGCACCACAGGTCAATGGGTCAGGTGTGCCAGTTCTGCTTTATGCAAATGATGCTGTGCTCTTGTCTCGGACCCCCATAGGTCTTCAGCGCCTGATGAATCGGTTTTCTGACTTTATAAAAGAAAGGAAGCTGGTAATTAATAAGAGTAAAACCCACACAATGATTTGTGGTGCTAGAACCAATAAAAGTCATGCTTTTTTTTATTGATGGGGTGAAAGTACAGCAAGTGGAAAAATTCTGCTATCTGGGTGTTATCTTTTCGTATGATGGTAGTTGGCCTCAGGAATTAGTAAATGTTAGGTCCAAGATGGTAAAAAGTGCCTATGGTATATTCAAATTCGCCTCTAAGATCGGCGGTAGACGAATCAGGGACATGATGCAAATTTATAAGGCAAGGAGTGTTTCTATTGCATTATATGGGGCAGGGCGGTGGGGCTACACCAACGTAGGTTCCCTGCAAAGGGAAGAAAATACCTTCATTAAAAACTCCTATGCCTACCTACTACAGCCCCAACTGATTTGATCCATAGGGAAGTGGGGAGTGCCAACTTAAGCGACCTCATTTTATTAATGCCTTTAATGATCTGGCGTGCGATTTGGCACAAGGAAGAGACAGCCTTTAATCAGCATGTTATTAGGGACTGTCTCTACCTGGATAATTATATTAAGATACCCTGGCTTAAATATATCGTAGACAGTTTCCAGGTTATTTATGGACTCAATATATTGGTTGACCCATGTTCTGCCGGATATTTTTCAAAGCAGGACATGAAAAACATTTTTATGACGTACAGAGCCCAAAAACGTCTAGTTGTTAATGGTCGCCTTACTTCAGTTAATCTTTATAATAAACATATCGAAAGTGAAGGCTTCCAGCTGTATTTGAGCCTTGTAACCAGACCAGCCTATAGGTTCGTTTTAACCAGACTTAGATTTGGAATGGCTCACGTTTTGGTGGCTTTCCCTCAACCAAAGAAGCACCCAGTTGGACCCTGCCCATGTGATGGTCATTCGAAACAAAGCACACTGCACTTTATGTTAATATGCAATCTTTATCTGAATGTTAGGGTTGCTTATTTGAAACCAATGTATATAAAGTACGGTATTTATAATGTGGACAATGCCATGAAGTTGATTTTTAATATGAATTCCCCGGTCATATGTTTTTATACCGCTATATTTTTATGTAAATCAATTCCGCTTAGGAAAAGCATGATATTTTAAATATTCACCTGTTTTATACCTGTATCTATAACTGTATACCATTTTGCTGTGTGCTTTTACGGTCATTGTATATCATGTACCGAATAAAGCTTCATGAAATGAAAATGAAATGAAAACTGGCAGCAGAGGGAGTAGGACCAATGTATTCGGAGACTGGAGCAACTCATTTTGGACCAGTGCTAGGAAGCAGTGGGAGGTGAGCGGCATGCTGTTTTCTGACTGCCCGTTCCCACTGTGTAGAGAGAGGGCCGTGGGGCATGCTGTCGGCGCTCCTGGTTGGCCGGGGCACTCGCTAGTATCTGATACGTGTGAATACCACGCGACCTCGCTGCCCCCCACCAAGCGACCACCTTTGGCTGCAGTAATTGCGGAGGAGCGGCCTAGTGACGCTCGCTTGCCTCCTCCCCCTGAAAACAGACCCACGTGCCAGGGTTCCTGCCGCGGCAAACGACACTGGTCCTTGCTCTGGCTGAGCAGAAAACCCTGCAGCCAGTGAAGGGAGCGTGATGACTGACATTCGGCCATCCCCCAATGCTAATAACCCCACTGAGCAGCTGCGGGGCCAGATCCCAGACCCACAAGCCCACGTGTCAGGGTGCAAACAGTGCCGACTGCACACAACGTGGGGTGTGGGGAAGCAACCAGACTCGCCGCTCCCCCACTCCACAACACGCCCAGTGAGCCTGGCTCCACTATAATATCGGGGGTTGGCTGCCATTCACCATTGCGCTAACTAAGGGGGCTCGCCTGCTCGCAGCCAACAGCTGGGTCCTCAGGGTAAGGCGACTCACCCCACAACGCATCGGGTGTCCCACAGGCCCACTGGCCTGGCTCCGATAAGAATACCCCGACTCTTGGCGCTGATGCCGGGGTCGGATGCTCTCTCCCCCCATGGGCTACCCACCGGGAGCTCCCATGCGCCAGCCAATCACACCTGATGCTACGTGGTGCATTGTGGCCAGGGCCCACTACCTCGCGCGTGAGGTGGCCTTGCTGGGGGAAATATTACCCCCGCAGGGCCCGGTAACAGCGCAGCTGGCATGGTGGTACAACGGAGGTGATACCAACACGGCTCTGCCCCCACCCCTCCAGGCCCACTGGTGGCAGGCTGCTGGAGGTGGAGGAGATTTGAACACATCGCGCTCCTCCTCCACCGTGTGAAAAGTGCTCCTGCCCCAAGCCGCTTGGAACCAGGATGCTTTTACTGGCCTTCTCGCCCCCGGCTTGGGTCCTGTCCTGAGCCGCGCGACAGCCTCAGGGCCTTGACCGTGTGGGCAGAGACCCCCGTAGCCCCTATAAGGCAAGTACTGCTGGCTAGGGGCCCGCCTCGCCCCCCTAAACCAGAGGGGGAGAGCCTCTAACTCCACCACCCTCGACACCGAGGGCTGCTAAAAAACTCCCCCCCCCCCCTGGGCCGCAGCCGTAGCCAGGCCGTCCAGACCTGGGTGCTACCCCAGACCGGGGAGACCGGGCGGGGGACAGAAGGGGGGTAAGCACTCACCGCGCTGTAGATGCAGCAGCTCAGGGGACATGTTCAAAACGGCGTCGGGGTAGTGGGCAAAGATGGTGCCTAGAGGGCGGGGAGAGGTAACTGTACCTCATCCCCGCCCCCACTCTCTCCGGAAGTGACGCGACCACCTAGATCCCAGAAGGTCCCCAACACTGGGAGGCTGCCTCCTGTGCCTCTTGTGGCACTAAATAGGCCGCCCTTTTAGTGGGTCTCCTTCGTGGACACCGGGCAGCCCTCAAAAGTCCAAAAAAAAGGGGGAAAGAGGGAGGTGTTTTTTGAGTGACCCTCCTGAATGTTCTACATATATTTAAATATCTGCGGTAGGTGTGTAAATATATATATATAAACCACTGAATAGATCTTTATATATGAGGTCATGTCAATATTTGAAAATTGAATAGACAAGTACCAGGGACCGAAGTTATCTAGTGAATTGACTCCAGGGAATGTTGTCGTTCAGGCTCTCTACGAGTTTCTTGAGTCTAAACATCCAGCGCTGTTCTCTTTGGAACAGCTTAGGCTCTGGGTCCACTGGGTTGTTAATATGTTCGAGGATCACCCACCGGTAATCCTGCGCTGTGTGTTTCTTTTCTATGCAATGGGTTGAGTGGTTGCTCAGCCACATCTCAAAGAGTGCCCATAGGCATCCCAGCGCTAAATGAGACAACATTACATTGAGCCAGTTGTGAAGTGGTCAACTCACTTATAATCACTGGAGGAACAAAGGACCCTTGTTAGGGTGTACACGATTATGAGCTGACGGGAGATGGGAGGTTCCTTTCCTCTAAGCGCTCTCTAGGCACTACACAGAGCCTTGAATTTAATTCCCTGTCAGACTGGTGACCAGTGAAGCTCCCTGAGACCTTTCCTTACTGACTAACATCTCAGTATTTGTAGCACAGTACATGCAGCTGCATTCTGCACAACCTGTAGTTTGGTGATGACTGTTTTGGGTGCTCACAGGAAAAGAGAGTTGGCGTAGTCCAGGTGAAGGAGGATAAGTACCTGGACTACAAGTCTTCTGGATGTTGTGGAACTCAGAGGGAGGATTTACGAAGCATTCAAAGAATTCTAAACAGCAGGCTCAGAGTTTGGTGCCCTGAATTTCCATCAATAGGGTTTTATCCAGCCATACTACCAGACTTTTTATGGATGTTTTGTGCGTGGGGTGCAGACCTAAATAGTCAGGCCAGCTCAGAGACCATTGGGGAGAGTGATTGTTCCCAAAAATCATTAGCTCAATTTTATTGCTGTTAAACTTCAGGCAGGATTTGTCCATTCAACTGGTCACTGCCTCCATACAAGGTCTTAGAGTGGAAGAAGACGGCTCCTAGTCTGGCGTGAGCGAGTAAACCAACTGGGTATCATCCGCATTTGATACTATGGAGATGCTAAAAGGTTTAAAATGTCCACAAGTGGTTGCATAAATAAATTGAACAGTGTTGGGCTTAAGGAGAGTGAAGAGGAAAAGTATCGGAGAAGAAGGACTTCTCAAATACCTGGAAGGATCTATAATAGAGAAAGGAGCTGAGCCAATCCGGGGCAGTTCCTGAAACTCGGCCGTGAATCCTTTCCAGAAGGATATCATGATTCATGTTGTCAAAGGTGACGCTCAAATCAAGAAGGATAATGGCTGCTTTGCCACCTTGATCGAGCCTCATTCTGGCATACTCCGGCACTGCTAAAAGGATAGTTTTCAGTCCTACGTTTGGGCTGGAAACCGATTTGGGTGGGATGAAGTATATTGTTGGTTTCAATGAATTCAGAATCATGCCTATTATCATGTTTTTCCAACAGTTTTCTTGGTCCTGGAAGCAGAGATATAGGTCGATCATTTTCCAAGCAGGTGGGCTCTGCGTTTGGTTTCTTTAAAATGGCTTTAAGTATAATGTGCTTCCATGCCCACTGAACTGTTCCCTTTTCTAAGGAAAGATGTGCCATTTCAAGGAGGATAGGGAAAGTTCGTTCAGCTCACACAGGAAAAATCCTGGTTGTGGGGGTGGGGCAGGATCACAAGGGGAGGCAGATTTACCTTGACTGAAGATGGTCACAAAGCTTTGATAGGCTAGAGGAGGGAATTCTGAAAAGGACCTTAAGCCTGCCTTCCATGCTTTTGGAATGGACATTAGGGTCCAAAGCTCCCTCTGAGTCTTGGAAAGATTGATAAATATTAATTATATTGTTGTAAAAGGAGGTGGCAAGGTTGTTACACTTGGCTTGTGAGGGTTCAAAGTCCAGGCTATTGGACTTGAGTTCTAAAAGAGCTTCAGTGATTTTAAACATCTCTCTAGGGGAATCTTCTGCCCCATTATTTCGGGATTCATACTAGGTTGCCTGGGCAAGGTTTATCTCAGCATGGTGGGTCCTGACTGGCAGTTCACTATAGGCTTTCCTCCAGGTCCTTTCTGCATTTACATTTTTTTAAGTTCTAGCCGATGGGGGGTATACCAAGGGGTAAACTTATATTTCTTTTTATTTAGTATTTTCAGAGGAATAGTTTGGTTAAGGGAATGACTCAGCTGTTTGGCGTTTGTGCTGTAAGCATCCTGTGGGTTCAGGCTTAACTGTGGTATGGTCTCATTCAAAAAATGCTTTCTTTCAGCGAGGTTAAGATTAGACCAGTTGCGATCTGCCCGGTCAGAAGGTTTAGGGGATAAGCATGGACCATGAATCTCGTGGTACATTGGAATTACATGATAATCAGACTGACTAAAGGCTCTCAGTGCATTGTTAGCCTTCCCCCCATGTCTAGTATTATTTAGGGCAGTGCCCTGCTCCGTCATAGGCCATTTCTCGCAATAGTAAAGGAATAATCGCAGGGAGTGATAACTGGGCATAGCGTACCATGGAACTGGTATAACGTTACCCCCGCCCCCCTGTAGAGTGCCCACTCCTCCATAAACTCAATCCTTCAGAGGGGAGAGAGATTTGTCTATGTCCCTCTGTATTGGTCACAGAGACTCCAGAACAGGACTGGATATGAGCAGAGAACTGAATGTCTGGACCGGCTGCCACTTGTACCCAGGACTAGAGGGGGACAGTGTTATATCCTATGCTTCCTAGTCCTGGCTGCTCAGCCTGCATGAGCGTGATGTCATAGAATGTTTGGTGTGTGTGCATTCTTTGAATGAGTGATCAGTTAGATTGAGAGGAGCTGAGCAGCAGGATGCTGCTCCCGGTGGGGCACCCTGTACCATCTTTAGATACAAAAGACAGCAAGACTAGTTGACCATCCCCCTGTGTGGCTACAGGGACTTCACTTTTGTTGCAGTGACTAACAGATTAGTTGCAACCGGACCTGAATTGGATCCAGCTGGTGGTCTCTGTCAGACAGAGTCCTGACACCGTTGTGCATCTTTTGATATGTTAAAACAATGTATATTTATATTTTGTTGAGCAATTTATTGGAATTGCCTTACATATATTTTATAGATAAAAGGCCCCTGAGGAAAGGCCCGTCCGGTTCGAAATGCATTGGGCATACGGAAAAGGATGAAAAATCAGAACCAATTCTTGAAATCTGGATCGATGATTATGTGTTGTTGAATAAATATGATCATCTAATTGCTATTTTATTTTCACTTTTGTATTTAATTGATGAATATACTATGGTTAAAAGCGGAAGTACAAGCTTTGAAGTTTGAATGATTTCATAATTTTGAATGTGTAAACAGAATAACATATGGCAGTACACTGTTTAAAAGTTTATTTTAAATATAACTGAGTTGGTATTCACGTTCAGCAAGAGTGCATAGTGGTTGAGTCTTTTTGACTCATATTAGGGTGCTTTCTAGGGACTACCTTACTACCAGGTCCTCTCACCAGTAGCTCAAGTTGTCATGGCTAGAGTTTGGTGAAGTGATTTTTTGACTACTCAGGATGTGGAGATAAACCGTATGCCATCTGGACACATACAGAATTGTGACCCTTATTGTTGTAAAAACCTAGCAAGGGGGAGCATGTACATTGATCCTGGATGCTTCCTCTACTGCAACTGTAGCTGGCTGAAAGGGCCTGCCCTCCTCTCAAGCCTTTGGTAGTCTCCTGACTTGGGCCATTCTCACAGTCCTAAAGGCAGAGCAGCCTCCTTGCCTAAACTCCCTCATCACCCAAGGCACCTTCAGTCATTTGAAGGGTTCTCTTGTATCCAGCAGACACCTAGGCTTTCCCCTGTAAAGGCACCCACAACCAGAGCCAGTCCACAGAGTCCAATAAAAGTTGAAAGATTCGAGTCCAGAGCGGGTGCCTCACACTCCACCAGGGGCTCATCAGCAAGCTGCCCAATTTCCTCTCTTCTGTTGCCCCTCTTCTCAAAATCTCTTCCTTCTACAGAGGTTTAAAAATGTAGGTGGAGAGTTATAAAAGATTGGAGTCCCCAGAACATCTAGAGGTGCCTTATCAGCTCCCAGCCTCTGACTGGCACTTCCTAAAGCAGCCCATGGGATGTCTAATCCCTTTGCACAGCAATATAGGAAGAATCAAAATGGCAGCCTGAGGAAAGAATGGAACAGATCACTATCTCTGAGCCAAGTTCCCCTATCCATGTTTTTTATACCCTGCAGGGATTCTGCACACACAGTACTAAGAGCAGGAAAACAGGACCTTGGTGTGTAGGGGCTTAGCCTTCCTACCGTCTCAGTACCCAAAATCCCAGAACAGACTAGCTATAGTGTCTTATTCATTCTCCTACATAATCACGAAGCTACAAATGATTAGACAACCCAGAACACAACCCTCCCGACTCTCTCAGGAATTGCGGTAGCAAGCCGTACCCTTTCCATCACTCCCTTTTACTTGTCCACAACAAGAAAAGACAGTCACTGTTATAGTTAAAAATGTTTATTTTTTCTATAGTGCTCTATAATGCAGTATACAAGCCACTACCAGCAGCAAAACGCATAAACCTATAACAGTTAACATTGTAGCAAGTTCATAGAATAAGAAAGGGGATGTCATCGTATACAGACAGTGGATAAAGGACTATAAGGCCTAACCATCCTCCCCTTGGAAAGATAAAGTTTTATTATATAAAGGAAGATCTCTGGGCTTGGTCAGCAGACCCCAAACCTTGGTGCCTAGTTGGTAGTTTTACATCATAGGAACAGTGTAGCTCTTCTCCCTGGAAAGGTCTCTCTCCACATTTGTGTTAAGCCAACATGCCATCCCGTAATATCAAAACATGATTCTATGGCAGGACCGGAGGCGAGGATTATGCTTTTTTCTTTCTTTACTTTTATTCACAGCAGCCATTTTAAAGACATCACAACAACTATTACCATGATACATCAGGAATAAGGCAAAACAATAGTGTCCACTTCTAGTGCATCTCTTGCTCCCTGAACCAATCACAGCTTCCCCAAGGCGCTCCCTTCAGATCTTCCTCTTTCGTTGCTGGAGGTCAGCCAAATCAGAGGTTTCACATATATTGTTTCCCCATATCTCCTGAAACACAAAGCAGAGCATAAGCTACAACCATGGCTAAGGTTTAGCCTACAAAGCAAACAGCATATCAAAACATCACATGACAGTTGAGTATCATAAAGCATTAAAACAACTTACTTACTCTAAAAAGAGGAAGGGCAGGAACAAAAGACTTTGTAACCTGGGTGGGATAATCCTCGCCTGCGAGTCCTTAATAGAATTGAAACTTTCCGTTACGATA
The DNA here is from genome assembly GCF_964261635.1 of Lissotriton helveticus. Lineage (NCBI taxonomy): Eukaryota > Metazoa > Chordata > Amphibia > Caudata > Salamandridae > Lissotriton > Lissotriton helveticus. The sequence goes on from NC_136064.1 coordinate 22,418,567, forward strand.
GCTAGGATATTTTTCATTCTATGGCAGGACCGGAGGCGAGGATTATGATTGTTTAAAGCTTGCTCACCACCAAATGAGCCATATCAATAATCAGTTTAAAATAGAACCGCTTAAAGCTGGAGTCTGAAGACCAATCCTCTGCATTCAGAATGTCTTCCAGATGAGCTCCCAGGGTAAACGCCTTAGAGGCCATCGCACCTCTGGTGGAGTGGGCACCAAAGAATCGAAGATCAATGCCAGCCTCCTGCATGACCCACCTCACCCATCAGGCAATGGTGGGAGATGAAACCGCTTTATGAGGTTTCCTAATGGCAATTAGCAATTGTCGTTCCCCTGGAGGACGGAACTCCTCCGATATCTCCTAGTATGCCCTGAGGCAAGCAACTACACACAGCTTCGGGGAGTCTGGGAACGCCGGGTAAGAAATAGATCGTGTCCCACACTTTGTCCGCCTGCAGACCGTAAAAGTAACCCCCGTGGGGGAAAAAATTTGGTTGGTAACATTAAGGGCCCTGACATCAGAAACCCTTCTGCACGAGATAAGGCAAAGAAGCATCGCCAATTTCGCCGACAGCTCCTTCCTAGAGAGGAATCGATTCGGTTGCCATGACAGGAACAAATTTAAAACTTGATTAACATCCCAAAGTTGAGAATATAGAATTGAAACTTTCCATTACGAAAGCTAGGAAATTTTTCATTCTTCAGCAAACGCAGCTGTGTTAGCATGTTTTGTCTAGGTGCTAGGGACTGATCAGAACAAATACCAACGGGCATTGTTTATTGACCTTGCACAGTGTGTTCAGACTAAACTCCAGGACAAGGCAGAGAAAGCAGAAAGCAGACAGTTCTCATGTGAAAGGTACAAACAAGGTTTTGCAAAATAAAGTCATGTAGTAACGTACTCAAAAGCAGCATCATGGCAGCAGAGCTCATGCTAACTTAACAATGTCGACAATGACCCCAACAGCCATATGACACCAAGTGTGATGACTTCTGACAAAGGTATGCCTGCTATCCCTTTGTCCTATGTTGAAACATCGTGCCAGTACTTTTCAGAGAGAGGCAGCAAATTAACTTACAGAGATTTTACTCACACCACGTTTCTCTACGAGAGATGGCTAATCTCCCAAGACAGGTTTTTATTACAATGGCAAGTCTGAACTGCCACCTAGCCAGCAAAGTAATTAAGTTGAATAGGGCAACTCAAAGTATGAATGTCCTTAAATATGGCTCTGGTAAACATGCCAAGGTTTAAGTACATAAACAAATGCATATATTCTACAACTGACCCGGGATATGCATTTGTGACCTAGGAATTTACTTTTGTACCTCAAAAGCAGTGTGGCTGTAGTTGAACAAAAGTGTTGGGGCAACGAGTGGGGGTAAAATGAAAAATAATACCATCACTTACCGTCTTGTTGCTCTTCTGCTCCTGTTGACTCCCGCCAGCGCACATGCTCCCATACTCCCCTTCGCCAATCCAGACACTGCTCTCATGGTGGGAATACCCAGCATGAGAGAAGTTCTGGGATATTTCTGAGCAGCCGGGTTTGGCACTCAGACAGGGCATGGAAACCTATGTCTGTTCTCGACCTGGCTGTGCAACACAGCTTGGGTTGCAGAAATGCTTAGTGCGCATGTCGGTTTGGCCGTCCTAAGACAGCCGGTAAAACCGACATGTGATCCAATGGTGCCCACCACTCCTCCTCCCTGCTGCTGTCTGTCAGGATAGTATAAGAGAACACAAGAGAGAACCAAGAATCAATCAGGACCAAGGGTAATCTGTATTTTTAAGGAACAAAGGGTCTCTAAGTATTCGAGTACTAACAAATACGCTGGAGAAACAATCATATCCAGGATTTATCCAAATGGACAATTAATAATCTTCCTTATTTAAAAAAAAATTGTTAGTAAAATATATAAGATTAAGCATGCCAGTGTTATTCTCAACAAGTGTTAAAACCACAGAAAAAAAACAGGCAAAGAGCATTATCTGATCATCAATTGTACATAATAGAGTCACTATTTCTAGAAGAGAACACTACAGCACCCAAAACTTGTATTCACACATTGATGGGGTCAGAGTGATTTAAGGTCCTAAAACACTCTGACCCCATCAATATGTGTATATAAGGTTCGAGTATTTATTCGTCTGTCAGGATAGCACAGCCCTGCCATGCTTTAGACTGGCTCACTACTGAAAAATGTTATGATAATAACATTGATTTATCATGATTTTATTTTTTCCTGTTGACACTGCTGAGAGAGCAGTGGGGCGACGCTCCCCCTCCTTAACGAGGAGCCGCCGCTGCTGAAAAGGTATGGTTTAAGCATACCTTATCCAGAGTGTAAGATTTTACACTTGAGCAAAAAGGAAAGGGAACATTTCTTTCATAACTCCCCATTGAATTATAAGGTCTAAGCAGGCTATAACCAATTCTATCTCGTGCTAGGCTGTGAGAAGACTTGTTGCGAGTAACCTTCTTGAAGCCCTTCCTCCCCACTGTACGCAGCAGCTGACCTTCTCTTAACTTAACAGAAGTTTAAAATGGGGGAGACTACTTTAGAGAGATTTACTCACAGCAGTGGTCCAGCAATTGAAGGTCCAAAAGTAAACAAAAATACAAAAATCAGGGGGTTCTGACAGGTCAGGATGAGGTTCGCTACAGCGAGAGGGTTGATATCTCCATTGTTGTTAAGTTTTTCATGTTGGAATCAACTAGCTCGAAAAACTGTCTGAAATTGGAGCGGCCCCCAAGCTAACCTGAAAGCAGATGTAACATTACAATGAAGGGTAAGTGTGTGGGGAGGATAGTCTTGTGAAAATCTGAAGGAATTCGACCAAAGCCACTAAATGGCTTGAGAGTGGGCCTTTTAAAAGAAAGTCAAGTCCCTTAGACTTCTGACCTAGTGTAAAGCAGGAAGGCAATCAACAAACAAAATAACTTTAAGTATTGCTCGGCGATGTCGCCTCTTATCCCACAAAGTATAATTCAATGAAGAGGCAGGCGCTGGAGACTGGAAGGCAGGAAACAAAGGTTTATTCTCTCCGGAGGAGAACACATGAGATAAGACCAACAGGGAATCTTCTCGAGGTGCTCTAACTGCATCTCTGAGGCCTGGCCTTTTATACACAGGTTTATAGCTTTATTACATGTGGCACATTCTTGTTAAGGCTTTGATGTACGGAAAGACATCCTTGGAATCCCCACTTCAAGCTCGTTCCCACACATATCTACAGTAAGTGACGGCTATTCCACAACAGGATACTGTGTCGGTTCCTGGAGCGGAGTATCTGATCGGGTCGCACGGGGTGGGAGGCCTTTGATTAGTCGGAGATTCTTTGAATCGGGGCAACTGCTTACAGGAAGGGGGCCAATAAATGGCAGCTGCAGGGCCAGGTGGTGGCTTGGGAGCGGGGTAGGGCAGAGGGAGGGGGGTTCATCAAAGGACGGGGAGGTGTTGGCCGGAGGGGGGGGTGAAATGCGCTTCCGAGGAAGGGTCGCGCTGGGGGGGTTCCATGCATGAGAGAGCGGGGGTGGTCAGAGGGTGCGGGGGTGTTCCCAGCGCCAGGGGAATGCGCTGGTGATCGGCGAGGGGCAGAGGGGCCATGGCTTTCAAAATGGCTGCTGCTTACTAGAGCGTACGGGCCTGAGTGGGGACAAGGTGGCGCCGATTATGTTGACATCGCAAACCAGATTTTAACAGTCCTCCCTTTTCAACATATCTAGCCAGCTTGCCTAGCTGACATCCACCTTCATTAAATTCTAAACCTCGACATCGTAAATGATTTCATGCGTTCTCTCTTCATAATACAGAGTCTTAGGACGGACAGAAATATTCTTGACAGGATTGTACATAATTATATGTAGTTGATGTGAGAGGCGGGGAGGTAGCACATACAAAATTACACCAGCTGCGCCATACGTCAGACCTTGGAGACGGGGACATTATTTAGATGATGTAGAAAATTCGTTCGAATACAAACATGACGTCATAAAAATGTTCTGACAGAATAAGGGCTGTTATCACTTGAGGTCTGGACTCCCTGGGGATCAAAACTAAACAGCATGCTCATGTGTATAACTGGTATTTTACAATCGTAGTTAACGCCTTCTTAGTTATTCATGTACAGTTGAAAGTGACCGATGCAATGTTTCGAAAAGCTCAATTGTGTGATATTCAATACAAAGTGGTTGGTAGAGGAATTGTAGTCAATACAAGGGACAGGCAAGGGGTGGCAATGTTCAAAAAAGGTTTGTCTCTCCAGTGTCTTATTACAGCGAGCCATCACTGGTAGGCTCTCATGGTTCTTCTTCTTTCGTTGGCGCTATTGAGCACCGGCGGTGGAGCTATGCATCCAGCTCTTATTTCAGATTTCGCGTTGCGGGGTGTGACCATTCTTTGCTCTCGGATCACAGTCCTGTTTTGTCCTGTTCCCTAACTAATTTTATCATAGGTACCTTTAGACGGGGTACCCGCATTTTGTTCTTCTTTCGCCAAGTTCAAAAATCCCATATAAAAGGGGGGGGGGGATATGGGCGTGCTTTGGGAGGCCGAGGGAAGAGGGGGTGGAGTGGGATCGGATCAAAGCGGACCAAGGAGAGCGGAATCTTTTAGCAATGAGCCCATCAATCGGGCTCGACGGGCTGGGACTTCAGGCACGAACTGATCAATGAGCAGGGGGCTTCTGGATAGCCCTTCTTTTTATCACTTTCCATGCTGAGAAGGGTGCCTCGTCCCGCATCTCTTTGCTCCGTTGCTCCCCCTTGGTCGAGGCCATAGATGTTCCACGATCCGCAGCCAGGCTGTGCGTCACGTCCGTCCCCTCTCCTCCGATGACCGCATGGTATCTTTGAATAAGTAAAAAACAAATCTTAGGGAACTGGTAGGGAAGACGTTTACATACTTCATTCTCTCTCCCAACCCCAAGTAGATGGGGAAACGTTTATCGGTCACTCTATGGTGGATGTCTATTAACTCTTACATCGGTGTATGCTACTAACTCATAAATCATTGCTGTGACGCAGGTTTGCGAGTACTCCTGCAAATTTCCATCATCAGGTCGGCTAGGTGTTTATTCCTGTATTTTACAAACGTGGCAGGAAGTCTGACATCTATCAATTACCTAGTCTATCAAAATTCGAACCGGCTTCTTCGGTAGAGACTCGTCTTTCTAACACAAGCCTTGTGGATTCATATTTTTCTCCAGGGACGGCTAAGTTTATGAAAAAGTGCGAGGTGCTATTGTCATGGGCTCACAAGTATCTGTTCGGGGAGGAACACAAGCTAAACATTTTTCTTGCTGGAGACAATGGTTAACCTTTATCAGTTTTAAGCAATGCATCTTCAAAAACAAGGTCATCAGTTATTTCTTAAAATATCCAGGGACGGCTAGTACAGAACTGGGACTATTCTGGAGGAACAGGAGTGTTTAGACGTTCTACTTTTGGGCAATGGGCGGGGCGATCTGAGCGATGGAGGTGGGGTTGTTAGAGCCCTAAAACAACAAAAACCACTGACGTATAGTTCCCGTAAAAAGGGCCAGATTGGGGGACATCAGTCGTCTTACCTGTCCTTTCTTTCTCAGCCAATTAAGTTCCATCATTTTACAGAAAGGAGAGGTAGTAGTGTGGCAAAATAAGGTCGTTTTGTTTCTGATAATTTGTTCGAACCCTGTCGAGTTTAAGCCAATTATACATATACCGAGGAGGTACAGTGTCGTTACTTATTTAAAAGAGGGCAAGGGGCCTTCAGCGAGGAAGAAAGAAAGAGAGAGAGAGAGAGAGAGAGAGAGAGAGAGAGAGAGAGAGAGAGAGAGAGAGAGAGAGAGAGAGAGAGAGAGAGAGAGAGACGTGCGCATCAAGTAGGCTATTTGGTACACGTACGACATAAAACGAGGGAGAGAGAGAGACAAACGTGTACGATAATAGGCTACTTGGTGCACACACAACATAGAGCAACACGGGTCAGGTTTACGTACAAGAACACAAGCTGAGGGAATACATAAATTCAACGTTCACGTACACACAAATACCGGATAGGGTGTAACAGTACATACATCAAACGCAGAAATCTAAGACGAAGACACAGAGCTATTTTGGGTAAGGGGACCTTTCTTTTCCTTTCCTTTTTCTATGCGTGCTGCGTATTTTCAGTATTCTCCATAATTCTTTTTTTGGGGGGGGGTCGGACTTTTCACTCCCCTCCCTTTCTGGGCAATTTTGTTGGAGGCCTCATTTCAAAAAAATACTTACTCCTCTTTTTCCGGTCGGACATTAGTCCAGTCGTGCTTATACTCACGGTGGAGCCTTCCAACCTCTGGGCAGGCGGTGATCAAAAACCGGGACAGAGGAGGGGTATCGGTCGGGCGTTCAGTGGTACACCTCTTATTTTTTTATTTTTTTTATGTGGTGAATCTAAAACATGCCAATATCCCCAACCCCTGGACTGAGGGAGAGTTGTTTCTTCAGACGAGGAGTTACCATATTCGGGCTTATTTCCCCATCCCCTTGATCGGTAGACCAGCATTTCAGTCATACAAAAGACGTTCTCTCCAACGACCCGGGCATATGCAATACATACACATTCATACCGTACAATCAGGGCACGTACGCACAGTCACACCATACAATTTTTCACGTTCCCAGTGATGGTCTGCACTCCATGCAATATCTCACAGCGCTTCTCTATGTCTTTCCCTACATGGAGCGCGTTGCGGTCCATGTCCACTCCATTCTTCAGTCGGAACTCCGATGTAACCTACAGAGGAGGAAAAAAAAGGGGGGGATACAGCATTCAGAGCACGTCAGCGCGCGCAAACACGAAAAAGCTTCTACTTACCATGTATCAGACTAGCTGCAGGAACGTGTGATACAACAGATCTTGGCTATCCCTTTCGCATTATTTTTCTGTGTAACATATCCTCCCCTTCTTATGATGCCAAAAATGTTTCATTTTGTTTGTCTCTAAATTCGAGTTCCCTCTTCGTGTATTTGTTTCTCAATTGGTCGTATTTTATGGGACAAAATACCACACCTTACATTCGGCAGATACCTTAAGCTACGGTCGACCATTTTCTAACAATTCTGGAAAAAGGCAGGTGTGACGGATACAAATTTCAATCAATCCAAAATTCAGGCAAAGGGTCTGCATTATCTGTCTTCTATTGTTTGGGAATAACAGCCATTATTCAAAAACCCTACCAACCTAGACGATTGTTATGACGCTGATTCCATACTTCCTTCGAAAACTCTTTATTGCAAAAATGTCAGTATACAAATACGGGCCTACAACCACGTGGGCCGGCCACGGAGCAAACTGGAATCGTATATGAAAACGTAACGGGCGGGCCATTAGGTTGCAGGAACTAAGGTGTCTAACAGTTGCGGAATCGGTGGACGTTAATTTTATAATCAAAGTACGACGGGACCAGTTACAATGAAATTATCTAGATATACATTTGCGGGCAAGTACCATGAGTAACGTTAATTCGAACTTTCAATAGTACAGTAATCAATAATACATCAGAACTTAATATCAATAGGGATGTCCAAATGTTCAATCAGTACCCGTCCCCGCCCGCCATGTGCTCCAAAACTGCATACATATCTCATGATATCAAGGCTGAGCAACCAGTACACATCAAGGAGTTGCGAGTCTCATTTATACCGGCGCCATTTTGGGCGAGGCCGGGCAGGTCCAGAATATAGTCAAAATTTCTCCACCAACCAGCGGTCGGACCAGAACCCCTTTCAGCAGACTAAAAAGTTCCATTAAATGACAACAGAAGGGACAGGCAACAAGAACCATCAGTCAAAGAGGGGAGGGCAAGTTCTTCCCTACCGGGTCACGTTGGGGCTCCACCGGAACTGATCGAATTGGTAGTCTACAGTGTTTCTGGATGTTTCAGACTGAAGCTGGCGTCAGCATGAGAGCACCACCATCCCGTGGCTACGTCGTGGCCATTCCGCGAGCAATCATGGCAGTCGCTCCCCACCGGAAGCCTGCGGGAGTCGGGGGCCCCGGTGACTCTTGTAGAATCTTCAAGGCTGAGGGGACGCTTTCGGGAATGGGGCCCATGCCATAGCAGTCAAGCATCCGAGTTCCAGGGTTGCCCAGAGCCATCCTTGCAGGCCAGGCCCAAGTCTGTGGAGCCGACCGCCATTTCGTGAGCTCCGTGCCAGCCGCCTGTCGCTGTACCGCAAGAGTGGGTGCAATTCAGCCGGATGGTGGGTGAGACGCTGTAGCCGCAAGAGCAGGCGAAACTCAACCGGCCGAGTGAGGCACTGTGCCGCAAGAGCGGGTGAGACTCAGCTGGCCGAGCGAGGCACTGTGCCGCAAGAGCGGGCGCAACTCAGCTGGCCGAGTGAAGCGCTGGGGTGCAGCTGAGGAACCTCCACCTGGGGAGGTGGGGGAGGCTCGTTCGCGCCGCCTCTCCCTCCCAGTGCACCCCACGCCCTCTCCTGGCGCAGGTATATGTGATGGTCGGACCAGGCAATAAGAGGGGGGGGTCATCAGCAAGGCATTCACCCCCCCCACCCGTGGCTCGCTGGATGCCACCTCAGGGTGGACGAATGGGAAGGCCAGTACAACAACATCGTGGCCGTGGTGCTTCCGGGCCATCCACCCAACGACCTCTTCGGCCGATGGCTGCCAGCAAGGCCCCGCCCTATACGTACCGGGGGCCTCGTCTTCCGGATGGGCGTAGCTGCGGACCTGCTGCACTTCGGGAGTTTCCGGAATGGGGGTAGGTATCTGTTAACTTTTATCTGTATCACGTTGCCGTTATTGGGCGTGGTGGGCGGTGGGGCAGACATGTTTGGGCAGCGGGGACGGAGGAGTTGAGCTGCCTTGCGTCCATCGCGGCTTCGAACTTGGCTCCTCCCACTAGTTTCATATTTCTCGTAAGGGGCTATTCTTAGTACATCTATTTTAGCGGGGTAAAAAGGATCTCATCAGTGGCCTACTGATTTTGTTCGATTTCTTTCGTTTTTCTTAGCGATTTTTTTATGCCATAGTTTGCTAGAAAGATACAGCGGCTAATCCCTATTCTATATACATGTCCTTTTTATTAGGGGTGCCCTCCGGTGGAGCCGGATGATCTACCTCTAATAAACGGTCCGGGTAGAACCAATTACCAATCAGTGGGGAGAAGATAGGCATGACAGATTACAAAAAGGGGGGACAAAGGTCCGCACTACCTATCTTTTCACTGCTTGCAAAGACTAGACAGCATATTGCTATTCTACGTTGTTTGCAGACAGTGAATGCTTCAAGAGAACTAGATCCAAATAAATAATCAGTGGGGAGACGATAGGCACGACAGATTGCAAAGGGGGACAAAAGTCCGCGCTACCTATCCTTCACTATCTGTAAAGGGAGAGAGAATATTTCTATCCCTCGCTGTTTGCAGACAGGGAATGCCTCAAAAAGGAGCTACTCTGACAATCAAAGAAAAGGGAGCTACCCTGACAATCAATCAATCAAACAAACAGTGGGGAGAAAAGATAGGCACGACAGATTACAAAGGGGGACAAAAGTCCGCGTTACCCACCCTTCACTATCCACAAAGGAAGATCGAGTATTTGTACTCTTCCTCGTTTGTAAGCAGCGAATGTCTCAAAGAACCATCATCGTTTTGCAATTTGTCGTTTTTACACGACCTTACCCGGACCGCATGGGCTGTTTCTCGTCTTCCGCGTCCAGCGCCCAATCGTCCTCCAATCTCCGATATTGCCGCGGCACTCCTGATGGTTCCCAGTCAGGACCGTAGATCACTCGAGAGAGGTCGGTTCAGAACCAGTGAAGTTCGGATGATCGGCTGTCAGACGAGGGTCTATCGGACAGGAGCTCTCCCGATCGTTGCAGTCGTTCACTCTGTCGTCAGGACCTCTCCCACTGGATCCACGTGTCGCTGATCGGCCCCACGCTTGGGACGCCAATTGTAAAGCAGGAAGGCAATCAACGAACGAAATAACTTTAAGTATTGCTCGGCGATGTCGCCTCTTATCCCACAAAGTATAATTCAATGAAGAGGCAGGCGCTGGAGACTGGAAGGCAGGAAACAAAGGTTTATTCTCTCCGGAGGAGAACACGTCAGATCAGACCAACAGGGAATCTTCTCGAGGTGCTCTAACTGCATCTCTGAGGCCTGGCCTTTTATACACAGGTTTATAGCTTTATTACATGTGGCACATTCTTTTTAAGGCTTTGATGTACGGAAAGACATCCTTGGAATCCCCACTTCAAGCTCGTTCCCACACATATCTACAGTACGTGACGGCTATTCCACAACAGGATACTGTGTCGGTTCCTGGAGCGGAGTATCTGATCGGGTCGCACGGGGTGGGAGGCCTTTGATTAGTTGGAGATTCTTTGAATCGGGGCAACTGCTTACAGGAAGGGGGCCAATAAATGGCAGCTGCAGGGCCAGGTGGTGGCTTGGGAGCGGGGTAGGGCAGAGGGAGGGGGGTTCATCAAAGGACGGGGAGGTGTTGGCCGGAGGGGGGGGTGAAATGCGCTTCCGAGGAAGGGTCGCGCTGGGGGGGGGGGTCCATGCATGAGAGAGCGGGGGTGGTCAGAGGGTGCGGGGGGTGTTTGCAGCGCATGGGGAATGCGCTGGTGATCGGCGAGGGGCAGAGGGGCCATGGCTTTCAAAATGGCTGCTGCTTACTAGAGCGTACGGGCCTGAGTGGGGACAAGGTGGCGCCGATTATGTTGACATCGCAAACCAGATTTTAACACTAGCTTTGAACTCAAAGAGGGAGGACTCCCAGCCTGCTGCAGAAGCCTTACCCACTGCCTGTTATACTAACATAGAAAAAGGTCCCCATTCGACTGTCCTGCATTTCCGCTCCTGAGGAATCGAGCTAAGATTTATTGTAAAGCAATTTCTTGGTTAACACTAAGAGAGCATTTTGACATATATTTGCCGAGCACAGGTGCAGCCGGCTTTGCGATTGAGTTCTGAATGAGTCAGAGTGACCAGGAGTCTGGTACGTCCCTGCTGCAGAAGCGATGACTTAGCATTCAAAATGTATGCAGCTGGAAGACCAGTAGAGACTTGCACCGGTTGTGGTAAACCACTTGCTGCTGTTTTTTTGAAGATCTTATGGCCATATTTACGGCTTTAGTGGCACAGGGCAGCGCAGCCATGTCACCTTGCTGCGCTGCCCTGTCTCACAGGGAAAGGGTAGGAATATGCTGTATATATTTAATAAGGTGCATTCCTGTCCTTTTCCCTTGCACTGGTGCCGTTTTGGCAGCCTAGCACCAACGCAGGCATAACACCTTGCACCATCATGCAAGGTGCCTGTGTTATAGGCGGGATGGCTTTTGTGCAGGAAAGGTCGACTTCTTGCACAAAAACAATCCTGTGTGGTGTTTCCCTCTCTATGTGTGCAGCACACATAGAAAGAGGAAAAAACAAGGAGAAATAAAGATATTTCTCCTTGTTATGCCTCCCAAGGGAGGCGTATCATTTTGGCACATTACCAGTTTCACAAGGTCTTGTAAATCTTTTAATGTGTCAAAAACCATGGGCGTTGCTTGGGAACACTCACCCACCGCCCATGGAACACCTACCCAGGGTAGAGTAATGCAATGCAGTGATTTGCACTGTGTTGCGTTACTCTAACTTTTTGAAGCCACTCAAAGTCACGCAAAATGGCTCTGCGCAGCTTCACAAAAATGACTTAAGGTTTGCGTCACTCTTGTACCATGCTACGTGGTGCAAGAGTGACGCAAACTGGGTCCTAAACATGGCCCTAAGTCTTTAAGGTTCCTACGAGACTAAGGGCCATATTTATGAGCCCCTTTGCGTCGCTCTTGCATCACACAACGTGGTGAAAGAGGGACTCAGATGAAAAATAAGATTTATGAACCACACAAGGCCACCTTGCATGGCTTCATAAATGTTGAGTAATGTAACACAGTGCAAAACATAGTGTTGCATTACTCTGCTCCAGGGAGGCATTTTGTTAGGTGATGCATGGATGTTCCCATGCAACATTCATGGATTTTTAACTTGTAAACCTTGGAATGCCCCAAAAAGATACACTCCACGGGAGAGGCCTGAGAAGGAGAAATGTGTTTATTTTTTTCTGGTTGTTTCCTATTTGTATGTGTGCTGCATTCACATAGAAAGAGGCAAATTTCTCAGTAGAATGTTTTTGTGCAGGAAGGTGCACCTTCCCACACAAAAACAATGCTGCATGCAACACAGGCACCCTTGAACCACAGCGCAGGGGAAAGGATAGGATTGTGCTCTAGTGCCTAAAATAAGGCGCATTCCTGCCCTTTTCCGGTAACGCAGCACAGCATGGTGACGCGCAGGATGATGACGCACATAGCCCAGATTTTTTATAAATATGGCCCACAGTATCCTGCTGTAGGGCCAGCTTTCATACCAGGATGCCTGTGAAAGTCCCTTAACGAGGAGCTTGTCACCACTAGGTAACTGCCATTCCCCAGCCCTCCCGCACCCTATGAACATTGTTCCCTTTTGACAATCCTTCACGTTCTTTGAACCTCTAGTAGAAATCTTTCATTCAAGACTCTTTTAGAATCGTTGCTAGTGTGAAGGGTTAGTTTGTACAACTCACGTTTTTAAGGGAAGTACTTTTGCTTTCAATACTCACCTTCGATCATCTGAGCGATTTCACTTTATTTTGTTTCCACCTTCCTTCCAACTTTCACATTTTGTTTACCTAAAAGTGGGCACTAACGTTCTGTAATTCCAAATCAGCAGCTTGTTAAACAAAGTCCATTTTTTGGGGAGGACAGCTGCATTGTTGCCTTTTTTCCGAAGTATGTTGGTGGTTAGCGGCACAATTGGGCAGTGTGGAAGCTCAGTCCCAACTCAGATCAAAATCTGAGACCTGTCTGTCCAACGGCCAGCGGAAGCAATCGTGTCCAATAACCACTCTTTTCATCCGACACCCTTGGTGCACTCATCTTCATCTGTATGCAATCAAACTACCTCACACTGTGCTGATTGTGGTGCCTCAGCCCATCACATGCCTTCCTCTTTGGGTTTGCCACATTCAACTAAGAAGATTTAAGGAATGATTATGACCAGCTAGTCAGGTCCTGGAGGAAAAGAAAATATACCGAAATGAGAGATGGGAGAAAATCTCTCTATAATAGGCAGAAAGGAAGACAGTGGGACCAAAAGGATTGCAATGGTCAACATCTGCAGTTCAAAATATTTTTTATATTTGCGTATGGCAAAATTATGCTTTTATCGACTATGCAATGTAGAATGCATAACGTCCGGGTAGTTAACGTAGAGTGAGCACGAGTGGTGAGCTCATTTTAGCACTGAGATTCTACAGATAGGTGATCTCATTCTTTATTTATTTATTTTGCACTTTTATATAGCGGGATCTCGGCTCGAAGGTATTATAGCGCTTTACAGGAGCACCGGTTACATAACACAAGGACACATTCATGTTTTTAGGCATGGGGAGAGTAACTAATTTGCCCAGAATCACAGGATGCTGAGCCCACGTCTAGACTCGAACAGGCCTAACTCCACATTCTTTCCTGGTAAAATTTGTAGAAGGTTCGCTGAAAGCAAAGGATTGCGGCTGGAGTCTGCTGTTTTAATTACTGGATATCTGACAGACGACAATTTGACCGTATTTACATGAGAAGAAGCATTGGGAATGCAATCAGTCTCGCATTTGCTTGAGTTAGGGCTATCGGCTTTGTAAATGACAATGTGTTTTACCCATGAGTTATGGAGTGCATGTATGTCTTTTGCAATGGAATAATGTGGGTTTGATTGGAATTGTTAGTTGTGGAATTGTGTGGGGTGGGGCGGAGTGCATTTTTGTAGTGGAATTATGTGGCATGGTGCGCAGTGGAATTAGGGGGATAGCAAATATGTGCTATTGAGTGTACTGGTCTTATGTGAAGTGGGATTGTGTTAAGGAATGTAATTATGTGGAATAGGGTACATTGGCCTGTGTAAAGACGGGCAGTCTGTTTTGTAGTTGCCCTTCTCAAAGAATAATATGCCAACTTGTCTGTCTCCTCGTTTTCTAATGTTAACTTTCAGCAGTGCTTGGACTGTTAGATTAAGGTTTAAGCACCTGGACTTTTTATAGTAGTTGAAAATAGAACACTTCCCTAATTAATGCCATTTGAATAAACAGATATAAATCTGAGCAGGAGTCCTTCCTTCTTTGCGCCCAAACTGTAACTTTGTCATCAGTATCATTCCTTAATGAGCGGTTCACGGTTTGTTAGGTTAAAAAAGCTAAGGTTCTCCCTTAAACATGATGACCAACCAACTAGAGCATATTTCTCAGTGGTTATTTGTAGGAGTAATGTGTACTATAAGAAAGAATTAAAGCAGTAGCCAATCCGACTGCTTTGGTTTTATTCCTGTGGAATGAATGCAGCGGCATGTCCGCAGAAATATTAGCATGTCAGCTTGTGACAGTAAAGACTGCACAATCTTTCAATCAAATAGCTTATTGTTTTATTCACCATTAAAAAAAAAATCTTTTGAAACCATTTTTAATCTTTTTAATGATGTAATGTTGTTATTTGGATATCTTTTATGATCTTAACGATCGAAATAAAGATTTTTTGAATTTGAATTTATTCACCATTGAATTCTTTTATCCTCCTTTCACCTTATTACTGTATAACTTTATGCATTACTTCCAATGTAATTTATGTTATCATATTGCACATTTCTTTATTTTATTGCTTGTATTGTCTTATATTTAATAAATGCTAATAAACTATTTCAACACAAAGACTCCACGATCTTGAGGCCGAAGCAAGGGAATAAAAAGTTTTACCTCGGCTCCTAACCGCATTAACTTTTACTTCTATGCCCTGTAGCTGTATATGTATGAACTAATATGCTTCAAATCTAGTGAGATGTAATACATAAGACAAAATAAAAATAAATGTAACCCTTTCATTTCAACGCTGAACAGGTATGGATGCTTGCTTCCTACTGGATTGTGCATTGATTACCGTGTCTTGCACTGTTCACTGAAAATTAACCCTCTTCGAAAAACTCAAGATAATATTTAAGATGACATTTCTATAAATGGCGCTACATTTGAGGTTTAATAACATATATATAACTATAAAACATGTTTTTTTGTGGTATCTTTTATTCAGTTGTTTCGATGCCTTTTGAAAACGTACTGTTTTCCTGAGTGATTGGTAACTTTTCTGAATCTTCCTCTTGTCTGCCTTACAAATTGTTTCTGCTCTTGAGCTCATGTGTTCACCAGTTTTCGTACAAAGGTTGCGCAGACTTAATGGACAAGGTCGTGTGTGGGGCAAAGGGGACAGTACACGGAGAAACAGTGGGAGTGGCAGTAACAGTTGAAAACAAGCAGTGTTGTGGGAGTGGGTTACAGAGACGGGTGAATGTGACATGCTGGGTGAAGGGTAGCAAATGAAACCAAAAGCAATGCCAAGTGCATTAAAAAAATTCAAACAGCGACGGGGGCATTTGGGACAGCCAACTGGCGACCTTGGAGGAGTGGTGGTTACAGGAAAGCAGTAATATGCGAGGGGGTTATAGTCAGCGACGACCAGCACAGATCGGAGGTGGGGGACGGAGGCAGGGGCAGGACGTGGGGGAGGCTGGGCAGAAAAAAAAACCCAAAAACTTACCACGTCTCTGCTCCATAGTCCTCCCTCACTGACCTGAACAACAGGACGCACACCCAGGCTCCCAGTCAGCCAATGTTGTGATTGGTCTAAGTGCCGTGTTTCAGGGCTCAGACGCTGACTGGATGCCTGGGCATGTTCTGCATGCAGGTTGTAATGCAGACTGCATGGAGAACATGCAAAGTGAGCAAGACTGTTTTGGGCAGACCGAGACGGCCTGCCAAGCAATCATTGCACACTTAGGAGGGCGCTACTGATGGAGCAAGGACTTGTAGAAAAGAGACTTGCTCGGAAGCAATCCTCTCATTTAACTTACTAACATGTTATTAATTACATGTTGTGTAAAACTAATACACACCATACCAACACACGGGTTAGTGAAGCTTGCCTATGTGTTTGCTAACACTAATAACATGGACGAAAGATTAATACAGCTTTACTGCGTATGCTTCAACTGCATCTATGCCAAATAATGTCCTAAGGCTTGGAGGGAAAGGCACGAAAATGGAGTCTTAAAGACTTGCATGCATTGCACCTGCTTAGCTAAAGCTAAAACGATCTACTTCACTAATGCTAATGCGGGGAAAGTATTAATACATTTAGGGGAGTAGAGTAGAGATGGTTGGCATACAGTGAAACCATTTATTTTTGAAAATAACATTTGTCTTTTTGATTTTATTATTAGTGCGCATATGGGCCTCTCACATAAAACTGTAGTGAGCTGAGTTAATGGACAGCGCATGTCTGACTGAAAGTTAACCCGGAACGATGACATGGTGTTTTGGTAGACAGCCAAGGTCGAGAGTGTTGAAGATCCTTAGAACGGACGGTGAAAGGTTCAACAAAATGGACTTATATATAACAATTGTTGCAAATGAAATGTGAATGCGGGTGGGAAATAACGTTTGACTCAAAATTAAGGGGGTGGGACTATGAACAATAGGGGTATTGCTATTGATGACATGTTGTGATGATCCTCCCCCTTTGCTTGACCAATTAGATTTTGTATTTTTACGATATTGGAACTTTAGTGGGTGGTACATGAAGAACTAAAGGTATAGTTGAGGTATCTTTAGTTAGTTAGTTAGCGCTCAAGATACGGAGGTTTGCTGAATGCTCCAGAGCTCAGGATGCTGTCGGTGTAGAGGGTGATGCTGATGCTGTGAGAGATTCTGTAAGATGCTGATGAAGAAGCTGAATGCAGAACCTCCTATCCTAATTTAAATGGGTTAGATAAGAACATCGCAGAAGAATCTGGAGGAGGAAGAGAGTGTCAGAGAGGGGTGCGATAAAATCGTTGGTGTTAGAGAGGTCAACTATCCTGTCCTGAACCCTGTCCTGAAGTCTTTGTCACCTGATCTTTCCCGGGGGACCCTTACCAGCCCTTTGGCCAGGGGGTTGGTCTTCACACAATTCTTGGTAAATATATTTTCACTTTATTTCGAGATGTTCTTTTCTCTCTGTCCTCTACTTGTCTGAGCATAGATCGTTGCGTGAATCCAAAGTATGTGTATGATGATCAATTGATTGAATTTTCTCTCCTAGGGATGAAGGTGACTGCACTGTGTATTTGAGTTGGTACACATGAAATTAATTTAGATAAAGATTTTACGACTTCCCGAGTCTGATGTCATTTACTTTAATGAATAAGATAGAATTAATGTCAATCTTCACCATCAACGAGTTCAACTAAAGAACTTTTTGATCAGTGAAAAGTTGGTTAGGAATAACTAATCTTGAATTGTGAAAATCATAAACTTTGATTCAAGCGGTTTACTCAACTGCCTATGTGTGTTTATGGGCCCAGGTGAGTATACGGTAGTGAAGTATCTATTGTTGGTATGCCGCTGGATCAGTTTTCTGGTAGAAGAGTTATATTTATGATTGACTAGTTTGGTGATGAGTATTGATTATTGATTTATGTTCAACAATAGAGTTAGCGTCTTGTTTTATGTTGTCTGGAAATTCCCGGGGAATGAATAGCGGGTGGTGACAGAAGCCACACTGCTGTGAAGTTACTCGTATGTTGGAATAGCACTGATAAAGTATGCAGGGCTGGCAGTGTTAAAATAGTAAGGGTAACACTGAAGAGTAGCAGGTTCTCTTGAGCTTGAATGAAGGGTAAACAGAGGTCTTACTTGCAGAGGTCTTATTCTGAGACTCCAGAATAAGTCGGAAATCTAACCTTTGTTTAGTGGAACAGACAGAGTGGCGAATGTTTCTATATTTTTACTAACGGATTTCACTTTAAAGAAAAGAAAAATAAAGGTATACGCTTTTTGTATTACCTTGTGAAGGAAGGAGCAGTCGCCGGAGTAGTGCTGACGTCACAAAGAGCCGTGCTGGGATTGGTTGAAACAGCTGGCATGGGACAGAAGCAGATTGCAAAGGAGGGGTTAGTAGTAAGGGGTAAAAACTGATGTCACAAAAGGCCGCACTGGCATTGGTCAGACCACGAGCGTGAGCCTGAGTCTGTTTGGTTGATTGAATAGAAGCTGCTTTAGGATTGGTCAACTAACTCTGATTTGACTGCTTGTGAGTCGCCGTTATAGAAGAGCTCAAGGGTTTGCGGATTATTGTTTCCTATATCGAGCATCTGGAATGTATGGAGAAAAGAGAAAAATGTCGTTAATAAAGAAAATGAAGAATTTCTTTAAGAAAGATAAGCCTGTGTTGACTAGAAAAGGAATTCCTATTCCGCCACCAAAAACACCTGCTTCATTTATGATGATGGAAAGAAGATATCATACTAGTGTATGGCTGGAAAATTGGATAGAGTGTACGAAAGGTGATGGGGTTTTAGCTTTTCCAGAGAATGGCACATTTAATGGGAGAATTCTTCAGAATCTGAGGATGTATGATTTGGAACCAAGACCTAGGTTAACTGACTTTAGAAGAATGGGAGACTGAGTCATATGAGTGAGAGAAATGCAGAGGTGGGAGATATAAAGGATTTTTTCCCCGATATTTGCTTGAGTCACGTGAAGGTCAGATGAAGCAATGGAAAAGAGCTATGGTATCGGAAGGTTTATATCCAGTGTTAATGGCTGAGGAACAGTCGGGAAGCAAGTGTAAGGAGAAACCGGAACATATGAATATAACAGCACAGGATGAATCAGATGATGAATTGTTAGTGGACATTTTATCAAAAAATCCTCCACCATATCAAGAAGGACCTAGTAAAGTTATCCCAAGTGCCCCAGTAATGGGAACACCCTTAATCCCTCAAATGTTGCATGATATATCAGCTAATAGGGTGCTTCAAGAAAAAGAAAGAGAAGCAATAAATAGAAACAGAGAGGAATTAATACAGAAAATAAGTCAATTGAATATAAACCCTGAAGCATTGACAATACCAGTGACTATAGGTCCTGTTATCCCATTGTATGGAGATAAAAAGAGTTGCCCAAAACGCCAATCTGTAACAATTCCTTTGAGTAATCCTAGAAAAGAGGTAGTAATATCCGATGATCAAGCCAGTGAGTGTGATTCAGTGATTTTATTCATGGACCTTCCAATAAGAGAACCGATAATTGAAACCCCAAAAAGAAACACACCAAGTAGTGCGAAAGAAAAAGGGTTTATGGTACCTGTAGGAACCAGAAGTACAACAGCGGTCACTTCAGAAGATTTAAGAAGGTGGGCACAGGGAATAGAAAGGCAAAGCTCGACTCCAAAGATTTTAGATATTTCCAAACTGAAAGTGGAATTGGAGGAGATGATAGCTGGAAATGTGGGAATAGAAAGGTTGAACTGTTACAATGAAGACACATTGTTGTTTATATGTAGGAGTATAACCAGGAATGCAAAATTGTTTCATGAGAAATTGGCAGAGCTTGCTTCAGAGATTGAAGTAGATATAGGGAGATCAAAATTGTTACAGAAACCATACCAAGTGGAGATTACCGATAAGGATTTAGAGAATATGAATGCGTCTGGTAAGAAGTTACAGGTAAAAGATTTAATTAATTGACAAGTGGAGAACTAGGTGGACAAGAAAGAAGGAGGAAGCACAAGCAAAAGAAGTATCATCTGCATTCTTACTAAAAGAATCAGAAAAGGCAGAAAGATTGTGTCCCACGAGAGAGGTTCCTGGAGGTGGATATGTTCATGTTATCATGGAGTAGACAGGATATTTTGTCATTTAAGATTTGTGAAGGTTTCAAAGGTTCTGTTGTAGGATCTGGATGGGTTGTTTGATATTGTAGTACCAACTGATTTATGGACAGAGTGTAAGATTACGGTTGATAGACCAAGTGAAGAATATCCGAGAGATTCCAAAACAGGAGCACCATCGGAAGAGGTGATGAAGAAATATCATCAAGTAATTACTTTTCAAAAATCGAAAATCCCTCCTAAAGAGACAGATTGGGTAATGATAGATAGAACAACTCAAGAACCAAACGAGTCTGTGCATGCGTATTATGAGCGGTTGTTACAGGTTTTCAAGCAGGACAGTGGTTTTGAGAATATTGGTGATAAGGATATGGGACATTTTGTGTATCGGTTTGTGTATGGTTTAAAACCGGAGATTAGCCAGATGATTCAGCTGTTCATGTTGTGCTGGCAGAGCAAGTTGATTGATGAAATTTTGAAATATGCCAAGTATTGCAGGGATGACAATGAGGCAAGGCATAGAAAGCTAAAAGAGAAAACAATGTGGGCACAATTGAAATTGGCAGATCAGCAGGAAATTAAGTTGAATAGTCAGACTGATGGTCAAGTGAAAGACCAGAATCAGAATGATCATGCGGTAAATGGTGGTAAAATAAGAGGACGAATGAATAGAGAGGAAGTGAGGAAGAAGTTTCCTTATTATGCGTGCGGGAAGCTTGGACATTGAAAAAACAAGTGTAAGAGTATACAGAATAATAATGGGCCAAATCAAAATTTAAATCCACCGATGCAGAATGAGGTGATTATGAATCAGCCACAGCAGGTAGTCACTCCACAGTATCAGGTGCCACCAGCTCCTAGGCCCAACTTTGTGAACTCTCAAAGACACATGGTGAACAACGGATTTCAAGGAGAAAGTGGTAAGAAAAATCCTGCAGTTACACAATATTTTTTACAGAACAATACTGATGAAGTGGAATACGCGTAATGACCGTGCCTGAGGGGGGAGGAAGAGGAGTGCGTACTTGACGCATCCTTGCAGGTTGATCAGTCAGGTCCATTTGTTGATGGGAAAGTGGAAGGTAATGATATCACTTTTCTATTGGATACTGGTGCTACCAGGTCTACGCTAAGAACAGAACACATCCCAAATCTACCCCTCTTGGGAGATACAATCCAAGTTGTAGGAGTGGCAAATCTACAGATCAGAACACCACTCGCAAAGCCAAAGGAAGTGCATATTGGAAATTTTCAAGACATGCATTGATTTGAAATCTGTGATTCCAGTCCAGTAAATCTGTTAAGTAGAGATTTATTGTGAAAGATGAACTGCACAATCTACTGCACACCGTCTGGTGTTGCTTTCCAAACGCCTGACGAACATGTAATATATAAGATGCTACTTGCTAAGCAAGGCACTGAAGAAAATGAAATGTTTTCATTGATGACTGAGAATGAATTACCAGAAGAGTTGAAAACAACAGTGAACCCAGAAGTGTGGGATTTTACAGGAAAAGATATTGGGCTAATGACAAATGTTGACCCAGTGAAAGTGACAGTGAAAGAAGGTGCAGTTTATCCAAACACACGACAATACACAATGAGTCCAGAAGTGAAAGAAGGAGTTGCTTCAGAAATTGACTGAATGATTAAACAAGGCATTTTGAAGGAAATGATGAGTAGTCCTTGTAATTTGACAATAATGGGACTTAAAAAGCCTAGCTGGAAATATAGAATAGTGCAGGATATAAGAAAGATCAACAAAATCGTAGGGCCTTGTTGCCCTGTGGTGCCAAATCCAGCAGTGATTCTTTATCAGATACCCTGGAATGCAGGCTGGTTTACAGTAATTGATTTATGCCAAGCCTTTTTTTCTCTATTCCTTTGCACCCAGACTGTCTGTATATGCTTGCATTTAAGTTCAAAGACGGTACCTTGGCATGGTGCCGAGTTCCTTAAGGGTATACAGAGAGTCCCTCAATTTTTAATAAAATCCTGAAAAAGTGTCTAGAGAAATTAGTCATGCCCAGAAATTCAGTCTTGGAACAATATATTGATGATCTACTTGTGGCATCAAAATAACGAGAAGATTGTGTCACTGACACAATTGCATTATTGAATTGTTTGGCCGATGGAGGACACAAGGTGCCTCCAGAAAAATTGCAGTTTTGTCAACAAGAAGTTAAATATTTAGGCCACAAAATAAAAAGAGGAGTGAGAAAAGCGACCCCAGAAAGAATAAAAAATAAAGAAATGCAACTACCTCGCACACAAAGGGAGGTGAGAATGTTTCTCGGAGTAGTTGGGTACTGTAAGGAGTGGATTATTGGATTTTCCCTGTTTGCAAAACCACTGATTCAGTTAACTCGAAAAAGAGCAAAGGACCCGATTGACTGAAATGTGTGTGGAAGCATTTTTGAAATTGCGAGATTGTTTGTGCAAGGCCTCTGCATTAGGCATTCGTGATTATACAAAAGAATTTGCATTGTTCTGTTGTGAGAGAGAAAGTTGTGCACTTTAAGTGTTGACACAAAGACATGGATTAAGCCGACGTCCAGTAGCATATTTTTCTGCTACCTTGGATCCTGTGGCTTCAGCTTTACCTGGCCTTTTAAAAGCAGTAGCTGCTTCTTGTATGAGTCTGGAGCAAAGTGAATGGATTGTGATGGGACATCCAGTTAAAGTTTATGTCCCACATTCAGTTGAGATTCTTTTAACAAGAACTCGAACACAGCACCTTACCCCTAGTCGGATGACTAATTATGAAAGAGTGATTCTGGGAGCAGAAAATGTGACAGTGATTAGATGTACAATGTTGAATCCTGCAACATTATTGCCAGACCCACGTTGTGAAGAAGTGAAAGATGAAATGGATCATGATTGTTTGGATGTGACTGAGATGTGTACCAAACCCTGACCTGATATAAAGGAAGAGAACTTGAAGGAGCCAGATAATGAACTATTTGTAGATGGCTCCTGCATAAGAACAGAGGGAGGAGGACTCAGTGCAGCTTTCGCTATATGTAAGGTATCAGGAGTCATTGAAGCATCCTGTTTACCGGGAGTCAAGTCCGCACAAGTAGCCAAATTGGTAGCTTTAACAAAGGCATGCAAAATTGGGAAGAATTGGAGAATAACCATGTTTATGGATAGTCAATATGGTTTCTGGTTGTGCAAGACTTCGGCCAGCTCTGGATGCAGAGGGGATTTCTGACTACTTCAGGATCTCCTATCAGAAATGGGAAAAATGTAAAAGAATTGTTGGAAGCAATACAATTGTCAAAAGAAATAGCAGTGGTCAAGTGTGCTGCTCACCAGTCAGGAAATGACTATCTGCCAGCAGGTAACCGATATGCTGACCAAACTGCTCAATATTGTGCAAGAAATAACATGGCGCTTAATAGAAAAATTGAAACTAATGAAATCAGCTGCCAACTTATGTTTTTCTCACCTCTAGAAACATGTGATGAGGTTAGACAGTTGCAGGATGAAGTTGAGGCACGCGAAAAGGAAATCTGGATAAAAACAGGTTGTGAAAGAATGACAGATGATGATGTATGGGTATACCCTGATGGCAGACCAGTCATGCTAGATTGCCTACTTCCTCAAAAGGCAAGAATGTATCATAGAGACACACATGTAGGTAGGGACGCGATGATTAGACTATTCAAACAAAATTGGTACAATCCAAAGTTCAGGGTAGTCGGAGAAAGTCTTTGCCAGAGATGTTTAATTTGTCAGCAGCAAAATCCAGACACGAAGACAATGGTCATTTGTGGAAAAATTGGAAAGGCAGAAGGATCATTCACGAGATTGCAGCTTTACTTCATAGAGTTGCCTCCGAGCATTGAAATGAAGTATGTCCTTGTCATAGTGTGTTTGTTTTCACGATGGGTGGAGGCATATCCCACTAGGAGAAATGACAGTCTTACAGTTGCTAAGTTACTGTTGAGGGAGTTGATTCCTTGTTTTGGTTTCCCAGTTACTTTGGAATCAGATAGAGGACCTCATTTTAATAATGAAATAATTTGATTAATTTGTGAAGCATTCATGATTGAACAAAAACTGCACTGTGCATACCACACAGAACAAAAAACAGTACGGCACACTTATAGATATCAAATGTGTCAAATACACAATAAAATAGATTTACAACAATATTGTTTTCCCAAAAAAGAGCCGATGTGATCTTGCGATATTGAATTTCATCCTTTACTAATTTTTCTTTAAAAAAAAATTCCCAACGCGTTTCATCTACAATCGGACTTCTTCAGGGCTCACAATATATGCTTTGTGCGTTTTCACATAACTGTTGCCAATGTATTAGACCAGTTGATTTGAAAATACGTATATCCAGAAAAGGAAATTGTGCAGTTCAGAAATTTCAATGATAAACGTGTCGGTGAATAAATGCACCCATCTCCATGTGATCATCTGGCTCAGAAAAATGTTCTCAAGAACCCTTTTTTGGGAACACAATTTGGTTGTAAATCTATTTTATTTTGTATTTTACACATTTGATATCAAGTCAAGTCAAGTCAAATAAGTATTTATTTCGACACATGTCATGAAAGACTGGACAGTTTTTTAAAAATACACTTATTAAAACAGAGACGAGCTATGAAAAACTATGATAACAAAAACACAGTATTCCTACCAGGTAGACATGTCTTCTGGTTATTCCATTGCAGTAAATTGACATCATTTTTTTAAAGAAAAAATATACAAAATTTAAAACCTAGTCAATAATTTAGATTTAAAAAGAAATGTGAGGTCATTAAGCTATTCGCATCACAGTGATAGTAGTACATAACATTTATAAAAATGTTGAACCTATTTAATTATAAAGTAACTTTCTCTTTTGTATAGCCCACATCTAGTGCAAAAATTTAGGGACGGCAATTATAATACCTTCGGAACAGTCAGTTTTGAAAATCCTTAATGCCTCTGTCCCGTTGGTAATGCCCTTCAACAAACATGTAGACTTTAGCCACTTGTGGCGTGGGTATTTGTACTCTGGGCAAATAAAAAAAATGTGGGCTATGTTCTCCAGCTGAGAATTACAGAATGGGCATGATACATTTATTTCCAGCAAGCCATTTACCAGTGAAGAAATTGACGGGAAGGGTACCCACCCTGTACTGATGAAACCGTTTCCAATCTTCAGGAATTGTAATGGTATCCCAGTAACCTTCATAAACTGGTTCATGCTTGAGCTCTAGGAAATCTCTTGTTAATGATGGGCCTTTGCATGTTTGGAAGTTGCGCATTGACACCATTGACCAATAGAGCTCATTTAGAACCTTTTGAGGTGGAAAGGGGTTGTCTACAGGATTCTCACACAATATGCCCAGGCCCATAGCGATATAAACAGCCTTGACCTCTCTAAGTCAAGTCAAGCATGCTTTATTCGACGATTGTCATAAAAGCCTACAGTACATATAAAATATATATATTAAAATGAATAAATATTCTTAAAATTGCATAGTGATAAAAATTCATAAAACCATTCCTAGTATGCGCTCAAGGGTACTATTACACATTATTTAGGCAGGGAAATGTTATCACCCATGGCATAAAAATTAATCTGATAACAATCTACTTCTAATAATCCATGCCCATCCCAGAAATTTTGCCACAGCTACATACACAGTCATATTTGTACAGGTACGAATTATTCTGACTGCAGCCAATCCGCTTCTGGTGCACAAAAGCCTACACATTGGGCGTAGCCAGATCCGTCGGGGAGCCTCATACACAGGGCATTCAAACAATAAGTGGCCAATGGATTCCGAAAGTGCTGGGCAGGCTGGACAAGCGGCATTGGCACCCCTAGACAATCCATTAGTAAATGCCCTTACAGGTAGACTCCCAATTCTCAGTTGGAAGTAGAGTTTACGATCTAGGGGTTTTGCAATGAAGTCCCAGAAAGCTTCCAAGTTTGGTCCCTCTTTGATCTCCATGAACATGCCAGTCAAAGAGGACGGAGCAGTTTTCTTAAATGTTTTAGAAGCCACAGACTACCAATACAGGTCCTTGAGAGTTTTCTTTGGAGGGAACCTGACATTTGCCGGGTCCTCCCACAGTTCCCTTAAGCCCAGCTCACTCAGAGCACTCCGGATGTGCGCTAGCCATTTAATTTTATGAGAAGTGTCGTTTCTAATTATGTCCAGCAATCCCCTAGTGTATGTTTCCAATTCGGGCGTATTCCAAATCCGCCTCCAGTAGAAAACTGGGCGGAGAGATGCAAAAAGAGCTATTGGGGACATCCCAAATCAAGAAAAAGAGGATTCAGAGGGGTGCTCTGGGGTAATTTTATTAAATTCCTTAAAAATAAGCTTTCTGAAACTGACATCCCCCTGAGGTTCTCCGATCCCCAAATTTCCACTCCATAAAGGGTGGAACTAACCACTTTAACATTGTAAACCATTAGTACGGGAGCTATCGGCTTGGTAAGGGACCTGGAGTGTTCCAGACTCAGGGCTCCTGTAAGCTGCCGGTGTTTCAGAGTAGCCAGCTCGATCTGCTGGTTCCAGCATAGATCGTGCTGGATACAGACCCCCAAATAACTAAAAGCCTGGACCCTCTCCAGGGGACGCTTGTTTATGGTAACAGTACCCTTAAAAGATTTTGAAGCATTAAAAGACATAAACTTTGATTTAAGTACATTAACTTCTAAACCACGAGCGGAGCAGAATTCTTCAAAAAGCAACAAAGCCTTCTGCAACCCGCTTGGGGTTTTCGCTACTATAAGACAGTCGTCGGCAAACATTAAAATGGGGACTTTGGCTCCTGCAAGGATAGGTGCGTCAACATTGGAGTCAATTAATATTCTGGCCACATCATTAATATATAAGGAAAATAGAGTTGGCGCCAGAACACAGCCCTGACGCACTCCGGTTTCAACTTGAAACTGGGTAGTGACATTACCAGGGCTTCCCCACCTAATCTTAGCATAATTCTGCTCATGAAGTTTTTTAACTAGCGAGAGGAGGGGCCCAGGCAGACCCATATCTTTGAGGACATTCCACAGGATAGAGCGAGGGACCAGATCGAATGCCGCTCTTAAATCTATAAATGCAGCATATAAGCTGCCACGTCCTATTACCACAGTCTTCCAGTACAGCATAGTAAAATGCAATACCTGGTCGACTGTGCTGATGGAAGTTCTGAAACCTGCCTGCAAATGGGACAAGATGTTATGGTCCCGTTCCCACGCCAGTACTTTATTAAGGATCAGCCTGCCAAAGATTTTTTGGGAGGTGTCGGTCAGGCTGATCGGGCGATAGTTTCCGGGCTGGGATTTATCTCCTTTTTTAAATACAGGTATGATTTCAGCCCCATTCCATGAATGGGGTATAGGAGCTCCCCTCGCAACCATGTTTGACAGAAGGAGTATGTAGGGGCCCCAAGAATCTCTATCCTGCAAAAATAAATCCGCGGGTATGCCATCAATACCTGGCGCTCTACCAGGGACCACTAGGTCTAAAGTACAATTCACATCTTTCAGAGTGAATACATCTTCCTCGAAAGGTGTGAATGGTACCTCTACAGATAGATTTGTAACATCACCCTTCGCGTATTGTGGCTTGAAATAAGATACCCATTTTTCCTTGGGAACCCAATTCTGCGGTTTGTCTGCATTGCCATCCACACCCCACTTGTAGACATTCCAGAACCTACGTGAATCTTTGTGGGATCCTGCCTCCTTTAGATGATTCCTCCTACGCTCGTCTCAATCGCGTTTAGCTTTTGAGACGGCATTTTTGTACGTCACCCTGGCCAGCCGGATGTTCTGGCTTGACCCATTTTTAATTGCTCTGCCCAGATCCAAGCGGGCCTGCCTGCATTCCCCCGAGTACCAACGTGGTGATTGGGGTGTGCGGGAACCGTTTTGCTTACAAGGCCTGACAAACAAACTTTTCAGATCACCAAAAAAGGCCTCATGTATCCTGGTTCCCTCCTCTATTGACGAGTGCAATATATCCTCTTTAAGTATTACCTATAACTCACATGTTGCTTGGGCAAGCTTGCTAGATATAAAATCAACCTTCTCTTGGTTTATCGAAACTTTGGACCAGCGAACATGTCGCGTGTCATTTGATAGTACAGTATCAATGGAAGGAGAGCCACCCAGCTCCTCTCCTAGATGGTCGGAAGATTTCCAGTAGGTGAGTGTCATACACAGGGGGTTGTGATTGCTCTCTATCCTTTCAATAATTGCCATATCCTGTAGAAGTCTCCAAAGACCCAGACTGACCAAGATGTAATCTATTCTACTCTCACGGGGCCCACTCTTAAATGTATTCGCCCCGGACTTATCGCCAAAGGTCCTACCATTGGTCGATCTTACACCTTTATTAAGACAAATTGAATTAATTTGAATCGCTAATTCTGACCATCTTTTAATTGGTTCGAGATCGAGTTTGGGCACTCCCTGTCTTCTTCGTCCGATATATTCCAATTATCATTTAAAAGAGGTTCGAAAGTTACATTAAAATCTCCTCCTACAATTGAGTTTGAATGGACAGAGTGACATTCAAGCAAATCTTCCAGAAGTGACAAGACTTCAGATTTCTTCCCCCCGGTGCTTCGAGCATATACATTAGAAATGTGGATGGGCTTTTGATTTAGAAACTCTAGTCTTAAAACCTGCAACTCCCTATGATTAGTAGGTATGGGTTTGATTATCACAGCTAGGTCCTGTCTGACCCATATCGACAGACCACCAGATGGGCGGCCTGTACCTCCCTTCTCTGCTGGAATACTGTAATTCAAATACCCAGGAGAGTGGAGTGGATCTAATAACCAGGTTTCCTGGAATAAACATATTTCGTACTGACTGATAAATGATGCCCACTCCAGTGATCAGATAGACTGATACTCCTGAGGCGGAAAGCCGGGAGCACGAATCTTGTGTGTTTTAAAATTTGAGTGTTACATTATTCTCTGTTTTTTAATCACTTACCCTCTGCTCCCTTAAAGCTGTTGCTTGCAGACTTTCACTCGCCCAGACTACGCCGCGCAGCGGATTTAGCGTTGCCACGGCTGCTAGTACCGGGACACTCTTGGCGCCATTTCCGGCGCTTGCCGTGACCACGCCCCTTTTCGAGGCCACGCCCCCTTCTGAGCCCCTTTAAAGGCG
This sequence comes from Lissotriton helveticus, assembly GCF_964261635.1. Taxonomy (NCBI): domain Eukaryota; kingdom Metazoa; phylum Chordata; class Amphibia; order Caudata; family Salamandridae; genus Lissotriton; species Lissotriton helveticus. Next base: position 22,447,479 of record NC_136064.1, read on the forward strand.
CTGACTTCGAACGCCTGGGCAGATAGACTGATACTCCTGAGGCGGAAAGCCGGGAGCACGAATCTTGTGTGTTTTAAAATTTGAGTGTCACATTATTCTCTGTTTTTTAATCACTTACCCTCTGCTCCCTTAAAGCTGTTGCTTGCAGACTTTCATTCGCCCAGACTACGCCGCGCAGCGGATTTAGCGTTGCCACGGCTGCTAGTACCGGGACACTCTTGGCGCCATTTCCGGCGCTTGCCGTGACCACGCCCCTTTTCGAGGCCACGCCCCCTTCTGAGCCCCTTTAAAGGCGCTGACTTCGAACGCCTGGGCAGATAGACTGATACTCCTGAGGCGGAAAGCCGGGAGCACGAATCTTGTGTGTTTTAAAATTTGAGTGTCACATTATTCTCTGTTTTTTAATCACTTACCCTCTGCTCCCTTAAAGCTGTTGCTTGCAGACTTTCATTCGCCCAGACTACGCCGCGCAGCGGATTTAGCGTTGCCACGGCTGCTAGTACCGGGACACTCTTGGCGCCATTTCCGGCGCTTGCCGTGACCACGCCCCTTTTCGAGGCCACGCCCCCTTCTGAGCCCCTTTAAAGGCGCTGATTTCGAACGCCTGGGCAGATAGACTGATACTCCTGAGGCGGAAAGCCGGGTGCACGAATCTTGTGTGTTTTAAAATTTGTGTGTCACATTATTCTCAGTTTTTTAATCACTTACCCTCTGCTCCCTTAAAGCTGTTGCTTGCAGACTTTCACTCGCCCAGACTACGCCGCGCAGGGGATTTAGCGTTGCCACGGCTGCTAGTACCGGGACACTCTTGGCGCCATTTCTGGCGCTTGCCGTGACCATTCCCCTTTTCGAGGCCACGCCCCCCTCCCTCCCAGCCCCCTCCCACAGACCCATAAACCATGTGCAGATTTCGGACGCGCAGCGGACGAGCGCAGCGGGAGCGCCTAAGGCAAGCCCGTCTGCGCCCGTCCGCGCCTCGGCAGCGCCCAGTGCCAGCTATGCTGCATGTTTTGCCCCCACTGACCTGAATACTCCCCCCTCTGGCCCTCCTTACTCCAGAGAGATGCTCTTACAAATTGGTAGGTCGCACGCTGATAAAGGAACCCTCATTTTGCTTGACTCGGCTCTACCTCGAGCTGATTTCCTGGATAACAAACTGCTGAAATGTGGACTTCTGAATGTTAGGTCCCTGCCTAAACACAGCACTGAAATCCAACTTCTCATTGAATCTCACGAACTCGATGTTCTTTTTATGACCGAAACATGGACGCGCTCTGACTGCATGGTCGACCCGGGTTTTACCTGTCCTCCTGGGTTCAAATTCTTAATACCCCCAGACCTAACGGTAGAGGAGGAGGGGTTGGTGTGATCTTCACTGCAGCCTGTAACATTAAGTCTTGTGCTCTAGATTCGGTCGAAGGAACTGAACTTCTAGGACTATCTATTCAGACTCAGTCCGGATTCATTGTTACCGGGATTGTCTGCTATCGACCACCGGGTGCGTTCAGCCTTCAACATCAACAGGCGCTCTGTAACTTTATAACTAATTTTGCACTTTCGCATCACAAACTGTTCATTCTGGGCGACTTCAATCTGTGGCAGAACGGCTGCCCCGACTCCGGTCTAGGCAACCTCCTTAAATCCTGCGACAGCCTTGGACTCTCGCAGCTGGTCACAGGACCTACCCACAGGGGTGGACACCTCCTAGATCTATTGCTCGCAGGTCCCCAGTTAATTACAATGGGAGAAATCCTAGCCATGGACTGGACAGACCACTCACTTATCAAGTTCTTCTTAGACCTTAAGAGTGATTACTCCAAAGATTCTGGGCCGCCCAATAAAACCAAGTGCAGAGACTGGAAAGCCCTTACTCGTCTGCACTCCACAGGGGAAGTGTTTCACTTACATCAACTCTTTGACGAGTTTAAACCTATTGATGACAATTACTCCTCTCTTTGCTCAAAGATTACCACTATCCTTGATGTTCATGCCCCATTAAAAACCTGCAATTGCAGGAGCGTCAACACTGCGCCCTGGTTTAATGACAGCCTAAAAGACCTGAAGCAAAACTGTAAACAGGCTGAGAGAAGGTGGGGACGAAACTACACTGAAACCACCAAAGAACTTTGGAAAAATAAAGTGCGGGAATACAAGAACTCAATTAAAAAAATCCAAAGCTGACTACTACTCCTCTATGATCTGCAATTCCCCTAACAGCTCTAGAAATATCTTCAATATACTGAATAGTATCACCAACCCGGAATGTGCCAAAAACACCATCACCCCGTCTCAAGATCTTTGTGACAATCTTGCTGCGTTTTTCAAAAATAAAATTGATCTCATCATTAAGGACCTTGATGCCCCCCCCGGACTCCACCCATCACCTTGATCTTAATCCGAGCTCTCCCATGAACCAGCCAGTAGTGCCACCACTGGCCTCTAATGAACTCCTACTTGAGTTCCCTCCAATCTCGCACGAGACCTTCGTTAAATTAGCCAGCGAGATCTCCTCTGGGTCACCTTTAGACCCTGTCCCTCACAAAGTTTGGAAAGAATTTGGGTTGGAACTCCTCCCCTCATTGCACGCCATCTGTAATCAATCTCTCGCAACCGGAACAGTTCCTGCTCAGTGGAAGCGGGCATTAGTTTCCCCTCTGCTAAAGAAATCCTCTCTTGACCCAGACTGTTCCAAAAACTACCGTCCCATATCACTGCTGCCCTTCCCAGCCAAAATTGTTGAAAGCTGGATTAGTAACACTCTCTCTACCCATCTGGAACGACATCAGCTCCTTGACTCTGATCAATTTGGTTTCAGGCCCACTCACGGAACCGAGACCGCCCTGATCACAGCGATGGACGAACTTCAGAGGCACGCAGACAGAAGACAGGCAGTGTTCCTTATCCTGCTTGAGATGTCTGCCGCCTTTGACACCGTGAATCATGATATCCTGCTGAAACGACTGTCGGAGGCAGGAATAAGAGGCTCGGCATTACAATGGTTCCACTTGTTCCTCCTGGATAAACAACAAGCGGTTTCCATCCCCCCTTTTCAGTCGGCGTTCACTCTGGTTCCACATGGGGTTCCCCAGGGCTCAGCAATCAGCCCTATTCTCTTTAATCTTTATCTTAGACCTCTGATCACGCTTATCAAAAGCTATAACATCAAAACCATCAACTACGCGGACGATACGCAGTTGATACTCTCTCTGGAGGGAGAAGACTCCATTTCTATTGAGACTTTTCACAACTGTCTACGTGACACTTCTCATTGGCTAAAAACCAACTCCCTCCAATTCAACGCAGAGAAAACGGAAGTACTTTTCAGCACTAGTACTAAGATTCCGCGACCCTTCCCAGACAATTTCTGGCCACCTGAATCTGGGACCACTGTGCGCCCAGTAGCCACGATCCGCAACCTCGGGGTCATGCTGAATCAGGACCGCAGTATGGAGACGCACATCCAAAAGACCTCTGCATGTTGTTTCGCTATCCTCCGCTCCCTAAGGAAGATACTGCCTCTCCTCCCTACTCTTGCACGGGCCCAAGTGGTACGCTGTACCATACTTAGTCGTATTGACTATTGCAACGCCTTGTTGCTGGAATCCCCTGGGTTCTTACTGGACAGACTCCAAAGAGTCCAGTCTGCCGCAGCAAAACTGGCACTGGGGCTCCCCAGAAGAGCAAGTGCAACCTCCTCACTGAGCAAGCTCCACTGGCTTCCGGTGAGGCAGAGGATCCAATTTAAAGCCCTATGTATCGTGTTTAGAGCATTACACGCAATAGGCCCTGCCTCCCTCCAATCCAAATTTGCGTGGTATACTCCAGCCAGGCAGCTTCGCTCTTCTGACGCCAAACTGGCACTGGTTCCTAAATTCAAAAGGGTCAGATCCGGAGGCAGATCATTCAACGTAGCAGCTGCCAAGCTTTGGAATTCGCTCCCATCAGACATTAGACACATTTCCGAATTTCTACCCTTTAGGAAAAGAATCAAAACCTGGCTTTTTCCCAAGACCTCTGTCCACTAATTTCCTGCCCCCTCTGTTCTCCGACCTTTTCCCTACCCCATTAGTCTCAGTCAGCGCCAGGATGCCTGCCATGGTGATAGTGCGCTCTACAAATATTTTAAATAATAAATAATAATAATAAGTGATTCTATTTTGGATTTCAAACCAGCTATATTCCACGAGACAACCGACCCGGATTTGCCAATGGTGGGCACGGTACCATCATTTTGAGCTACCTATGCAACAATGTCTGGGGTAATAAACATAGGTAACTTATAGACCAACAGAGGTGACGTATTAAGAGAGTTGTCCAGGACACTAATTGAACCCTGCCCAGTATTTTTGCCATTAGATAGTTCACTATGTAGTACTGGAGGGACTTGGAGCTGTAGTCAATCATTACAATCTAATCTCGAGCTTACCATATGAGTGCCCCTATCATGATTACCACTTTCAGTCAACCAGTTCTAGGGGGGGGGGGGGATTGGATCTCATTTGGAATCCTAGAATAGTCTGGAGAACAAGATCTAAGTTCTAAGTTTAATAGTTCCCCAGCTATCATTGGGTCTTTGAAAAGTAATTCAATACAGTCATAAGCATCACCCTGGGAAGTAAGCCTCGCTACGTGGGAAATATCCTCCCTGATGGCTGATATACAACCCCTTACATACCTAATCCAATGTATTACTTTATTGGTCAGAGCTTCAGATGATTCGTAGTCCCTGCCAATAGGTAACTTTGGAATGTTAATCAGGTACACTGATGGAGATTTACTTTGGTGGGGATTGTGTGGCGGACATTGGTACTAAATGGAACAGATCTTTTTTCCTGGCAGCTACTTGCGACTTTCTTTTCAACCTGTCTTGCACTGGGGGTACACTTGCCCCCCAGATTCCCTGGTGCGCTACTTGGAGGTATTACAGGTACTGTACCACGACTTTCGGAGTTATGTTTGACTTGAGTTACTCTCCTCCCTGCCCTAACCACCTCGTTAAACGAGGAACTAATAACTGAAGGGACACCCGGAGTGGTAAATGGGGAGGGAGCGTTCCCAGTATGACCCGCTGTGCTTAGATTATTTAAACCCGTGGGTTTAATTACCGTAGAGCCACATAAGCCTTGGCCAGGGTCCGCCCTCAAGTTGTTAACTACAACAGTCAAGTGATCAATCTTAGCTTGCATACTTTCCACCAGATCACATAGGTGTTTTACAACTTTAAACAAGGGATTATCATTTGGTTCTGCTAGCCAAAAGACCTCCTGAGGGAGGGCAACAGACGAATGCTTCGGGTCCACTTTCAGAAAAACAGTTTTCAATTTGAGCTAAAACAGAAAACCTATTGCTACAGGCCAAGGCAACTGTATCTTCAGAGCTCTGAACAGAAGCTGTAGTGGGATGGGTCGGATCTAAATTAGGTTCATCCACCTCGGTTAATGTCAATTTAGCCCCTGCATTGGCTTTGGTTAAAAGCATTTCAGGGATAACTGCTGCCCCCCCTCTTCTGACTCCTTCCTTCTTGAGCACCCATGTTACTACCACCAACAGAGGCCCTCTCTCCAGGATTAGGGGCCATTGTTAACAAATCTGAACAGTCTTGTACCAATTCATCGATCCGATCCATTACACAATTACCTCCCGCGTGGGGCAGTTGCTTTGTTGGGGGTTTGCACCTTTGTCTCTTAGCTTGTTTTCCTCCCTTGGGCACCGCACCGACAGCTCCACTGGTATCCTCGGGGATTTTCCTTTTTCCCATTGTTACAGTCCTTGGGACTGGTGAACAGATAATTGGTGTTTAATGTACAGTACCTTTGGATGCAAGTGTAAGAGGGGTGGTCCAGCCCTGCGGACTGCCACAGACTGCCCCGCCCTTGTCTCGGGCTTCTCCCGGCGACACCCGCGCGCGTTCCACAACGCGGGGGCAGAGCTGTGCTTTGAAGCGCCTCCAGGCGCGTGATTAGCGGTGGCGGCGGCTGCCGCTGGGGAGCCTGGGGCTAGTAGTCCTCCTACTCCACTCTGCGGCTGCTGTGATGGTGTAGCGGTGGCAGGAAAGGAGGATGAAAGCCCAGCGACCAGACTCGAGCAAGGTGAGGTTATTGTTGGTAGCCCCCTCACAAGTGGGAAATGCCCAGTGCTGGCGATGCACTGGAGGTCACATCGTGTTGCTGCCTGTTATTGTTGGTATCCCCCTCACAGGTGGAAAATGCCGCCGCTCCACCGAGGCAGAGCTGTGCTTTGAAGCGCCTCCAGGCGCGTGATTGGCGGAGGCAGCGGCTGCCGCTGCGGAGCCTGGGGCAAGTAGTCCTCCTACTCCACTCTGCGGCCGCTGTGATGGTGTAGCGGCGGCGGGAAAGGAGGACGAAAGCCCAGCGACCAGACTCGAGCAAGGTGAGCTTATTGTTGGTAGCCCCCTCACAAGTGGGAAATGCCCAGTGCTGGCGATGCACTCGAGGTCACGTCGTGTTGCTGCCTGTTATTGTTGGTATCCCCCTCACAGGTGGAAAATGCCCCCCTAAACCATGGAATTCTACTGGCTGTATCCATATACCGGACTCCGAGGAGGGCCAGGGCATACTGGGAGAGTTCCGGTGTTACCCAGAGTCTCCTTCAATATACCACTGGTCTATACCGCGCCACATCCTCGATTCATTGGCAGCCCAGATCTAAATAGAGAGGCAAGAGTAGTGTAGATGGCAGGAGACCAACTAATCCCCTCACAAACTTGTTTTGGGAATTAGCTAGTTGTGTTATGTTGCTAGGCCCCCATAGTTCAGCCCCATACAGTATGGAAGCACGTATTTTAGTATCATAAATTATAAGTGCTGGGGTGATGGGTTTAGTAGCCGAACGGCGCAATTCTCTTAGTAGTACACCAGCTAGCTGAGCATGTCTGGCGACTAAATGATTATTGTGGGGTTTCCATTCAAGCCTAGAACCCATGGTAATTCCAAGGAAGGTGAAGGATTGGGTCTGTTCCAATAATTCGCCGTTCATTATGGCCCTCCCTTTCACAAACCTATGTTTGTGCATGACCATGAATTTGGTCTTTGACACATTATTGGTAAGGCCATAATCTTTACAGAATATTTCAAAGCACCCAATGGCCTTCTGAAGCCCTTGTTGCGTCTTAGAGATTAACAGAGTGTCGTCTGCGAACATTAACAGCGGTATCGACATTCCTTCCTTGAAATAGTCGATAAACCTGTTAATGTACAGCGAAAACAATGTTGGGGCCAGGACACACCCTTGCCTTACTCCTCTGAGGGTCGGGAACCTATCTGTGGCCTGGCCTTGTTCTCCCCACCAGACCTGAGAAAAGTTATCATCATGTAATTTGATTTAAAAAGCTAGTATTTCAAGTGGCATGCCTTGTTCCTGGAAGACACTCCACATCTTAAGGCGCGGTACCAGGTCAAAAGCAGACTTAAGATGGACAAATGCTGCGTATAGTGTGCCACCTCCAAGAACAACTCACCGCCAGTAAATCATAAAGAATCTAAAAAACTGATCAACAGTGCTCGTGTGTGCACGGAACCCAGCCTGGAACCCAGTTCAGGATCCTAGACAACACGAGCCTGGCTACCACCTTCTGGACACAATCTATCAGGCTAATCGGCCTGTAATTTGCAGGGTCGGAGCGGTCCCCCTTCTTATAGATGGGGATTATCTTGGCCCCCTTCCAGGTGTCAGGTATAGGGTAGCCCTTAGCTATGGTATTTACGAGGGACTGGATGTATGGTGCCCACACTCCTTTCCCATGTATGAAGAGGTCCGCGGGAATACTGTCCAACCCGGGTGCTCTGCCCTTTGGGACAGAGTTAAGAGCGTGTTCAACATTGTTTAAGCTAAAATATAATGGCGTGATATCTATATCTAAAATGGAGATGTTGAAACTCAGCCCCTTGTCATGGGACGGGCAGGCAAACTGCGTCTTAAAGTGCGAGACCCACATATCTGGGGGAACATGGTTTTGTGGGTGATCCCTGGGGCGCCCTTCCCCCCTTTCACCAGATCCCAAAATGCTACCATGTTCCTAGTTCTACTCGCATTGTACAGCTCTGACCAATATTGTTCGTCCCAGGATCGCTTTGCTTCCCGCTGGGCAGTCTTATACATCCCCCTAGCAACTTGGATTCGATCCCTATCTTTGGATCTTATTGCCGCGGCTAGTAATTTATATGTGTCCCTGAAACTTTTTCCATACCTTGGTTCTGCTTGCTTTTTGGAACTGCGTTTGGGTCCACTGAGCTCCTTGATAAAAAAAATCTTTTAGCCTATTAAAAAGAGTTATATGAATAGGAACAACCTTTGAAATAAAATCCTGGTCTGTTGTAATCTAATGTGGCCTTTGCCGCTAATTCACCCATTGTTACTATATGTTCCTCTTTGAGAAGACATTCAGCCCATTTTACCCTCCTGGTATCATTTGTGGGATATATGTCAATAGTCAGCCTGCTTTCCTTTGTACAGCTCCAATGTTAAACTTAAAGGATTATGGTCACTTTCCACCCGTTTTACAATGACCATGTCTTTAATTCATGGCCAAAACTCTAGGTTAAAAAGAATGTTGTCTATCCGACTACTACGTACCCCGTTGTCAAATGTGGGATCCCCCTCTTTATCGAATTTAGTTCTTCCATTTGCCGCCCTTAGGCCCTGCTCTAGGCATAAGGCTTTAAGCTGCAAAGAAGTTTGTGACCACCTCTTAATAGGAGGAATGGTCAGTTGCAGAATGTCCGAACTAAGGTCTTCCTCTAGTGCTAGTTCAATATCATTATTATCCAGTGGTTCGAAGCAGCAATTGAGGTCTCCAGCTATCAACATGTTCCCTTTTCCATTAAAATAGCTAAGATGGGAATCCAACAGGGAGACTGTCTCTGAGGGTTAACCCCCAAGTTTGCCCCTTGCATATATGTTAAAGATGTACAAGTCTCTGCATGTGGGACTTTGTATTCTAATAATTAGAATGTCACTGCTAGTTGAATCCAGCTGGGTAACTATATGCCTGTCATCCTGTCTGATCCAGATCGTCAATCCCCCCATGGCTCTTCCCCTCGGACTTGGGGTGGCTGGGCTGAAGAAGTTCAGGTATCCCTGCCTAAACTGAGGTTCGATCTGCCAGGTTTCCTGGAATAGTATAACACTATGATTATCTATGAATGTTAGCCAGTCTTGGGACATTAATTTATTCTTTAGACCTGCAATATTCCAGGATACCAGAGATTGTGCTGTGAATAAATTGCTAGTAAAGTCGTTGGTCTGGGACTGACTACCTTGGGGAGCATTAGCAGTTGTCATCTGGCCCAGAGCTAGGGCGACAGCAACTGGACTCTGATCGTTCGAGGTAGAAATTAATTCTGGGGTGGCTTTCCTGTTGCCATTTACATCACTACGATACTCCGGCGGACCCGGGGTTATGTGTATACTGACCTCCTCCCTTGTAATATCAACATCTCCCTTACAGTAATTGGTGGTTTTTCCCATACTTTTGTGAAGCAAAGGGTTTCCCAGTCAATCATTGGCATCCAAGGTGCTCAATGCATCAAAGCGATTGGACACTACAATTGCCCTAGCATTGCCACTTAGCATACCACCAAATTGCCTGTATCGATTTGATCTTTTGTGCATATCAGGGCTATAAAAAAAAACAGTGGTAAGATGTTAATACCCTTCTGAATAGATCTGAATTGGGCACCCCGGTCCAGTATATCCCTAACCAGGGCTGGTGACCTAAAGCTAAGGACAATGCAATCTCCTTCGAAACTCTTCTGGGATTGCCCTACCCATGGGACCCTTCTGACCATCATAAATTGTTCGAAAAGGTGATTTCCTAGCCCAGTTTTCTGATTTAAATAGTGAAGTGATTTATGCTTTAAAGTAGACCAATGCTCCTCGTCGTGATAGGCACATTTCGGGGCATTTGCAAGGATGATTGTATGCGGCGTGGCCTCGGGTGGGAGATGTAAAGAGAGTCTGTCTGGCAACTCCTTCCCATCACTCCTAGGTTTACCTCTAGGGCCCTGGGGTCCTACGCTACCCCTGCATGCCTGCCGAGCGTTTTGATTCATTTGTAACGCTGGGGCTGGGACTAGGGCAATAGGACAAGCTGCCAACCTTTCGCCCAGTGAACTGGTTGGAAGTGGTAAGACGCTATCCTTGGGCTTAATGGTTTTACTGGCTCCCTGAGAGGTTTCCTGACAAGCAGGTATATTTTCAGATAGATGTTTCTCAATCAAATGTAATCTCTGGGAGATAGCATCAAGTTTCACCATAACGGGACTGATCAGTAGTAGCAGCCTTTCTTCTAGTGTTTTTACTATATCCAATGGCGCTTGTGGGCAATTTGGGTCCAGGGCAGCCACGGATATGTTAGAGTTGTTGGTTCCCCCCCTTGACCACTCTATCATACTAAGTGTTGCCACGGGGCTTCTAAGTTTGAGTGCATGATTCCTATTTTTGGGCTGTTTTGAGGTCTGTATGCTCGTTTTAGGGGCGCTACAGGCTTTTCTTTTTCTGGACGGGATTTTCCTTGTAGTGCCATGTATGGATTTTAATTGCCCAGAACGAGTATGTATGGGAGAGGGGGCTACGATCAGACATGGGGAGTTAACTATATTCGATGCTCCAGGGGTGCCCTGCTCGAGTATGGGTGCCATGTGATTAGTTTGAATGGGACTAATACCTACAGTTGGGTTGACCTCTGTTGGGGGTGGCGGTGTTTGTGGTGGCGATGGAAGACTTGGTTCTAAGGAGAGCCTCCGCTCTGTTAACTGTATTTCATGCATTAACATGCTCTCAGCCCTGATGATGAAGGCATCCAATGTGCCGACGACCCCAGCCCCATTACCCCCCTTGCGGTTAGTCTTACTCATGATCTAGGTTAGCAATGTACAAGAAAGTCCAGCTTAATTGCCAACAAACAAACCACTAGATTACACAGTATATACTACCGTAGTCTATCCTTCAATAAACCCCTCACCCCCTCACATTCGCACAATTAATCCTGTAATAATTGTTAAAAACCCCTTGGTCCAAAGTCACGAATGTTCTATTCTCTTACTTGGGGTCCCGGGATCAAAGTTCAAGAGATGTGGCCCAGCCCAGCCTTATCCGGGCTTTGACGGGCACGCCCGCGTGCGTCCCGTGCTGCGTGGGGTGCCGGTGATTTTCAAGAGCCTCCTGGCGCTGATCCCTGGCGCGTTGTCCCCGCGACACCGAGATTCTGGGCACTGTAGTTCCCGGTAATGGCGGCTCCGGTGATGGCGGGCCGCAACCGAGGGAAAACAGCAACAGCAACAGGCCCTCAAAGGGCCACAGGAGGTAAAGGACCCACAGAGGAAGAAATCAGGCAGCAACAAGGACTATGGCCGATATCAAGAGCGCATCCCGCTCTGCGTGGGGCGTTGGTGATTTTTCAGCGCCTCCTGGCGCTGATCACTGACACGTTGTCCCCGCGACGCCGGGGATTCTGGGCAATGTAGTTCCCAGTAATGGCGGCTCCGGTGATGGCGGCCTGCAACCGCGGTAAAACAGCAACAGCAACAGCCCTCACAGGGCCACAGGAGGGAAAGGACCCACAGAGGAAGAAATCAGGCAGCAACAAGCACTATGGCTGATATCAAGAGCGCATCCCGCTCTGCGTGGGGCGTTGGTGATTTTTAAGCGCCTCCTGGCGCTGATCACTGACGCGTTGTCCCCGCGACGCCGGGGATTCTGGGCAATGTAGTTCCCAGTAATGGCGGCTCCGGTGATGGCTGCCTGCAACCGCGGTAAAACAGCAACAGCAACAGCCCTCACAGGGCCACAGGAGGGAAAGGACCCACAGAGGAAGAAATCAGGCAGCAACAAGGACTATGGCCGATATCAAGAGCGTGTCCATTTGATATCTATAAGTGTGCTGGGCTGTTTTTTTGTATGGTATTCGAGAGACCAGGTTACTTCTTGTTTCTCTATATTGGGACCTGGGGGATTGGGTCCCAAGCTCTTTGCACCTTTTTTCTGGCTAAAATATAGGAACGTTAAGACTGGTGCGGGTATCTATGCTTTGATCCCCAACCTTGTATGATGCATACCACACAGAGGCTTCTGGAGTGATTGAGGAATTGAATGGCACAATCAAGTCAAGGTTAGGGAAAGTGTGTGCATCAATATCACTGAAATGGCCAGATGCATTGCCCCTTGTGTTGATGGTACTCCGAAGTATTCCTGACAGAAAAACAGGATTGAGTCCTCACGAGATTCTCATAGGAAGGGCAATTAGACAATCATTTATTCCTGGACATAAATTGATGAGTATAACTGATGATCTGGTATTGAACTATTGCAAAGGATTGGCTGACCTTGTGCGTTGTCTCTCACCTGGCTGGAGAAGATGCAGTTGCCAGGCAGCTATCACATGCGCATGAGTTGAATTCTGGAGACTGGGTGGTAGTGAAGAAACACGCCAGAAAGTTATTGACTAGCACCCAGGTTGGGTAAACTACGGCAAGTCATACTGGTCACTACCACATCAGAGAAGTGTGCAGGTTTACCAAATTGGATTCCCGCTAGCCAGACCAAATAGGTTCCAGGCCCTACTGAGGAAGAACAACAACTGAGTGAACCAGTTGAAATAGCTGAAGGTTGTGAAGTTGAATAATCTAGAGTGATAGATTCTGAAGCAATAGACGAAGAACAACCGAGCACAAGTCAGGAGGGATGGACACCAGTGATTGACATACCAGAGGTTGTTATTCAAACAAGAAGTAGAACTAGATTAGAAAGAAAGGAAAATAGTGAGGACCAGATAGGTGTAGAAGAACACACTCAGGTAGAAGTGAACCAAGCTACTCGTTGTGACCCTAAGCAGGACCAGAAAGGGAAAGAAGAACATACTCAGGCAAAGGAAAACAGACCTACCCAAATACCTGAGCAGGGACAGATAGGCAAAGAAGAACACGTTCAGACAGCAGAAGAGTAAATTGCAGTAAGACCTGAACAGGACCAGTTAGAAGAAGAAGAACAAGTTCAGGCAGAAGGAGAGCAACTTGAAATAAGACCTGAACAGGACCAAACAGAGGAAGAAGAACAAGTTCAGGCGGATGAAATAACAAATATAAGACCTGAACAGGAACAGTCAGAGAGTGATTCAGAACCAGAACAGATTGTGCCCAAGAATAACAAAATTAAAAAAAACTCTAGAGAAAGACAAAGAGGGTGAAAGTGCAGTTCAAGTTAAAAGGGTCAGAAAAGGTGATAACTGGCCGTCAAAAAATTGAGATACTATCTGAGAAAAACATACCAAAGACTAGAGCAGGTGGATGAGGTTACTAGTCAAACTCTGTCTAAACAGTCAGCTGTAAGAAAGAGAAGAAGAAGAACAACAATACTGAGAATTTTGAACAATAAATACAAGGCCCCTGAGTGGACCTATGTAATTTTAGAAGAGTTTGGGAATTTAGATTTAAGTGAGGAATCAGGAAGTAGATCCTGTACAGATTGATGAAAGAAAAGAAATAAGAAATAAGAGCTTAAAATTCCCAGGTAAAGAAAAAAGAGGAGAAAATATCTTCTCAGTTTAAAATGGTGAAAAATGAAGTCACTGAGTGACCAATAGATAGAATAGAATAATAAACAGCGGTTGCGACAAATTTTCATCACACAGTCTTAGATAATGACACGTCGTTAAATGTTTTTACTAAATTGTTATTTCAGTACGTAGATACAATGGAGATTAGTGATTGTTATGCATGTATGAAATTACCAGCATCAGTATCAGAAGTAGTTACATATCATCATCTACCATTAACATATGGTATATCATATGCCAGTCTATGTTATGCAATGGGAAAACTTCAGTATTATTACTCAAACTTAGATGTAGTATTTTCAGATCTTCGTATTCGAAAGAATATGAACCCAGTACATAGTAGTCAGGATGCACAGTTCATGGGTGAATTTTTTTTAACAATGAAGTCAATAGATATAGTTAAGGCACACAAGAACAATTTAACAAGTATATTACGTGAAGAAGAAAAAGTGTTTTTGAATTTAGTTATTTAGTTGAAAAAAGGAGACAGGATTTCCAAAAGAAAGCTGCTGAACAGAAAACTCATGTACCACCATGGGCTGAGAAAGAGGGAATTTATGCAATTGGCAAAGCTCATGCTGCGATGTCTCTAGACTTTGTGAAGAAATGGAAAACCTGCCTCCATAGATCAAAGACATATTATAATAATATATTTATTGGTTCCAGTGGATGTGAACATAACTCGCTAATTTTGGGAGGTTGGGGACTAAAAGGGGGAACTGATTGAGTATTTCCTGAGGTTTACTATGTGTGTGGGAATAATGCTTACTATAAGTTGCCTGCACAGTGGTACGGAAGCTGCGACTTTCAGGTAGTATTTCCAAAAATATATAATGTAAAAAGAATCACTGGAAGCAATGAAAACACTAATGAACTAACACGAAGAAAGAGAGCTAGTTTTTCAGAAATAGTAGGTGACATATTAGGTGTATTGATACCTTCACTGGGAGTCATTCTGAATTCACATAGAATTTTTAAATTGTCAACAGCAGTTGATCGTCTCTCGACTGATACTGCTAAGGGTTTCTTAACCACATCGCTGCTGAAGAGTTTCCCCTGCTGTGCTGGACAGCAACGAAAACGGGTATGGTCATGACGAGCTGAGCTCGTCATGAGCACCTGAGAGGTACATGCCATGACGAGCTGAGCTCGTCATGAGCATGGAAGGGGTTACTGATAAACACAGAAATGGTTGCAATTAGGTCTATGGCTTTACAAAATCGACTTGCGCTTGATATTTTATTGTCAAAAGAGGGCGGAGTTTGTGGAATGCTGAAAGTTCAACATTGTTGCACTTATATTCCTGACAAAAGTAAGGAAATTAGGGGATATAGTAAGAATATTACAATACTCCATGAAAATTTTAAACCACTGGAGGTTGACAGTGTATAGGAAAAACTAACAAAAAGTATATCTTCAATAGGGACTTGGTGTACTGACTTAGGAAAAAGTGTTTAAGGTCAAATAATTCTTCCAGTAATTAGTATAATGATGATAGTTTTAGTAATAATGATTTGGTTCCTATGTTGTAGAAACAAAGGAAAAAAATATGAAGTGAATGGAAAAAGGTAAGAAAAGAAAAAGGGAGTATGAGGAGATCCAGATGGAAGAAATGAAAGGAAGGATTTATAAAAAGATGAAATACTTAAAAAATAAAGATGAGATTAAAAAAGAAAAAGAGGAAAATGAAAATTAGAAATACTGAAAGTTGGCATCTGGTTAGGGATGGGTAATATGCAATGGCTCAAAATTTCCATCAGAGGGGGGATTGATGGAGCAAGGACTCGTAGAAAAGAGACTTGCTTGGAAGCAATCCTCTCGTTTAACTCACTAACATGTTATTAATTACATTTTGTGTAAAACTAATGCGCACCACACCAACACACAGGTTAGTGAAGCTTGCCTGTGTGATTGCTAACACTAATAACACAGATGAAAGATTAATACTGCTTTAACAGGGAAAATCTTTACTGTGCATGCGTCAACCGCATCAACGCAAAATGATGTCCTAAAGCTTGGAGGGAAATTCTTGTGCATGAGCAGAAGGAACTAAAATGGAGTCTTAAAGACTCGCATGCATTGCACCTGCTTAGCTGAAGAGAAAACGAGCTACTTTACTAATGCTAATGCAGTGCAAGTATTAATAAATGTAGGGGAGTAGAGTAGATATGGGTGGCATACAGTAAAACCATGTATTTTTTAAATTAACATTTGTCTTTTTGATTTTATTATTAGTGCGCATTTGGGCCTCTCACATAAAACTGGAGAGAGCTGAGTTAATGGACTGCGCATGTCTGACTGAAAGTTAACCCAGAACGATGACATGGTGTTTTGGTTGACAGCCAAGGTCGAGAGTTTTGAAGATCCTGAGAACAGACGGTGAAAAGTTCAACAAAATGGACCTATATCTAACAATTGTTGCAAATGAAATGTGAATGCGCGTGGAAAAGTTTGAATAAAAATTAAGGGGATTTGTTTACGAACAATAGTGGTATTGCTCTTGATGACATGTAAGCATGGTGTGCTGATCATCCCCCTTTGCTTGACCAATTAGATTTCGTATTTTTACGATATTGAAACTTTAGTGGGTGGTACATGAAGAACAAAAGGTATAATTGAGGTAGCTTTAGTTAGTTAGTTAGAGCTCAAGATTTGGAGATTTGCTGAATGCTGCAGACTTCGGGGTGCTGTCGGTGTAGCGGGTGATGCTGAGAGATGTGAGATGCTGATGAAGAAGCTGAACGCAGAGCCTTCTATCCTCATTTAATTGGATTAGATGAGAAGATCGTGGAAGAATCTGGAGGAGGAAGAGAGTGTCAGAGAGGGGTGCGACGAAATCTTCAGTGTTAGAGAAGTCAACTATCCTCTCTTGTACCCTGTCCTGAAGTCTTTGTCGCCTGATCTTTCCCGGGGGACTCTTACCAGCCCTTTGGCCAGAGGGTTGGTCTTCACACCATTCTTAGTGAATATATTTTCGCGTTATTTGGTGATTTTCTTTTCTCTCTGTCCTCTCCATCTCTGAGCATTGATCATTGCGTGAACCCAAAGTATGTGTACGATGATTGATTGAATTTTCTCCCCTAAGGATGAAGGTGACTGTACTGTGTATTTGAGTTGGTTCACATGAAATTAATTTAGATAAAGACTTTAAAACTTCCAGAGTCTGTGGTTATTTACTTTAATGAATAAGATAGAATTTGTTTTAATCTTCACCATCAACTAGTTCAACTAATGGCCCATCGACCAGAGGAAATACCATTTTGATTGGTTAGGAATAAGGAATAACTAATCTTGAATTGTGAAAATCATAAACTTTGACTCCAGTGGTTTACTCAACTGTGTATTTGTGTTTACGGGCCAAGGTGAGTATATGGTAGTGGAGTATATGTTGTTGGTACGCTGCTGGATCACTACTACTCCTCTCCTGCCCCCTCCCTCTCACGCAAAGCTGCGGAAGTAGGAAGAAATAAAATGATAATAACGCGAGTTATTATAGTTTTATTTTATTTTTATTTCACTGCTAAAAATCAGTGGGGTGACGGAGCCACCACTGGTTATATAAAGGGGAGATTTTTGGGTGCAAGCCAACAGTGCATAAACCAGTAATTGGATTAACAGCTGGCACGCATTCGACTTCAGGGCAGAATGAAGGGAAGCTAAAGCAATGATGGATCAAGTGTGGAGGCTTGGCGAGGAGAGTCAGAGGACCCTCTTCAATTGAATCAACACCCTGAGGTAAGGCCCGCCAGGCAACTAGAACGATTGAAAACATCAAGTGCTCTGGTTAACTGCCCATAGTGAAACACTACGCAAATATGACCCCATACCCACCAAACAGCACTGTACTATATGGACAAAACTGCAATAAAAATAGAACACCTCACGCCTTCCTACATATTACTTATGGGGCACATGCAGCAGGACCGCCCTTGAGCAACAGGGCAAGGCCTCGTTGGACCCTGGTGGAGCACTGACCTACAGACTCCAACATGGCGACAGCTGAGGCAGTGGTGCGGGCACTGCAGGAGCTAGAATCAAGACAGTCTTGCGACATTATTTATATCCTTCCGCGTGCCTTGCGACCGCCATTACAAATTATAACGGTAGTGATTTTCTCAGCATATGAGCAGCGTGAGGAAATTAACGTAAATAATAGTGCTCATGATTCTCTTTTCGGGGCGGCGGCAGGGGGTGGAAACAATCGCCCTTGTACACAGCAGATGCAATGAGAGAAGACTATGATTGGCAGCCCTGCTGCAGCCTGAGCACTCTGGTGAAATGCACAGTGACATGAAAGCAAGGATCAGAATCAATACTCAGGGTGAGGTTTCTGGAAAAGTTTGCATTCCTAGAGGCATGAGGCAAGGCTGCGTTTCAGCTCCACTTTTATTTATCTTATGTATAAACAAGCTGCGCCCATTTCTACTTACAATTAGTCCAGACGTTCCTAAAATTAATGGCTCTCCCTTACCATCATTAGTTTATGCTGATGACGCCGTACTGATGGCTCGCACCCCTAATGCACTGCGTCAGCTGGGAAGTGGCTTTGTAAATTTTATGGAACTATTAGATCTGCGGACTAATTTAAAAAAATCTTTTATAATGTCTTGTGGCCCAAAAAAGCATAAACTGGTTAATCAGAAAGTGGGTGACTCATCTCTTTATTGAACAATTACTTTTTCTTACCTTGGTATGACTTTTTCTAACAATGGCTCTTGGCAATCCAACATGGAACTCTCTAGAGCCACAGGTTCTATACTGAGTCAACCTCGCCCTAGAAATGGAGGAGCCTTGGGCCCGGTATTGAATAGTTTTAAGAAATAATGGTGTATATGTCCAAGATTTGCCCTTAACTAACGCTGACGTTAGTTAGCAGCAATTTTCTTACCGCCACTACCACCGAAAACAATCACCATGCTACTAACGTATTCACAATACGTCACTACATGGCGATAGTATTGTATCGCTGTCGGAAATGTTGACGTTAAGACCAACATCACAGCATTAAAAATCTTGCCACAAATGTGAAAAAAGTGACGGGCGGCCAGTCAGAGGTGAAAGTGTGCGTGCATCGCTGGTGGCCTGCTAACTTTTCCCCCAGTGTAGGGTGGTTCGCGGGGCTGCATCACAGTTTTGTCAATGAGATGCAGCCCTGTGTTCCCAAAGTGACAAAGCATGTTGATAGTCTTCTTGGCTTAAACACATGCATAGCCACTCAATTGTGTCAAAAATGTACGCATTCCAAGTTGTAAAAAATGAAACACAATGGAGGGCAAATGTGCTGCTCAACTATGAGGAGAAGGGATGTGCATCCTAAAGTACAGTGTAAGGACTCTGCACATCAGGAATGTGTCCCATAAAAAAACAACATGTTTGTTCTGTTTGCCATGCTCACAGAACCACACATTCCCTGTCACATGCATGAAGCATGACAATGAAAACTATTTACAATGTTGCATTAATGCATGTCATGTTGCTACATGTCACCTTGACCTTATACATCAAAATGCAGTCATCCGCAGAAAAGTATCTACATGTGTCGTACAATTTCCAGTATTATATTGTCATCATGGTCCTGGTGTGGAAAGTCCAAGACACATTGACATGAATGGACACCTGTCCTTAGGTAAAGTCAGCAGTGGCAGTGAACACATGCATAGTCACTGATGTCTGTAATCATCCTTAAACAAAACAAAGGCATCCAATACCCTGAGCAGAACAGCATGTATCATCCATGTGTCCATTCGAGGGGCATATTTACAACCCCCGCCGCCACACCAATGTCACTTGCAGTGATGTTGGGATGGCGATAGGGGCTTCGTCCCACTTACAAGCCTGTGTAAAATGCTGCCTTGTAATAAAGGGCCCCTTACACACTTCACTTGGCGTGAATGGGGAAGGAAATGGATGTTGAGTTTGGTGTACACCCGACGCACCCATTGAAAAACACACTGTCCTATACTCACAAGGGTGGTGTAAATAGGAGGCTGTTTAAAAATTAAGCCCAGCCAAAACCTGATCTTAACCAAGCAAACAAATAGAAATGCTTCATTTCTCATAGTTTTTGCTGTTTCCATGTGGGCTGCGTTGTGCAGCACACATAGAAACAGCAAATTGGCATTCATCGTTAAAGTGCAGGAAGTGGTCTCTATCTCTGCACATAATCTTCCCCTGAACCCAGACACCCTTGCACAAAGTTGCAAAGGTGCTAGTGTTGGTGCTACGCTGATAATTTAAGCGCCAGCAGAGGGTAAAACGCAGGGCTGCATCAATATCTTGTAACTATGGTGCAGGCCTGTGTTACTGAAGAGGAGGAGTGCAGCGTTAATCCCGGAAGGAAAATGCCTCACCATGTTACTTAATTGTAACTATGACCCCCATGAGGCAAGAAAAACGTCTGCAGTGCAACAATGCACAAGTTCCATAAGCCTGACTCGTAGTCATATGTCCTCCGGCTTGCAACATATCACCATTGGCAATGCACCAAAGGGCAAGTGTGACTGGGTGGAGTGAATAAGGGGCAATAAACAAGAAGGTGTCTCTCCCTGCATTGCATATCAACATACATCAATGTGAATGACATGTGTCAATGTGATCTGGCCACCTTCAAATACATAGACACTTGTCAGAGTATGGCAAACCAAGCACATCTACTTGTCTTATCATGGGGTACATCACAGCATCCCTGATCTCAAATGCATGATTTCCCTCCTCATGGCACACTAACAATTTTGTGGCAGTGCCAACATCAAGGTGGGGTACTGTTTAATTTACACCTCTAACTAAAAAAACAACATGTAAACTTGAGTAGGGGTGACTCAACCACAATGCAGTGTAAATACACATGAATCTGATCAGATCTGCATTGTCGATAAGGTGATACAACCAGCACCACAGTCACTACAGAACATTGAATATAACAGGTGCAGCATGTGTTTAGAAGCAGGCCCCTCACATTTGGCATACAGGGAAATTGTGAAAAACCATGTTCAACACAAATGTCACATCAGTGATGATGTACATTGATTTACAAACCTGCGTGTAATAGGTGTAGCTTTTTAAAATAGTGAATGGACATTGTCATGCACTCTGCATGTCAACTGCTTAAATGCCTGAACAAAGTTGAGAAAACACATACAACAGCATCTCCCCTTTACATGGCAGAGGGAGATACATTACCTCCTGTTTAGCAGCCTGTCCCACTCTTCAGTGATGAAGGGGAAGTAGACATCCCAACCATCGACCAGGACATCCTCCAAGAGCTGCCCAACTCCATTGGCAGCCCATCTCTGGAAGCACGGATATCCAGCAGTGTTATGGTTGCTTTACCAGCAGCACAAAGCAACCAGAAGCCAGTACCTACTACCACAGCGGTCTCCCAGGACTGTTAACATTTCAACACAGTGCTGCAGAAGTCCAGCGTGAGATGGCTGGTCAGGTATGGGTGGGGTTGTAAAGCCTCCATCCAAACTGGTTGGGATCCATGGGTGTCTCAGTCCCATTAGGGACCGCCTAGAGTTCATCAGTCCTTACTCAGAGACAAGAACAACTGTATAGTCAAATTGGCTCCAGCGATGACACCAAGGAGTTGTGTGAAATGCGAAAGGTCATGGAGACAATAGAGCAGATGCAGGCTTCACATTTGGTAGCCATGCCTACCACAGAGACGTTGCTGGAGTCTTGCAAGCCCTGCAGCATATCATCACTGCAGTGATGCCTCATCATGTGGCACAGATGAATGCTGCTCCACCTTCAACATCCACCTCTTACCCCCATGATGTGTCACCGCCACACAGTGCTCCTGCCAATCCACCATCACCCTCACAGGAGGCAAATGCCACATCAGAGGAGGAAGATGTGGCTGAATCAACATTTAGATGAAAAAGTCAGCGGTAGCATTCATACGTGTCAAATGGACAGTTTTTGCCTGGTCCTGTGCTTACCATCATGCCTCGGAACATCAGCTTCCACTGTCCTCTGAATGACTGCTACACTCACCTTGGACTTAAATACGGACTGCCAATTGTGTCATTGTTCGTAATGACACTGCAAACAGCCTGCTGACTGAACTCTGGACTTGTTCTCCCCCAAGGACTCTGTCTGGCCCTCCACTGGGCATGCACACAACGGGAGTGTTGTGCAAAGAACTGGGCCAGTCTGCTACCTCAGTGAATTCACAGGTAAATAAAAGCACTTATGTCACTAAGATGCGTGTTGCCTATGAACATTTATGTTTAAATGTAACAACAATGCATGGTCAGTTTAGCCACCACTACAAATCAAAGGACATTTGGAAAAGGGAATATTGCTGACTTAGTGTCCTTTATAGGCATTGAGAAGCTGGGACAGGTGTGACTCTACCAATGCTCAGATCTCAAAGACACTATTTCAGTAACATAAAAATACTCTATGCTCAGGATGTTGATAATGACTTTGAACAATACTCAAGTCAGTGTCAAGCCACATGAAGTGGCTCAAACTTTCATTGTAAACAAGGAATACTTAGATGTGTCGGACAATGGTTGAATAGATGGGTGTCATGCCATGACACATGTAAAGACAGTTCTCTCAACATGTTACATAAGACAGTAAAGCAATCTAGCTGTAAGAAGAGGAATGGTGTAAGATAGAATATGTAAAAGTGTGTTTCTGGATCAACATCCTAGCGCTGCTGAGCTTTAATGCCCATCACAACACCCCTTGCCCTACACCTGCATACAAAATACTGTTTAGTGTTGTCCACAATGTTCAAGGCTGTGTTGAAAAATGTACAGTTGTTAGGATGACTAGCAAATAATAGAAAGCACATATCCCCTGCACTCCCAAATGGAAGATGAAGCTGTTGTGGAAACTGGTGTTATCAAAGCTGCCCCTAAGTATCCTAACAACATACCTACAGCATGTAACCAATGCTGTGTGAGCACAATGCCTGCAGTGCATCATGTGTATATCTGTACTTGTAAAAGAGTATAATTTGGATACTAATTCATTAGACCACTCCAAAACAATCTTGAAACTGAACTCTGCTATCTTGCATATCAATCTGTTTGGTTCACTCTCATTCAAACTGCAGATTGACAGTAGTGTGTCCCTAGAAGATGGTGTAATCTTATTTGTAGACATTCAAATAGATTGTGCGGGTGATGCGTCTGTTGTAATCAACTAAAAATTCGAGCACATGCCAACACATCAACAATCATTGACAGTTCAAACCATCAACCAGTAGGATTTTATTTTAAAAATATATACACTTATTAACCTAAACTAATAATAATGACTTATCCTAAAGTGCACTAACCTAACTAGTACTAATATAAACCTAGACTAAACTAACTAGCTTACCTTAGACTATACACATAGCATCTATTTTACATCGACCCACCTCCCCCCTTAAGGCACATCCAGGAGCTAACTAAACATAAGTCATAAACAAATATGTATATATATATATTTTTATTAGAACACGTCCAAAAACAGATCAAAACCCCACCCTAAGGAAAAGGAAACTCAATCAAAAACACTAAGTAAAGAATCAGAAACATCTAAGAACTAACTACATCTAACACTATACTAGCCCTACACTAAAACTACACATATCAATAAATAACAAAATCTTGTCCAAAAAGGTTGGAAACTGGGTGAAGGAATTGGATGACTGTACAGGGGGATAGCAACCATTCTTTGCGCATCAATAGGGGAACCCCAGGGCCTCCTTAATGACCATGAGGTATCCCGTGAATTAGTTATGGTCACATTCCTGACGGGCCACTCGAACATTCAGGTTGTAAAGCAACCTCTGCTCCCTCTTTGTCAGGACTGACATCTGCTGGTGTCCTGCAGGTCTCAATGATGGTGCCTGGGTGAGCACTCTGTGATGGGACAACGTGGGGTTGACTTCAGGTGGAAGCAGCACGTTGAGAATGAGAGGATGGGCCTGGAACTGCGGATGGTTGTGGATGTGTGCTACTCTGTTGGACACCTTAAGGGCCAGGGATTTGATGTATCTGGCTCTGTCGTGTTGAGGTGGCAGGCAGGGTAGCATGTTTCTTGCCACCTATCTTGGTGCTGACAGTAATTGACTTCCACTTGCCAGAAGCCCTCTCCTCATGTTACCTTTGTGCCATGTCATTGAAGCCCTTTGCCACATACCTAATTTGTAAGTACTGTTCCTTATGCACAAGGCACCGCCTCTGTTCCACCGGTGATATGTTGTCTGAAAATAAAGAAAACAGGTCACGTTTGCTGATTAATTAAAAATGATGGCCTTCTGCATATTTGGCACAAACACAATTCTCACAATTTGTTTTCTAAACACCATCATAAAAAGCAGGGTACATCACACATAACCTGACAACTTCTAATAAATAATAACAGTAATCCTAATCTGATGTTGATAACGACATGTTGACTATTGGGATGGGACAAAGCAAGGGCAGAGTGCAGTGACAACAGTTGTAAAATAGTTGTTTGCAATTAGACTGTGGTCACAAACAGTGATTAAGACCAACAGGGGAAGTGCCATAAGGATGACGTTTAACAGGCCATTGAAGACCACGACCATTACAACTACATAAAGACACTAGGCTGCACTGTCTGCAATCATGGCAGACGACTAATCACAACAGTGGTAGTCATGTTGGACATTTGAGGAAATGCAATTTAATTGTATTATGAACAATTTGGAGGTGTCAACACAGCTACACATCCATAATAGATGATGTATACATTTACTGGCAAATCTGTGTAAACATGCCCATACATTTTGAAATAATGGAACTAAAGAGGTCATATGTTCCATGAAGTTTTGTGTGGCGGTATTAGCCTGTTCTGCACCTTGCTGTGCTATTATTCAATGGGACAGAAAAGCTTCTGCATTTCCACAGCATACTTGGCTGCACTGCTTTTCAACTAGTGGCAGTGTGAACCCCTTCAGGCTAGTGCAAAGGAATGCAGCCTTGCACAATAGTGCTATGACTTGAGCAGATGATAGTCAATGTGATGGAAGGATCACCGCCAGGAACGTGATCAATCATTGAATTATAGTGTTTTTCATGTGTGTCACACTCTGATGAACACTTCGCAACATATACATTGATGATCTGTTGATCATTTCACAGTACAGAGCATGTTAGAAAAAACAATTGTTCTCAGTATAAACAATTCCACACTCCACACTATTTAAGGTGCTCCTGTGGAAATGGTTCTGCGTGATGATGAATGGGCTTAGCAGGGTAACAATGCCCACCCCATATCCCCTAAATGTTGTGTGAAAGGGTGCCTAATGCATGAGTTGAAATTGTCCCATGTTGACTTGATTATCACTGCTTTGGCACTGAGGCTGAGACAGACTTGCCAAGACAATGTTGTGCCACAAAACTTTGCATTGGCTACAGAGGCCTTGTGATTTACATCAACATGGAAATGAATCACAAGAATCATTATCAAAATGGTAATTAATCTATGGAACATATTTAGGTTAGTTACATTAGACAAGATTCATTTGCAAAAGTTGCTAACATTTGCTCATGTCAGTCAGCCATTTATAAGACGTACTCAAGCTGTAATTGTGGTAATGTGACCTGCTCTTTGGACAACTAACTGTCAAGGACAACTATTACTAAAAATAAATGACAATAGCCGACAGGCACATCAGTGCTGGGTGTCAGTGGATTCCAGGTCTGGTCTTACCAATCAACAACATTACTCAAATGTTACCTCTTAAGTATGTACACTCTGAAATGTACCTGAATTGGCTGGAGTGATCTACCAATCTTGTATCAATGGGCTCAGAAATACCGTATCTGTAACTATACAATATTAACATGACAAATCATTCCATGTTCAGTAAACATATTTAACTTGATGTAGCAGTGGACATGCAACATATCCCCAAGCTGACCTGTAAACATTATACCATGTAAAGGAGCCATGATCATTTGGAGATTTGGATAAGAATATGCACAATACTTCACAAAAGTGTTTAATCATTGTTTTCAACTGACATATTCCATTCAACGTGGCATGAGTACCCACAGCCACAGCTTACATAAATTCATTGAATTGTGGTGACCCAGTTGATACCATGGTGGCAAACATCATATGGGAATGGTTATACATGACCAACGTTTGGAAATAAGGCTGTATTTTCATGTTTGTCCCAAGTTCATGTCAAAATGCTACAGCACGTAGCACATGATACTCAACAACAGATGTGGCAAGATCTGGGGTAGAAACTTACAATCATTTACATCAGTGTACACTTGCAAAGGACAGCACCACATCTGGCCCCCTTGCACAATCATGTCAGGGTGCATAGATGTTTGTGATGCTGCATGATCGGCTCAATGGCATTGCAATGAAATCATCAAAATCATTAACTATTTTCTGGTACGTGTCTGGGATGTAGTGAATCATATGAGGAGTTGCAATATAGAGTCAAGAACGGCAATGCTGTTCTCCATCAGCACATGATGATGATGTGCATAACTCTTGACTTGATGCTGCATCATCACACTAGAGATGAGATCCATGTGAAGTACATTCAGACTATGTATAACATACAGGGCAAGTGGAATGACATATATATGTCAACACATACAACTCAAAGGTAGGGGCAACACACTCACCAGTGGTTTGTGGGTCCATGAGGGCATCCACATCTCCCTGTGTGATCAAGGGTATTTCAGCTGTGAAAAATGGATGGAAAGAAAGATATATGTAATTAACATCATATTTCACACGTCTCACGTACATCATTGAAGTCTTCTTGATACAATTTCATTCACTGTAACAGTCAGGTAAGCGTCCACGTTAAATACATGTTGCGATGTGCTTTGCCTGTCTGACACCCAACACATGTCAATTTCAGCCTTGTGGCCTATTGGACATTCCTGCCAGGATCAGTGGGACAAAACAGACTATAACTTAATCCACAGCTTCATGAGTAACTTTTTTCATCAACAACGTCAATATACGTGACATTGTTTGGTCAAATTAGTCCATTTTCCTCCCCACAGGTGTATCACGACCATTGTGTAACTCACAGAGCTTGACAGCCAGTTAATCATGTGAAGTCTTCCAATATCAATGCGCGTAGTGATGGACAGTACATCATGACAAGCATTTTGTTTAGCCAGGTAGCACATTCCATGAGGAGGGGCACAGATGTTGTCCATAACCTAATTAGTAGTCAGTGGATTCATCCTCTGATCTGAAACAAAGTTGGTCATGTTCTTACCACCTAGCTTGCCAACGGTGATTCCCAGGTGATCCATGAGGTTTATCTGACACCCAACGTAATCCTTCCAACGGTGATTCCACTGCTGGACAGTCCTGTCCACACCAAACATTCTCGTCATCTTTTTACAGATGTGCTCCTACCTCACCTTCTAGATTTTTACATTGCATCCCTAGAGAATACGTCCCCCAGCCTCAACCATCTGTGGCAAATAAAACTTAACTAGCAATAGGAAGCCCCCCGAGGCCCCTTCAGATATCCTGCCCTCCCTACCCTGACCCAACATCTCCCAAAACACAAGTGACCCCATGCAAAAGAAAATAATAACCCACAAATTACCCCCAATAACTGTAAAATACAAAGATACCCCTAAGATGTACACCAGACAAAACAATCAAAAAGTTGCAAAAAACATGTATGCACAAAGACACAGGACTAAAAAAGGACAGTATGGACAGAACACTACGCACAGAAACTCTCTCCAACACACCAACACCAGCAGACATCTTGCAACACCTCCACAACTCTCAACAGACACTAACAGTGTGGTTGAAAGAGAAAGTGAAAGTGTAGAGAACTCCTCCATGGAACAGGATGCAGACTGATGTCACTTCCTGGCTGTTTGCGTCCCGTTTTCAGACTTTGCAACTAAATTTTACCCGCTAAGGGGTAAGCGGGAATATTTCATCTATATACATGTATTTTGCAAGTATTTTACCATGGCGGTCATGAAAAATATTAACGCTAACATGGATTAGCGTTAAAAATGTATCTGCAAATTGCTACTTGATGACTTTTTTCCTGATTGAGCAAGCCGAACAACCCACTATGGATATGTGGTGTGATCTGTGTGGTGTACTGGAGTGTAGTCTATCTGGTCTGTCCTGATATGAGTGATACCTTGCTGTCAAGAGGAACTAGTTACTCACATTGATGTTGGTCTAGGACTGATCATTTGTGTAAGAAAAAGCAAGCCGCAGTGTCACTCATTAGGGTTAGCACTGGTGGTATGTGTCACTACATGTGAGACTTACATTACACATTTCTGTGATGGCTGTGCCAGTTAGAAGGGCTTGCACATACATGTACTTGACCAACAAGCAGTCACTACTTGTATAGGAGATTAGTGATGCAGCCTACAATGTGCAGCTATGACAGCACATTCACATTTGAGTATTTGATTAGCTGGAGGCACAGAGGTGAGCAAAGGTGATCTTTTCTCCGACCCCTCCAAGATCGAGCCTAATGATAAAATGGAGGTTAAACATGCACTGTATGCACTTTTTAAATTGGAAAGAATGGGAAGAGAACTAACTAAATCAACTGTTGCAAAATATATGGGAAATGAACTGTGCAGATACCCACTCCCGCCCTACCTCACTCTACCCATGACCAACTGGGAGAGATCACTTTTGTTTCGCTTAAGAGTGGGCTCGGTGAAATTTCTGTTGTCCTTCCCTCTGGGCTATCGACATAGCACTGACTTCAAACCATGCCCGTGTGATGGTGTCAGCATACAGAATGATTTACACTTCCTATTCTTCTGCAAATGTTATCTAAGATATATTAATTGGCTTTTAACTCCATATTTTAGGAAACATCGACCCCTCTCGCTGGAAAAGTCTTACTTGATGTTGGTTTCCTTGGACTCAGATGAACTAATTTTCCGCACTAGCACTTTATTGAGACCGTTAACTCGAGTGCGTAAAACGATGGAAAATCCTTGAAATTTGCCTCATTAGAACTGTATCGTACTGTATTATATATATTTTTAAACTTGATAATCTTGTAATAATGTGTTACACAAATGTTTTGTTGTTTTTATGTGGTACTTTTATGAATTTTATGAAATTCGAATAAAGGTCTTTTGAACTTTGAACTTGAACTTGCTACTTGATGACTTTATGTACCATTTTTTCCTGATTGAGCAAGCCGAACAACCCACTATGGATATGTGGTGTGATCTGTGTGGTGTACTGGAGTGTAGTCTATCTGGTCTGTCCTGATATGAGTGATTCCTTGCTGTCAAGAGGAACTAGTTACTCACATTGATGTTGGTCTAGGACTGATCATTTGTGTAAGAAAAAGCAAGCCGCAGTGTCACTCATTAGGGTTAGCACTGGTGGTATGTGTCACTACATGTGAGACTTACATTACACATTGCTGTGATGGCTGTGCCAGTTTGAAGGGCTTGCACACACATGTATTTGACCAACAAGCAGTCACTACTTGTATAGGAGATTAGTGATGCAGCATACAATGTGCAGCTATGACAGCACATTCACATTTGAGTATTTGATTAGCTGGAGGCACAGAGGTGCACATTGACGATGGTTTGTGCAAAGGCACTCTTGGCCATATTTTAAAGAGCTAAGTCTATGCATTTCATGCTGTGCTATGCATGACATGATCTTTAACCGACATCTAATGACCAGATCCATGGTCACCATTACAAAATATGCAAAACCATATGTTACATTGTGTAATGATCTTCTTCTGTAAGCAACAAGTTAAGATCACTCTAGCATGACAGCAATAAGCAAATAGTAGCTGTTATGGATAATGATGTTACGGCTGGACAGATAGCAGTAAAATTTACTGATGTCAGTGTGCCATTCCATATTTTTTATCCCATCAGGGCTTCAAGAGCTTAGAGGGACAACTCAGGTAAAGCATAGCTAAACGTGTGTGACAGATAGCAGAATGGAGCAGCCAACTCCAAATTATGTATTGGTCAACAAGCCCCACTGAGCCATGTACTAACATGTTGTAGAACTAGATTCACAGGTGAACATGACATTGTTACTTTGGAACATCAAAGCCGCACTTTGCATGTCATAATCCTTGCAACAGCAAAGCTACAGAGGCCTGTAAGCTCAAACAGTCTGCGTGGCCTGGAGAGCACACTGTGCTTTTGTATGAGACCCAGGTGGCTAGGCACAGATACTGCAGAGGTACACTAGACTGATGTTGCCGTTAATGCCTGCGTTGTGCGTGAGACGGTGGGCCGTGGCTCTTTCCATCAATGCATCAGCAATGACCATTACCTGGTGACAAGGCCTGCCATGTTAAATGCTTACACATTGCTGACATGAGAAGTACGCATGGTGCAACTTGGTGTATTGATCAGGCAAGGTGCTTCTGATCATGTACAAAGGGTGGTGTGCATTCCATGACACGCACCAAGAGGACACTGGGATGACAGGGGAGACATCCTTTGCCAGTAATTTGGTCAGACCACTTCTTAATTCCCTTTCAAATTCAATGGACTAACACAGATAAAGCCACCTCTATTCCTAAGGAGTTTAGGAGGAACTGGAGCAACATCAATCCAGAATCACTAACACATCACATGAAGGAATCTAAGCCGGCTCCAGCGAACAAACTTGAGTCTAGTATCTCAAATTTGAATAAGTGGATTGGTAGTGCGCTTGACTCCCTGGCACCTCAGAAAACAGTAAAATCCCCTAGATCCACCCCTTCTGCACCTTGGTACTCTGAGGAGCTTAGACAAAAAAAGTCCGAATGTAAGATGCGTAAACGCAGCTGGAGACTCACGTATTCTGCAGAAAGCAAGGCTGACTATCGCGCAGCTCTTAAAGAATATTGCAAATTGCTCATAAAGAATAAAAGAGCCTTCCTATCGGATAGAATTAATAATGCTAAGGACTCATCCAGGGAGATTTTTAAGATTGTCAAATCATTCACTGATCCACAGGCCCTGACTCACACTCATCCTACAACACAGAACCTATCTAATAAACTCTCTGAATTCTTTGAGGATAAAATTGCATTGATCAATGCTTCTTTTCCCAAACCGCAAGACGACCCCCAGACTTATGGAGA
The DNA here is from genome assembly GCF_964261635.1 of Lissotriton helveticus. Classification (NCBI taxonomy): domain Eukaryota; kingdom Metazoa; phylum Chordata; class Amphibia; order Caudata; family Salamandridae; genus Lissotriton; species Lissotriton helveticus. The sequence goes on from NC_136064.1 coordinate 22,478,132, forward strand.
CCATGTGCTGGTACAGGCCCCCATGTCGGTATTCTCAGAATTTGCTGAAATTTCGGATGGAATCTCTCTTCAGGAACTACACAAATGCAAGCCAGGCTCTCCTAGCGACCCCTGGCCAGCTAAACAATACAAGGCCCTAGTGGGATTTCTCAACCCGCATTTAAACCCTATTTTGAACTTATCGCTGAGATCGGGTATCTACCCTGCAGTGTGAAAACACACATTCCTGGTGCCCATCCTAAAAAAAGCCAATGCAGACCCAGAAGCCCCTTGTAACTATTGACCAATCTCCCTATTACCGGCTCCAGCAAAGATATTAGAGAAGCTGGTCCATCAACAATTGGCCAGTTTCATTGAGTCCAGAGGCCTGCTTCATGACTCTCAATCCGGATTTCCCTCCGGATATAGTACGGAGTCAGCCCGAATTGAAATGGCAGACTCAATACGTTGGGCAATAGATGGAGGTTCCAAAGCGGTGTTAGTGCGGTTAGACTTGTCTGCAGCATTTGACACCGTTTACCATCCTATCCTCCTGAACCGCCTAAAGTCCATAGGAGTCCAGGGCACAGCATTGACTTGGCTATCATCCTTCCTCTCGGACCGCAAACAACAGGTCCGGACCTATCCATATACTTCTCCGGTGAGACCGCTCAAATGGGGTTTTCCGCAGGGCTCAGCATTAAGCCCGCTTCTTTTTAATATATACTTAACCCCGCTGGCCGAAATGATCTCGAAATCTGGGATCAAAATAACATCTTACGCTGATGACACCCAGCTTTTATTCACCTTCAATGATGTATCCGCTGCCACCTTTGACCCCCTTAAAATATGTCTCAGGAATATTGCGGCCTGGATGGACCACAATTTCTAGAAACTCAATGCGGATAAGACTGAGATCTTATTTTTTAAACAACCATCTCCTCTCGCCTCTAATCTATGGTGGCCTGAGGAATTGGGCATTGCCCCTCTTCCCAAGGATCCGGTCAAGAATCTGGGCTTCAGATGGGACAACTGCTTGTCCTATTCCACTCAGGTTCAGACAGTCTCAGCTGCATGCTTTGGCAAAATTAAAACGATAAAAGAATTCATTAACTATTTGCCTAGCGCTACTCAAAAAACTGTGGACCATGCGTTGGTTACTTCGCACCTAGACTAAGCGAATGGATTATATCTGGGTCTGTCGGTGGGCCTGCTCCACAGACTCCAGATGGTCCAAAATGCCACGGCCCGCCTTGTCTGCAGCGACTCGCTCAGACAACACATATCTCCCTTCTTGCGGAAACTGCACTGGCTCCCCGTAGCCATACGGATCGACTTTAAAGCATTGACATTGGCCTTTCGGGCAGCCAAAGGCCTAGGACCAGCCTACCTTAGGAGGAGACTCCGTCCCTACAGTCATTTTAGAGCCCTACGGTCTAATACTAAAATTCTGCAAGTTACCACCAGATTTAAAAAAACTAGATAAGGAGGCAAGTCATTTGAGGTGGTTGCCACTCAATAGTGGAACAAACTCCCCCTTCATCACCGTCAGATCCAGTCTGAACTTGAGTTTCGTAAATCTCTCAAGACCTGGCTATTCTGTCCCCAGGACTAGTCAGCGCTGTGGCTCTGCTCCGCTTGTTTTCTGCTGCTAGCGCCGGGACACCCCGTTGGGGTAGCTGTGCGCTTAATAAATGCCTTATTATTATTATTATTATCCTATATCTTTGCAGTGCCTCTCAACATTATTATGCCCGAGTAGGTTGTGCTGTCCGTCAATGTCGAGGGTGAGGCCCCTCTCCTCTAGAAGACTTGCGATGCAGGGGACCTGTGAGTTGGCAACTAAGAGGGCCCACTTGCATCTCCTGAATCTCTAGTTTCAAAGGCATACTTAGAGTACCATGCTGTACCCAGACTTGTATGAAAAGGACTGACCGAGGATTACGCTGGCTGAGTCAGTGACTCAGAGGGGATATTGTTATATGAGGCCTGGTGTCGTTTTCAAGTATGGGTGATGGATGGCTCTGAAGCAGAGCAGGTCCAAGCGTTGTATCTGCATATTAGCAGTGAACAAACTGCTTGTACCAAACGGTTATCCACGGACAGTATGGAACATGTGATTTGCTTGCCAATGTTGCCATTCATGAGGCAAACATGTAGTGCAGCCTATCAACCACACATGTTATGGAGCTCTTGGATGTTGTTAGCATGTTTGGGCTGTACTTAATGTATTCCCTGTAGCACATCACTCATGTGTATGTCTGTTCTCTGTGCCGGTGGTGTGAACTCAGAGTAAGAGTATACTGTAGCCCATTCAACCCCTTCATTGCCATGACACACTCATGTTGTTGTGCATGTGACATCAACACTTTATTGATATTGCATTGGCAGGTACTTGGACTGACATACACGTTGTTCTGTGCTGCTATCTTGCCAGTTGTCCCATGGCTGACATATGTCTCATTGTTTGTGCTTATGTGACTATAGCATTGCCAGATCAGTAATGTTGTAGGATGATTAATGCACAGTGTTAGTAATGCATGACATGTGCTTATTGAAAATTCCAATGGTACATGCCATCTTTGGAGGTATTCCCATTTTCTGTTGATGTTTGACTGTGTATGCTTTGCGTTTGTAGCATTCCCTGCACTGTGTTGATACATCAGATATTGTATCTGTAATATCCTCTGTATCTTCATCCTCAACAACCACAAGGGGATGCAGTGCAGAGTAGTATTGTATATTTGATACTGTTGTCAGTTCTCTGTTTCCTGTGTCATGTAATACCCAGATATGTAGGATTTCACATATTATGATGGATTTTATCTATGTGGCTCCAGCTATAATGCATCAGACATACAGTGTATGTTGTACTACGCTCTTGTATGGAAACAGACCTGTAGGTGCTCCTGTGATGACACAACACACAGTTGTTGGTTCTCAATGAGGGACCATACACAGTAACTGGCTCAGATGCCCAATACGTTATGCCATTCCAACTATTCCTTTAATTGGTGTCATGTCCCCTGCTAGGTGTGAGGGCTGTGTGGCACTGCTGTTTCGTTAACTTTAACTTAACAGATTGATCAACTTGAGAAGTCAGAAATCAAACATACAAGACTTTGTTGTATTGATATTTTAATTTTCAAAGTAGCAATCTGTGGACTTTGTTTTTAAGAAATGCTTGTGATGGGACATATGTTGATGGTGATTAGGTAAACAAATTGCGGATGATGGCAACCCTCCTTGCTGTTTCAGCAGCAGAAGCTGTGGTGTGTCTAGCATCAGTCTCTTCGTCCTGGTCATCCTCTGGATAACCCTGCTCCTCCTGTCTTCAGCCAATGGTGTGTTTGTCTGTACATAAATATTGTGCAAAATGCAAAAAATCATTATAATTTTACAGACCAGTTTAGGCCTATACAGGAGTTTCCCCCTCCCCGAAATGTCAATGCACCGGAGCTTTGATTTAAGGACTCCAAAGGTCCGTTCAATGATGACCCTTGTGCATCCCAGGGCAACCTTGTAGTCTCTCTGGGCCTGTGTGTGGTTCACTTTGATGGGGGTCATCAACCATGGTGACAGTGCATATCGTGGATCACCTGAAACAGATAATGTAGAAATGTGTCCATTAGTATTTGTGCCTACTGTGTTTGCCGAGTGGCTTTTTTGGTGTGTGCGCATTGTGCAACTTGGTACTTTCAGCATCGTCATGTGGTGTTTCAGACAAGTAACCTGCATCACTGAAATTGACTTGCCTAATCTCAACAGTCTACACATCACCATGATGCCATTGGCCAGGTCCTGTGTATTACCTCCATGGTGTGACTGTCAGGATCACTCAAAAAATGATTTGAGGATATTAACAGGGCCATTGCACCAACAGTACATCACTTATGCACAGATTTTTTAGGGTGCACTGTTGGCGCATGGGCCTGATGAAGCGGCAACCTTGACTTATGGCAGATTACTATGATTAAACATAAGAAAATTACATTATTGTGAGTTATTGTGCTGATGGTAGCTAAGAACAAATATACTTGGCCGCTAAATGTTTTACTCATTGTTTATGTTTATGTTTATGTTTTGGCAATTTTTATAGTGCGCAAATACCCGGGGGTGTCTCGGCGCTTTAAATGATCAGGTGATGACAGTTACAAGATTTTTAATAAGGAAACAGCCAGGTTTTTAATTGCTTCCTGAAGCTAAGGAGGATGGGGGAGGTTTTGATGGTAAGGGGAAGGGAATTCCATAATCTAGCCGTGGAAATCACAAAGCATCTGTCGCCCCAGTTGGCTTTCCTTGTGCGTTGGACGTTAAGCAGATGAGCTGAGGATGAGCACAGAGTCCTAGAGGTTACAAGAGGACGGAAAGCATGTTTAAGAGACTGCGGCCCATAGTTGTTAATAGCTTTGTAAGCAATACACAGTGCTTTAAATTTCGTACGGCTTTTGACAGGAAGCCAGTGAAGCTGTTGAATGAAAGGTGTAATGGAGGTGTACTTAGGTATGCCCAGTAGGATTCTAGCTGAAGCATTCTGCACCAATTGGAGCCTATTTAGAACCTTTTCCTGCACGTTAAGGAGGAGGGCATTGCAATAATCTGTCCTTGAAAAAATAAGAGTGCTGATAAGAGTCTTACCAGCAGTTATGGGGAGGTAAGGGAGAAGCTTCTTGATTTTCTTTAGGGTAAAGAAGGAGGTGGAGACCACCGCATTGACATGATGATGGAAAAGTAATTCGTCGTCAAATATGACTCCAAGATTACGAACCTTAGTGATGGGTTCGGGTGGAGAACCCATCTCATTAGGCCAAGCGGGTTCAAGTTTCCCAAAGGTCATTACCTCCGTCTTGCCAGAGTTGAATTTTAAGCAATTGGAGGACATCCAGGAGCTGATGCCGAGCATTCCCTCTTGGAAGTTCGCTGCCACTGAAAGTCCATCATGATGTACTGATAGAACCAGCTGGGTGTCGTCGGCATATGTTGTGAGACTGATGCCATAAGATTTGATCACCCTCGCTAAGTCCGAAACGTAGATATTAAACAAAGTCGGACTTAGCGAGGAGCCCTGTGGCACTCCACAAGGGAGGGAAAAAGTGGGGAAAAAGAAGGGGCCTAATTTTACAGCTTGAGAGCGGTTGGCAATTAAAGAAGCAAGAAGGTCTTTGGCCTTGTGCTGGATACCAATCGCTGAGACACGGTCGATCAGAGTAGCATGATCGACCATGTCAAAGGCGGCGGATAGGTCAAGCAGTATCAAAACTGCCGCACCGCCTTTGTCTAGGATCATTCTGATTTCATCAGCCGCTTTTATAAGGGCCGTCTCAGTTCCGTGCCCTTGCCTGAAACCGAACTGGGTATCGTCGAGCAGGTGGTTTGAGTCAATGAAATTGGAGAGCTGCCTATTCATTAGATTTTCAAATATTTTTGCAGGGAACGGAAGGCAGGCAATAGGTCTGTAGCTGGAAGGTAATGCGGGGTCAAGGGTGGCTTTTTTTAAAAGAGGCTTAATGATAGCTTTTTTGCCATACTGATGGATAAGAACCTGTGAGGAACATGGTATTGCAAATATTGGCTAAAGCAGGAGAAATGGCATCAGGAATGAGATTAAGGATGGAGGGGGGACAAGGGTCAAGGGGTGATCCTGATTTGGTAGTAGTGATTAAATGAAAGATTTGTTCCTCAGAAACTTGATTAAACTTAGGAAAGGAAGTGTTGGAACAAGAGTGCCTAGCAGTGTTATGTGTTGAGGAAGGTTTGTGAAGGAAAGCAGAGAAGATAGCAGGGACTTTATCCAGGAAGAAATCTGCCAGAGAATTGCAGAGGACTTGAGAGGTGTCGGGAAGAGGGTTAGGGGGATTAGAGAGGTGGTTAACCACATGAAACAGTTTTTTTGCAGAGTTGTGTGCCTGATTAATTTGGGTAGTGTAGTAGGTAGTCTTTTCTGCGAAAATGAGTTCTTTATACTTGGACAGGGCGCGTTTGTAGGAATGTTTATCAAGGGGGTTGTAATGCCTGCGCCAATGTCTTTCCAAGTTTCTGCAGTATTGTCTTTGTAAACGGAGGGGTTCAGAAAACCAAGGAGCAGAAAGGGAACTGCGGTTACGGAAAATAGTCTTGGGAGGTGCCAGTGTGGTTCAGGCCGTGTCTAGGTTTTCAAGGTAGCTAATAGATGCTAGTGCCGGATCCGGCTCCACCACATTAAGGACATTGGTCAACATAGAGGTCAGTAAAGGAATATCAATATTTTTCCAGTCTTTTGTTAAAACTGGGGATGAAGGTCTGGCTTGAGATGAAAAGGACTTAATTTTAACTGAAAAACAAACTGCAGAATGATCTGTCCAAGTGAGGGGAATGGGGGTAGAAATCATAATGTCAGGGTTATTAGTGAATATCCCGTCTAGGGTGTGTCCTGCTTTATGTGTAGGCAGGGTGACAAGTTGCTGAAGTCCTACCGCTGACAAATCACCAATAAGGGAGATTGTATCGATGTCAGTAAAGGATTCCAAATGGAAATTGAAGTCTCCTAATATGGTGTAGTGAGGAGCTCCAGCTGTAGTCTCGACTAAATTGTTAAGACTCGCCAGGAAATTAGGTTTAGGGCCAGGAGGGCGGTAAAGCAGAATGCCCGTGAATGACTGGTTGCTGGAGAGGCCAATAGAGAAGGAAAAGGCTTCGCAGCGTGCATGGTTAAGGGCTGTCGTTTTTAAATTGTAGCAGTCTCTATATATAATGGCTATACCACCACCTCTTTTGATAGTTCTGTCTAATCTATATACACAGTAACCCTCGGGTAGGGCTGCTTTAAAGTCTGGGCCAGAGGAGTTGTCACCCCAAGTCTCAGTGGCGAACAGAAGATCTAGATTGTGGGACGAAATGAACTCCAAAATATCAAGTTTATGTCTTGGAAGGGAACGCACATTGATGAGTGCTGCCAAGACCTGTGTAGGGGTGACATGTAAAGGCAAATGTCTTCTGCAAGCACGACATTTGAAAGGGCCTACCAAGGGATCCGTGTGCAGAACTGATGGGATACAATGTGGCAGGTTAGGTGAAGGATTAAGTGCTAAGAGTTGTGAGAAAGTGTAAGTGACCGTTCCAGTGACCATAGGAGCTTGAGAGTGTGGTTGACCAGGGCAGGTGGCCTTAGGCCCGGTCCAGGCACGGACGGGGGCAGACGGGCTTGCCTTTGGCGCGCCTTTGGCGCGCCGCCGGTGCGCCCACTGCGCCCGCCCGCTGCGCGGACGGGAAATGGTATGAACTATAAAGGGGGGAGGGAGGGAGGGTGGGACTCATCCCAGCACTGGTGCGCTGACTGATTCAGACCCCCAATATGGCGGCAAGCCCTGCCTCCAACGCGTCAGATCCTAATCGTCTGCGCGTGGAGCGGGCGGTGAAATGCTGCGAGGCAGGGGTGAGTGAAGGAGTTTTAAAAGCACAAATAACAAGGCGCAACACAAGCAAAGGCTTATTTACATCCACCTTGCCCCACGGTGGGTCAGTGTTTGTGTGACAGTGGCACTGCTACCCAGTGCACTTGATTTTCTGGGACATGTGAAGACAGCGGACCTGTGTATTGATTTCTTTGGGCATGAGTTAACTTTGGTTCTGCTTGTATGCATGTTGGGCTAATAAACATAGATGCTGCAGTGTGTGTGTGTTCACAATCATCACACATTCATTGAGCTTCTCCCCTCCCAGCGGCCTCAGCCAATCGGCCGGCACGGGGTGGAACTTGGAGGTGGGGCCGGGCATTAAATTAGAGTGTAGCGCAGGGAGCGAGCAATTGTTTGTTTGTTGTCGCTGTCACGCGGACCATTTCTAATAGCACTGCCTGTAAAACTGACTATTTGCTTTTAAAAATCACTGTTTTAAAATAACTCACCCGAATCGCGTTGCAACTGTGAATTGTTCTCTGTCCTTGAGCTGCTCCCCTCCCAGCGGCCTCAGCCAATCGGCCGGCACGGGATGGAGCTTGGAGGCGGGGCTGGGGTATATATGTGCTCCAGTATGCGGAAGCGCAGTGGACACGCGCAGCGGGCGCACCGGCGGCGAGCCAAAGGCAAGCCCGTCTGCGCCCGTCCGCGCCCGACCGGGCCCAGGGGCCACAAACCCTGGCCAAGTTATTACCCACTCCCCGGCAGGACTTAGATCGCTAGAGCAATTTTAAGCCCCACTTACCTATGAAGTTCTCGATCGTATTAAAGTACACGGTATTCTCCGTAAACAAGTGGACCATCTCACCCCCCTGTCTGTGACGCCTGTTGCTTCCCCCTCTAATTATCTGCCTATAGGCAACACACTCTCCCTTCGGGTCCTGTATCTTAATACCCGCTCCTTGGTGAAGCACCAACTGGACATCTTCCTGTTGTTATTATCTGACAAACCGGATGTTCTTCTGCTCTCTGAGACCTGGCTCACGCTGGATTCTATGCCAGATATCTTAGCAGCACTCCCCTCTGATTACTACATCTTATCAGTTAATCGGCCTGCAGGGAAGATGGGTGGGGGAGTGGCTACTATTATACATAAAAACCATAAGTTTACCACTCTGACCTCTCTGACTCTGCCAGAAGTGGAGTACATCGTCATTAATCTCGATACTAACCCGGGATCTCTGGCTCTGGTGCTTATCTACCGCCCTCCTCAGTCCATGCCTTCCTTTCCCCTTTCCCTCAGTGAACAAATAGCGAATCTTACTATGAACCACGCCAGAGTCCTACTTATTGTGGACCTGAATTATTGGTTCGATGATGTATGTGGGGGCCTCAGTCGGCTGAACTTTCTGAACTACTCTCTAACATCAATTTGGTACAACAAATCACTGCCCCTACCCACATCAAGGGCCATGTCTTGGACCAAATCTGGTCCTATAACATGGAACTCTCGCCACCTCTCATCTCTCCCTGTATATGGTCCGATCACCATCTGATTGAATTCACTGCCACCTTTAGTGGCAGGGTAAAGACTCCTAAGGTGGAGGGAGGCCTGACCAGAAAGTGGAGAACCCTTGACACCTAGGAATTCATTAACACACTAGCTAGCTCCCTCCCCAACGTTAATCCCAACTCTAATGTTGATTCCATGGAGAATGAGATCTCTGACTGGCTATTGGCGGCTAGCAATACTCAGGCTCCGCTCATTAAATTCTTTCGGGCCAAACACTCTGAAGCCCACAAATGGTTCACCAGTGAACTGAAAACTCAAAAATTATTGCTTCGTCAGATAGAGAGGAAATGGAGGCACGGTTATGCCAGCAAGGATAGACAGCTTTATCTGTCAGCTCGTAGGGACTATAAGAAAGCTTTACTGTCTGCTAAGGCCTCGTATTTTCCTATCAGGATCCTCGCTGCCCCTAATAAATCTAGAGAATTTTTTAGGATTGTAAACGAACTTAGCAGTCATGACAGAATCTCCCCCTGTCAGGTTCCCACTCAAAAGCAGTGTAATTCACTGAACAACTTTTTTGTGGAAAACATTTAAACCATTAGGGCCAGTATTCCCATTAGTGTTCAGGTGAAGTCGTCGGATGACAACTCCAACAACTCCTCGACTATGAACCAATTTACAGCTTTATGCCCTGACATCTTATTGGAGTTAATGTCCCGAGTCAAGTCGGGCTCTCCCAAGGACTGCTGTCCTCCTTCTGTTTTAAGGGATACCTTTGCGGCCCTACCTGTTGCCTGGGAAGAGCTCCACGTGTTGGGGATCTCATTTTTGGCCAGGCGAATTAGGTCCACCCCCAGTTCCTTCCCTATCAGTAAAAAGTCTTGGAGTGACGATAGACTCCGATCTCTCACTGAGAGGACAGGTGGGCACTGTGGTTTCTACCAGCCTCTTTCAGCTGCGTAAAATAAGGAAAATCTCACACCTGCTGTCCCATCCAGCTTTGGTTCAGTTGCTCATTGCTCTGGTACTCTCACGCCTTGACTTTTCTAATTCCCTTTATTTTGGCCTTCCTCAGGGCCTGCTCAACCGCCTCCAAATGATCCAGAATGAGGCGGCGAGATTGATCTATAAACAACCGAAATGGCAATCGGCCAGGCCTTTACTGTCTAAACTACACTGGCTACCCATGGCACATCGCGCCGCCTTTAAGACAGGCTGTATAGTCTTCAAAACACTGTACTGCACGAGCCTTACATTTCCTAATAGCCGGATCACCAAATATGTCCCTATGCGTAACCTTCGATCTGCTCACCTCCATATTCTTACTATCCCCACCATCAAATTAAAAAGGCAGGGAGGATGCAGGTTCTCCTATTTGGCACCCAGGCTCTGGAATTCATTTCCACTCTCAGTCAGGAACTGTGACAACTTACTGGGCTTCAGAAAGGGCTTGAAAACATGGCTCTTCGTGCAACCCTATTAATTTTGTCTCCCGCATCAACATTCATTCGATTAACGCCATGAAACCTTCGGTGAGCGTGCGCTTTACAAATTCATCCTAACATAACATAACATAACATTTGGCTGCATTTGTGCATCAGTTTGCTATGCTATACCTGACCAGGGTAGTCATATGGATGCACAACATGTTCTGAGATTTATATTTCTACTGTTTGTATGCTCTTTATATGCATACTCCATTCTGACACAACCCAGACTGCTGTTTAATCAACTTTGGTGAATGTATGCAGTCGAGGCTCCCTTCATGCAGCAATACTTGCACCCCTATGATACAGGCACCCTTGCAGCATGGTGCATGGCAGACTGTGTTTTTGCATGTCAGCTAATTGTGCACCATCACAGGGGAGAGCAGGGTGATCTGTCATCTTGTTGTACATATTGCACATGAGTTTATTTCAGGATGGATGTAGCCCAGAAGAAGCATGTGTCTTATGGCATGTGCTGCATTGATTATTTTCAATTTTTGTCTGGAGAGTTCTGCAAAATCTATATTCAGAGATTGACATAGTGGTTTGTGGGAGATATTCTAGGCTACTCCCTTGTTGGGCCTACTTACATATGTCTTGATTATTTGGCATTGGGTGTTTGTGTATAGTAGGTGGACCTGTTACAAGGTATGTCGTATTACATTTGCTACATGTGCATTCTCACATATTTGAGCTACAGGATTGGGGACTTGAGGTGTGGGGTGTGCTCAGTTTGTACTTACCAACAAACAGTTCATTTCCATATGTGCTATTCTCAAACCACTGATTGATCATCGATTTGCGAAAGATGTATGAGTCTTGCAAACTCCCTGGAAACTTTGCAACAACATCAATGAACAGGCCCAGGTGGTCCACGATTGCATGCACGTTCATCAAGTGTGTGTGCTTCCTGTTCCTGTATATGCGCAGTGTCCGCAGGAGGCACAGGTTGTACATGAGCGCAGTCAATTGCCACCAACACATGTGGAAACCCAGCAATGTCATAGAAGCCTTGCTTGCCAAGTTGTTGTTGCGCAGTGTTGGGGAAGCGTAGGTGCTGCGTTGTCAGGCTGATGATGGCATCCAAGACTGTTGGGAGGAACCTGGAGAAGGATAACTATGAGACTCCACTCGCTCTGGCAGTGCTTGGTTGGAAGGTACCGCAGTCCAACATGTGCAGCACTGCAAGTGCTTTGTCTGCAGACGGATGTTTGTGCAGCGCTGGGATGGTGCCTGCAGCCTTGGCGCTATCTGAGTGAGTATGCATAGGATAGAGGTCCTATTTAGCCTGTAGTCCTCCTCTGGCAGGGTGATGCGTTGGCGGTAAACCCGCTCTCTTCTGTGGTGCTGCCTCTGTGGTAGTGCTGGTGGCGGTAGTGGTGGTGGTCTTTTTGGAGCTCCAAGTTGCAAGAGTAGTAACTCCATGTTGTTGTTGAAAATGCCAATGAGGGTCTGGGTTAGTCTCCCTTATGTACAGGTGTGTTTACACCATTTTTTAGACTCGTTTTTTTTCTGGTCTTAAAAACCTGCCGCTAACTGGTCTTAGTGGCAGTTTTGGGGGATTATCGCCGGAAGGAACATATATTGTAAATATCACGGAATGGGGTTAGCAGCACTTTTTTCACGGGAATGCCCACCTTGCATCTCATTTTCGTTAAGTCCTGCTAACAGTTGTGGCGATCTTGAAAAATCCTGTTTACACTGGAAAAATGCTGCTAACTGCAGTTTGCGGCAATTTGTACAAACAGCGTTAAAAAAAGCTGCCATAATGTTAAAGAATGGACGCTACGGCGGCATTAAGTTCTTGTACATATGCCCCAATGTCTCCCAATCTCCAATTATGGGGTCGAAGTCTGGGGTATTGAAAAAGGCCCCCAAATTCAATCGGAAGGAAATAGATTCTGTAGGTGAATATTGGGGGCACCAATCTCGAGTGCTAACTATATCAGTCATAGTGAACTGAATATTCCCTTTGTCATGGACTAGATTAGCGGTCGCCCACTGCTCCTCTGGTTTGCAATCTGGAAAAATACAGAGGCAGATCTTACACGTAATATATTAGATTGTCTTTCATGCGAGAAAGGTAGAAATATTTTGTGGCTGCCACACGCAGAATCCTGTATGTATAAACTAGGCTTTCAACCACTATTTGAGAAACCAGGTGATTCTCATTCCATTACTAAAAGACAGCTATGCAACGCCTGATCTGCATTTACGTATGCGGAGAGACTGAAGAACGAGCTTGGTAAATCAAGAGTGGTAGCATATCAGAACATGAACCCTGATGGTTGCGCCTCAATTCAAAGGTATCTGACGAGACTGATGGGGCAGTGGGAGAGTCCCTACTGTACTGTCTTAGGGAAGGCAGAGAAAAACAGTCACCCAGGCCCTCGTCACCAGCAGGCTGGACTAAGGAAACATCCTCTACGCAGCAACGCATCCAGAACGCCTCGGCACGCCTGATCCTCAACATCCCCCGCCACAGCCACATCACCCCCCACCTGAGAGACCTGCACTAGCTCCCCGTCAACAAGAGGGTAACCTTTATGCTCCTCCTCCACACGGACATAGCGCTCCACAACACCTGCCCAGCATACCTCAACAGACGACTCAGCTTCTACACTCCCACCCGCCAGCTCCGCTCCACTGGCCTCGCCCTCGCCACAGTCCCTCGCATCCAAAGAACGACCACCGGCGGCAGATCCTTCTCCCACCCCGCCGCAAAAACCTGGAACAACCTCCTCACCAAACTACGGCAGATCCAAGACCTACTGGCCTTCAGAAGACTCCTCAAGACCTGGCTCTTCGATCACTGGATGGCCCAGGTTGGGAATCGATCAGAGAAATAGCCCATACACTATCAAGGAATCTGAAAAAATAAGCTTGAAAAACTGCTCAATCAGAGCATTTCTCTGGGAGTGGTGAGTATAGCATGTGAGAAAATAACAGGAGGAGAGAAGGACGAAAAGGAATGGGACAGAGTTATTAAAATCGTGAATGTGTGTAAGCACAAGAACAAGACTTCGGGCCATATTACCAAGAAAGGGCGATACATTATCGCCGCTTTTATCGGCAGGAAACTGCGGATAAAGCGACGATAATGGGCTTGATAATATGCCCTTGTGAATTCCCATAGAAGCCCAGGTTCTGGTGTTAACCTGGGCTTCTATGGGAATTCACAAGGGCATATTATCAAGCCCATTATCGCAGTTTTATCGGCAGTTTCCTGCCAATAAAAACAGCTATAATGTATCGCCCTTTCTTGATAATATGGCCCCTCAATCGTAAAGACACTGTCCCATCATGGCTCTTATTTACATATGAGTATAAATCAAGGGGAGAGTGAGGAAGTTATAGAGGACATCCCTATCCCCTATAGATGTATGTAAAAACAATGTGGACGAACCCTCTATGAGACAGGTTAGGATTCACTGTTATAATAGGCAGTGTCCAGAAACCAATAGTTTTGTCAGAACCAAGTGAAGAAAAACGTGAGTGGCAAAAATAATGCCATGTGAAAAGAAAATTATCAACACAAATACTAAGGTGTGTTGTAAGTGCTCAGTGGTGTTTGTTTACTTACAAACCCACTGTAAAAACACTGGGGCTTATTTACAACCTTCTTGCGTCGCTGGTGCGTCACTTTTAATATGGGAAAAAATGACATACCTGCAGCGCAAGTGGCTTGTAAATAAGCACCACTGAATTTAAGTGGTAGGCAGAGAATTCAGGGTCCGGGAGGGGTACCGTCTATTGTCACACTTTCGTCAAGACGTGTGGCCCTCTACAACCTACTTCGGCTACCGTGATCTTGGTTCTGACAAAAGCCCACTCATTTTATATTTTAGGGCTGAAACATGTAGGCCTTATTTGACAACTAAGAGTGTAATCGCTCAAGTAGTTGCGCCATATGATTTTAACCGTACCCTGGGCCGCCATTAATAAACACATAGGCAACGATTCCCAGAGATACTTTTATTTTCACCACATCACTTCACATAAAAATACACCACACCAGCTCTGCTGTAATCAATCAGGTTGGTGTGTGAGGGGTCTTTTAACAAAACCTATTGGTTTCTGGACACTGCCTATTATAACAGTGAGTCCTAACCTGTCTTATTTACATATGGCAATAGGCTCACTGCTTGAATAATATTTAACTGTTCACTAACGATTTAAAAACAATTTGTTTTTTTATGACTTTCATACACAGTTAAAAGAAACACTGCTAAGTGGGATGGCAACATTTATTTTGTTGTTAGCTAATTGCGTTTTGTATTAGACCAGGTGTCTCCAACCAGTAGCTCGGGAGCTACTGGTAGCTCACCAGCACCCTCAAAGTAGCTCTCAGAGGTGAAGCCAAACCAATCTGATCTCAGGGATTCTGTGTATATTTAAGAAGGCAGCACTGCTCGTTTCATTACCCGTAAGAGGTACAGACAGCAAAGCCAATGGCAGGACCTCTTGATAACATTCAGATACACACTCTGTTGGCCTATCAATCAATCAATCAGGGATTTATAAAGTGCACTACTCACCCGTGAGGGTCTCAAAGCGCCGGGGGGCATTTGGGCAGCTTCGGTCATTCGAAAAGCCAGGTCTTGAGGCTCTTCCTGAATGATTTCAGTGTGGCCCAGCGTCTGATGCAGAGGGGCAGTTTGTTCCAGGTCTTGGATGCGATGTTGGAGAAGGATCTGCCTCCTGTTCTGGCTCTATGGATGCGGATGATTTCGACCAAGGTCTGGTCAGCAGAGCTGAGGTTTCTCTTGGAAGCGTAGAAGAAGATTCTTTTGTTGAGTTATTGTGGACCAAACACCCCGAAATTATTCTGGTCTAAAAAATCCATCTACATTTTTCCCGAATACAACTAACATGCCTATAGAATTATTGACCTTTGAAAAGAACGTCTTGAGAGACCTTGGCAAATTGGAGAACAAGAGAACATACACACAATGGAATCTCCCCAATACGGAGAAACTGGCATTGGACCAATTGATGAAAAACGACCAGCGGAACCTACGGGAAAATTTACCATTAAGCCAGTTTCTCAGAATCTGACGGAATCGTACCAAACAAGATGATTACTTCGAGAATGCCACACTCCTTCTATACAAGTTACAATCCAGAAAGTATCCAAAAGAATTGTTAAAAAAAGCGATGAAAAGGGCTTGGTATACTCCACGTGACTCCCTCCTAACACCAAGATCTAAGGAGGAGAAGACACCCTTGGTCTGTGTAACAACCTTTTCGGGAATCAACAATGAGGTACAAAATATCATCAGAAAGAATTGGAATACAATAAAAGATCTGGATCTGGAACCTTTTAGACAGATCCCCATTTTCACACTCAAAAAAAACAGCAGGATCCGTGACAAATTAGTCAACAGTCAAGAAACAAGAACCTTCACTAAGAACGATGTTATCTTTACCACCAATTACAGGGCACAAAAAATGTGGCAACTGTGGTTCCTGTGACAGTACGATCGAAGGTAATAGATTCACATACCGTGACAAGTTCATCAAACATGATGAGTTCACAAATTGTGAAACTCACAATGTGGTCTATTGCATAATTTGTCCCTGCTCCAAGGCATACATTGGGAAAACGAGCCAACCAATTCGAACACAGATTACACAACACATATCTAGAATTAAATGTAAAACACCTAATGCCCCTATGGTAACACACTGCAGTAGTGAAGGTCATAGTCCCAATGAGTTGAAGTGGACAGTATTGAGACGCATAACAGGCAGGTATTGGAGTCCGGTGTTGTGGACGGCTTTGTAGGTGTGTGTGAGCAGCTTGAAGGTCACTCTTTTTTTGAAGGGGAGCCAGTGGAGGACCCGTAGGTGCTGGGTGATGTGGTCTTGTCATGGGATGCTGAGGATGAGTCTGGCTGCGGTATTCTGGACGGTCTGGAGTATGTGGAGCAGAGATTTGTTGATTCCGGCATAGAGGGCATTCCAGTAGTCCAGCCTGCTGGTGATGAGTGCGTGGGTGACGGTCTTCCTGGATTCGGGAGGGATCCATTTAAAGGTCTTGCGAAGTATGCGGAGGGTGTTGAAGCATGTGTAGGCTACGGTGTTGGCCTATGGGTCTGTCACATGAACCATCTTTATCCACTTTAAATCTACCTAAGGAGGAGATTGGCCATGTTGTATGCCATGCTCTATCAGTCACACCGTGTGTGACAATAAGAATAGTGGGAGCCGTAACCAGGGCTGAACCACCAAAGTGTGTGACTGCAAGAACTAGAGTGAAATGTGTTAGTTGGGAGCATGATCAACCAAAGAGCTGAGGGAAGAGAGGATGCATCCAGGACAGGGAAAATTAGAAGCATCATATTCATTTTTGTGTGGGTGTGCGACATTGTGTCCTTCCCTAATAAACAGTGTTGGTTCCATAAAGCAACTCCTAGTGTCAAGGGCTGCCAAATATGTATGCTGGTCCCCATCATAACAGTATTATCTCTGACGCTATTGTGCTACTTCTGGTATAATTGTGCCATTGCCATAATATTACATCCTTGACTATTTTGGGCATACAAGTCAAGTAATAACCTACTTGCTGCCATCACTGACATATTAAGAGCATGACTGGTTTGCTTTTAGCCATTTCTGACAGAGTGGCAACCGCTTCTCCCATAACAGTGTCCATAACTGATATATATTGGGCATCCAGCTGTGGCACAATGGTAGCCCCAGTTTAATGGTGGCATTATTAGCATAACAGATGCATTAATAGTGTTATGGTGAGCAAGCATGGTCTATGATTCCAATTCCTGGGTATTTAAAGCAGAATTTGCCCATCCTTAGCATTTTTACATGGCGGTACTCAATGAAAACGAAAAGCTGATGTTTAGGGACTGTGTATTTTCTAACAATAAAAATGGATTTGATTTTTAAAGAAAAGAATTATGCTTTTTCTGAAAAGGTTTTTCTTTTGGAAAATTGCGGTTCATTGCTGGAAAGTGGAAAGTGGTTTTAATAGAAAAATATGTCTATTTTTAAAAACTAATATGCTAATGAAGACAAAATATTACAATTCTAAAACACATTTAAAGTTGTTAGCTGAAAGTTAATTCAATTTGAGTTGGGGATACTTGCTGATGTGGTAGTACCCTTTGTGGCACACAGCATGTGATGATTTGAATTTTACTTGATTTCTAAGCATTCAATATTGATAAACGTTTTCCTAGCATTCTGCTTATAACTTCAACTGGAATGTTTGGGTGGTGACTCCTGATAAATCTTTCTTAGGGTGGTCATAGTGTAATGTTAATACATATCATCAGCATTTTACAGTGCTAAAATATGCTAGTAGCTCGGCAGGACTTTCCTTGAGCAGAATTAGCTCTCACTACAGAAAAGGTTGGAGACCCCTGTATTAGACAGATTATATTCTTCAGACTCCAAGGGATTTATTGAAGGGCCAATTCTTCTACATCAGAAATACGTAATTCGTTTTATAGCAACATGCTTATTTGTAGACTAAATCTGTGTTTGCCTTTTTCTCTGTGATAAGGAGGTAAATCTAGGTTTGCCGTTTTCTCTAGGAAAAGGAGTTAATTTGCTGTTTGCTTTGGAGCAAGTTTCGGGCCAATATTCACCATTTGCTTCTGGATGTTTGTTGGTTCGCAACCTCAGGTCAGTATGCCAGTATAAAAGTAAAGCTTCTGTCTTCAGGTTTCCAAACCCAGGTCAGTATGAGAGTATAAAAGTCAAGCTTCTGTCTTCAGGTTTCCAAACCCAGGTCGGTATGAGAGTATAAAAGTTAAGCTTCTGCCTCGGGTTCCCAACCCCAGGTTGGTATGCAAGTATAAAAGTCAAGCTTCTGTCTCAAGCTACCAACCTCAAGTCAGTAAGCAAATATAAAATGCAAGCTTCTGTCTCAAGTTACCAACCTCAAGTCAGTATACAAGTATAAAAGTCAAGCTTCTGTCCTCAGGTTCCCAACCTGAGGTCGGTATGCTAGTATAAAAGTCTGTATTGATTCAGCCAAATCGCTCTGAATCACCCTGTATAAACACTTACATTTGTACAACCATATTAGTAAGGTTTGTAAGGGAGCGAATCACTAGATGAGACTACTCAGGAATCTCAAACCTTTCCTCCCACAAGCTGACTTCAGGCAGGTGGTTCAAACGCTAGTTTTGCCGAGGCTAGACTATGGCAGTGCTACACAATATGGACTCCCGAAATATACCTTGGTCCCACTGAAGGCTTTAGTGAATGCGGCGGCCAGACTGACCGCGGGCACAAAAAGATCTGCGTACATTTCCCCAGTCCTAAAATCTCTAAATTAGCTGCCTTTTGAAGCAAGAATACAGCTAAAGATCGCCTGTCTGACTCACAAAGCTCTCCATCTCAAAACACCCAAGTACCTATGCCAAAAGCTAGAACTATCTGGAGGTGGTAGACCCTCAAGAAGTGCTAACACCTTCCTTCTGAAACCACAGATATTTCGCATAAAAAGAACTTGACAAAGAGCTTTCTCCGGCTCCGATCCACAGATCTGGAACTCTCTCCCTCCTGAAATTCGCAGACTCACCTTCACGGTTGCCTTCAAAATGAAAGTAAAGCGATTCCTTATGTGCAAGTTCTTACCCTAATTGGGCTCCGATCATGTGCTTGAAGATACTGGACTTACACCCTCATCTCTTGTACTGATGTATTATAACCCCTTACCTAAACTTTTCTTCCCCTCTCAGTCTCGCTATTCTTTTTCAACTATTGTGATGCTGTGTTGCACCCTTTGTCACTGTTTCCTTTGATATGTATTTGACGCCTGCCTAACCCTGGCCAGCCGTAATTGTGAAGCGCTCCGATATCCTTCGGGATCATGTTTGCGCTAAATAAAACTATATAAATAAATAAATAAATAATAAATAAGCTTCTGCCTCGGGTTCCCAAACCCAGGTCTGTATAAGAATATAAAAGTCAAGCTTCTGTCCTCAGGTTCCTAACCTCAGGTAGGTATGTGAGTATAATAGTCAAGCTTCTGTCCTCTGGTTCACAAGCCAAGGTCGGTATGTGAGTATAAAAGTCAAGCTTCTGTCCTCCTGTTTGCTGGCAGTGAGCTTCTAGCTGACTCCACAGGCAGCGTAGACTAGCACAGGGCAGATGGTATAAAGGCAGCTCCTACTAGCCCCATGTTTTAAAAAAGATAGCATATAAAATTATATAACTTAAAATAATAATTCCCCAAAGTCTAACTTTTTACACACGTGTACTTCCTAGTGACTGTTAGTCCCCATTTTTTCATAACTCTCTAGACATTTTCCAGTGTTGACATCACTATAAACCCGCTTTCGCATATTTAACATTTAGCACAAGATATCTACGTTTTTTTTTCAACTCGATTTTTTGAATCTAAGGCCATTCCATGCTTAATTACTTCTGCCAGAGCCTCCTCTCCCCCCACCCTTTGCTCTATGTTTCTTTTATTTTCAGCGTGTCGCTGCAGACAAAATTGATGTTTTGCGGTCTCAACCGGTTCTCAAGCATTCAACACTGAGAGGGGTTGTTGGTAGCCTACAATTTTGTGGGGAACAGCCATGACAACGCGGGGATTACCCCGCACTGCCATTATAACGCGGGGATTACAACGAAAGTCAGTACAACGACTTTTGCTGGAGGGCGCTGTTGGATAGGGAATAGTTTAATTTTCTATCCAACACCTTCCCTACTGTCAACGTGGGCTGGAGTTGGATTAGAAAATTAAACTATTCCACTATCCAGCGCCCTCCAGCGAAAGTCGTTGTAACGACTTTCGTTGTAATCCCCGCGTTGTAATGGCATGCAGGGTAAAAGCCTGCGTTGTAATGCCATACAACTAATTATGCACCATGCTAATGGAAGCATACTTTTTTCTTTTTTTTTCCTCATAGATGGGTCAACAGCGATTTGCATTCTGGCCATATGATACTTTAAATGTGGCCTATAACTTTAGAAAATACTTTTGTGATTTTAGTGTAAACTTGAGTGCCACTTCTACAGTGAACTTTGACCTTGAAGTCCAAATATAAGATTGAACATGGAATGCTGTGGAATGATAGTTATATTTATCATTGACAAAACTGTGGGATATTGTATTAGATATACATCTGAGCATATGTGATGGGAACACAAATAGTGATGCAACTGGGACAGACCTAGAGCTCCACAAAAGAAACAAGCATTTGCAATGCAAATAGGTCTCGCATTTACGCGAGTTTGAGCTGTTGGCATTGTAAATGACATTGCCTTTTATTTGTGTTTTGTTTTTTAAAACATAAATAAAGGGAATTTATATTTACAATGCCAATAGCTTTAAGTCTCGTAAATGTGAGACCTATTGCATTGCAAATGCTTTTTTTTTGTTCTTCACAAGTAGGCGCTCCCAGTGTAATTACGCCAGAACCCCTTTCCTCCTTCTATGATTTTTTGCACAGCGCGAGCTCCACCGGAGGGTATCGTAGCAATTTACATATGCACAAGTTACATTATATGAGGTCACATTCATATTTTAGGGGGCATTGAGTCAACGCCAAGAGTCGAAACTGGTTCCCCAGGTTGGTTTCTAGGCGACCGTCTCTCCCTTGTTTCTCAAACACCATTGTCTCTCTTCAGCAGCAGTGTGGCCCCACGAAAGTCAGCGCCAGGTGCGGCTGCATAGGTCCCACCGCCCAATAGCAGGCCCTGGTGAGACCAGGCACAAAATCTCTAACCCTGACCTGCTGCCCCAGGTTTTCTGAACCTTGTAGTTTAGATTCCATTTATTTATATATCTACCCCAGACAAGGTGTTGAGGTTATCAAGTGAAACACTGTCAAAAAAGTTGAGAGATAGTATGTAAGCCAAAAGGCCCGATTGCGCGGGTGCCTCCCAGTTTTCTTGCTGCCTCTTGTCTGTAATTAACACTTTTATGAAAAGTCAATGGGGGAAATACGTTCTCCCAATTATGTTTTTTTTAATCTACCACTTTCCAATTCCTAATGTTGCCATGTATAAAATAGGCTCAGATAGAATAGGAATAAGTGGATGGAAGAGGATGTGGCCTAACAGCCAGAGCTTCCTGAATCTCAGCTTCTCCTCCACATGTGGGCACAGCACCTAATCTCCCGGTGCCTACCGAAAATGAATGTGTCCTTGTGTAATGTAACGGGTGGTCGTGTAAAGCGTTCCGATACCTTCAGGTTTTAATTTGCGCTATATAAACCTACAAAAAAATGGTGTGCAGTCTGTCTGGGGCATGGAAAGGAAGGAAGGGGCGAGGGTGAGCCAGAAACAATCCGCCGCCCTCCGCCCTCCTTACCTCAGGTATAATCCAGTGTTGCTGGAAGTGCACAGTAGCTGAAGTCTCTTATACTTGCTGCAACTCCTACATATGGGAACAAATAACTGACGCAGGGGGTTTTGGGGGGTTCCTGACAAACTGGCCTCCTAGGGCGATACTAGAGATGTTTACTAAGAACAGCGGGGCGAGTCCAAAGAGCTGAGCCCATCTTTGTCACTCGCCACGCCCGGAAAAATTCCCCACTCTGTCGGAGGACAAGCAGTGCTCGAATTGTATGTGGGTGTTCAGGCCACTAGCTTTTGCAAGGGCAGTTACCTGGCTTTTTGGCCCCATGCTAGACGGCCATCTAGGGAAACCTACCAAACCCACACATTTCTGCAAAGTAGACACCCGGGGCTTCCAAGGAGCTATCGCTTGCGTGGATCCCCCAAGGTTCTCTTACCCAGAATCCCTTGCAAACCTCAATTTTAGCTGAAAAAAATCTGTTTTTTCACACATTTTTGTATGGGAATCGGTGGCATCACTGGGCTCACACAAATTTCCTCCCATCCAGCGTTCCCCCAGGTCTCCCGATAAAAATGGTACCTCACTTGCGTGGGTAGGCATAGTGGCTGCAACACGAAAAGGCCCAAATCGTACAATGGAGACTTAAAAATTACCTTTAGCAACACTACCTTGTTTTTGGGGGGGGCACCTGAGTTTTTGGCCCGGGGCTTGGCGACCATCTTTGGAAACTACCAAATCCAAATGGTTCTGAAAACTAGACACCCGGGGGAGTCCAGGAAGGTATGACATGCGTGGGTCCCCCAACGTTTTCCTACACAGAATTCCCTGCAAACCTTAAAAGTAGGTTAAAAAAACACTTTTCCATATATTTGTGCGTGGGATCTCCGTGCCGGCACAAATGTCCTACCACCCAGCGTTCCCCTTGTTCTCCCGAGTAAAATGATACCTCACTTGTGTGGGTGGGCCAAAGCCCTTTGACTAGGATGACCCCAAAACAGTAGAATTCTCTGTGCTTTATTTGTCAATCTCAAAAGCTACAATTTTTAGCCTGTTCTCCTTTGGACACACGCAAGAGTGAGGTATCATTTTACTCGGGAGAACAAGGGTAATGCTGGGTGGTAGGACATTTGAGCCGGCACGGAGATCCCACGCAAAAATGTATGGAAAAGGGTTTTTTTTACCTAATTTTAGGGCTTGCAGGGAATTCTGGGTAGGAAAACTTTGGCCATACCTCCCTGGACTCCCCCGGGTGTCTAGTTTTCAGAACTGTTTGGGTTTGGTTGTTTCCAAAGATGGCCACCGAGCCCCGGGCCAAAAACTCAGGTGCCCTCCCCCAAAAATAAGGTAGTTTTGCTAAAGGTTATTTTTAAATCTCCACATCACAATTTGGGCCTTTTCCTGTTGCAGCCACCATGACTACCCATGCAAGTGAGGTACCATTTTTTTCGGGAGACCTGGGGAAACGCAGGGTGGGTAGAAATTTGTTGATCCACACAGATTCCAGAACTTTCCACCACAGAAATGTGGGGAAAATGCGTTTTTTTTTCAATTTTTCACTTTTGCAAGGGTTTCTGGGCAACAGAACCTGGTGGGAGGCAGTTGAGTCACCCCATCCTGAATTCCCCTGGGTGTCTAGTTTTCAAAAATGTATAGGTTTGCGAGGTTTCCCTAGGTGCCGGCAGAGCTAGGGTTCAAGAACGAAAGGTAGGCACTTTGCCGAAAAAGGGCCAGTTTTCGCTGCGAAATTGCGGTGCAACCACGTTGCGTTTTGCGCTGTTTTCTGTTGCAGGCACTAGGCAGACCCAGGCAAGTGAGGTACCTTTTTTTCGGGAGACCTGGGGGAACGCGGGGTGGGTGGAAATGTGTTGATCCACGCAGATTCCAGAACTTTCCACCACAGAAATGTGAGGAAAATGCGTTTTTTTGTCAATTTTTTAGCTTTGCAAGGGATTATGGGTAACATAACCTGGTGGGAAGCAGTCGAGTCACCCCATCCTGAATTCCCCTGGGTGTCTAGTTTTCAAAAATGTATAGGTTTGCTAGGTTTCCCTAGGTGCCAGCAGAGCTAGGGTTCAAAAACAAAAAGTAGGCACTTTGCCTAAAAAGGGCCCGTTTTCACTGCGAAATTGCGGTGCGACCACGTTGCGTTTTGCGCTGTTTCCTGTCGCAGGCACTAGGCAGACCCAGGCAAGTCAGGTACCATTTTTTTGGGAGACCTGGGGGAACACGGGGTGGGTGGAAATTTGTTGATCCACGCAGATTCCAGAACTTTCCACCACAGATATATGAAGAAAATGCATTTTTTGTCAACTTTTCATCTTTGCAAGGGAATCTGGGTAAAAGAACCTAGTGGGAGGCAGTTGAGTCACCCCATCCTCAATTCCCCTGGGTGTCTAGTTTTAAAAAATGTATAGGTTTGCTAGGTTTCCCTAGGTGCCGGCAGAGCTAGGGTGCAAAAACTACAGCTAGGCACTTTGCCATAAAAGGGTCAATTTTTTACTGCAAAATTGAGGTGTGACCACGTTGCATTTTGCGCAGTTTCCTGTCGCAGGCACAAGGCCGACCCACACAAGCGAGGTACTGTTTTTATCTGGAGACTTAGGGTAATTCAGATTTGTAAATCAACTGTTATTACCTATTGAGTTTTCATGCATTTCTCCCTTCCCAATGAAAGACATTGTGTAAAAAAAATCTTTTTGAAAAATGACCAATAATTCTCATGCTAGTATGAGTATTCCCAATTTTGAAAATGTGTAAATATATACTGTTTCTAAACTCTATAATTTGTACCCAATTCAGAAATACATAGGTGTCTTTCATACCGATTTTTCCATGTATACATTTTCCAAGAATAAGTGCTCTATACCCAGTAAATAATAAAATACCATTGCAAGTTGCTGCTCAGTTTTTGGCTCTGGGTTCGTCGGGTTCTTGGTGAAACTACAAGTCCTATATATCCCCACAACCAGGAAGGTCAAACAGATGTAACGGTATATTGCTTTCAAAGAGCTGTCAAAATTACAAGAAGTTATAGGTGAAAACGTTGAGACAAAAGGCTGTTTTTTTAACTAATTTTCAATTATTCCAATATTTAACTGTTAGTTTCTATAAAGAAACCTTCATGGATTTAGTCAAATGACCCCTTTCTGAATTCAGAATGTTGTCTACTTTTCGAAAATGTATAGCTTCCCAGGATCCATTATTGCTTTCAAACTCATTTCTACCAATAACTGGAAGGAGGTTGAAAGCTCTAAAAATAGCAAAGATAGGCTATGTCCCAGAAAAATGCCAAAACTGTGTGAAAAATGTTGGTTCTCTGACAAAAGACTGTCATTCTCTAAAAGATGAGAAAATGGAGATTTCAGCCCCACAAACCCTTTTTTGATAACATTTGCAGGGAAAACCCCAGAGGCTTTCATTTGCAGCCCGTTTTTCCCAATTTTCTGAAAAAACCCAAATATTTTACTGTATTTTGCTTAATTTCTGGGACCCCTGCAAGGGAATCCACAAACCCTGGGCACCTTTAGAATCCACATGATGTTGGAAGAAAAGGACACAAATTTGGCGTGGATACCTTATGTGGTCAAAAAGTTACAGGGGCCTAAGCGTGCACTACCCCAAATCGCCAAAAAAAGGCTTAGCACAGGAGGGGAAAAGGCCTAGCAGCGAAGGGGTTAAGTACAATTTGCTCAAAGAAGACAAAAAAAGAGCATGATGTGGCGCTTTCAAACAGTTTACGCATTGGTAATATGGAATTGATGGTGTGATACACGCATGCGAAATAATACCATGACATCACCTAACAAGTACTTTTGTTTAAACAAAGGTCAGCGGCCAGCTTCTAGCAGACAATGTACAAGTACAGGGGGTGAGCTACGGTAGCTCCCTCATGTGGCTGGGCAAGGTGTCACATACTGTCAAAGGATGAGTCACTGATCAAACTTACACTAAAAACGCCTTAGAGACTTTCCTAGAACTTTCATGTAAAGTAAACATTGTACAAACACCACAATCAAAAAGTTCAAACGGAGAGAAGGAACAGCTGGGATCTGATTAGAAATGTGCTAGTGAGCTGGATAAAGTACAGGTCAAGCTAATACTGAAAGCACCTTAGAGACTTTCCTAAAAACATTTCATGTCAAATAAACATTGTAGAAAGACCAAAACTGACCATTATGAATGGGAAAGAACAGCAGAGATCTGATTAGAAATGTGCTAGTGACAGGGTAGGGTGCAGAGTCAACCTGCAACTAGTACTTAATTTGTGCAGGTGCTTTCAGTTGCTGAGCACCGGCACCTATTTCTCAGGGCCGGGTCTATTGAATTTTTCTCCCATGCACAGCCAGCACTGTGCACAGGCCATTAAAAAGCCCCAGCCTTGAGCGAGGCTTGTGCAGCTGTACGTTCAGATTTGGTGCATGCTGCTAGTGTGCTTGCTTTGCGCGCACCAGTGCCTGGTCTTCAGCATGGAGGAAGGGCAGGTGTGTTGTGTCATGCGAAGTATAAACTGCATGAAAGATGAACTGGGAGCATAACTTCAGCTGCGCTACCCAGCAGTCTGCGCTTTCCAGTGTAGCCAAAGCTGCAAGGTTAGGTGAGTTGTGTGTGCGTTATTTTAATAATGTCACAACTGTTATCCTACAGGTGACAGAATAGTGCTCGGCAGTTGGACACCATTGATAAATTGCTGCACAGTGGCACCGGCAGGAAACTGCCCAGAAGCTGCCTGCCTCAGGAGCCCAGACAAGGCCATGCAGCGTAATAACAAAATATGGGAAGCAGCTGAGGGCGGTCCAAAAGTGAAAACATTTCTTCCTGCCAGTCAGTGTATTAGTACCACGCTCCTACCTGTCCCAGTGCCATCTTGTCTCTATCAGACCTGTCCTCTCCCTTCTACAATGGGCATCGTTGCAGCCACAAGCACCTTGAAGAACACCTCCCATCCGTGACACTTTGACTGTGCCCCACTGCTACCTCCGACAGTGCCCCTCTCTCCACAGTGGCCTTCTCCCACTATCCCAGTGCCCGTCTCTCCACAGTGCCTTTCTCACTGGTATCTCAGTGCCCCTCTGCTTATAGTCCCCTTCCCCTCTGTATCACAATGCCCCTCCCTGCAACAACACTCGCTCACTCCTGTTACAGTACCCCTTGACTCCCTCCCTCACTCTCAGAGCACTCCTCCTCACCATCGCTTTGTATTAAAGCTTGCACTGGCCCCTGAGTAGCCATACTTTGAATTTGCACGTGAGACCGCAAAGCCCTTCTCAGTTTTGGCCACTCAAACCAGAAGGCTTTCCCAATTACCCCCTAACTAGAGAGAGGATACACAGGGAATGTCTCAGCTTTGACCTGGAGAAAAGTAGCGTTGATTCAAAACGTGCTATCAGAGGGGTTAGGCTGTGTTGGTTACTCTGTACCTCCCTCCACCCCCACAAGCCTGCTGAGATCTTTCGCCCCACACCTTCTATTCTTCTTCAAAGACCCATGTCCCGTATGCCCCTGCTGCATACTTACAGCCTTATGTCCCTATTGGAGAGAGATCAGAGTTTTGTCTAGTTGAAGTTTTGACTGTAGCACAGAGGGGTAATGTAGAACATGTACCATGCAGGTGACAGAACTATATTATGTGGATAGCTCACTGGGTTTCTGTTTTGTTTGTTACACACTGATCATAAATTCCAATCCTAATATAGTACAGGCAGCAGACTCAGTTGAATTTTGTGCTTTATTAGTTAAAAAGTATGTGTGGAAGCCTGTCTGAATGGAGTTTAATGTATGACTTCATTTGAAAATAGGTGGCAGTGGGATTTTGTGACTTATGGTCTGATCATGTAATAGAACTATTTGTTTGAAGCATGAGAATGTGGTTCTCCATCAAGGCAAAATCTCAATGGTATAACTGACACTTAATTATATTTTATCAGGAATACCTATTGTGACATAACAAAACATATTTTTATGGCATAAAACTGAACACAGTTAAAGAATCGTTATTGTGTGTCTTGGACAACACTGCTGTGCATTGATGAGACAGGCCAAAAATGGTAGACTCCAGTCACCTCTCAACTTTACATAATTAATGACTGTATATTTAATCAAACAGAATCTGTATCTGTTTTTCTTCCACCACTTCACACCTCACCCCTTCACTTCTCTCCAATCTTACTTCACTTTCTGCCCTACATCTGCATTTTCTCTTAATCGCCACCTCCCATCATTAAATGCTTTTCATTGTTCACCTTTCCATCTTTCCCTTCCACTCTACTCTCACGCTCCCCACTGTTTGCTTTTCTTCCCATGCCTTTCTCCTCTTTTCACTTTTCTTTCTCACCACGTCCCACTCCAATCTTGCAATTCCAATCCCTGTTTTCCACATTTCTCTTCACATTGTCTACTGTATCTTTCTTTGCCTTTAGACCTCTCCTCCCAACTCACTCTCCCTTTTAATTGTTTTCTTCTTGCACATATGTGTATATCTGCTCCAGGAA
This sequence comes from Lissotriton helveticus, assembly GCF_964261635.1. Lineage (NCBI taxonomy): Eukaryota > Metazoa > Chordata > Amphibia > Caudata > Salamandridae > Lissotriton > Lissotriton helveticus. The sequence goes on from NC_136064.1 coordinate 22,506,256, forward strand.
TCTGTGTTCTATCTCAGGGTCATAAATTGAAATCTTGGTGTGGCCACTCAGTCTTTCATCTTTAGATAAAATTAGTGCAATTGAGCTGGATGACAAAATTTTTAATTTGGTGTCAAGGCCCCTCTAGTGAATATGTGCTTTACAAACATACATGGTGTGTTTCTCCCTCTATCCCTTCATTTCTTCCTTTCACATTCTTTTCTTATTTCCTACTTCTTTTATCCATTACTTATGTATTTCCTTACACCAGTGCTCCTCTTCCTGTCTGCATTTGGTACTGCCTTCTTTAATGTATTCCTTCCTTCATTCTTTTATTTCTTTTAAACAGTGCAGTGCAAGCACATTTTCTTTTGATTGGTAAGCTGCCTCAAGTCCTCAAATGACCTTTCTCTAATTTGAGTTCACTTTTAAGTTTTTGTCATAGGTTTCCAATATGTTATATTATGTTATATCGATTTGTATAGCGCACTAATCACCCAGGAGGGTATCCAGGGATTTGGGCAGGTGTGTAGGTGTGAGGTGCCTGAGTTGTTTTTGTGAAGAGCCAGCCCTTCATCTTCTTGCGGAACTCAATAAGGGAGGAGGCGACTCTGATGTGTTGAGGCTTGTGGATGTGCGTGGAGCCAATAAAGGGTAGTGGTGGGGCCACTGGAGGGAGTGGGTGGAGCTCTGGAAGCTTTGTTTAAGACTGTGAGCACCTGCACTTCATATTTTACAAATTAAGCAATGCCTGCAACTGAGCAAGATGAACTGGAGTGTTTCCCGATAAATTAGATTATAGATGGAGACGGGAAGCGTTTGTTCAGTGAGTCACTGAGACCAGTGCTTAATTTGACCAGGGGTGTTGTCAGAGGGGGAAGGGAGGGAGAACCGGCACTTACTTTGCCACATCAAACATTTACCCAGTGCTAGAGAAGAAAAAGCAGACTGAGCGGGAAGAGGGAGTAAAAGAATGAGGGCAAAACCCTCAGAAATAGAGAAGGCATGGGTTTGAAAGAGCGCAGGGAGCAGGGAGCGCCTGATTATACAGAGCTTTAAATGTGCCGGTACCGAGTACATGCACTTCTTTCATTTGAAAGTGAGAGTACCGGCACTTCTCAGCAGTACATTTAATGGAGAGTAGCAGCATTTATCAGGAGCAAGCAGGTACTCTAAAGAGTGAGTACCTGTACTTCGGTATTTTTCTTTAAAGCACTGATCATGCACTCAAATCTGCCCAGAATCGCAGGGGGTTGAACCGACGTCAGGATCAAACCTGGCTCCCTACTTTCCACGCCTACAGCTCTTGACCTCAAATTTTCTGCGCTCATTCTCTCCCCAACCTTTCACAACAGAGGCAGTAAGGAGTGGGGGTTTGGTTAGGGGTGGGTGGGCACATGAAAGTTCAAGACACACAGACAGGTATAAAAGACTGCAGGTGCGTGCTGTCTGCAGTCTGTCTGTAGGTGGTTTGCATAGAAGAAGGACAAGTTCCAGACAGAAGTCTTCAAGGAGCTTGGAAACTCGTTTCTGGGTGCACAGAGCTGCTTTTATGGACCACCCGAGAAGGAAGTTGTGCGATGATTTCTTGCACTTTGTGGCACTTCTAGCCATCAGCCGAGGTGAGTGATATAAAAATGTATTCGTTTTTGTTAATTAATTAAATAAATTGTTCTTGTTAGAAAGTGCAGACCTCAGAGGATAATGCAATGGCCGTGTTTTTCTTCTCTTGCTTTTTAATTGAACTTCCAAAAACTGCACGTACTGGCGTGAGCATGGAAATGCTTTTCAAGTAAAATTAAATACATTAGAATGTATAATTAGATGACGCCCAATCTTATTATTACAACATTATAGCAGCCGTTTAGACGGTGGGTACAGTTCATTTTTTTCTAGCCAACGCTCATGGGGAACAAGTGGTAGGGGGAGGGGTCCCTCAAGGTGACCCTCAGACGGGATTTACAATTCTACAAGTTCACCAAAAAGTAAGGTCCGGGCAGTAACTGACCCACGCTGAGTAGTATCGAGGTGGAAGAGGGGCGGCAGTAGGACATCACTGCCAAGCTTTCAGACTGCTATGTGTGGCATTTTCATCACTTCTGTGCAATTATGAGTGACATTTCAAAATTATGAGTGACATTTCAATGACTGTGAGTGTCCCGTTCTTGCGAGCAAAACCAACGCACTAAAATGCGCAGATGAACAGCCCCGTGTACACAGCATGGGGCATTGATTGGGATGCAAGGCTGGCCGAGGGGCACACATTTTATTAAATCGTGTTAATATTAATGCGGCAGATGTAAAACACGAGCGAGGGAGAGTGGAATGAACTTTACTAATCTGTTGTTTAACACTAACCAGTTTAAAACAGATTTGAGAGTTTAGAAAGACATTAAATACTCGCCGGTGCAGGAATAACGTTAAATAATGTTAAATCTGGTATCCGCCTCAGGTTTGGGAATGTTACTGCTAAAGGTTAAAGGTCCCCGCAGGGCGTGCTTGTGAGTCTTCGTTGGGGGGGGGCAGGGGGGGAGCACATAGTCCGTGATGGACGGTCCTGTCCTCTGCAGCTCCCAGGGTAGGACGGGGCACTGGTCCCTCCCCACACATACACATCATACATAGAGAGATGTGATACACATCATACATACAGAGATGACATACACATCATACATATAGAGAGATGACATACACATCATACATATAGAGAGATGACATACACATCATACATAAAGAGAGATGACATACACATCATACATATAGAGAGATGCCCCAAGTCCGTGATCAGAGACAGGTGAGACGGAGCTCGGCCGGAAGGTTTAAGTCTGAGGCTCCTTTTTCCTCGACCACGAGCCGAGGCGCTCATATTAAAAGCGCTGCATGCATCTTTAAAGCGCTACCTACCCCCTAGCGCCCACACGCCTCCTTTACTTCACCTCCGCTGTGCGCTTATCGAAGCACCGAGAGTCCTCCTGGCTGCAAAGAGCGGCCCCTCAGCAAACACCGGGGCTGGAATCCCGGCTCAGCAGCGGCGCAGCGCACTGTGTGATCCTCTGGGCAGCAATCCCGGCTCAGCACTCAGCAGCGGCGCCGCGCACTGTGTGCTCTGGGGTGCAATCCCGGCTCAGCAGCGGCGCAGAGCACTGTGTGCTCTGGGCTGCAATCCCGGCTCAGCAGCGGCGCAGCGCACTGTGTGCTCTGGTCTCCGGGGCCGCCTCGGTGACCGTGGGCTTGGCGCGGCGCTGCAAGCAGTGCCAGGCATTGCCGCAGCCTCACACAAAATGTAAGTCACAACATCCTACCTAATGCTGCAGGGCCGCGAGGAATACTTCCTATTTTAATTGATATATTGTAGCCATCAGCGCCCAATGCCTACCGGGGGCAGCGCTAGCAAGGGGCGCTGCCACTCCAGCTGGTTTCAGCAAAGCATAGCAGCGTTATGGCTGGACACCAAGGCAGGCGCTATGCTATGCCTTGTGCATGCCTTTGTCCACCACACTCAGTCTTAGTCTTATCACCACACCTTAGTCTGATGCCTGGCACTTGGCGGGCTGGACTTGAATGGACACGGCGGAGGAGGTGGGTCGTTGCTTCCTGCTGGTAGCACAGCGCCCACCCCTTCGTCAAGGGCTTCATTACAGCCGGAGTGTACCTATGGGCAGGGCTTTAGGTAGGCTGGGTCCTGCCCGAACGCAGCACCGGCAGTTTTTTACAGCAGGTGCCAAGACGGGTCCCTATCCGGCTCTCGATTTTTACCCTCGGCGTTTAAAAAAAAAAATCCGTTCGCTCCCCAAACATGCGACGCAGATCAACCACCTCATTGAAGACCTAAAGATTGATATCCTCTTCCTCACGGAAACATGGCTCGCCCCACATTCTGAGGCAGACATGGTGCTAGCAACCCCTCCAGGCTTCCTCATTCAGTCCCTACCCCGCCCCCTAGGCCGAGGTGGCGGTGTCGCCATCATCCACCGGGACCACCTTCTTTGCAAATCTGAGGATGCACAGATCCCTGACTCTGAAAGCCTGCAATTTACAATCAAACTAGACTCGACCAACTCTCTGACAGGAGTCCTTGTCTACCGCCCTCCCGGGCATCCAGGCCCTTTCGCGAGCGCTCTCCTGGACACTGTAGCAACCCTGGCCCACTCCATATCGAATTTCCTGATAATAGTAGATCTTAACAGCCATCTCGAAGACCCTACCGACCAGACAGCAGCTGACCTGATCGCTGATCTGGCAGCACTTGACATCCACCTCCTTAATTCCGGACCCACTCATACCAAGGGTCACCTGCTGGACCCAGTGTTCACTAACACTCCATCGATGCAAGTGAAGGATTCCTCCCCCCTACCCTGGACAGACCATTTCCTAATTTCCTTCCTACTGCCAGGTTTCTTCAGGAAACCTCAAAAACCGCCCACCTACATCAGGGACAGGACCTGGTCCAGACTTCCTACCGAAGAGTGGGCCAGCATCCTTAAAAACACCAGCCCGGCACGCGCAGACGATCCGGCTGTCGCTGACAGCAATTTCAGAGAGTGGATCACCACCTCCCTGGACTCCGTACTCCCACTAAGAACTAGGGAGGATAAAAACGGAAAACCTGGGTCCGCCCCGTGGTATACCACTGACCTCCGACTCCTCCGTAAAAACTGTAAAAGAGCCGAACGGCTTTGGAGGAAAGACTGGCAGCACTCCAGCAAGGATGCATACCACAATACAGTCAGACTCTACAAAGATGCCATCAGGCACGCCAAAGCCTCCCACTATGACAGGTGGATTACAGAATCTTCTAATTCAGCCAGAGAATCCTTCATATTCGTAAAGGAGCTGCTCAAAGTACCCCATTCCCCGTCCTCCAGTGTCCCATCGGTGGACCGAAGTAATGACCTTGCCACGTACTTCAACGATAAAATCGCCCGTATACTAGTTTCCCTCCCCCCTCCCGGGCCCACCAGCCACTTGGACAATCCGACACCCCCCAGTCAAACCGAAAGTCATCCTCGTCCTCAACTTGAGACATTCAGGCCAGTAACATGTCTGGAAGTCGAGCGAACCATGACCAAAATGAGAAGTGGTTCACCACTTGATGCGGCTCCCATCAGATTCCTCAAAACCGTGGCCCCGGTCATCGTTCCCACGGTCACGGAGCTCATTAATAGCTCACTTACCCAGGGATCTGTCCCTGCCAGCTGGAAGAGCGCGGTGGTAAAAGCACTCCTTAAAAAACCTCAGCTCGATCCAGCAGACATGGGAAACTATCGACCAATTTCTCTCCTACCGGCAATCAGCAAGCTAGCTGAGAAACTGGTCAACAGACAATTGTCCCAGTTCTTTGAAACAAACAACATCTTACGGGAATCCCAAACTGGGTTCCGCCCGGGCCATGGCACAGATACTGCCCTCCTCGCCGTCATCGAGGAGGCAAGGCGCATACTGGATTCAGGAGGGTCAGTGGCAGTGATCCTCCTGGATCTCAGCGCAGCCTTCGACACAGTCAACCACTGTGTCCTCCTCCATCGGCTCGCGGCAGCAGGGATCACCGGGACGGCACTTAGTTGGACAGAATCCTTCCTCACCGGACGCACGTTCCAGGTATGGGACGGCATCTACCACTCAGCCACCCTCCCCCTCACAAGCGGGGTCCCTCAGGGATCTTCCCTGAGCCCGACGCTGTTTAACGCCTATATGGCTCCCCTGGAAGACCTGGTGACACCATTTAACATAAAAATGGTAAGCTACGCTGATGACACTCAACTGGTCGTCTCTCTATCCCAACTAGCCGACCACCCAGAGAAACTGGCGAACTGCCTTACCCAAATACACAGCTGGATGAGTGATTCATCACTAAAATTAAATGGGTCTAAGACCGAAGTGATGCTCCTGGGAAAACAATGGGCAACCATCCCCCCAACAGTCTGGCCCGACGTATTCGGAGAAATCCCCTCCCCGAAGCGGGAAATCAAAACCCTTGGAGTATGGCTCGAACCGGAGCTCACCATGAAGACGCAAGCGGCCAAAACTGCTGGCACCTGTTTTGGGCTCATGCGCACCACCCGTAAGATCCTCCCATTACTACCTCCTCCCTCTAGGAAACTTCTTATCCAGGGGCTAGTATTGTCCCGTCTTGACTACAGCAATATGGTCTACCTGGGCGCTCCAGAGGCCACCCTGACTAGACTACAGCGGACACAGAACGCTGCGGCCCGTCTGCTCACGAACCTTCCTTCGAGAGTGTCAGCAAAACCAGCCCTCAAGGCCTTGCACTGGCTCCCAGTTCGCCAAATGGTGGAATTCAAAGCCATGTGTACAACACACAAACTTATCAACGGATCTGGCCCTACTATCCTCAGCAGCCTGGTCACCCCCTACAAAGCATCCGTATCCCTCCGTTCAGACAGTGAGCACCTGGCCAACGTCCCCAAATTCAAAAGGACCCGCACCGGAGGCCGACGATTCTCGGTGCAAGCGGCCGCGAGATGGAACTCCCTCCCACGCACCCTCAGACTGGAAGCCAGCTACCTGACCTTTCGCAAAAAACTGAAAACGCACCTATTCCCGAAATAACTGTTCCTCCTCCCTCCCTCTCCTTACAGGATAAACATTCTCCTTACAGCGCGGGGATGCCCTTGGGTCACCAGGCGCTATACAAATCGCTAAAATAAAAATAAATAAATAAAAAAACTCTGCATTACTACAATCCGTAACTTCAAAGAGACTCGTTTTTCTGTTTTATATAGCGCAAACCTGAAGCGCTTCACCAAGTTCAGTGAATTTGGCATTAAACAAAAATAAGCGCCTCACAGCTGACGAGTGGGTCCGTTTTCATGAAGAACTCGGATCGAGTGCTAATTTCTCCTTAAAATATGCTCATTGAGCGGCAGCCCGTGGTATTCATTCTGAGGTGGCAGGAAGTTTGGGAGGGGCCCGAGTCACAGACACGGTGTCCACTCAGGCTCTATGGAGACAGTAGCCCAGTAGGTGTGTGGGCAGGGCTGCTAACAGGCATATCTCCTGACTCTCAGAAGAGAAGGCTTCCTGCTGGCATAGCCGAGTACAGCGGTGGGAATCAAGGTTTAGTAATGTGGGCAGCAGCTAATTATGCCGAGTTTCTTCTTGTGTTAACACACAGGAAATGTCTCATTCAAAAGTAATTATCTTTTTTCCTAAAACAAATATACGCTGATTGTCTAATTTTGTGTAAGTGGAATGTTTTGGTTTCAGAATGCATACAGTACTATTTCACGTGTAGTGTGTATGCCCTAGGGCAGGGGTCTCCAACCTTTTCTGTAGTGAGAGCTAATTCTGCTCAAGGAAAGTCCTGCCGAGCTACTAGCATATTTTAGCACTGTAAAATGCTGATGATATGTATTAACATTACACTATGACCACCCTAAGAAAGATTTATCAGGAGTCACCACCCAAACATTCCAGTTGAAGTTATAAGCAGAATGCTAGGAAAACGTTTATCAATATTGAATGCTTAGAAATCAAGTAAAATTCAAATCATCACATGCTGTGTGCCACAAAGGGTACTACCACATCAGCAAGTATCCCCAACTCAAATTGAATTAACTTTCAGCTAACAACTTTAAATGTGTTTTAGAATTGTAATATTTTGTCTTCATTAGCATATTAGTTTTTAAAAATAGACATATTTTTCTATTAAAACCACTTTCCACTTTCCAGCAATGAACCGCAATTTTCCAAAAGAAAAACCTTTTCAGAAAAAGCATAATTCTTTTCTTTAAAAATCAAATCCATTTTTATTGTTAGAAAATACACAGTCCCTAAACATCAGCTTTTCGTTTTCATTGAGTACCGCCATGTAAAAATGCTAAGGATGGGCAAATTCTGCTTTAAATACCCAGGAATTGGAATCATAGACCATGCTTGCTCACCATAACACTATTAATGCATCTGTTATGCTAATAATGCCACCATTAAACTGGGGCTACCATTGTGCCACAGCTGGATGCCCAATATATATCAGTTATGGACACTGTTATGGGAGAAGCGGTTGCCACTCTGTCAGAAATGGCTAAAAGCAAGCCAGTCATGCTCTTAATATGTCAGTGATGGCAGCAAGTAGGTTATTACTTGACTTGTATGCCCAAAATAGTCAAGGATGTAATATTATGGCAATGGCACAATTATACCAGAAGTAGCACAATAGCGTCAGAGATAATACTGTTATGATGGGGACCAGCATACATATTTGGCAGCCCTTGACACTAGGAGTTGCTTTATGGAACCAACACTGTTTATTAGGGAAGGACACAATGTCGCACACCCACACAAAAATGAATATGATGCTTCTAATTTTCCCTGTCCTGGATGCATCCTCTCTTCCCTCAGCTCTTTGGTTGATCATGCTCCCAACTAACACATTTCACTCTAGTTCTTGCAGTCACACACTTTGGTGGTTCAGCCCTGGTTACGGCTCCCACTATTCTTATTGTCACACACGGTGTGACTGATAGAGCATGGCATACAACATGGCCAATCTCCTCCTTAGGTAGATTTAAAGTGGATAAAGATGGTTCATGTGACAGACCCATAGGCCAACACCGTAGCCTACACATGCTTCAACACCCTCCGCATACTTCGCAAGACCTTTAAATGGATCCCTCCCGAATCCAGGAAGACCGTCACCCACGCACTCATCACCAGCAGGCTGGACTACTGGAATGCCCTCTATGCCGGAATCAACAAATCTCTGCTCCACATACTCCAAACCGTCCAGAATACCGCAGCCAGACTCATCCTCAGCATCCCATGACAAGACCACATCACCCAGCACCTACGGGTCCTCCACTGGCTCCCCTTCAAAAAAAGAGTGACCTTCAAGCTGCTCACACACACCTACAAAGCCGTCCACAACACCGGACTCCAATACCTGCCTGTTATGCGTCTCAATACTGTCCACTTCAACTCATTGGGACTATGACCTTCACTACTGCAGTGTGTTACCATAGGGGCATTAGGTGTTTTACATTTAATTCTAGATATGTGTTGTGTAATCTGTGTTCGAATTGGTTGGCTCGTTTTCCCAATGTATGCCTTGGAGCAGGGACAAATTATGCAATAGACCACATTGTGAGTTTCACAATTTGTGAACTCATCATGTTTGATGAACTTGTCACGGTATGTGAATCTATTACCTTCAATCGTAGTGTCACAGGAACCACAGTTGCCACATTTTTTGTGCCCTGTAATTGGTGGTAAAGATAACATCGTTCTTAGTGAAGGTTCTTGTTTCTTGACTGTTGACTAATTTGTCACGGATCCTGCTGTTTTTTTTGAGTGTGAAAATGGGGATCTGTCTAAAAGGTTCCAGATCCAGATCTTTTATTGTATTCCAATTCTTTCTGATGATATTTTGTACCTCATTGTTGATTCCCGAAAAGGTTGTTACACAGACCAAGGGTGTCTTCTCCTCCTTAGATCTTGGTGTTAGGAGGGAGTCACGTGGAGTATACCAAGCCCTTTTCATCGCTTTTTTTAACAATTCTTTTGGATACTTTCTGGATTGTAACTTGTATAGAAGGAGTGTGGCATTCTCGAAGTAATCATCTTGTTTGGTACGATTCCGTCAGATTCTGAGAAACTGGCTTAATGGTAAATTTTCCCGTAGGTTCCGCTGGTCGTTTTTCATCAATTGGTCCAATGCCAGTTTCTCCGTATTGGGGAGATTCCATTGTGTGTATGTTCTCTTGTTCTCCAATTTGCCAAGGTCTCTCAAGACGTTCTTTTCAAAGGTCAATAATTCTATAGGCATGTTAGTTGTATTCGGGAAAAATGTAGATGGATTTTTTAGACCAGAATAATTTCGGGGTGTTTGGTCCACAATAACTCAACAAAAGAATCTTCTTCTACGCTTCCAAGAGAAACCTCAGCTCTGCTGACCAGACCTTGGTCGAAATCATCCGCATCCACAGAGCCAGAACAGGAGGCAGATCCTTCTCCAACATCGCATCCAAGACCTGGAACAAACTGCCCCTCTGCATCAGACGCTGGGCCACACTGAAATCATTCAGGAAGAGCCTCAAGACCTGGCTTTTCGAATGACCGAAGCTGCCCAAATGCCCCCCGGCGCTTTGAGACCCTCACGGGTGAGTAGTGCACTTTATAAATCCCTGATTGATTGATTGATAGGCCAACAGAGTGTGTATCTGAATGTTATCAAGAGGTCCTGCCATTGGCTTTGCTGTCTGTACCTCTTACGGGTAATGAAACGAGCAGTGCTGCCTTCTTAAATATACACAGAATCCCTGAGATCAGATTGGTTTGGCTTCACCTCTGAGAGCTACTTTGAGGGTGCTGGTGAGCTACCAGTAGCTCCCGAGCTACTGGTTGGAGACACCTGCCCTAGGGGATGCTAAGGAATGCTGGCTATTTGGGCACAATGTGTATTTTTGGTGTTAAGCCTACACAGAGTAAGATCATGCCCTTGTCTTACTGTGAACGCTGTTTGATATTGAGTAGAGATGAAGGCTGGTCACCGAGTTGCTGGCTGTGCGAACAGAATAACTTGATGTTCACCATTTGAGCTCATTGTGTGATTCTGGGCAACTTGCTTTAGCTAACTGTGCCCCAACTCTTAAGTGAAGCTTAACAACGGGCTAGGCATATGTACAAGCACTGTGCTTGAACACATCTTTACTTAGCATTTGTAGTTAACTATTTGTGAGTTTCAGTAATTGCCGGGCCTTGTCACAGTGGTTTGCAGGCTTCCAGATGTGTTTCCCAGGTACTTTCAAGTTGTGCATGAGTTTATTGCATATGGCGGACCACAAATGGGTGTTCTTGTTGCATCATTGTGGTTTTCCATTCACTCCATATGTGTATGTGTTGTTTTTTCGTATACAGCTATGTTGCAGGTGTAGTGTTAGTCATCCTATCATACCCTTCAGCTGAGCCCTCCAAGTTATGGGAAGACGTGGCTGCTCTTTCCTATGAGTGTTTTGCATGGGATTGCCTTCTGTATTATTCTCCTGCGGGTCGCTACCCAATAGACTTTCATTTGTGTCTACATTGACCTTTTAACAGCTCCTCCCATTGGAAGGTGAAGCATGTGGCAATGGGGAATGAGCTGGAATGGGGTGACATTGTTTTTGTGCTCTTGTCTGTAGGAACAGGCCTGTCTAAAAGTCGCCCCCAGCACAGGGGCTCACTTAACAGATATGGGAACACTGTATATAAACCAGCTTTGGCCACATCTGCAGATCTGGCTTCAATATACCAAGGCCTATAAACACAGACAGTCACAAATGCTATTTACATGCATTGTACACTTACACGCATTACACACTTACATGCTGCTTATGACATTACAGTTTGTCTTATGTGCTTTCCCAATGTTAGGAAAAAAGTAGCAACTAGCATTGGCAAACCAAATAGGCCCCACTGTAGTGACCTATTGGCTTTGTCAAAGTTTTTTTTGCCACATAGTGCAGCTTCCCAGATGCAGCGCAAAGTGGAAAAAGTTTTTTTAAAAACTTTAATGGGGCACCTTGTATGATTTTGTAGAAGTGCCCGTCACAGCATGTGCTCGCCTACAAAATTATGCAGTCGTTTTTTTTTTCTTTTTAGTTACTGATCCGGGTTGGATTGGTAACTAAAAATAAAACTGCAAACATGTTTTTTTCTTTTAAAGCAAGCAGGAGTGGGGGAGAATGGAAGCAACATAGAGAAGGACAGTGGAACCGACAAAGCAACAGAGAGAGGGTGTGGGTGTGGCTTAACGGCTAGAGCGGTTAACTTTGAAGCAAAGGAACAAGGTCTCGTTTTTTGGGAGGACTCTCAAGCATCCTGTAAAAACCACTTAATCTCCCTGTGCCTAAAACTGAATTTGTCTGTCTGTAATGCAAGTGGTGCTCATGTAAAGCGCTCTGATACCTTCGGGTCGAGTTTGCGCTATATAAAACTGCGACCAAAAAATAATAATAATAATGTAAGCGCTTCTAAAACACATGTACTAGATGCCCTGGGTGTGTGCACAAATGCCCCTGTGTGTGTTCTTGCATGAGTGAGTGTTGTCTGCAGTGTCCAGCACTGCAGATATATAGTTTGAAACCCGACAAGCCCTCTGCCCATGAAGCTCATGTGAAAGGGTGCGCTTGTAACTTGTGCAAGGCCACTCTCTCTTCAGTGCAGATCTACCTTCTCAGCAGTGTTTCAACACAATTGTATGTTGTTTTTTACAGGCCGTTTTGGGTTAATGGAGGGGCTCTGGGAAGGGTAGAGGTGGGTGAACCAACAAATTAACAAGGCAAGCCCAGTCAGAGCCGAACTAGGAAGTCTGGCTTGGCCTTAAAAGCTCATACATAAGTCGAGCCCTGAAAACATTACTATTGAAATAAAAGTGCATTTGTTTCATGTGGAAGCATTTCACCTTGGTGCATAAGCTTATATTACAGCATTGAGATGAGTTTGTGCTCCCACCATGAGGAAAATACCATTAGTGATTTAGGAAACAAGTCAATATTCAGGTCTAAATCGTATATGGTCTATTTTCATTTCATGAATAAAGCGACATTATAGTGTATTAAATCTAACACAAGATGTGATTGCACTGCACACATCTGGAACTTGTGCATTTGAATATACTATCATATGTGCTAACAAAGAAAATGGAGGCTTGGTGAGATAAAATAATTGTCTGCTATCACACAATTTGGTCAGGTGGGAAAGCTGGGATTGATCCCAGGATTTCTGCTATCACATTGTGCAATTCAGCCTCTAGATGGCTTCATCTTTCTTTCTCTCCTGTATTGCAATTGAGGTTACTATTTTGTCTTAATTCTTTGCACATACGATTAGAGTTTGGTTAGCAGGCACATGCAGTATCACAGTTCAGTTTATTATTGACTTGAGGGTGTAAGAGAGCCTGGAACAGAGCTAGACCCAGGCATCCGAGCTCAAGCTTTCAGCAGCTTGCCTGACTCCAGAAAGAGGGAATCAAACTTTACAGCAGATAAGGAGCTTTGAGGCAAAGCTCTGCCGCATAGGAGGGGCTGGGTGATGTCTTCTAAGTGGTAATGAGATAAGAGGGTTAACCATAGTTAAACCTTTCCGAAAAATGTTAAGAACAATATCTTGTCCAAGTCATATGTGATCTACGTATTGCACCATGAGAAGGCCACTTTAATGATAAATGTACCCTTTTGTACGTATAAGGGAAATGGAATCATCAAAATATACCAGAAATGCTTTCATATCATTATGCACATCTGCACACTAATTAAATCTCAATCACATTAACTGTGTGCCCCTGGCTGGATCCCTTTGCACTGCCCTTAGCTCCGCCCCAAAGCCCCGCCCCAAAGCCCCGCACCCTAGTCCTCGTCTCAATTTGGTGAGTACCTGCACTTATTTTTTTCCATTTAATGCACTGGTTGTAGGTTTGATGTTACTTGTTGTATCATAACTGGATGCAATGACAGAAACAGCAAAATACAAGTCGGACTTCACACTATGCTAAGCACGGATGTTTATCTTATGTGTTGTAAGCCACGGCCTTAATTACACTGGCCACGCCCCTTTCGGAGACCCCCACCCCCCAACACAGTTTTTTCATCCCATTTAAAGCCCTGTCCCCAGCAGGGCGTGCATATGTGAGCCTTCATTGCTCTCCCGGGAGGGGGAGGGGGCACATTGTCTGTGACGGACGGTCCTGTCCTCTGCAGCTCTGCAGGGTGGGACGGGGCGCTGGTAAGGATAGCGGCACATACACATCATACAGAGAGATGACATACACATCATACATACAGAGAGATGACATACACATCATACATATAGCGAGATGACATACACATCATACATATAGAGAGATGACATACACATTGTTAGAACCGGCTATTTCTGGTAGGCTAAGGCTGACGACAAAGCCAGGCAGAAACCACCATTCTAGTCAGGGCAAGGAAGTCACACGCCAAGATAACCCCTGCTCACCCTCTAGGTAGCTTGGCACGAGCAGTCTAGGCTAAACTCGGAGGCGATGTGTAAAGCATTTGCGCCAGCGCACAACAGCAACAACATACTAGGTACACCACAAAAGAGACTCAACACAAGGTTATATTAAAATAACTTTTGTATTGTCAAAACATATCAGATAGAAATCACACATGTACATTGTGCCAACTGGCACGGCAATATTCACAAGGGATTATTTACAAGACAGGGCCACATGGGCCACTGTCATACTCAGCACTTTTAGAAATAGAAATACTTGTCAGAAATTAGAATAAAAGCATATAAACTTCACTGTAACACAAAGTAACAGTTATAGATCACATCCAGTATCTACGGGGAACAGGTAAGTACCACCTACGCAACCCTAAACCCTTAGGAGACTGTCACGCAGGGGGACCAGGACCTCACTAGGACCACCTGTACTAAAAAGAACAACACCCTAAGTATCACACAGCATTTAGGGGTCTAAGACAGAACACATTACCCATGATGTATGAAACACATTCAGAGGAGTAGTAAAGGAAAACACATAATGTATAAACCTACACATTCAGCGGTGTTAAGAATAAAGCACATGATGCAATACAAATACATTCAGAGGTACCAGAATAATACAGTAGCGCAAAAGTCACATGATGTCTAAAACATTCAGAGGTGCAGGAATAAAACATGATGCAAGGAAATACATTCAGAGGTGCAATAACCATACAATTGTGCAAAACCTCACATAAGCCACCACCTGTGGCAGTCCCTAGGCCAACTGGCCTTGTAGGGGCAAAGATGCCCTGAGTCTCAATGTCAGGGCGCCTAAACGATGCAGGTGCCCACTACTTGCTGGGCACCTGGGAACTCTCACAAAGGCCTAAACGCTGCAGCTGGCACTAAGTGCTGCGCAGCTGGGAAGGCCTGGCACCACTGTGCCCTCTCTGTCCCACACAAGGACTCTCTCCTGAAATTGCGCCTAAACGGTGCAGCTGCCCACTAATTGCTGGGCAGCTGGAGAATCATCAAAACTGCGCCAGGGCCCTCACTGGCCCTCAGGCGCAAACTGCGCCATGCTGGAGCCCCACAGGCTCTACAAACATCTAGGTCCACGTTGGAGCCACACAGGCTCTGGCATTACTCGTGCCCAACGTTGGAGCCACACAGGCTCTGCACCCACGGTGGGGCGACCCACTGCCATTCGGGGCCGCCCTCTCTCAGTGCCTTGAAGCGGCACCAACATACAGCCGTGCGGGCCCTCAGGAGCCCCTCGCGGGCTCTGCAACCACGGTGGGGCGACCCACTGCCATTCGGGGCCGCCCTTCACTCAGTGCCTCGGCCGGCACCACACGGAGCTTCCCCCCCCCCGCAGCCCTTCACTCACCGGGGCTTCTGTGCGGCGGGGGCGGGCTTCGGCGGCATCTGCGGAGCTCCTGCTCCTCGCAGTCTCTCCTCGCTTTGCCCGGTCCCCCGTCTCGGGACCGGGACTCAGGGTGGAGCCAGCAAGGCACCCGGCAGCAGTCCCTTCTCGCGGGGGTGAAGGCGGGGCTCTCCCGATCACATGGGAGCCTCGCTACTCCCGCGCCGGACTTCTCCCTCTCTGCAGGGCTCCCTCGGCACACGGGAGCCCTGCCAACCGGCCGCCTCTTCTCCTCGGGGCTCCCTCAGCCGAGAGGAGCCCCGCGAACGGCCACCATCTCCCGCGCCTTCTCCTCTCTTCCCCGAGCTGCGGGGGCGGGCACTTCCGGCTGGCCGTGACAGTATTGGCCGGCCGGTCAATCACTTCCGGGTCGCCGCGGGCAGCGCGGCGGCACGATCCAGACAGGCAGGCGGGGGCTGATTTCTTTTACGGTCATCAAATAAACAGCGCTCTCAAGCGCTGGGGGGGAAACAAAGCGCGCCAAAGCGCTTCGAACAACTAAAGCGCTATCAGCGCTCAGGATCCAAATACAGCGCTAGAACCAACATAAAGCGCTCTTTAGCGCTAGAGCACCATCCACAGCGCTCCCAGCGCTAGGACAGCAGGCAGAGCGCTTGCAGGCTCTCAGGGGGAAGCATAGCGCCTCCAGGCGCTAGAAACACCACTCCAGCGCTCCTCACAGGAAAATGCAGCCTCTCCATGCTGCAACGGTCCCAGAGCTTCCCAGGGGGGCAAAGCCAAATCCCCCCATCAGCCCAGGCAGGGCAGAGGGGTCCCCCAGGAGTCCAGGAATCCAGGCATCCAGGGGCTGGGCAGCGCCCACCCCTGGTAGATTCAAGCCAGCCTCAAGAGCAAGAACAAGAACAACATGGAAGGGGACACAGCCCCTTCTTATACACAGAAAAAGCTTTGAAGTCCTTTGAAGTCTTTGTGCTAGTGGGCCCTGGGTGTTTCTGGTTTCCCTCCCCTGTCAGCCTCAGGTCAGAGGTGACAGTGGGCCATCAGGAGGGAGAGCCATCATGGTGGTCAGGCAGGCACAGCCCGGCACCATCCCCTCCCGCTTCACTGATAGCAGATGTGGCCTTTCATCCTTGGGCTGGCTCCGACCCCCTCCGGGGGCCCTGCAGCCCCTGTCCCACTCAAACCAGACAGTAAATACACAAGCAGGCCCAGGCACTCCGGGGCCAGGCTCATCACCCAATCACGTGCCAGCAGACTCACTACACAAATATGCCAACTTCTAAAAGTGGCGCTTCTGGACTAGACACAGCCATGCCACATATACCATTATGCAGCATTCATTCTCACGAGTTCACACATATCAAACTCGACCCTGCACTCCCCACGCATCAGGAATCTACCATGGGCATACATATTCCCCATTCATTCCTATGGGAGGGCAGGCCACTTACCACACATACACAGAGAGCACACGCACTTTACACTGTACCACAGTGAAAAAGTGCGCAGAGGCCTAAAATCACCAATCCAGGTTCCAGAAACAGGCTAGGAAAAAGCAAAAAGTCTCGGGGTGAACCTGCCTAAGGACCGGGTTCAACACACATCATACATACAGAGACTGGGCCGGTCCTAGGGTTTATGGGGCCCTGGACGGAATAAGAAAATGCGAGACCCCTATAATTTGCATACGATTTAACTTAACAGGAAGTGACATCATAGGAAGTCATTTCAATTGGCCATTATTTATATTGATATTGATATTGTTTATAGAGCATGCCAATGTGGCCCTGCCATCTGCAGCTGTAACCGTAAATAAAGCTAATTGGGAAGCGTAGTTGAAAAAAGCCAGGTTTTAAGTTTTTTTCTAAAACAGAATTGGACTGGGCTTTGAAATGCAAAGACATTTTGTTTCAGAGTTTGCACGGAATGAGAACAAGCTTGTACCACTCCAGGACTCTTTGTTTATTTTAGGTGTTTCCACTGTTCCCGAGGGGGTTGATCGTAGAGCTCAACTAGGTGTGCACCATATGAATTTTCTCCAAGGTACTCAGGACCTATGTTATGAGCAGTATACCGTGTCGTGAAGGCTACTTCCTTTCTAATGGGAAACTAGTGTAGCTCCAACAATACATGTGAGAAAGATTTGAACTTTGGAATTCTCATTAAGAGAGATGAGCTGCTGTGTTTTATAAAATGTGCAGTTTATTTAGAGATCACAGATTATATGGCATTGTTGAAGCCTTTTTGCAAGAAGCTACTTACTGAGTTTGGATGTGAGTATAATGGTTACAAATTAATAATACTTAGAAAATGCGTACCTATAAATTACATCTGTATTAAATAGGAATACATTAAACGATTTAAAATTTGTTATTGTTCTATTTGATGGGATACATGAATTTGATATGGTAACCTGGCATCCTGGCACTAAGAGAGCTCCAAAGGAGAGTTGCAGACTTTACTAATATGGAGAAAGGACAGTTTTAAGTGTTTTTGCAAAAGATTGGAGTTACACCATAGTTCAAGAGGGAGAGAGTTCCAGCCTTGCACATCTAAAAAGGAGAAGGATCTGCCTCCAATCAGGGACCTCTAAATTTTTGGTGGCACAGGAGTTTTGTTAGCACAGAGTATAGGATTCTGGAATTAACATAAGGGATGTTGTACAAAGAGAGAACCTTTTTAATGAAGTGCATAATGATGAATTGATGGTGCCTTGTAGATCGAGGGGTTCGAACCAAAAATCCAGCAGACAGCAAAAAGGTGAGAAGAATTGTCCCGGCGATGCAGCAGTCTCAGATGAGGTGCCCTCTACTGTTCTGAATGATTTGAAGAGTACTGAATGTAAAAAAGGCAGGAAACCTAAGATGGCGAGAATATAATGGACTGTATAGCAGCCTTACTGCAGTGAGAAGGGAGAAAAGGGATGATTTGGTGTTACATATGGATGTAGTAAAAGCAAGTGGATGAAACAAGGTTAATCTGTTTTGAAAAAAAGAGATGCTGGAAAATGAATCCAAGATTTTTTTGCTGACTGTGCAAATGTGGGTAATGGACCCAGCTCCACAAGCCAACAAAGAGGACACCATATGGTATGATATCTTTTCAAAATTAGAACCCTTGCTGTGTCACTATAAAGTTGTACTGAATTTGTCTTAATTCAGAAATTAACTGCTAGCATGCACGACCAAACATATTCTTAGGCAGATCGCCACTGAGGGAAATTCATGTTTGGGTACCAATATGCGCGAGACATCAACAAGAAACTAAAGGACTGAATGAGTAAGGCTAATTGGGAATGATAAAGATTAAACAGAATGAATTCCACAAGTCTGAGGTTTAGTACATAACAGAAACAAGTGATGAGTGGCTTGCTTCAGATTGCCCAAATAGGATAGAGGTTAGCCACACCAGGGGATTACCTTAATTTCTAAATTGTACTAGTTTATTTATAAGCACTGGCTGGGAAACCGTGTCAAATGTGGCACTAATGTTTAGTAATACTTAGGCTGTGCTAACTCCATGAACAAGAGTGGTAAACATCCTTTACGCCACAGTCAATACCACAATGTGCCTTTACACTGCAGTCACTACCCTGCGACATTACCGCGCATTCCTTTACCACACAAGTTATTAAAACGACTTGCTTTAGGGGATGTGTTGTTGGACTACAGTTGGAACAGTAATTTATACTATTCCAAACTCTAGCAACCCCCTAAGGCAAGTCATTATAGTGACTTGCTTGGTAAAGGGATGCATGGTAATGTCGCAGTTGAGATACTGACTGTAAAGGTATGTGTGGTAAATGCTGACGGGGTTCTGTCATAAAAACCTCAAGGGTCGGCCACAAATCATCTGAATCAGTAGGAAATGCTACTTAAAACTCCTAGAGTTGTCAGAAGCCAACTGGTACATTGTCAATGAGTAACTTACTTTTATGAAATAAATTTGGAAGTTGTCCTCTTTTTTTCTAGGATTTTTGAGGAAGGGGCAACAAGGTGATGTCTGAAGATGCTGATACTTTCTGAGCTGGCTGAAGAGTATTTGAGCATTTTTACCTTCCTTTCAGACTCTTACTTTTTTGCTTCAACTTTCTCTTGCTGGTTCTGCCCATCTAACTTCCACCTCTACCCCCCTGTCTCCCTCCGGCCAACCTCAACATTTTCGGTGGTTCTGCTTTCTTCCATCCACCTCTCAACATTACTTCTCCCCAATCTGCCTATGTTCCCTTGCAGGTTTGATCTCTTATGAACACAGACATCTTACCCACATGTTCCCCTTCAACTCTCATCTCTCCCCCAGCCTCATAACTTCTTTCCTTGTTCTGCTTCATTTACATCCATGTCTCCCCTTCCATCCTCCCAGAGCATCTGATCTTTTCTTGTTGATTCTGACTCTCTTAAATCCACCTACCCCTCAATGCTCTACTCTTTTTCTCATCTTTCCCTCTTACCTTACCATGTGTACTCTATCCCTCTTACATCCATCTCTCCCATGCAACCAAGTTCATCCAATTTCCAACTGGTTATATCTCTTATATACACCTACCTCCTCAATAGAGAAAAATATAGGTTCCTCTCGATAGTGGCACTAGCATCCTTGCTAAGAGCAGTGCGCAAATTAGTATTAAAAAAAGTGAGTGAAAACCTAATCTTGAGTAGTGACTTAGATGCAGCGTCCAGATATAAGAATAGCAGATATATTTCAGACACCTTTTCTAGCTTAAGGCAACCTTACTTTGATTTTAATTTGCGCTCTCAGGACAAAAAAACACAGTTTTGAGATTCAGGTATTTTTACCTCCCTTTTAAGGCTTTTGATGGTTCATGGAAACTAAAGGGCTGCACTGACAAGTCATATAGGATGTGCAAGTTAGCTGAAGAGTCCATTGAACATATAATGTGCCTATGTCCAGACCTACTAGATGTGCGGAGAAAATATTTAAAGTCAATGTTTAATGCTGAGGGCATGAGAACAATACCAGAGGCTGTATTATTGTGCTTCAAAGGCGGTTCTGTAAAAGTGGTGGGTAAACTTTTAAAGTTCTTGAGACATACGGTTAAGCTCTGGGGGGAACAATACTTAACTTTGTCTTTAATTTTTAATCAAAATGTGTTGAAGTTTAATGGTGCTTTTTATCAGTATTTTGTGAAGTTTTATGTAAAGTAATTTTTGTATGTAGTTTTATGTAAACTTCAAACAATAAGGTAAAATCTCTCTCTCCTCAGTGCTTTACACTTCACATCATCTATCTGCCTGACTCTTAGAGTACCCATTGATTCTGCCCCTCTGACATGCAAATCTCACTAGTCCCTCTCTCTCCCCCTCCACATTAGTTCTCTGCTGGCACCGTGTCTCTGACCAGCTCCCATCCACATGCTACCCTTCACCTATCAACTCTCACCTTGTCTCACTGTTTCTGAATCTCTTACGGCCATCTGCCTCTTATTTTTCTCACTGATTCTGCTTCTCTTTCATCCCCTCTCTCCTCCTTGCTGTGCACTTCATCTCTCAGCCTCTAATCTTTTCTCACTGATTCTGCCCCTGTAATGGCTACCTTTCACCGACCTCCCTACCTAGCCTCCTACCTTCTATTGATGTTCCTGACCTCTTACATCCACCTCTCACTTTCCCCTCTTCCTGCTACTTCAATCCTCCTAATTCTTTTATATCTACTTTTCCCATTCATGCACTATCTTGCACCTTTTATTTTTCTCTCCAACTACAAGTTTTTTTCACTGGTTCTGCACTCTTTAGATCCACCTCTTTCCTCCATGTTCTACTCCTCATGTTTCAGCTCTCCCCCATCTCTACTCTCCTCTTGCTGGTTCTGATCCTGTAACATTGTCTTCTGCTCTCCGTGTGCTGATCTTCACCACTCTCGCCCAGTCTTTTATTTTGTTTTACTTGTTCTCCTTCTTTACATCCACCTCTACTCTTCCTCTATCCTCAATCCTTTTACCAGAGCCAGCAGGTGCTTGAGGCCCCTAGAGCACAGCTGCCTAGTATCAACAGGCAAAAAGAAGCTGCTTTGAACAGCTTTGAAAGGCAAAACGTATAAACACCCAAACTTACAGTCAGTTTGCGTGTTTGTTTTCGTCCGTGCTATGGTCCTTTTCGCACTTTTCACACATTCACAAGCCATAAACAAGCATTTGCAATGCAATAGGTTTCGCATTATTAAAGTTGGAGCTATTGGTGTTGCATTATTTAGCAATGCCAATAGCTCAAACTTTAATAATGCGAGACCTATTGCATTGCAAATGCTTGTTTGCATTTGTCACCCCGAGTGGGACAGGTATGCTTAGACGTGGGTCCTGTGCTTACTATGCCACTGGCGTCAAGCTAGCCTGGCCAATGAGGGGTGATACCCTGAATACAGTCCTAAGATGCTTGCTTCCGGTACATGGAGGACCAGGCCTGGCATTTCGGGCTGGACTGCTCCCATGGGGAGCAGGGTCAAGACGTATTTGCATAAGTTTTGGTCCGAAATGACGTGGTGAGCAACAAAACAATGGTACTAGGGGTGAATGTTTGACATTGTTAAGCATTCTGTCCATCTATTGTTCTTTTTGCAATAATCTAGAGATGGTATTAAAAGTCAGTAGAAATCTCTTAAAAGATATATAACCATTATAGTTCCATATTAACCAGTTTCATTTCTATTCATATGCTGGGGTGAGTAGTGTTCTGAAGTAGTGAGGGTCAATGGGTGCTTAGTAAAATGTGCATCGAGTAGCTACACAGAAGAAAAATAGGGTAAAACACCCACTGTTGCATCAAAGAGGTGGAGGTGTGTACATTATTACAAGTGAATGTTATTCTCTACAACAATAAATATGCATAGTCACAAATTGATGTGGGATCGACTTCAACCACGTTTTTGAGATGGTCTATTTACACTATTCTGATCAAATCGTAAGTTACTTACTGCTATAAAATGTCGCAGCACATAGCTGATTTCACCACCGCAGACTTTTGCAGCAAGCAATTGGTGTGTATTGGAAAACTCCCGAGCACCAACGTCAGCACTTCCCATTAGGAGCACTTGTTGATAGCAGCTTGGGCTTGCTGCGTCCGCCAACGCGGCGATGCAGCGAGCGCAAGGTAAATAGTTGTATTTATTTACTTATTTACTTTACTTGTGGCCGCCGTATGTCTGACTCCACTACCCCCCCCACCCTGCACCTCCCCCGCCTCGCAGCACTCCCAATGCGAGCCGCCACTGCACCTCCCCCCGCCTCGCAGCACTCCCAATGCGAGCCGCCACTGTGGCTACAGGAATTTAATGGTGCGTCACCGTTTTTCTGCGTTTACCACATAATCTGCAACATAACTAGGAGACTTCTGAACTTCCAACACCTTTGATATAGCTTTCATGTTTGTGTGTGGAAAGCGAACACTGCTGCCGTGGGTGCTGTACTTGTATTTGCAAAAAAAGTTTGCAGTGCATTTAGTTGCTTGACCTCTTATGTTGTGCCTGAGCGTTTGTATGGGGGACATTGCTTTACCCATGCAGTTAAGACTGTGCGAGAGCCGCTTAAATTGCTGCTTGTGCTGTACGTGTTTGATCTATGTATGTATGAGTGAAGCTTGCACTGCTGCTTTTGCTGTACCTGTTTAATGTATGTATGAGTGAAGCTTGCACTGCTGCTTGTGCTGTACCTATTTGATGTATGTATGAGTGAAGCTTGCACTGCTGCTTGTGTTGTACCTGTTTGATGTATGTATGTGTGAAGCTTGCACTGCTGCTTGTGCTGTACCTGTCTGATGTATGTATGAGTGAAGCTTGCACTGCTGCTTGTGCTGTACCTGTCTGATGTATGTATGAGTGAAGCTTGCACTGCTGCTTGTGCTGTACCTGTTTGATGTGTGTATGAGTGAAGCTTGCACTGCTGCTTGTGCTGTACCTGTTTGATGTATGTATGAGTGAAGCTTGCACTGTTGCTTGTGTTGTACCTGTTTGATGTATGTATGTAGGAGTGAAGCTTGCACTGCTGATTGTGTTGTACCTGTTTGATGTATGTATGTATGTATGAGTGAAGCTTGCACTGCTGCTTGTGTTGTACCTGTTTGATGTATGAGTAAAGCTTGAACTGCTGCTTGTGCTGTACCTGTTTGATGTATGTATGAGTGAAGCTTGCACTGCTGCTTGTGCTGTACCTGTTTGATGTATGTATGAGTGAAGCTTCCACTGCTGCTTGTGTTGTACCTGTTTGATGTATGTATGAGTGAAGCTTGCACTGCTGCTTGTGCTGTACCTGTTTGATGTATGTATGAGTGAAGCTTGAACTGCTACTTGTGCTGTACCTGTTTGATGTATGTATGAGTGAAGCTTGCACTGCTGCTTGTGTTGTACCTGCTTGATGTATGTATGAGTGAAGCTTTCACTGCTGCTTGTGTTGTACCCGTTTGATGTATGTATGAGTGAAGCTTGCACTGCTCCTTGTGTTGTACCTGTTTGATGTATGTATGAGTGAAGCTTGCAGTGCTGCTTGTGTTGTACTTGTTTGATGTATGTATGTAGGAGTGAAGCTTGCACTGCTACATGTGCTGTACCTGTTTGATGTATGTATGAGTGAAGATTGCACTGCTGCTTGTGTGTTACCTGTTTGATGTATGTATGAGTGAAGCTTGCACTGCTGCTTGTGTTGTACCTGTTTGCTGTATATATGAGTGAAGCTTGCACTGCTGCTTGTGTTGTACCTGTTTGATATATGTATGAGTGAAGCTTGCACTGCTGCTTGTGTTGTGCCTGTTTGATGTATGTCTGAGTGAAGCTTGCACTGCTGCTTGTGCTGTACCTGTTTGATGTATGTATGAGTGAAGCTTGCACTGCTGCTTGTGTTGTACTTGTTTGATGTATGTCTGAGTGAAGCTTGCACTGCTGCTTGTGCTGTACCTGTTTGATGTATGTATGAGTGAAGCTTGCACTGCTGCTTGTGTTGTACTTGTTTGATGTATGTATGTATGAGTGAAGCTTGCACTGCTGCTTGTGTTGTGCCTGTTTGATGTATGTATGTATGAGTGAAGCTTGCACTGCTGCTTGTGTTGTACCTGTTTGATGGATGTATGTATGAGTGAAGCTTGCACTGCTGCTTGTGTTGTACCTGTTTGATGTATGTATGAGCGAAGCTTACACTGCTGCTTGTGCTGTACCTGTTTGATGTATGTATGAGTGAAGCTTGCACTGCTGTTTCTGCTGTACCTGTTTGATGTATGTATGAGTGAAGCTTGCACTGCTGTTTGTGCTGTACCTGTTTGATGTATGTATGAGTGAAGCTTGCACTGCTGCTTGTGTTGTACCTGTTTGATGTATGTATGAGTGAAGCTTGCACTGCTGCTAGTGCTGTACCTGTTTAATGTATGTATGAGTGAAGCTTGCACTGCTGCTTGTGTTGTACTTGTTTGATGTATGTATGAGTGAAGCTTGAACTGCTGCTTGGGCTGTACCTGTTTGATGTATGTATGAGTGAAGCTTGCACTGCTGTTTGTGTTGTACATGTTTGATGTATGTATGAGTGAAGCTTGCACTGCTGCTTGTGTTGTACTTGTTTGATGTATGTATGAGTGAAGCTTGCACTGCTCCTTGTGCTGTACTTGTTTGATGTACGTCTGAGTGAAGCTTGCACTGCTGCTTGTGCTGTACCTGTTTGATGTATGTCTGAGTGAAGCTTGCACTGCTGCTTGCGTTGTACTTGTTTGATGTATGTCTGAGTGAAGCTTGCACTGCTGCTTGTGCTGTACCTGTTTGATGTATGTCTGAGTGAAGCTTGCACTGCTGCTTGCGTTGTACTTGTTTGATGTATGTCTGAGTGAAGCTTGCACTG
The DNA here is from genome assembly GCF_964261635.1 of Lissotriton helveticus. Taxonomy (NCBI): domain Eukaryota; kingdom Metazoa; phylum Chordata; class Amphibia; order Caudata; family Salamandridae; genus Lissotriton; species Lissotriton helveticus. The sequence goes on from NC_136064.1 coordinate 22,531,404, forward strand.
CTGCTTGTGCTGTACTTGTTTGATGTATGTCTGAGTGAAGCTTGCACTGCTGCTTGTGCTGTACCTATTTGTTGTATGTCTGAGTGAAGCTTGCACTACTCCTTGTGCTGTACTTGTTTGATGTACTTCTGAGTGAAGCTTGCACTGCTGCTTGTGCTGTACCTGTTTGATGTATGTCTGAGTGAAGCTTGCACTGCTTCGTGTGCTGTACTTGTTTGATGTATTTTTGAGTGAAGCTTGCAGAGCTGCTTGTGCTGTACCTGTTTGATGTATGTATGAGTGAAGCTTGCACTGCTGCTTGTGTTGTACATGTTTGATGTATGTATGAGTGAAGCTTGCACTGCTGCTTGTGTTGTACTTGTTTGATGTATGTATGAGTGAAGCTTGCACTGCTGCTTGTGTTGTACCTGTTTGATGTATGTCTGAGTAAAGCTTGCACTGCTGCTTGTGTTGTACCTGTTTGATGTATGTATGAGTGACGCTTGCACTGCTGCTTGTGTTGTACTTGTTTGATGTATGTCTGAGTGAAGCTTGCACTGCTGCTCGTGCTGTACCTGTTTGATGTATGTCTGAGTGAAGCTTGCACCGCTGCTTGTGTTGTACTTGTTTGATGTATGTCTGAGTGAAGCTTGCACTGCTGCTTGTGCTGTACCTGTTTGATGTATGTCTGAGTGAAGCTTGCACTGCTGCTTGTGCTGTACCTATTTGATGTATGTCTGAGTGAAGCTTGCACTGCTCCTTGTGCTGTACTTGTTTGATGTACGTCTGAGTGAAGCTTGCACTGCTGCTTGTGCTGTACCTGTTTGATGTATGTCTGAGTGAAGCTTGCACTGCTGCGTGTGCTGTACTTGTTTGATGTATTTTTGAGTGAAGCTTGCAGTGCTGCTTGTGCTGTACCTGTTTGATGTATGTATGAGTGAAGCTTGCACTGCTGCTTGTGTTGTACCTGTCACGTCTGAGCATACCCTGCCACACTTATGGCGGCCAAAAGCGGTACAAAAGGGGGTGGTGATGGACAGAGCATCCGAACCAATCAAACACTCCCATCCAGTCAAAAGATCTGAGTTGAATCCATCACCCTTCTTTAGCCCACTCTGCCACCCCAGTTCAGACATGGCTATATGCAAATCAGTCTGACCCTGTGCCTCATGGGAACAGTCCAGCCCAAACTGCCAAGCCATGCTTTCCCTGGACTGTTCTGGCTGGACTGTTCCCATGAGGCACAGGGTCAGACTGATTTGCATATAGCCATGTCTGAACTGTGGTGGCAGAGTGGGCTAAAGAATGGTGATGGAGCAAACCCAGATCTTTTGACTGGGTGTGAGTGTTTGATTGGTTCAGATGCTCCGTCCATCACCACCCCCTTTTGTACCGCTTTGGCCACCATAAGTGTGGCAGGGTATGCTCAGACGTGAGTCCCTTGCTCACTTTGCCACTGGATTCAAGCAAGCTGGGCTGAAGACGGCTGGAATGCCAGAAACCGGTCCTCGGAAGCTTGTTTCCGGTCCAGGGAAGGCATGGCTTGGCAGTTCGGGCTGGACTGTTCCCATGAGGCACAGGGTCAGACTGATTTGCATATAGCCATGTCTGAACTGGGGTGGCAGAGTGGGCTAAAGAACGTTGATGGATCAAACCCAGATCTTTTGACTGGGTGAGTGTTTGATTGGTTCAGATGCTCCGTCCATCACCACCCCCTTTTGTACCGCTTTGGCCACCATAAGTGTGGCAGGATATGCTCAGACGTGAGTCCCTTGCTCACTTTGCCACTGGAATCAAGCAAGCCAGGCTGAAGATGGCTGGAATGCCAGAAACCGGTCCTCGGAAGCTTGTTTCCGGTCCAGGGAAGGCATGGCTTGGCAGTTCGGGCTGGACTGTTCCCATGAGGCACAGGGTCAGACTGATTTGCATATAGCCATGTCTGAACTGGGGTGGCAGAGTGGGCTAAAGAACGGTGATGGATCAAACCCAGATCTTTTGACTGGGTGTGAGTGTTTGATTGGTTCAGATACTCCGTCCATCACCACCCCCTTTTGTACTGCTTTGGCCGCCATAAGTGTGGCAGGGTATGCTCAGATGTGAGTCCCTTGCTCACTTTGCCACTGGATTCAAGCAAGCCGGGCTGAAGACGGCTGGAATGCCAGAAACCGGTCCTCGGAAGCTTGTTTCCAGTCCAGGGAAGGCATGGCTTGGCAGTTCGGGCTGGACTGTTTCCATGAGGCCCAGGGTCAGACTGATTTGCATATAGCCATGTCTGAACTGGGGTGGCAGAGTGGGCTAAAGAACGGTGATGGATCAAACGCAGATCTTTTGACTGGTTGTGAGTGTTTGATTGGTTCAGATGCTCCGTCCATCACCACCCCCTTTTGTACCGCTTTGGCCACCATAAGTGTGGCAGGGTATGCTCAGACGTGAGTCCCTTGCTCACTTTGCCACTGGATTCAAGCAAGTCAGGCTGAAGACGGCTGGAATGCCAGAAACCGGTCCTCAGAAGCTTGTTTCCGGTCCAGGGAAGGCATGGCTTGGCAGTTCGGGCTGGACTGTTCCCATGAGGCACAGGGTCAGACTGATTTACATATAGCCATTTCTGATCTGAGGTGGCAGAGTGGGCTAAAGAACGGTGATGGATCAAACCCAGATCTTTTGACTGGGTGTGAGTGTTTGATTGGTTTAGATGCTCCGTCCATCACCACCCCCTTTAGTGAGCTGGATAAAGTACAGGTCAAGCTAATACTGAAAGCACCTTAGAGACTTTCCTAAAAACATTTCATGTCAAATAAACATTGTAGAAAGACCAAAACTGACCATTATGTACGGGAAAGAACAGCAGAGATCCGATTAGAAATGTGCTAGAGACAGGGTAGGGTTCAGAGTCAACCTGCAACCAGTACTTAATTTGTGCAGGTGCTTTCAGGTGCTGAGCACCGGCACCTATTTCTCAGGGCCGGGTCTATTGAATTTTTCTCCCATGCACAGCCAGCACTGTGCACTGGCCATTAAAAAGCCCCAGCCTTCAGCGAGGCTTGTGCAGCTGTACGTTCAGATTTGGTGCATGCCGCTAGTGTGCTTGCTTTGGCGCACCAGTGCCTGGTCTTCAGCATGGAGGAAGGGCAGGTGTGTTGTGTCATGCGATGTATAAACTGCATGAACGATGAACTGGGAGCATAACTTCAGCTGCGCTACCCAGCAGTCTGCGCTTTCCAGTGTAGCCAAAGCTGCAAGGTTAGGTGAGTTGTGTGTGCGTTATTTTAATAATGTCACAACTGTTATCCTACAGGTGACAGAATAGTGCTCGGCAGTTGGACACCATTGATAAATTGCTGCACACTGGCACCCGCAGGAAACTGCCCAGTAGCTGCCTGCTTCAGGAGCCCAGACAAGGCCATGCAGCGTGATAACAAAATATGGGAAGCAGCTGAGGGCGGTCCAAAAGTGAAAACATTTCTTCCTGCCAGTCAGTGTATTAGTACCACGCTCCTACCTGTCCCAGTACCATCTTGTCTCTATCAGACCCGTCCTCTCCCTTTTACAATGGGCATCATTGCAGCCACAAGCACCTTGAAGAACACCTCCCATCCGTGCCACTGTGACTGTGCCCCACAGCTACCTCCGACAGTGCCCCTCTCTCCACAGTGGCCTTCTCCAACTATCCCAGTGCCCGTCTCTCCACAGTGGTCTTCTCCCACTATACCATGCCCGTCTCTCCACAGTGCCTTTCTCACCGGTATCTCAGTGCCCCTCTGCTTATAGTCCCCTTACCCTCTGTATCACAATGCCCCTCCCTGCACCAACACTCGTTCACTCCTGTTACAGTACCCCTTGACTCCCTCCCTCACTCTCAGAGCACCCCTCCTCACCATCGCTTTGTATTAAAGCATGCACTGGCCCCTGAGTATCCATACTTTGAATTTGCACGTGAGACCGCGAAGCCCTTCTCAATTTTGGCCACTCAAACCAGGAGGCTTTCCCAATTACCCCCTAACTAGAGAGGATACACAGGGAATGTCTCAGCTCTGGCCTGGAGAAAAGTAGCGTTGATTCAAAAAGTACTATCAGAGGGGTTAGGCTGTGTTGGTTGCTCTGTACCTCCCCCCACCCCCACAAGCCGGCTGAGATCTTTCACCCCACACCTTCTATTGACCTTCAAAGACCCATGTCCCGTATGCCCCTGCTGCATACTTACAGCCTTAAGTCCCTGTTGGAGAGAGATCAGAGTTTTGTCTAGTTGAAGTTTTGACTGTAGCACAGAGGGGTAATGTAGAAAATGTACCATGCAGGTGACAGAACTATATTATGTGGATAGCTCACTGGGTTTCTGTTTTTTTGTTACACACTGATCATAAATTTCAATCTTAATATAGCACAGGTGGCAGACTCAGTTGAATTTTGTGCTTTATTAGTTAAAAGGTATGTGTGGAAGCCTGTCTGAATGGAGTTGAATGTATGACTTCATTTGAAAATAAGTGGCAGTGGGATTTTGTGACTTATGGTCTGATCATGTAATAGAACTATTTGTTTGAAGCTTGAGAGTGTGGTTCTCCATCAAGGCAAAATGTCAATGGTATAACTGACACTTAATTATGTTTTATCAGGAATACCTATTGTGACATAACAAAACATCTTTTTATGGCATAAAACTTAACTCATTTAAAGAATCGTTATTGTGTGTCTTGCACAACACTGCGGTGCATTGATGAGACAGGCCAAGAATGATACACTCCAGTCACCTCTCAACTTTACATAATTAATGACTGTATATTTAATCAAACAGAATCTGTATCTGTTTTTCTTCCACCACTTCACACCTCACTCCTTCACTTCTCTCCAATCTTACTTCACTTTCTGCCCTACACCTGCGTTTTCTCTTAATCGACACCTCCCCTCATTAAATGCTTTTCATTGTTCACCTTTCCATCTTTCCCTTCCACTCTACTCTCACGCTCCCCACTCTTTGCTTTTCTTCCCATGCCTTTCTCCTCTTTTTTTACTTTTCTTTCTCAACACGTCCCACTCCAATCTTGCAATCCCAATCTCTGTTGTCCACATTTCTCTTCACATTGTCTACTGTATCTTTCTTTGCCTTTAGACCTCTCCTCCTAACTCACTCTCCCTTTTAATTGTTTTCTTCTTGCACATATGTTTATATCTGCTCCAGGAATCTGTGTTCTATCTCAGGGTCATTAATTGCAATCTTGGCATGGCCACTCAGTCTTTCATCTTTAGATAAAATTAGTGCAATTGAGCTGGATGACAACATTTTTAATTTGGTGTCAAGGCCCCCTCTAGTGAATATGTGCTTTACAAACACACATGGTGTGTTTCTTCCTCTATCCCTTCATTTCTTCCTTTCACATTCTTTTCTTATTTCCTCCTTCTTTCATCCATTACTTATTTATTTCCCTACACCAGTGCTCCTCTTCCTGTCTGCATTTGTTACTGCCTTCTTTAATGTATTCCTTCCTTCATTCTTTTCTTTCTTTTAAACAGCGCAGCACAAGCACATTTTCTTTTGTTTGCAAAGCTGCCTCAAGTCCTCAAATGACCTTTCTCTAATTTGAGTTCACTTTTAAGTTTTTGTCATAGGCTTCCAATATGTTATATTATGTTATATTGATTTGTATAGCGCATTAATCACCCAGGAGGGTATCCAGAGATTTGGTCAGGTGTGTAGGTGTGAGGTGCCTGAGTTGTTTTTGTGAAGAGCCAGCCCTTCATCTTCTTGCGGAACTCAATAAGGGAGGAGGCGACTCTGATGTGTTGAGGCTTGTGGATGTGCGTGGAACCAATAAAGGGAAGTGGGTAGGGCAACTGGAGGGAGTGGGTGGAGCTCGGGAAGCTTTGTTAAAGACTGTGAGCACCTGCACTTCATATTTTACAAATTAAGCAATGCCTGCAACCGAGCAAGATGAACTGGAGTGTTTCCCCATAAATTAGATTATAGATGGAGACGGGAAGCGTTCGTTCAGTGAGTCACTGAGACCAGTGCTTAATTTGAGCAGGGGTGTTGTCAGAGGGGGAAGGGAGGGGGCACTGGCACTTACTTTGCCACATCAAACATTTACCCAGTGCTATAGAAGAAAAAGCAGTCTGAGCGGGAAGAGGGAGGAAAAGAATGAGGGCAGGGAGCGCCTGATTATACAGAGCTTTAAATGTGCCGGTACCGAGTACATGCACTTCTTTCATTTGAAAGTGAGAGTACCGGCACTTCTCAGCAGTACATTTAATGGAGAGTAGCAGCATTTATCAGGAGCAAGCAGGTACTCTAAAGAGTGAGTACCTGCACTTCGGTATTTTTATTTAAAGCACTGATCATGCACTCAAATCTGCCAAGAATCGCAGGGGGTTGAACCGACGCCAGGAGCAAACCTGGCTCCCTACTTTCCACGCCTACAGCTCTTGACCTCAAATTTTCTGTGCTCATTCTCCCCCAACCTTTCACAACAGAGGCAGTAAGGAGTGGGGGTTTGGTTAGTGGTGGATGGGCACATGAAAGTTCACAACACACATGCAGGTATAAAAGACTGCAGGTGCGTGCTGTCTGCAGTCTGTCTGTGGGTGGTTTGAATAGAAGAAGGACAAGTCCCAGACAGACCTCTTCAAGGGTTGGAAACTCGTTGCTGGGTGCAGAGAGCTGCTTTTATGGATCGCCCAAGAAGGAAGTTGTGCGATGATTTCTTGCACTTTGTGGCACTTCTAGCCATCAGCCGAGGTGAGTGATATAAAAATGTATTCGTTTTTGTTAATTAATTAATTAAATAAATTGTTCTTATTAGAAAGTGCAGACCTCAGAGGATAATGCAATGGCCGTGTTTTTCTTCTCTTGGTTTTTAATTGAACTTCCAAAAACTGCACGTACTGGCGTGAGCATGTAAATGCTTTTCAAGTAACATTAAATACATTAGAATGTATAATTAGATGACGCCCAATCTTATTATTACAGCATTATAGCAGCCGTTTAGACGGTGGGTACAGTTCATTTTTTCTATCTAACGCTCATGGGGAACAAGTGGTAGGGGGAGGGGTCCCTCAAGGTGACCCTCAGACGGGATTTACAATTCTACAAGTTCACCAAAAAGTAAGGTCCGGGCAGTAACTGCCCCAGGCGGAGTAGTATCGAGGTGGAAGAGGGGTGGCAGTAGAACATCACTGCCAAGCTTTCAGACTGCTATGTGTGGCATTTTCATCACTTCTGTGCAATTATGAGTGACATTTCAAAATTATGAGTGACATTTCAATGACTATGAGTGTCCCTTTCTTGCGAGCAAAACCAACAAACTAAAATTATGGTGGAGGAGTGTGGCTCAATGGTTAGAGCGGCAGACCCTGATGCAGAGTCCTGGCCAGGGACCAGGGTTCGATTCCCGCCTCGGCGGGGTCTCGGGCACAATTTCCTCGGACCTGTTAATTCTCGCCTCGGTGCCTATTCTAATCACGGGCCCCACGCTGCAACTCTGGGCAATAGCTTGCTTAATCTCCACACCGGCCCCAACAGCGCTAAGGATGCCTGGCTTCACCCTGGGGGTGCCCAGGAGTGGACACTTCACAGGGAAAGCCAGGGGGGGTTCCACAGCGGTATGAGTATCAGCGCCAGGAAGCCGAATAGGCGACACCGCAAGGTGACCGTCTGGTGACAGTGCGCTCTATAAGTACCATCACATTTACATTTACTAAAATGCGCAGATGAACAGCCCCGGGTACACAGCATGGGGCATTGATTGGGATGCAAGGCTGGCCGAGGGGCACACATTTTATTAAATCGTTTTAATATTAATGCGGCAGATGTAAAACACGAGGGAGGGAGAGTGGAATTAACTTTACTAATCTGTTGTTTAACATTAATCCGTTTAAAACAGATTTGAGAATTTAGAAAGACAATCAATACTCGCCGGCGCAGGAATAACGTTAAATAATGTTAAATCTGGTATCCGCACCAGGTTTGGGAATGTCACTGCTGAAGGTTAAAGGTCCCCGCAGGGCGTGCATGTGTGAGTCTTCTTCGCTCTCTCGGGAGGGGGCACATAGTCCGTGACGGACGGTCCTGTCCTCTGCAGCTCCGCAGGGTAGGACGGGGCACTGGTCCCCACTGAAGCGCCGCGGCACATACACATCAGACATATAGAGAGATGACATACACATCAAACATACTGAGATGACATACACATCATACATATAGAGAGATCATACACATCATACATACAGAGAGATGACATACACATCATACATACAGAGAGATGGCATACACATCATACATACAGAGAGATGACATACACATCATACATACAGAGAGATGGCATACACATCATACATACAGAGAGATGACATACACATCATACATATAGAGAGATGGCATACATATCATACATACAGAGAGATGACATACACATCATACATACAGAGAGATGGCATACATATCATACATATAGAGAGATGACATACACATCATACATATAGAGAGATGGCATACATATCATACATATAGAGAGATGACATACACATCATACATACAGAGAGATAACATACACATCATACATATAGAGAGATGACATACACATCAAACATACTGAGATGACATACATATCATACATATAGAGAGATCATACACATCATACATACAGAGAGATGGCATACACATCATACATACAGAGAGATGGCATACACATCATACATACAGAGAGATGACATACACATCATACATATAGAGAGATCATACACATCATACATACAGAGAGATGACATACACATCATACATACAGAGAGATGGCATACACATCATACATATAGAGAGATGGCATACATATCATACATATAGAGAGATGACATACACATCATACATACAGAGAGATAACATACACATCATACATATAGAGAGATGACATACACATCAAACATACTGAGATGACATACACATCATACATATAGAGAGATCATACACATCATACAGAGAGATGCCATACACATCATACATACAGAGAGATGACATACACATCATACATACAGAGAGATGACATACACATCATACATACAGAGAGATGGCATACACATCATACATATAGAGAGATGGCATACATATCATACATACAGAGAGATGACATACACATCATACATAGAGAGAGATGCCCCAAGTCTGTGATCAGAGGGAGGTGAGGCGGAGCTCGGCCGGAAGGTTCAAGTCTGAGGCTCCTTTTTCCTCGACCACGGGCCGAGGCGCTCATATTAAAGCGCTGCATGCATCTTTAAAGCGCTACTTACCTCCTAGCGCCCACGTGCCTGCTTTACTTCACCTCCGCTGTGCGCCCATCGAATCACCGAGAGTCCTCCTGGTTGCAAAGAGCGGCCCCTCAGCAAACACCGGGGCTGGAATCCCGGCTCAGCAGGGGCGCCGCGCCAGTGTGATCCTCTGGGCTGGAATCCCGGCTCAGCTCTCAGCAGAGCCGCGCACGGTGCGCTCTAGTCTCCGGGGCCGCCTCGGTGACCGTGGGCTTGGGTCCCGGTGGTCGCGGGGATCACCCGGGATTGAGTTTAAATCTCCGTGCGGCGGTGCAAGCAGTGCCAGCCATTGCCGCAGCCTCCCGCAAAATGTAAGTCACAACATCCTTCGTAATGCTGCAGAGCCGCGAGGCATACTTCCTATTTTAATTGATATATTGTAGCCAGCAGCGCCCAATGCCTACCGGGGGCAGCGCTAGCGAGGGGCGCTGCCACTCCAGCTTGTTTCAGCATAGCAGCGCTATGGCTGGACACCAAGGCAGGCGCTATGCTATGCCTTATGCATGCCTTTGTCCACCACACTCAGTCTTAGTCTTATCACCACACCTTGGTCTGATGCCTGGCACTTGGCGGGCTGGACTGGAATGGACACGGCGGAGGAGGTGGGTCGTTGCTTCATGCTGGTAGCACAGCGCCCCCCCCCCCCCCAAGGGCTTCATTACAGCCGGAGTGTACCTATGGGCATGGCTTTAAGTAGGCTGGGTCCTGCCAGTACGCAGCACCGGTAGTTTTTTACAGCAGGTGCTGAGACGGGTCCCTATCCGGCTCTCCGTTTTTACCCTCGGCGTTTAAAACAAAAAAAATCCGTTATCTCTGCATTACTACAATCCGTAACTTCAAAGAGGCTCGTTTTTCTATTGTATATAGCGCAAACCTGAAGCGCTTCACGTGTTCACCAGTTACATTACACAAGGACATTTTCATTTTTTTGAACCACGGGACATCATACTCGAACCTGTTTTCTGAGCTGGAAGGTCGGCTGTGCCAGCCTTATGCCACAACTTCGCCACAAGAGCGAGTAGCATTTTCAATATTATGTACAACGAGGTGATAGTTGTTGCTTATTTATGCTATGCAATTTACAACCATTGACTAAGCCAATACTCCTGGCTTGTTGCACGTGTTTTGTTACTTGTTGTGTTTATATATCTGGATGAGTGGACAGAAGCAGCAAAATTCCAGTGTGCCGGCACACTATGCTGAGCACAGATTTCTACCTTGAGTGTTTTAAGCCACACCCTTAATTTCAGTGGCCACGGTCCTATGAGAGACACCGTCCCCCCAGTGTTTTCAACCCACTTAAAGCCGTGCCTATAGGACAGTTTAAGAGCCACAGTGGTAGGCAAACAGGAGGGTGGGAACAGACACCTCAATCCAAACACTCTATTTACCACAATGCATCATGGTAAATGTAGTACATGATTAGCACTTACTTCAGTAGTAGTCTTTAAATGCTCACCCTTGGTACAGTCTGTGCTGAGTAACTCTAGACATGTGTTGCAATTACAGTAATAAAACATAGTATGGGGTTAATGTATTAGTCCCATTAGCAAACCCGGAATGTGCAATTTACACACCAAATGGTTTGCAAATGGGAATGCTATATTTGTAGCAACAGGTCACATAACAAATTTAACCTCTGCAGGACGTCACAAAAAAAGCTACCGAATGAATATTAATAAGGCAGGTCGTAGTTTACCTAGATTTTCTCTCTGGGTTTCCCTTCCTTTTTGAAACTCAGGAGCAGCAAGATTGTCTTGGTGTCAAGCAAATAGTCCTGAATTGTTGTAGGCAGTGCTTTAAATGGGCCGGTACTCGCCGGTACTGAGTACCGGCACTTCTAAATTTCTGGCGCTTGAGTACGGCACTTCTAACTTTCTGGCGCTTGAGTACTGGAACTTCTCTTTGTCCAAAGAGAGTACCGGTACTCATGGGGCCGTAAACCGAGTTCGGTGAATTTGGCATTAAACAAAAATAAGCGCCTCACAGCTGACGAGTGGGTCCGTTTTCATGAAGAACTCGGATCGAGTGCTAATTTAAACATGCTCATTGAGCGGCAGCCCGTGGTATTCATTCTGAGCTGGCAGGAAGTTTGGGAGGGGCCCGAGTCACAGACACGGTGTCCACTCAGGCTCTATGGAGACAGTAGCCCAGTAGGTGTGTGGGCATGGCCTGCTAACAGGCATATCTCCTGACTCTCAGAAGAGAAGGCTTCCTGCTGGCATAGCCGAGTACAGCGGTGGGAATCAAGGTTTAGTAATGTGGGCAGCAGCTAATTATGCCGAGTTTCTTCTTGTGTTAACACACAGGAAATGTCTCATTCAAAAGTAATTGTCTTTTTTTCTAAAACAAATATACGCTGATTGTATAATTTTGTGTAAGTGGAATGTTTTGGTTTCAGAATGCTTACAGTACTATTTCACGTGTAGCGTGTATGCCCTAGGGGATGCTAGGAAATGCTTGCTTTTTGGGCACAATGTGTATTTTTGGTGTTAAGCCTACACAGAGTAAGATCATGCCCTTGTCGTACTGTGAAAGCTGTTTGATATTGAGTAGAGATGAAGGCTGGTCCCCGAGTTGCTGGCTGTGCGAACAGAATAACTTGATGTTCACCATTTGAGCTCATTGTGTGATTCTGGGCAACTTGCTTTAGCTAACTGTGCCCCAACTCTTAAGTGAAGCTTAACAACGGGCTAGGCATATGTACAAGCACTGTGCTTGAACACATCTTTACTTAGCATTTGTAGTTAACTATTTGTGAGTTTCAGTAATTGCCGGGCCGTGTCACAGTGGTTTGCAGGCTTCCAGATGTGTTTTCCAGGTACTTTCAAGTTGTGCATGAGTTTATTGCATATGGCGGACCACAAATGGGTGTTCTTGTTGCATCATTGTGGTTTTCCATTCACTCCATATGTGTATGTGTTGTTTTTTCGTATACAGCTATGTTGCAGGTGTAGTGTTAGTCATCCTATCATACCCTTCAGCTGAGCCCTCCAAGTCATGGGAAGTCGTGGCTGCTCTTTCCTATGAGTGTTTTGCATGGGATTGCCTTCTGCATTATTCTCCTGCGGGTCGCTACCCAATAGACTTTCATTTGTGTCTACATTGACCTTTTAACAGCTCCTCCCATTGGAAGGTGAAGCACGTGGCAATGGGGAATGAGCTGGAATGGGGTGACATTGTTTTTGTGCTCTTGTCTGTAGGAACAGGCCTGTCTAAAAGTCGCCCCCAGCACAGGGGCTCACTTAACAGATATGGGAACACTGTATATAAACCAGTTTTGGCCACATCTGCAGATCTGGCTTCAATATACCAAGGCCTATAAACACAGACAGTCACAAATGCTATTTACATGCATTGTACACTTACACGCATTACACACTTACATGCTGCTTATGACATTACAGTTTGTCTTATGTGCTTTCCCAATGTTAGGAAAAACTAGCAACTAGCATTGGCAAACCAAATAGGCCCCACTGTAGTGACCTATTGGCTTTGTCAAAGTTTTTTTTGCCACATAGTGCAGCTTCCCAGATGCAGCGCAAAGTGGAAAAAGTTTTTAAAAAAACTTTAATGGGGCACCTTGTATGATTTTGTAGAAGTGCCCGTCACAGCATGTGCTCGCCTACAAAATTATGCAGTCGTTTTTTTTTCTTTTTAGTTACTGATCCGGGTTGGATTGGTAACTAAAAATAAAATAAAAATGCAAAAGTGTTTTTTTTTGTTTAAAGCAAGCAGGAGTGGGGGAGAATGGAAGCAACATATAGAAGGACAGTGGAACCGACAAAGCAACAGAGAGAGGGTGTGGGTGTGGCTTAACAGCTAAAGCGGTTAACTTTGAAGCAAAGGAACCAGGTTCGAGTCTTGGCAGGACACTCAAGCATCCTGTAAAAATCACTTAATCTCCCTGTGCCTAAAACTGAATTTGTCTGTCTGTAATGCAAGTGGTGCTCATGTAAAGCGCTCTGATACCTTCGGGTCGAGTTTGCGCTATATAAAACTGCAACAAAAAAAAGAGTAATAAATCACATGTACTAAATGCCCTGGGTGTGTGCACAAATTTCCCTGTGTGTGTTCTTGCATGAGTGAGTATTGTCTGCAGTGTCCAGCACTGCAGATATATAGTTTGAAACCCGACAAGCCCTGTATTCAATCAGTCAATCATGCCATTTGTATAGCGCACTACTCAGCCGGGAGGGTCTCAAGGCGCTTGGGGGGAGGGGTATGCTACTGCTCGAACAGCCAGGTCTTGAGTTGTTTCCTGAAGGCGAGATGGTCCTGGGTCAGCCGAAGGTGGATGGGGAGGGAGTTCCAAGTCTTGGCAGCCAGGTAAGAGAAGGATCTTCCTCCGGCGGTGGCTCTTCGGATGCGTGGTACGGCTGCGAGGGCGAGGCTGGTGGACAGTAGCTGGCGGGTGGGCGTGTAGAAGGTCAGGCGGTCGTTGAGGTACTTGGGGCCCAGGTCGTGGAGAGACTTGTGTGCGTGGGTGAGGAGCCGGAACGTGATCCTCTTGTCGACCGGGAGCCAGTGCAGGTTCCTCAGGTGGCTGGAGATGTGGCTGCGTCGGGGGACATCCAGGATGAGTCGGGCGGAGGCGTTCTGGATGCGCTGGAGTCTTTTCTGTAGCTTGGCTGTGGTTCCGGCGTAGAGGGCGTTTTCGTAGTCCAGTCGGCTGGTGACGAGTGCCTGGGTGACAGTCTTCCTGGTCTCGGTCGGGATCCAGCGGAAGATCTTGCGAAGCATACGCAGGGTGTTGAAGCACGATGAGGAGACGTCGTTGACTTGTCTGGTCATCGAGAGGGAGGGGTCCAGGATGAAGCCCAGGTTGCGTGCGTGGTCGGTTGGCTTGGGTGCGGTGCCCAGGGCTGGGGGCCACCAGGAGTCGTCCCAGGCGGAGCGCGAAGATCCCAGGATGAGGACTTCCGTCTTGTCCGAGTTCAGTTTCAGGCGGCTGTCCTTCATCCACTCGGCGACGTATTTCATCCCTTCGTGTAGACAGGTTCTGGCGGTGTCTGGGTCTCTGGTGAGGGAGAGGATCAGCTGGGTGTCGTCGGCGTAAGAGATGATGTTGAGGTTGTGCTGGCGTGCGATGGCTGCGAGAGGTTCCATGTAGATGTTGAAGAGGGTGGGGCTGAGTGAAGATCCTTGCGGGACGCCGCAGATGACTTCGGTGGCCTCGGAGCGAAACGGGGGGGGGGGGGCGGACTCTTTGTGTTCTTCCGGCGAGGAACGAGTTGATCCACTCCAGTGCCTTCTCTTGGATACCGATGTTGCTGAGGCGCTGGACTAGGGTGCGGTGGCAGACCGTGTCGAACGCAGCGGAGAGGTCCAGGAGGATGAGGGCCACTGTTTCCCCCTTGTCGAGCAGGGTCTGGATGTCGTCGGTGGCTGCGATGAGGGCGGTCTCGGTGCGGTGGTTGGCTCTGAAGCCGGACTGCGAGGGGTCGAGAGATCCGTTCGTCTCGAGGAAGGCGGTCAGCTGTCTGTTGACGATCTTCTCGATGACTTTAGCAGGAAAAGGGAGGAGCGAGATGGGGCGGAAGTTTTTGAGATCGGTGGGGTCCGCTGTAGGTTTCTTCAGGAGGGCGCTGATCTCGGCGTGCTTCCAGCTCTCCGGGAAGGTGGCGGTGTTGAAGGAGGCGTTGATGATGTTCCGGAGTTGGGGTGCGATGGTGGAGTCGGCCTTGTTGAAGACGTGGTGTGGGCAGGGGTCGGTCGGTGATCCGGAGTGGATGGTGTTCATTGTGCGGGCTGTGTCTTCGGTGGTCACCGTGGTCCAGGTGCGAAGGGTGGCGGTGGGGGGCGTTGGTTCGACGGTTGGGTGCGTGGGTGGGGCGCCGAAGCTGTTGTGGATGTCGGCGATCTTGCGGTGGAAGAACGAGGCGAGGGAGTCGCAGAGGTCTTGTGACGGAGTGATGTCGTTGGTGCCGGTGCTGGGTTTGGAGAACTCCTTGACGATAGTGAAGAGCTCTTTGCTGTCGTGGGGGTTGTTGTCCAGTCGTTCCTTCAGGGATTTCTTCTTGGTGGTGCAGATGAGCTGGTGGTGCTTGCGGGTAGCGTGTTTGAGGGTGGTCATGTTGTCGGTGGTCCGGTCGAGGAGCCAGGCTTTCTCGAGGGTGCGGCAGGTCTTCTTGGAGTCCTTGAGGTCGTCGGTGAACCAGGATGCCTTCTTGCTTCTGGGTCTGCTGGGAGGGTTCTTTAGTGGCGCGAGGTCGTCGGCGCAGGCGGTCAGCCACTGTGTGAAGTTGCGGGCTGCTTCGTTGGGGTCCATTGTGTTGGCGGGTGGGCTCTGGCTGAGGGAGGTGGTGAGCTGGTCTGCGGTGATCTTGCTCCAATTCCTGTGAGGTACCTGTTGCGGGTGGTGGTGGGTCGTGGATCTTTTGAAGCTGAAGTGGACGCAGCTGTGGTCGGTCCAGTGGAGTACGGTGGCGTGGCTGAAGGTGATGTACTTGCTGGAAGAGAAGACGGGATCAAGCGTGTGGCCGGCGTAGTGGGTGGGGGTGTTGACCAGTTGCTTGAGTCCGAGGTTGGCGAGGTTTTCCAGCAGGGCGGTGGTGTTGCGGTCCTTGTTGTTCTCCAGGTGGAAGTTGAGGTCCCCGAGGAGAATGTAGTCGGTGGAGGGGAGGGCGTGCGGGCTGATGAAGTCTGTGATGTCTTCGCTGAATTGTGTGCGTGGTCCCGGGGGTCTGTAGATGAGGGTGCCTCTGAGGGTCGTCTTAGGGTCGGTGTGAATCTGGAAGTGGAGATGTTCGGCTGCGGCGAAGGAGTTGTTGGCGTCGGTCGTGATGCGGATGGTGTTCCTGTGGACGATGGCGATGCCACCTCTGGTCTGGTTGATGCGGTCCCTCCTGATGATCTTGTACCCGTCCGGGATGGCGATGGCGATGTCGGGTGCAGAGGAGGCGTTCATCCAGGTTTCCGTGAGGAAGGCGACGTCCGGTGATGTAGCGTCGAGGAGGTTCCAGAGTTCCACGGCGTGTCTGCGGATGGAGCAGGTGTTGATCAGGATGCACTTGAGGTGGTTGCTGCTGGTGTTTGTCTTGGCGGGTGCGGGGCAGGTTCAGAGGCAGGTGAACTTGCAGGTGCAGCAGGTGAAGGGTCCGTGGGTGCGTCTCGGGGTGGCTCGGCAGCTGGCATGGGTCCGGCCGGCATTGAGTGCGTTGAGAGTGGCGTCGTCGTAGGTCAGTCGGGTCGTCTTGCCTCGGCGGGGAGGGCCAGGGGTTCTGGCGCTGGGCGCGGGCCAGGCGCGGACGGGCGCAGACGGGCTTACCTTTGGCGCACCCTCGGTGCTCAATCGGTGCTCCTGCTGCGCGGTCGCTCTGGGGGCGTCATAAGTAAGGAGCCGGGAGGTAGAAGCAGCTGGGTGGCGGGAGCGGGGCGGCGAATGGAATCACAGGGGGGCGGGGCCGCAGGGAGGCAACGCCGGGAAATTCCAAGAAGCAGCGGGCAGCGGGAAATTCCCAGGAACAGCGGGAAATTCCCAGGAGCAGCGGGAAATTCCCAGGAGCAGCGGGCAGCGAGCGAAGGAATCTGCAGGCAGGAGGAGGCAAAGGCAGGCAGGAGCGGCAGCAGTGAGTGGGGCGACCAAGCCCTGTGGAGGGCTGAGCGGTCACACTCTGTGGTCCCCTACGGTCCCCTTAAGTAAGGAGCCGGGAGGGAGGAGCAGCTGGGTGGCGGGAGCGGGGCGGCGAATGGAATCACAAGGGGGCGGGGCCGCAGGGAGGCAGCGGCGGGAAATTCCAAGAAGCAGCGGGCAGCGGGAAATTCCCAGGAGCAGCGGGAAATTCCCAGGAGCAGCGGGAAATTCCCAGGAGCAGCGGGCAGCGAGCGAAGGAATCTGCAGGCAGGAGGCGGCAAAGGCAGGCAGGAGCGGCAGCAGTGAGTGGGGAGACCAAGCCCTGTGGAGGGCTGAGCGGTATTACCACACTCTGCCCATGAAGCTCATGTGAAAGGGTGCGCTTGTAACTTGTGCAAGGCCACTCTCTTTTCAGTGCAGATCTACTTTCTCAGCAGTGTTTCAACACAATTGTATGTTGTTTTTTACAGGCCGTTTTGGGTTAATGGAGGGGCTCCGGGATAGGAAGTCTGGCTTGGCCTTAAAAGCTCATACATAAGTCGAGCCCTGAAAACATTACTATTGAAATAAAAGTGCATTTGTTTCATGTGGAAGCATTTCACCTTGGTGCATAAGCTTATATTACAGCATTGAGATGAGTTTGTGCTCCCACCATGAGGAAAATGCCATTAGTGATTTAGGAAACAAGTCAATATTCAGGTCTAAATCGTATATGGTCTATTTTCATTTCATGAATAAAGCGACAATATAGTATATTAAATCTAACACAAGATGTGATTGCACTGCACACATCTGGAACTTGTGCATTTGAATATACTATCATATGTGCTAACAAAGAAAATGGAGGCTTGGTGAGATAAAATATTTGTCTGCTATCACACAATTTGGTCAGGTGGGGAAGCTGGGATTGATCCCAGGATTTCTGTTATCACATTGTGCAATTCAGCCTCTAGATGGCTTCATCTTTCTTTCTCTCCTGTATTGCAATTGAGGTTACTATTTTGTCTTAATTATTTGCACATAAGATTAGAGTTTGGTTAGCAGGCACATGCAGTATCACAGTTCAGTTTATTATTGACTTGAGGGTGTAAGAGAGCCTGGAACAGAGCTAGACCCAGGCATCCGAGCTCAAGCTTTCAGCAGCTTGTCTGACTCCAGAAAGAGGGAGTCAAACTTTACAGCAGCTAAGGAGCTTTGAGGCAAAGCTCTGTCGCATAGGAGGGGCTGGGTGATGTCTTCTAAGTGGTAATGAGATAAGAGGGTTAACCATAGTTAAACCTTTCCGAAAAATGTTAAGAAAAATATCTTGTGCAAGTCATATGTGATCTACGTATTGCACCATGAGAAGGCCACTTTAATGATAAATGTACCCTTTTGTACGTATAAGGGAAATGGAATCATCAAAATATACCAGAAATGCTTTCATATCATTATGCACATCTGCACACTAATTAAATCTCAATCACATTAACTGTGTGCCCCTGGCTGGATCCCTTTGCACTGCCCTTAGCTCCGCCCCAAAGCCCCGCACCCTAGTCCACGTCTCAATTTGGTGAGTACCTGCACTTATTTTTTTCCATTTAAAGCACTGGTTGTAGGTTTGTTGTTACTTGTATCATAACTGGATGCAATGACAGAAACAGCAAAATACAAGTCGGACTTCACACTATGCTAAGCACGGATTTTTATCTTATGTGTTTTAAGCCACGTCCTTAATTACACTGGCCACTCCCCTTTCAGAGATCCCCAATCCCCAACACAGTTTTTTCATCCCATTTAATGCCCTGTCCCCAGCAGGGCGTGCATATGTGAGCCTTCGTTCCTCTCCCGGGAGGGGGCACATAGTCTATGACGGATGGTCCTGTCCTCTGCAGCTCCGCAGGGTAGGACGGGGCGCTGGTCCCCACTGAAGGATAGCGGCACATACACATCATACAGAGAGATGACATACACATCATACATATAGAGAGATGACATACACATTCTACATATAGAGAGATGACATACACATCATACATATAGAGAGATGACATACACATCATACATATAGAGAGATGACATACACATCATACATATAGAGAGATGACATACACATCATACATACAGAGACAGGGCCGGTCCTAGGGTTCATGGGGCCCTGGGCAGAATAGGAAAATGCGAGGCCCCTATAATTTGCATACGATTTAACTTAACAGGAAGTGACAACATAGGAAGTCATTTCAATTGGCCATTATTTATATTGATATTAATTTTGTTTATAGAGCATGTCAATGTGGCCCTGCCATCTGCAGCTGTAACTGTAAATAAAGCTAATCGGGAAACGTAGTTGAAAAAAGCCAGGTTTTAATTTTTTTTCTAAAACAGAATTGGACTGGGCTTTGAAATGCAAAGACATTTTGTTTCAGAGTTTGCAAGGAATGAGAAAAAGCTTTTACCTCTCCAGGACTCTTTGTTTATTTTAGGTGTTTCCACTGTTCCCGAGGGGGTTGATCGTAGAGCTCAACTAGGTGTGACCGCTCAGCCCTCCACAGGGCTTGGTCGCCCCACTCACTGCTGCCGCTCCTGCCTGCCTTTGCCTCCTCCTGCCTGCAGATTCCTTCGCTCGCTGCCCGCTGCTCCTGGGAATTTCCCGCTGCTCCTTGGAATTTCCCGCTGCCAGCTGCTTCTTGGAATTTCCCGCTGCTGCCTCCCTGCGGCCCCCCCCCCCCCTGTGATTCCATTCGCCGCCCCGCTCCCGCCACCCAGCTGCTCCTCCCTCCCGGCTCCTTACTTATGACGCCCCCAGAGCGACCGCGCAGCGGACGCGGGCAGGGGGAGCACCGATTGAGCGCCGAAGGTGCGCCAAAGGTAAGCCCGTCTGGGCACGTCTGCGCCTGGACCGCGCCCAGCGCCAGGACCCCTGGACCTCCCCGCCGAGGCAAGACGACCCGACTGACCTACGACGCCGCCACTCTCAACGCACTCAATGCCGGCCGGACCCACGCCTGCTGCCGAGCCACCCCGAGACGCACCCACGGACCCTTCACCTGCTGCACCTGCAAGTTCACCTGCCTCCGAACCTGCCCCGCACCCGCCAAGACAAACACCAGCAGCAACCACCTCAAGTGCATCCTGATCAACACCCGCTCCGTCCACAGACACGTCGTGGAACTCTGGAACCTCCTCGACGCTACATCACCGAACGTCACCTTCCTCACGGAAACCTGGATGAACGCCTCCTCTGCACCCGACATCGCCATCGCCATCCCGGACGGGTACAAGATCATCAGGAGGGACCGCATCAACCAGACCGGAAGTGGCATCGCCATCGTCCACAGGAACACCATCCGCATCACGACCGACACCAACGACTCCTTCCCCGCATTGAACATCTCCACTTCCAGATTCACACCGATCCTAAGACGACCCTCAGAGGCACCCTTGTCTACAGACCCCCGGGACCACGCACACAATTCAGCGAAGACATCACAGACTTCATCAGCCCGCACGCCCTCCCCTCCACTGACTACATCCTCCTCGGGGACCTCAACTTCCACCTGGAGAACAACAAGGACCACAACACCACCGCCCTGCTGGAAAACCTCGCCAACCTCGGACTCAAGCAACTGGTCAACACCCCCACCCACTACGCCGGCCACACGCTTGATCCCGTCTTCTCTTCCAGCAAGTACATCACCTTCAGCCACGCCACCGGACTCCACTGGACCGACCACAGCTGCGTCCACTTCAGCTTCAAAAGATCCACGACCCACCACCACCCGCAACAGGTACCTCACAGGAATTGGAGCAAGATCACCGCAGACCAGCTCACCACCTCCCTCAGCCAGAGCCCACCCGCTAACACAACGGACCCCAACGAAGCAGCCCGCAACTTCACACAGTGGCTGACCGCCTGCGCCAACGACCTCGCGCCACTAAAGAACCCTCCCAGCAGACCCAGAAGCAAGAAGGCATCCTGGTTCACCGACGACCTCAAGGACTCCAAGAAGACATGCCGCACCCTCGAGAAAGCCTGGCTCCTCGACCGGACCACCGACAACATGACCTCCCTCAAACACGCTACCCGCAAGCACCACCAGCTCATCCGCACCACCAAGAAGAAATCCCTGAAGGAACGACTGGACAACAACGCCCACGACAGCAAAGAACTCTTCACTATCGTCAAGGAGTTCTCCAACCCCAGCACCGGCACCAACGACATCACTCCGTCACAAGACCTCTGCGACTCCCTCGCCTCGTTCTTCCACCGCAAGATCGCCGACATCCACAACAGCTTCGGCGCCCCACCCACGCACCCAACCGTCGAACCATCACCCCCCACCGCCACCCTTCGCACCTGGACCACGGTGACCACCGAAGACACAGCCCGCACGATGAACACCATTCACTCCGGATCACCGACCGACCCCTGCCCACACCACGTCTTCAACAAGGCCGACTCCACCATCGCACCCCAACTCCGGAACATCATCAACGCCTCCTTCAACACCGCCACCTTCCCGGAGAGCTGGAAGCACGCCGAGATCAGCGCCCTCCTGAAGAAACCTACAGCAGACCCCACCGATCTCAAAAACTTCCGCCCCATCTCGCTCCTCCCTTTTCCTGCTAAAGTCATCGAGAAGATCGTCAACAGACAGCTGACCGCCTTCCTTGAGACGAACGGATCCCTCGACCCCTCGCAGTCCGGCTTCAGAGCCAACCACAGCACCGAGACCGCCCTCCTCGCAGCCACCGACGACATCCGGACCCTGCTCGACAAGGGGGAAACAGTGGCCCTCATCCTCCTGGACCTCTCCGCTGCGTTCGACACGGTCTGCCACCGCACCCTAGTCCAGCGCCTCAGCAACATCGGTATCCAAGAGAAGGCACTGGAGTGGATCATCTCGTTCCTCGCCGGAAGAACACAAAGAGTCCGCCTCCCCCCGTTTCGCTCTGAGGCCACCGAAGTCATCTGCGGCGTCCCGCAAGGATCTTCACTCAGCCCCACCCTCTTCAACATCTACATGAAACCTCTCACAGCCATCGCACGCCACCACAACCTTAACATCATCTCTTACGCCGACGACACCCAGCTGATCCTCTCCCTCACCAGAGACCCCGACACCGCCAGAACCTGCCTACACGAAGGGATGAAAGACGTCGCCAAGTGGATGAAGGACAGCTGCCTGAAACTGAACTCGGACAAGACGGAAGTCTTCATCCTGGGATCTTCGCCCTCTGCCTGGTGGCCCCCAGCCCTGGGCACCGCACCCAAGCCAACCGACCACGCACGCAACCTGGGCTTCATCCTGGACCCCTCCCTCTCGATGACCAGACAAGTCAACGCCGTCTCCTCATCGTGCTTCAACACCCTGCGTATGCTTCGCAAGATCTTCCGCTGGATCCCGACCGAGACCAGGAAGACTGTCACCCAGGCACTCGTCACCAGCCGACTGGACTACGGAAACGCCCTCTACGCCGGAACCGCAGCCAAGCTACAGAAAAGACTCCAGCGCATCCAGAACGCCTCCGCCCGACTCATCCTGGATGTGCCCCGACGCAGCCACATCTCCAGCCACCTGAGGAACCTGCACTGGCTCCCCGTCGACAAGAGGATCACGTTCCGGCTCCTCACCCACGCACACAAGTCTCTCCACGACCTGGGCCCCAAGTACCTCAACGACCGCCTGACCTTCTACACGCCCACCCGCCAGCTACGGTCCACCAGCCTCGCCCTCGCAGCCGTACCACGCATCCGAAGAGCCACCGCCGGAGGAAGATCCTTCTCTTACCTGGCTGCCAAGACTTGGAACTCCCTCCCCATCCACCTTCGGCTGACCCAGGACCATCTCGCCTCCAGGAAACAACTCAAGACCTGGCTGTTCGAGCAGTAGCATACCCCTCCCCCCAAGCGCCTTGAGACCCTCCCGGGTGAGCAGTGCGCTATACAAATGGCATGATTGATTGATTACCATATGAATTTTCTCCAAGGTACTCAGGACCTATGTTATGAGCAGTATACAGTGTCGTGAAGGCTACTTCCTTTCTAATGGGAAACTAGTGTAGCTCCAACAATACATGTGAGAAAGATTTGAACTTTGGAATTCTCATTAAGAGAGATGAGCTGCTGTGTTTTATAAAATGTGCAGTTTATTTAGAGATCACAGATTATATGGCATTGTTGAAGCCTTTTTGCAAGAAGCTACTTACTGAGTTTGGATGTGAGTATAATGGTTACAAATTAACAATACTTAGAAAATGCGTACCTATAAATTGCATCTGTATTAAATAGGAATACATTAAATGATTTAAAAAATGTTATTGTTCTATTTAATGGGATACATGAATTTGATATGCTAACCTGGCATCCTGGCACTAAGAGAGCTCCAAAGGAGAGTTGCAGACTTTACTAATGTGGAGAAAGGACAGTTTTAAGTGTTTTTTCAAAAGATTGGAGTTACACCATAGTTCAAGAGGGAGAGAGTTCCAGCCTTGCACATCTAAAAAGGAGAAAGACCTGCCTCCAATCAGGGACCTCTAAATTTTTGGTGGCACAGGAGTTTGGTTGGCACAGAGTATAGGATTCTGGAATTAACATAAGGAGTGTTGTACAAAGAGAGAACCTTTTTAATGAAGTGCATAATGATGAATGGATGGTGCCTTGTAGATAGAGGGTTTCGAACCAAAAATCCAGCAGACAGCAAAATGGTGAGAAGAATTGTCCCGGCGATGCAGCAGTCTCAGATGAGGCGCCCTCTACTGTTCTGAATGATTTGAAGAGTACTGAATGTAAAAAAGGCAGGAAACCTAAGATGGCGAGAATATAATGGACTGTATAGCAGCCTTACTGCAGTGAGAAGGGAGAAAAGGGATGATTTGGTGTTACATATGGATGTACTAAAAGCAAGTGGATGAAACAAGGTTAATCTGTTCTGAAAAAAAGAGATGCTGGAAAATGAATCCAAGATTTGTTTGCTGACTGTCCAAATGTGGGTAATAAACCCAGCTCCACAAGCCAACAAAGAGGACACCATATGGTATGAGATCTTTTCAAAATTCGAACCCTTGCTGTGTCACTATAAAGTTGTACTGAATTTGTCTTCATTCAGAAATTAACTGCTAGCATGCAAGACCAAACATATTCTTAGGCAGATTGCCACTGAGGGAAATTCATGTTTGGGTACGAATATGCGCAAGACATCAACAAGAAACCAAAGGACTGAATGAGTAAGGCTAATTGGGAATGATAAAGATTAAACAGAATAAATTCCACAAGTCTGAGGTTTAGTACATAACAGAAACAAGTGATGAGTGGCTTGCTTCAGATTGCCCAAATAGGATAGCGGTTAGCCACACCAGGGGATTACCTTAATTTCTAAATTGTACTAGTTTATTTATAAGCACTGGCTGGGAAACCGTGTCAAATGTGGCACTAATGTTTAGTAATACTTAGGCTGTGCTAACTCCATGAACAAGAGTGGTAAACATCCTTTACGCCACAGTCAATACCACGATGTGCCTTTACACCGCAGTCACTACCCTGCGACATTACCGCGCATTCCTTTACCACACAAGTTATTAAAACGACTTGCATTAGGGGATGTGTTGTTGGACTACAGTTGGAACAGTAATTTATACTATTCCAAACTCTAGCAACCCCCTAAGGCAAGTCATTATAGTGACTTGCTTGGTAAAGGGATGCATGGTAATGTCGCAGTTGAGATACTGACTGTAAAGGTATGTGTGGTAAATGCTGACGGGGTTCTGTAATAAACACCTCAAGGGTCAGCCACAAATCATCTGAATCAGTAGGAAATGCTACTTAAAACTCCTAGAGTTGTCAGAAGCCAACTGGCACATTGTCAATGAGTAACTTACTTTTTATGAAAGAAATTTGGAAGTTGTCCTCTTTTTTTCTAGGATTTTTGAGGAAGGGGCAACAAGGTGATGTCTGAAGATGCTGATAATTTCTGAGCTGGCTGAAGAGTATTTGAGCATTTTTACCTTCCTTTCAGACTCTTACTTCTTTGCTTCAACTTTCTCTTGCTGGTTCTGCCCATCTAACTTCCACCTCTACCCTCCTGTCTCCCTCCGCCCAACCTCAACATTTTCGGTGGTCCTGCTTTCTTCCATCCACCTCTCAACATTGCTTCTCCCCAATCTGCCTATGTTCCCTTGCAGGTTCGGTCTCTTATGAACACAGACATCTTATCCACATGTTCCCCCTCAACTCTCATCTCTCCCCCAGCCTCATAACTTCTTTTCTTGTTCTGCTTCATTTACATCCATGCCTCCCCTTCCATCCTCCCTGAGCATCTGATCTTTTCTTGTTGATTCTGTCCCTCTTAAATCCACCTACCCCTCAATGCTCTACTCTTTTTCTCATCTTTCCCTCTTACCTTACCATGTGTACTCTATCCCTCATACATCCATCTCTCCCATGCAACCAAGTTCATCCAATTTCCAACTGGTTCTATCTCTTATATACACCTACCTCCTCAATGGAGAAAAATATAGGTTCCTCTCAATAGTGGCACTAGCATCCTTGCTAAGAGCAGTGCGCAAATTAGTATTAAAAAAAGTGAGTGAAAACCTAATCTTGAGTAGTGACTTAGATGCAGCCTCCAGATATAAGCATAGCAGATATATTTCAGACACCTTTTCTAGCTTAAGGCAACCTCACTTTGATTTTAATTTGCGTTCTCAGGACAAAAAAACACAGTTTTGAGATTCAGGTATTTTTACCTCCCTTTTAAGGCTTTTGATGGTTCATGGAAACTAAAGGGCTGCAGTGACAAGTCATATAGGATGTGCAAGTTAGCTGAAGAGTCCATTGAACATATAATGTGCCTATGTCCAGACCTACTAGATGTGCGGAGAAAATATTTAAAGTCAATGTTTAATGCTGAGGGCATGAGAACAATACCAGATGCTGTATTATTGTGCTTTAAAGGCGGTTCTGTAAAAGTGGTGGGTAACCTTTTAAAGTTCTTGAGACATACGGTTAAGCTCTGGGGGAACAATACTTAACTTTGTCTTTAATTTTTAATCAAAATGTGTTGAAGTTTAATGGTGCTTTTTATCAGTATTTTGTGAAGTTTTATGTAAAGTAATTTTTGTATGTAGTTTTATGTAAACTTCAAACAATAAGGTAAAATCTCTCTCTCCTCAGTGCTTTACACTTCACATCATCTATCTGCCTGACTCTTAGAGTACCCATTGATTCTGCCCCTCTGACATGCAAATCTCACTAGTCCCTCTCTCTCCCCCTCCACATTAGTTCTCTGCTGGCACCGTGTCTTTGACCAGCTCCCATCCACGTGCTACCCTTCACCTATCAACTCTCACCTTGTCTCACTGTTTCTGAATCTCTTACGCCCATCTGCCTCTTATTTTTCTCACTGATTCTGCTTCTCTTTCACCCCCTCTCTCCTCCTTGCTGTGCATTTCATCTCTCAGCCTCTAATCTTTTCTCACTGATTCTGCCCCTGTAATGGCTACCTTTCACCGACCTCCCTTCCTAGCCTCCTACCTTCTATTGATGTTCCTGACCTCTTACATCCACCTCTCACTTTCCCCTCTTCCTGCAACTTCAATCCTCCTAATTCTTTTATATCTACTTTTCCCATTCATGCACTATCTTGCACCTTTTATTTTTCTCTCCAACTACAAGTTTTTTTTCGCTGGTTCTGCACTCTTTAGATCCACCTCTTCCCTCCATCTTCTACTCCTCATGTTTCAGCTCTCCCCCATCTCTACTCTCCTCTTGCTGGTTCTGATCCTGTAACATTTTCTTCTGCTCTCCGTTTGCTGATCTTCACCACTCTCCCCCAGTCTTTTATGTTGTTTTACTTGTTCTCCTTCTTTACATCCACCTCTACTCTTCCTCTATCCTCAATCCTTTTACCAGAGCCAGCTGGTGCTTGAGGCCCCTAGAGCACAGCTGCCTAGTATCAACAGGCAAAAAGAAGCTGCTTTGAACAGCTTTGAAAGGCAAAACGTATAAACACCCAAACTTACAGTCAGTTTGCGTGTTTGTTTTCGTCCATGCTATGCTCCTTTTCGCACTTTTCACACATTCACAAGCCATAAACAAGCATTTGCAATGCAATAGGTTTCGCATTATTAAAGTTGGAGCTATTGGTGTTGCATTATTTAGCAATGCCAATAGCTCAAACTTTAATAATGCGAGACCTATTGCATTGCAAATGCTTGTTTGCATTTGTCACCCCGAGTGGGACAGGTATGCCTAGACGTGGGTCCTATGCTTACTATGCCACTGGCGTCAAGCTAGCCTGGCTAATGAGGGGTCGCCCCACTCACTGCTGCCGCTCCTGCCTGCCTTTGCCGCCTCCTGCCTGCAGATTCCTTCGCTCGCTGCCCGCTGCTCCTGGGAATTTCCCGCTGCTCCTTGGAATTTCCCGCTGCCCGCTGCTTCTTGGAATTTCCCGCTGCTGCCTCCCTGCGGCCCCGCCCCCCTGTGATTCCATTCGCCGCCCCGCTCCCGCCACCCAGCTGCTCCTCCCTCCCGGCTCCTTACTTATGACGCCCCCAGAGCGACCGCGCAGCGGACGCGGGCAGCGGGAGCACCGATTGAGCGCTGAAGGTGCGCCAAAGGTAAGCCCGTCTGGGCCCGTCTGCGCCTGGACCGCGCCCAGCGCCAGGACCCCTGGACCTCCCCGCCGAGGCAAGACGACCCGACTGACCTACGACGCCGCCACTCTCAACGCACTCAATGCCGGCCGGACCCACCCCTGCTGCCGAGCCACCCCGAGACGCACCCGCGGACCCTTCACCTGCTGCACCTGCAAGTTCACCTGCCTCCGAACCTGCCCCGCACCCGCCAAGACAAACACCAGCAGCAACCACCTCAAGTGCATCCTGATCAACACCCGCTCCGTCCACAGACACGTCGTGGAACTCTGGAACCTCCTCGACGCTACATCACCGAACGTCACCTTCCTCACGGAAACCTGGATGAACGCCTCCTCTGCACCCGACATCGCCATAGCCATCCCGGACGGGTACAAGATCATCAGGAGGGACCGCATCAACCAGACCGGAAGTGGCATCGCCATCGTCCACAGGAACACCATCCGCATCACGACCGACACCAACGACTCCTTCCCCGCATTGAACATCTCCACTTCCAGATTCACACCGACCCTAAGACGACCCTCAGAGGCACCCTTGTCTACAGACCCCCGGGACCACGCACACAATTCAGCGAAGACATCACAGACTTCATCAGCCCGCACGCCCTCCCCTCCACTGACTACATCCTCCTCGGGGACCTCAACTTCCACCTGGAGAACAACAAGGACCGCAACACCACTGCCCTGCTGGAAAACCTCGCCAACCTCGGACTCAAGCAACTGGTCAACACCCCCACCCACTACGCCGGCCACACGCTTGATCCCGTCTTCTCTTCCAGCAAGTACATCACCTTCAGCCACGCCACCGGACTCCACTGGACCGACCACAGCTGCGTCCACTTCAGCTTCAAAAGATCACCGACCCACCACCACCCGCAACAGGTACCTCACAGGAATTGGAGCAAGATCACCGCAGACCAGCTCACCACCTCCCTCAGCCAGAGCCCACCCGCTAACACAACGGACCCCAACGAAGCAGCCCGCAACTTCACACAGTGGCTGAACGCCTGCGCCAACGACCTCGCGCCACTAAAGAACCCTCCCAGCAGACCCAGAAGCAAGAAGGCATCCTGGTTCACCGACGACCTCAAGGACTCCAAGAAGACATGCCGCACCCTCGAGAAAGCCTGGCTCCTCGACCGGACCACCGACAACATGACCTCCCTCAAACACGCTACCCGCAAGCACCACCAGCTCATCCGCACCACCAAGAAGAAATCCCTGAAGGAACGACTGGACAACAACGCCCACGACAGCAAAGAGCTCTTCACTATCGTCAAGGAGTTCTCCAACCCCAGCACCGGCACCAACGACATCACTCCGTCACAAGACCTCTGCGACTCCCTCGCCTCGTTCTTCCACCGCAAGATCGCCGACATCCACAACAGCTTCGGCGCCCCACCCACGCACCCAACCGTCGAACCATCACCCCCCACCGCCACCCTTCGCACCTGGACCACGGTGACCACCGAAGACACAGCCCGCACGATGAACACCATTCACTCCGGATCACCGACCGACCCCTGCCCACACCACGTCTTCAACAAGGCCGACTCCACCATCGCACCCCAACTCCGGAACATCATCAACGCCTCCTTCAACACCGCCACCTTCCCGGAGAGCTGGAAGCACGCCGAGATCAGCGCCCTCCTGAAGAAACCTACAGCAGACCCCACCGATCTCAAAAACTTCCGCCCCATCTCGCTCCTCCCTTTTCCTGCTAAAGTCATCGAGAAGATCGTCAACAGACAGCTGACCGCCTTCCTTGAGACGAACGGATCCCTCGACCCCTCGCAGTCCGGCTTCAGAGCCAACCACAGCACCGAGACCGCCCTCCTCGCAGCCACCGACGACATCCGGACCCTGCTCGACAAGGGGGAAACAGTGGCCCTCATCCTCCTGGACCTCTCCGCTGCGTTCGACACGGTCTGCCACCGCACCCTAGTCCAGCGCCTCAGCAACATCGGTATCCAAGAGAAGGCACTGGAGTGGATCATCTCGTTCCTCGCCGGAAGAACACAAAGAGTCCGCCTCCCCCCGTTTCGCTCTGAGGCCACCGAAGTCATCTGCGGCGTCCCGCAAGGATCTTCACTCAGCCCCACCCTCTTCAACATCTACATGAAACCTCTCACAGCCATCGCACGCCACCACAACCTTAACATCATCTCTTACGCCGACGACACCCAGCTGATCCTCTCCCTCACCAGAGACCCCGACACCGCCAGAACCTGCCTACACGAAGGGATGAAAGACGTCGCGGAGTGGATGAAGGACAGCTGCCTGAAACTGAACTCGGACAAGACGGAAGTCCTCATCCTGGGATCTTCGCCCTCCGCCTGGGACGACTCCTGGTGGCCCCCAGCCCTGGGCACCGCACCCAAGCCAACCGACCACGCACGCAACCTGGGCTTCATCCTGGACCCCTCCCTCTCGATGACCAGACAAGTCAACGCCGTCTCCTCATCGTGCTTCAACACCCTGCGTATGCTTTGCAAGATCTTCCGCTGGATCCCGACCGAGACCAGGAAGACTGTCACCCAGGCACTCGTCACCAGCCGACTGGACTACGGAAACGCCCTCTACGCCGGAACCACAGCCAAGCTACAGAAAAGACTCCAGCGCATCCAGAACGCCTCCGCCCGACTCATCCTGGATGTGCCCCGACGCAGCCACATCTCCAGCCACCTGAGGAACCTGCACTGGCTCCCCGTCGACAAGAGGATCACGTTCCGGCTCCTCACCCACGCACACAAGTCTCTCCACGACCTGGGCCCCAAGTACCTCAACGACCGCCTGACCTTCTACACGCCCACCCGCCAGCTACGGTCCACCAGCCTCGCCCTCGCAGCCGTACCACGCATCCGAAGAGCCACCGCCGGAGGAAGATCCTTCTCTTACCTGGCTGCCAAGACTTGGAAATCCCTCCCCATCCGGATCTATGATGTTACAACGCGTTATTTTACAACGCAGACCGTTACACCGCAATTTTTACAACGCAGGAACCATTACAATGCAAACCTTTACAACGCATGTCATTACATAGTAGATGCTATTACAACGCATGGCATTACATCGTAAGTATAGGTAAGTATACCTTTTTAAAAAAAATGTAATTAAGTTATTTTAATTAAATTAATTTAATTAAAATACATTTTAAAATAGTAATTATTTTTATTTAATAAATTTAAATCTATTTATTTAAATTAATTTTAATAAAAATTGTAATTAATTTTATTTAATTAATATAATTAAAATAATTTAATTTAAATATTTTTTTGATTGTAATTAAATTAAATTATTTAAAATAATGTATTTAATTTAATTATTTTAAATAAGAAATGTAATTAATATAATATAATTAATTTAATTTAACCTAAAAACACCCCTGTACCCCAAAACCCAAACCCTACCCTGAAACCTAAAAACACCCCTGTACCCCAAAACCCAAACCCTACCCTGAAACCTAAAAACACCCCTGTACCCCAAAACCCAAACCCTATCCTGAAACCCTACCCTGAAACCTAAAAACACCCCTGTACCCCAAAACCCAAACCCTACCCTGAAACCTAAAAACACCCCTGTACCCCAAAACCCAAACCCTACCCTAAAACCTAAAAACACCCCTGTACCCCAAAACCCAAACCCTACCCTGAAACCTAAAAACACCCCTGTACCCCAAAACCCAAACCTGAAACCTAAAAACACCCCTGTACCCCAAAACCCAAACCTAGTCCTGAAACCTAAAAACACCCCTGCACCCCAAAACCCAAACCCTGCCCTAAAACCTCAGTACACCAAAACATATACTCCTATACTCATACGTATTTAAAAAATTACTTAAATTAATAAATTTAATTTATAATATTTAAAAACATAAATACATATTTTTATTTATTTTTATTTATAATTAATATTAATTAAATCAATTATATAATATTAAATAAAATTAAAATAAATTATATACTTACCAATACTTACGATGTAATTGTATGCGTTGTAATAGCATCTGCGATGTAATGCCATGCGTTGTAATGCCATGCGTTGTAATGGATCCTGCGTTGTAATAGCTGCGTTGTAACAGCATTACGACGTAAAAGTTGCGTTGTAAGTGATACACACCTCCCCATCCACCTTCGGCTGACCCAGGACCATCTCGCCTCCAGGAAACAACTCAAGACCTGGCTGTTCGAGCAGTAGCATACCCCTCCCCCCAAGCGCCTTGAGACCCTCCCGGGTGAGTAGTGCGCTATACAAATGGCATGATTGATTGATTACCATATGAATTTTCTCCAAGGTACTCAGGACCTATGTTATGAGCAGTATACAGTGTTGTGAAGGATACTTCCTTTCTAATGGGAAACTAGTGTAGCTCCAACAATACATGTGAGAAAGATTTGAACTTTGGAATTCTCATTAAGAGAGATGAGCTGCTGTGTTTTATAAAATGTGCAGTTTATTTAGAGATCACAGATTATATGGCATTGTTGAAGCCTTTTTGCAAGAAGCTACTTACTGAGTTTGGATGTGAGTATAATGGTTACAAATTAACAATACTTAGAAAATGCGTACCTATAAATTGCATCTGTATTAAATAGGAATACATTAAATGATTTAAAAAATGTTATTGTTCTATTTAATGGGATACATGAATTTGATATGCTAACCTGGCATCCTGGCACTAAGAGAGCTCCAAAGGAGAGTTGCAGACTTTACTAATGTGGAGAAAGGACAGTTTTAAGTGTTTTTTCAAAAGATTGGAGTTACACCATAGTTCAAGAGGGAGAGAGTTCCAGCCTTGCACATCTAAAAAGGAGAAAGACCTGCCTCCAATCAGGGACCTCTAAATTTTTGGTGGCACAGGAGTTCGGTTGGCACAGAGTATAGGATTCTGGAATTAACATAAGGAGTGTTGTACAAAGAGAGAACCTTTTTAATGAAGTGCATAATGATGAATGGATGGTGCCTTGTAGATAGAGGGTTTCGAACCAAAAATCCAGCAGACAGCAAAATGGTGAGAAGAATTGTCCCGGCGATGCAGCAGTCTCAGATGAGGCGCCCTCTACTGTTCTGAATGATTTGAAGAGTACTGAATGTAAAAAAGGCAGGAAACCTAAGATGGCGAGAATATAATGGACTGTATAGCAGCCTTACTGCAGTGAGAAGGGAGAAAAGGGATGATTTGGTGTTACATATGGATGTACTAAAAGCAAGTGGATGAAACAAGGTTAATCTGTTCTGAAAAAAAGAGATGCTGGAAAATGAATCCAAGATTTGTTTGCTGACTGTCCAAATGTGGGTAATAAACCCAGCTCCACAAGCCAACAAAGAGGACACCATATGGTATGAGATCTTTTCAAAATTCGAACCCTTGCTGTGTCACTATAAAGTTGTACTGAATTTGTCTTCATTCAGAAATGAACTGCTAGCATGCAAGACCAAACATATTCTTAGGCAGATTGCCACTGAGGGAAATTCATGTTTGGGTACGAATATGCGCAAGACATCAACAAGAAACCAAAGGACTGAATGAGTAAGGCTAATTGGGAATGATAAAGATTAAACAGAATAAATTCCACAAGTCTGAGGTTTAGTACATAACAGAAACAAGTGATGAGTGGCTTGCTTCAGATTGCCCAAATAGGATAGCGGTTAGCCACACCAGGGGATTACCTTAATTTCTAAATTGTACTAGTTTATTTATAAGCACTGGCTGGGAAACCGTGTCAAATGTGGCACTAATGTTTAGTAATACTTAGGCTGTGCTAACTCCATGAACAAGAGTGGTAAACATCCTTTACGCCACAGTCAATACCACGATGTGCCTTTACACCGCAGTCACTACCCTGCGACATTACCGCGCATTCCTTTACCACACAAGTTATTAAAACGACTTGCATTAGGGGATGTGTTGTTGGACTACAGTTGGAACAGTAATTTATACTATTCCAAACTCTAGCAACCCCCTAAGGCAAGTCATTATAGTGACTTGCTTGGTAAAGGGATGCATGGTAATGTCGCAGTTGAGATACTGACTGTAAAGGTATGTGTGGTAAATGCTGACGGGGTTCTGTAATAAACACCTCAAGGGTCAGCCACAAATCATCTGAATCAGTAGGAAATGCTACTTAAAACTCCTAGAGTTGTCAGAAGCCAACTGGCACATTGTCAATGAGTAACTTACTTTTTATGAAAGAAATTTGGAAGTTGTCCCCTTTTTTTCTAGGATTTTTGAGGAAGGGGCAACAAGGTGATGTCTGAAGATGCTGATAATTTCTGAGCTGGCTGAAGAGTATTTGAGCATTTTTACCTTCCTTTCAGACTCTTACTTCTTTGCTTCAACTTTCTCTTGCTGGTTCTGCCCATCTAACTTCCACCTCTACCCTCCTGTCTCCCTCCGCCCAACCTCAACATTTTCGGTGGTCCTGCTTTCTTCCATCCACCTCTCAACATTGCTTCTCCCCAATCTGCCTATGTTCCCTTGCAGGTTCGGTCTCTTATGAACACAGACATCTTACCCACATGTTCCCCCTCAACTCTCATCTCTCCCCCAGCCTCATAACTTCTTTTCTTGTTCTGCTTCATTTACATCCATGCCTCCCCTTCCATCCTCCCTGAGCATCTGATCTTTTCTTGTTGATTCTGTCCCTCTTAAATCCACCTACCCCTCAATGCTCTACTCTTTTTCTCATCTTTCCCTCTTACCTTACCATGTGTACTCTATCCCTCATACATCCATCTCTCCCATGCAACCAAGTTCATCCAATTTCCAACTGGTTCTATCTCTTATATACACCTACCTCCTCAATGGAGAAAAATATAGGTTCCTCTCAATAGTGGCACTAGCATCCTTGCTAAGAGCAGTGCGCAAATTAGTATTAAAAAAAGTGAGTGAAAACCTAATCTTGAGTAGTGACTTAGATGCAGCCTCCAGATATAAGCATAGCAGATATATTTCAGACACCTTTTCTAGCTTAAGGCAACCTTACTTTGATTTTAATTTGCGTTCTCAGGACAAAAAAACACAGTTTTGAGATTCAGGTATTTTTACCTCCCTTTTAAGGCTTTTGATGGTTCATGGAAACTAAAGGGCTGCAGTGACAAGTCATATAGGATGTGCAAGTTAGCTGAAGAGTCCATTGAACATATAATGTGCCTATGTCCAGACCTACTAGATGTGCGGAGAAAATATTTAAAGTCAATGTTTAATGCTGAGGGCATGAGAACAATACCAGATGCTGTATTATTGTACTTCAAAGGCGGTTCTGTAAAAGTGGTGGGTAACCTTTTAAAGTTCTTGAGACATACGGTTAAGCTCTGGGGGAACAATACTTAACTTTGTCTTTAATTTTTAATCAAAATGTGTTGAAGTTTAATGGTGCTTTTTATCAGTATTTTGTGAAGTGTTATGTAAAGTAATTTTTGTATGTAGTTTTATGTAAACTTCAAACAATAAGGTAAAATCTCTCTCTCCTCAGTGCTTTACACTTCACATCATCTATCTGCCTGACTCTTAGAGTACCCATTGATTCTGCCCCTCTGACATCCAACTCTCACTAGTCCCTCTCTCTCCCACTCCACTTTAGTTCTCTGCTGGCACCGTGTCTTTGACCAGCTCCCATTCACGTGCTACCCTTCACCTATCAACTCTCACCTTGTCTCACTGTTTCTGAATCTCTTACGCCCATCTGCCTCTTATTTTTCTCACTGATTCTGCTTCTCTTTCACCCCCTCTCTCCTCCTTGCTGTGCACTTCATCTCTCAGCCTCTAATCTTTTCTCACTGATTCTGCCCCTGTAATGGCTACCTTTCACCGACCTCCCTACCTAGCCTCCTACCTTCTATTGATGTTCCTGACCTCTTACATCCACCTCTCACTTTCCCCTCTTCCTGCAACTTCAATCCTCCTAATT
The DNA here is from genome assembly GCF_964261635.1 of Lissotriton helveticus. Taxonomy (NCBI): domain Eukaryota; kingdom Metazoa; phylum Chordata; class Amphibia; order Caudata; family Salamandridae; genus Lissotriton; species Lissotriton helveticus. The sequence goes on from NC_136064.1 coordinate 22,566,788, forward strand.
CTTTTATATCTACTTTTCCCATTCATGCACTATCTTGCACCTTTTATTTTTCTCTCCAACTACAAGTTTTTTTTCACTGGTTCTGCACTCTTTAGATCCACCTCTTCCCTCCATCTTCTACTCCTCATGTTTCAGCTCTCCCCCATCTCTACTCTCCTCTTGCTGGTTCTGATCCTGTAACATTGTCTTCTGCTCTCCGTTTGCTGATCTTCACCACTCTCCCCCAGTCTTTTATGTTGTTTTACTTGTTCTCCTTCTTTACATCCACCTCTACTATTCCTCTATCCTCAATCCTTTTACCAGAGCCAGCTGGTGCTTGAGGCCCCTAGAGCACAGCTGCCTAGTATCAACAGGCAAAAAGAAGCTGCTTTGAACAGCTTTGAAAGGCAAAACGTATAAACACCCAAACTTACAGTCAGTTTGCGTGTTTGTTTTCGTCCATGCTATGCTCCTTTTCGCACTTTTCACACATTCACAAGCCATAAACAAGCATTTGCAATGCAATAGGTTTCGCATTATTAAAGTTGGAGCTATTGGTGTTGCATTATTTAGCAATGCCAATAGCTCAAACTTTAATAATGCGAGACCTATTGCATTGCAAATGCTTGTTTGCATTTGTCACCCCGAGTGGGACAGGTATGCCTAGACGTGGGTCCTATGCTTACTATGCCACTGGCGTCAAGCTAGCCTGGCTAATGAGGGGTGATACCCTGAATACAGTCCCAAGATGCTTGCTTCCGGTACATGGAGTACCAGGCCTGGCATTTCGGGCTGGACTGCTCCCATGGGGAACAGGGTCAAGACTTATTTGCATAAGTTTTGGTCCGAAATGACGTGGTGAGCAACAAAACAATGGATTTAAGCCCAGATCTCGGTACTGGGGGTGAATGTTTGACATTGTTAAGCATTCTGTCCATCTATTGTTCTTTTTGCAGTAATCTAGAGATGGTATTAAAAGTCAGTAGAAATCTCTTAAAAGATATATAACCATTATAGTTCCATATTAGCCAGTTTCATTTCTATTCATATGCTGGGGTCAGTAGTGTTCTGAAGTAGTGAGGCTCAATGGGTGCTTAGTAAAATGTGCATCGAGTAGCTACACAGAAGAAAAATAGGGTAAAATATCCACTGTTGCATCAAAGAGGTGGAGGTGTGTACATTATTACAAGTGAATGTTATTCTCTACAACAATAAATATGCATAATCACAAATTGATGTGGGATCGACTTCAACCATGTTTTTGAGATGGTCTATTTACACTATTCTGATCAAATCGTAAGTTACTTACTGCTATAAAATGTCGCAGCACATAGCCGATTTCACCACCGCGAACTTTTGCAGCAAGCAATTGCTGTGCATTGGAAAACTCCCGAGCACCAACGTCAGCACTTCCCATTAGGAGCACTTGTTGATAGCAGCTTGGGCTTGCTGCTTCCGCCAACGCGGCGATGCAGCGAGCGCAAGGTAAATAGTTGTATTTATTTACTTACTTACTTTACTTTTGGCCGCCGTATGTCTGACTCCACTACCCCCCCCCACCCTGCACCTCCCCCCGCCTCGCAGCACTCCCAATGCGAGCCGCCACTGTGGCTACAGGAATTTAATGGTGCGTCACCGTTTTTCTGCATTTACCACATAATCTGCAACATAACTAGAAGACTTCTGAACTTCCAACACCTTTGATATAGCTTTCATGTTTGTGTGTGGAAAGCGAACACTGCTCCCGTGGGTGCTGTACTTGTGTTTGTAAAAAAAGTTTGCAGTGCATTTAGTTGCTTGACCTCTTATGTTGTGCCTGAGCGTTTGTATGGGGGACATTGCTTTACCCATGCAGTTAAGACTGTGTGAGAGCCGCTTGCATTGCTGCTTGTGCTGTACGTGTTTGATTGATGTATGTATGAGTGAAGCTTGCACTGCTGCTTGTGCTGTACCTGTTTAATGTATGTATGAGTGAAGCTTGCACTGCTGCTTGTGCTGTACCTGTTTGATGTATGTATGAGTGAAGCTTGCACTGCTGCTTGTGTTGTACCTGTTTGATGTATGTATGAGTGAAGCTTGCACTGCTGTTTGTGCTGTACCTGTTTTATGTATGTATGAGTGAAGCTTGCACTGCTGCTTGTGATGTACCTGTCTGATGTATGTATGAGTGAAGCTTGCACTGCTGGTTGTGCTGTACCTGTATGATGTATGTATGAGTGAAGCTTGCACTGCTGCTTGTGCTGTACCTGTTTGATGTATGTATGAGTGAAGCTTGCACTGCTGCTTGTGTTGTACCTGTTTGATGTATGTATGAGTGAAGCTTGCACTGCTGCTTGTGTTGTACCTGTTCGTTGTATGTAAGTATGAGTGAAGCTTGCACTGCTGCTTGTGTTGTACCTGTTTGATGTATGTATGTATGAGTGAAGCTTGCACTGCTGCTTGTGTTATACCTGTTTGATGTATGTATGTATGTATGAGTGAAGCTTGCACTGCTGCTTGTGTTGTACCTGTTTGATGTATGAGTAAAGCTTGAACTGCTGCTTGTGCTGTACCTGTTTGATGTATGTATGAGTGAAGCTTGCACTGCTGCTTGTGCTGTACCTGTTTGATGTATGTATGAGTGAAGCTTGCACTGCTGCTTGTGCTGTACCTGTTTGATGTATGTATGAGTGAAGCTTGCACTGCTGCTTGTCCTCTACCTGTTTGATGTATGTATGAGTGAAGCTTGCACTGCTGCTTGTGTTGTACCTGTTTGATGTATGTATGAGTGAAGCTTGCACTGCTGCTTGTGTTGTACCTGTTTGATGTATGTATGAGTGAAGCTTGCACTGCTGCTTGTGTTGTACCTGTTTGATGTATGTATGAGTGAAGCTTGCACTGCTGTTTGTGCTGTACCTGTTTGATGTATGTATGAGTGAAGCTTGCACTGCTGCTTGTGCTGTACCTGTTTGTTGTATGTCTGAGTGAAGCTTGCACTTGTGCTTGTGCTGTACCTGTTTGATGTATGTATGAGTGAAGCTTGCACTGCTGTTTGTGCTGTACCTGTTGATGCATGTATGAGTGAAGCTTGCACTGCTGCTTGTGCTCTACCTGTTTGATGTATGTATGAGTGAAGCTTGCACTGCTGCTTGTGTTGTACCTGTTTGATGTATGTATGAGTGAAGCTTGCACTGCTGCTTGTGTTGTACCTGTTTGATGTATGTATGAGTGAAGCTTGCACTGCTGCTTGTGTTGTACCTGTTTGATGTATGTATGAGTGAAGCTTGCACTGCTGCTTGTGTTGTACCTGTTTGATGTATGTATGAGTGAAGCTTGCACTGCTGTTTGTGCTGTACCTGTTTGATGTATGTATGAGTGAAGCTTGCACTGCTGCTTGTGCTGTACCTGTTTGTTGTATGTCTGAGTGAAGCTTGCACTTGTGCTTGTGCTGTACCTGTTTGATGTATGTATGAGTGAAGCCTGCACTGCTGTTTGTGCTGTACCTGTTGATGCATGTATGAGTGAAGCTTGCACTGCTGCTTGTGTTGTACTTGTTTGATGTATGTCTGAGTGAAGCTTGCACTTGTGCTTGTGCTGTACCTGTTTGATGTATGTATGAGTGAAGCTTGCACTGCTGCTTGTGTTGTACCTGTTTGATGTATGTATGAGTGAAGCTTGCACTGCTGCTTGTGCTGTACCTGTTTGATGTATGTCTGAGTGAAGCTTGTGCTTATGCTGTACCTGTTCGATGTATGTATGAGTGAAACTTGCACTGCTGTTTGTGCTGTACCTGTTTGATGTATGTATGAGTGAAGCTTGCACTGCTGCTTGTGTTGTACTTGTTTGATGTATGTCTGAGTGAAGCTTGCACTTGCACTTGCGCTGTACCTGTTTGATGTATGTAGGAGTGAAGCTTGCACTGCTGCTTGTGTAGTACTTGTTTGATGTATGTCTGAGTGAAGCTTGCACTGCTGCTTGTGCTGTACCTGTTTGATGTATGTATGAGTGAAGCTTGCACTGCTGCTGTCAGCATCGTCTTCTCCAGGCCAGCCCTAGAGCACACTGGTCTTTTATAAGACCTAAGTATATTGATGCTCTATCGAACGCTTTCCTCAGCAGAATAAATAACATTCATACCTTAATATATTCTTCGGTGGTTGGGTCGTGGGACATGGGGCGTGTGTGCTGGAGGCAGTCATCCTGGCAGAGTGCGTGCCAGGCCGTTCCTCAGCAATTTGTGTAATTTCCTCGGTCACATGGTTCCGTGCTCCACCCGCCCCTCCCCTGACTTCCCGTTTTGACATCCCTCCCGCTGCCAAGGCTTCAAGACAAGGCGGCCTAAGTCTGCGGCCGAGGCATATGACGAGCACATGGCGGTGCGGGCGCAGCGCTAGGCCCCGCCACAGATTGAAGGAATTAGGGCAGACAAAAGAGCGTGTTCCCAAGCGTGTTCCCAAGAAGGAGGAACGGAGGGAGGAGAGAAGGATGGCAAGAAAGCGAGAGAGCCAGAGGAACGCCTCCAAAAGGGACGGACCTCACCGGGGATGCTAAATATACCCGGCCGGAGTGATGGAGAGGGACCGAATCTCAGGTAGGAAAGTCCCTGGTTTCCGGTTTGTCTTTCAGCAGTGGCCCGTCATGAGAGCGGCCTCCCGCCTCCGAGCGCCTCGACTCTGCCTGCTTGTCCTCCAGGCGGGATCCGTCCGATCACACACACAGCCGCCTGTGCGTCTGGATACAATTTTCCTCTTTCGTGGCACGTTACTCTCCCTTCACTGCGCTGTCTGGCGCGGGGGGAGGGGTGGGAGGTGTTGTACCGGACCTGGCAGCGCCATGAAGAAAGTAAAAGTGATGACAGTGTTGTACTTTCACTCCCGCCGCAGACAAGGAAAGTGAAACAGGAAGATATGTGGTGGTTTGCGTCTCCCTTTCCGCGGCCCGTGTCTGGTGAAGCTGTGCATGCGTGTGTGTATGCGTGGCTGCGGGGGGGGGAGTTCTCTATGTGTGTGTATGCGTGTGTGTGTGTATGCGCGGCGGCGCAGGGAGTTTCTCTATGTGTGTGTGTGCGTGCGTGTGCGTGTATGTATGCGCGGCGGCGGCGGGGGGTGGGTGGGAGGTTCTGTATGTGTGTGCGTGTATGTGATTGTGTGTCTGCTTCCAAGGAGCCATAGGAGACAGGAAGTGCGCGTGACCTGATCCGTTTATGCGAGCGTGCACATCACTTGTCTCCTGTCTCCCTTGGCTCCTTGAAAGCAGAAACGATCACAATAGAGTTTTTTCAGCGGCGATCGCTTCGCGATCTGTTGGCAGTGCGAAACCTAAAACGCTGAGCATGCTCCCTGAAATGCACATTTGTGAAACACAGGAGCATGCTTGGGCGGTGATGCATTTGTAGCATTGTCACCCCAAGGCCTATCAGAAGCCATGATACAATGAGGCTGTAGGAGGGTCAGCCCCTGTTCCTATCCTGTCTTCTGATAGGGTTGTCAGCAAAATCATGGCAGAGACACAGACACGAGGACTGAGTGACCCAGAAGAGAAGAGCTGGTACGTAGAAACTGGTCTCAGTACCACTTGGGAAGTTGAATTATTTCCACTGCTCATTGTTTCTCCTGTCTGTTTTGCTCCCCACAAGCCAGATTGTGTTTCCACACTAAAGCCTTAGTATGATGTGCAGGTGGTCACACATTGGGTCAGTTTTCTTAGCCTATGATCACACTGTGAAAAATCTTTGAGCTGGGAATCACCTATGATCATACAGTATCACTTACCTGAGAAAACTGTCACAGCATGCTGACTTTTTGAGTGTCCAGTAACAGAGCCTTATTGCATGTGTAAATAAAGATGGATTCCCTAAGTAGTAACCGTAATCTTCATTGAGCTAGGACAATGGATCAACATGATTTGTTGGCACTATTCTCCCATGTATCTCCTGTGTATTTTCTGTTTCCGAGTTTGAACAGAAGCATATTTTTTGTGAAAACATTGAGAGTCCTTGGTATAAAGCAGACATATATTAATTTGATTGAAATATTTTAGACTGGCAATGTCTACCCTTGAGTAGGAACACATTTCAAGAGGAGGTAAGGCTTCAGTTGCAAAGAAAAGTAAATGGAACACTAACTCTTTTATAAATCATTTACTTTAACACATTTGCCGCTCTGTAAATATGTTTTATTAATAGCCAATTCAAACTTGTGACCTGCTGACCACTGCAATTATGGCCCAAATAGTTGTAAAAAGAATTTTCACCTGATTTAGCACCTGTTTTGTCCACTAGGAAGAGAGGAGACAACACAGGCAAAGTACACTTGGAATTATAATGGTGTCCGAAAGAGGAAGGAGCTTAGAGAGCAGAATGTGGAGCACTAGAGAACACTACACTATAAAGAGAGGTGATTAATGGGGGTGAATCGTGCAGACAGGAAAGTGTGTTGATTGAAAGGGTAAAATTGAGTTTATGGGAAAGTGGGGATTACAGAAGGGAAAAGACAGAAGTGCAGTTCTTACATGCGAATGAGGCACAAGAAAGTGGTGCAAACTGGTAAGAATGGGTCACACATGACCTGTGGACTACTTTTTATGGAAAATGGGCCAAAAACACTATCTTCTGGCATTTTTCAAAGTATTCCTGATGAGGGTGAAACCCCCAAACCACTAGGAAGTGTGAGGCATGCATGGCACACAACAAATTATTAAATGTTTCATTAGGAACCTCTGCATTTCAAAGTTCACCAGTTTCCCACCCTCCTACCATTTTGCATGGATTCTACCCCTCTTACATCCTTGTCTTTTGAATGTAATGCCCCTCACCTCGGCTCTTAATCTCTCTACCAGCATGTTCGCATGGATTCTGCCCGTTACATCCATCTCTCCTCTTCCCTGTTGCCTTTAAACTGGCTGAAAAAAATGAGCGGGTCTCTAAAAGAGGCGTGGTCTACGTAATTAAGGGTGTAGCTTAAACAGGTAATCTACATTTCTGTGATTCCACAAAGAGTTCAATCTGACCAGTACTTTGTTTCCTCTCTGGGCTTTCCGTGATTGAAAACAGAAATATGACACAACTGACCTACACCTAAAAACAGCCAGGAGTATTGATTTTGTGAATGGTTGTTGGCTGTTTTGGGTAAATGAGTAACAACAACAAATTATTTTACTTTGACCTTGTCACTGTTTTGACCAAAGAGTGCCTCCTTCACACATATTTGCACAGAATCACACCTGCAATTTGAATACTGTACTGTTGCTCTGTGTTCTCTGCAGAGAGGCCATGTATTGGATGATCATGCATTCTGAACACCTTTTTGATTCTTAGGTAGGCACAGTGAGAAAGTTATACTGCCTTCGGCCTCAAATACAAAGCTCTCAATTGTAGCCTGTTATAAACACCTGGATGCGACTCAATACAAAGTGTGTACCATACAAGAGTTATATGCTGTGAAACGAATTACAGAAACACACATCTTGGAAATACCTAAGATTTGTAAGGAATGCAAAATTAAGTGAAGCATGTGAACTATAAACAGGAACTAATTTGCTGCCATGTATTACCCTAACATACATTGTCAGACTGAGACAGGAAATAGGCCCCAGCACCAAAATAAAAGTGGCCCCCATTAGAGAATTAGGCAGCTAGAAAAATTTCTGTATTTGCAAATTATATCAGTTTTTAATTTGTAAAGACATGGTGTTTACGCTTGTGTAAGTTATGGAAGACTGCATATAGTTGAGTTTGCTGGAAGCAATGTTTGTTTTGAAATATCACGAAAATCAACAGTAAAAAAAACCGGCTCATATGACCATAAAGCAGACCTGTAAACATCCAAAAAAACAACCTACATTCTGATGTAACAGATTGGGCACAGTCTGATTTGATTGCCCTATAGGTCAGTCCGACCCTGCAAACGTGTCATACCTCATTGTGCAGACACTAGACCAGTTTCTTTGCAGGTCAAGTTAGTACACGAATATAGGAAAATATATGGGCCCCGTTTCAATGTCCGTTCTAATTTATTGCTGGGTCTAAGACACCTAAAGCCTTGCGCCAGCCACTTGTTAATGGTGTGTCTGCTCCTCTGCCTGCACCCCTTCTCTCACTGTCATACTCACACCTATCAGCTCCCCCCCCCTTTTTCTCACCTCTATGCTTCCTTTCCCAGTGTTCCCTCATCCTAGGTGAGCAGTTTTCAGGTGACAGGACATCATTCTATCCTTTGTTGTGCGCCCTGCAGGATATCCTGCTTTTCATTCATACAGGGGCAGGGCGCACTTCACACATAAGGGCAGTTTAAGTACCTATCAACTCGCTGCCATCATCATGCAGCTGCAGCGAATAGGCCCTGCGAGAGGGGCCAGCAGGGGAAATGGGTAAAAAAAGAAAACCTTTAAACTCTTAGGGGGCCCCCTGGGCCTCGAAACACTGAAGTCAAGGTGCGAGGCCCCCCTCCTGCGACCAGACAGGAGACCCTGGGCAACCGCCCATGCTGCCCATGCCTAGCACCGGCCCTGTACAGAGAGATGCCTCAAGTCCGCGATCAGAGGCAGGTGAGGCGGAGCTCGGCCGGAAGGTTCAAGTCTGAGGCTCGTTTTTGTTCGACCACGGGCCGAGGCGCTCATATTAAAAGCGCTGCATGCATCTTTAAAGCGCACTACTTACCCGCTAGCGCCCACGAGCCTCCTTTACTTCACCTCCGCTGTGCGCCCATCGAATCACCGAGAGTCCTCCTGGCTGCAACGAGCGGCCCCATAGCAAACGCCCAGGCTGCAATCCCAGCTCAGCAGTGGCGCCGCGCACTGTGTGATCCTCTGGGCAGCCATCCCGGCTCAGCAGCGGTGCAGCACACTGTGTGCTCTGGGCTGCAATCCCGGCTCAGCAGCAGCGCAGCGCACTGTGCTCTGGGCTGCAATCCCGGCTCAGCAGCGGTGCAGCACACTGTGTGCTCTGGGCTGCAATCCCGGCTCAGCAGCAGCGCAGCGCACTGTGCTCTGGGCTGCAACCCCGGCTCAGCAGCGGCGCAGCGCACTGTGCTCTGGGCTGCAATCCCGGCTCAGCAGCGGCGCAGCGCACTGTGCTCTGGGCTGCAATCCCGGCTCAGCAGCGGCGCAGCGCACTGTGCTCTGGGCTGCAATCCCGGCTCAGCAGCGGCGCGGCGCAGCGCACTGTGCTCTGGGCTGCAATCCCGGCTCAGCAGCGGCGCAGCGTACCGCGTGCTGTGGGCTCAGGCGCCGCCGCGGTGACCGTGGGCTTGGGCCCCGGTGGTCGCGGGGATCACCCGGGATTGAGTTTAAATTAAATTGTGATGCTATATATGTAGCAACAGGTCACATCACATATTTAACTTTTGCAGACGGTCTCAAAACAAGCTGCCTAATATTAATATTGCAGGTCGTAGTTTGCGACTCGTGTGATTGGCTGCGAATGGAGGCCCGCAAGGGGCCGCAGAGTTCCACCCTGCATTTGCATTCCCAAATGTTAAAACCCACCCTCCCCTTTTTTTAACTTTTTAAAGGATCCCATGTCCATGAGTGATGCAGCTTTTTATTTAAAAAAAAGATTCCCATTTGGGAAGACCTGATAGGGATAAGGCAGTGGTCCTATGGGTCAGCGAGTAGCGGTAACATATTGTATCCCACTTCCATTTATTCTTGAGTGCATGATGTTTACAGAAAAATGAATACTTTACAAATCCATTACAGAAACAGGATATTGCTCCATTTTGCAGCCTTATGATCTTGAGCGCATGCATTCACAGTTGCAAAAGCAGTATATGGAGGAAAAACATCTACCATGGCCCTGCCTCTTGCATAGGAATAGAGGCTGTGCATAAGGATGCAGTGCTAGTATTTTTGAGAAATTGTCGCATTTAAATGTGATAGTCATCTGACAGAGTGAATGCCCTTATTGCTAGAATTAAAGACAGAGGACCATTAAGACTGCCACGCCACCCTCGGACTGTTTTTAATATATATATATATATTCACTGAAAAAACCATAGGTTATAGACCATATATAGTTAGGAATTAGCATTTACAAAACCTTGAAAATTCACTGAAAAAAACATAGGTTATAGACCATATATAGTTAGGAATTAGCATTTAAAAAACCTTATTTTACTCACACAAAACCATTGAAATTCCATATATAGTTAGTTGCACTAACTATATATCGCGCACCCGCAATCCACTGCTGATGATGTCACATATTACATCATTCATGACATGGTCAGTGACATCACTGATGACATCACTGATGACATCTCAAATGACATCACAGATGACATCACTGATGACATCTCATTTGACATCAATGACCACATCACTGATGATATCATTCATGTGACAATACAATGCATCTCCTCACATTTTAATATAACCTCTGTTTCACCCAGTGTTAAATACAGAGTATAATTTTTGAAACCATTGACACACCAATACTAGTTACTACATACGTACTCACGAGTTCTAAGGTGTCCCAGGGCCATTTTAGTGGACCAGGCCCAAATCCAAAGAACAGGCCGCCATTTTGAGAGTCCTGTTGCAGCCGCCTGTCGCTGTAGCATCAAGAGCAGCCGAAACTCAGCTGAATGGCAACTGAAACGGTAAAGGGGCGCCCCACTACAGCAGACGAGCCTCCACCTAGGAAGGCCCGTTCACGCCGCCCCCCCCCCCCTTCGGGCACCCCACGCCGTTATTCGGAGCAGTATTGTAGGATGGCCACACCAGTGCGGCAACTTGCTAGACATCACCTCGGTGGTAACCGAATCTCAGCGCCTTTTGGTGTCTTCTCTTCAGAAAATATTGTTGCGCTGCCTTTGGCCCCATTCGCACATCGGTCCGCTACTGACGCCATCTCACAGGCTAATGGGGCGCCCCACGCCGAGTTTCAGCATTGTAGGATGACCACACCAGTACAGCAACTTGCTAGACACCACCTCGGTGCCATCCGGATTTTGGCATATCAACGCCTAGTGGTGTCTTCTATTCGGAAAATATTGTTGCGCTGCCTTTGGCCCCATTCGCACATCGGTCCGCTACTGACACCATCTCACAGGCCAACAGGGCGCCCCACGCCGACTTTTACCATTGTAGGATGGCCACACCAGTGCCACAACTTGCTAGACACCACCTCGGTGCCATCCGGATCTTGGCATCTCAGCGCCTTGTGGTGTCTTTTATTCAGAAAACATTGTTGCGCTGCCTTTGGCCCCATTCGCACATCGGTCCGCTACTGACGCCATCTCACAGGCCAACGGGGCGCCCCACGCCGACTTTCAACATTGTAGGATGGCCACACCAGTGCACCTTACTAGACACCACCTCGGTGCCATCCGGATCTTGGCGCGTTGTGCTGCCTTCGGCCTATTCGCACATCGGTCCGCTACTGACGCCATCTCACAGGCTAATGGGGCGCCCCACGCCGAGTTTCAGCATTGTAGGATGACCACACCAGTACAGCAACTTGCTAGACATCACCTCGGTGCCATCCGGATCTCGGCGCCCCACTGCAGATGAAGTGCCTCTCAACTATGAAACCACCACGGTGACATCCGGATCTTGGCGCGTTGTGCTGCCTTCGGCCTATTCGCACATCGGTCCTCTACTGACGCAAACTCACAGGCCAACGGGGCACCCCACGCCGACTTTCAGCATTGTAGGATGGCCACACCAGTGCTGCAACTTGCTGGACACCACCTCGGTGCCATCCGGATCTTGGCGCGTTGTGTTGCCTTCGGCCTATTCGCACATCGGTCCGCTACTGACGCCGCCTCACGTGCCAACGTATTTTCTCCGCATTTTATACCCTATGCCGCATAACAGGTCATGTGACTTGTTTATAAAACTTTTCATTGGTTCATTTTACTTTTGGTTTCCTAATGATGGAAGGCTTGATCATATGACCTAAAAACAACACTTTTCATTGGATGAAAACTTTTTTTTTTCCCAAACGATGAAAGCCCCACCTTGTTTCTGGATGTTTCAGACTGAAGCTGGCGTCAGCATGAGAGCACCACCATCTCGTAGCTCCGTCGTGGTCATTCCGCGAGCAATCATGGCAGCCGCTCCCCACCAGAAGCCTACAGGAGTCGGGGGCCCCCAAAACGTTTGATGAATCCTCAAGGCGGAGGGGACGCTTTCGAGAATGGGGTCCAAAACCTAGCAGACAAGCGTCCGATTTCCAAGGTGTCCCAGGGCCATTTCAGTGGACCAGGCCCAAAAAGGAAACAGCCTGCCGCCATTTTGAGAGTCCTGTGACAGCCGCCTATCGCTGCACCGCAAGAGTGGGCGCAACTCAGCTGAATTGCGGCTTTTGACACAGTGGACCAAAAGCGGACGGAATGGCAACTGAAACGGTAAAGGGGCGCCCCACTACAACAGATGAGACTCCACCTGGAGAGGCCCGTTCACGCCGCCTCCACCGGGGCGCCCCACGCCGTTATTCGGAGCAGCATTGTAGGATACCAAAACCAGTGCAGCAACTTACTGGACATCACCTTGGTGCCATCGTTCTGCTGCCTTGGAACTATTCGCACAACAGTTTGCTACTGATGACCCACCCCCCGCGACGCCCCACGCCAGAAATCTGGACGTTGTGCTGCGTTGGGACTATTCGCACAGCCGACCGTTACTTTGTTGTTTTTCCCTAAAAATGTTTATATGTTATTACTGTTTTTGTTTTCTTGTATATATTTATAAGTTATTAAAGTTTTATAATCTTACTACTTTGTTGGAGTGCTATATATTTTTAATGTGACACATAATTGTAAAAACTTTGATGTACAAAGAGTCATCCCTGGAATCTTCCGCTTCAGGCTCGGTCCCCTCCCCAATCACAATACAGGATGGTTTTCAGATAATAGGAACGCGTCTGCTGTGATGGATCTCATCGAGTGTGGGCCTTGATCTACTATAACTCCTTTGAAGAGGGGTGATTCTTTACAGCTGGGGCCATAAACTACATCTGCAGGGCTAGCTGATACCCTAGGACCGGCCTGGACAATCGGACACAGAGGAAAAGGAGTGTCAGAGGGTGCGGTAGTGAATAGGGCGAAAGGGAGGTGTCGGGCGGGCACAGGGTGTGATTCTCAGGGAAGAGCAGCGCAGATGGGGGGTGGTTTATTACCCATGCATAAGACAGAGAGCGGGGGTGACCACTGCCTGGGGGAGATGCTTGCGAGGGTGGGGAGCCATGCTAAGGATCGACAGCGTGCACAGAGTGGGTCTGGTCAAGGCATCTAAAATGACTGCCGTGCACGACAAAAGTGTGGCATTTGAAAAAAGGCAAGATGGCGCAGACAATGTTTTTCAACACTTCCTGATTTCCTTCGAATCGTCGAAAGACGTTGGGGCATATTACCAAAGTTAAGCGATATTTATCCCTAACGATGCTTAGCAACGATTTTTTTACCGCTAAGCATCGTCAGAAATTATCGCAGATAAACCTTGCTATTATCAAGGTTTATCGCAAATACGATAAAAAACGACCGCAATGCATTAATATCGCTGAAAACTCAGCGATATTCATGCATTACCGAGCTAATGCTCTTAGCCATGTTATCCACCTCCCATTGGATAACATGGCTAAGAACTGCTCAGGGCAGGTGCTAGCTTTTGGAGATATTCGCGCTTATCGCGAATATTTCCAAAAGTTGATAATAGGAGATAGCGATGTTAGCGACTGTTTCCAGTCGCTAACATCTTGGCATGCCCACTTTGCATGTCATTAGTGATAAATATCACTCACATGCAAAGTGGGGCCGAAGATGGTCGTTATCTCCTACTAGCCGTCGCTAACTGGTGTTAGCAACAGCTAGGTAATACAGATATAATTTTATCTCCGCGAAGCGGATCGCTGTTACAGATATATATCTTGTTTTTGAACGTTAATTTCTCAAAATCCACTGAAGCACATATATTGAGACCTAGCAAAGGCACATCGAGCTACCAGTCCCTACAATTTTGCCAAGTTTCGTGCAAATCCATTCAGCCGTTCGATTATTATTATTATTTTTTTTTTTGCCCCGCGGGGCCCTTTTAAAACCTCCACATCAAACCTAAGAGGTCAAGGAGGATCTACTATGCCCCCTTATGGTCATTTGCCCCTTCGCTTTGGCCTCCTCTTGTCTCTCGATCCTACCGAGAGACAAGATGGCGGCCGCTACGGACTGTTTGCAATGTTTACAGACGCCGGAGAACCAATCAGCTTCGCAAACCTCCGTTACGCGAAGCGGAGCGCTGTTACAGATATATATCTTTTTTTGAACGTTAATTTCTCAAAATCCACTGGAGCACATATATTGAGACCTAGCAAAGGTACATCGGGCTACCAGTCCCTAATATTTTACCAAGTTTCGTGCAAATCCATTCAGCCGTTCGATTATTATTATAATTTTTTTTTTTTGCCCCGCGGGGCCCTTTTAAAACCTCCACATCAAACCTAGGGGGTCAGCGAGGATCTACTATGCCCCCTTATGGTCATTTGCCCCTTCGCTTTGGCCTCCTCTTGTCTCTCGATCCTACCGAGAGACAAGATGGCGGCCGCTACGGACTGTTTGGAATGTTCACAGACGCCGGAGAACCAATCAGCTTCGCTTCACAAAGCTCCCTACCGCGAAAAGTCCGCGAACCGGAGCGCTGCCCTGTCCACTGTTACAGATATATATCTTTTTTTGAACGTTAATTTCTCAAAATCCACTGGAGCACATATATTGAGACCTAGCAAAGGCACATCGGGCTACCAGTCCCTACAATTTTGCCAAGTTTCGTGCAAATCCATTCAGCCGTTCGGGCTAAAAGTGAGGCCAACCGCCCTACGGAAAACTCAATGTTAAAAACACGTTTTGGGACCCCCCTTTTTTCTCGGCCCCCCCTTGACGAACCCCCCCCCAAATTTTCAAGGGCTGCTCAGAAACAAAATGTGCCATTTTCCTGAAAATTTCAGCCAATTCCGTCCACAAACGCCAAAGTTATTAGACATAGAATTTTCAAAAATCCCATAGAGAAAAAATCCTAACTATATATACCTACTGGCGACCGCCAGTAGGTAATATATATATATATATATATATATATATATATATATATATATATATATATATATATATATATATATATATATATATATATATATATATATATATATATATATATATATATATATGTATCTGTAATATATAGCACTTCATTCCACACGTTGCCATTTCCTGGCAGGACTTACTTTCCCCCAGTCAAAAGATATGGGTTAAATCCATCGTTATTTTGCCCACTCCGCCACCCCAGTTTGGACCCAGCCATATGCAAATCAGTCTTGACCCTGTGCCCCATGGGTACAGTCCAGACCGAACTGCCAAGCCAGGTCCTCCCTGGACCGGAAACCGGTCCCAGGATGCTTCTTTCTGATCCAGGGAGCACCTGGCTTGGCAGTTGGTTCTGGACTGTTCCCATGGGGCACAGGGTCAAGACTGATTTGCATATGCCTGGGTCCAAACTGGAGTGTCGTAGTGGGCAAAAGAACTATGGATTTAACCCAGATCTTTTGACTTGGGCAGAATGTTTGCATTGTCAGCATTCCGTCCATCATTTATTTGATGTACCACTCTTTGCCCTAAGTGGGATGGGTATGCACAGATGTGGGTCCCTTGCTCACTGTGCCACTGGATTCAAGCTAGCCTGGCTGATGAAGGGTGACATACCCTGAAACTGGTCCCAAGATGCTTGTTTCTGGTCAAGGGAGGACCTGGCTTGGCAGTTCCGTCTAGACTGTTCCCATGGGGCACAGGGTCAAAACTGATTTGCATATGGCTGGGTCCAAACTGGGGTGGCATAGTGGGCAAAAGAATGATGGGATTAACCCAGATCTTTTGACTGGGGAAGAATGTTTGCATTGTCAGCATTCCGTCCATCATTTGTTTGCTGTAACAGAGTCCTGAAGCCAGCAAAATTTAAATACAGCATACAGTAAAAAACAGGAGGTCAGAAGCGAAAAACGGAGGATATCATGCCAAAAAATCCAAGTCTAACACATGCCACCCCAGCTGAAAATGGGAAGAACTACCCAACTTCATGGAATTTTTCGTCTCTAAGGCAGTAGAACTGATCATCAGCAATGGTGTGTTCTGTTCCAAGGCGGTGTTCTACCGTAAAGTTCATTCCCTGAGTGGAGATGAACCACCTCAACAGTTTTGGGTTCCCACTCCTCATTTGCATTAACCATCTAAGAGGCCTGTAGTCTGTCTGAACCCAGAATTGAGATCCAAACAAGTAGGGTCCTAGATTTTTCAGCGTCCAGGCCACAGCAAAAGCTTCCCTTTCAATCGGGCTCCACCTCTATTCCTGGGGAAGTAACCTCCAACTAATGAAAGCTATGGGGTTGATCTACACCCTCTTTGTTCAGCTATGAAAGAACGGCTCCCACACCATGCTCTGAGGGATCAGTCTGCACCACAAAGTCCTTTGAGAAGTCAGGAGGCTTGAGCATGGGTTCCATGCACATGGATTCCTTCAGGGTATCAAAAGGCGTCTGGCATGCTCAGTCCATATCACTTGATATTGTGTTATGGACCCCAATGTACCCCAATATAGGCCTAGGTAGTTACACAACCTTTTACCTACATCTGTTCTACCATAAATCTAAATAACGGGTTTGGCACTGACCTTTTACCTAGTTAGGTGCTACATGACTGTTGTGTGGTTTTCACCAATAACTAGTATTATGTATTATGTATCAAGACATGAAAAAGGTAGAGCTAAGTATAAAATCAGGCTCCCCAAAAGATGCATCTACACCTAAGGTGATCTGCACAGGATTTGGGACTATACTATCCTATAGCCAACAGTTGGTAGAGACCTCCTTTCGGGAAGGGAAGGTACCTAATATGTGGAAGCAAGCAATTGTTCGCCCACTGAAAGAAAAAAAAACAACAGCTGATGGGAATGTAATGGAAAATTTACGACCGGTCTCATTGCTCCCTTACTTTTAAAAAATTGCTGAAAAAGTGGTCAATATACAGCTGGGGGCACACATTAAGAAACACGACTAACTACATCCCACACAATCAGGCTTCAGATCAAACTACTCAACTGAGACAGCATTGCTTTATGCTACTGAGACAGTATGTAAAAGAGTAAATGAAGGCCTGACGACTGTGCTGGTTCTCCTAGACCTCAGCACAACGTTTGATATGGTGTCACATGACTCAGAGTGGGGGGGTGTGGGTGGGGCTGCCCTGAACTGGTTAGCTTCCTATCGGCACCATCGCAGTTTTCAGGTGTCATAGTCTGCATACACTTCCAAACACATCAAGTTAACACAGGGGATGCCGCACGGTTCAACTTTCTAGCCCTATGTTGTTTAATCTATGTGTCGCCCCCTTAGCCGAAATTGGGGAAAAACGCAGTGTTACGATAGTGTCGCACACAGGCGACAAGCAGCTTGTGGTTACCTTAGCTCCGAGTTCGGCTTCAGCTGCGAGTAGCTTTGCCGACTGCCTGAAAGACCTAGCCGGGTGGATGACAGATAACTGCCTGAGACTAAACGGCAATAAGACGGAAATATTGATAGTCGGGAACACTCCATCAATCTGGTCATCAGCCTGGTGGCCAGCAAGTTTAGGACAGGTTCCCACTGTGAGAAGTTTGCCTGGCATATGCTGTCCACTATTCTAGTGGGCACCTTGCACCAGTCCAAATGACCCTTATTGATGGCAGGTGTTGCAGCGGTAATTTCTCAATACCAAAACCTCATGCTACCTCTTTTTAGCGCTGCAAAGGTGTTGGGCCCTTGACACCATGTATTTCCTTCAGGAGATTTTACATAAACATGAACAGTCAAAAAATGCAATTATTATTCAAGTCAATGAAGAGAGTTGTTGAGTATTTTTAAGGGTTTTATTTTCAAGTCAAAAGTTAATTTTTCTCTAACCCTTTATTCATTAGTAAAATATCAATCAGGTTACAGAATTTGGAAAACAGGAAAAATTGCATTAAAACAGAACATATTACAGTCTGCATATGAGCATCACAAGTAGAAAAGGAAAAGTGGCGCGAAATGTCAGTCAAAACTCTTAAAGAGTTTCTAAGAAAAAGAGTCTTGCAATGCTAATAGATAATTAAATAGTTTGCAAAAATCCCCCATAAGACAAATAAATCCTTTCAGACCTAATTAATTAGTCAAAGCATAAACTTAAAGTTTAGCATCTAATTCTATCCTAATCAGTTGCACTCTCTGCCTGTCTGTGTAAAAAAAAAGGGCAAACAGCCTGCCCTTCACAAGACCTTAAAGGAATGTGGCCTGCTGTACCAAAAATATGACGTGCAAGCAAGAAACCTCCCCCTGACTCTCCTCGGATGCTCACCCAGGGCTACAGCAATCTCCCGCGACGTTTCTCGTACCTAACCCATATGAATGAAGCAGAGCCTAAGCCTAAGCCAAAGCCAAAATGAGCTAAAAGCCAAAAGGAGCAAAAAGCCAACCATGCCTCCAAAGAGGTAATTATTTATACTCTAATTCTTGGCAGACTATATATTTTTTTTCATATTTACAAAAGCTTGTACTTGATTGGTCAGCCACGATGGCATGAGGTATCACCATCCTGACTCATTAAAAAATTCTAGAGCATACCAGTTTTAACAAAAGAAGCGTAACATTTTATATGTTTTTGCAACATTTACTAGGAAAAAATGTTTCAGTCGGATTTTCCTCTTCCTTCCTTCTACAGCGCAGTCAGGAAGGATACTTTAACTAAGATTGGTATATTGGCACAATCACAAGAATGTACAGTTCACAGTGGCCGTGACTCCTTCGTGGTTTGAGGAAAGCAGATCTGCACATGCTCTCTTCTTTTAATGCAAGTCACAGCCTTGCTGGATTCACAGGCAGCCATGTTCTCTTAGCCCCAAAACCAAAACAAACACAAAAGTGTATTTATTTCATTTTTTTTTTTTACTGAAGGCCTGGTGGATTTCCATCATCACATTCATGTACAACTGCTTCTGCCAGTTCTGTAAGACCATCCATTCCTCTTCAGAGAAACAGGCAGCGACATCGCAGAACGTCAGCAGGCCCTCGTCCGGAGCCTGCGGGGCGCCGGCTCTGGGTCTCATACTCGGGCTCGGGTCCGGTGAACGGGCATCGGGAACGGCTGCGACCGGGAGAGGAGGCAACAGAACCGGCGGATCCGGCTGCGAGCTAATGCGCATGCACAGGAGATACCCTGCAGGGGTGATCTACTGGCGCATGTTTTGATTGTGTGCCCAGCACTTAGTTCAATACGACGCAAATTTCTAAGGCATGGTTTTCTACATTACAATATTTCAACAGCAGAACAGGCACGCAACTTCCTTCTGCACCCCCGTCAGAACAGATATGTTTTAAGATTTTCTGCTTTTCTAAAGAATTTTTAAATGTATATTAGAAGCCAATAGGTAGGGTGATCAGTGGATTATGTAGTACCTTGTATAACTTCCCTTGTTTTAGCACTTTTGAGCACTTTAAGCATTTTTAATTCGTGTTACATACGATAAGTAACAATTATTTATTAGTGTGCTTAACAATCCCATTTGCTACTTAACTTTCTTGTGCATCTTTTGAGTTATTTTGGTTATATTGATGCTAGATAATCATCTGGGCTCTGTCCAGGATTAGGGCATCTATGCACGAGCACTTTATCTTAATATTCTTCGGAATTCCAAATCATAATAAAATAAATTGAATTGTATTTACTTCATGTAAATCAGCCCATTATGTTTCCCAACTCCATACTAATACCCTTTTATTATCTTTCCTTAGCAAAAGCTATTAATTTCAAGCAGCTTTTCTATTATTTATGACAAACATGCAAAATGTGCAATGTGCAACATAGCATTATTATTATTAGTGTACATTTTAAAAGCACACACAATAAATACAGTGCACACAGTTAATACAGCACACACAGCAACATGCTTTAATGTTTTAGATAGCTTTTCGTGCAAAAAAGCGTTTAACCCCGTTTGTAGTGTTTGGTGCATTATTAATTCACCACATTATAAAAGAGGCGTTATAAGCGGAATTATTTTTTTTCTTCTAAACATGCAACAAGCCAAAGTCTCTTAAGACAGGGACAGGGGTGTAAATTATAAGGTAACATGAGCTGAGAAAGAGAGAACACATTCTGCAAAAACACATGTTAATTCAGCACAAGCATTTCAGACTGACTAGGCCTCATTTTCATATTTTCATGTGCCATGTGTTTTATCTTGCACTAAAATGTGCATGTTAATTTAAGTGCAGTCTGTCTGAAATACAAAAATAAAGCAATGCCTGACTCCAGATGAAATCTGCTCCACCAATCCACCCTGCTGATGATTCAAATCATAATCAAATGATTTATGATTCATCACACATTTTTAATTTCAAAAGTGACATTTTTCTTTTTTTTATTGCAAAAGCTGAGCATATAACAATTTTACTTCTATTTCTGAGGCAAACGCAAGTCTTATCTGTACTCAGATCATATATATCCAAGGTCAAATGTTTAGTGCAGAGTTCTGTAAGTAGCTTCTTGGAATTGTTAGTCTTCTTTAAAATAAGTAACTAAAATAATAAAAGAGAATTCAACAGGACAGTTTCAGCATTTCTTTGCTCTTTTTCATCACCTTGCCTTCAGTATGGCTCATACAGTGTGGCATTCTGGACCTTTCTCCATGCAAATTAGACTGCATAGGTGCTGTGAAACTCTGGCATAGCACCATCAATCCTTTGCACTTTTTCAACCAAAGCCTTTCACTCTTATTTTCACTTTGATCAGATTCAGATCTTTCACCACAGCACCTCTCAGATCAAAGTTGTTGCACCATCAAGTCAAGTCAAGTCAGAGCATTTATATAGCGCACTACATACCCAGAGGGTCCCAAGGCGCTTAGAGAGGGGAGGAAGATTACTTGTCAAATATCCACGTTTTAAGTTGCTTCTGAATGCTAGGTGGTTCTGGGTAAGGCGAAGGTAAGCGGGGAGTGAGTTCCATGTTTTAGCAGCCAGGTATGAGAAGGATCTGCCGCCCATGGTGGTCTTGTTGATGCGAGGTACAGTGGCGAGGGCTTGGTTGGAAGAGCGTAGTTGGCGGGAGGGGGTGTAGAAGGAAAGTCGTGAGTTGAGGCATTCTGGTCCGATGTCGTAGAGTGATTTGTGTGCGTGAGTTAGCAGTCGGAAAGTGATCCTCTTATTGACGGGTAGCCAGTGGAGGTCCTTAAGGTGACCTGAGATGTGTTCGTTGCGTGGGATGTCTAATATGATCCTGGCTGAGGCGTTTTGGATTCGTTGGAGTTTCTTCTGGAGTTTAGCGGTAGTGCCTGCGTAGAGGGTGTTTCCGTAGTCCAGTCGGCTCGTGACCAGAGCATGGGTGACTGTTTTCCTTGTTTCGGTGGGGATCCAGCGAAATGTTTTTCTAAGCATGCGAAGAATGTTGAAGCAGGAAGAGGATACGGCGCTGACTTGTCTATTCATTGAGAGTGAAGAGTCCAGTATGATGCCTAAGTTCCGTGCGTGGTCTGTCGGGATGGGTGCCTTTCCGAGGGCTTCCGGCCACCAGGAGTCGTCCCATGCAGAGGGGGATGTACCTAAGATGAGGACTTCTGTTTTGTCTGAGTTCAGTTTCAGACGGCTTTGTTTCATCCAATCGGCAACTTCTTTCATTCCTTCGTGTAGGTTAGTTTTGGCGGTGCTGGGGTCATTGGTGAGAGAAAGGATTAGTTGAGTGTCATCCGCGTAAGAGATGATGTTGAGGTTGTGTTGGCGGGCGATGGTCGCGAGGGGGCTCATGTATACGTTGAAGAGGGTGGGGCTGAGTGAGGATCCTTGTGGTACGCCACAGATGACTTCAGTGGCCTCGGACTTGAATGGTGGGAGGCGGACTTTCTGAGTTCTTCCGGTGAGGAAAGAGGTGATCCATTCAAGTGCTTTTCCTTGGATTCCGATGTTATTGAGGCGTTGTAAAAGGGTGCTGTGGCAGACTGTGTCAAATGCTGCAGAGAGGTCGAGGAGGATGAGGGCGACTGTGTCTCCGTTGTCCAGCAGAGTTCGAATGTCGTCTGTTGCTGCGATGAGGGCGGTCTCAGTGCTGTGTTTTGCTCGGAAGCCAGATTGTGAGGGGTCGAGGGATTTGTTGGCTTCGAGGAAGGCGGCGAGTTGGTTGTTGACAGCTTTCTCGATGACTTTGGCCGGGAATGGAAGGAGCGAGATGGGGCGGTAATTTTTGAGTTCGGTGGGGTCCGCTGTGGGTTTCTTCAGAAGGGCGGTGAGTTCAGCGTGTTTCCAGTCTTCCGGGAAGGTGGCGGAGTTGAGGGAGCTGTTGATGACGTCTCGGAGGTGCGGTGCTATGACGGAGTCTGCTTTGTTGAAGATGTGGTGAGGACATGGGTCTGTGGGGGATCCTGAGTGGATGGAGTTCATCAGGCGGATTGTGTCCTCAGTGGAGATTGGGTTCCAGTTGTTAAGAGTGTTTACGGGGGGAGAATGTTCAGCAAAAGGTAGGGTGGGTTGGTTTCCGGGTTGGTTGTTGAAGCTGTTGTGGATGTCTGCAATCTTGTTGTGGAAGAATGAAGCTAGGGAGTCGCAGAGGGCTTGAGAGGGGGTGATGTCGTTGGAGTTGGCCGAGGATTTGAAAATTCCTTGACGATGTTGAAAAGTTCCTTGCTGTTGTGGGCGTTGTTGTCAAGTCGATCCTTGAATGCTGTTTTCTTGGCCTTACGGATTAGTTGGTGGTGAGTGCGGGTGGCGTTTTTGAAGGCGTCCTTGGTGCTAGTAGTTGGGTCTTTTTTCCAGGCCTTTTCGAGGGAGCGGCAGAGTTTCTTGGACTTCTTAAGATCATCGTTGAACCATGAGGCCTTCTTGCTGGCAGGTTTGTTTTGACGTTTCTTCAGTGGTGCTAAGGTGTCGGCGGTGTTGGATAACCATAGGGTGAGGTTGGTGGCGGCTTCGTTTGCGTTAGAAGAGTGGGCTGGGGTGTTTAGAAGGAGCGATGCGGAGATCTGGTCCGTGGTGATTTTGTTCCAGTTTCTTTGCAGAGTTGGTTGGAGGTGGTTGGTGGGTTTTGGTTTGTTGTAGGTGAAGTGAACGCAGCTGTGGTCAGTCCAGAGGAGCTCCGTAGTGTGGCTGAAGGAGACAAGATTGCTGGAGGTGAAGATGGGGTCGAGCGTGTGACCTGCGATGTGGGTGGGGGATGTGACCAGTTGTTTAAGTCCGAGGTTGGCGAGATTGTCCAAGAGGGTGGTGGTGTTGCGGTCGTTGATCTTTTCAAGGTGAAAATTGAGGTCTCCCAGAAGGATGTAGTCTTTGGAGGGGAGTGCGTGAGGAGTGATGAAGTCCGTGATGTCTTCACTGAATTTTGCGCGGGGTCCTGGTGGTCTGTAGAGGAGGGTGCCTCTGAGTGTGGTCTTGGGGTCGATGTGGATCTGGAAGTGAAGGTGTTCAGAGTTGGTGAGATTGGCGTCGGAGCTGGTTGAGATGCGGATTGACTTCTTATGGACGATAGCGATTCCTCCTCCTGTGTGGCCGGTGCGGTCCTTGCGAATGATCTTATAATCTTCCGGGATGGCAATGGTGATGTCTGGGGCGGAGGAAGCGTTCATTCAAGTTTCTGTAAGGAAGGCGACGTCCGGAGAGATGGTGTCTAGTAGGTTCCATAGGTCAATGGCGTGTCTGTGGACTGATCGGGTGTTGAGAAGGATGCATTGTAGGTGGTTGGGGTCAGGGGTTTGTGTTGTGGTGGTAGCGGAGATGTTGTCGGTGCCGATGAATTTGCAGGAGTAGCAGGAGAAAGGTCCATGGGTGTGTCCAGGAGCGGCATGGACGCAGTTGGGGGCGCGACCGGGGTTAAGGGCTAGGAGGGTGGCGGCGTCGTAGGTAATGCGGGGGGGCTGCGCAGTGCGAGGGGCAGGGGGTCTGGCACTGGGCGCGGTCCAGGCGCGGACGGGCGTAGACGGGCTTACCTTTGGCGCACCTTCGGCGAGGCCGTAGCGCGTGGACGCTGCGCGTTGGGACATCTGACATAAATGGAGAGTGGAGGGGGGCGGAGCGTGGGCGGGTCAGCTGGGAGGCGGTAGCGGGGAGGCGGGGCAGGGGAAAGCACAACAACAAAATGGTGGGAGGGGTAGGAATCGAAACCAACACGGTGCAATGCCAGCTATGAAGGAATGCACTGAAAGCAGGTAAAGCGCTAAGGACTTAATACTGTTAGGAATATGTAAAAAGCGCTACCAAATGCAGTTATGTTCAAGCGCTGCCCAAATGAGCCAGGCACTAGCGCTATGAAAATACACACGAAGGCTGATTGCTACTTAAGCGAGACAGTTAGCAAGGCACAGAGCACAAGCGCTATGAAAATGCACATGAAGGCTGATTGCTATTATAAGCGCCACTACAATTATCAATTCACAGAGCACAAGCGCTATGACAATTAACACGAAGGCTGATTGCTATTATAAGCGCTCCAGGCTACACAAGATCTGCATCCATTATGCAGATCTTGTGTAGCAGCTGCAATCTGGTTAGAAACTGCACACTGTACATCAACCAGACCTACACAGCAATGGCTAGTGTTCTCATCAGTGTTTTTCACAAGTGCATTTGCATGTGCAATTTCTAGCCACTTTGGTGATGCTGAAAAACAGTCTTTTGCAAAAGGTAACTCTGTGCTGCCATTGTGTTGCTTTATTATGCTTGACACTTCAGGCAGATAGCTACAATCCACTCCTTGTCAAATCTGTTGTTCTGCACTCACCATCGTTGAAACCTCATTGTGATCTGATTTAAGAGAAACTGGCAATCTATACCTGGGCATCAGTTTTTGCAATAACACATTTGCCACTTTGAAATTGTCATTTTTTATCAAAAATAGTTCTGATACAACCCTGTTGTTCTGCTTCTGAAACATTTTCTTGAGTCTCTTTTAATTCACCTGTGAAAATTCCACAGCATGTACATGCTAACAGAACACAAATTTGTGCAACTGAATTAGCATTTCTCTCTCTCATGACAACAGTGACTTCCATTTGAGTAGATATACTGCATGTTATGGTAAGGACAATCAATTTCAAATTTTGGGCTGAGGTAACTGCTGAAAGCCATGAAGCTTTTACAACATAATGCATAAGGATTACAGCATGTGCTGCTTTTAATGTGTCACCTTTCAAACATGGGCCATCTACAAAATGGACATTGTTGGGCTGATTCAGACGTTCATCCTTAAAGTCTGATTTTGGCTTTATGCATATTTTCATGACATTTAGATACTCATATTCAGTTTCATCACAAACCAATTCATTTGCTGACATTTCTGTGATGTTAGGGTCAAAGGTCATTGGGAAATACATCACAGACCTCTGAACGCATTCATCTTTTTGAATAGGCAATGAGAGAGCGTAGCCCTCCCTCTCACTGCAAATTGGTGTATTTTATTTAAAATAAACTTTCATTCCTAGTGCTGGGGTGCGACATTTTTTCTCTTTCGTTTCGTTTCAAAAACTTTTATTCGATTAACATTCAGTAGAATCATAAAAAGTGCAGTTACAAAAATCGAATAGGTAATTTAAAAACACAAGATTATAACACAAGTAAAAACAAGCTAGTATTTAAGACATGGCTAAAAAACGACATTTACAAATTGATCAGTAAGACGGCGATTAACAGCACATCAAGGTGAAGGGAGCCCTATGTTACAACGCATTCTCAAACATGATTTTAAAAAAAGAGCTACACATTTGGCTACATGTGGTGTGTCTAACATCTGGAGTGCCAGATAAGCTGGCCGACATGTTCTCAACCCCATTTTTCGAAGAAGTGGGATGATCCAGCGTTGGCGAGATTGTTCGTAGTAGCAACAGAACAAAGTACGGTGGATGGTCGATTGTGGTGATACACCATCACACGGACACTTTGCCAGGTCGTGTGACCAGTTTAGCACCTTTGGGAAGGTAACAAGGCGAAAAAAGGAGTTGAAACGAAACCTCGTTAGAACACATTTTTCATGATTAGACAGAAAGAATGTTAGATAAGGCTGAATACCTGGGGAGGTTTGAACCATGAGAATTTTCACATTTGTTGGCTTAGAAACTTCATTTAAAAGGCAGAGGTCTCTCAGATGATTTAAACAGAGTGCTTTCAACGCCTTTCTACTGGTGTCTAACAAAGACGATGGTTCAATGAAATAAGAAGCGCAATTCAGATCCGTTAGGAAGTTGGAAACATAAAGAAGCCATGGGATTTTTTTCCATTTCACCAAGGATAGACAGTCTTGTAGTAGGGAGCGGGTTAGATGGCATTGGGGTTTAGTCCAAATACGGTGCCATAAAAGAATCGTCTGGCATCTAATATTATCAGTAATGTAATCGATACCCAGCTCGATATGGGAACCGTATATTGGAGCACTATGGGGAAGTGCCAGAATATATTTTAGAAACCCGTTTTGGACCAGTTATAAACAGTCTACGGAAGCGTAGCCCCAAACGCCAGCACCGTAGGTGGCTACACTGTGGCATTTTGCATGGTTAATTTTAAGCAACTCTTTTGGGGCCGGTTTACCCAGTTTTCTTGAGAAGGAAACAAGAGCTGAAGTTGCTCTTTGAAAGAGCATTTTTTTACTTGCCACTGCTTGTTTCCAATCTAACTGATCGTCCATTAGAATGCCTAAGTAAGGGTATTCTCTAGCACGCTCCAGTCTAACCTGTTCAATAAAGATGGGTTTGGGATTCTTCACCTTGGGGCCAAAGTGCATAACATAGGTCTTACTCTTGTTAACTTTCAGCCCCAGAGAGAGCATGAACTGGCAATATTTGTCTAGTTGTTTTTGCAGCTGTGTTAATGTCCTTGCTAAGATGACTGAATCATCCGCATATAAAAAAGCGGGGATTGGGCGGTGATTGATAGATGGTAAGTCCTGACTTCCCTCCAGCATGGCCGTCTCAACCCCGTTGGTATAGAGGTTGAACAGGAAGGGGGCCAGGACACACCCTTGCCTTACTCCTCTATTTATTGTAAATAGGGATGTTAATTCACCGCATAACCCGTATCTCACGCACGCTGTGGCGTCAGAATAGAGCTCGCGGAGGAATTTAATAAGAGGAGGTTCCACCCCAAGTTCGCTAAGAATGGACCACAACTTGGAATGGATCACGCAGTCGAAAGCAGAGCTAAGGTCGACATACACTATATTTAGGTTGCCGCACTTAGCCCCGGCATATTTACCTATTAAAAGGGTTAAGTTTAATGCCTGTTCGACTGTGCCAAGTCCCTCCTGGAACCCGTACTGTAGGTCGGTCAAGATGTTATTCTCCGACGCCCAATCTTGGGGACGTTCCAGGATCAGGCGCCCGGCAACTTTCCCCAGGGAGTCCAGGAGAGAGATGGGTCTGTAACAGGCAGGGTTATTGCGGTCCCCCTTTTTAAAGATGGGAAGTAAAATGGAATAGGACCAAGAATCTATGAGGCCGGTTTTCGAGACTGCCGCCATCACCTGGGTGACGACAGGAGACCACAATTCTATGTTGTTTACAAAGATATCTAGAGGGACTCCGTCGGGGCCAGGCGCCTTGCCAGTTTTGGAAGATGTTAATGCATGAATGACCTCGCTAAGGCTAAAGTATAGTTCGATGGGATAAACTTGTGACTTAGCAGGGTCATCTGCTGGCTTGGCCGTTTTTATGGTGTCATCTGGGGACCCCCCGAATATTTTTGAGAAATGGGTCACCCACACGTCATTGGGGACAGCCACATCGAGATGCTGGGGCGTTTTAGCGTCAGTTAGAAAGGGTGACTTAACGACGTGCCAAAACTGAGAGCTGTCTTTACTTAGGCAGCTTTCGTGCAGTTGGGCCCATAAGTTTTTCTTTAATTCCTTTTTACAATTTTGTTGAGCCACTTTATAATCCTTTCTTAGGTTAGCTATCTCCGTTGAGTTTCTATGTGTGTTGTGTGGTGCCTTTTTTAATGCGGATAGAGCTTTACGGCAAGCTGTATCAAACCATCTTAAGGATCCCTGGGTACCAGGTTTATGATTGCGGAATAGCTCAGACCGCATTACTGATAAAATCTCTAAAAAACTAGTTAAGATCAGCTGAGGTGGGGAATCCTCTGCCAGGCAGTTGTTTATCCAAGGAAGGGTTTTTGATATAACATTGCCACTGATAACTACCGGGTCTATTTTGGACCATTTCACAGAAAATCCATTCACTTTATCCATGGCCAATGATTGCTGATCTTATTGGGATGACAAACGCCAGTTTCTATGGATAAGGTGATACTATTGGGAAAATGGTCACTAGAGATATCTGTACCAGTGATAAACCGTTGGAGTTTGCCTTTAAGCGCTAATGAGCATAAAATAAAACCACAGATACCTTTCATATGGTTGGTACACAGAGAAACGTTAAAATCCCCCCCCCCCATATCACATAGCAAACAAGTGTTGGATGCTTATTACGTTGTTCACTTACAACAAAAGAGATTTCTTTTACAGACTTGACACATTCAACTGGGCAAAGGTTGTTATAGAAATTAATAAAAAGATGTAACGTACAATTACTAAATACAACCATGATAATTTGAAAGTTTGCGGTGGTATATAGAACAGATGAATTCTTTGAGGGTAAATTGTTTGAAATATACACCACTAACCTCCCTTGGATCTGCCATGAGTGGTAATACTGGCTGGGGAGTGGAACGTTTTGTAGCCCTGAATGTGAATAGGGTCTATAGCCCACGTTTCCTGTAAACAAACTATTTGATGGGAGGTTACTGTGTCCAACCATGGTTTGAGTTTTTTTTTTATAAAATTTTTTATTTGTAGTTTTTGAGAAACAAAACAACACATACAGGGTACCGAGGCACCATACAGAGCCCACACGGGCGCAAAGAAGTTTCATGAGTCAACATAAGCATAACGGAAGCCAGCATCAAGTCCCATGACTCAACGACCAGGTCAGTGCGGCCGACTGCGTATCTTAGAATCGAGGAGGTCAGGCAGGGGTCCCTCCCTCCCGCGAGTCCTCCCATCAGAATCGCACAAGCTATGGCTACATCTGCAAGTACCTCAGCAAACCTAAAACCATGAACAAGAAAAACTCCCCCCCCCCCCTCCCTCCCACCCCTCCCCATGGTGGCGACTTCACGCATCTCAACACTCAGTCCATGCACATCACTATACTTGAAACAGATGCAGGGACCGTAGGGAAGCCGGGCACACAGCGGATGGCAGGCCCTTAGAGAGGAATGCGACCAAAGGACCCCACTGAAACTGGAAGTTTTTGAAGTTGTCGAGGAAGATGTCCGCCACTCTCTCCATGCCCAGCAGCCTCCACAGTCGAGCGTGCCACAGCGAGATTGCCGGTGCCTCCTTCTTTTTCCATGCAGCAGCCAATGTAATCTTGGCAGCGCCAATACAAAGCCATAAGATTTTCTTATCTGCCCTCGTCTGATGTTCCAAACCGGGGTCTCGCAGGCCCAACAGCACAGAGGCCATAGAATCCTCAATGGGATATTGAAGAATGTCCCTGATGTGCGAGAGGATTTCCTCCCAGTACGGCCGGATTACTGGGCAGTCCCACCAGATATGCTGGAAGTCCCCGAGGAGCCCACATCCCCTCCAACATTTGTCAGAGGTGGCGGGATAGATGCGGTGGAGCCTAGTAGGGCACATATACCATTGCATCAGGGTCTTGAGGTGGGCCTCCCGCAGATGGAGCGAGTGGTTAAAAGCTGTCAGGTCCCGCCATAACGCCGACCACTCCCTGTCGGAGATATCCCTACCTATCATCCCTTCCCAGTGCTCCATGTATCTCGGCCTAGGCGAGATCGCTGATTGAAGTAGGAGCTGATACAGGAAGGAGATGACTCCTTTCATGACGGACGTTCGCAATATAAAGGCCTCGAAAGGAGACGGCGATCTCGTAGCTGCCTCCCGCATGCCCGGCGACGTGGCCCAATGGAGCAGCTGAACATGACGATATCGATCAGACTGGGGGATCCCATAATCCCTCATGCAGTTATCAAATGTGAGGGGATCCTGACCGTGGAATAAGTGAGTCACCGCCCTGCAGCCACCTTCTCTCCACGCGTCAAAGGGCCCCTCCTGAATTGCCGGGGGGAAAGCCGGGTTAAAGTGCACCGGTGTAAACGGCGAGGGGAACGTGGTCCAGCGTTCGTCCGATGCAAGGGTATCCCACACCTTAAGCGTGGTACCCGTGGGGGTACTAATATAAGCGTTCAGAGGTCGATCCCCCTTAGGTTTCCAAGCCAAGTCCCATATCGACCTGCCCGCCACGCTCCGGTCCATATGTAGCCAATGTTTGTCAGACTGTTGTTGCGACCATTCCACCAGTACCCTCAACTGCGCCGCTTTATAGTAGAGCTGTAGGTCAGGCAGCCCCACACCACCCTCGGATTTCGGACGACGCAACACCGAGAAAGAAAAACGTGCTCGACCCCCTTGCCATACGAAACGCAGAATCTGCGTCTTAAGGCGCCGAAAATAGTCACCGTCCAGGGGAATAGGCAAGGCCTGAAATAGATATAGGAATTTAGGGAGGAGGACCATCTTCACCGCGTGAATCCTACCCAACCACGACAGGAACTTGGGTTTCCATCTCTCCAGTTCCGCTTGAGTCTTCGCTAGCACCTGCGGGAAGTTGGCCGAAAACAACCCGCCTACAGTCGGAGTCAGGTGGACCCCCAAGTATACAATGGAGCTCGCGGCCCACGCCAGAGGCGTCAGGGGGCGCACGCGTTCCAACTCAGGTCCCGAGAGAGTAAGATTCAAGACATGGGATTTGCCATAGTTTACCTTGAAGCCGGCCACCTCCTCATACTGCCGCAAGGTCTCCATGACGCAAGGCAATGAGCCTTCCGGGTCCGCTATGGAGAGGAGAATGTCGTCTGCGAAGAGCGTGATTTTGTGTTGCTCTCCCGTGAACGGTATGCCCCGAATCCCCTCCTGCTCCCGCACCGCCACAGCCAGGGGTTCAATGCTAAGCGCGAACAAGAGCGGTGAAAGAGGGCAGCCCTGTCTAGTGCCCCTAGAATGCGGAAAAAACGGTGATATGTGACCATTGACAGTCACGCGGGACCGAGGGTCGGAAAAGTTAGCCCTTACCATGGTGATAAACCTCTCCGAGAAGCCAAAGGCTACCATTGTACGAAACAGAAAGCCCCAGTCCACGCGGTCGAAGGCCTTTTCGGCATCCAGCCCCACCAGGACCGCTGGTATGCGGAACCGATTAGCCTTTTCTATTAGATGTACCACCCTGCGCGTATTATCGTGAGTTTGACGCCCCTTGATAAAGCCCGACTGGTCAGGTTGAATAATCGCCGGCATCAAGTCTTGTAACCGTTGCGCCAGGATCGCGGAGTATAGTTTGGCATCGATGTTGAGGAGTGCTATGGGGCGATATGAAGCACACTGAGTGGGGTCTTTCCCCGGCTTTGGCAGCACCGTGATCACCGCTTCCGTCAACGAGCCAGTTGAGGATCCAGACTCTGCCATGTCATTAAAAAGGGACACCAGAAAATCGCATAAATCAACGGCGTACGTTTTATAAAAAGCTGCAGTAAAGCCGTCCGGCCCGGGCGCCTTGTGTAGTTTTAAGTTCTTGATAGCCCCCAGAACCTCCTCCCCAACAATCGGCCCCCCCAGCAGCTCATTCCACTCCTTGGACACCTGGGGAAGGGGTAAACTCCGCAAATACTCCGTCTGTGCTTCCGCACGCGGCCTGGCCCCTGTGTAGAGGTCGGCATAAAAGCGGCCAAAGATGGCCGCCTTCGTCTCGTCCCTATGTTGCTCCTCACCCGTAGCATCCCGAATACCCCCAATATATTCCCGTTCCCGCCTGTCCCTCAGCTGTCGCGCCAGATGCCTTCCCACCTTGTTACCACTAGAGTAGGATAGCCGGCCCAATCTCAACAGTGTTAGTTCAGCCCTATTGTTGTAGTGCGCTCTCAATTTCCCCCGGACCGCTGTCAAGGGACGGAGGGTCACCCGCGAGGGTTTAAGCTTATGGGCCTGTTCAAGACGCGTCAGTTCGCGTTCTAAGTCCTCTCGTTCCTTGCGCCGCAACCGGTTAAGGTTCGCATTGAGTCCCAGGCACGTACCCCTGATAGAGGCCTTAAAGGCGTCCCACGTATTATACACCGAGGTGTCGGACACGGGGTTAAGGTCAAAGAACTCCCTGATGGCCTTCCGCAACGCCTTGGAAGAGGTGTCGTCCCTTAACACCGAGGCCGGGAAATACCATTTCCGATGCCCACCATCGGACGGCGACCAGCGAAGACTCAGCACCAGCAAACTGTGGTCAGACACCGAGAGTGGAAGAATGGCGGCGTCAACAATGTCCCCCCTGAGGGCCTGGCCAAGAAAAATGTGATCCAAGCGTGAGTAGGAGTGGTGTACGTGTGAAAAGAAGGTGTAATCACGTGTGGTAGGGTGGAAAAAGCGCCAGCCATCAACCAGTCCCAGCTCCTCCACCAACTGCTGTGAGGAAGCAGAGAACACCCCCGCCCCAGCTCTATGAGACCCAGAGCAATCTACATCCTTATCCCACACCAGATTAAAGTCCCCCAGAAGGAATAAGTGGCCTTCAGCAAAATCACCCACTCTCTGCAATAAATCTTGTAAATACTGATTCTGGCCCGCATTAGGCAAATACGTCACCACAAACGTACTCATTCGCCCCAAGACCAGACCCTTCACCATTAACCAGCGGCCCTCCTTGTCATTGCGAATGTCTATAGGTTGGAAGTGCAAAGCAGCGCGGAACAGAAGCGCCACCCCCCTATGTTTCGTAGCCGCAGATGCCCTGTATACCAGGGGATAAGCCTTGTGTCGCAGGCGCAGTTCGTCTTTGCGCGCCAGATGGGTTTCTTGGAGCCCAACCACATCCAACTGATGGTCAACGATATACTTCCATATTTTCTGTCTTTTCTGCGGTGAATTCAAGCCTTTAACATTCCAAGTCCCTATACTAACCGGCATAGTGGATCCAAAAAAAACACAGCTTTCAGAAGGCCTTCCAGGACACCCCTCCCCATAATCAGAAGGCCACCCGACAAGCTTTGCCCGAGACAACGATCCATCCCTCCTCCCCATGCCTCTCCCCATGCGCCAGCTCCATACCCGGATGCTTCCCGCACCTCAAACAGCCCCACAGCCCGGTCCACGCACTCCCCCGACTCCCCCCTCCAGCCCGGCCACACACACCACACATACCACAGCTCTCGCATGTCGCCACCAACACCCCCCTGCACAATTCCCCCCCAGAAGAACTCCCCCCCCCCCCTTCCTCCCCCGTAAACAAGAGAACAACATAAGAAAAGAACTCAGGACACTGAACCTGACGAAGTCACACAGCAGTTCCAGTGGGCCATATTCCAAGAGGCCCCATCCGGACTGGGAGTGGGGCAGGGGCGCCATCCCGGCGACCCCCAGGGCCCGTACCGGGGTGTCTTCTCCAGAAAAGTACACACGAACCCCGGTACCTTAGGCCAGTGCCCCTCCGGCCCCAAACCAAACCAGCTGAAGCTCAGGCAGCCCCAGAGCTCTGTTGCGATGACGGAAGCGTGGCGGAGGCCACAGAGGCCACAACGTTCCCTCTTTCCTGCTGGCTAGCCGCGCGATCGGGCCCTCCGTGGCTCTCCGGACCCACCCTGTGCCAGGACGAGGAACGGCGCCTCCTCCGCGGCGAAGGACTCCGACGCCCCGAAGCCGGGGACCCCTCCTCAATCCCCAAAAGTGCCTTTGCTTCCCGGAGAGAGCGAATCTGCGCCAACCTGTTCTGCCAGCGAAAGATGATCCTGAAGGGGTGGCCCCAGGAGTAGGAGATACCATGCTCCCGAAGATAGGCAGTGACGGGACGGAACTCGCGCCTCTTCTGGAGTGTTGACGCAGCTAGGTCCTGGTAGAGTTGAGGACGATGATCGCGAAACTGCAGAGACGGGATGTCCCGAGCCTTTCTTAGGATTCTTTCCTTGATCTGGAAGTCATGGACACACACGAGGATATCCGGAGGAGGACCTCCGTTCCGCCTGGGCAGGCCCACTCTATGAACACGATCCATTTGTATCTCCCGCATGTCGTCTTCATTCAGGATCTGGAGGAAGAGGGCCTGCACATACTCTCGGAGATCTCCCGCTTCACCATCCCATGGCACCGCCCGAATGCGAATGTTGTTCCGGCGGGAACGGTTCTCGAGGTCCTCAGCGTGGGCCTGCAGATCAATATTCTGTTCCATGAGACGGAGCACGTCCTGCTGCAGCAAGTGGACATCATTAGCCATAGTAAGATCATGATCCTCCAACGTGACCACTCTGTCCCCAATACTGTCGACATCCCTCCGCACCTCGCGGAGATCCGACGTGAGCTGGGAGCGGAGCTCCATTATATCGTCCTTGATGGAGGCAAAGAGCTCCTTCATGAAGGCCTTAGTTGCTGGGGCCTCATCATCAGATCTCCCCGACGACGAACTCTGGCCCGGGGAGGCCGGGGCTTGAGAGCCCTTAGCAGACCCCTCTTTCCCAGTTTTCCCCTTGCGAGCATTAGCGGCCATCACTGCCTCAGCCACTCGCCCCCAGGAGACGGAATAGCGCTCCGCAACGGATTGGCGGGAAGGGTTGTCCAGGGAGACTCACAGGGCCACCAGCCGCTTTCCCGCGTGCCAAAATGCAGAAATGCTTAGGTAGTGCCGCCCTTCAGTCCAGTGCACCAGTGGGGACCGCAGGGAGGGGGAACGCGCGGCAGCGCCAAGGGAGCCGGTTGTCCAGTAATGCCGTCCCGCTACACCACCGCTGCGTAGATCAAGTAGCGTTATCCCCCCAGTCCGCCTAGTACCAGCTCCAGTCCAGGTCACCTTATATCAAACGCTCACCGGATCAGCGTCGCCTCCAGGGCCCGGTCGCCAGGCAGTCACACCTCCAGACAGACGCACCCTTCCTCCAGGCGACCCCCGTTGCAGTGCTGTGGGTGCTGGGCAAGGAGCCTATCAGTAAGCCTCTGCAGGGGCTTCGGGTACCGACGCACCCTCCGTCTATCTGCCCCCACCGGATCAGGCTGTCCCCCGGTGCCCAGGAAGGCTGAAACCGGCACCGCCGCTCGTATGCGTCACCTCTTCACCTGGGGGGGCAAGTCCGCCCCTGCTGAAGCAGCGGAGCGGCCCCCGATCAAGGGACGGGACTCCGGAGCAGTGCCGCCCGCCTCCGGACTAGGCCACAATCCCCGGCCTCAGTTGATCCTCCGGCCGCGCCTCCATGCACGCCAACTCGGCTCCAGGCTCCGCCCCCTCCGGAGGCTCCAGGTCCGGAGCTAGGCGGGAGGCCGCCGACGGTCAAGAATGCCCAAAGGCGCCCTCCGGGCAGCTCGGGTAGCACCCCGCACACCAGTCGCCGAACCGCTCCGCCACACTTCTCTCCTCAGGCGGGCTCTCAGCTCGGAGATCTGCGCCGACCCCAGACACCGGGTAGTGCAGCCGACACAGGCTCGTGTCCCTCGGGTCAGGGGAGCTCAGGGGTCACCCCAGCGCCAGACCCCACTCTGGGGGAGCCCGGGTGCAATTTGCCGGTACAGGAGGCTCCGGTGCTGCCGCTGTAACAAGGCTATGCTAGGCCGGGCGCCGGAGGGGACACACAACACGTCCTACTCCGTCGCCATCTTGGCCACGCCCCCCATGGTTTGAGTTTTAACTTTGAACGAAGACCCGCAACGTTCCAAAATAGAACAGAGAGCTGGAGGACAGAGGAAGTGGGCTTTCTGGTGTTCGACTTGAGATCAGAAGTTAGAATACCTGGGCTGAGAGAAGTGTGTACTAGTGGAGCGACAGAAAGTGTTTTCAAGTGGACATCTTTCTTAGAAGCGGGATGTTGATATGATGTAGGTGGTAAGATTAGTGCTTCTGAGATTGGTGCTTCTGGAATGAGTGGAGTGCTAGTTGGAAGAGGGGGGGTCAGGGAGTGATCAGGGTGCTCTAATGAATTAAACGCTGGGGAGGGTAGAGCAGTGCTATCCAGATGACTGTCGGATAGTGGTCAATCCACCATCTCCAGGCAGTCGTATCTGTTAGTCAGTGGCACACCTCTCCATCCAAGGGTTGAAGCTACATCTCTACCCCCAGTGCTCGACCAATCGACCCAGTCACGTCTTCTATTCCAGTTACCAACTTGAGTCCAGTACATTCTGGACCGGTGTTATAATGTTGGACTGGAGGATAGAAGAAGGAGAGTCTTTTAGTACCAATTCCATCAGATGTATATTGTGTACCCCAGGAGCAGATGTGCTGTACAGTGTGGGGATCCTCGAAGTTAACGATGACGCAGTCACCCGGGAGAGATTTTAGCTCTTTTCCTATCCAGGGGACTCTGCGAACTGTAGTAACTCTGTTGTCAGAGTAAGGGGGAAGGGGCCTATTGACAGAAAGCCAATGGAGTAACTTGTTTCTAAGGGACCAGCCTGGTTCCTCCGAGTTTGGGTTCAACTCGGGGACCCCTGTCATGATGACAACATAAGGGGCAGCTTCTGGGGGGAGATGAATGGAATGACGGCCCTTCCTCCTGTTCTTATATGTGATATTTTGAAGCCCTGGAATGTTAGTTTGCTTAGGGGGCGGAATAATGGGCTGAACAGGTGGAAGGGCAGGGGTAGTCGATGTGATAGGGGTGTTAGTCGCCCTTGGGAGTGAAGGTTTAAGTGGGAAGCCAGTACTGTGGTAGTTGACTTTGTTGGCTTTATTGCTGTCGCCCCATCATTGGGATTTTTGGATTGAGGTTTGTGAGCCGTAAATTGTCCCAATGTGTGGCCAGAGGCAGGCCCTTTATTAGTTTTTAGAGTTGAGGATAACTCTTCTAGCTGTTTTTCTATTTTAGAAAGGGTGAATTCGAACGGTTGGAGGTAAGATTTAATTAGGGCCCCCAACCTATCTAATAGTTGGTTGTTTAGACCGTGGGGATCAGTATTACTACCCACGTTACTGGTGGCGCTAAGATTGGCTGATGTAGTGGAAAGGTTTATTGTATCAGAGGGAATGAGGTTCCCTTCATCCAGCGGAGGGACAACTTGTTTAGGGGATTGATTGGTAGGAAGAGATTGGGGATGAAAGTGCGTCGTTTTTTGGATTTGTTTGTGGGAATGTTTGTTTTGCTGGGGACTCCTGTTATGCTGAGGGTTCTTTTTATTCTTTTTATTCTTGGGTATCGCTCCCTCCCTTATACCCCGAATTGTGGTTATGGTAGAGTCGTCCCTACTCGGGCTAATAAAGAGAGCTGGTGTCTGCTCCAGGGACATAGATAACTGAGATGTTTGAAGGGCTGATAGCTCAAGTGAGACTGACAGGTCCACAATACCTGGGACTGAATGAGGGTCAACGTGATCTTCCAGTAGAGTATCAGGTTCTAGGGGGCGCAGAGGGGTTTTGGCTGCCGCCAATAAGCCCAGCGAGGAGCGCTTGGCGGCAGTCAAATCCTGTGAGACCCTCCGTTCTAATAGAAGTACGTTTGCTCTGGCAATAAACTGGTCGATTGGGCCGGTAGTTTGGGCAGTATGGAGCGCCTTGTTACTCCTGGTCCCTCTGGGAGACATGGTTCGAGGTTGTGGGACCCAAGAAAAGGATTTTACACAGTGATAGGAGCTAGAACAATGAGTAGATGGCAATATAATGAATACGGTTATACAAATGTCAATGGGGTGGCCCAGTCCAGTCTTACCCGGTCTTGAACGGGCTTAAACGGGCCCGCCCTTGGCCCGGGCTTCACCCGGCTTCCCGCTCGGGTCCTGCGAGACGGGTCTGGTGCCAATTTTAAGCGCCTCCTGGCGCTTCCCGATGATGCGGAACACTGCAAGGGCTGCTGGGTGTTGAAGTCCGCCCCTCGCCGGTCTCCTCTCGGCGGCCCGCTCTGGGTGGCAGGTGAGCAGTCAGGCAGCGGGAGACAGGCGGGCGGGTCCGCGGGTGATTCTCTGGTCAGCAGAAGGCTCGTGGGCAAGAGTGAAGCACAAGCAGCAGCACAGTGAAAAGTATGGAAAGTTCCCCCACTCGATGGGTCTGGTGCCGATTTTAAGCGCCTCCTGGCGCTTCCCGGTGACGCGGAACACCGCAAGGGCTGCTGGGTGTTGAAGTCCGCCCCTCGCCGGTCTCCTCTCGGCGGCCCCACTCTGGGTGGCAGGTGAGCAGTCAGGCAGTGGGAGACAGGCGGGCGGGTCCGCGGGTGATTCTCTGGTCAGCAGAAGGCTCGTGGGCAAGAGTGAAGCACAAGCAGCAGCACAGTGAAAAGTATGGAAAGTTCCCCCACTCGATGGGTCTGGTGCCGATTTTAAGCGCCTCCTGGCGCTTCCCGGTGACGCGGAACACCGCAAGGGCTGCTGGGTGTTGAAGTCCGCCCCTCGCCGGTCTCCTCTCGGCGGCCCCGCTCTGGGTGGCAGGTGAGCAGTCAGGCAGCGGGAGACAGGCGGGCGGGTCCGCGGGTGATTCTATGGTCAGCAGAAGGCTCGTGAGCAAGAGTGAAGCACAAGCAGCAGCACAGTGAAAAGTATGGAAAGTTCTAGGTATGCTTTTGTGCAATTGTTGTCCAATGGAAACGAATCAGACACACCCTTGTGTGTCAGCCGCAGTAAAGGCTTAGCCACTAGGGAAAGGTTCAGTAACCACTCTCTGCAGCAGCTGACCATTCCCAAAAATGTCCTGACTTCTTTCTGAATTTGAGGTGGATTTTTCTTGGGAATTATTTCCACCCTCTCTGGTGACACCTTTCTACCTCCCTTTCCAATTTTGTGTCCCAGGTGTTCTTCTTTTTGACAGTACTCCTGCCTATTCTCATGCAATGGCATTGTGACATGAACTTGGCAAAAATCAATAAATGTAAGCAATTCTTAAGCACATGGAATGTGAAAAAATATATTGGCTGGATTCGGTACCACAGGACAACATGGAAAAAATATGATTTTAATCTCTTGCACTATTCTGTTCTTTTCATTTATTTTCTGTGAACCTGTGATCAGAAAGTTGCATAAACTTCCAATCAATTCCATCAAAAATCCTTTTATTGGTAACGTTTCTGCAACTGATGGTGTTCCTGAATACGTCATCTGGTTCTAATTTTAATAAGATATGTTCTGCACATTTTATTAATCTGGCATCCTTCTCTGTGAACTCTCTTATTTCTGTGTTTATTATTTTTTCAAAATCAGAAGGTAATTTGTCAACTGTCTTTTCTGAAAATAATGGTACAGCTGTCACTTGTTGGGCCATTTTAAAATGTACCTCCTCATCAGGAATCTGAAAAATAACATTACATGATGTACAGTAATCTGTGCTGTTTAATTTGAAAAATAATTGTTTTCCTGCTAGGCCCGAGTCACAGACAACAGTTTTTCAATTTTCCTCAAATGGGCCTAATTTTGGTGCACATTTTTCGAAAACTGGGTTTGTAATTTCTTTGTTTAAAACTCCTGCAAT
Organism: Lissotriton helveticus; assembly: GCF_964261635.1. NCBI lineage: Eukaryota > Metazoa > Chordata > Amphibia > Caudata > Salamandridae > Lissotriton > Lissotriton helveticus. Next base: position 22,606,193 of record NC_136064.1, read on the forward strand.
TAAGTCTGGACTTTCCACTGCCTTCACAATGGACTTGGTAAATTCAGAATTGTGAGGGTTAAAAATCTCATTTTCAAACACAGCAACCTGTTGAACTGGGTTCTGATTTTGTCTCGGGAAATAATTCACATTTACTCTGGACAACTTATATAAATACATTTTAGCACTTTCCATATTTTGTGGGACCATCTGTGCTTGAAAATTTCCTGTCATTGGTACCTGTTTCTGAACTGACATTTGCATTTGCTTAACTGGCATATTTTGCATCTGCATTTCTCTGTTTTTGTGCATCATGTTTACATTTATTTTTCGACTTCCAATGCTCAATCTGTTATAAAGATGGCAAAAGGACACATTTTCCAGCAGTACAACATCCATACCTGAATTTGCACCAACCAAAACACCTTTACTTCCATCCTGTGTTCTTTTCATCTGTACCCAATCAACTTCTTTTGCTGGCACTCTGCCCTTCAGGAAAGTAATCACTACTATATTGTCCTCCATAACAACAGAAAATGATAGTGCATTCATGCAAACCCTTTTCATAGTCTCTTCACCTGGCCTCTGCACAACAACTTTAGATTCAACCCACAATTTAGTCTGCATGGCAATGTAAAAGAACATTTCCAAATTAATGCACAACTCTTTTAAAATGTCATTGTGGAGTTGTGGGTTGGGCGGGCCGGAATAACAGGCTGGGAGGCCGGAGGTAGTGAGCTATGATTTAGGATTTTATTCACAGGTAAGGCACACACAGTAGTGTTCCACAGAGATATAGGGGAGGTAGTCCGGAGAGAACGCCGTGGCGGGTGGGTTCTGTTGTAGGGTTGATGTCTTGTTCAGGATCCTCGGTAGTTTGTTGTCATCAGATGTTGGTCGAGTGATGGGTCTCCTCGGAGATATGTAAGAGAGAGAACAACGTGGGGTTAGTCCAGTCCGACAAGGACTACCGAGTACCGTCACCTTCACCGGGAGTGAGTGGCCAGGGAAGGAAACGTGCGGGAGGGGGAAGGGCAGAGGGGGTTTAAGGTCGACGGAGCAAGCGGGAGGGGTACAGTGCCTGGGGTGTCGGGGTCAGTGCGAGGATGGTGATGTATATATACAAGGTGCTCGTGACACTTCCTATATCTATGGGGGCAGTGCAGGGTGCTCGTGACGCTCTATATACAGGTCTTACAGGTATGTACACTATATTTACAAAGGGACACGGAGAAAGGATAGAGGGTACTCACGTGCCCCGCCGCAACTCTCATCCGAGTTGCGGCCGCTCTCCAGCCACCTCCGGAGGTCGCCACCAGTCCTCCGACCACAGGTCCTCTTCGTCCTCCTCCTCTCCGCTTTCCGTCTTCTCTACGATCTCCTCTCGTCTTCCGCTCTCCGTCGGGGGTTCCGCGCCGTTCGCTTTCTCCTGCCACGAGTCCGCTGGGCTGAACTCCGTCTTGACTGCTCTCCCGTCTTTTCTATGTTCCTGGTGGAGCGTAGTAGACGCACTTCCGCTTCCGGATGGTTCGGGTTCCGGGTCACTGGTAGGGACTTCACTTCCGGTTTCCGGTTTGTCAGTTTCCGGGTCGTCGTCGGTTAGCGGACCCTGTGGGTGAAGAGAGGAAGTCCGATGACCTAGGGATGCTGTTCGTGCCGGCGTGGGGGCGGGAGACCCCTGTCTGCTCCGCCCTTCAGATGAGGTAGGGACCCCTGCTTCTCCACATCCCCTATCCCTAGCTGTCTTACTAGTAGTGGTGGAAGGTGCTGGATGACGTGAGAGGTAATCAGCATTGCCCTGGTCTAATCCCTTTCGATGTAGCGTTTTGAAACGAAAAGGCTGTAGCGATAGGAACCACCTAAGAACCCTGTCGTTGTGGCCCCGATTGCGGGCCATCCACTCAAGAGGGGCATGGTCCGTGTACAGGATGAATTCCCGGCCCTCTAAATAATACCTGAGACTGTCCACTGCCCATTTAATCGCCAGAGCCTCCTTCTCCACGACTGCATAGTTTTGCTCCCGCTGAAAGAGCTTCCGACTGATATACAGAACCGGTTTTTCGACCCCTTTTTCATCTTTCTGGGACAGGACCGCCCCCAAACCCTGATCGGAGGCGTCTGTCTGCAGGATGAAAGGTCGGGAGTAGTCCGGACTGATCAACACGGGTTCTGTCAATAGGGATTGCTTGAGGAGATCGAAGGCCTGCAGCAGGAGAGGGGTGGGTTGTTGCAACTGCTCTTCGGTTCTGGCGGTCTTTTTCAAAAGGTCCGTCAAGGGAGCGGCTATCTGGGAAAAACGGGGAATAAACCTCCTGTAATACCCTAGTAATCCGAGGAAGGCACGAAGTTCTCTCTTTGTGTGAGGGAAGGGTATAGAGTGTATGGCTTGTATCTTATTGTTTTGGGGACGAATGACCCCCTCCCCTAAGAGATACCCCAGATACTTCACGCTCTGGGCCGCCAAGGTGGTCTTGGCGGGGTTAATGGTAAAACCATGACTACCCAGAGAGTGCACCACTGCTTGTAAATGGAGCATGTGTTGTTCCCAGCTGTCGCTATATATGACTATGTCATCTAAGTACGCCCCGGCATAGCTGGCATGGGGTCGTAAGACCAGGTTCATAGCCCTTTGAAATGTCGCCGGGGCCCCATGGAGCCCGAAGGGCATCACTTTGAATTGGAACAAACCCTCAGGGGTCGAAAATGCTGTTTTGGGTTTGTCTTCCGGTTTTAAAGGGATCTGCCAGTACCCTTTACACAAGTCAAGGGTACTGATATATTGTGCTTTGCCTATCCGCTCTACCATCTCGTCCACTCGAGGCAGGGGGTAGGAGTCGAAAGCCGAGATTTTATTCACCTCCCTGAAATCTATGCAGAAACGGGTGGAGCCATCGGGTTTGGGTACTAACACGATTGGGGAATTCCAACTGCTGTTAGATGGTTCGATTATACCCATCTTCAACATTTGGGTGGTTTCTTCTTTTATAACTGTTCGGCGTGCTTCAGGGATCCGGTAGGGCCTTTGTCGCACGATTTTCCCGGCTTCTGTGTGGATTGCGTGCTCCACGATGGTGGAGTGTCCGGGTAGGGAGGAGAACACTGCTTGGACCGAGGACAAGGCCCGTTTGAGGTCCTGTTTGTTTATGTCAGGGAGGTCAGGGTCTATACAGCCCTCAAAGGGCAGAGAGAGTGAGCCTGCCAGGACAGGGAGAGGCCCCTCCCACTTCTTTAACAGATTGACGTGGTATATCTGGGTGACCCTTCGGTTGGCATCTAACTCCAGTTCATAGGTGACGGGAGTCACTTGTCTCAAGATAGGGAAGGGGCCCTGCCAATGTCCCAACAGTTTATGGTCGGAAGAGGGCAGGAGTAACAACACCAGGTCTCCTGGGTTGAAAGAACGGGCCTTAGCACCTTTATTATACTGCTGTTTTTGAGTGACCTGCGAAGCTGTCAGATTCTGCCTCACTATTTCTCTGATTTGGGTCAAGTGGGTTCGGAGGTTATCGACATACTCGGGGAGAGGGCGGGTGCGGTCTGGCTCAGCTTCCCATGCCTCGCGAGCCATGTCTAACAGGGTCCTCGGGGCACGTCCATATAACAATTCATATGGGGAATACCCGGTGCTGCTTTGCACTTTGCAGCGAATGGCGAAGAGGGCGAGGGGAAGCATCTCCTCCCACCTTTTACTCTCAAGGCCTAGGAGCTTTTTCAGGGTGGCTTTTAGGGTGGCGTTATATCTCTCCACCAACCCGTCTGTCTGGGGGTGATAGGCTGAAGTCCTTATCTGTTTGATACCCAAATTGGCGCATACTTGACGCATGAGGGAGGATACGAAAGGCGTACCCTGATCTGTTAAGATCTCACGAGGGAATCCTACCCTGCTGAAGATGGAGATAAGGGCTTTAGCGATATTCTGTGTGGTTGGCTGCTTCAAAGGGATGGCCTCCGGAAACCGGGTGGCGTAATCTACTAACACCAGGGCGTACCTACAACCCGTCCTAGAGGGTAACAGGGGTCCTATCAGGTCCATACCCACTCGGGAAAAAGGGACATCAATAAGAGGAAGGGGCTGGAGAGGGACTCGGGGGGGTCGATACCGGCTGTTTCTCTGGCAGACCGGACACTCCCTACAGTACTGCTTTATTTGGCCATGAACGCCCGGCCAGTAGAACTTATCGAGGATAGATTGCCCGGTTTTTACATCACTGAAATGTCCTCCCAGCAAATGACTGTGGGCCAGGTATAGGACTTTGTCCCGAAATAATCCGGGGATTACTAACTGGGTGGGGTCCTGGGGCCCCCCTTTTCTATAGAGGAGTCCATGTCTGCGAAAGAAGTAAGGACCTACGTGCAGCGGGTCTTCATTGTCCAGGGCACGAGTCCAGGCTTCCTGTAATACGGGATCCTCTTGCTGGGCAGCTCGGAATTCGCGGTCTGTTTCCCAGGGATGATCGTCGACATGAGCAGGGAATGCACCGGTAAATGTTCTCTTTTCTCTTTTCTTTTGTTGCTTAGTCTTTCCGGGTTTTGAGGGAGAGTCCGTGGTCGGAGACCCATGGGGAAACGGGGCCTCCTCCCACCATTTCTTTAGGGAGTCTGTAGTGTCCTTCGGGAGGTGGGGAAGACCGCTATAGTCGCTGCCTAATATGGCTTGTTCAGGGAGATTAGGAATCAGCCCGACTGTTAACATGCTGCCCTCATCTGTGTTTTGTTGTACCCTTACTTGGGCCGTTGGATAGCTCTTGGTGTCGCCGTGAACGCATTTTATTGCGACAGTCCCAGTATGGGGTCCGACAGGATGGGGTAGTTCCTGGGGTCTTAGGACGCTATGTCTACACCCCGTGTCCGCCAAGGCCATCATACGGTGTCCATCGATTCTCACGGGGCAGTGAAAAGGTGGTGGGGTGCCTTCGTTGGTGAGGCATACATAATTCCGTGCCATCCCTATGTCCATAGGCTCCTCCTTTTGTGGACACACCCGGGCTATGTGTCCGTATCCTCCACAGTGATAACACTGCGGACCGAGTGGGGGAGGTCGAGGTAGGACGGGATATGGCATCAGGGGAGCGTGATCCGGTCTTCTGACCGGGGTTGGTGGTCTTTGGGGCCGTGAGTGGTTGCCATGTGGAATACGTGGATGTTGTTCTTCTTTGACCCGTTGGGACTCTTGGGCTCTACTGTAGGCGCTGGCTATTTCCACCGCACTGTCCAGAGTCAGGCGGGCGTGTTGTCTCACCCATTTCTGTGTGGCTGGATGAAGAGACGCCAGGTACTGTTCCAGATATATCTTTGAAAGGATCTCTTCCTTAGAGGCGGTGGCCGGTTTTAGCCATCTGTTTGCCAAGTCCTGTATCCGGAATGAGAGAGCACGCGGCGTTTCTTGGGGGCCCTCTTTGGCCTGCCGCAAACGAACCCTGTACGTTTCGTCGTCGATTCCCAGTCTCTCAAGAATGCAGGTCTTGACGTCCTGGTAGGGGGTCACTCCCTGGATATTGGCCTGCTGATAGGCGGCCTGTAGTTCACCTGTTAACAGTGGACCAAGGTAGTGGCTCCAGCGATCGGCAGGCCATGCGGCCGCTTGGGCCAAGCGCTCGAAGTTTGTGAAAAAATAGTCGGGGTCTTCCCCCGACACATATTTTTGGAGGACCACTGAGGGTAAGGAGGTGGTGGGCCTTTGTTGCCCCATGACGGTGGTCAGTTTCTCGAGGGCTTGGTCCTGAGCAGTCCCCTGTCCCTTAAGGACATCGTGGAGTTGGCCACGGTCATCCTCCGCGGTCTTGAGGAACCGCTCCATCATTTTTCCAAGCACCTCCTGGCTCTCCGCTAGCTGTTTAACCGCGGCCTCCATGCTTCCGGCGGATCCCACTTCTGACACCACCTGTGGAGTTGTGGGTTGGGCGGGCCGGAATAACAGGCTGGGAGGCCGGAGGTAGTGAGCTATGATTTAGGATTTTATTCACAGGTAAGGCACACACAGTAGTGTTCCACAGAGATATAGGGGAGGTAGTCCGGAGAGAACGCCGTGGCGGGTGGGTTCTGTTGTAGGGTTGATGTCTTGTTCAGGATCCTCGGTAGTTTGTTGTCATCAGATGTTGGTCGAGTGATGGGTCTCCTCGGAGATATGTAAGAGAGAGAACAACGTGGGGTTAGTCCAGTCCGACAAGGACTACCGAGTACCGTCACCTTCACCGGGAGTGAGTGGCCAGGGAAGGAAACGTGCGGGAGGGGGAAGGGCAGAGGGGGTTTAAGGTCGACGGAGCAAGCGGGAGGGGTACAGTGCCTGGGGTGTCGGGGTCAGTGCGAGGATGGTGATGTATATATACAAGGTGCTCGTGACACTTCCTATATCTATGGGGTGCTCGTGACGCTCGATATACAGGTCTTACAGGTATGTACACTATATTTACAAAGGGACACGGAGAAAGGATAGAGGGTACTCACGTGCCCCGCCGCAACTCTCATCCGAGTTGCGGCCGCTCTCCAGCCACCTCCGGAGGTCGCCACCAGTCCTCCGACCACAGGTCCTCTTCGTCCTCCTCCTCTCCGCTTTCCGTCTTCTCTACGATCTCCTCTCGTCTTCCGCTCTCCGTCGGGGGTTCCGCGCCGTTCGCTTTCTCCTGCCACGAGTCCGCTGGGCTGAACTCCGTCTTGACTGCTCTCCCGTCTTTTCTATGTTCCTGGTGGAGCGTAGTAGACGCACTTCCGCTTCCGGATGGTTCGGGTTCCGGGTCACTGGTAGGGACTTCACTTCCGGTTTCCGGTTTGTCAGTTTCCGGGTCGTCGTCGGTTAGCGGACCCTGTGGGTGAAGAGAGGAAGTCCGATGACCTAGGGATGCTGTTCGTGCCGGCGTGGGGGCGGGAGACCCCTGTCTGCTCCGCCCTTCAGATGAGGTAGGGACCCCTGCTTCTCCACAGTCATCAAATCCATCAACTTGTCGGTACCACAGCATAAGTTTGTCTCTCAATTGTGGGATTGTGTTCAGAAATGCTGCAACTTCACTTTTATTCTGTGGCATATGCACATACATTTCTCCCACCTTTTCTCTCAATGATTAAGCAAACGTTTCTCCCTCATTCTGCTTATTATTTTTCTCAACTAGATCTGGTGGCTTTTTTTCATTTTCCTTGCTAGGTCTGGTGGTTTCTTTTTCTTCTCATGTTTTCTTGCCCATTTGTCTCCTAAGTTCTCAAACCCTTTGCATTTGAAAATATACTTTATTATTTCTGCAATGTGTAAATGCACTCCCGAAGAACACATTTCATCATCCATATGTACCCTAAAACTTTTCTGAGATGGAAAGTTTCCTGAAACACCAATTTCATAATTTTGAACCATATCTGTCAGTCAATTATGTGTAGTTAATACATATGCAGCTGTTTCCTTATTAAGGGAAATTAATAATTTTTTCTGACACTGGTTTACATTTCCACGATTTAAACAGCAGGGACTGTTAATTTCTTCATGTTCACATGTTTAATTTAAATCACTAAGTGGCACATTAGTATTGCGGTTAATCCGCATCCTCCGGGCCGGCGGAAGCCACCGCCGGCCCAGAGGATTATGATTAACCGCTGCGGACTGAAAAAAGACCCCCCCGCCAGATTAGGATGGCTGGGGGATCTTTTTTCCATCCGCCGCTTTTACGCCGCGGTCGCCTTCCGTCCGCGGCGGAAAAGCACTAACATGGCTGGCGGTGTCAATCAGACACCGCCAGCCATTTTAGGATGTCAGCGGTGCTATGTCTTTACACAGCGGCATTTCCGCCGTGCAAAGGCATACGGACTTGCCTTTGGGGGCCCGGTGTGGGCCCCCAGGGGTGAAGGGGTGTGGGGGGGTGCACATGGGGGGTACCTATGGTACCCCCTGCCTTTGCGTGCACGAAGCGGCAGGCAACACGCGGTGCCTGCAGCTTCGTGCAGGCAAAGGAAAACATGTTTTTTTAACATTGCAGTGTGTGCTGCTTCAAGCAGCACCCGCCGCAATGTTAAATATACAGGATGTGACCGCCAGGGTGGCGGTCACATCCTAATTGGCACGGAGGGACCGCCCCTGCCCCTGTGGACGGTTTCTCCTCCTCTGGGGTGGCGGACGGACGAAAGTCCGTCCGCCATCCTAATGAGCCCCTTAGCTGTTTCTCTTTTTCAGGGCCGGTGTTAATATGTTCTCCCATGCTCTCTATCGTTTTAATCACTGCTGCTTCCTCAAAGCAGGTTTTAAAAATCCCATTTTCAAATATATTTATTTTATCCTGGCTGCAGATGTTGTAAATACCATTTTTCCTCACCTTTCAGTGCTTAGGGTAATTTCTGTTCATTAATCTGTGAATTCTGAGTTTCTGAAATAAACCCTGACATAATCACTCCTTCTGCAGCTCCTTGAACCTTTTCAAAAGAACTTGCTACTCCTTCAGTGTTACCCTTTCTAGGTGATATAACACCAAAGTTTCACAAGCAAACTCTTTGCTATCAATCACTCACACCTTTACACAGAAAATAGTCCCTAATTTAACACTGCCAGCCCTACCTAGCTTCTCAGTGTTATTCCAACAGACGAGTAACCTCAGAGCAGTGTGGCTTCCATTTACCACCCACTATTCCTTCCTGGGATTCCCACAGGTGTGCATACCGGCGTTACCAGACAATAAAGAATAAAACACTAAGTTACTTAACATGAAGAGTTAAAACATGTAATCAATAATCAAAAAATGATGTCCTATGAAATTATCAATATAATCAAGAACACCATCAATTCAAAATGAGCAAAATTAAACCCTTACTATTTTCAATACTTCAAAAAAATATATCCTAGCACATTAACAACATTTCACAACCATATTGATACTCACCCCGACCCCTAAAAGTTGGGGTGGGCTCAACCACAGTGTTGGGTAGCTCTTAGAATAGATGAAGGAAGGGGGGGCTTAAAGATGAAAAAAACAGTCAGACCCCTGGTTTCCCTTTATTCTTGGGTCTGGCTGGGTCAATAAAATTCTAAAAAACGGGTCTTTATTGGATTTTTATGGTCCTAAAAAGGAACCACCAAAGGTAGTGACACAGGGGACCCATGGAGGACGCGTGCAGTGTGAGAACACATCCGCGGGGCGCCGTTAGCTTCTATGGGGAAAGTCGCAGTTGGAAATTTAAAGATAAAGGACACTTAGAATAGGACTTTGAGCAAACCCCTTTAGACTTAAAGGGTTCTAGGGCCAACAGCCACGGGAGCACCAGAGTACTCGAGTTACCTCACCCAGGGAAGCCGGGTGCATAGGTGTCTTTTGGTGTCGGGAATCGTCATTGATTTCAATGGCGATCTGCTGCAAAGTGCTGCTGCCGTCGAAGTGGAAAGTGTTTGGTGTGATCCAAGCCTGGATCGAAGATAAGAAGAACCTGAAAGCAGAGGAGACAGAGTCTGGGTCACTTGCCAGTGACCAGGGGCATGATAGTCAAATGCCCACCGATGGTGGGTGATTTCAGGTGAAGAAGGTGAAGTTTGACTCTTCAGCCACGAGGAGCAGGAGATGTCGACGATGACCAGGATCTGGATTAGAGCTGTCCCACAAAGGATGTCGAGTGCTGCGGTGCCGGTTCCCAGATTGGACCCAACAAGCCTTGGCAACAGCATCCCACACAGGAAGTAAAGAAATGCTTCGGTGTGGGCCAGCAAGGTCCGAAGGACTCACCACATGGTGGGAAGTCAGGGTGCGTCTGGAGCAACCAGGGAAGCCCAAGGAAATGCAAAGTTGCCTTCACAGGGACCCACCAGCTGAAGGACCAGGGATCGCAAAGGAGCTTCAAGCGGAAATGCAAGAAGCGGTCTCACAGAACAGTCATGGAGTGTAGGCCCACAATCTTTGGTACAGATGGTGCTCGGGGATTGGGCTATAAGTAACCCAAAGCACAATTTCAAGAAATGTTGAGAAGTCAATGCACAAGCAAATGTACACAGTCTTCAGGAGTTCTGGTTCTACGTCACCCACAAGGACTGCAGGTCTCAGCTTTGCTGGGGATTCAGAACAGCCTCTGAGAAGTCTGGAAATCCTCTTCCTAGACTGCAGGTACTTCGGAGTCCGTCTGGAGCTTCGGCGATGCAGACCAGCAAATGCTTTGTTGGTGCCTGCCAAGCAGGGGAGTCATTCCTTGTCCCCAAGGGAGATTCTTCTGTCCTCTAGTCTTTAGTAGAGCGTCAAAGTTCCAGCATTTCTGTAGCAGAGTTTCGTCCAGGTGTAATCTAAAGTCCTGTTGCCAGGAGGTTCCTTACTTATACCTAAGAAAGGGGTTGGACATACTCTGTGAATCCACCTATGGGAGGGTCTGGAAAGAGGGGTGGCTACACCCATTTCCTTTGTCCAGTTTCGCACCAGAGCAAGGGCTGGTAGCCCCTGCAACCGGTTTTAACTGGGCTATTCACTGGGACACCAAATGTGCCCCCAGTGCAGACCTCAAAGCACTCTCAGAATGCACCCTCCCATCCCCAATGCACTAAAGCCTGTCTGGGAGTTGGTTACACTTCCCTGTGACAGGAAACCTATTGTCCCGGCCTCCTCTGTCGGAGTTTCGGTCAGCAGCAGGAGGCCAGACTAGTGTCTGTGGCTGAAGCATCCATTTTGTGATGCCAGGGCTCTTTTAAACTATTAACCCCTTCGCTGCTAGGCCTTTTCCCCTCCTGTGCTAAGCCTTTTTTGGCGATTTGGGGTAGTGCACGCTTAGGCCCCTATAACTTTTTGACCACATAAGGTATCCATGCCAAATTTGCGTCCTTTTCTTACAACATCATGTGAATTCTAAAGGTGCCCAGGGTTTGTGGATTCCCTTGCAGGGGTCCCAGAAATTAAGCAAAATACAGTAAAATGTTTTTTTTCAGAAAATTGGTAAAACGGCGTGGTTGCAAATGAAAGCATCTGGGGTTTTCCCTGCAAATGTTATCAAAAAAGGGTTTGTGGGGCTGAAATCTCCATTTTCTCAGATTTTAGGGAATGACAGTCTTTTGTCAGTGAATCAACATTTTTTACACAGTTTTGGCATTTTTCTGGGAAATAGTATATTTTTGCTATTTTTTGAGCTTTCAACCTCCTTCCAGTTAATGGTAGAAATGAGTTTGAAAGCAATAATGGATCCTGGAAAGCTATACATTTTCATAAAGTAGACAAAATTCTGAATTCAGAAAGGGGTCATTTGTCTAAATCCATGAAGGTTTCTTTATAGAAACTAACAGTTAAATATTGGAATAATTGAAAATTAGTTGAAAAAAACTGCTTTTTGTCTCAACGTTTTCACTTGTAGCTTCTTGTAATTTTGATAGCTCTTTGAAAGCAATATATCGTTACATCCATTTACCTTCCTGGTTGCGGGGATATATAGGACTTGTAGTTTCACCAAGAACCCGACGAACCCAGAGCCAAAAACTGAGCAGCAACTTGCAATGGTATTTTATTATTTACCGGGTATAGAGCACTTTTTCTTGGAAAATGTATACATGGAAAAATCGGTATGAAAGACACCTATGTATTTCTGAATTGGGTACAAATTATAGAGTTTAGAAACAGTATATATTTGCACATTTTCAAAATTGGGAATACTCATACTAGCATGAGAATTATTGGTCATTTTTCAAAAAGATTTTTTTTTTACACAATGTCTTTCATTGGGAAGGGATAAATGCATGACAACTCAATAGGTAATAACAGTTGATTTATCAATCTGAATTACCCTACGTCTCCCGATAAAAATGGTACCTCACTTGTGTGGGTCGGCCTTGTGCCTGCGACAGGAAACGGTGCAAAATGCAACGTGGTCACACCTCAATCTTGCAGTTAAAAATGTACCCTTTAATGGCAAAATGCCTAGGTGTAGTTTATGCACCCTAGCTCTGCCTGCACCTAGGGAAACCTAGCAAACCTATACATTTCTGAAAACTAGACACCCAGGGGAATTCAGGATGGGGTGACTCGACTGCCTCCCATCAGGTTCTGTTAACCAGAATCCCTTGCAAACCTAAAAATGTGGGAAAAAATGCATTTTACTCACATGTCTGTGGTGGAAAGTTCTGGAAACTGCGTGGATCAACAGATTTCAACCCACCCCACGTCCCCCAAAGTCTTATGAAAAAAATGGTACCTCACTTGCCCAGGTCTGCATAGTGCCTGGGACAGAAAACGGCGCAAAACGCAATGTGGTCGCACCGCAATTTCGCAGTGAAAACGGGCCCTTTTTTGGCAAAGTGCCTACCTTTCGTTTTTTAACCCTAGCTCTGCCGGCAGCTAGGGAAACCTAGCAAACCTATACCTTTTTGAAAACTAGTCACCCAGGGGAATTCAGGATGGGGTGACGCATTGTGGTCGCACTGCAATTTTGCAGTGAAAACGGGCCCTTTTTTGGCAAAGTGCCTACCTTTCGTTTTTGAACCCTAGCTCTGCCGGCACCTATGGAAACCTAGCAAACCTATACATTTTTGAAAACTAGATACCGAGGGGAATTCAGGATGGGGTGACTAAACTGCCTCCCACCAGGTTCTGTTACCCAAAAACCCTTGCAAAGCTAAAAAATTGACAAAAAAAACACATTTTCCTCGCATTTCTGTGGTGGAAAGTTCTGGAATCTGCATGGATCACCAAATTTCCACCCATCCCGCGTTCCCCCAGGTCTCCCGAAAAAATGGCACCTCACTTGCCTGGGTCTGCCTAGTGCCTGCGACAGGAAACAGCGCAAAACGCAACGTGGTCGCACCGCAATTTCGCAGTGAAAACGGGCCCTTTTTTGGCAAAGTGCCTACCTTTCGTTTTTGAACCCTAGCTCTGCCGGCACCTAGGGAAACCTAGGAAACCTATATATTTTTGAAAACTAGACGCCCAGGGGAATTCAGGATGGGGTGACGCAACTGCCTCCCACCAAGTTCTGTTACCCAAAATCCCTTGCACAGCTAAAAAATTGACAAAAAAACGCATTTTCCTCACATTTCTGTGGTGGAAAGTTCTGGAATCTACGTGGATCAACAAATTTCCACCCACCCCGCGTTCCCCCAGGTCTCCCGAAAAAAATGGTACCTCACTTGCGTGGGTAGGCATAGTGGCTGCAACAGGAAAAGGCCCAAATTGTACGGTGGAGACTTAAAAATAACCTATAGCAAAACTACCTTATTTTTGGCGGGGAGCACCTGAGTTTTTGGCCCGGGGCTCGGCCGCCATCTTTGGAAACTACCAAACCCAAACAGTTCTGAAAACTAGGCACCCGGGGGAGTCCAGGGAGGTATGGCATGCGTGGGTCCCCCAACATTTTCCTACCCAGAATTCCCTGCAAAGCCTAAAATTAGGTAAAAAAAACACTTTTCTATACATTTGTGCATGGGATCTCCGGGTGCCTATGTCAAAACCACCAGCTTTTGCAAGGGGAGTTACCTGGGTTTTTGGCCCCGTGCTAGACGGCCATCTAAGGAAACCTACCAAACCCACACATTTCTGAAAAGTAGACACCCGGGGGCTTACAAGGAGGTATGGCTTGCGTGGATCCTCCAACGTTCCTTTACCCGGAATCCCTTGCAAACCTCAATTTTAGCTGACAAAATCCGATTTTTCACATATTTTTGTGTGGGAAAGCATGGCATCACTAGGCTCACACAAATTTCCTCCCACCCAGTGTTCCCCCAGGTCTCCCGATAAAAATGGTACCTCTCTCGCGTAGGTAGGCATAGTGGCTGCAACTGGAAAAGGCACAAATCGTATGGTGGAGACTTAAATATTACCTTTAGCAAAACGACCTTATTTTTTGGGGGGGGGCCACCTGAGTTTTTGGCCCGGGGCTCGGCAGCCATCTTTGGAAACTACCAAACCCAAACAGTTCAGAAAACTAGACACCCGGGGGAGTCAAGGGAGGTATGGCATGCGTGGGTCCCCCAACGTTTTCCTACCCAGAATTTCCTGCAAACCTTAAATTTAGGTTAAAAAAACACTTTTCCATACATTTTTGCGTGGGATCTCCGTGCCGTCACAAATGTCCTACCACCCAGCGTTCCCCTTGTTCTCCCGAGTAAAATGATACCTCACTTGTGTGGGTGGGCCAAAGACCTGTGACTAGGATGACCCCAAAACAGTAGAATTCTCTGTGCTTAATTTGTCAATCCCAAACACTACGATTTCTTAAAAATACATTTTTGGTCTGTTCTGCTTTGGCCCACCCACACAAGTGAGGTATCATTTTACTCGGGAGAACAAGGGGAATGCTGGGTGGTAGGACATTTGTGCCGGCACGGAGATCCCACGAAAAAAGTATGGAAAAGTGATTTCTTTACCTAACTTTAAGGTTTGCAGGGAATTCTGGGTAGGAAAACGTTCGGGGACCCACGCATGCCATACCTCCCTGGACTCCCCCGGGTGTCTAGTTTTAAAAACTGTTTGGGTTTTGTAGTTTCTCAAGTTTGCTGCCGAGCCCCGGGCCAAAAACTCAGGCGCCCCCAAAACACGGTAGTTTTGCAAAAGGTATTTTTTAAGTCTCCACCGTACGATTTGGGCCTTTTCCTGTTGCGGCCACTATGCCTATCCACGCAAGTGAGGCACCATTTTTTTGGGGAGACCTGGGGGAACGCTGTGTGGGTGGAAATTTGTTGATCCACGCAGATTCCAGAACTTTCCACCACAGAAATGTGAGGAAAATGCATTTTTGTGTGAATTTCTTAGCTTTGCAAGGGATTCTGGGTAACAGAACCTGGTGGGAGGCAGTGAAGTCACCTCATCCTGAATTATCCGGGGTGTCTAGTTTTCAAAAATGTATAGGTTTGCTAGGTTTTCCTAGGTGCCGGCAGAGCTAGGGTTCAAAAATGAAAGGTAGGCACTTTGCCAAAAAAGGGCCAGTTTTCACTGCGAAATTGATGTGGAAACACGTTGGATTTTGCGTTGTTTCCTGTTGCAGGCACTAGGCAGACCCAGGCAAGTGAGGTACCATTTGTTTTGGGAGACCTGGGGGAACGCTGGGTGGGTGAACATTTGTGTGAGCCCAGTGATGCCACACTTTTACACACAAAAATGTTATGAAAAAACAATTTTTTTCAGCTACATTTAAAGTTTGCTAGGGATTCTGAGGAAAGGAACATTGGAGGATCCATGCAAGTCATACCCCCTTGAAAGCCCCCGGATGTCTACTTTCCAAAAATTTGTGGGTTTGCTAGGTTTCCCTGAATGGCAACCGAGGAAGGAGTGATAAACCCATGTGACCCCGCTAGCTAAACCAATTAGTTTTGACAAAATTAGTTGTTTACTTGTGCAGCGTGACAATTTGGGCGCAATATTGCAAGCAAAATATGACGGACATTGTGAGTTTTGCAGGATATTGTGGATAAAATTAATTGTTAGATTTCACCAGAGAGACATCACCATGTAGTCCCATGGGTTTTCAACAATATCTACAATTGGCAGGTTATTCGTACTCGGAATGTACACCTTGGCACAGAGACTAAGAAAAACAAGATCCCTACACAGCCATCTATTCCTCAAACACACACACATACTGGTTGGATTTGGCACGAGGGTGAGTGATGGTTCAGTATATATAATTTTATTAACAAGAGATTTCACAAAAATGAAATGCACTGTCAATTACATGGACAAAAAAACTGAACCAATGACTCGCAGCTCGTGAGCTGTAAAGCCACGACAAGGCACCAACCTTTTTACAGGCCATTCATACACCTTTCATACATGTGACACATACAAAACATTCACACCGCCAGCCACGGACCCATCACATTACTACACTTCCACCAGCAGACAACGCCAATCAAGGGCCCATCACTTTCACACGCCCACATTTCTGACACAGCAACTACACAAACTCATGGATTACATGGAGTTGCGCTCAACTAGCACTGTGTGTAGTAAGCAGCATTAAGTCACTTCCCACACACCGCCAGCCAAGCACCAGTCCACGCACACCACCAGCCAAGCACCAGACCACACACACCGCCAGACAAGCACCAGACCACGCACACCGCCAGCCAAGTACCAGTACACACACACACTGCCAGGAAAGCACCAGTCCACAGACACCGCCTGCCAAGCACCAGTCCAGGCACACCACCAGCCAAGCACCAATCCAAACACAACACCAGGCAAGCGCAAGAGCACGCACACCGCCAACCAAACACCAGACCACGCACACCGCCAGGCAAGCACCAGTCCACACACATCGCCAGGACAGCACCACTCCACACACACCACCAGCCAAGCACCCGTCCGCACACACCGCCAACCAGACACCAGACCACACACACCACCTGGCAAGCGCCACTGCACATACACCGCCAGCCAAGCTCCAGCCCAGGCACACCACCAGCCAAGCACCAATCCCAACACACCACCAGGCAAGCGCAAGACCACGCATACCGCCAACCAAGCACCAGAGCACGCACACCGCCAGCCAAGCACCAGTCCACAGACACCGCCAGCCAAGCGCCAAACCATGCACACCGTCAGACAATGGACACTACACGCAAACCAACATCATACTTTAGTTTTTTTTCAAAACAAAAACAAATTGCAAATTGATACAAATCTACTAACACAACAACTAATTCTAAATACACTACACAAATGCCAACTTTGAAACTGAACAATAAGTTTTAAAGAATAGAGCCCAGCCAGTTCACTTTACCACTCATGGATGCTCCCAAAAATTCTTTTGCGTGTGGTACATTCTAAAACAAGCAGGTACACACAGCCCAGGGTTTGAAGGACAGTCGGGGCAGTACATACGAACCTCCTTCCGCAAACCTCTTCGCTAACAGACTCTACATCTCCGACTGGGAAAATCTTTTGAGGTTGTAGGAGGAATTTGATCAGGAAAGTGGCGATCTTTCAATCTGGCAATATCCTCCACCACTCCAACTCTAGGAACACTTGCCTGTTCCACTAAAACAAGGCAGCCTATTACAGACTCCTGAAACTTTACAAAAGTAATCTTTGACTGGGGACAAGATTGCTGGAACACAACAAAAGCATTAAAGGTTGCCAAGTGGATAGCCAACTTCTTGTACCGAATGTAAGCCTTACGAAGAGCAGCATACGGTTCCAACCTCTGATCTACTCTGTCAACACCACCCATGTGCCTATTATAGTCTAAAATGCACACAGGTTTGCGCGCTTCTGCAACCTGACCCCAACCAGTCACCGGTTCAGTGCTTTCATCATGTATGGAAGTCAACATGTAGACATCTCTCCTGTCTGAAAACTTCACTGCTAGAAGCTCCTCACAACGCAATGCACTGCACTGTCCCCGAGCAAGCTTTTGACAAACAAGTTCTTTTGGGAAACCTTTACGGTTAGAGCGGATTGTGCCACAAGCAACAGTGTCCACTTTGGCCAATTCCCTGAACAACCGCACACCAGTGTAGAAGTTATCTACATATAAATGATGGCCTTTGTTAAAAAATCCTCGACCAAGTTCCCACACAATTTTCTCAGTCACTCCAAAAGTCGATGGACAACCAGGGGGGTTAATCCTGGATTCCTTACCGGTGTACACCCTGAAATTAGAGACATATCCAGTCCGACTGTCACACAGCATATAAAGCTTAATTCCATAGCGTGCCCTCTTACTAGGAATGTATTGCCGAAATACCAAGCTGCCCATGAACAACAGCAAAGACTCATCCACTGCAATTTCTTTCCCGGGAGCAAAGATCTCAGGAAATCAATCAACAAAATGATCAATGACAGGCCGAATCTTGAAAAGACGGTCACAATCAGGGTGATCTCGTGGCAAAGCAAAACCATTGTCAACAAAATGCATCATCCGAAGCAGAAGCAAATACCTATCACGACTCATGACTGCCGGAAATATAGCTGTTGCCATCAAGGGACTATTAGACCAATATGAAGCCATTGATGGTTTCCTAAGCAAGCCCATCAAAACAGTTAAACCCAAAAAACTTTTTCATCTCCTCCAAATTTGTGGGAGTCCGCTGGGTAGTTCTAGCGTGGGGCTTAAGGCTGGCACTGTTCTCCCTCAAAAACTGTTCTGCATACAAATTAGTCTGCTCTACAATCTCTGCCAAAAACACATCATCCATAAACAACTTGAAAAAATCAATTGGCAAAAAGTTTTCAGTGTTCACCCTACACCCTGGAACACCAGTAAATTCAGGCAATGCCGGCTGCCCCATGCCTGGTGCAACCCAGAGGTCAGAACTTTCAACGTCAAGTCTTGCAGCCACAGGCTGCCGCCCAGCTGCCTCTTGTCTCACTACACCAACTGGAAGTCTAGCAGCCCCAGGCTGCAGCCCAGATACCTCTTGCCGCACTATCGGCACAGCAATGTCCTCCGCAACCACAGGCACTTCATCCACACCAAAAGTAGCTTTATCAGATGAAGACATGTGTAGAGAAAACTCACTACCTGAATCTTCACCTCCCACCTCCCACCTCTGCCTCAGAATCAGAGTCAGTCTCTGGACCATGGTCAGAGGAAGAATCAAAAAGCATTCCAACAACTTGCTGAGCAGTAATCCGGCGGCTAGCCATTATCCTTACTAAGAAAGGAGTCTGCACAAACAACTCAACAACCCCAACACTGTGCAAAGTAAGTAAAAAAATTTAAGCCTTTATCACAAAGATCTATATACTGAAAAAATATACAATTCACTTACAAGAGACAGCTGCACTCACCAGCACCTACTCTGCAAAGACACAGCAAATAGGCAACGATATCCCACTAGAAAGAAGAAAAAAAAGCTTACATCTACAGAAGTACACATCAAGAACAAATGCAAAACATGTTTTACAATCACAAAAAACAGAAACCAAACATACTCGTATTATTACACACTTTGCAAAAAAAACAATTACATAAAAATTGAACAAAAAAGATCTCTTACCAAACACATGCAACTATACAAACAGCAGAACAGCAGAACCACCAGTAACGGAACCGCACACTGCAACAATCTAAAGAGAAAATAAAACAATACACATTAGAAGAAACAAAAACAATACACATTACAACAGGCTATGTCACAGGGTATGTCACAAATGGGGTGTCTGTCCCCATGGGGGGCAGAATATAAATATTTTTAAATGTGGGCACCCTGGAAGCAACCCTCCAGAGGGCAGGAAGGCCAAATCAAGACACTAATCAGAGGGGGCACAACATATTTTTGAAAACATATGGGCCCAAGGAAGCGACCCTTGGCCAAGGGGTCGCTTCCTATACAAAAAGAACAATTCCTGGTGTCTAGTGGGCTTTTCTACCCCCCCCATGGCCCAGAAACGGTAAAAAAACAGCCGATCTGCCCCCGGGGGGGGGGGGGGGGAGAACAGTCTAAAATATTTATATTGCCCCCTGGAAGCGACCCTTGCCCAAGGGGTCGCTTCCTTTATAAAAAAAAAACGAATCCCTGGTGTCTAGTGTGCTAATCTACCCCCCTGGGTCCAGATTCGGCCCAAAAAACGGTCGATCAGCCCCCAGTGGGGGCAGAAAAGTCTAAAAAAATTATTTAGCCCCCTGGAAGCGACCCTTGCCCAAGGCGTCGCATCCTTGATAAAAAAAAGACCAATCCCTGGTATCTAGTGGGCTTTTCTACCCCCCCCCCCGGGTCTAGATTCGGCCCAAAAAACTGAAAAGTCTAAAAAAAATTGTTTGCCCCTAGGAAGCGACCCTTACCCAAGGGGTCGCATCCTTTATAAAAAAAGAACAATCCCTGGTATCTAGTGGGCTTTTCTACCACCCCCCCCGGGTCCAGATTCGGGAAAAATAGTCCAGAGGGGCAGAAAAGTCTGAAATAAAAATTGCACCCCAAGGAAGCGACCCTTCCTATGCCAAGAAAAACATCCCTGGTGTCTAGTGGGGGCATTTCTGGTGCAGGATCGCGACGCTGTGCGCGATCCTGCACCAGAAATCCCTGCATTGGGACATCAGGGGAGAGGAAACACTGTTTCCTCCCCCCAATGCCGCAAGGCACCGAGAAATGGCTCCCCGCCCCACCGGAGAGCACAAAACCTACCTTGTTAGCTGGACGCGCTGGAAACAAATGGCTTCCAGCGCGTCCAGTGCTTCCTGATGACGTCGGCATGCGCTGTGCGCGCTGACATCACCAGGAAGCGTGGGTGGCCCGGGGGGTGGCAGCGGAAAGTCTTCCGCTGCCACCCATGCTAAAATGAAGAAAATCGATGCTCCAGGGGGGGAGCGCCAGCGTTCCCCCAGAGGGCTGTGCCGATTACAGAGCGGTTCCGTCATCAGCACAGCCCAACCGACGCTGATGACGGAACCGCTCCGTCATCAGCGTCAATGGGGTTAACGGGTAGACTGGTGTGTACATGTCTCTCCCTCTAGAAGGGTGGAATTCTACACCTGCCACCAGGACTGGCGGTGGGGAGGGAGGGGTTAAGATTCCAAAGTGTTTGACACCAAACACGACATGTTTCTATGCAGCCATTCCAAAGTTAGCATTTACCGCAATGTTATAATGCACTTAAGAGTACATGGTCTGGCTGCATCATAGAACTGCCTCAGAGAATACATTCCGAAGGCTGCAGGAGGGTCCTGCTCATGCATGGGCACCCTCTCACACAAAACCAAGCACCCTGCCTTCAGGATTGATACGGCCTGCCATAGGGGTGACTGATAGGTTTCTATGTTCAGTGATTTAAGGTAGATATAGGTAACCTATATCTTAGTAAGGGGTGCATGCACCACATTACCCAGGCTGCAGTAGCAGTCCTGTGGTGTCATTTTGGAAGGCTTCCCAGGGGTGGCATAATACATGCTTCAGCCCTTGGTAGGCCTCTGGGGTACCTATGCCCTTAGTACCTAGTATTACATATACTAGTGGCTCACAAGGGTACGCCAGTAACCAATCTGGAGTGTACCTATGGTACATGGAATCAATTTAGAGAGGAAGCAGCTAGGCTGGGGTCCTGGATAGCAGGGCCCCAGCCAGACTAAAGTAAACAAACAGTGAAACATCAGCAAAAAGTGGGGGTAACGATAGTAAGCAGATCCTACTCTCCTACACCCACCCCTAAGTCTGAGGTAAAGAATCTGGGAGTATGGATAGACTCCAGACTTTCCTTTGAGACCCAGATCAAGAGAGTTGCAGGCAGGTGTTTCAGGATCCTCAGAATATTGAGGAAAACCCTAGATATTTTACTGCTGGTGGCGAGGAAATCCCTGACCCATGCACTTGTTACATCGAGATTAGATTCCAGAAGCTGCAATCCATGCAGAACACAGCAGCCCGTTTGGTGTTAAATCTGCCAAGACGAGCATCCTCAAAGAATGCACCGGTGACCTTACACTGGCTGCCCAAAAAGAAACTAATTAAATTCAAGACACTATGCATCGGTCATTTTATCCTGCAGGGAAGATGCCCCATGTACCTCCGCAATCTTATGACTCCCTACAATACAGAAAAGCGGTTAAGATCCACCAGGATCCATCTGGTGACAGTCCCAAGGATTAGGAAAGCACGAATGGGGGCCCGCTCTTTTGGATACTTGGCAGCAAAAAGTTGGAACTCCCTACCCTAGTCCCTCCGGGAAGAACCATCAGCAAGTACCTTCCGTAAAAAAATTAAAAAGTGTTTTTTACTCAATACAGTTGGATTGTTGCATGAAACTGTGAGGTACTGATTCCAGGGGTTGCAGTGAGTTCAAATAGTGTGGGGACATACCAGTGGGTGTAACCAGGTGCTCTATAAATGCAGAAATAAAAAAATAAAAAATTATGCATGAGGATTCTCAGAATCACAGCAGGATTACCATCTTCTGCATAATAACTCTATATAAGGGTCACTTCTATCGTCATCCTTGCCTGACATGCCCACAGTACACTTCTAGGTAAAACCCCTGAGGGTACCTTTTGAGTATATAAGCACTACATCTTCGTTGGGAAAACCAGAGGAGAAAGACTTCCATGCTGACACGCTAAAGCAAGACGCTGAGGTCCCTGCAGGCAGACACTCCAGGACGCAGTGGTCTGACATCCCTTGCATGGTGTCCATCTCGAGACCTAGATGGAGTCCTTCGCTCTCCGACATCAGGAAATGGGGTTGCTCTATCCTAAGGGGATTCTTGGCTATAAACCTTTATACGTGCTAGGACAACATTTTCTCACTGCAACAGATGTAGACTACAAGTTTGACTCTACATTGAAAACACAGGCATTTCAGCAGTGCAAAGAATATCCTCTCCCAAATGAAATAATGCCTTTAGATCAGTTTAAATACATTATTGACACTGACGGTTCTGTTCAGCCTGCTGTAGGAAGTAAACAGCAGTACAGCAGAGCTTGTGCAATTGTGAAAAGATGTATGCGGGACAAAAGTTCGGTCCTAGCAATACGCAGACGCAGTCTCTAGGGGATTGCACAGCTCAACTGGCAGAACTACAAGCCCTAGTACTGGCACGAAAAATATAAAGATCGAGAATTCCCCACACTCATTGTGTGTGATTCATTTTACTGTGTCCAGCCATTTAATGAATATCTTCACTACTGGGGCCAGATTTGACTTAGAGATTCAAAGGTTGCACAATAAAGCACAAATTGCTTTTGTAACAAGTGGCAGAGCTAAAAAAAAAAGGCTTGCTACAGGCTCACGTAATTCATACGCTGATTCATCAACATGTTGGCGTGCACGTTGAAGGGAATTCCTTGGCTGATGAAGCCGCCAAGGCGACAGTGCGCATTTCTGCCATTGCTGCAATCACTCATTCTAGCACGAGAATAGACAGAAAGATATTCGTAGCTGCCATTACTTTGCAGAAAAACAGCACAGCCTTGCCAAAAGGTTTTCCACTCAAGTACTTCTACAAGTTAGATGGACAAAATATACCGTATACTCCAGTTCCAGGAGTGGGGGATAGAGTAATACCGAACATGGATCGCAGGTTAGTTTAATACCAGCTGCACACGAGGGTCTGGGCTCAGCGCACACAGGTATCACTGCGACAGTTTCATTGCTGAAAGATCGTTATTGGTGGCCAGGTCTTACCAAACTGACCAAGGGCTTTGTTCTGAACTGCAACATCTGTCAGCCAATGAAGGGTTCCACTATAGCACGTCCACCACAGACACAGTTACTGATATCAGACAGGCCTCTCGCATGTGTATGATTGGACCACTGCTGCCCCCTACAGTCTGACAGGACTTACAAGTGTCAGGCAACAGATGAAATGAAATGAAATTTGATTTATAAAGCGCATGGCTGCCCTTGAGCGTCCCAGCGCAGATCCAGTCCAAGGCCCCACCATGCCTCATTTGTACCCACCCATTAGGCTCCTTGGTGGCCCATGTTTATTAGTAGGGTTTTAAATACGGCTTCTACATTCACAACTGCAGGATTTTATTGATTGTAGCAATGCTTGTTTGACCCAACCTGTAAATGCCAATGCTTATTTAATTGTAGCAATGCTTGTTGCACTGACTTCATTATGACATGTGATAGCCAACCGTCATATTAGTGGGTGTGGCAAGCCTTGTGCAACTGCATGTGGAGGAGCGTGGTTTGCCTCCTGTGGAGTGGCATGGTTTGCCATGTGATAGCCAAACATCATATTGGTTGGTGTGGCAAGCCTTGTGCAACTTCTTGTGGCAGGCGTGGTTTCCCTCATGTGGAGTGGCGTGGTTTGCCTCATGTTTATAAGCACCTGTCCTGTTGGTTATAAAAGGGCAAGCCCTGCACATGCCAGTGCTTGGCTTATTTCCTGGATTCCTGCAGGCTTTTGTCTCAGCATCACTCCGACTGTCAAGTGGCATCTTCGATCAGGCTTTCAAGAGAACTCCTCGCGCGTCAGACAAGTAAATTGCTGCACATTTCTTACGCTTGTCAGTTCATCTCTCTGTGAATTCTTGCCCTAGCTCTTGACTACTCCTTTTCCGCTTGGTATAGAACATTATCCAGTGACTCTCTGAAGTTGGCAACATTGCTTTTGACGGCGATTTTTCTTGGTTTTCGTCTAGCGCTCAAATATGAGACTTTTGAGAACAAGAAAACAAAAACTTTTAGTGCGCTTATCACTCTTTATGAATTAACGACCAGTGTTTGTACTCAGTATTTCTTATTGTTAGTAATGTGACATAATGTGCTGTACTTTCCTGTGACAAGTTCAGAAATTGGAAACTCTAATGCATGTTGTGAACGGGGATATTTGCTTTTGAATCACGAGTTCATGTTATGAATGGTGACATGCTTTAGTTCTTTTATTGTTCAGTTCTACCTTTTTTTCTTTAAATCTTTTATTTTGATATACTTACTCCTTTTGAAACATGAGACTATACTTTTAAAACAAAGCACAAAGTATACCATAATGAGAAATCATATTATATTCACATCTACCACCACTTTGGATTGAGATATTAAGAGGCTGCAAGTGGTCCTTGAATTAGGTGAATACACGTTTATTATATGACATTGACTTGACAGCAGCATTCGACACCATCTCGCATGCCATCCTGATTAACAGAATGCGAGAGATTGGCGTGACAGACACAGCCTTGGCATGGGTAATTTCGTTCCTATCCAATAGGTCCCAGACTGTGTCTTTGGGTCCCTATCTATCCAGCGAAAAATTAATTTCATCAGGAGTACCTCAGGGGTCCATATTAAGCCCTCTTTTTTTTAATATCTATATGGCCCCCCTTCTCGCTGTGATAGAATCTCATGGGATCCTTGTCACGTCCTATGCCGACGATACACAACTTGTCGTTACCATCGATAAAAAATGGCCAGATGCAGACCTTCGTTTTAAAACCTGCCTATCGGATGTTTTTCAATGGTTGAACAAAAACCATCTTCAATGCAATAGTGCGAAGACAGAAATTATACCGTTGGGTAAAGATCTATCTTTCTGTCCGAAAGACTGGTGGCCCATGGGATCGGAAGCCCCCCCTAGTGCAGTAGCATCAGCTCGGAATCTAGGTGTGCAATTTGATTCACTTCTCTCTTTCGATGACCACATCAGGATTACGGCTGGACGCTGTTTTGGTCTCATTAAATCACTGAAAAAATTCTTTGATTTCCTCCCCATTGCAGCTAGAAAATCAGTCGCGGTAGCCTTAATACTCTCCCGACTTGATTACTGCAACGGATTAATGGCTGGTGTGAAAAAGTCCACCCTTAAGAAGCTGCAGAGTATACAACATGCAGCGGCGAGACTGGTCCTACAACTTCCCAGAAGGTCATCAGCTTCAGCAGCATTAAGAGCTCTGCATTGGCTCCCATTGCACAAAAGAATTCTTTTTAAATTGCTTCTTACCGTTTTTAAATCTATGCAAAACACAGGTCCCCGCTACTTTACACATCGTTTTGTGCGTTATAATCCTCCGCGATGTCTGAGATCATCTGGGACAAACCTCATCCTGATTCCCAGATTTAAATATCAAACCAAGGGTGGGAAAACTTTCACTGTCTTGGCAGCCAAGGCATGGAATAACCTACCAGTTAGCCTCAGACTGACTGAAAAGGAGGGTCTTTTCAGAAAACTCCTCAAGACATGGGTGTACAAACAATCAGATACCTCCGTACTGGCAGCCATTTAGTCTCATCCTTTCACCTGCTTCATTTTTCATCAACCTACTGTTCGCAAGCTTAGCGCCAAGATGCTCCCCTGGGAGCGAATGTTCGCGCTTTATAAAAATACATAAATATCAAATATCAAAATTGATATATCTAAACGTGTGAGTGTGTATGTGTGCGGAGAAGTGTAAATGTACTCACCCTAATTATTTTCACCCTCAGACTATTACACAACAAACGCTGTAGATTTCTCAGAGACCTGAGACGTGGTGCCCGGCTGGACCAGGCTGAGTGAAGAAGCAGAGTTTTTCTCTTTTCTTCTTTCTCGTCCACTTCCCCTTCCCTTTTGGAATAGCTGCCAGTGTGACAGCATTCTAGTTGCAGCACTGAGAGCTGTTCCTAGAGGTATTGGGTGCATTCGTCATTCATTGCTCCTACATACATCCTGAGATATCAGGTGAGTGGTCACACCACATCCTTACAACAAGTACATCATGATGGCAGTGTATTCATGCTCCAGATTCTTGTGGGTTTGGCCTCAGCGCTCAGCTGACACCTGAACTGTTATAAAGGATTTGTGAGTATTCATAGGGACATACGCAATTGGCACATTACATTTTGATTGTGGCCCCACATTTAGCTCTCGGGCTTACAAGGAAGCCATGGGAAGTTTGGGTGTAGCATTGTACTACTCCTCTCCATATCATCCTAAGGGAATTGCAGTAATGGGCGCACTTGTTGGTCAAATAATTTGCTTCCAAGTTTTAAGAGAGTCTTTGAAAATATTGCCTTTATTTGTGCTCAAGAAACTCCTATTGACTGTTTTGAGAGAATCCTGGCTCCAATTAGATCTTTTGGAAGAAAAAAGCAAGTTCACAGTTCTGCACCACCAGTGATTAAATCATGGGAAATCAAGAAATTAAATCAGGAAATTAATGCCTTAATTGGAGAACAATTTAGGTTGTGTATAATACCAAGGCAAAGGGACATAAACAGACTAAAACAGGTACGAAAAAGGAAAATGGTATCGGAACATAGAAGGCTCGAAGACTCAAATTGGGTTAAACTTCGAGAGGTTGCTCAAACCATTGACACTAAATATTGAGCGCTGATAGCAAAAGTTTGCGATGGGAGAGAGAAGTCAAAGCCCATTTTGATTCCAGAATTGTCTGGGTACATTTCCCAGATGTATGCTTTAAATTCCACAGTTGGATGGAATCAAGATGTTGGCTCTGCCCCATCCGTGGGGAGCGAATATGGACCACCTTCGTGCCTTAAAATAGAGGATTATATTAAAGGGGCACAATATTCTAGTGCAATGGGCCCAGATGATGTACCACTAGCCATAATAAAACAGGATGGCGAAGTGTGGGCGAAATTTTTACATCTACTGTTTGTCTTTTATTATACCCATGTCGACATCCCACAATCCTGTACGGGAAGTATAATTGTTCCACTATATAAAAAGTGTCCAAAAAATTCCCCTGCCACTTTTAGACAGATATCTCTCCTGGATGCGACCGGCAAATTATTTGCGAAGAGCATTCTTACCCATCTGCAAGATTGGGCATTCGGAAATGATCTCATTCCCGTAGAACAAATAAGATTTCATAAAAACAGTGGTACCTTGGATAATATCACCGCCTTGCAAACTTTAACCGAAAAATATCAAGTGAGCCGGGGAATGCAGTTATATGCAGGTTTTATAGATTTCTCTATGGCACTTGACCGGGTAGATCGGGGGACGTTGTGGAGAAAACTGGTCACCATGGGGATACCAGGGAATTTATTACAATTGGTTGTTGCACTGCACTCCTCTAATTGGACGCAGGTTTTGTTGGGGGTACACACACAATATCTTCCGAGAAAAATAGAAACTAATCATGGGTTGAAGCAAGGGTGCCTTTTGGCCCCTCTTATTTTTTCAATTTACATTAATGATTTGCCAAGAAGAGTGGGGCTCACCAAAGGGGATTCCCCTAAATTAGGAAATTTAAAGTTGAGCTGCCTGCTATATGCAGATGATGCTATATTAATGGATTTAACTCCAATTGGACTTCAAAGACGCATTCCTGAGTTGATTAGGTATACAGAAGAATACTATTTAAAAATAAATATTTTAAAGAGTAAAGTTATGATTTTTAGTTTTTGGGATGGAAAGTCAGAAAAAACTTGTGTTGGTTCTTGGGAAATGAGCAAATGGAAGTAGTAAAGTTTTATCCATATTTAGGAAAAATCTTTACAAACAGGTGTTCCTGTAGTAATCATATGGATCATTGTAAATGCAAGGCAATCTCACAGGCCTGTGCAATTAAACGAATGTATACACACTGCTGAAAAAGACACTTCACACATATTTTATCAGTCTGTAAAATAAAGATACCACCTGCATTGAGCTATGCCTGTGAAACAATAGATGCACAAGAGTGGACACATTTGAGAAACTGGAGGGACAGATCTGGCAGCAAATATGTAATTTGAATTGCGGTTCTCCTATCGCAGCGATTAGGCTTGAATTTGGTTTACTCTCCAATTATGTGCTATATATGGCTGCAAGCTTAAGATGGAGCAACGCACTAGTAAACAGCTCTGAGAATGTTACGGGTAGCACTATGTGAGGAAACCTTTGTTAGCATGAAAGAACAGAGTGCTCTTTTTAGGAATCGTCTAAAAGCCATGAAAATGTTCGGCTTAGATATGGATAGTGCAGCGGTACTCTGTAAACGTAATTTGAAAAACAGAAATAAAAAAACAATCGATGGGGTTTCTCGCGAAAGAGATACTAAAATGTTCGTAGAGAATAGTGATAATGATTGTATTGTGGGGAGTAGTATTTACAAAAAACCCCAATCATATGTTTTATGGAATCTTAAACATGGAGTACGCAGAGTTATTTTGTTGCGTAGACTGAATTGACTCCCTCTAAGAATCGTAACAGGAGCTTGGGAGGGCATTGCTAGACAGGAAAGACTTTTTCACTTATGTAACTCCTGTATACAAGACTTAAATCATGTCCTATTTGTTTGCCCCACATTACAACCAGTACATCGCAGATACCTAAGGAATTGTTTTTTAAAGTATAATATCACCACAGCAGAAGAGGCCCATAACTGTCTGCTGGCACCTCCATCTGAACTTGTTTGTTTAACATTTTAAGATTTTTTAAAACAATTAAAAAATATATTTCAGAACTGTATTGATGTACTATGTATGTTTCTGAGCACTTGCACTTTTCCAACCTTTTTTGCTGCTAGCTATCGAGTACTGTATGCTGAAATTGAATATATTTGCCTTAATATGGGCTTTTTAATTTTTATGCATATTTTACAGCTACCAGTTTTACTTATTTTCCCTTGAGTTGCATTACTCTGTATTTCTGTGAAGATCTAAATATTCTTGCACTGGTATTATGCTGCTGGTTATCTTGTACTGTATTGTGAATTGAAAAATTCCCGCTTTTCACTACATGGTTATGCTGCTGATTATCTTGTACTGTATTGTGAATTGACAAATCCCCACATTTTATTATATGGTTTTAATTTTGAAAGTTTTTATTATAGATTTAGATTGAAATCTTCGTAAAAGTCCCCTAAGTGTCCATCGATGGTAATCTGATTTGTTATGGATCAATCCTCTTGGCACTTGGAAGTTTATGGAATGGTTTCCACTTTCCATAGATATGTTTTTCCTTGTTTTTATTTGATATGATGAATTTAGTACCGTACAAATCTAGAAAATCTCTCTTTTCATGCAGTGTAATGTTGATTTTTAGATGTATCTTTTTCCTTTTATGTGGAACTCTTCAGAGTCCCAAATCATAATAAATGAACTGTAACTGTACATGTCATTGATGGGAAACATCCTTAACAACGCTGATTTTATAACGACTTACCTGAACAACAAAGCCGGAACCACGACTTTCAAAAACCACGACTTTCCTTAAGCACGACTTCCCTAAACCACGAGTCTCTGATACCCTCCGCTCCTGTATAACGTCTCTCCTCAGAATTAAGGGAACAATAGGGAAGGTGTGGGGGGTCTTCCCCCCAAAAAAGGAAAAATTAAAAAAAAGAGCTAATGGTATGCATTGTCAAAGAAAAATAATATAGTAGATTTAGATCCGTTTATTTTGTACGAGTGGTTCACGCAAGAAGTATTGTAATTACAATAGTGCCATCTACTGGCCAAACACGAGATGTTTCATTTCGTGGTTTAGGAAGTCGTGTTAAAAAAGGTAGTGGTTAAGAATATCTCGTGGTTAGGCTTTCGTGGTTAAGGAAGTCGTGGTTTAGGCAGTAGTTGTTTAGACATACAACCGTCATTGATATATCTAAACATGTGAGTGTGTCTACGGAGAAGTGTAACTGTACTCACCCTTACTATTTTTACAGTCACAGTATTACACAACAAACGCTGTAGTTTCCTCCGAGACCCAAGACGTGGTGCCCGGCTGGACCAGGCTGAGTGAAGAAGCAGTGTTTTTCTCTTCTCTTCTTTCTCATCCACTTCCCCATACCTTTTGGAATATCTGCCAGTGTGATAGCGTTCTAGTTGCAGCACTGAGAGGTGTTCCACAAGGTAATGGGAACATTCGTCATTAATTGCTCCTACAGACATCCTGAGATTTCAGGTGAGGGGTCATGCCACATCCTTATAAGTACATCTTGGTGACAGTAGATTCATGCTCTAGATTACTGTTGGTTTGGCCTCAGCGCTTGGCTGACACCCGAACAGTTATAAAGGATTTGTGAGTCTTCATAGGGACATACACAATTGGCACAATAAATTCTGACTTTGGCACCGCGTTTACCTCTCGGGCTTACAAGGAAGCTATGGGAAGTTTGGGTGTAGCATTGCAGTACTCCTCTCCATATCATCCTGAGGAAAATTCGATTGTGGAAAGGAAAAACCGGGACTTAAAGCAATCCTTAACAGCAAGGGTAGTAGGCTCGAGTGGCAGTTGGGTCAATCACCTATATAGGGTCAAGAGGGCACTTCAGAACATGCCAAGAAGCTCCCTGGGAGGCCATACTCCTTAAGAGGTCCTGTTTGGGATGAGAATGTGGGTGCCCGACCTCGATTGTGGCAGCACAGTGGCAGATCAAAAAGCATTTGACATCAATGACTGTTTGGGTGTTTTACAGCAAATCAATAAATTCCGCACATTACAAAGCAACATCCAAGTAAAACGCACCACCACTGGGGAAATTAAAGTTGTTACGGTAAGACCTGCCTGCGTCACAAAGATCAGGGACCTGGTCAGAGAAAAGATTGTGGACAGAAAATAATTTGGAACATCTTACCTAACACCTGTACCTGTCTTGGCTGTCAAAGGAACAAGAACAGTACTTCTACCTCTTGCCGGCAAGAAAGAAAAGAAATTTGTCTCCATTGATCTGATCAAACCACACACTGAATACAACAACGATACTGAATAGCAGGTCGTGAGGGCTCCCCAGGTAGCCACTAATCTCCTCTCGCTACCATACAGGAGGGTCAGACAAAAAGGTTAATAAAATTCGAAGATTCTACTCTAAGAAGTAACGGAGTTCCCAACAAAGGAATGGAACTCGTGCCCATTGAAATAGAACAACAAAATTCCAATAAAACACAGACCTCAATTTGGCCTAATACCGATATCTATTTGAATATTTCTCAAAATGAGTCAACTACCCGTTCAACTAAACCTGATGAGCTACCAAAGATAGATCAAAAAGCATCTGGCTACTTCATCGATTTTAATAACTTTCCACTGGATCTAAGTGAACCAGAGTCGCCGCCAGCTTCTGTTTCCCGCAAACAATTTTTTTATAATATCTTCCTTTGGATGAAGAAGACTTATATTCTTTCTCCCTGGCTACAGCTCTGGATTGCTCATGACAGGGAATTATTGCAGGAGAGCCTAACATCCCCCTACTCTTGCCACTCATTTGGCAAGTCTGCCAGGACCTACAGTAGACTTCTAAAGTATTTTTCATTTTGGGCCAGTAAAAGTGTGTGAAAACCCTGTCAAAAGACTTGCCCTGCCTAAAATGTCCTGTCAGATGCACATTATGAGCCAAACCCAGTGGGAAGGCTCTCAAGCTCTGGGGTACCACCAGAACACGGGCTACTCCAGGCTCAGCAACCTTAGGCTCACTATAAACAAGACCATTCTCCCAATAGATCAGGTGTGATCCAGACTCTTTGCCAGCTGCCTGGTCCTCGGCCTGCTGCTGCAGACCCACAAGAGTAGGACACTATTTCTGCAAAGTGCAGAATTCCTCCATGGTGGGACCCCTGACCTGCTGCCAATGGGTCAGCTCAGGCAGACTCCCAGTACGGCCATGTCCTCCCCTGTAGGTTCTGGGGCGACTCCCTAAGGTTCAGCCTCCCCCCGGATCGTGGGAATCTCTGGAGTGAGATTTTCTGTGCCCCTTGCCTCTCTTCTTGGCAGATGCCTGGGCTACTGTTTCAGGCTCCAGGTCTTCTGATTACACTGGGCTGCCATGGGCTGTGTGGTCATGCATGTTCACTCAGGCAATCACAACATATGGAAGTGGGATCTGTATTCCACCTCCCTCCAGGTGGTGTGTTCCAGGTTGTTTCCCGGCAGACAATCCACAGGCTCAGAGCGAGTACACTACCAGGAACACGACGACCCGGGAGCTGCACTTCAACGTTGATATTGCATAGACACTGCTTATGACATACTGAGGGGATTCGGATATACCTCTTTCCTTCCCTCCGCCTTAACTCACATACCAAGAATACGATGTCTATAGAGTTACTCGCTCCATGTCAATTATAAGGATTTAAGCTCCTGGGATATATACTGAGGCATACGGAGCGTCCAGTATACGTCTTTACCTCCATATTTGAAATTGAATTGGTCTAGGGCCCCACCGGGTCGGAAGTATCACCGGCAGAGCGACTTTAGGCATACACGCAGCCATTGTGAGCCCTGAAGATTCGCGTAAGCGATGAAACACGTGTCGGCTGGCTGTTGTAAAGCATACACATATTAAAGAACCAAGGATTTGGACTGTTTCTCTACAACATTATTTGTTCACTATTGCGTGTACTACCACCTACGTGTACATCGATACTTTGTGTGTGCATAGGGTATCTCCGTGCACTTAACAGAAGTGCTCGCTGTTGCATTCCGTAACTATTTGGTGAAGCACTCTACTTCTTCAGACAACAGGTGACCCATGACGGTAGGCACACTGGCTCCTGTGTCTCTCAGACCATTTGCCCTCTGTCCACTAATGGTCACCCACTCGCTGTATTTCTTAGTGTTATCAGGCATTGGGCTACTCTGGGCCATCTCACTGCCCTCTAGTGAGAAAAGGGTCATCTCACCTGGTTCCCCTCACCCACCTGGGAGAACTCCTCCCCAAGCGCTATACTGGCCATCCTGGTGTCGGCCCATTGGTGGGGGCCCGTGGTCACTTGGGACACTTGGGACCCCCCCCTAAAGTGCCCTTCCTGGCTAGTACTTCATGGGTACCTTCCCTCCAGGGCTACTTGGTGGGAAACAACTCTTTTTCTTCTCAGTGGGTGGCTGGGAATCTTTACAGTGTGAATTATTTTGGTTCCCTTTAGCGAAATCGTCTTATTTACCCCTGTTGACCCTCCCATTCTGCTGCTGGGGACCTTGCCCACCTTTGGTGGAGTCTCCCCATAGAACCTTTTATTAACCTTGGTAGTCACCCAGTGGTCTGCCTCCTTAGCACGCATCCAGGGCACAGTAAGCTTGCTGTACACAAAGTGCTGGCTCAGTTGTGGAAAACACAGACTAGACACATGCACCCACACAACCAAATTGTACAGCCTATTGGAAAATGTGACCTCACTGCCCTTCACTCAACCACTCAGTGCTCTGCAAAAGGAATCTACACATTCAAGCCATATCTGGAAATCAAGTTTCATGCTTTGCCTAAACTGACCCCTTTACTTATCTTGGGTAAAACCATACCGGGTGAGGAGGGCGTCCTTCATGGCAGTGTAAGAGATGTTATGTGCATCCCCTAAGTCCAGCAATGTGTCCTTTGCCTCCACCGCTCTCCGGTTCCAGGCCGATTTATGCAGTCCTGAATGAGCAAATAACCTGCTCAGCGCTCCCTTTGAAATAACAGGACACGCAGCTCTTCACTTTCAGGCACATTAATAAAGTCCTGAACAAGCAAATACCGGCTATGTAGGTTCACCTGACCAGCTGCTACATGCTGCGCTGTCGGAATTCGCCAGACTATGTGGCCCCAGCTCGCACATTCAAAAAAGCACCTTCATATGGTTTCTTTCAAGGCGGACGACTAACTTGGACACAGCCTAAAGCTCTCCGTGCACACCTTCACTTATTCATGCCCACTGCGGTGGATTTGCTTAATTCTTGTGACTTTGCCCGGCTCTATCCGGCTCTAAATCCAGCTTGCTCACTATTGTCCTGAAGAAGATGATCTCGAATAACTGAGATTGAAACGTCGTCGACCCGCCCCAACAAGATATCCCTACACTCTGTATAAAATTATTGAGGAGTTCTCCTATACGTTGTCAATGAGATGTTTGTTTTAAAGTCACCCTCAATTTTTCACGTCACGCTTATTTTCACTTACCTATGTGAGCACCTGATTTTTTAAAAATCTTCTAAAAATAAATAACAGGCATTATTTTAACTTATATGTCCCTGTGCATATTAATTATCTCTCCCTCAGATATTGATTATCAATTACGATTTTGGTACCTTGTCCCCTTAACGGAGAATACCTATCTTGGACCATTTTTGCCATTTTTGAACCACTGTTTTCTAAAATATTAATCCACCCCAGGTTAACATATTGGGGTCCCCTTGTTCTTTTATTTCGAAGCTGATATAGCAGCCAGTATTTCATTATCTATGATAGACATGGACCTTCTAACTACTGCAAAAGAACATGTGGCTATTGCAGATTTGGCCGTCTCGTCAGCCAAAGAATTTCCAATAGCATGTGCTCCCACACGCTGATGGCCATGAGTATGAATAACCTGTGTGAGTGGCAGACGTGTTTTAAGTTCCGCCACTTGAATCCAAATTGTTTTATGCTTGATTGTGCTGCCCTTGGAGTCTCAATAATCATTTTGAGACCAGAAGTATAAGTTGTCATTAAAAGACTGGACACAGTAGGAAGAAATCGCACACAATAAGAGTGTTCACATGTGGATCAGTGAATTCTAGAGCTGGAATTAAAGAGCACGCGGCTTTGCCAATTGCGCCGTACAGTCCCCAAGTGCCTGTGTAAGTACAATGGAAGAACTTAAATTCACCATTTCCGATTGAACCAGCCACAATAGCTCAAGCCACTGAATAAGCATGTTTGGACCTGATGGCCGGTTGAACTGAGCCGTTGGTATAAATGATCCATTTGTACTGACCCAAAGGAACTAATAACAACGGAGGAGGATGAACATGTTCATACTGTACAAACTCCTGTGTCTGCAGAGCGGGATCAAAGATAAAAGTGAGATCAGTCGATGTCAAAGAAGTAGTCTATTGTATCCAACGGGGATTTAAAGCTTTAGAATTTTGCACACTCGCCTTAGCCACTGCTTCTAAAGTCGGTATAGGCGAAACCATAAGAATGCCTTTCCACTGCGCCAGTGATCTTTTAGAATCACCATTTGTGAGAAGTTGGCCTGATATATAGTGCTCACTATTCTAGTGATCACTTTGTATCATACCAAACGACCCTTATTGATGATTGGTTGTAAGTCAACCTTTTAGACCAGCTATCCTAGTAGCATGGACACGAGCAGTCTTCAGGCTAAACTCTAGATGGCGTGTTAAGCCAGCTGTTTTACCGTCACATATACCCCTTGAACACCAAGTGAAAGGACACCACACAAGTTGTTATGAAAATAAAGGATATTTATCTATAACAAGTCTACCCTGAACTCTTTATGAGTCAGGGAGCTAAGCACAATACAAAACTCTTAAGAAAATACTATAAGTTACACAATTTACACAAATGCCCGAGGGGTACGAAAAACCATATACTCTAAAAGTGGAATGCGAAATACTAGCAGGTAAGTAACAAGATCCAGAGGCTTCAGGATCGCTAGGGTTACACTACTGAACCTTCAGATTACGAGCAGGAGACCTAGGGAGATCGGGTGCAGAGTGTGCACTCTCACGCGGGATGCGGGAAGAAGTCTATGGATGCTAGATTTCGTAAAGTTAGTGTTATCGCACGAATCCGACTAGTTAGGCTGAAAACGAAAAAGGATCTGGACACTTAGATAGTGAACCTATGTTGGAGCACCGAAATGCTCGAGCTACCTAGCCCAGGGGCTGCGGCTGCATAGGGTTCAAAAGACGTCGGGAATCCTCGTTACAGTCTATGGAGCCTGAAAGAAGAAGTTGCTGGCAGGCGACCAGTGATGAAGTTCGATGGGATCCAAGCCTGGATCGGAGTTGAAGATGACCTGAAAGCAGAGGGGACTCAGTTCTTGATCACTAACCAGTGATCAGGTGGGCACCAGGTTGGCACCGGATGAAATCACCTCGACCAGGTGAGTGGGCGATGCTGGGCTCTGCAGTCTCTCGGACCAGGAGGCTTTGTCGGCGACCAGGATGGAGGGGCGAGCTGTCCCACGAAGGTGTCTGCTGTCGGCGCTGCTGAAACCAGGATTGGAGCAACAAGCCTTGGCAAAGTCAAGCCCACGCGGTGGACTCAAGATGGCGTCTGGAGTGGACCAGGAGGGTCCAGGGTGCTCCTCTGTTGGAGGGGAGCAAGGGCCAGTCTGGAGCAACCAGACCAGCGGTGAAAGTGTCGTTGTTCATCGCCAGGAGGGCCACAAGCCAGCAGGCAAGTAGCCAGACAATGCGGTGAGCAGCAAAGAGCAGAAGGGCCCCACGCAGATCTCGTGGATGCTGGAGGGCTGGACTTCGGTGCTGGAGCTGCTCAGGGTTAGGGCTTCTCAAACCCCAGTGCACTTACTCGAGGGTCACTCGGGGGTCGTGCTGGTGAAGCGTCGTGCAGGTCTTGAAGATGGCCGGTCCCACGTGTCTCGTCACACCCACGAATCTCAGCTGGGCTGGATGATGTAGGTAGAGGTCAGACATGGCGGGAAGACCGGGTCTCATCGAGCTGGGCAGTCTTGATCCGGAGGATGGACTTACAGCAAACCGCAAGAGCTTCGATGGTGCCTGCTGGTGCAGGGTGGCTACTCCTTAGCCACAAGGGAGAGTCTTCAGAAGAGTCAAGAGTTCCTTTCGTGGAAAGTAGTTTCAAGATTCAGAATGATCTAATTTGGGAAGGGGACCTGCTCCTACCTTTATTCTAAGAAAAAGGGGCTGGCCCATGACTAGGTCCTGCCCTATGGGTGGGACCAGGAGGGGGTTGGTTACACCCCTCTCCTTTGTCCGGTCTCTCCCCAACTCAGGGGCTGGGGTGCCCCAGGAACTGGTTTGAGCCGGCCTATGCACAGTGAGCACCGGGGTGCCACTTGCAGTCACCTTCCTTTCAGCCCTGCCTACCTGGGATACACAAAATCCTGTCTGGAATGGTGCTAGCACCGCCCCTGACAGGAAACCCTTTGTCCAGGCCTCCGTTGCTGGAAGGACTCCCAGCAGCAGGAGGGCAGACTTGTGTCTCGGTGGCAGCATCCATTTTGTGGAGCTGAGGCTATGTCTGACTTTAACCGGGGTTCACAGTTACATACATGTCGTGTCCCTCTAGAAGGGTGGAATGCTAACCCCGTCGCCAGTATTGGCGAGGGGTTAGTATTCCAATTCGTATGACACCTTACTCAACATGTTTTGATAAAGCTATACCAAAGTTAGCATTTAACCGCGAGGATTATAATGCACTTAAGAGTATATGGTATAGCGTTATCATGGAACAGCTATTTGGACTTGGTTCCGCAAGCTGCAAACGGGCTCAGCTCATGCCAGAGCACCATCTCACATAATTCCAAGCACTCTGCCTTCAGGATTGTTAAGGCCTGCCATAGGAGTGACTGGTAGGAATATATGTGTCCATTTTAGGGTTAGATATAGGTATACTATATCTAAAGCAAAGGGTGATTACACCACCTTGCCCCAGCTGTCGTGCAGCCAGTTGTGTCAGTTTTGGATGGCCAGCCAGGGGTGGCATAATACATGCTTCAGCCCCTGGTAGTCCCTGGGTACACCTATGCCCTGGATACCTAAGGTATACTGTACAGGGACTGATAAGGTGACTCAGTATCCAATTAGATATGTACCTAGAGTACATGGAGTCCATTTTAACAGAGAGAGCAGGAAGCCTGGGGTCCTGAATAGCAAGATCCCAGGCCAACTAAGTCAGAAACCAGCAACACACTAGGCAAAAAGTTGGGGGCAACCATAGTCAGGTATCCACCTTCCTACACCATTTGGACCACAGTCAAAGAAATTTCAACATCGGAAAACCGTATTTCCGCTGATGTGTACAATGCAATTGGTGCTGTGTCTCCTTCATTAAACGTTACTTAAGTGAAACCTACCGTCCCCGGCACAATGTGTAGGACCAGGTTCGTAGTATTATCACATGTTAACAAGAAGTTAGTCGCAAGCAGATCAGACTGCAAAGACTGAAGAATAGAGGTATATTCCGGAAGCCAACTGGCAGAAGAATACGAGTTGTATCAATGCACAAAGTGGTTTGATACGCTGGGCATAATCAGGAATGTATGTCCTCCCGAAATTCAACAATTCCAGCAAAGTTTTAAGTTTTTTCAGAGTAGATGGAGGCTGCAATTGTGCTCATTGCTCCAGAAAGTATGGGGCCATAAAAAACATGCGTTTGTCCGGCGCAATGGGACCCGACGAACTCCCTATGACGGTTTTAAAGCAGGAACCTTCGCTCTGGAGTAAGATTCTCTACCCATTGTTCAAATCCTGCTTTGATACTAAAATGGTCCCTGCCTCTTGGAAGGGAAGTATATTGGTCCCTATTTTTAAGAAGGGAGTTAGGGACTGCCCCATGAATTACCGTTTGATCGCTCTCCTCGACTCAGTTGGAAAGGTTTTTGCCAAATGTATTTTAAGCTTGCTTGAAAATTGGGTCGAGGAGAATAATATTCTACCCTGTGAACAAACGGGTTTCCGTAGGGGACATGGTACGTTAGACAACCTTACCACCCTACATGTGATCTCTGATAAATATACACGTGTAAGAGGAGGAGTGGTGTTCGCCGCGTTTATTGATTTCTCCACGGCGTTCGACAAAGTTGATCGTCGAACGTTGTGGAGAAAGTTAGCAGCCCTTGGTTTACCACTGTATCTATTGGATCTGTTACGAGTACTTCATTCAGAAACGTGGTGTAGTGTTCTCCAGGGGGGCGAGAGGGGACTCTCGTATAAAATTCCTTCTTTGAACGGCCTCAAACAAGGCTGTCTGCTGGCACCACTACTGTTCTCATTATACACCGCAGATCTTCCCGCTTCCTTGTCAGCTTGTGTGGGTATAGCCCCGGTGGTAGGGGGGACCCCTATCTCTTGTCTCATGTATGCTGATGATATTCTGGTGTTGGATTTAACCCCCAAAGGTCTCGCTAATCGGTTGCAAGCTTTACACGTTTTTGCTGATGCTCATTTTATGAAGATTAATATATCTAAAAGCAAAATTATGTGTATTACTGGAAAAAAGAAATGCCGTTCTGAAAATTTTGGATGGCAGATTGGTGGTCAGAAACTAGAGGTTGTTAAAACCTATACCTTTTTGGGTAAAATCATTGCGGCCAATTTGAGTGAGAGACCCCATATCGAGCACATTTCACGCAAAGCACATGCGCATGGTAAAGGTTTAAATTCTCTCTATTCTGCCACTGGAAAGAGACACTTTGCTTGTCTTCTTGAAGTGTATAGGGCAAAGATTCCCCCTACGATACTATATGGCATAGAACTTATAGAGTTGAAACATTGGGATTTTTGTAATAAAATTGAAGGGAAACTCTTAAGATCCCTATCCACCCTTAATACCTCGTGCTCTTTGGCAGCATGTAGGCTTGAATTCGGCCTTAGGAGCAGTTGGGTCCAGGGACTTTGTGCCCTGGTAAGATGGGTGGCTTGCTTGGCTAGAGCCGAATTGGGGTCGTTGAGAGCCCTCCTTAAAAAGGAATTGTTGGGCAACTTTAAAGAGTTCTCACGATTAGTAAGGAGTTTCAGAAGAGCCGTGTCACTCTTAAAGCTAGATGAAAGTGTTCTATTCCTCCATTAATCGTCTCAGCTAAAACTCCTGCTAAAACAGGCATTGTGGGAACTATGTTATCAAATAGATAAGAATATAATACAAGAAAAAGGGGGTTGTGATCTTCTCCTTAATTCTTATGCCATGAAGTTGGCCCAACCTTATGCCACATGGAACATGCCACATGGTGTTCGCAGATTATGGTTTCTTTTACGATATGATCTACTGCCCTTAAATTCACTTCTATCTAAATGGAATGGAACCTCTTCCATGTGCAATTTCTGTAATTTGAGTATCCAGGATCGTATGCATGTCATGCTGGTTTGTCCTGCTCTTCGCTTATTGCGGTTTAAATGGTTAAAATCGATATGTCTCCAATTGGGTATTATTGATGTGAATTCTTTTTTACGATTTTTACACTGTCCTCCTAATAAAATGTTTTGCTTCCATATTTTTAACTTTTTTAAAGGTTTTTTAGCTATTTATTAAGGAATCTGGAGAGTACTGACTTTGTTTTCTCTTGTCAATTTTCCTATGGATGAAATTTGTCTTGCATGTATGATTGAATTTTCGTTTTTCTTCTGTTTGTATTCCTCTTCTGAATTTTATGTGGCCCTTACCAAGAGCCAAAACATAATAAATAAAAATTGAATTTATGGGGCCAACCCCCTACCTTCATTATTGAGCTCGTTCATTGTGAACACGCTTTATCATGGAAGGGAGAATGGTCATTGAGGGGTAAAACCCATTGAATATACCACTGCAAACACTCTACCCCAAGTGTTACAATCAGCTAACTCGAGAACAAGGCCTTTCGGCAAGCTCATTGTCAGGATCCTTTGTTTCTTAACAGGAGTGTGTTGGAAGTGGAGGTCCTTATCCCTCACCACCGCCATCATATGCTGGAGGCGGGAGTCCCTGTCCCACACCGCTGTTGCCAGGTGCAAGATCCGGACCCCTCATTTCAATGTTAGGCTAAGTAAGGACACGGAC
This sequence comes from Lissotriton helveticus, assembly GCF_964261635.1. Classification (NCBI taxonomy): domain Eukaryota; kingdom Metazoa; phylum Chordata; class Amphibia; order Caudata; family Salamandridae; genus Lissotriton; species Lissotriton helveticus. Next base: position 22,646,831 of record NC_136064.1, read on the forward strand.
ACCATCTGAGATAGACCTGCTCACTCCCTTAGTAGCTTGGCACAAGCAGTTAGGCTTATCTCCAAAGCATGAGTTTACAGTATGTGCAACCACACTCACTGCAACCCAGTTATGTCACCACAAATAGACTCCACATGAGTTTTTATAAAACGAGTATAAGCTATATATAAGTAGATATAAAATATGCCACACTATACAAAACCAACATATAATAATGGGTAGTATACCTTCTGGTGGATTGGTAGGTTCTAATCCCAACTACCACTTCTAACCAACAGTTAAGCTTACTTCTAAACATTTCCAAAAGGTTAGGCAGGTTGTATTGCTAGAATCACACACGTTGCAAAAGAAACGAAATACTGCAATGCGTAACAATATACTCCTGTACTGTGCAATAGAGAAACAATGCCCTACGTAGCACCACAGGCATGTACTTTGCGATAGAAGGAATAATGCAATGCGTATCACTACTGTAATCTACAATGCGTATCACTACTGTAATCTGTCGGTATTTAATCGACAGATTACAGAGAAGCTGCCGTTGATGAGATCATGCCGCTCCTCCGCCTCTCAGGCACTCCCAGAGTTGCACTGGCTCCCAATTTTGCATAGGATACAATTTAAGGCACTGTCTATAGTGTTCAGAGCCTTGCATGGCTTTGGACCCAAATCACTGCAGGCCAAATTCACGTGGTATGCCCCCCCCCTCCCCCCAGAAAATGCTTCGCTCCTCTTCGGCCAATCTGGTGAAGGTGCCCAGAGTCAAAAAAACAAAATCAGGAGGTAGGGCTTTTAGCACAGCAGCCTCACGCCTATGGAACAAACTTCCACTTGATATTAGACAAAATGGATTATCTTCTGCAGTTCAGAAAAGGATAAAGACATGGCTCTATCCTCGAGTATGCCCTCTGACATCTTGTCAATCTTTTCCTCTGCTGACTGCATTCCATCTGTATCTACGCTTAGCTAGACATTCGTATCACAGCGCCAGGGCACACGTATGGTGTTAGTTGCGCTTTATAAGTGTTGATAATAATAATAATAGATATGGCCCGATATTCTAAAGCCATGCAAGGAGCGATTTGCGCCGCTTTGCATGGATTTGTAAAGAAATGTAACACAACATATCGACTTGCTCTGCATTACATTACATTTCGTTCTGGGAGGTGTTCTATGGGTGGAGCAGAGGGCGTTCCAGTGCATCCACTCTCAGATTTACAAAGGTTTGTAAACCTGGGAATGCGTGAAATGGCTATACCTCCCAGAGGACGGTGTAACAAGGAGGAAAATCTATTGTTGAATTGTTATTTCCTCTTTCTATGTGTGCTGCGTCATGCAGCACAGGTAGAAATAGGGAACTGCCTCGAGGGAATTCTTCTCATAACGCAGGCACCCTTGCACCATGATGCAAGAGTACCTGCCTAAAGTGCGCCAGCACTATGAGAGAGCAGAAATGCACCATATCTTAGTAGATATGGTGCATTTCTGCTCTCTTCCTTTCACGCAACGCAGCAAGTTTACTTGCTGAACTGCATTCTGTGAAAAGTTAGTAAATCTGTACCCCAATGTGTAAGCACAAATAAAAGTAAATTCGTTCAGTACTCCATCCTCTCTGATTCCAAATAATCAAATCCTTAAATGAATAAAGTAAACCAAAATAGCATATCAAATGTGGGGGCGCAGAGGCATAGAAGGAGCAGATCCAATTTAGGTAAAAGTGATGTTAGCTTCCTGTATTGTTCTCCACTAAATGTATAAACTACATGTAACACGCAGGGCTATATCTTAATATTTTAGGAAAAGAAATCATGAAATGCCAGTACTGACATTTTGGAACCCTTTTCGCTTTATTGGGAGTCAAAATATATTTACGCCTAAAGCGTTCAGAGTAGATGCCTTCCATGTTAAAAATTGTGTTCTGGTTGTTGTTGGGCCAATAAAATCCCAATGATTTACGTATTTCACATGTGAGAGCAGAGTGGCCAGAGGGATTCGTAACATTGGTGACCAGCAACCACAGGGAGTGCAGGGAAGTCTCTTGAAGACATTGAAGATTATTCTAAGTTTAATAATACCACCACAGCTTCAAAACTGGAAGTCCTAGTTGAAACACTATGGGGTTGATCATGTTTGAAGTGAATTTTTAATTTGACCTGGATTATAAATGGTCAAAAAGACCTTCACTAAAAACAATATTGGTGGAGGATGGGTTATTGGTAGGGTTAAGTATGCGCCAGGACGCCCCTTCGCTGGGGCAGCTGTGCGCTGAATAAAAGTTATTAACATAACATAACATAACATAACCTACCACAAGCAATAAAGCAACCCATGCAATATAAGGTCCAGTCAAGGTCTCAATGCATAAGCTCCCTCGCTCAACCTTTGGTACCTGGCTGCGAGGGATGTATGACATTACAACGCATGCTTTTACATCGCATGCTTTTACAACGCGAGTTTTACAACGCATACCATTACAACGCATAGTGCTTTGGGGCGCTGGATAGTGAATAGTTTAATTTACTATTCCAACTCCAGTCCCCGTGGATAGTAGGGAAGGTGTTGGATAGTAAATTAAATCTATTCCCTATCCTAGAGCGCCCCCCAGCGCAATGCGTAGTAATGGTTTGCGTTGTAAATACCGCATTGTAAAGGCACTACGTTGTAAAAGTTGCGTTGCAAAGGTTGTTCACCCACAATACAAATTCCAAACCAATTTGTAAAGATAGGAACTATTTGTATCTTTAAAATGACACCAAGATTACATAAATCCAATTGAGGGAACAGGAGATATGATTTTTACAACATTAACCACTTTATAGTGCTTAAAACATATATCGCCAACTTGGGACATTTGGTCACGCTTGACTGGGACAAAGTCAAAGTTTGAGGATGACCATGAAGAAGCCCTGATCTAATACACTAAGTGGGAGGCCCGGTCAAAATTTTAACTTCAAAATTAGAAACATTTCTGCAGGATTTTCTTTCACCGTCATGTGGTCTCCTCCAGCAGGCAGATTTTGATGCAACATCATCAGATTGCTTTGCCACGAGTTACCGGTCAGATCCTGAATGTCTGGAGCTCCGGAGCTTTCAGCGTGATGAATATGAAATCCAGGCCAGGTCGCGTTTGAAGGTAGTCAGCTTGACTCTTGACGCCAGTCCACCTATGCAGCTTTTTCCAAATGTGTATGAAATAACAATCCCAGGCATATAATAAAGCAACAACCAATAGATAGAGCAAACAAACTAGTGCAGTTTCAAAACATATACATTTTTAATTTGATAAAAAAGGATTAAATGTAAAACAGTGCATTGATCATTATTGATAAAAAGATCTAGAATGATACATTTGTATTCATAAAAAGTTTTTTTAGTTAAAAAAGAGGAGGTTAGGTGGCATCCGGTCGACGCGTTTCGGCATAAACTATGCCTTCATCGGGACTTTAACCATCCAATTTCGAAAGTTGTACCGTAGTACAAGGCCAGTGCTGTTCTCTAAAGGTTTAGACTGCAGGACGGCTGTATTTTAAACTGTATCCACAAATAAGGGGCAGGAAGCTTCAGTTAAAATATTCTTTTACTTATGATAGTCGTCATTCAAGATTTCCTTCGCCTAAGTTTCTTTTTGGGATGTAGGCCTATCACACTATCCCTTTGAGGATTAATTTGAATCCTTCTACTTAGGTCTTTTTAACTCCTTTTAAGTGAAATTGCGGGGCCTCCGGTACGTAGAAACAGGTCCAAAATATATATAGGTAATGTTGAAACGTGGCGCAAATTCAATAGCGTTTGTTGGGTGCGCAGCTTGTTAAAAGTACGAACATCCTGTGTTTTTGTGTGTTCTATTTAGAAGCGGTATGGGCTCCTAATTTAAAGAAAGCCGCTAGATGCCACGTCGTGCGTTGTGCGTTGTTGCAGATTTGATTCAAAACCGAGACTACAGCCGAAGCATCATGGTGTTCCGCTGCAACGGGTTTTGAAGTGCACGTGGCTCCTTAAATATTGCACAGGACGCCAACAATTTTGGATACACCGTCAAAGCGTCTGGTCTTTCTACAGAAGTCTCGGTTTTGAATCAAATCTGCAACAACGCACAACGCACGACGTGGCATCTAGCGGCTTTCTTTAAATTAGGAGCCCATACCGCTTCTAAATAGAACACACAAAAACACAGGATGTTCGTACTTTTAACAAGCTGCGCACCCAACAAACGCTATTGAATTTGCGCCACGTTTCAACATTACCTATATATATTTTGGACCTGTTTCTACGTACCGGAGGCCCCGCAATTTCACTTAAAAGGAGTTAAAAAGACCTAAGTAGAAGGATTCAAATTAATCCTCAAAGGGATAGTGTGATAGGCCTACATCCCAAAAAGAAACTTAGGCGAAGGAAATCTTGAATGACGACTATCATAAGTAAAAGAATATTTTAACTGAAGCTTCCTGCCCCTTATTTGTGGATACAGTTTAAAATACAGCCGTCCTGCAGTCTAAACCTTTAGAGAACAGCACTGGCCTTGTACTACGGTACAACTTTCGAAATTGGATGGTTAAAGTCCCGATGAAGGCATAGTTTATGCCGAAACGCGTCGACCGGATGCCACCTAACCTCCTCTTTTTTAACTAAAAAAACTTTTTATGAATACAAATGTATCATTCTAGATCTTTTTATCAATAATGATCAATGCACTGTTTTACATTTAATCCTTTTTTATCAAATTAAAAATGTATATGTTTTGAAACTGCACTAGTTTGTTTGCTCTATCTATTGGTTGTTGCTTTATTATATGCCTGGGATTGTTATTTCATACATATTGCTTACCCTGTCCCAGGATAATTATCCGTATCAGGGGGTCCTTGTTTGTTTACATAGCTTTTTCCAAATGTTCCAGCAATCTTCTGGAACTTCGTCCTGAACTTCCTCTTGAGGGTTCAAAGTGTTCAAAACACAGATATAAGTATCTAGAAGCTCTGGGATGGTCCTTGGAAGTTTGGACTGAAGTTCCCACAATGCACCTGGCTAAATCTTAAAAGTCCACAGACTCACTCCAGGCAGGGGACTTCCTGAGGAAGATGGTGCAGGGAAGCTCTGTTAACCTGTTGCTTTCAGGTAGCTCACTCCTTAATCCTTTTTGTAGCAAGGCAAAGTCCTTAGGGCTGTCGTTCCAAGTGTGCAACAGGAGCAGTCTTTCAGGGAGCAAGCCTCAGTGGTATAGGCAAGGGTTCCAGCAGGGCAATTATTCTTCTTGCAGTTTTAGGCAGTGAATTTGAGTTGCTATGCAGCTTTCACATATTTATTCAATGATCAGTGCGACAAACAGGGGGGCACGCCTGTCTAATGAGGTGCAGGGTGCCACCCAGAAGCATGACAACTTCCTCTAAAGTGTTGCATATTCTTGTCCCACAAAGCACTGGACTTTAAAATTCAAGATGGAGATTATCTTTCCTTTGGAGTAAGAGCTGGCTATACTCCCTACTAGCGTGGCCCATTTCCATTAACACTCCCCCTCCACCTCCTGCAAATTCCATTCCCAAGCCTGCCATCTGTAATGGGTTACAGGAAGAGGGGCTAGGCCTGTCTGGCATTCCTTACTGTCTTGCTGTCTTTAAAGCCCAGTCTGACTTACCCATCCCTGCCCTGGCCTGTTCTCTGCAGCTGCAGAGCTCTCCCCATCGGCTAACCTCTGGTCTAAACAGCCACTTATCACCTCATCAAAGCAGCTTTGCTAAGCCTGTTAAGACTGGCCAATCAGGAAATACTGCCAAAAGGCTGGATTGTGGCTCACAGAAAAGAACGTTTTATAACTTCTTTTCTGCACTAGTTATTATAAATTCAACAGAGGCAAGTTGTTGCATTTATCGTTGTCCATATTTCAATTCTTTGGATTACATTTCTTAATCCGTTGCCAGCAATATTTATATTCAAATAACAGTGCATTCATCACAGAAACTTGGCTTAATGAAACATCGTACCCGATCCTCGACCAACTAGTCCCTCCTGGGTTCTCAATCATAAAAAAGGCAGTGGCTTAGCCATAATCCACAAGAATACCAACACTATGGTAGAAACAGTCACTTCCACCTAGAGCACTTTTGAATATTATTATTATTTATTATTATTATGCATTCTTATATAGCGCTCGAATACCCGTAGGCATCTCGGCGCTTGCCTTGGGAACCCGTCCTGGCTTTTCCCTGTGAGATACCCGTACTGGGCATCCCCAAGGTGGAAGCCAGGCATCCCGCCGCGGGGGGCCGTAGTGGAGATTAAGCAAGCTGATGCCCAGAGCTGCAGAGTGTGAACCCGTGATTCGAGTAGGTACCGAAGCGAGAATTATCAAGTCCGTGGATATTTGGGCTCAAGACCCTGCCGCGTCAGGAATTGAACCCTGGTCCCGGGTCTGACCTCTGCTTCAGGATCTACCTCCTCTAACCAGTGAGCCACACTTCTCCACAATATCTAATCACTACTATAATGATGGAAAACAACAAAATGCCACCTCCTCTACCACCCATTTTTCAAAACACTCTCTCCTTCCATGAACACTTATCAAACCAGATAACTCACTGCTTACTCTCCAATGCCAACAAAATAATTCTAGGTGACTTCAACCTCCATTGGAATGACGAAAAAACACACTAATCCAATCCTGAAATGAACTCTTACTCAGCAACAACCTAACCCAAAACTGCAAACAATGAACCCATGCTAGAGGCTCAATCCTTGATGCCATTATAGCCCAGTAGAAAGTTATAAACATTGACAACATCCTCCCAGTTGACTGGTCGGACCACCCAATCATTCTGTTCCACATGAACTAAGCAGAGCCACACACTATTCATACAAAAAAAGCTCTCCAGTGGACTAGAAACCTAGGACAGATTCCTCTAGCTGCTCTGGAAGAAAGAATGATATCACTACTTCCCCCTCCCTAACAAGGGATAACCTCTCAGTGAATGAACTCACAGCCCACTTTAACTCAACGAAGTCAGCCGCAGTCCGGCTAAGTACCACGCATCAGGCGTTAGATTTACGCATTTTAGTGTGGTAGTACGCATCACCGCACGAAGTCACGCATTATAGCGCCTCCTTCCAGAGTCAAGCGGAGCTATAGAAGAAGCAGTTAGCAGCCCAGGTCGCCCACTGGCTGATTTGGTAGAGTGTGAGTGACTGCAGTAGTACTTGACAATGTGCAGTGTTGCCCTTATGTTGAATATAAAGTTTACATATGCTAGGTAGGTTAGGTCATAATCTGAAGTGTGGCCAGGCCACCTGGTGGTTCAGCTGTGCTTGCTAGTTGCAGCATTTACATCAGCGGCTGCATTCACCTGACATGGCATCATGTGACTGAAACAAAAAACATTCCATCAATTTGCCGGGAGTGGAGACAGGAAGTAGTCACTTGTGAGGTGGGCCATGGAGTGAAAGAGCGGGAGTTATGTTTCTTCAGTTTGCGAGCCACTGCTTGCAATGATGCCTGTGCCACCTGTTATTTGGTACATCATCATGCCATGCAACCGGACCAGGTGGCTGACGAGAGGTCACACAGACAGTCTTCATCACAGAGAGACTGCCGGAGACTCTTCATGGCTGTGGCTAACCGTGCTCTGTATTACATTTTCTTTTTTTTTTAACAATTTTTATTGAAAACTAGCTTACCTGTCGCGCGTTGCTGCGATCTCAGAAGAAAGGAAATTCAAGGAAACTCGTTATGATAACATTCAAATTACATTGTGTCATTTTTATTGAAACTTATTCATTTTAATATGGAAAAAATTTTAAAGTGTTGTTTTAATTCTGTTTATTTATTTGAGTGCTTGTGGATACACGGTATATTTTGTTTTTCCGTCAGGTGCGTACACGAATAAATCAGAAGGTTTTCCGACGCGTGAGCTGGCCACATAAAGTTGTCCATGTGAGCAGCACGGATTCTCCAAATCTAGTCCACACACTTGCAGCGATTGTCCTCGTGCTTTGTTGATGGTCATTGCAAAAGTGAGTCGCACCGGAAACTGTAAACGTTCACTATTGGAAAGATTATGAGGGCCCTGGTGGTCCCAGGGCCGATATTTAACACATTTTTCTTTTTCTTTTTTTTTTTTTTGCCAGAAACCTTCGCGGGAGTGTACTCAACTACTTTTAACACATTTGTTTTGCCAGAAACCTTCGCGGGAGTGTACTCAACAACTTCCCAAAGTTTCATGCCGATCGGATGAATGGTGTAGTAATGCATAAAGGACAAACAGACATACTTTCGTTTTTTATATATATAGACAAAACTGCAGCAATTATGACATTACATAGACATCTCAGCAGGGGATACAAGCTTTTAGCACTACATTACAACCTACAAACCACCAGGAGCACCTAACAGTACACAGTATGAAAGGCTTAACAGTACAATGAGGGTTACAATTATGTCTGCAGGTCAGGGAACATCACTTATTCACAAAATTATTGATAGCACTTAATTTATGTCATCATGTCTTCTGCCCCCCTCTCCAACACCGTGAGTCTCTCCCTTCTAAGTTCCACCGTGGGAGAAATACAGATTTCACTCCTGTATTTATTCCAGCGTCCCCACTTTTGATCCCATTTTTTGGGCATCCTCTTCCTTTACATACAATTTTCTCCGCAACCATTGCATGGTCCATGTCTTTCGCCCAATCTCGTAAATGTGGTACAGTGCCCATTCCCCCCTTCTGGGCAATGCTTCGTTTAGCTATACTCCACCCCATGGTGGCCCACGATTGTTCAGCTTGTGTGAGGTCTGTTGCCTCCCAGATATTGAGGAGACATAGTTTGGGAGATGGATGTATGGGTTTGTCACAAGTCCTTGTTAGTTGTTGGGTGACGTTTATCCAGTATTGTTGTATGTGGGGGCATTCCCACAGGATGTGTATGAATGTACCAGGTTTGTTACAGTGTCGAAGGCAGAGTGTATCTGGTCTCCTACCTAGTCTAAATAACAGTTTAACATCAAAGTATACCCGATGGAGAATCTTAAGCTGGATAAGCCGGAGTCGCATCGGGACAGCCACCTCCCGGGGGGAAGTCAGAGTCTCTATCCAGTCCTCGTCAGCCATTTCCCCCAAATCCACCTCCCAACTTGCTCGTAGCTTCTGCATTGGGTCGGCCCGGTTATTGATCAATTTCTTGTATGTGAGGGAGATGGCCTTGCGGTCCATTGGGTCCAGCAATAGTCTGTCCTCAAGAGGAGAGAAGTCTGGGAGGGGGGTGTCTTTAGGGAAGGCACAGCCAATGGCATGGCTGATCTGAAGATAGCGGAAATACTCTGATGGTGCTAGTTGATATTTGAGGTGGAGATCCGCAAACAACGCTTTCTTGCCCTTAATCCACATATCCCCCACCGTGGATATTCCGATCATGTCCCATCTGTCAAACCCTGCACAAGGACTCAGTCCTTGGTTAGGCGCCCCTGCAAACCCAACAGCCGCTGGACTCCATGCCACACTTCTACGGTACCGGCCGTGCGGCCAGTCAAACGTCATTTCTTGTGGTTTGTATATAGTGCTCTGGTGTAGCCTCCCTTCCCCATTAACCAAAGGTCGGTGCGGAAACTTGGGTTGGCATGTGACCCAAATATCCATTTGTTGATGGCAATTAACTGTGACACCTGATAATAGAGGCGCATGTCCGGCAGCCCGATACCTCCATCGTATCATCCCATAGTGAGTTTGTTTATGGCTATCCAAGGTGGCCTGTTATCCCACAGTAAGTCTCTAACTGCTGCCTCAATCTGCAAAAAATAGGAGTAAGGGACCGGAATGGGGAGTATTTTGCAAGGCATAAAGGAAATGTGGTAGGGGGAGTATCTTGAATAAAGACGCCCGTCTCAGAAGAGTAAGGAGGAGTGTCTTCCAGTGGGTGATATCCACTCTAAACCTATGCAACGGTCCTTACAGATTCTGTTCATAAAACATGATTGCGTCTATTGTTATAAAGATGCCAAGGTATTGGAAACCCTAGGACGCTACTGGAATGGTATATCCGCGAGGACTCTGCAGAGGGTCACTCCAGAGGGGATACATCTGGAATTTGGACCAGTTTATCTGGTAACCAAAGTGGGTCCCAAATATGTGGAAAATATGGAGTGGTGGAGTGAGCGCGCTGGTGAGGCGAGATAGAGCAGAATATCGTCTGCATATGGTGATATGCGGTCTTCATGTTCATCCGTCCATTTAATGGGAAACATCCTAAACAACGAAGTTCAAACAACGACTTACCTGAACAACGAAGTCTGAACAACGAAGAATCACCTACCACAAAGTCCTGAACCACGACTTTTCGGAACAACAAAGTCCGTCACTTATCTTAATTTATATGGTTATAAAAGGTTCAGAATGTATTTACCTTTTTATGCCAGTGGATGGCACTGTTGGTTTGTATTTCACTGTGGTGAAACCTTTCTCTTTTCGACGCGAGTGAACTCTGGCTGTCACAGTTGAAATGACATCAAAATTGTGGTTGTCCGTTTCTTTATAAGCTTTATTGTTGTTGAATTATTTTGAGAATGAAAATATTTCTGCAATCCTTTTTAGGTCTCGCCCTGCGATTGCAGGCCAAAGGCCTGCTGTCGCAGAGCGAGACTATTGTTATCATTCCGGCTTTCAAGGACTGAAAGGGAGCCGGAGAGGACAACAGACTGTCACGCGCATGCAGCAGCAGCAGCCTGCCGGGATCAGGTCGCGCGCATCAACAGCGCTCCGATTCCGGCAGGCTCTTCACAACACATGCACAACACACATACAGCCCCCCCCCCCACGCATACACACACACATACATACATACAGAACCCCCCCATACATACACACACGCACACACGCACGCACGCACACACATACACAGAGAACCCCAGGCGCTTACACGCACATCCCCTACCTCGTCTCGGCGTCTTCGCGCTCCCTTGCCCCCGCTCCTCTGGTGCGCGCGCACCACTAGGTTCGATTCCCGCGTCGGCTCCTCTACAGCCAATCAGGAGGCAGAACTCCTTTTAGAGATGCTCCCTCTCTGGTCCGCTACCATTTTTTTCTTAAAAGAAAGAAAACAGACTGCGTCGAGCCCTGGGCCTCTTTTCATCTGGGTAACCCGACCCCCTATCTTTAAGAGCAATGCCACCTGGGCCTGGGAGAGAAAGGGCGGGCCACAGCCCCCAACATTCAGGAGTTAAACAGAGGAAGCGGGGGGGGGGGGGGCGGTGTTCAGAATCCGGGCAGCCCCGGCCTCCCCCATTACATGTCAGGGTGGGCTGCGCTCTGGTTCCCGGTGCCTCGTGCTCCCTCATGTGTGGCACCTTGAGCCAGCCGTAACTTTAGCCGACAAAGCTGTTTTTTAAGCCAGTAAGTTCACCGGAACTACAGGTACCAGAATGCACCGTGCGTGCTTCACAGAGCATGGGCTGGCTGAAGACCACTCGCCAGGCTCGCACATGAAGCCTGGCTCGCCTCGAAGTGCTGTTGTAACAGCGAAATCATACCGAGCCGAGCTTTCATGTGGCGTCTGCCTTCCTCAACCCGCGGTTTGGTGTTGTGGCGTTGTGGCCTGAGCTGCCAGGTTCGAATCTTAGCGTCCGCTCAACATCGTGTGATTCTAGGCATTCATCTCCCCATGGCTGTAAGCAATGCATGGATACTAGTTGTGTAATGAACTGATACCCACGTAAAGCGCTCAATATCTGGGGTCCAGGTTTTGCTGTATTTTTTAAATGCAGAAGAATGCACTGAGGTTAAAAAAAACAGAACCCTACTTACTGGCTGTTTGTACAGAGTGAAACCAGAAAACCTCCTGGACAGACACCTGCTTCCTTGCTTAAGTTGTGTAATTCTAGGCATTTTTTTTTGTTTTTTACCAAATCCCTTTTTTGTTCGTTCTCACGCATGAAAGCCCCTGCGAATACGTGAGTTCAGACTAGCATTTGTAGAAAACTATTACTTTTAATAAGTGCTTCTCAGAGCAGCCCTATAACGGGCCCTGTTGATGTCAGATCGTCCACGCGTTACAGAAATACATTTTGTGAACTCTGAAGACTCGTCATCATATTTGACGTGGTTTGTTGTATTTGTACTCGTGGTTTATGGTGGGGTGTACATATGTTCAGGGCTCGGCTCGTGCACGGCTCTAAGATCCGAGCCCGACCCTCGGCTCGGCTCGCCCTGTTCATTTGTTGGCTTGCCCACCTCTATTCCGCACACACATTGTTTCAGAAAGAGGCACAGCGCCTCTTCAGCGGCAGTCTCTCAGACCCCCCCCTCCCCCAAAGAGTGAGTGGAGTGGGAGGGACAGACATGATTGTTGAGAGGCAGGAGCAAGTGACCCTCGACTGTCAGATGTTTGAGCCTGGGCCATCTCCTTCCTGCCCCCCCACACCCTTGTCATCTCCTCTCTATATCAGTTCATCATCACCTCCTGCCCTCCTCCTCACTGGCACACTCGCGTATCTTTACCCCTGTCCTCTCTTACCACCCCCGCTTCTTTACCCATGTCTCTCCCCTGTGGTTGGAGTGTCTGCCTCTTTGGAGTATTTTCCATGTACTGGTGTTCGGTGCCCTTTTGTAACATGCACACACCACTCTGCCCTTGCAACACACGGCTGCTACCTCTCACTTGTCTTTACCTATGATACTTGCACAAGTGCCACCTTGCCCACGTAACGCTTGTTCCTGAGCCTGAGTGTCTAGCACTTATTGCAGGACTATACATCTAATTATACTCTGTTTTCTCTTATAACTGTACACTTGTCACTTTTCCTCTTGTGCACTTTTAACTACATGTATTTTTGGTTGCTCACAATTTTGACTACCTCATGTATTTTGTTTGCTCACAATGTCACTATTACCTTAGGTAAGTAACGTATGTTTTTGCAATCTGTTCTTTTGTAATGTTTCTCATTATGTTTCATTTCTGTTCCTATTGTGAAGCGCTCTGACGCCTTCAGGTAAAGTCCGCGCTATATAAAAGCGTGCTCTCGCTGAGAGCCTATAGCTGTCGGCCGACAAGGACTGGAGACAGGAGATGGCCACGCGCATTAAGACGGTAAAAGCTCACGCGCGCGACTCAATCCCAAGGCGCATGGCAGAGTTGGATTCCGACGCGCGTGACCCAATCCCAAACCGCGCGTCGGAATCCGACTCTGCCATGCGCCTTGGGATTGAGTCGCGCGCGTGAGCTACCGTAGACCGCTCACGTCACGGGCCTCGTATGTTTCAGTTTCGTTTTACGTGTGGCCGGTGGAGAGGAGCCAAGCGTCGGCGGCCGCAGAGGCATTGCTAAGTGCAGTGGGGAGACAGCGTCCCGGATACCAGCACGTCGGAGCCCAGGTAAAGTCCGCGCTATATAAAAGACTGGCCCGTTGCTCATTCGGTTCATGTTTGTTTTTGAAAAGGAAAGCTAGAAGCTGGTTTTGCCCCTCAGTAGAGACGACGACAGGCCAGGCACCTGAGTACTGTGTGCGTTTCTCCCCTGTGCCAGATTCCAACTTGTAATAGAGAGCCCTGGCATCGCCTGACCTTTGTGTGAAGCACGAGGGTAAAAACAATAAGTGTGGGAACTCACCCCTGATTGGTTGATTGAGGTTTTAACGAGGTCTGCTGAGAAGATTGTTCACAAATCAAGAAATGTTTAGTGAGTGAGCCATTTAGTGATACGTGAGCGAATCATTTCTACTCTCTTGCTACTAGCAAACCCTGCCAACATTTTTTTTGTACCCCTCTGACTGAAGTATCTGACAGCTGACTTGAGTATGTGCTTTGGTGGATGATTGTTCATGTTTTCATTGTGATTATGCAATTGCTCCGGCATCAACTTTGAAAACAAGCATTTGCAATGCAATAGGTCTCGCATTTACGTGAGTTTACACTATTAGCATTGTAAATTACAATGCCTTTTATTTATGTTTTAAAAACAAAAACAAAAATAAAAGGTATTGTCATTTACAATGTCAATAGCTCAAACTCGTGTAAATGCGAGACCTATTGCATTGTAAATGCTTGTTTAAAATAATGTTTATTTATCTGTGAACATGTGATTAATGACATTGATTTAAAAAGTGCTTTTCTTTTCTTATTTCAGTTCGTTATGCCGCCGGCATTTTAGTGATCATTGCCGGCAGCTATGTAAAAATAGATGATGGAATTGTAATATTGTGACTCTATGTGTGAATTATTGACTTTTCAAGTTCATGCGGAGTTAAAAAGTGTGTCTTTCCTTTGGAAAATATGTTAATTTAAGGAATCTTCACATAAAAATATATATAAAATAATCGTCGATTAATAAATTTTTTCTTTAAAGATCAGGCGCATGCTAAATTTCTATCAGCCTTAACAAGTCTACTGTCCTTGATTGTGCTTGAGCAGAGGGGCACACTTTAATGTACTTGTGTTAGTCACTTGTTAGGTGCTTAAGCAGATAAGCACAGCCTTTCATCTCACTCTGATTGATTGTGATCGCTGATGGGCACAGCTTGAACATGTTTATTTAAAAGAACATACTGGCGTCAATTACTAATGGGCAATTTAAAGTATTTTTGTGGTTTAGAAAGTCGGTGTAAAAAAAAGTAGTGGTTCAGCATTATTCGTTGTTTAGGGAGTCGTGGTTCAGGCAGTAGTTGTTTAGTCATAGAATCCCATTTAATGCCTCTAATATCAGGGTCCCCCTAATCCAGACCGCCAAAGGTTCAAGGAGCAAGGCAAAGAGGAGTGTCAATAATGGGCAGTCTTGTCGCGTACCACGACAAAGGGGGAAAGAACTGGAGCAATGGTTATTCACTGAGACATATGCAATGGGGAGCGTATATAAAAGTCTGATCCATCCGAGCAACTTGGGCCCGAATCCTATGTGGGTCAGAACCGCAAACAGATAATCCCATGCCACGGTGTTGAATGCCATTTTTGCATCAAGCAAGCAATATCGCCTCTTCCTCTAGTGTCTCCACGCGGCCCAGCGCTCCATGGACTCAACGTAGGTTTCGCGCCGTGTTCCAACTCGGCATGAATCCTGACCTTTCTGGGTGAACCAGGTCAGTGAGAAAAGGAAGCAGACGGTTAGCTAGCAGTTTGGCCAGAATTTCGACCTCCACAGTTATCAGCAATATAGGTCGGTACGATGTACATTCGTCCACTGGTTTACCGGGTTTGTGAATGACCATGATGGTGGCCAAGCGGATATCAGCCGGGAGGAGGCCAATCTTATAACATTCTTATATAGATTCAACAAGTGGGGGGCGAGCTTCATAGCCATGGGTTTTATCAGTTTGATCAGAAGCCCATTAGGGCCCATCGCCTTACCCGCACAGATGTCCTGAATGGCTTTCTGAATCTCCTCAACAGAGATATCAACGTCTAAAGTCTCTCTGTTCTGCTGGGAGTTATACATGTAACAGCGATAGTAGTGAGGAGATCTGCCACCAACGGTGCTTGTGAGTGTTGTGGCAGTCTGTACACTTGCTCATAGTGGTTTGCGAACTTCTCAGCAATGCCCTGGGGGTCGGTAACCAGAACGTCATCAGGCCCCTTAATTGCACGCACCCATCTCGCTGACTGTTCCTTAAGTTCCAGCCATGTAATAGTTTCCCAGTTCGCTCGCCCTGCTCGAATATTCTATGAAGGGTGTCGAGAGCACGCCTGTTGGCATCCCCCAAGAGCAGTTGCCTATAATCCTGTCTCTTCATATTAAGGTTATATTGAGTATCCTGATCATGATCCTGCGAGGTGGCGCGTTCAAATCTTAAGATCTCCGTTTCCAATTCGCTCACTCTCCGGTTGCGCTCTGCCCTGTGGCCCACCATTATAGACCGTGCTCTGCCCTTTATCACTGCTCCGTATGCACCCCAGAGTGTAAATGCTGACTTCACAGACTCTATATTCTCCTCAAAATAGTATCCAGTGGTCGCAGTCCCAGTGGCACCCCCCTGTCGGGGCTCAGCCGCTACTCCCTGCCGCCTGTAGTGGAATCTTCCACCCGACCTGTCGGATTTCGCTGAGAGCGCCCTGACCAGAGAGGTATTCAACAGGTTATATGGTGGCAATAGATCTCCAGTGGCACACCCTCAAACTCACAGACCCTATGTTCTCCTCAAAATAGTAATCAGTATCTTTCCGTAAGTTTTCCCTAATGTGCGGGATCTTTATTGCCCAAGGCTGGATCATAATGGGACTGGGTTGTGTGTCACGTTGAGCTCCGAAGACCGCCAGGACCGGGGAATGTTCCGACACTCCCCGCTCGAGGCAAGGGAATCAGTGAAGTCTTGTATGTGTTGTGCGTGGGTAAATAGGTAGTCAATTTGTGACTGACTGCCATGCACCCCAGATTGGAATGTGAAGAGTGTGTCATGGGGATTTGACCATCTCCAGACATCTACCACCCCCAGGGCATTAGTAAAGTCATGTAGTTGTGAACCGTGTGTCGAGTCACGTCTGGGAAGGGATCGGTCCATTTGGCCATTCATCGTCAGGTTAAAGTCGCCACTCATCACCAGAGTACCCACAGGTAAGTTTAATAATAGTGCCCCAACATCTGTCAGTGTCATGCGTTGCAGACACGGTGGGGCATACACCGAGATAACATTAAGGACTCTGTCCTCCCAAATGCCCGTACAAGCAGCGTATCTACCCTGCGGATCAGTCCACGTATTTTGTATCACATAAGGGCAGCCTTTACGAAGGAGAACCCCCACCCGCCGGGACCCTGTAGTGAAGCCCGAGTGTGCTACCATATGATATCCTTTCCTGTTAAGGGCCATGCAGGAATTACCTATTAGATGGGTTTCTTGAAACAACACCATATCAAGCCCCTGAGGGTGGACATATTGCAGCACAATACCTCAATTAATTTTGTCCCCTAACCCGTTGACGTTCCATGTCATGAGTCTAAGTCCTCGACCCCTGGCCATTGGTCTCTAATAGCAATACTATGGAATATGTGGAGTGTCCATGGCAAATGAAACCCTCCACTGCGACTATCCGTGTGGCTCTTAGTGTGTTATGGCACAACACAGCGCTATGAAGTGTGAAATCAGTGATCTGGGTGTTAGTACCCGCAAAGATGCACATATACAAGATACAATTTTGTCCGGCTGCAAATAAACAATTACAAATACCCCCCAACTAAACAAACCCAAACTTACGAAAATTTGCAGTAACTTACCCCCCTCCCTGCTTAACAGGACTAGAACATCCTGCCACCCCCAACATGCAGAGTGCCTGTCGCCCACCGATGAACAATTCCAGGGAATGTGAGTTACCCCACACCCAGTACAGTCACATATTTTCAGTAAGTTCCTAGTCCCCCGGCCCGACACATCCCCCCAAAACAATGTATAACACAAGACCCAATCCGGTTTCCAACTATCACCTTACAGTGTCTCAGATTGAGGACCCGTGAATCAGCAGGCCCCAACAAGAGACAATCACCATCAATGGTTAAACATGAGGAGCGAGTATACCCATTATAGTTTAAGAAGACATTTGAGAGCAGGGTCAGTCTTTTAAACAGCGACAAGTTATGGTGCACCGCAAGTAAGGGTAATCCCCCCTCCTCCCGACCTGAACCTTAGTCATTGTTCTTACAGTTAAAAGGTTGGGATTCCGAGTCTACATCAAGAAGCGCTCTGGAGAGCTCTTGGAAACCGTGATAATACCACATACCAGCGTCCAAGGTTAGCGCCCCCCTGTGTGTCACTGGGAGTCAGAGTCCGAGTGTGAAGGAGAGCCTCTCTGCTGACACCAGTCCTCTGCCTCATCAGCCACCCAGAACCCTTTCTTCACCTTCTTTTCGACTGTGCGCCAGCCCTCCAGCCAGTCCCATGCAACCTCAGGGCGAGTAAAAAAACATGACTTCCCATTGGTTTCCTCCCGCAACTTTGCGGGGAACATCATTGCATATTTAACTTCTTGGTCTCGGAGATCCCGTTTCACCTCCAGGAAGCTGAGTCTCTGTTTCTGCACTCTCAGTGTGAACCGCCCTTGCGGTTTGAAGGATGATGTCCCGGTCTCGGAAATTGAACACTCGGGCAAGGAGCGGCCTAGGGGACGCCCCCGGCTTGGGTCGACCTCCCGGTACACGGTGAGCTCTTTCAATCGAAAAAGATTTTGAGAGTCCTTGGGCTGCAAGTGCTTAAGGACCAACTCCTCGACAAAAAGGTCCGCTGCTTGCCAGTCTGCGTGCTCCGGAGCACCTATAATGCGGAAGTTGTTTCGCTGCATTCTGCCTTCATAATCATATAGCTGTTGAGCCATCGCTTCGTGGGAGGAGCGCAGTTCAGTGACTTGTCGCTTGAGAAGGCTAGTTTCATTGCTCAGTTCCGTGGTTGTACTCTCTACTGCGCCCACACGCTCCACCATTTTTTTCATGTCCTCTCGGATCAGTCCCACATCTGTGGCCACTGTGTCGATCCTCACCTCGAGGGACGTTCTAATTGCCATAATCGCCTCAAGGAGATCTTTATTTGTGGGTTCCGCCGTGCCGTCCTGGGCCGCCACCTTTCCACGGTCGCCGCTCTGTAGCTTTTGCCAGGCGAATTTCTCCAGCATGGTGTGAGCAGTTGTTCTGTTGTTACGTCCGGACGCCATGGTCGCAGTCCCAGTGGCACCCCCCTGTCGGAGTTCAGCCACTACTCCCCGCCGCCTGTAGTGGAATCTTCCACCCGACCTGTCGGATTTCGCTGAGAGCGCCCTGACCAGAGAGGTATTCAACAGGTTATATGGTGCCAATAGATCTCCAGTGGCGCACCCTCAAACTCACACCACGGCAAGAGGGGACCGTGGCAGGGTTAAGCCTCCACCCTCACAGCACACAAGTCGTCTTCTACGCAGCCGCTCTCGCTGCACCACCCTTTGAGCTGACCAATGCAAGGCGGGGGTTAAGAGTCCCAGGTTATAAATGATAATATCACCCCTGTTAGTGCCTAAAGTACCACAATGCTCAGGTACAGACTCTGACCTCACAGAACCCTGGTGTGAAGCACTCCCAGCCAGCTGGGGTTCAAGCGTACACTAAGCCACCAGAGTCTCACCAGCATATCTCGCTAGGCCTCAGCAATTCAGTTGGGAAAAGTTATGGCAGGGTGCCAGTACCGGGTCTCCTTATGTTGCTTCAGGGCCTTGTAGCCGTTACACTGGGCAATTAACAGGTGTGGGGCCGCCAAAAAGTACTGTACCGTCCTGAATCAGCATGCAAAAGACCCCCCTCAGGCATAATAGTAGAGGCCGCGGGGCCGCTTCCAGTCCTAATCACGTGGGCGGGTCTAGGCCCGACCGTCTCCACCCGCACTCCGGCCCATCACACTTGAGGTCTGGGAGAAGATCTCCGTCGCAATCGCCGATTCCCGGGTGGAGTGCCGATCATTTCTTGCCGTCACTCGTCCTGGTCTTCGGGGTGGTAGGCCGCAGCCGCGGCCTCGCGTAGCAAGGCCCTCCCACTGATGCACACCTCCCCCAGCGGGGCCGGCGGCAAGTATGCAGTCAACGGAGCTACTCGTGGGTGCAGGCGCCAAACAGCCCCAAACCTGGGCAAAATATCGCTGGGCGCCACCGGACATCGTAGAGGGCATCAGGGTGCAGGTCAGGCCAGCGGGACACAGGATTAGCAGGATAATGGGGGAGTGGCACTCAGGAGCAAAGCTACTGAGTGGCCATTCCCGTTGGCGGTTAGCCACGCCCCCAGCCTGTATTACATTTCCAAACAATCAATCAGGGAATTGTAAGCACGCCACTCGAGGGTCTCAAGGTGCTGAGGGGGAGGGTCAACAGATATGTTTAGAGCCAGGTCTTGAGGGTCTTCCTGAAGGTGTTCAGGGAGGGGGCACGTCTGATGTCTGCCGGTAGCTCGTTCCAGATCTTGGCTGCAATGTGAGAGAAGGATCTTCTGCCTGCTCTGGCTCTGTGGATGCACAGGGATTCGGCCAGTGCGAGTCTGGAAGATAAGAGGTTTCTTTTGGGTATGTGGAAGTTGATACTGTTGTTGAGGTATTTGGGTCCATTGTTGTGTAGGTATTTGTAGGCGTGAGTGAGGATTTTGAAAGTGACTCTTTTCTCCACGGGGAGCCAGTGGAGACTTCGTAGGTGTTGACTGTTTGTGTCTTAGAATGCTGAGGACGAGTCTGGCGGCGGTGTTCTATATTGTCTTGAGATTACGGAGTAGGGACTTGTTGATGCCGGCATAGAGTGTGTTTCCGTAGTCCAGTCTGCTGGTGATGAGTGCGTGGGTGACTGTCTTCCTTGACTCAGGGGGGATCCCCTTGAAGGTCTTGCGGAGGACGCAGAGGGTGTTGTAGCAGCTGGAGGGGATAGTTTTAACCTGTCGGTTCATGGCGAGTGATGAGTCGAGTACGATGCCGAGGTTCTTGGCATGGTCTGTGAGGGTAGGTGGGCTTCCGAAGGCGGTTGGCCACCATGTGCTGTCCCATGCAGAAGGGGTAGTACCGAGGATGAGGACTTCTGTCTTTTCGGCATTGAGCTTCAGGCAGCTGTTGGTCATCCAGACTGCAAAGTCTTGCATTTCTTTTTGGAAGTTGAGTTTGGCAGTGGTGGGGTCTTTGGTGAGGGAGAGGATGAGCTGGGTGTCGTCGGTGTAGGATACGATGTTGAGGCCGTATTGGACGATGGCTTCGAGGGGGGCCATGTAGATGTTGAAGAGGGTGGGGCTCAGGGATGAACCTTGTGGGACTCCGCATGTGATTTTCGTGGGGTCGGAGAGGAAGGGTGGGAGTCTGATCCTTTGACTTCTTCCGGTGAGGAATGATCAGATCCAGGGCTGTTCCTTGTATGCCTGCATTGTGTAGTCTGGCGACTAGTGTGCGGTGGGAGAAGGTGTCAAAGGTGGCTGATAGGTCGAGTAGGATGAGGGATGAGGAGTGGCCTTGGTCCTGGAGGGTGCGGATGTCATCTGTGGCGGTGAATAGGGCGGTCTCTTTGCTGTGGTTGCTTCGGAATCCAGACTGGGACGGGTTGAAAATGGCGTTCTCTTCAAGAATCATGTCAGTTTCCTGTTGACTGTTTTCTCTGTAACTTTGGTTGCGAAGGTGATGAGTGAGATGGGCCTATAGATCTTGAGGTCGGTGGGGTCAGTCTGCGCTCTTCCAGTCGTCAGGGAAGGTGCCTGTTTTGAAGGTGGTGTTGGTGGTGCATTGTAGTTTGGGTGCGATGGCAGCTGCGGCTCTGTGGTAGATGTGAGGGGGCAGCGGTTGTGGGGGCCCCCGAGTGAATGCTTTTCATGGTCGAGACAGTCTTCAGCCGTGATCGGTGTCCAGTTGGAGATGGTGGGCTGGCTGGTGTTTCTAGGGGGCGGGGAGCCATCTGTTACTCCTGGTGGATGGTCGATAAAGTTGTCGTAGAGGTTTTTTAACTTGAGGTGGAAATAGGTTCCAAGCTTGTCGCAGACGTTTTGGAATGAGGTGATGTCTGTGACTTCGCTGAGTGGGTTGGTGAATTATTGAATGACAATGAAAAGTTCCTTGGAGTTGGTGGAGTTGGCCAGGATTTTGTTGTGGATTAAGTTCCTCTTGGTGGCTCTGATCTGGTTGTGGTAGTCCGTCATGGCGTCCTTGTAGGTGGTGTGGTTTTCGGTTGTCTTGGTTTTTCTCCAGTTCTTCTTCAGGAGTCTACAGGTGCGTCTGGCTTCTTGGAGAGCGATGGTGAATTACGCGGCTTTCCTGGGGCATTGTCTGTTGGGGTTGCATAGCGGGGCAAGCTCGTCTGCGCAGTCGGAGATCCAGATGTAGAGTTCTCTGGCTGTGTCATTTGCGTTGAGTGCCCAGGTGTGGTTGTCTCGGGTGAGGTTGGAGTTAAGTTGCTCATCGGTGTCCTTGCTCCAATTCCTTCGTGGTGGACGTGGGGCTTGTTTGGGTACCTTGGGTTTGTTGATGGCAAAGTGTACGCATTGGTGGTTGGTCCATGGCGTCTGCGTTGTGTGGCTGAATTGGATGCTGTTTACTGCCGTGAAGATAGGGTTGAGGTTGTGTCCTGCTCTGTGGGTTGGTGTGTTGTGTTGATTTTGAAAATATAATTTAAATGTAAAGTCTGACTGAGCCTGCAGCTCTACTCACTGGGTGCTCTCGTGAGGCTGGTGCTGAAGCAGGCAGAGCTCCGCCATTTAAATAGAACTGGCTACTAGAAAATATAATTTATTTTACAGCACTGACTGAGCCTGCATAGGTTGCTGCTCTCGGTCTCCTAAGTCTCATAAGGAGATCTAAAATGTTTTCTATTAAAACTAAAAATCCAAATATAAACTGTATTGGTAATGGTTTTACAGTAGAGGGGGCACAGCAGAAACACCCACACTGGAGCTGACATGTTCATGTCCTGTTATGTTCATATGCGGTGTATCCCGGTGCTGCCTTGGTTCTGTCAACAGTCTGTTGCTGGCATGTCTTTCTCACTTCCTGGTTTTATAATTAATGCTCAGCTGTGTTTGGATTTGGGACCACTTCTACTAGGATGTCACTTATGTCAACAGATGTTAGTTGCTCCTCTGTCCAAGCGATGCAGTCCCTCAAAAGGTGTATATGCTGAATTTTGTTTGGGGGGGGCTGTTTGTAGGTGTGTTCGGTCACACACCTTATCTGCAGGAAGCATAAATGCGCGTGTCTCCCTTACCTTGTAAAACATCTGTACAGCATCTTGACAAGCTCCAATTTGCTCCATTTGAAAATGTGGTCCTCTTTTTTTAAGGTATGATTTGCTAATGGAGACCTATTTATTTAGGTGACCTGCCTTGTTTTCTGTCCTAGTCCAGTCCCAGAGGGGTGGGTTTTCTGTCCATTCTGGCTGGCATACACAAAGGAGCAGTCTGACAGCTCAGAATAGGACTGGACAGGGCTGCAGCACTGTGCCCACCCCCAGGCTCAGCCAAAGAACTTGGAAGACACTCAGTGCAAGCGCCCATTCTGGTGGACACTCCCTAGGCACTGTCTAGTAGGTGAGCCATACACTCTTTCTGAACTAAAACACATTCATCTCTTCAGCATGTGCTATAATCTACTAGACCGCCCTACCAATTTTAGTTTTATTATACTGACAACCAGAGGCATGTTTTTTCTTAATTTCATTATATTTTCGGGTGCACTGCTTTCTAAAATGTACTCTGTGCCTGTGGCACAGTATTGTTTAACAATAGATGTTTTGTCAAGCTAAGAATAAGCCCTCTGCGAACCTCCTCACGGCTTGTCTGAATTTTAATGTATAATCGTGCAGTAACTGTTTTTTGAAGTAGAGTCATCTTAGAAAGACTGTAGGTCAGTGACCTTCCATTTCAGGGGTATTGGTATAGTTTCATGAGATTTCAGATCTTCCACTGCTCAAAAGTCTATAATTTCTGCTATTTAACTCTTTTAAAAGCACTTCATTGCTTGGTTTGCCTTTTAAGGAAGTGTCACTCTAAGTGTCATACAATTGCCACTCCTGACATGTTCTTGTTACTCAAAAGGGTATAATTTCTGATATTTATATGTTCACCTTGTCTTCATTGCTTGATTTTCTCACAAGATTGTGTCCTCATAGTCTTATAAAAAAAAGAAAATTATTTTACAAAGTTTTATATAGCACAAACTTGACCCGAATTCAGTATCAGAGCTCCTTACATAGCACCAGTTGCATTACATGAGGACACATTCATTATTTTTAGGCACGAGGAAATTAAGAGATTGGCCCAGAATCACAGGATGTTCAGCGTCATTGCCGATACTTGAACCCAGTTCCCCAGATCCGAGGTCGACCACCCTAGCTGTTATGCCAACTCCTAGTCGTTGAGTGTCCCTGATAATTAGACCTAGTTTATGAAAATGTTACACATAAGCAATCTGAAACCTTGGCATCAATGCAGCCGTCCTAGACCAACTAGCCCCACTGAAACTAAAAAGGATTAGAGGCACCCCCCTCAACGTCCTGATTTAAGAAAGAACACAATACTGAAAGAATGCGACGAAGAGCTGCAAAAAGAGTCTGGCGAACAAACCCATCCTTAACTCCCCTTCGCCCCCTTAGAACAGAACGCAGGAAATATAAAAATCACATCATGAAAGAAAAAACAGCCTTCTTTTGCAGCTCTCTAGACCAGGCAATAAACCGCCTGAAAGATCTTTTTAACATCATTAAAAAAAATAGACATTTGTCACAGCGTTCCAAAGAACGCTGTGACAAATGTGCTAAATTCTTTGAGAAAATTGCAATGATAGAGTCCTCTATAGACTGCAGCATTGAAGCATCTACTGCTATCCCTCCCCTACAACAGTTGATGGAAACTCCCCCTTACTTTCCTCCGACTCCCAAGCAGTGGTCACCCCTCCTTAGAGTGTAACCAAATTCCAGGATCACCCACCACCCCCAGAAGCTAGAAGGTACTCAAAACTAATTGCGAATTCAAAGCTCTGCTCCAACCTTACAGATCACCTCCAGGCCTTACTGGCAAAAAAATTCATCATATCATAACTCCCCTCTGGACGATGTTGATAAACAGATCTAAAAACTGGGCTTAGGCCAGTCTCCCTAAAATCAGGCAAAGTCACTCCACTGCCCAAAAAAAACTGGATCGGAACTTGATGATCTCAACTTCAGGCCCATCTCCAACCTTCCGTATGTGGCTAAAATTCTGGAGAAATGTGTCCTATTCCGACACATTCACACCAAGTCTCCTTGACTCACACCAATCAGGATTCAGAAAGTGTTGCAGCACAGAAACAGGTATACTAAATACAGCTGACATCCGCAAATCTCTGGATGCTGGACAATGCTGCCTGCTCATCGTCCTAGACCTATTAGCATCCTTCGACCCTGTCGACCATAAGATTCTTCTTAACACTATCAAACAACGGATTGGAGCAGATGGCCTGGTTCTGCAACGGTTCACATAATTTCTTCATAACCGCTCTCAACAAATAGAAATAAACAATTCTACTTTAGATACCTCTTCTATAACCAGAGGTGTTTCCCGGGGTTTAATTCTCTCACCTACACTCTTTAATATCTACATAAAGCCCTCACTATCCTAATCAAACAAGCAAACCTCCCCTTCCATCTCTATGTGTACGGCATCCAGCTTTACCTGGATATATCCTCTCTAGATGACATACACAGACTAAATGATACACAATTCAAAACTGGCTATCATACAACCACCTGAAACTCAACCAAGAAAAGACGGAAATTGCTCTCCTCTCCAACAACCGACATACCTCACAGGTCCAAAAGTGGCTAAAGTGTTTCAACTTTCTAAACTGCAATCTATCTGTGACCAACTCCACCAAATCAATGGGGATCACACTGGACCCAAGCCTGAACATAGGCTCACACATAAAGAATACAGCCAGGAGTGCCTTCTAAAACCTAAAACTCCTTAACAAAATCAAGCCTTTCCTTCCCTCCCAATGATCTCAAAACTGCAGCGCAATCCCTGGTCTGTCCACACTACTCTAAAGGCAGCAGCAAGGATGGTCACTGGAGTCAAAGGGCACTATCACAACACCCCCGCCCTGAAGCTCTGAAGTGGCTCCTAATTGAAGCTCTCTGTCCCTTCAAAACTGCTCGTCTCCCTCAAAAAGTCCTTCACACTGAGAACCCTGCATACCTGGTGGCTAACCTCACCAAGGTAGGCCAGTCAAAAAGCTGTAGAAGCACCAACACTTTACTCATCCCCCCAAAGAAATAAAATCTCTGGCTCGCTCCTTCTCTTGCAATGCCTGAAATCTGAAACTCCCTTGATCCAGTAGATTTCAGAACCAACCCATCCTTCATTTTTTTATGGCAGAGTTTTATATAGCGCAAACTTGACCCAAATCAGGTATCAGAGCGCTTTACATAGCACCAGTTACGTTACATGAGGACACACATTCATTTTTTGTTAGGCACGGGGAGATTAACCCCCAGATTCATCAAACCCAAATTCTGCGACTTCTAAATTGCGAGAAATACCGAATCGCAATTTAGAAATCGCAGAATGGGATGCAAGAAAAATTGCGATTAAAAAAAGCGAATTGCAATCGGCCGCAATTGCCGATTGCGATTTTCCAAAAATCGCATAAAAATCGCAGAATCGTCTGTTTTCCTTGTTGAAATTGCGATCTCGCAATTATCGAAATCGCAAATTGCGATCTCGCTAATTGCGAGATCGCAAAAACGGGAAGTCGCATTTCGAGCACAGTGATGACATCACAACCAGGAAGCAGGCAGTTCCCACCCTCATTCTGCATACTGAGCCTGAAGTGGAAGCAGCACTGTCCAGAGCTCCACTCCAGACCACCTCCAGCTCAAAATCAGGAGACACCCCAGTGCAGAAAATGTCCCAGGAAGCAGCAGGGGGCAGTACCTCAGAAAGGAAATGCAAAATAAAGTTTTCTGAACAAGAATTGGAATACCTCATAGAGGGAGTGAGCAAAGACCACAACCGTTTCTTTGGGAAGGACTCAAGAAGGGTGCCGGAGGCGGACAAAAGAAGGATTTGGATGCGCATCCGCACCAAAGTAAATTCCGTGTGTGTGACCCAGCGCTCCATAGAAGATTTAAAGAAGAGGTGGTACGACCTCAGAGGGCGTGCCAAGGAGAGGATCGCAGAGAGGCTGGGGGAGCATGTCGCAACAGGAGGCGGAGAGGCCACTGTCCCACCCAACACCCCACTTGAGGACCTCGTGGAGGACACCCTGAACCCCCAGGCATGCGTGGGGGTAACCCAGCTGAACTCCTCCCGACCCACCCAAGATTCCCAAGGTAAGTGCCATGCGACTGCGACCCTGTCCCCTAACAATGGCCATGACCCCAGAGCAACCCATCAGAAACCCTAGTCATGCAGCCCATGCACACCAGAAAAGCTCTATTGCATTGTGGGACATGTAGTCTGACCACAATTACCTTCTAGCCCCATACAGCCAGACCTGTCCAGTGAGAGTCAATCCTACAGCCAGTCAGGGAATGTTAGCCTGCATGCATGTAGCAACCTTCCATGTGCAAGATACATGTCATTAATCAACGTCCACTTTACATCACAGGTGGCGCTGCAGAACGCAGCACTGATAGCGAGGCACTGCAAATAGATGACAATCCTGAGGACACCGAGGGAGACGACCATCCTTCCCCTCAACCAGGACCATCAGGGCAAGCTGCAGCACCACCAGTAGTACCACCACCTGCCCCTGTGGACAGTGCCACCTCAGCAACAACAGGCGCGCCACAAGCGCAGCGTTTGACACACATGCCGGTGGGACTGACAACAACAGCTGCAGCACGGAAACAAACCCGGCGCACTGCCACTGTGAGAACACAGTCCAGCGGACTGGTGAGGGAGCCGCGCGACACAACACCACGCGCTGGCAGGGGGGTGAATGTGCGGGTACCTGGCCTC
This sequence comes from Lissotriton helveticus, assembly GCF_964261635.1. NCBI lineage: Eukaryota > Metazoa > Chordata > Amphibia > Caudata > Salamandridae > Lissotriton > Lissotriton helveticus. The sequence continues at coordinate 22,674,176 of NC_136064.1, forward strand.
TCTATTGAGCGCCGTATGCTCCGCATACACCAGAAGCAGGCCCGTCATCTCGCAGCAATTCACCTACAGCTGCACAAGACCGCTAGGAATGTGGGACAGCTCTCAGACAGAATGGAGAGGATGACCGCTGCAGTGGAGGACAACACCCAGGCCATGTTGACCCAGCGGGACGTCAACCGGCGCCGCCACCGCCAGCTGCTGACCCGCCTGTCTGCGTACACGCGGTCCAACTACATCATAGGGAATGCCACCTTCCAGCTCTCACGACGCTCATTGGCCATGCAAGTCCAAATGGTCCAATGCTGGCAGGCTGTTGCAAGAGCACTGGAGCAAGTTACCACTGCAGTGCAGGGTCTGCAGGCAACTGGCCATGGCCAGGCAGGTGGGGGGGATGACGCAAGTGAGGGAAATTCAAGCCACAGCAGCCAATCGTTACCACTGGTGATAGTACCCCGCTGCAGCACCAGGCCCACTGCTGCCTTACGGGCAAATGCTGAGGAAGAGCTGGAAAGGCGACTGGGAGCGTCCGCCCGGAGGCGCCATTGACCATTTCTTTTGTACCATGAAGGGCCATGCTGCTGAGACAAGCATGCCCTCCTCACATAAATGGGGACATATGACTCAATATAGCTCTCAAGTTACTGTGTGAAAAATTGCCACTTTATTGTGAACAAAACAATAACATATATTCAGTACCAGTTAACCTGACTCATGTCATTATTTCAATTGTCATGCATGAGTGAAGTGTTAGGTGAGGGGAGTGGGTGCACTAGAAACAGTTAATAGTGATTTGGTTGCGGCGCCTGTGTCCTTCTGCAGGATTCTCCCCGCATGCATGACGCACATGTGCAGGTGGGCGGTTGTCCCCTACCGACTCACTGCCAGAGATCTCTACAGGTATCCTGCGCTTGGTAGCAATGTTGTGGAGTATTGCATACACGGCCATGATGCGGCAGCAGACCTCAGGCTTGTATTTGAGGGCCCCAACAGTCTTGTGAAGTATGCGGAATTGGCTCTTCAAAAGGCCAAATGTCCTCTTAATGCAATTTCTTGTGTGTATGTGTGCAGCATTGTAACGCCATTGCTGTGGTGTTGCAGGGTTGAGGTATGGAGTGAGGAGGTACTCACGGAGACCGAAGGCGCTGTCACCTGAATGTAAGGAGCACAGGGTGAGTGCCTGTTATGCGCAGCTACATGGTCACAGTGTACTATTGGTGGCATGTGTACTTACCTAGTTGGTGTCCTTCGCCAAAGTCTCCCCTGGCCAGTCGTGTGTGCATGCCGCTGTGCCGGAATATGAAGGAGTCATGTGTGCTCCCCGGGTATTGTGCCACTATGTCCGTGATGATTGTCTTAGCGTTGCACACCATCTGGATATTCAGGGAGTGGTAGGACTTGCGGTTCCGGTACATGTATTCTGTTTGTGCAGGTGGGCAGATGTTGATGTGGGTACAGTCAATGCATCCTATTACATGTGGGAATTGCGCAATGTTGTAGAAATGAAGCTTGGTTTTATTCAAGTCCTGTTGGGTGGTCGGGAATATGATGTAATGGTGTAGCCGGGTCAGCATTGCCTCCAGGAAACTCCTTAGGCAGCGGGACATGGTGCTCTGGGAGATCCCCCCTGCAACAGCGACAATCCCCTGGAAGCTTCCGGAGGCCAGGAGGTGCAGGCTGCACAAGACCTGGACATGGGTGGGCACGGCATTGGTCCTCCTTGTTGGGTGCTGCATCAGGGGGTCTAGGTCCTGGATCAGCTCAGTGATCATTGCCCCATTCAGGTGGTACTTGGAGTAGATTTGCTCCGCAGTTTGGCCCAGAAGGGTGATCCGCTGGCGGAATATTCGCTCCTGGATCCTGCGTCTGTTCCTTGCTGCAGCCTGGAGCCTTCGCCGCCTGACACCATGTAGAGTCCAGGCATTATGAGAGTCCTCATGCTCCGACTGTGTCTCCTTAAGTGTGTTCGACCAGGCCTGCACCTGTGGCTAGTTAATGTTTTTTCGGATTTTTTCTTCTTCATGGTTACCACCTGGTTTGGGTTCTCCTTAAATTGCGCGTCGCAAATAGCGATTTTCTGATTTTGCGCAATTTGCGAGTTTTCGTGTATTGCTTTGCGATTATTTTGCGAGTTCGCAAAATATTTCGCAGAATCCATGGATTTGCGCAAAATCCGATTCGCTATAGGGGTTAGATTCTGCAAATTATTTTGCGATTTCGCCATTTTTTTGTGATTTCGCAATTTTTAACATTTTCTAATCATGAATTGCTTTTCATTAAATTGCGATCGCAATAGCTAATTCGCAGCTATTGCGATCGCAATTTTGGTTGATGAATCTGGCTGTAAGTGATTTGCCCAGAATCACAGGATGTTTAGCGTCGTTACCGACACTCAAACCCATATCTCCAGGTACAGCTAAAGGATCTCCTCCTCAATCAGCACCTTAACCCTCCGGACAGTACATCATAGCACATTTTAGCTACTCTGCCCAATGTATAGATTGTTGAGTTTCTATCTGCACCAATCGGAATGCAACGCCCAACTCCGTTTTTTACTTCTGCTTATGCTGTCTGACATTATTGCCCATGTAATCTTCTAAAGCACTCTGATAACCTCGGGTCTTGTCAGCGCTATATAAATCTCTCTAAATAAATATTCCAATGTTAACCTATGGCGCTAATCTACAATAGGGGTTAAGCTGCAGAGAGGAACTCACCTTCTAGACTGCTTTGAAAAGCTCCTTAACTGCGCTATAATCTTTTATCTTCTAAACGTGCTTTTAAAATACCTGCTTTTATTGTTTTAACCTGCGCTTCTAAAACACCTGCTTTATTTCTCTTGCAAGTCGTTCCCAAATACCTGCTGCAAATTCCTTGCAAGACACTTGCCGCTTCTTGGGACTGCTATCCTGCCTCCATTCCTCCTCGTTTCACCGCAGCAGCTGTTGCTGGTTGAGTGGAGGGAGGGCTGGTTAGGCTTGCACCCACTTCCGCTGTGCTATTCCCGGACGTCATCTTTGGAGTGAGACGGTCTAGTCTCCCTCCTGAGCCCTATGCATCTGTCCATAAATACGGAGGATAGCGTTGATGTGCAGCGGGCACGCCGCCGAATCGCCTTGGCTCACCAAAGGCAAGCCCGTCCATGCCTGGACCCCTGGCCGGTTGTCTTGAGACTCAGTGGGGATCATCAGGTACTCTTGGGAGGCTCTATTGGCACTGAGACCATATGGTAAAGGTCCCCCTGACTTTAGCCCTAATAGTCCCTCCCGGACCCCACACCACTTTTCTCACCTTAACCAAATCAGGTGCCTTAGACCCAACTCTGCATTTAACTCAGTCGATACTGTGGCACTTGACCATCAAAATAGAAAAAGCAGGGGCCCAACCATGGCAAATCATGTATGCTACTAAACACTAGGGGCCATATGTGTCATGCCCAAATGCGTTCGCAAACGCCAAAATTCGCAGAATTTCAGCGTTTGCGAACGCATTTTCATAAAATGGTATGTATCGCACAAATCTGCATGCAAAATAAGGAATCGCTAAATTTGCCATTCCTTATTTTGCGATGGCATTTAAGGAATTGCAAATTTTGCAATTCCTTAAATGCAATGTAAGAAGCCAAAATAAATTGCTAAATGGCCTTAAGGAATCGCAAATTACCACCAACTTCTAGTTGGTGGTAAGTTGCGAATTCCTTGAAAAATGCACATTTTTGCATTTTTCAAAGTGCCAAGTGACGCACATACATGCCCTTAGTGCGCCACATGTGCACCCATGCATATTTCAGGGGTGCAACAGGGCGTCCTTTGGACACCCCTGCACCCTTGAAATCATTCTCAATTTGCGATTAGCAAATTGCGAATCACAAATTGAGAATAACTTCTCATTCATTCCTATGGGCTTCCTGGCCCATTGAAATGAATGGGAAAGTATTCCTTAATTGCGAATTCGCAATTTGCGAATTCGCAATTAAGGAATATCAAGAAATCGCAAAAAAATTGCAATTTTCTTGATACATACCAATTAGCGATTCTGAAATAGCGATTTCTTAAAAATCACTATTACAGAATCGCTAATTGGTACCTTGATACATATGGCCCTAGGTCCCTAGTGAAACATCACCTTGAATTCTCCAACGTTATCCAGCGCAGCACATGGATGTTGCTTCTGTGACTGAAATGTGGGCAGATAGTGGCTCTGGTCCAGAAATTGTCGCAGCCCCCCTCGCCGTCCTTATATGCCGTCTAACGGTAGACAGGCAACTAAAAAAGGGCGGGGCTTGCTGTCTTGTTTCTTACCCTTACAAACTAATGGGGAAGTGTTGGACCTGGCCTCGTGGCGTGGTTCCACCCGTTCCTCAGCACCCTGTTAGCGTAGCCCTGCACCCAGAAGCCCCTGGTCGTCCTGCTCCCTGTACGGCCAAACTCCCTGCACGACCCCGCCAGCCGACGACCAGCCCCGCATGCCCCCGGCCTCCTTCCCGGCTCCGAGCGCCCAGAACCTGCATCACCCTAGAGCAGAGGTCTTCAATCTGTGGGGCGCGACCCCCAGGGGGGTCGTGGAGTCCTGGGAAGGGGGTCGCAGATTCTGTTGGAGCGTGCAGTTCCTGGCATCAGGCGATCACGGCGGAGGCCTAATTCACGCCTCATTAACAAGTAAAGGTCTTTTGAAGACCTGTGAAGTACTCGGGTGTGCCTTTCTGTGTGTCCCGAAGCTGTTTCAGCCGGGCTCACATACACGAGCTGGGGGGAGGGGGGTCTGGGGGAGGAGGCTGTAGCCCTTTGAGTTCAATCAATGGACTTAGCTGTGGGGTTTATTTTTATGTTTAACGTTTTATATAGCGCTAGCTTAACCCGTAGGTATCAGAGCGCTTTACAAACACACATAGTTAACAGCAGAAGGACATTACAGTCAAGTCCCACGAGCCCTCATACCTGGCGCCTGTGCAGGAGAAATGTGCCTGAGACTCTGTTCTTCACGGTGAGGTGTTTGTACAGCCTGTCTGCTCCCCCCCCCTCCCAAGCAGGGAAGCACAGAGATGCCCTCCCATGAGAGAGGAAGAAGGAAGAAGACGCAGAGAGATACTGACCCCACCCCCATGAGAGAGGCACAGAAAAGGTGGGTGGATGATGGATGGGTGGATGGATGGATGAAAGGGTGGATGGATGAATGATGAATGTATGTGTGGATGGAAGGATGAAGGGTGGGTGGATGGATGGGTGGATGGATGGATGGATGGAAGGAAGGATGAAGGATGGATGGATGGATGTAAGGATGAAAGGATGGATGGATGTGTGAAAAGGTGGGTGGATGAATGATGGGTGATTGCATGGATGAAAGGGTGGCTGGATGAAGGATGGATGTATGGATGGATGTGTGAAAAGGTGGGGGATGAATGATGGGTGGATGGATGGATGAAAGGGTAGGTGGATGGATGAAGGATGGATGGATGAAAGGGTGGATGGATGAAGGATGTATGTATGGATGGAAGGACAAAAAGGTAGATGGATGAAGGATGGATGTATGGATGGATAAAATATTGCATGGATGAATGATGGATGCATGGATGGATGTGTGAAAAGGTGGGGGTATGAATGATGGGTGGATGGATGGATGAAAGGGTGGGTGGATGAAGGATGGATGTATGGATGAAAGGGTGGATGGATGTATGGATGGAATAATGAAAGGGTGGATGGATGAAGGATGGATGGATGTATGGATGAAATGGATGGATGGAAGGATGAAAGGGTGGATGGATGGATGAAGGATGGATGTATGGATGGATGGGTAAAAGGTTGAATAGATGAATGATGGATGGATGTGTGAAAAGGTGGTTGGATGAATGATGGGTGGATGGATGGACGGGTGGATAGGTAAAGGATGGACGTATGGATGGAAGGATGAAAGGGTGGATGGATGAAGGATGGATGGATGTGTGAAAGTGTGGGTGCATGAATAATGGATGGATGGATGGATGTGATGAGGTCTAACAGGCGCATTTATGGTTGTCGATAGTTGTTGAAGATGAGGAGTACCAGTTTCTAGAATCTTTTGTCGTAAGGGGGTCCTTACGCCTAAAAAGGTTTTACAAGGGGGTCTCGGCATCAAAAAGTTTGAAGACCTCTGCCCTAGAGGGTCCCGGCAGCCATTTTCCCTTCCCGAGATCCCTGACTCCTTGGGCCTAGCACGATCCCGGCCCCAGCGAAACTTAGACTCCAAGGCGCGCTAGTCCCAGCTGGGGGGTAAAGGGATCCCCGAGTGAGATAAGACAGGGAGTTTCGATTGCCCCTCCGGCCTCCCCTGAGAGACTGGTTTCTCTCACACCTCTGGCCTTCCCCTGTGGGCCGGTTTCGATCACACCTATGGCCTCCCCGAGTGCTGGCTCCAGACCCTGCTGGGCGTCTGGGAATCCCCGGACGCATCTTCGAAAGGATCAAAGAGCCAACCGCCGGACCTCTCCAACGACCAGCCCCCAAGGCATGAGACCGCCGCCTGCGAGGGTCCGGACATCAAAGTGCCACTGGACTATATCAAGGCTCGCCCAACAACTAGCGGGCAGTTGTATCCTGGACAAGAAAGCCCTGCTGATCTGATCGCGGCTGACCCTTGGGGAAAACGGAACCTTTGAACTCTTTGAGCCCTGCTGACGCTGTCGCGGCTCCTTCTCATAACACGGAACTGGAACATCAGAGCCCTGCTGACGCTGTTGCGGCTCGTCCTCGTAAACACGGAACTGGAACATCGGAGCCTTGCTGACACTGTCGCGGCTCGTCCTCGTAAAGACGGAACTAGGAACATCGGAGACCTGCTGACCTCGTCGCGGCTCGAGCTTGAACTCTAAAGAGACCTTCGTGAAACCTCCTGAGCCCTGCTGACGCTGTCGCGGCTCATCAAGAACACCTCCGGATCGAGCCCTGCTGACCTCGTCGCGGCTCGAGGAGTACTCTGGTCCAGCTGGACCATCGACGCTACCAACACGACCCGAGTCGACTCGAAGTGAGTGAAGCAGCTAGTGCGACTACCATCTTCCGTATCCCCTGGCTCGAGGATTGAGAGCTGTGCGCAGGGTACGCTTTGTGCTAGCCTAAAGACTGAGACTGTCCCGCTTCCCTCTTCCTGAATTCCTGAGACTTTACGATCCCTCGATCGCTTGTAAATAATAGTGCTGAAACCCTTTTTATTGTTGATAAAGAACTTGTTACTGAAACCCTACGGTGTGGTGTCCGTACGTAAGTGTGGTGTGAGCTCAGTGTGTATGATCCTAGACTCTAAGTCCTCCCCCGCGAGGACCTCACGTTAAGACTCGGCAGTACTGGTGGGAGAGGTGGGTCCCGGGGTGGTCGGCTGAGTATAACCTGGCCCTCTGAGATCGCCCCTTCTAACATTGGTGGCAAGCGACGGGATAAGAGCCTACGTCTAGGGATCGTACAGTAAACGACTGACACACTACCTGAACGAGGAACAACCATGAGCCTCATTGTAACAAGCGAAAAGACCACATTCCAGAAAGACCTTCTGGAAGAGTACACCCACCGAGAACTGAAGCAATTCTGCAAAGATTTCCATATCGCTACCACTGGGTTAAGTACCAAAGAGGACTTCCAAAAAGCCCTGACCGCATGGGTAGAGGCCGGAGCCCATCTTCCCCCGCCAGAAGGAGACGGTGGAGAGGGAGGGCCACCGACCGAAAACCACGTTCAAGAGGGTGAGGGAACAGAGTCCCTGACACGGAGTCCCAGCACGGAGAGAGGTCTGTCACCGGAGGAGATGGCAGACCGAGAACGCAACCCAAGCCACGAGCTAAAACTGGCACGCCTTAAGATGGAAGGGGAACTCAAATTGGCTGAGAAGAAACTGGCCATCGAGCAGTTGCGGCTGCAAGGAGAACTGGAGGAGAAGAAACCCCAGAGAGAACATGAAGGCAAGAGACTCCAGCTGGAGCACGAGCGCAGCCTGAAGGAGATTGAACTAAAGGCCCGGAGAGGAGACAACCGAACCTCGGAGAACAGAGAAGCCGTTCCCCCGGCGGAACAAAAAGTCCACATCCCCAAAGATGTAGTAAAAGAGTACTACAAGAACAATGATATCCAGCAATGGTTCAAGGCCTACGAAGTCCCCATGACCTCCCACCGAGTTCCTCAGAAGGATTGGGGTGCCGGGTTGTGGGGCCGATTCCTGGGCGAGGGGAAAAACACCCTACTCGATCTACCGTCCTCCGAGCAGACATCCTACAGCCACATGAAAGAGGCCCTCCTCACGAGATATGGGCTCACCGCAGAGATGTATCGACAGCGGTTTAGAGACTGCAAGAAGATCCCCGTAACCACATGGGTAGAATATGTGAATTTCTACAGCCGGGCCTTGGAAGGATGGATCAAGGGCAGCAAGGTGACCACTTTTGAAGGACTCATTGATCTCATCGCCCATGAACACTTAACATCCAATTGCTTTGTAGAACTGAGACAGCACCTTCTGGACAGCAAGTTAGCCGGCCCCCGGAAGCTAGCTGTCGAAGCAGATCGTTGGGTGAGCACCAGAGTCCCCTGGGGGCCCAGGGGAGACTATGGCCGACACGAGCAAGGATCTCCCCGCCAGAGGGGAGGGGGAGGTCAGGGTAGACAGAGGGGGTCCCAGGCAGGGCCCCAACGAAGCCCCCCCAGAAACCAGTCCGGAACATCCCCTCCCGCAGCAAGGGCCGGGTTTCCCCCAGCTAGACAAGGACCCAGAATCAGCAACGCCTGCTACAGATGCCAGCAAACAGGGCATTATGCCAGTGACCGCCTGTGCCCCATGCTCAAGAAACCCAATGCTGCAACCCAGCGCGCCAGCTAGCCACAGTAGCCTTAGAAGAGGAAGAGTTCGAGGATCCGGAAGGGTGGGAACCAGCAGCCATGACTTTAGTCTCCCTGGGTGATAGGGAAATGGTCCCCGGAGCCCCCTTGCCAGACAACACGGAAAAATACCGACAGCAGGTGACCGTCAACAGGCACCGCATAGCGGTGCTCCGAGACACAGGGGCCAGCATTACTGCAGTAAGGTGTCACCTAGTCACAGAGGACCAAATTGTACCCCACGCCTCCTGCAGAGAGATCTCCGCTGACAATTCCGTCCGCACCTGCCGGATAGCTCAGGTCCCGTTCGAGTGGGAGGGCGTCTCCGGGGAGTTACGAGTAGCGGTCTGCACCGACATGCCCGTGGACTGCCTACTGGGTAACGACCTGGAGAGCTCCCCGTGGAAGCAGGTAGAGCGAAGAACTCACCTGAAGATGGTAGGCCTGCCCGAGTGGGCCTGCGTGAACACCCGATCCATGACCGCCCGACTGTCCACCACCGGGAACCCGAGAACCCTCGCCCAGTCACTGATGACCCAGACGGCCGCGAGCAGTCCGAAGTCCCCGAGCTGCCCCCCAGTGAGAGCATTGACCCCGACGCAGATCCCCTAAGCCCTGTCGTCGAACAGACCCCGAACTTGGACGACCTTCCTGAGCTAGCCCAGTGGCGCCAGGAAGGAGGACCTTCCCGAGAAGAATTCTGCCTGGAGAAGACCTCCTGTTCTTCCCTGGTTGGGCCACGGCAGCAGGCCGCCGCCCAGTCCAGCTCCCACCTTGTCTATTGGGAAAACGACCTCTTGTACAGTGAACAGAAGTCCGCCGAGCTAGGGTCAGCCCGGGTGCTGGTGGTACCCCTACGCTTCCGCGGCTTCCTCCTGAACCTGGCCCATGATGTGCCCCTGGCGGGACACCTGGGACAGGACAAAACCTACCACCGCCTGGTCACTCACTTTTACTGGCCCGGCATGCGCTCCGATGTGGAGACCCACTGCAAATCCTGCCCCACGTGTCAGGCCAGCGGGAAGAGCGGAGGGAGACGCAAGGCTCCCCTCCAACCCTTCTCCGTGGTCAGTACCCCCTTTGAACGGGTGGGAATAGATATCGTGGGGCCTCTAGACCCCGGACCTCCTTAGGCCACCGATTTATCCTCGTCCTGGTGGACCATGCCACCCGATACCCAGAGGCCATTCCCCTCCGAACGGTGACGGCCCCTGTAGTGGGGCGGGCCCTCATGGGGATCTTCTCCCGGGTGGGATTCCCGCGAGAAGTGGTGAGCGATCGAGGGACGAACTTCATCTCCAAGTACATGAAGTCACTCTGGCAGCAGTGTGGGGTGACGTACAAGTTCACCACCCCATACCACCTCCAAGGTAACGGTCTGGTTGAGCGATTCAACCGGACCCTCAAGGGAATGATCATGGGTCTCGAAGAGCCCCTGAGGCGCAAGTGGGACGTCCTCCTTCCCTGTCTCCTGTTCGCCTACCGAGAAGTCCCCCAGAAATCCTTGGGATTTAGCCCCTTTGAGCTGCTCTATGGGCACCCCGTCCGGTGGCCCCTGAGCCTGGTGAAAGAAGGTTGGGAAACGACAGCCCCAGAGCCCCCTCCAGATGTGTTTCGATACATCCTGGCCCTCCGAAATCAGACTCGGAAATTCCGGGAACTGGCCGAGGCAAACTTCGAGGCCAGTCAGGAAGGAATGAAACGCTGGTATGACCAGAATGCCACTCTGGTCGAGTTTCAGCCCGGACAGCAGGTCTGGGTGATGGCCCCAGTAGAACTGTGTGCCCTGCAAGACAAGTGGACAGGGCCCTTCAAGGTGGTTGAACGCAAGAGCCAGGTGACATACCTCATAGATGTGCAGTCCCCCAGGAACCCCTTGAGGGTCCTTCACGTGAACCGCCTCAAACCCCACTTCCTGCGGTCCGAGTTGAGTCTGCTCCTCACCACCGACGACGGAGCGGAAGAGGACACGGAGCGCCTCCCTGATCTCCTGTGTGCGAAAAAAAAAGATGGCTCCGTAGAGGGAGTGAGTCTCTCCTCCTCGCTCACCCCCGAGCAGCGTGAGGACTGTCGCCAGTTACTGGGACAGTTCTCTGACCTTTTCTCTCTCGTCCCCGGCGTCATCAGTTGGTGCGTCCACGACGTGGACACTGGGGACAGCCCTCCGGTACGGCACAGAGCCTACCGAGTCCCTGACAGAGTCCGGGCCTGCATCAAGGCCAAAGTCTACAAGATGCTAGCCCTGGGAGTGGTCGAGCCCTCTGACAGCCCATGGGCCAGCCCCGTGGTCCTGGTTCCGAAGGCGGCCGCCCCCGGCGCTGTTCCCGAGCTGAGGTTCTGTGTGGACTACCGTGGGCTTAACGCAGTCACCAGAACCGACGCCCACCCCATTCCCCGAGCAGACAAGCTCATTGACCGCCTAGGAGCGGCTCGCTTTCTCAGCACATTCGACTTGACCAGCGGATACTGGCAGATCACCCTCACCGAGGGGGCCAGAGAGAGATCCGCCTTCTCCACCCCGGATGGTCACTACCACTTCCGGGTGATGCCCTTCGGGGTTGGAAGAATTCAGCGCAGCCTATCTCGACGATATCGCGGTGTTCAGCTCCCGCTGGTCCGAGCACCTCCAACACCTCGGGGAGGTGTTGAGGGCCCTGCAGAGGGCGGGCCCTACAATTAAAGCAAGCAAATGCCAAATCGGACAAGGGTCCGTGGTCTACCTGGGGCACCAGGTCGGAAGCAGCCTAGTAGCTCCCCTCCAGTTCAAGATCGATGCAATCGTGGCCTGGGAGGCCCCCACGACACAGACAGAAGTGGGGGCATTCCTAGGGCTCACAGGGTACTACCGAAGATTCATAAAAGGGTACGGCAGCATCGTGGTCCCCCTCACGGAGTTGACCTCCAAAAACCAGCCGAAGAAAGTTAGCTGGACCCCCGCCTGCCGAGAGGCGTTCGAAGCATTGAAAGACGCCATGTGCACTGCCCCAGTACTACAGGCCCCCGACTACTCCCGTGAGTTCGTGGTCCAAACGGACGCGTCCGAACATGGCATCGGAGCGGTCCTGTCCCAGATGAACGAAAAAGGCCTAGACCAGCCAGTGGCATTCATTAGCCGGAGGCTACTCCCTCGAGAGCAAAGGTGGAGCACCATTGAGCGGGAGGCCTTCGCGATGGTTTGGGCCCTGAAGAAGCTGAGGCCCTACCTGTTCGGTACTCACTTCCGGGTCCAAACCGACCACCGACCCCTCCGGTGGCTAATGCAAATGAGAGGGGAGAACCCCAAACTGTTGTGATGGTCCATCTCCCTCCAAGGGATGGATTTCATTGTTGAACACCGGCCTGGTGTTGCCCACGCCAACGCAGACGGCCTGTCCCGATTCTTCCGCCTCAGTGAAGAGAACCCCAAGGGGATGGGTAGTTCTCTCCGCCTTTCAGCTGGGGGGGGACGCGTGTTGTACCTGGCCTCGTGGCGTGGTTCCCCCATTCCTCAGCACCCTGTTAGCGTAGCCCTGCACCCAGAAGCCCCTGGTCGTCTTGCTCCCTGTACGCCCAAACTCCCTGCACGACCAGCCCCGCATGCCCCCGGCCTCCTTCCCAGCTCCGAGCACCCAGAACCTGCATCACCCTAAAGGGCCCCAGCAGCCATTTTCCCTTCCCGAGATCCCTGACTCCTTGGGCCTAGCACAACCCTGGCCCCAGCAAAACTTAGACTCCAAGGCGCGCCAGTCCCGGCTGGGGGGTAAAGGGATCCCCGAGTGAGATAAGACAGGGAGTTTCGATTGCCCCTCCGGCCTCCCCTGAGAGACTGGTTTCTCTCACACCTCTGGCCTTCCCCTGTGGGCCGGTTTCGATCACACCTATGGCCTCCCCGAGTGCTGGCTCCAGACCCTGCTGGGCGTCTGGGAATCCCCGGACGCATCTTCGAAAGGATAAAAGAGCCAACCGCCGGACCTCCCCAACGACCAGCCCCCAAGGCATGAGACCGCCGCCGGCGAGGGTCCGGACATCAAAGGGCCACTGGACTATATCAAGGCTCGCCCAACAACTAGCGGGCAGTTGTATCCTGGACAAGAAATCCCTGTTGATCTGATCGCGGCCGACCCTTGGGGAAAACGGAACCTTTGAACCCTTTGAGCCCTGCTGACGCTGTCGCGGCTCCTTCTCGTAACACGGAACTGGAACATCGGAGCCCTGCTGACGCTGTCGCGGCTCGTCCTCGTAAACACTGAACTGGAACATCGGAGCCCTGCTGACGCTGTCGCGGCTCGTCCTCGTAAAGACAGAACTAGGAACATCGGAGCCCTGCTGACCTCGTCGCGGCTCGAGCTTGAACTCTAAAGAGACCTTCGTGAAACCTCCTGAGCCCTGCTGACGCTGTTGCGGCTCCTCAAGAACACCTCCGGATCGAGCCCTGCTGACCTCGTCGCGGCTCGAGGAGTACTCTGGTCCGGCTGGACCATCGACGCTACCAACACGACCCGAGTCGACTCGAAGTGAGTGAAGCAGCTAGTGCGACTACCATCTTCCGTATCCCCCGGCTCGAGGATTGAGAGCTGTGCGCAGGGTACGCTTCGTGCTAGCCTAAAGACTGAGACTGTCCCGCTTCCCTCTTCCCCAATTCCTGAGACTTTACGATCCCTCGATCGCTTGTAAATAATAGTGCTGAAACCCTTTTTATTGTTGATAAAGAACTTGTTACTGAAACCCTACGGTGTGGTGTCCATTCGTAAGTGTGGTGTGAGCTCAGTGTGTACGATCCTAGACTCTAAGTCCTCCCCGGCGAGGACCTCACGTTAAGACTCGGCAGTACTGGTGGGAGAGTTGGGTCCCGGGGTGGTCGGGTGAGTATAACCTGGCCCTCTGAGATCGCCCCTTCCAACAGGAAACCCAATCATTGTCAAAGGACCTGGGTATAGTATAAAATGAAAAACAGATAGTCCTAGACTAACTTTTTTGTGTGGGCTGGTTAAGTAGTCAACAGCTGATAATTAATACTTATAGATCAGAAATTATTCAACTATTCACACATGTTCATTTTTATATTTCTCAAAAGCAATGCAAGGAAATGGTGAAGACATCTCCATGTATTATTAGAGATAAACAGGCTGCTCAAGGGGCAAAGTGTAGGGAGGAGAAGTGCTCATGCTTGCGATAAAGAGGGGAAGAATACAGAGTAAAGGCAGTACAACGTCAAGGTAGTTTTCCGTTTGAGATCAATACTGGTTATTAAGTACAACATAAACCAGTATAGTAAGGCCTGTCCACATCATAATTCTTACAACAAATTTATCATCATTCTGTAGGTTCATAAATGCAACATCCGATAATGGGGCAAGGTGATAAGGTGTGGTACGGGCCCTTGTTTGGGGATATGCGTCTACGTTTTGACCCGGCGTATGCGTAGAGGGTAACTTTGAACCTTGCGAGTCTTCTAGAGGACAGAGCGATTGTGTGAAGCAACCTAATACTGGTTCCAGGAATGGCCAGGTAGAGTGTTGTGTATTATTCTCGAGCCCTCCTTGAGACACTGCCATTGTTCTATCTTGATGTCATAAGCATGAGAAGAATGTGGGGACATTGATGAAGGAGAGCTGTTTACTGTTGGATGTGTCTTCTTCTCCTTGCTGTTTGAAGAGGTTTTAAGTGAGGAATAAACCTAGAAGAATACTTCTTGTGTACTGGATTTCTTTACAACAATGGCGACGAGGATGGGAAATTAGATTCTTGGGGAGACCTTCTCTAGCAAAAACATCCCTAAAAAAATTCAATAAGTTCTCAGAATTCGCTCTCTCCACTATTTTATACTCTGGCCATTTTGAAAAATGGTCTATTTATACAAAAATGTACTTGAATGTACCATCCAAAGTTCTGACAGGACCAAAAATGTCTACTCCTATTCTCTCCCACGGCATACCAGGAACTACAATGGAATGTAAAGTGGGTTTAAATGTGACTAAACTATTGTCTGAATTGATACACTCTACACATTCATGTCCAATGTTTTCTATGTCTTTATCGATTCATAGCCACCAATATGACTGTTTCATTCTACATTTAGTTTTAATAATTCCCATGTGGCCCTCATGTCATAATTTGATGACACACTCACAAAAGGTATACGGAGCAATTAGTTAGCCATCACGCAGTAAAGTTCATCTTCAAATGAGAGTTCATTTCTAACCTCCCAGAATGGTAATAACTCACCAGATAAGGTTGTTTTATCAGGGCAGCCTTTCAGGGTGTAGTCGCTCACCTTACGTAAAATTTCATCCTTGGCTGCATTGCTAATCCATTCATCATGTTTAATGCTGGATAATTCATTGCTGAAAATACCAGCCACCAACTAATTGAACCATTCACACACTAAATTCTCACAAATGTGTAGAGTGCACCTGCTTAGAAAATCTGCGATTCTGTTTCTAATTCCTGGTACGAATACTATGTCATACACAAAGTCAAGTAACTGTACGGAGAACCGAGAAATCCTAGGTGATACATTATTCAAACTGTGAGACACAAGTACCTTGGTGAGTGTTTTGTGATCTGCCCTTAAGGTGACTCTCGTCCCCACACAAATTGTCTAAAGTGTTTTAGACAACTCTGCTATTTTGAATGATGGAAAAGTTTGGAAAGCTAACAGAATTGCTTCCCTGGCTCTTCCCTGGATAATCCACCTGCTCTCTGGTTCTTGTCTTGGAGTCTGTGGTTTGCGCTCGACGCCCCGTCGCTGGGGCAGCTATGCGCATTACAAATTTGACAAATAAATAAATAAATAAAGGTCACATTGATGGATCTGTTACCAGTAACAAACATAAGCACAGCTATGGCTGGGTGGATGAGGATGTAAATGATTTGCGTCCACCTAATGACACCATTGATATCCCCACACAATCGCCCAGCACTGGTAATGATGAAGTGTGTCTTGAAAGTTCTCATTAAAAAGTTTACAAAAGTGTTGAAGAATGGGAGGTGTCTCGTGCTAGATGCGTGTGCACTAAACCTAAAAAGTTTGAAGATTATATCACACACATCTACAACTAGTGTGTTGCAATGACTACATTTATTTTGTGAATTGTTATAGTCTTTTCACCGTTTTTTTTAATCAATCCTATTGTGTTTATTTTAATTTACATTCTTTCTTTTGCTTTATTTTTTAATTTTTTGTGGAAGAAAGGGGGAAGTGTTGTACATCTTTCTCGAGCGCTCCTTGAGACACTGTCAATGTTCTATCTTGATGTCATAAGCATGAGAAGAATGTGGGGACATTGATGAAGGAGAGCTGTTTATTGTTGGATGTGTCTTCTTCTCCTTGCTGTTTGAAGAGGGTTTAAGTAAGGAATAAACCTAGAAAAATACTTCTTGTGTACTGGATTTCTTTACAACATAGCCCTGGGGGCATCCAAAACATGGAAATGTCTGCAATGGTATCCAAAACCCTCATGCGCAAGATGAATGATTTTAGGCATAGGAATGAATCCATGTTCCTTGTAGGTTGTGGGCGCTATGGATAGAACGCTGCTGGTTCGTCTGAATCTGTCTTTTTTTTCTTAACCATTTAAAAAGTAACTTTAAGCCACTAACCACCCCTGGTTTAGAGGCCCTAGCTTTCTCGGTGCAGCTGTCAGACTTGCAGCCTTTTAAGGGAATACTAGTCTAGTGCCCACCAGGACCCAGATGTGGCTTTGCTGATGAGCTTAGCATGATTCTAGAATCATCTATTCTTAATGCTAATTTCTCAGTGTTAGGTGATTTTAACTTCCATCTGGAAAATGAAACTGACCCAGACACCTTAAAGCTGATTGATGTAATGAATGCGCTTGGACTATCTATTATTTACGACGCACAAGGCTGGACAGATGTTAGATGAGATCTTTTCCAACTACCCATAGCCATATATTAATTTACTACCTTCTCTTCCTCTCACCTGGTACAAGCACTGGGAAATCAACTGGCAGATAAAGATTGAGAAAACCACCAGGCACAGAAACCCAATTCAACAAACCATTAGTAGAGCCTATAACAAGATACAGCCGGTCAAATTGTGAGGTCCGAACTGTGATGTCCTTACCTCTGTACCCTGGCAACCAGCTGTTAACCTAGAACAGAGCATTGAAAACTTTTCACTCTGGCTAAACTCTGCTCTAGACATTGTAGCACCGGTCAAAAAAAAATACCATAGCTAAGAAAGTCTCCCAGCCCTGGTACAACGAAAACCTTAGGATATTAAGGCAGGGCTGCCATAGGCAAGAAAAGAAATGTAGAAAAAAATATAGGGTGAGGAGAAAATTATCTACAAAAACAAATTAGCAGAACACAAAAAAAATATCCTAGCTGCAAAAACGTCCTATTACTCTAAACAGATAAAATCAGCTTGTGACGCCAACAAAACTCTTTATCAAGTTATAAAAAAATTGGTGGTATCAGCCTGCCCCAACACTGCAGTAATAAATCAAAAGTTTTGTGATGCTCTGGCCAACTTCTTTCAAGAAAAGGTTGCCAACATCTTCAACAAATTTACTGCAGGCAGCACAGCCATGCAACCGGATGGGCAATCTCCAAATGCCACATCAGGTCAAGCCAGATTTTTTACCTTTAAGGCCCCTTCGAAAGAAGAACTTACAACGTTAATTCCATCAATTAAATCTGGTGCCCGCAAGACCCCTGTCCTCTAAAACTAATGCACTTGATCCCAGCACAAGTAGCAAAAAACTTGGGGCAAATCTTTGACAATATGTTCACAGAGGGAATCTTCCCTACACTGGAAACTTGCCCCTGTTCTGCTAAAAAAGGACAATCTGAACGCTCTGGATCTAAAAAGCTATCGTCCCATATTAAGACTCCCTTCGCCACCAAGCTGGCAGAGAATTTAATGAATGAACAACTCTCAGAGTACATAGAGGAAAACTCTCTCCTGGATGACATACAGCATGGGTTCAGGAAAAACTGGAGCACAGAATCTGCCTTAGTGATAGCCACTGAAGATATCCGAGAAACGCTGGATAAGTGCAGGAAGGTTGCTTTGATTCTGCCTATATCTATCCACAGCATTTGATATGGTCAAACGTAAGATTCTGGTTGACCGCATGTGGAGTCTGGTGATCGAGGATACAGCACTAGATCTTCTTCAATCCTTCATGGTCAATAGACAACAAAGGGTGGCGTTGAGCAGTTTCACATCTAGGGCTTTCTCCCTGCTCTGTGGAGTCCCCCAGGTTTTGGCATTGAGCCCAACACTGTTCAATCTTTATGTCACGCCGCTAGCGACTCTTATAAAAAATTCTGGCTTACCTCTGGCATCGTACGCTGACATCATCCAAATTGTGGCGTCTCTAGCAAAATATGAAATCAATTCTGGCTCAGACTTTAGGACCTGCATGAGCAATGTGAGAAAGTGGAAAGACTGCGGTCATCATTTTTTGCAATAACCCCTAATTTTGGATGCCAGCATGGTGTTCGCCTGAGCTGGGCCTACTTCCTGAACCCACAAATAAAGCAAAGAATCTTGGCTTTCTGTTAGATAATGAGCTGAAGCTCAAAGACCAAGTGAACAAAATTACATCTGCCTCATATTGCTCTCTGAGGCTAGTGAAAAATATTGAAACATTCCTACTTCCTGAGCTTTTGAAAACTGTGATCATTGCACTGGTACTTTCAAGGATCGACTACTGCAACAGCCTCTGGCATGAGTTTGCGCTTTACAAATCATATTCATTCATTCATCCATTCAAACTAAATTGGCAGTTCTTCCCTCACCAGAGCCTATAAAACATCTTTTAAAACGGCCCTGTTTATAGTTATGATGCAGCAGAAGGGTGTTTGCAATTTTGTTTACCATTGGGACTCAATGTAATACCTAACTGTCCCATTCACGCTGCATTAGTTTAAAACATGTTACCAATTTCTATTGTCTATTTGGTCCTCTTTCCTCTCTGATGAATGTTTTATGGTTGACAGTGATTGGCAAAGGATTTACGTAATTCTAAAAATGAGAACCTAAATAAAGAAATAATCATTCAATATAACCAACTGATATTAATAAAGACAGACTCTGATTACTTATCAATATGCTTTATCTAAATTAATGTGAATGCTCATCAGGTACAATACAGCTTGAATCATAGATCATCACACAAGAGAGCGACAATATAGTAATTCATTATAACATATCTCAAATATCCATGTCGTGAGAGAGTGGATAGGCAAAGAGACAAAAGAGTAAATACATTTGCAAAATAAGATTAATGCAAATTCAGAATATCATACGAACCTATTTCTCAAAATGCTAGGAGTCTGAAAAGCTACTCTCTGGCCGAGAGAGGAAGCTGGGGCATCCTCAATAGTATGAGGAGCAAAGTCAAATATTCAGGATCAGCAGAACAACGGCCAGCCAGTTAAGTTAAGAAACAGCAACATGGCTCTCTCCTCTCGCAAAGAAAATCTTGCAAGACTCTCTCCCCGCTCTCCAAACTAAACTAATCTAGTACCAACAGTTATACCCTGATTCACTAAAAATCCAATCCCCCATGTATCATCACATAGAAAATCCTCAAATCCCATTGACAAGACCAGGGGGTGTCTGGTCACTCCACTTTCAATGTGCCTAACTTTTCAACAGTTCCTTAGTCTTTAGAAAACCTTCGTCATCAACCTTCAGCAGAGGAAACTCAGATAATCTCTTTGCACATTTCTCCATCTTGCTAATGTATCAAATTCGTAGTAAACGTGTCCACATACTCCGCTCAGCAAGGTAATTCCATTCATAATGTTCATTACTTCCTCCACACAGCCTAGGCCATCATCAGGAACTCACGAAGGCAAAAATACTTTTTTTTTGCAGCCTATGTTTTAATAATCAAATTAAACCTAAAACACTCTTGAGGCCTTCTCTGTAGAACAGTTAAATGTGCTGTAGTAAAAAACAAATACTCATGTGATTATCGTTGTCACTTTACAAAATTCCACTATTACTGTTTCTTTGCATCACGTTATTACACATTTTCAGTTAGTGAAAAGGAAATTATATGGCTTCTATTATTATTTTTTTCTTTGGCTGTTATTTCTGCATTATTCATTTACATTTGCGGCCTACTACAAAAGCACTGGAAAACACTAATTTATTTCCAACACACACTTGCGCAGTTTTCATCTCCCGCTTTTAGTTTTGCACTGTTAATTTTCACACCTTGTGTTAATAATCCACACAGTGAGGAGTTCAATCCAAGCAGGATTTATTTCGCAAAACCCTGCCCATCAGTTACATGACACTCCACCCTTGGGGCACCAGAGGAGACCTTAGGGGTGACTTATATGTAAAAATAAGGTAGAATGCCACTCTGATAGTACCTGCATCACCAAAGGTTTGCGTGTTTGCATGTAAGTTACTTTTAAAGACAGTCTACAAAGCAGGGCTGTCTTTATAAATGACAGTAGCCACACAGCAGTGCACACTTCAGTGTGGGAAATCTACTAGACCCTAAACCCCTGCCCTATTATATACTAGGGACTTATAATTAGTTTGAATTCCTGCCCTATTATTACTAGGGACTTATAGGGTCTGTCATTGCCAATTGTAATTATACCTAATTACCATATACCTTTTTCATCAGAGCACCTGCCCTGTTTAGCAGAGAGCAGGGCACAGAATCCGTATCAGTCAAAATATGGGGGTGAACAAGGCTAAAAAGGATGACTTTCTAATGAATATATACCTACTAATGGAACAGATGGGGCTCTGAAACTTTCTTACATGTCTTGAGAGGCAGATTTAATTTGGCCGCAAATGCAATGGATGTTAGGCTGCAGTTGTAAACTGTTTCCCTTCAGTCACTCATGGTTAAGGGCAGCCCAGGTGGCAGCAGGGGAAACTGAATCCATTACCATTTAACCTGATGCCCTGCCCTTCCTGGGACAGAAATCTGGAGAAACTAAAGTTTGTGTTGGCACAGTTGGGAAACCTGAATTGCTTCACTAGGAGTAGGTATATCAAAACTTTACACCCCCCTTAATAAATAATGCTAATGCATAGGTATCGGCTAGATTTCTATAGAAGGTTTTGCTTCCCTTTGGGTTAGCACTCTGAATGTTTGTGTGCTAAAGTGAAAAGATCAGCTAGATTGAATATTCCATGACAACAGATTTTACAAAAGCTCAATGTCGTGATGGTTGGATTATTGAAGGGGTCTCTAAGATTCAGTTGATCAAGGATTTCTCCAAACCATACAGGAAAGATACAGATGCTAACACTAATGAAGCTTGCTTGTTAATTTCAGATGAGAGCTAGTAAAACAAATTGTGAGAGATTATGAAGTTGTAGCTGTCACATTGCAATGCAGATTAGAGCCATTCCACATCCAGATTTCAATGAAGGTTCCAAACAGATTGATAAGCATGGGGCAAACTTTCTTGGGTAAGGAGCTTGCTTCCATAAAGGCTTTATAGTTTAGTAGAATGTGTCTTCTTTTCTTGTGTCACACATTCTAGGAGTTGTGCTGATGTTGTATGTCACAATACCGAGGTCATTCATATCAATCAATAACAATATTGGGTCAACTAAATCAATTACCAGTATAATGATGAGGTAAAGCATCTATAGGGAAGTATAGATTTACTGTTTTTAACTCCACATCTACTTACTGTGCTGATATAGAGGTAGGTGATATAGTGGAGTTAATGTTTTGTAGGTTGATATTTTGACCATGATATTGCAACCCCCACCCTAACAGGAGATGGGGTCTCACCCTATGCCAATATAGGTGAGTCCATAAACCCGAACATTAAAAAAGCTCAAGTTTTCTTGAAAGTTCTTGATGTGTTGATATCTATCATCTCTGTTCCTAAAAAGGTTTGGCTCCAGACTGTAGAATTTATTGACTTTAGTGTTTTTGCCCGTTTTATTACAGTCACTGATGATTCCTAGGGCTGACTAATAATCTACAATTTATGTTAAATTACAGCTGAATTTAACCTGTCTGTCCAGAAAAACGTTCATGGGACCTGGAGAAGTTCAGTCGTTCTTCCGTGCTCCTACTCACCCGTACATTATACACCGCATAGCGTCACATGGCGACTGGATGGGCAGATGATATTAGCAAGAGATGACCACACATTTCTGACTAAGGACATAGGCCGGCTCAGCCTCCCATGGGATCGTCAAGGGGGCGATGTCTCTCTTACTATCCAGAACCTCGAGGTGGACGACGGGGGACAGTACTCCTGTGAAGTGTCCCTAATGTTGAATGGAACCAGCGACTTGCTGAAAAAAGAGGCATTCATTAACCTGGATGTAACAAAAGGTAAAAAAAGTAACAGTGTGCACATCCATTCTTGTTGTTCTCAAACTGTTCTCCAGGGTCGGACTGGCCTATCGGGAAATTGGGCAGTGCCCGAGGGGCTGGTCTGGTAGGTCATTATGGCGGCTGTTTTTTTGCCCACCTATGGGTCTGTTTTCAGTCGTGGCTGCTCAGGCGAATTAATAGTTAAGGGCGGCGTCAGGGGGAGAAAAATTAAAAATGACTTACCGGCCGGCTGGCCGGCTGGCTTGCTGGTTGGCCGCCGCCTCTCGTCCATCCTCTTTCTGGCTTCTGTTGGAACGGGAAGCATGATAGACTTCCCTAGGCCAATCACATTGCTGCAATAAAGCATTGTGATTGGTCTGAGTGCCTTGGGTAGGCGCTCAGATGGGGAATGGCAGCCTGGGCATTTTTTCCATGCATTCTGGGTGGAGAACAGGCAAAGTGAGCATAAATGTTTGGCCAGCCCCAGAAGGCCGGTCACCATTCATGCGCACTTTGGAGGGTGTGTCACTCCTCCCCACTGAGCAGAGCAGCCTAGCTACGCCCCACAAAACTGCCCCAGTACAAAAAAATAAAATGAAAATAACATTTCGTTATCATTTACTTTTTCCGTTTTTGTCGTGCTGCCTTTGCAGAGGAGCCGCCCCGGCTTGTCTTATCTTCTGATGGGCCGGTATCTTACCCCCGATTTCTCTGATATCAAAACAAATATTCCATGTATCAAGCTCAAATATATGCAGTCTCCCACACCTTGAAAAACACTTTTTACAGCGAGGCTTTACAATTTCAAAACTGAACTAATTTGCAAACATGGGACACTTTTTAGCTATCAAATTCGCTAATGGGGACCACATTTATTTTGGTGCCGGGGCTATTTTCTGTCTCAGTCTTACCCTGCAGTGCTCATAGTTTAAGCACTATTGCAGGCAGTATTGTCAGAAGGCACATGGCCCTGGTTTAAACTTGACTTTCATGGTACCAGAAGACATAGGATTCTAGACACCAGCATACAGTTTTTATACCAGGATCTCCTGGATGATACAAAACAGTTCATAAAACACCTACCAAATTTAGTCGGGCCTATGGCTTTAGGATATTCATCGGCCTCATCACTTTTTGTTGTTCTTTTTTTTATTCACATCTAATGTCTTCCCTATCACAATTGTTATATATTGGAGGAGGACACCCTACTCCAAAGGGAGGTGATCTTGTAACATCCTTATATTTGTTACTCAGTGGCAGTCGACACTGTAGATATGGCTCAGCCATACTTTCAATTTAAAAGGCATTTTATGATTTACCCATACCTTTGGCCCCAATGACAAATCTGCATCAAATTTGGTATTCACTTAGCATTGCCAACTAAAGTCCGGCCTTCCAAATTTCTTGCAATTCCGAGAAGGAGAAAAAAATGTCAAAAATGTTATTCCTTTGTAGCTCCCATAGGCAATTTTGCTTGCACTTATGACATAAAACATATAACAGATTTGCACCAAACCAAGCATGAATTTAGGAAATTTCTCCAAAGTATGCTTTTGTTGGTTTAAAGTAAATCTGTTTGGAAGTATTGTGAGTTACTAGTGTTTGAAAAAACGGTGCCGGTTGCACTTGAAAGGGTTAACACTTTTGTATATTTTGTCGGTAGAAAAGCCATGTGTTCATTTGCTTCGGACTTTGGCATTGTTTGAGTAATGCAATTGAAATTTGGAAGATATCCTCAATACAAGTTGGGCGGAGTGCAGTGGTCTTTTTACTACATGTGGTAAATACCCTTAGCCTGGTATGAGGTATGTAGCATGTGTAGTGAATAACTCATATTCTGAGTTTTCAACTTTAAAATGAATCATAACATTCCCCAGCTGTATTTAATTTGATATGTTTTCCCTTTTTCAGGCCTTTTCCCCAATAAATTCCGGTAAGTTTGCTTTTGGAAAACAATTGGAATTTAGCCCTTAAATTGAAACAAGGGTCTTAGTATGTTGAGATTATAATTTGTATTTTTAAATTCATGCAGGGGGGACAGCTAAAAAGTGGGTGAGAAGTATCAATTTGCTAATAAGTTTGGTGCTGCGTAGATCTACACAACATTGGGTAATCTCTTAAGGGTTCGTTTTTTTATTAGTACCCAAGTTGTGTTCTAGTTCATCTTAAGGGCGGCAAAGCTAAATGGGGGTGGGGTCAATAACATTTTAATTTGCCTATCACTTGAGTGCCCTTTGATGAATCTGCATCACGTGTGGCTGGTAGTTAGTAAGTTACATCCAGAGCAGGTATTTCAGATTTCGAGAAGATCCAATAGGGAGGTCAAAGTAAAACGAGGGTCAAATATATTTTTGATTTGGTGTTAACTTTGGCACTGTGTGATGAATCTGCACAATGTTTGGCAGGGAGGGACTTGGCCTGTTTAGGCTGCACTTGGTGTTTTTAAGTTGACGCAGATCCTTTAATGGGGGGTGGGTAAATTGCTCATTTGCTAATAAAACTGGCACTGTTGTGACAAATCAACACAACACTGGCAAGTACTTGGAAGGATTGGCTTGCTATTGCTATGTCAAGTTTGATGCCAGTCAGTTAAGGGTGAGGCAAACATGAAGGTAGAAAATAACCTTTTTGAAGTGCAAATAACTTTAGTAATGTTTGATGAGTCTTCCTCAAATGTGGCAAGCAGTTAGTAAATTATACCCAGTGCAGGTATTTCTGGTTTCTTACATATCCAAAGTGGGAGGGCTGGGGAGCGTAAAGGGAGGAGTGTAAGAAATTGGATTATTTGGGGAGTATTACTACCCTCCTCAAGAAATAACTACAACCTTTGTCAGATGAACCCCCAAAGACACTAAATTAACTTGAGCAGACAGGCTTAATTTACACACAATGCGTAAAGTATGTATGCCTTACCAAAACAGTGATATAGTCAAAATGAAATACCATTAACATCACAAACAAGAACAGAGTAAAGTTTAATAAACAAAATGACACCAAAATGACAAAAATACAATAAGAAGAACTGGAGATATGAATTTTTAGATTTCAAAGCAGGAATAGCGCCAAGAAACACAAAGTGTCATTGATAGTCAATGGTCGGGGTAGACTGGGACCTAGGGACAGTTTGAGGCTGACAGCAATGGAGCACGGGTCGGATACACTAATCAGATTTGTCCTGATCAAAGATTTTACCTTTTGACTTTGTTCTTCAAGTACCAATCCACCACAGGAGTACACTTTCAAAGTCCTCGCAGGACTACTTGGTTCACCATTTGTGTTATAAAAAATGGAGTGCCATTAGCTGGAATGTGGCCTTCCCTGGCAGCTGAGATCGGAAGAAAATGTTTTTAAATGCATGTTGTGTGCGTGATAGTGGGTGAGTGTATGTTTACATATGAGAGAGTGTTTGTGTGTGTTAGTGTGAATGTGTGTATGTGCGTACGTGTAAATATGTGAGAGAAACTGAAGGTCAAAGGGCTTGTGATGTCATTACCGATCGCCCTGGCATTTTCCTTCATTGGCGTTCATGCTTTCTATTAGCCCAAATAGGGTACAAGAGACAAAACTTTTAACTCCAGGTCCCCTTGACTGTTGCCTGGACCTTTCTGATTTGAAAGGCAAGAATAGGTGGTTCACTAATGATGCCAACCTTCCATGGACCCACGCCAAGCCACGATTTACCAAGAGACTCACTAGGAGGTACCACAGTCAAACGAAGATTTGTCTGCCTATCGTAGCCAGAAGAGAGTGGTGAATACTATAAAGTTCATAACCAGGACTGGTGTAATTGTGTGGTAGTCAGGACCGATTATGCTGCACATTCTGTAACTTTATTTTTCTCTTTAGTCATTTTCTTTTTTCAAAACTAATTTTTCTGGTTGACAGACACAAAAGCCATAGCAAAACCAGGGTAACAAATTGCATAATAAGCAAGGTAATGGTAATGACGTCAACATTCACAATAGACAATTGTTGCAATTTGGAATATGCGAATATCTGAATTACACTAAAACAACATTTTAAAACGAAAAACAACAGTGCCAAAGTGTCAATATATAAATTAACATACAGAAACTCCGATCACAATAGTTGAATACAGGCATAGTTATAATGAGGCTTGGTACTCAACATCTGATCTTCATGGCAGGTCCTCATTATTTAATGTGGGGGAGATCGGTTCCAGATAGACACCTCAATAGTCTGCCCACTGATTCCATATCTTTGAGTGTTCCTGGGGGCATCCCCGTGCCTTGAAAATTGGTATTGCTAACCACATGGAAAAGTCGAGTCCTTGTTTCCATGCCCCAACAGATGGTGGGGAGGCTTCTCTCCAAGCCTTAGCAATGTGACGCTTAGCCAAGGTAAGTACCAGGAATAACAAAAGGCGCTTATATCTATTACCCCCAATCTCTCTGCAATATGGAGCATAGACAAGTGTGACAACCGTGGAATGTCCTACCCCAACACTACAGAGAGCCAATTTATCACCCCACACCGAACCCTCGACAGCACGGTGCACTGCCACACAGTGTGCAGGAGAGTGCACTCTGCAGTACCGCAGCACAGGCATAGGGGGGATTCAATCAGTCCCACTCGCCAAAACCTATGGCGGGTGAGATACACCCAATGAAGATATTTGAATTGTATAAGCTGCGCCACGCAGGGACTCAAATGCCTCAACCCAGTTGTCCTCTTCTAGTAGACCAAGATCTTTCTGCTAGGCGCCTCTAGTCTTGTTGAATGTGGCGTGGCTGTTGGTCACCAATGTGCTATCGCTATTGCGGTAATTGTGTGTGCATCCATTTCTCCCATAAATACCTTGGCCTCGATGGGGTTAAAATCAGGAATGGTATCTTGCTGTGCTATAGAGGGGGAGAATGCATGATTGAATTGAAGGTATCTGTAGAAATACGACCGGGGCATGCCAAATTCGGTTTGTAGCTCCTGGAAGAATTTCAAGATCTGGCCATGGAGGTCCGCCCCAATCATTGAAATACCAATGGCATCCCAGCCCCCAAACCTTGCAGCCCAGATAGTTGTGGTAAGAGGCCATTGTGCCAGAGAGGGGTTTCCATAGTCAGTCTGCCCCACCAATCCATCCTGCGTAGGGCCTGTCGCCATGTCACGAAGACCGCCTGGGTTGCGGGTTGCAGCATCTTAAGTGTCGAGCCCGAGTATAAGATTGTGTGTAATGATTTAGTATCCAATAAACAGCACTCGACTGCTTAGGCAGGGTCATGTCTATCTCCATACCACCAGTTATTTAAGATATCGAGGTGTGAAGCGGCATGATAAGCTTTGACGTCTGGAGTCGCAATACCCCTACAATATGTGGATTGGAAGCACATTCTTAATGCTATGCGTGCGGAACCCCCGCCCCAGAGGAAATGACCAAAGATGGCATTTAACTGGCTAAACCAGGTGGGCAGTATTGGGTAGGGGTAGTTCTGGAGCTGGGAAAGGAGATGAGGCAAGGAAACCATTTTGAAAATGGCTGACCTACCGAAAAGTGATAGTGGCAAGAGTGACCAAGGACGCATTTGCTCCTTGATCTGGGCCAATAAGGGGGTAAAATTTGTGTCCCATGAGACGGACTGAAAAGCCGACAGGAACACCCTGAAATACTTAAACCCATCTGGAACCACCGTCACCTCACTCGTCCAGGCTCCCAGCTGGTCTCTCCCCCGCAGATGCCACAGAAAGGATTTATGAGCTTTCATATAAAGACCAGATGTTTTGCCACAGATTTGCATTATCCTGAGCAGACGTGGGCTGGATCTATATAGGTGGCTTCCACCTGGTCCGACCAACGAGCGACTGGGAGCGGTGGTCAGGGGAGGGCACCACACCCACAAGCCGCAGCAGAGTTTAGCCTGGCTGCCTCTGTGGGTGGGCAACCCCCATTTCCCCAAAGGGTATCTGCACCCTCCTCAACACCCCAGCCACCGCAGGGGTTTTCTGGTTCTAATTGTGGTGGGTATTGGTATTTCTCAGAGTCAAGCACCAATCCAGCCCCTGGCCTTCCGGGCCTTCTTAGTTGTGTCCACACTGCAGTGTCACACAGTCGACTGCGGGTGATCCCCTGCCACGCAATGCCCACACAAATGTTTATTGAAGCAGTGCAGGCCAATCCGGGCCTCCCACGCAGCCATCTCAGCCGCCCACCTCGATCCACCGCTCACAGTCGGGGGAGTCTGTTGTTTGGTTTAAAGGCAGAAGCACCGCAAAGACCTGCGGGGTACCCCACCCAGCAATTGTAGGTCGGCTCAAGGCCACCTCAGGATCACTGGGGCGCACCAGGCTACTCACATGGAGGTGGAAGAGGGGAGCAGCAGAGGGCTTGGCGCACGCACCCGTGAATCTCACAATCTACGCCCTCGGATTGGCACCTCCTGGCCCACCAACGCTGCCTCCTCAACCAGGACCAAACGCCGCCACCCGGGCTGCCCGGCCTCGCCTACCAAGCAACTCAAGGATCAGGGTGGGCACTGTGGTCGGATATCACTCCCAGGTTTTCGGGCATCCGGCGACCACCAGGCGAGAGCATTCTGCTCCGACCTGTCCACAAGGTCGCCGGGTACTGGCGACTCCCTCCAGGAAGAAAATTTGGCAGCAGCGTAGCCCCAGCCGGGGAGCCTCAGCAGGTGTCACGCGGCGCTAGCTAGGCCTGAGTCCACCAGGCCACACCTTTGCTGTGGCCCGAGATGGCCGCTGAAGTCCGAACAAGTTGACGCGTGGGCATCGGGGAGTCGCGCCCCCATCCACACTCAAATCGCAGTCCCTGGGGAGGTCTCACACACATCTTCCACTATAGGGGGCGGCCCACTGTGTCTTCGGACACGCCACGGGTACTCCGCAGTGCCCCAATTGCTCCGGCATGCAATTCACGCCCAGGCCGGTGCACCGGGTCTCAGCTTATCTGCGGTTGCGGATGCTCAGAGGTGCCAATTGAAGCTCCGAAGAGGTGACCCGGCAACTCCGAGGCATCTGAGTACCACAGTGGGTGCACATTAGGAGCAGGTGTATTGATGCAGCAGGATTAAAACAGGATTCTGCGGGCTACGGGAGCTTCCCTAAGGCGCGTCTGCCATGTTAGACTGCCAGGCTATGCCCCCGCTCTTTAGTCATTTTAACACACCTTAATAACAAAGGTATCGGACACACAGTATAACATTCTACGGCTTCTTAAGAAACTAAAGTAATTGTCAAAATAAAAAAGAATAATTTTGCTTTTAGAAAGACTAGTGTATTGACACCATGCCTTTAAATTTTATGAGTGAAATACAGGGGTGGCCAACACATATGAAAAAGGGTCGAGGGGGAGCATAGATGGAGCACTGGAGGGTGTTGGGAGACCAAGGGTGCGGTTAATATTAAATAAATTAAACTTACCTGATGCTGTTTCTGCCACCTTGCACCTCGGTGCTCCTCTGCTTCCTGGTCCCAGCTGCCCCTGAGAAAGCATCCAAGACTTCCTGTGTAATCCCCATGCTGCTCTCATGCTGCATGAGAGCAGCGTGGGTATTGATCTGAGTGGGATGGTTTAGCATTTGCTCAGGCAAAAAGAGTCTGTGTCTTTTCTCCAACCCGGATGCCCAATACATCTGGGTTGGAGAAACCTAACTGCGCATGTCTATTTGGCTGACATAAGACAGCCGGACAAACAGACATGCAATCAATCAATCAATCAATCACAGTATTTATAAAGCGTGCCACATACCCGTGAGGGTCTCAAGGTGCTGGAGGGGTGGGGGGCTGCTGCTACTGCTAGAAGAGCCAGGTCTTGAGGAGCCTCCTGAAGGTGAGCAGGTCCTGGGTCTGCCGTAGGTGGGTGGGGAGGGTGTTCTAGGTCTTGGCAGCGAGGAAGGAGAAGGATCTGCCTCTGGAAGTGGTCCGTTGAATTCGAGGGACGGTGGCGAGGGCGAGGCTTGCAGAACAGAGCTGGCGGGCGGGGGTGTCGAAGTTGAGTCTGTTGTTCAAGTACGCTGGTCCGGAGTTGTGGAGCGCTTTGTGTGCGTGGGTGAGGAGCTTGAAGGTGATCCTCTTTTTGATGGGGAGCCAGTGCAGGTCTCTTAGGTGGAGGTGATGTGGCTGCGACGGGGGAAGTTGATGATCAGGCGGGCAGAGGCGTTCTGGATGCATTGTAATTGTTGTAGGTGTTTGGTCGGAATACCAGCATAGAGTGCATTGCGTTAGTCCAGTCTGCTGCTGACGAGGGCCTGTGTCACCATTCTTCTTGGTTCGGTCGGGATCCACTTGTAGATCCTGCGTAGCATGCGGAGGGTGTTGAAGCAGGAGGAGGAGACGGCGTTGACCTGCTTGACATGGAGAGGGAGGAGTCGGGAATGAATCCCAAGTTGCATGCGTGGTCCGTGGGTGTCGGTGCTGTTCCTAGTGTAGTCAGCCAACAGGAGTCGTCCCAGGCAGACGGGGTAGGGCCGAGGAAGAGGACTTCCGTCTTGTCTGAATTCAGCTTCAGGCGGCTGTTACTCATCCACTCTGCAACGGCCTTCATACCCTTTAGGAGGTTGGTTTTGGCAGTGTGAGGGTTCTTGGTGAGGGAGAGGATGAGCTTGGTGTCGTCGGCGTAGGAGATGATGTTCAGGTCGTGTTGGCGGGCCACTTGTGCGAGGGGGGCCATGTAGATGTTGAATAGCGTCGGGCTGAGGGATGAGCCCTGGGGTACGCCGCAAATGAGGTTGGTTGCTTCGGCTCTGTAGGGTGGGAGGCGGACTCTCTGGGTTCTGCCAGAGAGGAAGGACGAGGTCTAGTCCAGGGCTTTATCCCGAATTCCGGCTTCTTGGAGGCGCGTTCTTAGTGAGCAGTGGCAGACCGTGTTGAAGGCGGCTGACAGGTCCAGGAGGATGAGGGCAGAGGTTTCGCCGTTGTCTAGTTGGCGTTGAATGTCATCTGTGGTGGCGATGAGGGCTGTCTCGGTGCTGTGGTTCCGTCTGACTCCGGATTGCGACGGATCTAGGATGTTGTTGTCTTTGAGGTGGCGGGTCAGCTGTATGTTGAGGATCTTCTCGATGACCTTCGCCGGGAAGGGGAGCAGGGAGATGGGCCGGAAGTTCTTGAGGTCTTTTGGGTCTGCCTTGGGCTTCTTGAGGAGGGCGTTGATGTCGGCGTGCTTCCAGCTTTCCGGGAATGTCGCTGAGTTGTAGGAGATGTTGATGACCTTTCGTAGTTGGGGTGCGATGGTAGCGTCTGCTTTGCTGAACATGTGGTGTGGGCAGGGGTCTGCTGGTGATCCTGAGTGGATGGAGTTCATGATCTTGCGTGTTTTGGCGTCATTTATATGGGCCCAGGAGGTCAGTAGGTTGGTGTCGTTCGGGGTGGGGTCTGTCGTGGTCGGGGCTGGCGGGACGTTGAAACTGTCATGGATGTCGATAATCTTGGGGTGGAAGAAGGTGGCCAGTGAGTCGCACAGTTCTTGCGAGTGCGGGATGTCGTTGGTGTTGGCGCTGGGGTTGGAGAGTTCCTTCACGATGCTGAAGAGTTCTTTGCAATTGTGTGCATTGTTGTCAAGGCGTGTTTGAAGGAGGATCTTTTGGTTGTTCTGATGAGTTGGTGATGCCTGTGGGTGGCGTCTTTGAGGGCAGTGTGGTTGTCCTGCGTGCGGTCTTGGAGCCATTTCTTTTCTAGCTTCCGACATGTGTGTTTGGAGGTCCAGAGTTCCTCGGTGAACCAGGCGGCCTTCTTGCTGGGGTGGTTGATGGTGGGTTTCTTAAGCAGGGTGAGAGTGTTGGCGCAGTCTTCGATCCACTGTCTGACGCTCCAGGCGGCGGTGTCTGGGTCGGTGGGGTCGCTAGGTGGGTTCAGGGCGAGGGCGGAGGTCAGCTGGTCCTCGGTGACTTTGCCCCAGCAGCGATGGGGCAGCTGTTTGGTGCGGTGGTGTGTGGTTGCCTTCTTGAATGTGAAGTGGATGCATCGGTGGTCGGTCCAGTGGAATTTGGTGGTGTGGTTGAAGGTGAAGTGTGTGCTTTTGGAGAAGATGGGGTCGAGCGTGTGGCCGACAGCATGGGTGGGTTCGGTGACGAGTTGTCGGAATCCGAGGTTGGCGAGGTTGGCGATCAGGGTGGCAGAGTTGGTGTCGTTGTTGTCCTCGAGGTGGTAGTTCAGGTCCCCGAGGAGGATGTAGTTTGTGGAGGCGAGTGCGTGGGTGCTAGCGAGGTCGGCGATGGAGTCGCTGAACGGGGCCCGGGGTCCTGGAGGTCTGTAGACGAGTGTTCCTCTGAGGGTGGTGTTGGGGTCGGTGTGGATCCGGAAGTGAAGGTGTTCGGTGGAGTTGAGAGGGTCGTCTGCGAGGGTGTGGACCTGGAGTATGGATTTGTGGACGATGGCTATTCCTCCTCCGATTCCGTGGGTGTGGTCTCTGCGGGATATCTTGTATCCGTCTGGGATGGCTATGGCGATTTCCTGTGCCGAGGTGTCGTTCCACCAGGTCTCAGTCAGGAAAGCTACGTCTGGGGCCATTGTGTCGAGTAGGTCCCAGAGCTCGACGGAGTGTTTGCGTGCGGAGCGAGTGTTGAGGAGTATGCAGTGGAGGTGGTTGGGTCCGGTCCTTTGAGGCTTGGTGGTTCTGTCACAGGAGAAGCTGCAGGTGCGGCAGGAGAAGGGTCCGTGAGAGCGTTTCGGGGCAGTCTGGAAGCAGAGGTGGTCTAGGCCTGTGTTGAGAGCATGGAGGGTATTGGCGTCGTAACGGAGTCTGGCGATGCGGGAGGTGCGGGGTCCAGGGGTTCTGGCGCTGGGCGAGGTCCAGGCGCGGACGGGCGCAGACGGGCTTCTGCGCGGCGTCCTCCATAAAAGGCGAAGTGGGAGGGAGGAGCAGCTGGGAGGCGGGAGCGGGGCGGCCAATGGGGGTCGGCGAGGGCGGGGCACAGAAGGCAAACCGGGGGGGGGGGCTGCAGGGGGCAGCGGAGGGATGGGTTACAGAAGGAAAAAGGGGCGGGCCGCAGGGGGGCAGCGGCGGGAAGCAGGGAGCAGGGGGGTACAGAAAACGGGGCGCAAAACAAAGAGCAGAATACAAATGACAATAAGAACAACTAAAATACAGTAATTACAGCAATGCACAGAAATCACAATGCGGGCAGCCGAGGAGCTCACCAGGGGCGAACTCACGGAAGCAGCGGCAACGAGGCAGGAGACACGAGCGCACACGAGGAGCCGTGAGGCGTGGGGAGCGACCTGACCTGCGAGCAGGGTCAAGGGCACACTGAGAAGTGTATTTAACCTCTCCTCTCTGTGAACCACAGCTCTTCCCCGCTGTACAAATTATAGGTTGGCCAGCAGCTGAAAAATAAAACAATATTAAAATATTGTTTTATTTTTCAGCTGCCGGCTCTGAGCCAGTGGGACGCTGCTAATCTGCCACAGCAGGGAAGACACCTCTGATAAAATAGTTTGTTACAAGATGTGTGCACATGTTCGTTTGAGTGCAAAGGAAAATGAGTCTACATTTGACAGTTGTAATGAAACATATGTCGCTTAAATTTTGTGTGTCTAGTTATGAGTTAGAGCTGGTCTTCAGTTTTAGGTTTAATCTAAATCCACATTTGCACCTTTTAGAAACATCAATTTTATTTGGGGAAGCCCTACAGAACAGTATTGTACATTACATATCAATAATGTAAGTGTTTCGCTTGGAATCATTGCAAGGTTCAAAACATTGCACCTTAAAAAGAGAAGTAACATGCTTTGGATTGTTCTGTACTCTGAGGTCCTGATTACAAATTGGGCGGTTAATTTCGTTCCGGGCCTAAACCCATATTTATACATAACCTCTACTTGTAATCAGGCCCTGAGCATCCTTTCAGAAGCAACTGCTGATAACAGTGTCTCTGGTACAATATGAATTTGTGAAGATAAGCAACCAAACATTTTTATAACAAAAAAAGAATCATCACTTGCCAGTGTTTGACCTATTTTTTTTTAAATGTTAGGGTTTATTTGCTGGTTCTTTTCCCCAGCGCATCCAATGTGGACATAATTACTGACTGGGGAAAAGTTTTTATTCTCATAAAGTTTAGTTTTACATCAGAATACTGCAATCCACTACTGAAAAGTGACATAACTATGGCAAGGGGTCCGCCAATGTGTTGCACCACGAGTGACAATAAGTTAGACCCACATAACAGATGGTGAAAGGAAGGCAAGTGTGGTAAGTCCATAACTAAGTGGAAACATTTGAAGCTGCATAAACACAACTCCAGTGGCCCTGATGATGAATAAAGGGTAGTTTTATGGAACAGTTTATCAGCTAAGGGGCACACCCTATGCTGGCAGACATATCTTGCGGTTTCCTTCACTGAAGAACGCAGGAGAAGATTTCAATCGGACGGTGAATCTAAATAATTAAAACACGGAATTAATCAGAATTAGCAAACTGATTTTAATCAGCTACCTTGAGATTCATATTCCAAACATGGATGATGGAATCTACCAATATCTAAATAACGACCACGTAGTCATTTCTCTGTGGAGACGCTTGACCAAAACAAGCGTCCTCCCAGCGAAGAGTCCAACCAGATAGTGGATTCCTCACTATTTGTTGCTATTCGCTGTTATCTTGTTCAAAAGATTTAATACTTTGAAACCACCACCACTACACGTGGCTGTCCTCTTCCATTTTACTGTCCTGAAGAAGACCTGCCCTGACGTTGGTCCAAAAGCCCACATTCCTGGGTCGAAACAGCTACGCTCTGCATCATATTCATGTCCTGCAGTTTCCTTACATCAAAGTTGTAATAGGAACTGTATTAGGGTGTTTGAGAATACATGAAACACAAAATTGTAAAAGGACGGATGCACATTGATTTTCGCATTGACTTTGTTGTAATCTTCCCTTGCTGCTTATATGTTTCATGCACTACATAACCTTGTCACTTTAATCACTTACTCACGAAAAGTCACCCACTCGTTTTGTTTACTTGTTGATAAGAAATGCTCATGTGACAGCCATGTACAAAAAAGAATAATATATTACAGTTTGAACGTCGGAATAGTTTTCTTGGTGTGTTTGCTTTATCCGACAGAACCATCTGTAGATTATTGTGGCATACAGAAAGGAACACACAAGAAACAGGTGATCAAGATTTCTTCTCACAACCAGCCAGTGCTTCATTTGAGCCGGTGGTTACCGGTGCTCGGCACCGGCACCAAATTGTCAACACAGGCACTTATGGCAGTCTGCCACATGGTGACGCTGTTCGTCTTATTTACAAATGAGCACAAGATGAGTTGTTTATTAAATGCATGTACATTGAAATACCTGTCGTTCAAGCCATTTTTATGGCTTTGGGGCCAGCAATATTCCGAATTTTCACACTTGTCAGAGTGTAATCAATGTAGTTGTGTTGGTATTTTCATTGGCCGCGCTGGCGGTGTCAATCGGTGATGCACGCTGCAGTTACCTCCTGAAAAGGGCCCTGGCACTTATTTTTTCACAAATTAAGCGCTGCAACCAGCCCAGAGATGCAACTTCCTCTGGAGGCACCGGAGCCACAACCCGTCCACTCTCTCTGAGCACAAGCGACGGCATGGAGACCATAGCTCAGGATGTATTGTTCAAGAGGAAAGAAATCTGCTCTCTTTACGGGGTGCAGTTTACAAATGAATGACTCCCCTATATTTATTCTTCATCAGAGGACTGCGTTTTGTGAGCAAATGCTGAACTTTAACAATAAAATTATAGATTGCTGAGGGCCCAAACATCAGCAAGGCTTTCACACTCAAAGGTTGCACACCCTGTCTCTAGGGTGACCAACTGGCATGGGTTCAAATTCAGGACAGTGAGTGTAAAAATTCAGGGCAAAGGGTCAAAATTCAGGACAAAAATTCAGGACAGTAGGTCAGAATTCAGGACAAAAATTTGGGACAAAAGGTACATTTTACAGACACATCAGAGGAGGTCGAGCAATATTACATAAGTATACAGACAACCAACACAAGCAGAAGTCAAAATAAGTTTATATTAGGTTGAGAGCAACAGAGCACCATGTTTTTTGCAGTCTGCAGTGCTTTCTGAGGTTCATACAGTTTAAAACGTGGAAAAAAGGAAACAATTGAGCCCAGATGGTAATGTATACCATACATAATGATTTAATTGTGTGTGTTCCTTTAATGATAGCTGTTGCTTACTGGAATAAATTATGTATGTCACTGCAGTTTGGATTTGGTGACATTTTTCAAGCAAATAGCTGCGTACATTAGTTAAGAATTAACAGGAGAGTGTATAGGACATAACTAACACTGTTTGTTTCTGCCGAAAAATGAGAACTGTGAAACTATTACTTAACAAATAATTAGATGATAAAACCACTTGCAAATTATAAATATCCATTCACATAGAATAGTTAAGAGGGTTAATTCTGCCATCACATCCACCTGATGGTTATCATTGTCTTTTATATATTGTGAACACAATATTACCTTTATTTGTGTTCTGCACGCTCACCGAGGCTGCCTTTTGGTGTTCTTGACAAATAACAGTTGTTTATTGTTGTGGGACGCAATGTCATTCCCGTTATCCACTTATAAGGACTGTGCTACCACGTAGTTTCGAATCTGTGCAAAAGTCAATGTGTGTGGCATCAGGAGTCCTGTTTCTGCAGCCCAAAGCTGTTCCCTAAGCAGTAGTGCCCAACAACACAGCAGCTATGAAAGCAGGACGTTTAATAACAAACAGGAAAGCCCTGCATAAGCCTGAAAGAGTATATGTACGCTTTTGTGGCAAAAGCCACGGTTACACTTTCAGTTTTTATTCATACCTCTGCTCTGTCAGTCGTCCACTGAGCAGTAGTTCCACTACACCCTAACTATACCGGGTACGTAGGAGGCACAGCATAAACAGGAGTATAGAAAGCTTCACTGGCCCCTGATTAACAGAAGACATTAATGGAACCCCTTAACCTTAAAGATTTTTTTTTCCCATTTCATTGAGTTTTATATAGCGATGGCTAGACCCGGAGGTATCAGAGCGCTTTACATGAGGAGAGTTACATAGGTTGCACGTTACACATTGTTACAGAAGGTACATTAATTACAAGTTACATCCGAAAGGTACATCAATTACAGGTTACATCCGTTGGTTCATGGCGTGTAGAAGAGTAGGGGGGTAATGTCAAAGGGCAACGGGGGAGATTGGATGTATGTCGTTACAACGCATGCTATTACAACGCATGCCTTTATGATGCAAGTTTTACAACGCAAGTCGTTACAATGACTTGCGTCGGGGGGCGCTGGATAGTGAATAGTTTAATTTGCTATTCCAACTCCAGTCCCCGTGGATAGTAGCAAAGGTGTTGGATAGTAATTAAACTATTGCCTATCCTAGAGCGCCCCCCAGCGCAATGCGTTGTAAATGTAAATGTAAATGTAGTATACTTGTAAAGCGCACAGCTGCCCCAGCAACAGGGCGTCCCGGCGCTGTATAACTCTGGGGAACCCGTCCTGGCTTTCCCTGTGGGATGGTCCCTTGCTGGGAGTCCCCAAGGTGGAGCCAGGCATCCCCGGAATTGGTGGGGCCGTTGTGGAGATTAGGCAAGCTAATGCCCAGAGTTGCCGAGTGGAACCCCTGATTAGACTAAGCACCGAAGCGAGAATTATCGAGTCCGCTGACCAAGGTCCACGACCCTGCCGCGTCGGGAATTGAACCCTGGTCCCAGGCTGACTTCTGCTCTCAGGCCTGCCGCCTCTAACCAGTGAGCCACACTACTCCACTACTTGTAATAACTTGCGTTGTAAAAGTTGCGTCGTAATGGTAGTGCGTTGTAAAAGTTGCGTTGTAAAGGATGTTCCCCGGGAGATTAAGCAGAGAATAGGCACAAGGAAGAACAAAGCAGTCAGGGGGAGAGAGATTTAGGAGAGAGAGGAAAAGAAATGGGGAGGCAAGCCAAGAATGAAAGGAGGGAAGAGGTGGGGGAGAGGGTAGAAGGCATGGCGAGGAGACGAGGAGGTAACTGTGTCCGATGTCCGGCTGGGTGGGAGACGGCTCCCTGCGGTAAAGGGGTCATTCCCAGACTTCCATTTTGTGTGATTCCCTTGTCGCGTTTGGACTCTCTCAGCGGGGTTGCTCAGACTCCAGGGCATAAATGCTGGATCCCTCCCCAACAAGGGGAGAGGAGTACTTTGGTCACGGGCACACTTAGAAGAATGAAGGAGGGAAGAGGAAGGGCGGGGGTAGAAAACCCAGCGTGAACACAGTGTCCGACATCCGGTAGGTAAGAGACAGTTCCCAGAGTTAAGGGGATAAACACCAGTCCTCTACTATGTGAGACCCCCTTTTCACTCTGGACTCTCTCACAACGGTCTCTGAGACCCCAGGGCAAAAATGCTGGATCCATCCCTAACAAGGTGAGTAGGAGTGCTTAGGACAAGGGCATACTTAAGGGGCGGTTTTAGGGAGTTAGGCTGGTAGGGTTACATAGGTTACAAGTTACCGATTGTTACAGAAGGTGCGTCAATTACGGGTTGCATCCGTTGGTTCATGGAGTGTAGAGGGAAGGGGATAATGTAAAAAGGGTGACAGGGAGGGCAATTGAGCGGAGCATAGGCACAGGATAAACAAAGCATGGAGGGGGAAAGAGATTCAGGAAAAAGAGGAAAGAAATAGGGGAGGCAAGCAAAGAATGACGGAGAGAAGAGGTGGGAGAGGGGGTAGGAGACATGGCAAGGAGAGGAGGAAGTCCAATTTGGGCCCGAAGGTATCAGAGCACTTTACATGTGGATTAAGACGAGTTACAGTGTTACATCAGTTACAGTTACATTACAGTTACATTTGTTGCAAGAGCATTCAGCAAACATGGAAAAACAAGATCGATGGAGGGAGGAAAAGTTACATAACTGGTATATGAGGAAGAAAACAATGTTTGATATCCAGCAGGGTAGGTGCCAACCAAGGGGAGCGACCCAGAGTCAAGCTCTTCTATAGCTACATGTGATAGCTCCACCGGGCATCAACCAAACGTTATTCTAGCGCTGCGAAAAGTCCAAACAATTCTGGATTCAGCCCAGGGGGCAACTTCATAATTCTATCGAAGCAGCATTGGTCACCACGTCCTCCAGCTTGCCCTGAGTGAATGTGAAAAAAATAGTGAGTGTTCAGGCATTTGCACAGGCACCTAGTGGAAAAGCTTCATGTTTTCACTAAGTGTCGGCACATATCCTGAATATTGAAGGATCAGTATAAAACAGAAATGATGATTGGAAAAAGGAGTTTTATGAACCGAGTCCATATTCAGGCTAGGGCAACATTATAATGTGTCTCAAGCGCGGCTGCCATTTTTAAGTTAGGCCGCGCGTAGGGAAGATTTACATGAGACCCTATTTCAAATTGAACATACGTGCAGATAAAATTTTTGGGAGCAGCCAAGCGTGTGTGATGTGGCACACGGGCTAGAGCACCAATCTGCATTTTGATGCCTGCCGGTTCTCTGAGCCCACATTAGGATTGCATGTGGCTGTTCGCCGCTCCACAATGCCCCCAGCGATTTTGAACAAATTGGCTAGGCTCCCGTAGGTTGGAGATCAGCTCCGCCATTGCCAGCGGGATATCCTTACATTGGTATCGCACCCACTGCCTTCTGTTAATCCGGGCCGTTTGTGCAAGAGGATCGGTCGTGTCTCACTCTCCGCATCACAGAGCCAGGAACGCCGCGGCATCTGCACACTCTAATGTCTGGAAGACCGGACTTGTCATATTTCTCATGCTCCTAGGGGGAAACGTGCCGGTCTCTGAGCAGCCCCTCTTCTGCTGTTCTTCAGCTGCTACAGTGCTCTCTCCACCGTGTGATGAATTTTTGTGGAGAGATGCCATTTGCCAAGTGAAGCTTGAAGAATATCGCCTAAATTTCCATCAGGAAGTCATAACCCATTAAGAAGAGCCAGAAACCCCTTGAAAAAGGATTACAACATTTACAAGGTGGAATGTAAAGCCCTCAATGAAGTATTTTGGCTCAATTTAAATTGCAAATAAGGATACAAGGTGGGAGTCATCGCAAGTAAACACGAAGACTCCAGTGTCTGAAAGGATACTATTAGGAGATTGAATTTCAGCAAAGAAGATAAGATTACACCGTGGTCTAAACCCTGATGACAATCCCCTGAGGCAGAGGGGGATTGGAAACGCGTCGGCACGCTAATATTTTGCCTGCGAGGGATCCACATTATTTGAATCTCTAGAGAGGGTGCACTACATGAAATATACTTCGAGAGCAAATCACTTCCAGAGAAAGTTTTCCCCGCAGTATACCTGTTTGAAGCGCTCAACGAACTGAACAATACTTAATGTCATAGCGCTTACAGACATTGTTTGAATCACCGACTGGTGTAATTGTTTGAATTAATCGTTAGATTTGAATTGATTGTCGTCATGTTTAAGTTTTTGAATTGTCCAGTTTTTTATGTGTTTATTAACATTTATTCATGAGGAATGTATAAATGAATGAAATGTGTATTCTTTTCATGCTTTAAAAAAAATTAAAGGATGTTTGAAATCAAGTTGAATCAATACAACTGTGAAAGTAAAATGCAATGACGTGATGCGTTGTATTTCCAAATCTGCATGAGTGATTAGCAGTTCCAAAACTGGTGGCCAGGTAATCCTTTTTGAAAAAAAAAATAAAAATAGAAAAACTCTTTCTGTTGAAGGCGCTGTCTCAGCTACAGATTTCCGTCTCCGCTGCAGGTATTCATCTCTGCTGCAGGTTTCTGTTGCAGGGTTCTAAGTCTGCTGCAGGACTCTAACTCTGCTGCAGGGTTCTGCTGGGAGGTCTCCAGCTCTGCTGCAGCGCTCTCTTTATGTTGGGGACGCTGTCTCTGCTGCAGGTTTCCGTCTCTGCTGCAGGTTTCCGTCTCTGCTGCTGGTTTCTGTCTCAGCTACAGGTTTCTGTCTCTGTCACGGGTTCCTGCTGCGGGGTCTCCAGCTCTGCTGCAGCGCTCTCTTTCTGTTGGAGACGCTGTCTCTGCTGCATGTTTCCGTCTCTGCTGCAGGTTTCCATCTCAGCTACAGGTTTCCGTCTCTGCTGCAGGTTTCTGTCTCTGCTGCAGGTTTCTGTCTCAGCTACAATTCCTTCATTATTCTTAGCTGTTGTTTCATCAACAAATGCACAATTGAGAAAATGAGTAACCTAGACTAGACCGATTACCTGCAGTCAATAACTTGGCAGAATCCAGGAGACAAAGAATGAAACAGAGGAGGAAATCACCCCTTGAGAGGTTTTCGTGGCCGATGGATCATTTTAGCCATTCAGAAACTGGAACTGCGTTGACTAATGTAACACACAATAGGCAATTCTCTGGGCTGGACGCACAAGTGACAAATTATTTGGTGAGTGAAGTCTTTATATAATGAGGCTGGTCAAATAAATACCAAAGTGAAAAAGCATGTTTTGGAAAGATTATCTCACTGAATGATGGTGAATAATCTCAGAGAAGATTCTAACGATTAGAGTTGCTTTTGAGCTCAGATCAAGCTGCAGTCAATCACTCAGCATAATTTGTAAAGGAATACAATTAGTGATCATTATGCAGAAGTGTCATTTCTGTTCCTACACTAGATGGACATAAATCGTTTGGTACTTGTCAATGTGCCTGCTTTCTGTTCCCTGCTAAACTGTAACATCAGATTACGTTCAACAAATAGCTTGGGTAGATTCAATTGATTTTCCGCATCCCTATATCATTCCAAAAGGCATGATGTAATAGCTAGCACTACCTGCCTCCCTTTATTTAAGCCATTTAAAAAGTGAATTATTTTTGTGTACAAAGTGAAAGTTAACAATGCATTAAGTGAGAATCAGGGTGGGTAGCAGGATCTTAAAATATTTCTATTTGCCTTTGTACTTCCAATTAACTTTTTCCTACAAAGAGCAGTTTATTTCTGAAATAACTAAAGTAGAAGATTTACAGGTAATCAAAACCGTTGCACTGCACCATATCTTAATAGATCAGGGGCCTATTCGAACTGCACTGCATTTTTAGATAAGCCTAAAAGAAAGTAAAATCATTGGGCTTCCTAAACTTTCTTCTTATGATACCAACACATTTTCATGCAGAGGTAAAAAAGGAGAGCTTCATAAACCACCTGTTTTACATTGTGTCTAAAATATGCAAGTTTTTCAAGCATTAGCGTCCAAAAAATTGCAGGGCACTTCATCCTTTGAAATGAAGATTAATTAGTGTTTTGGGGCTGTAATACCTTCTAAGAATGCAAAACAAACTGTGATACACTAAAGGCAGATTCGATGTGATGAAAGTGGTATCGCAGTGGTGATAGAGCGCACAGGTCACCCGACTATAAATTTTACCATATACGCATTGGGCCCATGTATTTCAATTTTCCATATTAATTAATCAGGTGACCTTACACTCTACTACCAGTAACCCTTGTTCCTTCCTATTGATTTCTACTGCACCCAACTTACCAATCCACTGTTACGTGTACCTATGATCACAATGGATCAGGGAGCTAGCTGTAAAAGAAAGGCAGACACAAAAATACCTTTTCTATATTTGCACTCATAAAATAACCAGAGACACGGGAAGTTTTAAAACCTTTATCTAAAATTCATCAATTTCATTAAGCATTAGGTTTACAGCGATTAAACTGTCAATAACTAAGATTATAAAGAGCACGTATCCATATAGGAAATAAATCAGGCCAACCATTTAGACTTCTAAAGGGAGGTAAGAACAAGGAACATGCTAGTAAAAATATTTTCAGGAGTTTTGACTAGTCATAGAGTGAATAAAGGATGGGGAAAAATAAGGAACATGCTAGAATATACAATTTCAAAAGTGATACAGTACGAGGATTTAGTCAGTCT
Organism: Lissotriton helveticus; assembly: GCF_964261635.1. Taxonomy (NCBI): domain Eukaryota; kingdom Metazoa; phylum Chordata; class Amphibia; order Caudata; family Salamandridae; genus Lissotriton; species Lissotriton helveticus. The sequence goes on from NC_136064.1 coordinate 22,717,106, forward strand.
ATGGAGACTCGAAAAGTAACATGTAACTATAAGGAAGGTAAAAGTGGAATACGCTAATATATCAGAGCAAACATTTCATTTAGCTAAGGGAAGGAAAAGAAAAAGGAACAAACTGTATTTTCATGAACTGAGAACAGGAATGTACTTAAAGGATGGGTAAGAAATGGAACATGCTAGAATATCAACTACAATATATGACCTTTTCATTTGTCAGTGCAAAGAAGAACATGGAAAATCAATATGCAAGACCACGTTTTATTAGAGCAAGGGAAAGAATGAAAGATGCAGAAATAGATTTCCCAGCACTATATTTACCTAGAACGGTGTGAAGACCAACCCTGGCCACGGGTCAGCTAAGGACAGGAGAAACCCCAAGGAAGGACAGTCGCCAGTAGGCCAGCAGGTGCAGAATGGACACCCCAAGACAGGACAGGGAAACCAGATTAGGATCAGGACAGGACCACCAAGGTAAGACCAGCACCCGCAGTTCGGAAGCAACGCCTGCGCTCCACCCTCTCTGCAGCTATCAGTCAGAACCCCGATTGGGTTATCGAATTCCCCAGCAAAGTGTTCCACCAGCACTTAAGGTTTCCAAAACCCCGCTTGAGTCTATGGAAATTACGGACAGAGTGCTCCGCAGCTCTCTGTATCAGTCACCAATTGAGTGCGTTGGGTCAGTGACAGGTCAGCTATTCGGACAAGTCGGACGATTTCTCTAGCTAAACCTAGGCTAGTTATACTGTTTTTGGGTCAGTCTCCCACCCCCCAAATGTTGCAAGTGTAAGTATCCCCAATTTTGATTGGTCCTCAAGTAGGACAGGTCAATCACAGCAACCAGGAGCTTGTTTCACAAGTCCTAATTTACATCTTTTGGGACCGCCTATTGAATTTGGGGTTCTACAAAATACAATGGATTATATACAATTGTTTCAGTTGCAGTTTCAGTTGAGCTTCGTTCTGCTGGATCGCAGGTCACTTTCTCATGAGCATCTTGACTGTGGCTGCCAGCTGGCTGAGTTCCACTGGTACAAGGTTTTCTTCCCTCTGCCAGGATGACATGCGCAGTAAGGACTTATAAGATGGGGGTTTGAATCCCTCTAAGGCCCAAGGGTTACGATACATGAAAAGTAAGCGAAAACAAATTAAAACACAGAAATAAATGAATACACTGTATACCAGGAATCCCTATATGATTCCCCTTACTTTATACTAACTTATAGCATTAAAATTAGTGCAAACGAACAGAAAAGCAGAAAGCGGCAAAACAAGCTTCAGCATGTGAGAACACAAAGCGGCCATCTTAATGCTTGTGCGCAAGCGCAAAGATTCCCACCAGAACTGCGAGTACGTCACGTCACGTGATTATGACCAACGCATGCGCAGAAGAAAACCCGCCAAGCAGCGGCCATTTTAGTAGCAAGCGTAATAATGTTAATAAACACATAGGCAAGCGTCACTGGGACACCCAAAATGTCAGAATAAAGGGGAAATTAGTAAGACAAACATGTTGGTTATATTTTATTAATGTTATTCGAGGTTCTTGATACAAGCAAGCCGCTTTACGTGCGAATTCTTGCTCCATCAATCCCCTCTTTGATGATATTTTATATCATCACAAATCAAAATATAACCAGATGCCAACTTATCACAGTTTGCCCAATTCAATTTCTTCAAACATTCTGTTCAATTTCTCTTTTGTTTCTTTATTAGGGTGAGAATTTTTCACCCTTTTATAAAGCTGGTTATTCATTTCTTCTAATTCAAGTTCATCCACATTTCTTTTTACTCCTCTCTGGTTCACAGTATACTTTTTCTGGTGCTTTCGACATTTACAACAGACGAATATAATGAATACTACTAAACCTATTCCTGCAATAGGCATCAGTACCTTAATCAGAAAACCAATGACCTACAGAGGAGAAACCATCAGTAAGTTTCTTCCAGGCACGGTCAACCTCCAGTGGTTTGAGTTCTTTCGCCAAATTAGTAATGTTCCTTTGGATTTCCACACTTTTATCAGGTATGTAAGTGCAACAATGTTGCGTTTTCAACATTCTGCAGACTCCGCCCTCTTTTTGCTAATAGAGTATCAAGGGCAAGTCTGTTCTGTAAAACCATTGATCTGACCGCAACCATTTCAGTATTGACCATCATGAAACCTCCAGCAGTGTTGGTAGATAACCGATCTACTACTGTTGACAATTTGCAAATTTTGTGTGTGTTCAGAACCACTCCCACTGCAGGTATTATTGCGCTAAAAATATCTCCTACAATTTCGCCAGCACTTTCTCTTTTATTTCGTACTAATTTGTTAGTTCCTTCATTGCTTCCAGTGATTTCCCCCACATGGTATATCTTAGGGAAGACAATACCAAAATAGCAACTCCCGTACCAATGGTCGGGCAATTTGAAGTAAGCCTTGTTTCCACAAATAAAATAAATTCCAGGAAACACAGACTCTGTCCCATCTTTGAAACCCCAACCTCCAATTACCTTGTAATTATGTTCACATTCACTGGAACCAATGAAAACATTGTTATAATAACTAGTCTTTTCCCTTTTAAGACAGAGTTTCCCCTTCTTTTCGAAATCCAAAAGCATCGCAGCATTAGCTCCACCATTTGGGGTGCTCCCTATACTCTCTGCCCATTTAGGAACCTTCTGGTTCTTGTCTTTGGCTTTCTTTTGGAAACTCTCTCTTCTCTCCTCTACCATGTCCAGAAATTCTTTTTCCTTTTCATGTAAAGAACAGGTCAGGTTATATTTATGTGCATCATCTATATTAATTTTTCCTACAGTTAGAAAATAATCACTCATGTACTTAGCTACATCTCTAGTCGTATGTACAGGGTTCAGGTTTCTTCGAACAGGAAGTTCAGAAAATGTCACGTCAGAGTTTGAATAGTAATACTGTAAAGGTCCTCTTTTGTAAAATAAGCTAGTTAGTATACTACAGGAAATTCCATAGGTCAAGGGCAGGTGATGATAAGTCACGCCTTCAGCCACAGAAGTAGGTAGCTTCATGCAGACATAACAGTCGTCTATTTCCATAGTTTCTACGTAATGCAATAACAGGTTTGCGAAAACATTTAAATGAGTCTTGTTCTTAATCTTGTTAAAGTGTAATCCTTCCTCATCTGGTGCTTCTAAGTCTAATTGTCTCAGTTTCAGGCTAAGGCGTTTGTCCAATGTCTCTACTCTTCGTGGTGTAATTCTAGTGTGTGATTCTACAGTGTCGTCAGGTAAATTATTATTTGGGTACAAACTTGGGTTTTTGCTCATCATAGAAGGAATGGTTATTGTTAGTCCTATCCAGAGGATCAGTACTATTGCTACACTACATAAACACACTTGGCAGCATGTTTTACAACAACTTCGTCTCGTTCTCCCATTCTCAGAAGAATCAGACATTTCGGCTCAAAATAAGTTTTCAACCCCTCTTTGTAACTCTGCACAGCTTGCTTACTCGAGTAACTTTTCAGGTTGGGTTTGCTTCTTCACTGGTCTGTTCAGCAATCACTTCCTCATCACTTTTGTCACTTATTTCCAGATTCTCGAACTCCTGCAATACAAAGTAGGTCCACTCAGGGCATGGGTACTTGTTATTCAGTTTCTTGATGCGAGCACTTCTTCTTTTTATCTTTGTGTGTACTGGGTCAGTTTGACTCGAAACCTCGTTTATTTGTTCTGTAAAAGGGTAGGCAGATTTCAACCGATAATCTTTAAGTATTGCCCGGCGTTAGTCGCCTCTCATACCACCCGAAATTATCAATTAAAGAGGCAGGCGCTGGAGACTGGAAGGCAGGAAACAGAGGTTTATTCTGACGGAGCAGAACACATCAAATCAGTCAACAGGGTATCTTCTCGAGGTGCTCTAACCGCATCTCTGAGGCCTGGCCTCTTATACACAGGTTTATGGCTTTATTGTATGAAACATGTTCTTGTCAAATACTTTGAAGTACGGAAAGACATCCTCGGAATCCCCGCTTCAAGCCCGTTCCCACACACATTTACAGTAGAAGTCCTCACCCCGATCTCAGTAGGTGATGACTATCTCGCAGCTGGATATTCCGCCGATTCCCGGAATGTGTGTGGCTGATCGGATCTCATGGGGTGGGGGCTTTGATCAGTCATAGATCCTTTGAAAGAGGGACAGCTTCCTACTGTAAAGGGGAAATAAACTGCATCCGCAGGGCTAGGTGATGGTCTGGGATCGGGCCGGACAATCGGGCACAGAGGAAGGGGGTTCATCAAAGGATGTGCGATCATGAAAGGGATGGAGGGAGGTGTTAGCCGGGTACGGGATGTGGCTCCGAGGCAGGGCTGCACTGAAGGGGTGGTTTATGGCCCAAGCATGTGAGAGCGGGGGCTGTCAGTGCGCGGGGGATGCTTGCGAGGTCAGAGAGGGAGAGGGAGAGAGACGCGCTGGCTATCGGCAGTGGGCAGAGAGGCCATGGCATTCAAAATGGCTGCTACTTACGCGCACATATGAGCCTGAAAAGGGACAAGATGGCGCCAATAATGTTTACGTCGCAATCTAGATTTTAACAGTCCTCCCTTTTCAACATATCTAGCCAGCTTGTCAATCTATGTCTATCCCCATCATATTACGGATTTCTACATCATACAAAGCTTTCATGCGTTCATCTTCAAAGTCCAGAGTCTTAGGGCAGATACAGTTAGCAAAAAGTTAGCACATGGGTGGCAAGCATTGAACACCCAGGCAGAACCCACATATTACGACAATCGGTATCAATATGATCATAAACAACCTCCACCCCCAGTCTTTTACAGTACTCCAGAACCAACTCCCAAGCGACCATTCTTCTTGATCCTGATGAACTTCTGAGGAAAGTCTGTGGAGGTGTTCAATGGCTTTGTAGACTGAGGGTGAATTGTCTGGTATGTAGGTGCAGCAGCTGGACCCAATGATACGGCATGCTCCTCCACGATCCGCTAGAACAACGTCTAGAACAAGACGGTTCTGAAGGGCCACCAAGCGGGCGGCCTGAAGCTCAGCTGTATTGTTTGTGAGGATGCCAGCTGTAATGTTCATCGTCGTTTCAACTGCCTGGGTCAAATGTCGGATGGCACGGCTGTTCGCCATCGGACCCCAGAGTGGAACAAGTCCCTTTATTGCATCCAGGAACTGTGCTCCGGTGGAGTCGGCCTGCTCAATGTCTCAAGCTCGCTTTTGTCGGTGATGGTTTGCTGCGGCCACATAGGTTGGAGGAAGGATGAAGGCAATGTAGCAGGTACCTCCCCAGCCCTTTGGGAGCCAAGTGTAGGCTTTTGTACCACAGACAAAGTACATGTTCGGAGAGGTGACAAAAGAGGGTGGATCAGTTCAGTCCAAGGTTCCGGTGATGCGGCAAGTGCTGTGGCCCACCAACTGTGTCCCAAGGCCTTCGATGCATACAAGGCCCGAGATGTTGACGACAGATAGGGCTACAGTCAGGGTGGCAGCTGCTGGTTTTTGGAGGTAAGAGAAGGTGGGTCTGGCTGGGTTGTTGAACAACTGCATTTCAATCCGTTCTTTGGCAGGGATGTCCATGTAAACAGAGGCATTGGATGTCAGAGGGCAAAAGGGAGCAGCAGTTCTTCCTGTTTTGTTCAGCCAGACCCCATGATAGAAGTGCGGCATAGTTTTGCTGGAAGTGGCATTGTCCCTGTAACTCTCTTGCAAGAGGATCAGCCAAGCAAGGCAGGAACTATGGACAGAGAAAGGTGAAGGGATGAAGGGGATGGAATGTCCAGTGGCATGTGGTATCAACACACAGATCCAGCAATTTGTGGCATTGGCAGCAAGGTTGTGTTGGTGCAGCAACTGCACGAAGGAGTTGTTCCAGAACTCCTTCCGTCTTTCTCGGAGTTGAGGTGAAAGAGAGGCCAGGTAGTGTTCTTTCATGGTGGTAGGCTGCACAGTAGTTAGAAATGTCTTATGAGCTGGTGCGCTCTCTTCCACGATCCAGAGGGTAGTCATGAGGAGGAGGCAAAAGAAAAGGGCGATAAAGAGGGCAATAGTCTTTGAGCTGTGTAACCTGTCAGTCTTTGGGTTTCTGTAGTGGGTCTTCGGATGTCCTGTAGTGTAGCTCCTATTTTCCCAATAGGCTCTGCGCATTGGAATAATACCTACAGCAGTAAAGGCCTAGACCAGACGTTAACTAGGTCTACTACTGTCGATACTAGACTTAATTTTTGGGTTTGCCAGCTTAGCTCAGAGTTCGCTAGAAACTTTCTCGAATGTTCAAGGAGGACTTAACTTCCCTGATTAGACAAGAAGGGATTTAGTTTCTGACAACCATAGAACATGACAACTTTGCTCTCCCCTAATCAAGAGTCAATCTCGAGAGTCGTGTGAGCACAAGGCAATTATTTTACTCAGTCAGTACGTGCATTCTTAGTCTCATCAGAATGTAGAGAAAAAGAAGAGACGGGCGTGTTCAATAAAAAGGTGTTATTTATTGATCAGTCTCTTTTCTCATACATGAGAAATGGATCGATATTATTGCAATACTTATAGTTAAGTAAAGTGCATACATTAAAAGCAATAGTATAAAATAATACTGTAAAAACATTGATATGGTTTCTGAGCCATATGATGTTTAAAATGATTAAAATATATTTACATACACATATACATTTGACTAAACGTACTCAACTGGTGTTTCTAAATACGCCTACCCCGTGTACCTGACCTAAGTCTAATGCGTGGGCGGGAATAGAAAGTTACAGTTTAAGTTAAGTTTGTTTTTGCCAAGTGAATAACTAAAGAATTCTCTGTGAGGGGTTATTCAGTTCTGTACCTGGAATTTAGGATGAATGAGGAATGGTATCTCGTTCTCTGGTCTCGATATTCCAGGCTGCCTGCGAGGGCTGCCCGGAAGCGCCGGTGCTGGGTCTCTCGGCAGGAGATAGCAGCGCGTCTCTCAGCGCGTCAGGAAGGCGGGGCTGCTGCCAGCGGGGTCTGCTCTGCTCTCGGCTTCGGCAAGTGTGGCTGCTCCGTCTTGTCACCACGCGTGTGTTTGCATAGGGCAAGATCGGTAATATTTATACCTTAAAGGTGCCGAGATTGACGTAAAGGATGGACATAGATACGTCAATAAAGATGTCATACGACTTGCTCGTTAGCACATTCTTTTGCTAAAGTTCTCTGTGAAATCAAAACAATGGCCGCACGGATTTTCCAGGTTGTCATAGGTTTGATTTGTTATGAGAACGTCGTATGCCTTATCAGGGGCTGGAGGAATGTCGCTTGTCTAATTAGATCTCAAGCGTTATGACCTAATCAGATAACACGTTCCTGTGCCGTAGTGTGACTGCGTCAGATAACGGTATCTGCATCATGGGGGTTTTCTTGCCTCATGGGCTGACTGTTAGTTAACTTGATAGTTAGTTTAACCAGAATAGGGCCAGGAATAGGGGGATTGATTCAGAACCTATAGGAATACACGACACCCACTCCACGCTAACTATGGACATATTTACTAATCTATGCATAGTATAACATAGTACAACATACTACAGAGTATAGTGTATACCTTACCACCCCAAAATACATAAAAGCATTTTGAAATTTTCAAATATACTGAAAAATTGCAGTCATATATATTGTATGCACTTAAGCTATGAATTAAATGCAAAAGTAAACACGCATTTGTATGCATTATTGCTAATTTGGTATTTGAGAAATACACATGAAATGGCTCTTAATATGGCTATACAGAAAGGAAGTCCGAGACCATTTCATCACATAATAAAACATCTATGAACATACCAGCGGGCAACTAAAGATTATAAAGTATCTAAAAATAGAAATCTTAGTTCTCTAGGAATAGTTTCTTACTTTAAGCAGAAGATAAGTGTCCCGAAAATTTTGTAAAAAATAATTTGGGGCTGCTAAAAAATTGTTGTCCGTGAACTGGTGGGAAAAATTGTTCATGTGACTTTATTTTTAAAGTTGAAGGCCGAATTCAGGGAACGCCGTGTGCGAGCTTGCTCAAAAGTCTCTATTTCTGTTCTGGAGAGAACATCATATCATTAAGGCTTTCGAAAAAACTGTCAACAGCTTCATGGGAAAGTTCCACTAAGTCGGAAATAGGTGTAACCATGCATTCGTGCGCATGATTGTCTCCATTGACATTCTGATTCGCATTGCTGACAGAAGGTCGTACCTGTTCGATGCTGCTTTCATCTTGAACTTCACTACTCTTCAATTGTAGTGGTGAAGATTCCACGAATGCCGTCATCAGGATTGGCAGCCTTTGAGGGCAGCACAAAGCGTGAACCTTGGTAGGAACCAACAATGTATCTGCATCCACTGGCGCATCCGATTGTAGCGTCAGACAGGTGTCTAACACGGATCACTGAAAGAATATCGACTACCACAATATCGAGTACCCAAAATATCGAGGTGAAAATATCTACTACAAAAATATCGAGTTTGTATGTACAAACAGGTAAGTACAAAAATATCGACTACAAAATATCGTTTACAAAAATATCGTTGTAAAAAATATCGACTTTACTAAAAACAATGTTTAATTACATTAATATAAAAAATTAATTACTAAAATATAATTAACAATACTTAAAATAACTTTTAATAATTAAATATTTAATGAAAGTAAAAAAAAATATATTTTTAATCATATTTCTTAAAACATATATATATAGTAACAACATTTAATTAAATAATAGGCAATATTGTATATGTACCCCAAAAACCCAAAACTGACCCTGAACCCTAAAAATACCCCTTTACCCAAAAACTAAAAACTGACCCTGAACCCTAAAAATAACCCTTTACCCAAAAACTGAAAACTGACCCTGAACCCTAAAAATACCCCTTTACCCAAAAACTGAAAACTGACCCTGAACCCTAAAAATACCCCTTGACCCAAAAACTGAAAACTGACCCTGAACCCTAAAAATACCCCTTTACCCAAAAACTGAAAACTGACCCTGAACCCTAAAAATACCCCTTTACCCAAAAACTGAAAACTGACCCTGAACCCTAAAAATACCCCTTTACCCAAAAACTGAAAACTGACCCTGAACCCTAAAAATACCCCTTTACCCAAAAACTGAAAACTGACCCTGAACCCTAAAAATACCCCTTTAGCCAAAAACTGAAAACTGACCCTGAACCCTAAAAATACCCCTTTACCCAAAAACTGAAAACTGACCCTGAACCCTAAAAATACCCCTTTACCCAAAAACTAAAAACTGACCCTGAACCCTAAAAATAACCCTTTCATTTAACATAATTAGCAATTAATCAATTAAATAAAATTAATTACCAATTACATTTTAATTAATTAACAAACATTTTTTAATTAACAATTAATTAAATATTACTACCAATTATTAAATTAACATATTTAATTAATTATAATTAAATTACTTCCCACCCTATTCCCCTATAAACCCACAACCCGCTAGAGAAAATACATTATTTTAATTGACATAATTAGCAATTAATCAATTAAATAAAATTAATTACCAATTAAATTTTAAATAATTAACATATATTATTTAATTACCAATTAATTAATTATTACTACCAATTAATAAATTTACATATTTAATTAATTATAATTAAATTACTTCCCACCCTATTCCCCTATAAACCCACAACCCGCTACAGAATTAAATTACACAATAATTAAAAAAAAAATTAATTAAAAAAAATAATAAAATTAATTGACACTTTTCACACATATTATAACATAAACACACTATAAATAATTAAATATTATTTAAAAAACTATATTTTTTACTATCTAGATTATATACTTGGATATTTTCACTGTCTATATTATTTACAGTCGATATTACTTCACTTACCTTAAAAACGATATTTTGGCTGTCGATATTCTGTCTAGTCGATATTTTCTCCAAACGATATTTAAAACTCGATATTCTGTCCAGACGATATTTTGGAGTCGATATTATGTCTGTGCACCGTCTAACACGCATTCTTCTCCGCATAGCAGACACCTTAGTACAGGTAAAACACACCTTTGCCACATTGGTCGAAATGATAGAAACCAGGTCATGTTCAGGTCTCTAAGCCGGGAGAGTCCCAGGATTTTTGATATCCGGTCCCGGTATCCAATGGCTAGGATTGTATCTTCCATTGTCGCGAGAGTTTGATCTGTGACATGGGTTGCCATAACGAAAAATAAGGACTAAGAATAGGATTCCTGCAATTAGTCCCAGGATCAGGGGAAGTCCGCCAAAAATCGAATGGACGAAATCTGGAAAAATACCCAGTATGGCTTTGAATGGTGTTAATGCCATCGAAAATACTGTCTTAAATACCTTTGAGACCCCTGTGGTATCAGAAATATTTAAGATTTCGCTCAGGATTTCCGCGAAATGTACGGGGGAATTGGTTGATAATAATGTATGTATCTCTGCAGTCGTCCTTGCGACTTGTAGATCATACGTTTCTTTTGATGACGTGAGCCTTGTAGGCGTCTGAAGAAGCACTGTTTTCATTCTGCTTAAAGTATCTATTCGAATAGAAGTAATTTTCAAATTGGGCCATGCCCTTGCCTCCCTGTCTGGAAAGGAGCTGGGGAACAAAGAACGTCCACAGCACTTGACCTTCGCAGTCGTAGTGACTAGATAAGGAGTCCCGGGCATAAGACTACAACATCTGCGGTCTACAATAAGAATGTAACTCCCATTATAGAGTCTTTGAAAGAATGGTTCTATTTCAGTTGCAGGTGCGCCTTGCTGGTGACATGAAAGGTTGTATAAATTCCCTTCACAGGCTCCGTGCAAACTAATACCGTTACACAGAAGCGTGCCGCTTAGTGACATAGCACAATTGTTGCCACTAAGAAACACTTTCTGTCCTTTATTACTGACACATGCATGTGAATAGGGCAGGTTCCAAGTTGTTTTAAGGTATCCCTTTCCCAATTTCTCGTACATGCCAGCCTGTATATATTTTTGGCAGTATTGAAACCTGAAGGTTGAGATTGGAATATTTATGATTCCGTGTATTATCCATTCACTGACAGGTCGTTCTGACATTGTCATTGGTAATCTTTCAAGTTTTTCAATGCTCAAGATTGTATAATCAGCACCCTTTTGCGCCATACCGATTTGTCTATCAGTAAGGTTAAAGATTTGGAATAGTGACGTTGTGTTGATTAAACGCCAAGGCACATAGCCTGAATGCAGATTTTGTAACGTCCAGCCAAGCTGTACAATAGAACGCAATTGTGACTGTCCATGTTGTAATAACAGTAAGTCTTGCGATAATATATCGATTGCTAAAGACACAATGCTGTCCAATGAAAAAATTCTGGAGGACAGAGTCATTAACCCATTGTCCACTACAGAAAGTGATTTTTCCAAATTAATACGGTCAATTTCCCGTATTCTCTCTGCTGTTTCAATTTGAGTAACCTTCCAGGCCTCATTGTATGCTGCATATACAGAGGCTGCTATGAAACGCTTTTGACGCTGTTTGCGTGGTCCCATTATGAAATCACGCAAGTCAGCACCATCAGTAAGTAAAGTTAGGTGTTGCTTAATTTCAGGCAGTGTGGAAGTTTGTAGCCATTGAAGGCATAATTTGCCCACACTGTAGGTGGTAATTATCCCTGGGTGATGTCTTTGGGGATATCTAGGGTCTGGCCTGGTCATTTTGAACCCCTGTGTTTTGTTCAGGAATCTGTCTTGACAGTTATTTGTATCTGTGGGCCAGATCAACCATTGTTTCCAATCAGGATGTGTTCTGTTTTGGTTTAATATATGGTTTACGTCTATCTCTTCATCTGTATCAGAGCTATTGCTAAACATTGTTGGCTTTGGAATAGACGGTTTATTTAAATCTTTGATTTTGGCTAAGCCAAGACAGGTGGTTTGTTGAACAGTGTCATTTAAAAATATCATTTGTTCTGGGATCATGCAGGCTCTAAACAAAGCTTCTATACCCTGTACTTGCCATTCTTTTGTACCCCAAACACTTTTCAAATCAACATTTTTGTCCCAATAATCAAATCCAAAAGTATTCATTTGTTCAAAGAATGAGTCTGAATAAATCAATTTTGTGTTGGTTATCATGGTTTTCATCCCTGTCTTGTTTGACAATTTAAAATAAAATGTTTCAGCATTACTTGTGTTAAAACCTGAAAAATATGAATATTTGTCATAAACGGTTCTTGGGCTCCCTTTTGGAGGAGTTGCACAATGTTCCCATTGATTATAATTTAAAACATTTCTAGGCTGTGCAGATCTATGTATAAAATTGTTACCATAGTGGTTATAGCAATACATACTATCATAATTTGTAGAACCTTGCAAATAATCATGTTTGGTAAATTTAGCAGACATTACTAAGTCAGACATCATATTATTAATGCTTTCGAAGTCCCAATCATCAGAAAATGAGTTTGGTTTTACAAAGTCACTCAAGGAGATCTTAATTTGGTGTGGATATTTCAGGATCTCGACCGGACCATAAATTTCATAGTCAGTGTTGTCCCAGGCTACCCCACCAGGTATTGGATTGGCTGTGAAGTTGGCTGAAGAAAGTCCTCTTTTCTTGACGTGTGAAGATGTGTGTGGTGTGAGGACCAAGTTGATGTTCTGACTTGCTGTGTCCATTTTAGCATATTTTCCCTCAATGAAGCGTCCCAAAGTTAATACCATGATGAGCCAAAGTATGAGGATAAATGCACCAAAACCCACCCAAAATTCAATCCATGGAGAGATCAGATATGTTTCTTTCAGTTGTTTCAAAAGTTCCTTAGCTTTGTCTTTAAAGGATTTTGATGATGGCTGTGTCTTTGATTCACTGAGGCTTTCAGAGGAATCATCGAAGTTTATGAAGTAGCCGGATGCAGTTCTGTCAATTGTTCCAATTGGTTCAGGATTTTTATTTCTTGCATTTTCACTTGGTACTTCATTGTAGATTGGTGTGTCTCTGCTAAATGTTTTTATTTGGGTTTTCAGAGGTCTGAGTTCTATTGCATTGTTGCATAGTCCTTGTTGTTCTTCTGTAGGCGTTTCGAATGTGATGAGCCTCTTTGTTAGGACCTCTGTATTGGTAGCAAACCTTGGTGTTCTGCTACTTATTGGGAGTCCACTTGGCCTACTGTTTGTTATCAGCCACATGTTGTGGTTTTACCAGGTCGATGGATACAACTCGGTTCTCCTTTTTACCAGCAAGTGGCGGTAGTACAACTGATCTTGTCCCGTTGACAGACAAGACAGGAACTGCTTTTCTGTAAGAAGGCCCAAATTCCTTCTTTACCGCGATCTTCTCCCTGACTAGATCCCCGACTTTTGGAATCCAGACAGGTCTTGCTGGGACAGGTGGTGAATCTTCAGTGGTTGTTGGCTGTATGTATGTTGCTCAGGTCTTTTCTTGTTTTGTTTAAGTCCTGCAAAATAGCCAAACGGTCTTTGACATCAAAGCTTTTTTCTTTAACCACTGAAGTCTGACTGTCGAGGTCAGAGATAATCATTCTAGTTCCAAATAATAATTCGTACGGACTGAATCCCTTCAGAGAATTTCTTGGCAAGTTATTTAGACTACGTTGGACACTTATTAGATGTTTGACCCACCCAGCTCCCGAACCTAATATCCTTTCTATTATAGATTGCTTTCTGCCTTGGTTTTTTCTTTACACCATCCCGTACCCTCAGGAAGGAAGTGAGAAGATTCCCGCTGGGCTGTGCTCATTTGGCCATGTTTCCCCCCAGGCTGGTGGGCCTGAGTGAAAACAATGGTCGAACGTAGCATGCTCTTAGCGTATATGCCATTTAGACTCGCAAATCTTGTATAACAGTCCGGACGTCAGCCGAGTGCTGGTGATCTACATTATAAGTGGAACTAGCCTGTATATGTTAATCGCAAGCCCTGCTTTTTACTGCTGATATTATCTGCCGTAATACGGCGAGGTATCAAACTGTTTCTCTCCCCACTGCGATCTCTATTGCAGTTTGGGCAGCGTTTTACAAACATGGTGTGACGCAGGCTCATGCCTGGCCACCAGTACCGTGATTATAATTCTTCCAGAGAATCTTTTAATTTAAGGTGTCTGAGACCCTCGCCCATGTGTGCGTCTGCGATTAACAAGTTTCTCCTGTCCATGTTTGGAATCACTCTATCCCCCACTCCAGGGATTCGAGCAAAAGGGACGGAGTTTGCATCGATTATGTATGTATAATTGAGTGGATAGTTGATCGGTAACGCTGAGCAGTCGCCTTTTGATGACGTTTTCACCGCCAGCAATGTTTCACCGTCAATGTGTTTTAATGTACGCTTTTTTCGAACTACGGGAGCTGAGTTAGTGGCTGCCGCTGCGGCTGTTTCAGCCAATGAATTCCCTACAACGTGAACGCCATCACGCTGATGACTCAGTGAGTGTGTCACGTGAGTCTTTGGTAGTTCTTTTTGTAAAAGAGCTATTTGTTCCCAGAGCAGTTTCTGCTTTATTGGTGCATCTGTGTTATCTTTGTAACCGTTTTGAATCCATCTCTGCAAATCCTTGTTGTATGATTTGACGCAGTAATATGAATCTGACACTATAAGTGTCGGGAATTCGCGATCCGCATTATCTAGCGCCATTTTCAAAGCTAATATTTCAGTTTGTTGTTCTGAATTAGTTTCTACCGAGTGTGTTTTTGTTAATAGAGGTCTTAATTTACCTCCGCGCCACACTTCTTTTGTAATCTCACATGTGGGGTTGTATGCTTGTTCTCCCCAAATGGAGGGTTGAGCATGTCCGTCTGTATAGATTACACAGGCGTAATGTCGTAGAGGCAGAATGTCGGATGGCAGAGGGAATGTTTTTTCATATTCTAGATTTTCCATTTCTTCTAGTTCTGGATCAAAGTAGTAGTATACTTTGTCCGTTGTGATTGAATTTACCCATTGTAACCATTCTGGATCCAATGTTGTTGTTGGTAAATTACACGGTGTTGTTAATGCCTCAAAGGCTGATTCAGCTGTTCTGACTGTGATATGTCTACCGTCAGCTATGTCTTTTTCTCTAGCTATTGCGGTTTGAACTGCATGAACAATTTTTTCTTTGTTGCTGAATCTCTGCTCAGCTTTTGTGTACAAGTGTGATTTGAATGCAATTGGTACCTTTTCTCCCTCATTAGAGGTTAGGTATGTGAATCCGCATCTCCCTGGGATGACTCGAATCACAAGATTGCGTGTGTTTTCACGTGTTTCTAATTTTGTTTTAATTAGCATGTCTGTTTGTAAGGATCTCAAAATTTCTGTGTGTGTTTGAGTCCAACAGGATCTTTTAAAGTCTGGTTTAATTAGATCATAAAGGGGTTTGACCCTTTCTGCATAATTTGCAATGTATGTTCTTCCGAAATTTAGGAAGCCTAGAATTGACTGTAGGTTTTTTAGTGTTTTAGGAGCTTGGATTACGGCACATTTCTCTAGGAAATTGACAGCCAGGCTTTTGCCTTCACTTGATAACTCATATCCTAAGAATAGGACCGTCAGATGGGCAATTCTGGATTTTTTAAAGTTGAATTTGTAACCCTCTGCAGCGAACCCAAGTATTATGGTGTTCACTCTTTTCAAGTGAGTATCCAAGTCATCATCTGTTAAGTAAATGTCATCGACATAAGATACTGCTTCATCATCATATAGTTGTAGTAATTCTGTTACTCTCGCTGAGAATACCCCCGGGCTGTTCTTGTACCCCTGGGCTAACCGACAGAATTGTTTTTGAGTGCCATTTACTGAGAATGCAGTTAAATATCTGCTCTCTGGTGCTATGTTTTGACAAAAGAATCCATTGGAGATGTCCAAGGTTGTTTTGTATTTTTTGCGCACTATGTTATTCATTAGTGCAGCACTGTGTGAGTTTTGCACTGCAAAGGTTTTGCAACATGTGTTAAGGTGTCGGTAATCCAAAACTAGACGATATGAATTGTCTGGTTTGGAGACCGGAAACAAAGGATTGTTCATTTGTGAGGTGCAAGTTTCAATCACCCCCTGGCATTCTAGCTGATCTAATATATCATTTACCTGTTTTTTAGCTTCTTGCTTAATTGGGTACTGCCTTTGTGCAGTTGGTTGTGATTTTAACTGGATTTTGTGAGGAGGAGAATCCTCATCCCATCCTACATGATTTTTATATAAAGCAGGTGCTAGAGCCACTGCCCACTTTCTAGCAAGTGTATATTTTTTATGAATCGGGATTTGATTCGAGAAGGCAGGCATAATTACTTCTTCGCCATGAGGGCACTCCCTGACAAACTCTGGTGGCCAGTCTTTTTCAGCTAGAAGGATGTCATAGCCCTTGGAGAGGTTATCCCAAAATAATCCCCTTATTTTCCTAGTCTTATCTCCCTCTATACGTAATGTTATCTCGTATATTTTGTGGGGTTTGCTAACTCTGGTGTCTGCAGTTTCCACTTGAAGGTATTCATTCGTGTCCACTGTCTCCAGATGATTCATAAGGACTTTGCGAGCTATGCTCACTTCTGCTGCACTGTCTAGCATTGTCTGAGCCCACTCTCCGTTTTTCAGTTGTGTCCTCAGTATTCTCGGCATTGTTAACTACCTTGATACTGGCTACCTTCTTTTTTGGAAATTGTAATTTCTTTTTTAGTTGAGCAGGTTCCTTGTCTTTGGACTTGGCGTGCTCTTCTGATCGTCCTCTTCTTTCCGATTTCTGCGAGGAAGTCTGAAAAGATTGAGAGGGACGTGTATCAATGTCTTGATATCTATCAGGTTTTTTAATATTATCCCTATTTCTAAGGTTATATCTATTCCCAGAGGGGTCACTCTGCGGTGACCTCTGTCTTCGGTTTGGAGATTTTTCTCTTCGCCTTGGAGACCTTCCTCTGGACTGGAATTTCTTGTCTTTAGGATTGGATTGTTTGTTTCCATCCCAGTTCTTTTTTGGTGAATTATTATTAAAAAATATTTTTTCTGGACTTTCAGTCAGTTGCGGTTTTACTGGTATTCCACCTAGACTATCTCTGCCTAGTTCCTCATAGGATTTTTCTATGATTCTGGCAATTTCAGCTGGTTGGTCTGCTATATCTGTCTCTTTTAACCTCTGGCGGATCGCCACGTTTGCTGCTTCACCTTTTATGTTGGCTAATAATATAGCCGAGACCTGCTTGAAGTCTTTCAGTAATTTCATACCAAGAGTTAAAGCAGGTTCTGGACCATATTCGTCCTGAATTTGTTTTAGCACATCTGGTATTACCGAAATTGATGGAACACCGTGCGTTTTTGTGTAGATGGAAGCAAAGACTGTACCCCAAGTGTCACAGTCCTCAATGTGTGGTGCGATTCCCATTGGGAGACATATAGTCAGAATCCTGTGTTTTTCTAGCGGGGTGGTGTCAGGAAACACCGCCTCTATTTGGGTAATTTTCTGTGCCAACCAGAATGGTATTTGTTCCCGTTTAGTTGGAACTTTACCTAGGCAGGATTGGATGTTCTGTGGTGTGATTTTATTTGTGTTCCCCTGGTGAGGGGTCAGCTGTGGAAGTTTAATCGCTGGCTGAATTGTTGTAGTCCGCATTACATACTGAACTAGTTGTCTATGAATTTTTAGTAGTTGTTTTAGCTGTATTAACAGCTCTGCTGCAGGCATTCTTTCGATGTCTGGATGTGGTGTGTATCCGGCTAAGACCGGCCACGTTGCTCCTGGTCTACCTAAAGGACCGAGCCTTGAAATGTGATTGTTATGTATTAAGGCGCCATCAAATAAGAGCAAATGCTCTTGGAATTTGAGTGGTACTTCCACCTCCTCGAAAGGAGTGTAAATGTCAGGTGGTACCTCAATTTTGTAATAGTGGAAGTACTTTGTTACAGCATTTGCTGCTGGAAAATGTATCCATGTATAATATACCTCTGTCTGCCGATATTCGTGTGCCTCAATTACGAATATGACTGTGCCACCTCTAGGTGTCAGTCCATTCTCTATAAGCTTTAGGGTTATAGATTTCCTTTTGGCGATTGGGATGAGTATTATATCCCCGTCCGCATCTAGTGCTGCAGTATCAGCTGCTGCTATTTCAGCTGCTAATCTAACTGCTTCTCTTTCTTCATCACTTTCTGACATTTTACTGTCAGGATGGTTATTTTGTTTGTTTGCAGATCAGGTTTCTTATGGAAACAGAGATTAGATGCACAATTTTTTGGAACTGTTTATCCTTCAACGTTGACTATACCAAGAACCATACATAGGAGTTCCCTCCTGCGAGGTTTTGGAGGATATAACCTTTCACCCACTCCAGACGTCTTTGGAGTATAATGGGAAAAGGGGTCTGAGTGAGAAAGCACGACTGAGTTACTCTAAATGTCTTACGTTAGTTTTATCGCCCTTTCCAAACACGTTGGGCGCCATGTAGTGTAGCTCCTATTTTCCCAATAGGCTCTGCGCATTGGAATAATACCTACAGCAGTAAAGGCCTAGACCAGACGTTAACTAGGTCTACTACTGTCGATACTAGACTTAATTTTTGGGTTTGCCAGCTTAGCTCAGAGTTCGCTAGAAACTTTCTCGAATGTTCAAGGAGGACTTAACTTCCCTGATTAGACAAGAAGGGATTTAGTTTCTGACAACCATAGAACATGACAACTTTGCTCTCCCCTAATCAAGAGTCAATCTCGAGAGTCGTGTGAGCACAAGGCAATTATTTTACTCAGTCAGTACGTGCATTCTTAGTCTCATCAGAATGTAGAGAAAAAGAAGAGACGGGCGTGTTCAATAAAAAGGTGTTATTTATTGATCAGTCTCTTTTCTCATACATGAGAAATGGATCGATATTATTGCAATACTTATAGTTAAGTAAAGTGCATACATTAAAAGCAATAGTATAAAATAATACTGTAAAAACATTGATATGGTTTCTGAGCCATATGATGTTTAAAATGATTAAAATATATTTACATACACATATACATTTGACTTAACGTACTCAACTGGTGTTTCTAAATACGCCTACCCCGTGTACCTGACCTAAGTCTAATGCGTGGGCGGGAATAGAAAGTTACAGTTTAAGTTGAGTTTGTTTTTGCCAAGTGAATAACTAAAGAATTCTCTGTGAGGGGTTATTCAGTTCTGTACCTGGAATTTAGGATGAATGAGGAATGGTATCTCGTTCTCTGGTCTCGATATTCCAGGCTGCCTGCGAGGGCTGCCCGGAAGCGCCGGTGCTGGGTCTCTCGGCAGGAGATAGCAGCGCGTCTCTCAGCGCGTCAGGAAGGCGGGGCTGCTGCCAGCGGGGTCTGCTCTGCTCTCGGCTTCGGCAAGTGTGGCTGCTCCGTCTTGTCACCACGCGTGTGTTTGCATAGGGCAAGATCGGTAATATTTATACCTTAAAGGTGCCGAGATTGACGTAAGGATGGACATAGATACGTCAATAAAGATGTCATACGACTTGCTCGTTAGCACATTCTTTTGCTAAAGTTCTCTGTGAAATCAAAACAATGGCCGCACGGATTTTCCAGGTTGTCATAGGTTTGA
Source organism: Lissotriton helveticus (assembly GCF_964261635.1). Taxonomy (NCBI): domain Eukaryota; kingdom Metazoa; phylum Chordata; class Amphibia; order Caudata; family Salamandridae; genus Lissotriton; species Lissotriton helveticus. Next base: position 22,736,596 of record NC_136064.1, read on the forward strand.
TTTGTTATGAGAACGTCGTATGCCTTATCAGGGGCTGGAGGAATGTCGCTTGTCTAATTAGATCTCAAGCGTTATGACCTAATCAGATAACACGTTCCTGTGCCGTAGTGTGACTGCGTCAGATAACGGTATCTGCATCATGGGGGTTTTCTTGCCTCATGGGCTGACTGTTAGTTAACTTGATAGTTAGTTTAACCAGAATAGGGCCAGGAATAGGGGGATTGATTCAGAACCTATAGGAATACACGACAGTCCGGTTGCTTCCATCATCTTCGTGTCGGGTGCTTCCATCATCTTCGTAACGGGCGCTTCCATCACTCTCAAGGGGCTCGGTAGCGGGCAGAACCACAAACCTCGTTTGGCTTCTCCCTTGGCAGCCTTAGTAGTGTTAGGCTGCCGCTCTGAGAATTGTAACTTAGCCAGTGGTCTGCTTAGCCGAAGCTCCCTCCTTTCGTCGCAGGTTATGGCACAGTGGGATCGGGGAATTCAGCCAGTTCAAGTGTCTCTGTATCAGGCTAACAGCTCAGGGATGGTCGGTCTTGGTTCAGGAGCTCTTCTTGGGTGGGCACTTCTTCGGTCGTTGTCAGGGTTAAGGAGATATTCTTACAATGATGTGCGTGCAGCCAGTGTTTCTTCCCTTCCACTCGAAGAGCTGTTCGGGTGGTGATCAAGACTTGCCAGGGGCCCGTCCACCGAGGTTCCAGACTCTTTGCACGCTGGAAGTTTCGGACTAGCACGAAATCTCCATGTTGGAGGTCGTGTCCGGGACCCCTGGAAGCATCGGGGATGGCCTGCAGCTCCTGTTGATGGATAACAGACAGTGTCTTAGTCAGATTGTACAAATAGTCAGACATTAGGACGTCCGGGACGTCGTGAATGGATGTCGGTTTCGGTGCAGACCAAACGCTCATAGGTCAGCTGAAAACGACCTCGAAAGGGGTCAAATGGTGTTTGGTGGGGGTGGAACGCATTGATAGCAATGCCAGTGGGAGAGCGTCTGGCCATTTCAGTCCTGTAGTAGCCACTATCTTAGCTAGTTTGAGCTTCAACGTGGCATTATGTCGCTCAACCAGTCCAGCAGATTGGGGGTGGAAGACTGCATGAAATTTTTGTTTGACACCCAAACCCTTCAAGATGAGTTGGATGACTTCGGCTATGAAGTGGGGGCCATTGTCGCTCCATAAAATTCGACAAAGGCCGTAGCGAGGGAAGAATTCCTTCAGTAATACCTTTGCGGTAGCAATGGCAGTGTTGTCGCGAGTTCGATAGGCTTCCACCCACTTGTTAAATGCGCACACGACAACAAGTACATATTTCAGACCGTGGCATCTTTCTAATTGGATGTAGTCCATTTGTAGGACTTCAAATGGATGATTGGGGACCCCAAACCCTCCCCGGGTACGACAGTTTCTTTCCCAGGGTTGTGTTGAAGGCATATCAGACATTGTTGGACTAGGCGTTTAGCTGAGTCTGTGATCTTGTCATTGTGCCAAACTTTGGAGACAAGTTCGGCCATAGGGGCAGATCCTATGTGTTCAGGGGAGGGTGCCATGGTCAGTATGGGGATCAGGTATGAGTTGGGTAGCAACCATTTGTTCGTGTCTTTTGTCCGCCAGCAGCCTTCATCGTCTTTCAGTCCCACCCGTGCCCATTCAGTCAGTTCGTGGGGTGAGCTGGCCATCTGGATGGCCCTAATTGTTTCCCTAGCGTCCTTCCATTTTTCTGTTTGTGACCTTGTCACATACATGCGTGTCGTTGTCCTATTCTCAGCTGTGGTCCGGGCAGTGATGTCGGCCAGTGCATTCCCCTGCCCAATGATGTCCGTCACCTTCTTGTGTGCCTGGCATTTGATTACAGCAAGTTGTTTGGGAAGGAGGACGCTTCAGTCAGAGCGGAGACTAGATCTCCGTGTAGGATGGGTGTGCCGTGTGAGGTCAGGAATCCCCTCTCCTTCCACAAGAGCCCGAAATGATGAACCACCCCGAAGGCATACTGGCTGTCTGTGTAAATATTCGCTGTCGTCCCGGCTGCTAGGATACACGCTCGTGTGAGGGCAATCAGTTCCGCTGCCTGTGCAGATCGTTGTGTGATGCGGGCGGTCTCAACTACAGTTCGGGCTGTGGTAACTGCATAAGCAGCTGAGGTGGTGCCATCGGGGAGTTTGATACAAGAGCCATCTACCCATAGTTCTCCGTCAGGATCTGGAAAAGCAGTGTCTCGGAGGTCAACCCTACTCCTGGTCTGTTCGTCCGTGAGGGTCACACAGTCATGTATAGGGGACACATTGGGGTCGTTCTCAGGTAGGGGCAACAAGGTGGCTGGATTCAGCGTGGTGCATCTTTTCAGTGTGATGTGGGGTGCAAGCAGAGTCAGTTCGTACCCAGTCAGTCGTGCACTAGTCAGATGCTGCGTCTTAGTCTGGTTTAGGAGGGTGTCAACCGCATGGGGCACTAACACCGTAAGGGAGTTCGAGAGCACGATCCCCTCACTCTGTCGGATAGAGATAGCAGCGGCAGCTACAGCTCGAAGGCAGGCAGGCAAAGCTCTGGCTACGGGGTCAAGAGTGGCAGAGAAGTAGGCACATGGGCGTTGCTTGGGGCCAATGGACTGAGTCAGGACAGACAAAGCGCACCCCTCCCTTTCGTGAGTGTAGAGGGAGAAGGGCTTTGTGTAATCAGGGGTTCCTAGGACTGGTGCAGAACAAAGGGCGTCTCGTAGTTCTTTGAAGGAGGACTGGCATTCGGGGGTCCAAGGGAGCGGGAAGGGGACATCTTTGGCCAGCAGGGAAAGTAGTGGTTTCACAATGAGGCTGAAATTTGGCAACCACTGTCGACAGAAGGAGGTGAGGCCTACTAGGGAGCGGACTTGTTTCTGTGTCTTAGGGACAGGGGTTTCTAGGATGGTCTGAATTCGATCGGGTGTAAGTTGCCTCCCGTCTTTGGACAAGAGATGGCCTAGGTAAGTGACCTGGGGTTGGCAGAATTGCAACTTCTTCTTGGAGACCTTGTGGCCATTTTCCGCGAGGAAGTGCAGGAGTTGGATGGTGGCTGTGACTGCAAGTGGAGTGGTGTCGGCTGCCAAAAGGATATCATCGACGTACTGTATCAACACCACTCCATCCGGTAACTGGACTGCGTCCAGCTGTCTCTTGAGGGCCTGGCTGTAGATGCTGGGACTTTCAGTGTAGCCTTGGGGTGCTCTACAAAATCTATATGAGCGGGATTTTAAGGTGAAGCCGAAAAGGTAGCGGCTGTCCGGGTGGATGGGGATGGAGAAGAATGCGTTCTTGAGGTGGATTACCGTGAAGGTGGTGGCAGTGGAAGGAATCAGAGTCAGAATGGTGGTGATGTCTGAGACTACGGGGTACTGAGGTACAACTACTTTGTTGACCTCTCGTAGGTCGATGATGAAGCGGTACGCTTTCTCATCTCCCTCACCCTGTTTCTTTACAATGGGTAGGATGGGGCTGTTGCACACGTTGCTAACTACTTCCTCTACTACTCCTGCATCTATCAGGGACTGGATGATCTTTACCAATGCCTTCTAGCCCTCTGGCGATATCCGATGTTGTGGAAGTTTTGGGAGCCCTGCGTCCTGTCGAACAGTTACATGCACAGGGTCAATCATCATGCGTCCTACGTCAGAGTCAGTTTTGGCCCACAGGTACAGAGGTAGAGTGTCGAGTAGGGACAAGTCAGCATCAGTGATGGAAAACATGCGTGGAGTGGGACAAGATCTGAGCAGAGTCGGGTTGTCGTATAGAATGACTCGAACCCCGTCTTGTGAACACCTAATAGTAGCTCGGAAATGTTTCAATAAGTCAAGTCCCATAATGGCATCGGGGGTGTTGGATGAGACCAAAAACCCTGTGTCAGTGGTGTTATTTTCCAAGTCGAAGGAGATCAGTGTGGACAAGGGGTTAGTGGAGGGCGTTCCATCAAAGCCTATTGATGTTACATGTGAGCCAAACAAGGGTGCCCTTGGAATCAGTCGTTTAGATAACGCGCTACGTGTTGCGCCAGTGTCTACCAGAAATGGAGACTTCGTACCCAGGACCTTAGCGGTGACATAAGGACCTTGCTGGTCAACATGGAGCTCGACTGGATCCCTCCCTTGCCCTTGGCAGTCCTACGCGAAGTCGTGGGTGTCGTCGCAGTCAGACTGTTGGTACTGGTTCTGTCGGGGACGGTCGAACGTGTTCGGTCTGCCTGGCCTGTCGGTGTTGGTGTCGTTCGTGTACCCTCGTCCCTGTCTTCTATTTCTTGGCCCACCCGCTATGTCTCTTGTGTCCCTATTTTTGTTTGCTTCTTGCAGAACCGGGCACTGGGATTTCCAATGACCAAATCCTTTGCAAAACGCACACTGGTTCTCATCGATGTCTTTACGTCCAGCGTAGGGTGCGGATGTACGGTCTCTAGGGGGTGGATTTCTAGGAGCATTCAATTGGTAACTACCTTTGTACTGTTCCCTTCCTATTGTCACCCCTTGCAACTGTTCAATCATCACCCTTTCTTTTAGGTCCTTTTTCTTTTTCTCAGTCGCCCTATCGTTCTCATTCTTTTGATGTTCGTAGTACTGGGCCATCTGAAGGATAGCCGCAGGTTTGGAGGCCGCCCAACTACTCTCGCTAGTCTGTAGTTTCTGTGAGACTTCCTGCGACAGACCTTTGACATAATTCTGGACAAACAGATGATGTCCGGTTGCAGTGGTCATGTCCTGGCCACTGTAATCGGAGAACACCGTCTCAAACCGGGAGAAGTATTCTGATACGTCTTCCTGGGGTTTCTGGCGGCAGGCCGTTACTATCGACCAGTCCACCTTCTTTTCTGGGATCAGGGTTTTCAATTTCTGGACGATCTTGTCTGGGAGGTCTAGAATGGATTTTAAAGGTTTCTGTCCGGGCTCTCGTTGCTTATCTATGCCATCGAGTTGTGACTAGGTATGTCCGAACAGCTCAAGGTGGTCGACTTTCCGGATTTGCTTCCACACATCAGCTGGCAGACATAGCCCGAAAAACAAATCGATGTCCGCTAGGGTCATAATCGCCGAACCCAAGGCTGTGCCTAATTCAGTATAAAAGGCAGTGGGGTTCTTTCGTAAATCAGGCAAGGATTTTCGGAAAGTCAGGATGTCTTGCCGATCCCATGGTTGGTAGACCCAGTTATAAACTACTCTCCCTCTCGCATCTTGGTGGTTAATGTCATCATGTGTTCCCTGTCCTCGTGGGGGAACCCAGTAGGGAGCGGCCTCCTTTATCGTCATCATTGTGTCCATTTTTTCTGTTCGGGGTTCGGTCGTTACAGGAGTCGTAACGTTAGTTTCTAGCCTCTGTTCAGTGAGGTGGCGGAAAACTTCAAGCGTACGCATGAAGAGGTCAGTCACATCACACTCGCCTTCATCCCCAATGTCAACTTTCCTATACAGAGTTGTTAAGCTCTCAGGACCTTTGTCTTGGTATCGATCCTCATAGGCATTGAGGGTGTGATAACAAAATTGTACAACAAAGTGTCGTCTGTGGCTATTGGCATACGAATTGTACATATCCGTTACGTATTCCTCACTCTCTTTTCGTTCCACCAGTGTCTTCACTATCTTATCGATCCCGATAAACAACCGTTACAACGCAACTTTTACAACGGACTACTTTTACAACGCAACTTTTACAACGCAGGATCCATTACAATGAAGTACCATTACAACGCATTTTTTTACATCGCAGATACCTTTACAACGCATGCCATTACAACGTAAGTATAGGTAAGTATATATTTATAGTAAAAATGTTATAGGTTTGGGTTTTTGAGTAAAGGGGTATTTTTAGGGTTCAGGGCTAGGTTTGGGTTTTTGGGTAAAGGGGTATTTTTGGGGATCACGGCTAGGTTTGGTTTTTGGGTAAAGGGGTATTTTTAGGGTTCAGGGCTAGGTTTGGTTTTTTGGGTAAAGGGGTATTTTTAGGGTTCAGGGCTAGGTTTGGGTTTTTGGGTAAAGGGGTATTTTTAGGGTTCAGGGCTAGGTTTGGGTTTTTGGGTAAAGGGGTATTTTTAGGGTTCAGGGCTAGGTTTGGGTTTTTGGGTAAAGGGGTATTTTTAGGGTTCAGGGCTAGTTTGGGGTTTTTGGGTAAAGGGGTATTTTTAGGGTTCAGGGCTAGGTTTGGGTTTTTGGGTAAAGGGGTATTTTTAGGGTTCAGGGCTAGGTTTGGGTTTTTGGGTAAAAGGGTATTTTTAGGGTTCAGGGATAGGTTTGGGTTTAAAAAAAATTAAATTAAATTAAAATTAAATTAAATTAAATTATATTAAATTTAATAACTTACATTTTTAAAAATATTATATACTTACCAATACTTACGTTGTAATGGTATGCGTTGGAAAGGTATTTGCGTTGTAAAAAAATGCGTTGTAATGGTACTTCGTTGTAATGGATCCTGCGTTGTAAAAATTGCGTTGTAACGGTATGCGTGCTAAAAGTATGCGTGGTAACGTCATACATCCATCGATCCCTACTCATTCATCTTTGCTTAATCGGTTCATTCTAGTGGAATCTTTCCTTCTAGTTTCAGGGTCATCTAGTGTTACTGCTTGCGCTACGTTGAGTACAAGGGGCTCGGCCGGCGCGGAGGCCGTGAGGACCGAGGTCCTGGAACTATTCTCACCTGTACTTGGGGGCTGCGGGTGTTGTACTAAGGGTTGGGAAGGGGCATATGGAGGGGGCATGTAGATGATTGGGGGGCCTAGTAATAAATCATCGTTCGCTCGTTGTTTCGAGGGTAACTCAGGGTAGAGCGTAGAGGGTGTTCTAACGGGACACTGGCCCGATGATTCGGACTCTTGCTTCTGCTTGGCTTCCTCTCTCTCCTTTATCTCTTCCTCTAATTTTCTAGCAGCTAGGTGAGCTGCTTTTCGTAGCTCTTTCTCTAATCTAACTTCGTTTCTCTTTTTTCGTTGCTCTGCTTCTTTGCGCCACATGCCGAGGCTGCCAAGCATAGTGGGCGTTGTCTTATTGTTACGAAGGGCTGTTTCCAGCACATTTATTTTATCATCATCAAAGGATCCTATCAGTGGCCACTGACTTTCCTGATCCTTTCTTGTATATTTATGCCATAGCTTACTATAGGCTATGGCGACTAGTCCATATTTAGGGAACATGTCCTTATTAGGGGTGCCTTCCAGTGGAGCTGGATGGTTCATCTCTAATAAGCGGTCCAAGCTGAACCAACTACCAATCAGTGGAGAGAAGATAGGCATGACAGATTACAAAGGGGGACAAAGGTCCGCACTACCTATCCTTTCACTACTTGCAAAGACTAGACAGAATATTTCTATTCTACGTTATTTGCAAATAGAGAATATCTCAAAAAGAACCAACTTCGAACAATCAATGTTCGGACAATCAATCAATCAGTGGGGAGAAAAATAGGCACGACAGATTACAAAAGGGGGACAAAGGTCCGCGTTACCTATCCTTCACTATCTGCAAAGGAAGAGAGAATATTTCTATTCTTCCCCGTTTGCAGGCAGAGAATATCTCAAAAAGAATCAATGAGCAATACTAGTATTTTCAAACAATCAAACAATCGTTTCGCAATTTGTCGTGTTACACGACCTTACCCGGACCGCATGGACAGTTTCTCGTCTTCCGCTTCCAGTGCCCGATCGTCCTCTATTCTCCGTAATTGCCGCGGCACTCCTGATGGTTCCCAGTCAGGACCGTAGATCACTCGAGAGAGGTCTGCTCGGAACCGGTGAAGTTCGGATGATCGGCTGCCAGACGAGGGTCTATCGGGCAGGTGCACTTCCCGACCGTTGCAGTCGTTCACTCTGTCGTCAGGACCTCTCCCACTGGATCCACGTGTCGCTGATGGGCCCCACGCTGGGTGCCAATTGTAAAAGGGTAGGCAGATTTTAACCGATAATCTTTAAGTATTGCCCGGCGTTAGTCCCCTCTCATACCACCCAAAATTATCAAACAAAGAGGCAGGCGCTGGAGACTGGAAGGCAGGAAACAGAGGTTTATTCCGACGGAGCAGAACACATCAAATCAGACAACAGGGTATCTTCTCGAGGTGCTCTAACCACATCTCTGAGGCCTGGCCTCTTATACACAGGTTTATGGCTTTATTGTATGAAACATGTGTGAGAAGTTGGCCTGATATGCAGTGTTCACTGTTCTAGTGATCACTATGTATCATTCCAACGACCCTTATTGATGTTTGGTTGTAAGTCAACCTGATAGACCAGCTATCCTAGTAGCATGGACACGTGCAGTCTTTAGGCAAAACTCTAGAGGGCGTGTCAAGCCAGCTGTTTTACCATCACATATACCCCTTGAACACCAAGTGAAAGGACACCACACAAGTTGTTATGAAAATAAATGTATATTTATTTATAACAAGACTACCCTGGCTCTTTATGAGACAGGGAGCTAAGCACACAACAAAACTCTTAAAGAAATACTTAAAGTCGCACAATTTACACAAATGCCCAAGGGGCACGAAAAACCATATACTACACAAGTGGAATGCGAAATTACTAGCAGGTAAGTACTACTCTCATAGGCTTTGGGATCGCTAGGACTGGACTACTGAACCTTTAGATTACTAGCAGGAGACCTAGGGACGTTGTGTGCAGAGTGGGAACTCTCACGCGTAATGCGGAACAAAGTCTATGGATCCTAGTAATTGCAAAGTTAGTGTTTTCGGGCGAACCCGACTAGGTAGGTCAAAAACAAAAGTGGATCGAGACACTTAGGGAGTGGGCCTACGCTGGAGCACCGGAGTACTCGGTTTACCTAGCCCAGGGGCTGCGGCTGCATAGGGTTCAAGTGTCGTCGGGTTTCTTCGTTGATGAACCAGGAGCCTGAAGAAAGAAGTTGCTGGCAGGCAACCAGGGAAGAAGTTCGTGAGGATCCAAGCCTGGATCGGTGAAGAGGAAGACCTGAAAGCAGAGGGGACCAAGTTCTGAATCACTAGCCAGTGATTAAGTGGGCACCAGAGTGGCACCGGGCGAAGTCACCTCGACCAGGTGAGTGGGCGCTGCTGGGCTCTGCAGTCTCTCGGACCAGGAGGCGTTGTCGGCGACCAGGATGGAGGTGCGAGCTGTCCCACGAAGGTATCTGCTGTCGACGTCGCTGGACCCAGGATTGGGGCAACAAGTCTTGGCAAATGCAAGCCCACGCGGTGGACTTAAAACGGAGTCTGGAGTGGACCAGGAGGGTCCGGGGTGCTCCTCTGCTGGAGGGGAGCAAGGGCCAGTCTGGAGCAACCAGACCAGCGGTGTTTGTCATCGAAGTTCGTCGTCAGAGGGTCACTAGCCAACGGGCAAGTGACCTGGATAACGCGGTGAGCAGCAAAGAGCAGAAGGGCCCCAGGCAGATCTTGTGGATGCAAGGGGGCTGAACTTCGGTGCTGGAGCTGCTCAGGGTTGGGGCTTCTCTTACCCTAAAGCACTCGGTCGAGGGTCACTCGGTGGTCGTGCTGGGCAAGCGTCGTGCAGTCTTGAAGATGGCCGGTCCCTCGAGGTCTCGTCACACCCACGGGTCTCAGCTGGGCTGAAGATGCGGGTAGAGGTCAGAGGTGCCAGGGAAGCAGGTTCTCGTCGAGCTGGGCAGTCTTGATCCGGAGGAGAGACTTACAGCAGACCGCGATGCTTGGATGGGGCCTGCTGCTGCAGGGTGACTACTCCTTAGTCACAAGGGAGAAATCTTAGGAAGAGTCTTGAGTTCCTTTCGTAGAAAGTCGGTTCAGGATTCAAAGATGATCTAATTTGGAAGGGGGCCAGCTCCTACCTTTATCCTGCAAAAAAGGGGGTTGGCACGCGACTAAGTCCTGCCCTATGGGTGGGACTAGGAGGGGGGTGGTTACACCCCTCTCCTTTGGCGGGCTTTTCCCCAGCTCAGGGGCTGGTGTGCCCCTGGAACTGGTTCAAGCCGGCCTATGCATAGTGAGCACCGGGGTGCCACTTGCAGTCACCTTCCTCTAAAGCCCTGCCTACCTAGGATACACAAAATCCTGTCTGGGACGGTGCTGGCACCGCCCCTGACAGGAAACCCTTTGTCCTTGCCTCCTGCGCTGGGAGGACTCCCAGCAACAGGAGGGCAGACTTGTGTCTCGGTGGCAGCATCCATTTTGTGGAGCTGAGGCTATGTCTGACTTTAACCGGGGTCACAGGTTACCAACATGTCTTCTCCCTCTAGAGGGGTGGAATGCTACCCCCGTCGCCAGAACTGGCGAGGGGGTAGTATTCCAAAGCGTATGACACCTTACACGACATGTTTTGATAATGTTATACCAAAGTTAGCATTTGACCGCGAGGTACATAATGCACTTAAGAGTATATGGTATAGCGTTATCAAGGAACAGCTATTAGGACTTGGTTCCGCAAGCTGCAAACGGGCTCAGCTCATGCCAGAGCACCATCTCACATTATTCCAAGCACTCTGCCTTCAGGATTGTTAAGGCCTGCCAGAGGAGTGACTGATAGGAATATATGTGTCCATTTTAGGGTTAGATATAGGAATACTATATCTAAAGCAAAGGGTGGGTACACCACTCTGCCCCAGCTGTCAAGCAGCCAGTTGTGTTTGTTTTAGTTAGTCAGCCCAGAGGTGGCATAATACATTCTGCAGCCCCTGGGAGACCTCTGGGTGCACCTCAGCCCTGTGTACAGGGACTCAGAGAGGGCCCAGTGCCAATTCAGTACCTGGGTCCAATTTGGAATAGAGAGAACAGCTAGGCTGTGGGTCTGATTAGCAGGCCCACAGCCAGGGAAAGTCGTAAACCAGTGAAGCAAAAAGCAAAAATCTGGGTGATCATAGGATTGCAGACCCTACTCTCCTACAACATGTTCTTGTCAAATACTTTGAAGTACGGCAAGACATCCTCGGAATCCCCGCTTCAAGCCCGTTCCTACACACATTTATAGTAGAAGTCCCCACCCCGATCTCAGTAGGTGATGACTATCGCGCAGCTGGATATTCCGCCGATTCCCGGAATGTGTGTGGCTGATCGGATCTCATGGGGTGGGGGCTTTGATCAGTCATAGAACCTTTGAAGAGGGACAGCTTCCTACTGTAAAGGGGCAATAAACTGCATCCGCAGGGCTAGGTGATGGTCTGGGATCGGGCCGGACAATCGGGCACAGAGGAAGGGGGTTCATCAAAGGATGTGCGATCATGAAATGGACGGAGGGAGGTGTTAGCCGGGTACGGGGTGTGGCTCCGAGGCAGGGCCGCGCTGAAGGGGTGGTTTATGGCCCAAGCATGTGAGAGCGGGGGCTGTCAGTGCGCGGGGCCAGCTTGCGAGGTCAGAGAGGGAGAGAGAGAGATGCGCTGGCTATCGGCAGTGGGCAGAGAGGCCATGGCATTCAAAATGGCTGCTACTTACGCGCACATATGAGCCTGAAAAGGGACAAGATGGCGCCGATAATGTTTACGTCGCAATCTAGATTTTAACAGTTCAGGCTCTTCATTTATTGTCTCAGCCTTTTCACAAATTGAGGTACTGAGTCACCTTTTTTCAGTCTCTTAACTGGCACTGTGTCTTTTCCTTCGTCCAACACTCTTTTGTTTTCGTTCAATTGTGGCACATTTGGATCAAGTTCGTTTTCAGTATTATTCCCTAACTGACTAGGTCCAGGTCTTTTGTCTGTTTCTTCTGCCTGGTCCCTAAACTGACCTTGTTCAGATTTATGCTGATTTGGGCTTTGGTCTGTTTCGATCTCTTCTTCCTGAACACAGCTGTCTAGTTCTACCTGTTCCTGTTCAAGCTCTTCGAACTTTTGATTTTCTTCCGCATGAACTTCCGCCCTAATTTCTATCTGTCCCTTCTCTGGTGCAGGTGTTCTTGGTGGAGTGTCAATTACCTGCTCTTCCCCATCTGGTCCTCCTCAGAATCAGATCTTACATGGATTCCGATGATCCGAGTAGCTTCTTCTTCACCTGTCTCGTCCTCACTATCCCACTGTCTATCTAGCTGGGCTTGACTTCTGGTTCGTATAGGGTCGATTGTCAGATCGATGAGTGGAACCCAATCTTCTTGACTGGAGCTCGGTTGTTCTTCTTCAGCTACTTCAGGACCGATGGCTTGGGATCCTTCAGCTGGGCAACCTTCAGCTTCAGTTAGGTCTGGTTCAGTCATTCTCTTCGTGTGGCTGGCATGGATCCAGTGAGGTACTCCTGCACACTTTACAGCTGTGGTGGTAATCAGGATCACCTGTCATGGCTTTCCCCACTTGGGTTCAAGGCAGCTTTTCAGAGTGTGCTTCTTTATTGCGACCCAATCACCTGGATTCAGGTTATGTGCTGGAGTCGTTGGCCTGGCGACGTCTTCCCCCCCAACCTGGCGAGAGATAGAACGCACTTGGTCAGCCAGTTCCTTACAGTATTCCAGCACCAAATCATCAGCTGTGCTTATTAATTTGTATCCTGGCACCCATGCTTGCCGCATTGCTCTTCCCATCAGGATTTCATGGGGATTCAAGCCCGTGTTCCGATCTGGAATACTTCTAAGTCCCATCAACAGAAGAGGCAGAGCATCTGGCCAATCCAGTTGAGTATATTCACACATCTTTCCCAATCTTGACTTGATCGTGCCATTTATCTGTTCTACCACTCCAGAAGCCTCTGGACGATATGCACTGTGCAGATGTTGCGTGATTTTGAATGCTTCACAGATCTGTTTTATTATTTCATTCTGAAAATGACTTCCTCTGTCCGATTCAATTAAGACTGGGACACCGTAACGAGGTATCAGTTCCCTAAGTAACAACTTTGCTACCGTGATGCTGTCATTTCTTCGTGCAGGGAAAGCTTCCACCCATTTTGAAAACAGGCAGACAATGACAAGTAGATATTTCATTCCTCGACAAGGGGGCAACTGAATGAAGTCAAGTTGTAATATAATAAAAGGGCCTTCTGCCTTTCCAATTTTTCCTGGTAACACTATGGTTTTCTTTCCAGGGTTAAATTGCTGGCATGTCAAACACCTCTGGCAGAGTGCCTCTGCTACGCTTCTGAATTTCGAATTGAACCATGTCTGGCGGAACATGCGAATCATCGCATCCCTGCCCACATGGGTATCTCCATGAATTAATCTGGCCACAGGAGCAAGCATACAGTCTGGCAACATAGGCATCCCATCAAGGTAAACAATGACACCATCTGCGTCTCTCCTTCGACACCCAAAGTCTCTCCATCTCTTTTTCTCTTATGGCTCTGCTGCTTCCTGTAAGTCTCTCCCTTCCTCCCATGTATTCACTCCCTCTAGCATCAGAAGTTGGCAGCTGCTTCCAGTTCCCCCAACACTTATATTGATTGAGATTTTGTACTTTGCACAATGTTTGGCTAATTGGTCAGCATAACAATTACCTGCTGTCACATCGTCATTGCCAGATTTGTGAGCAGCACACTTGACCACCGCCAATTCTTTTGGTAACTGGATTGATTCCAGTAAATCCTGTACATATTTTCCATTTCGGATAGGGGTGCCTGAAGTAGTCAGGAACTCCCTCTGTAGCCACAATTGGCCAAAGTCATGCACAACCCCATAACCAGGCTATCCGTATATATGGTTATTCTCAAATTTCTCCCAAATTTACAAGCTTTTGTCAATGCAATTAATTCGGCTATTTGTGCAGACTTGACTCCATACAAATAGGATGCTTCCACTGGACGATCTAAAGTGCACACTGAGTAGGCGGCGCTTAGGCCTCCATCCTGATGTCCCATGCATGAGCCGTCTACAAACAGCTCATAATCTTCTCTGTACAAGGAGTTTTCTTTAATGTCTGGGCGTGGTTTTGTACTGAAGTCAGTCAAGTCAATGCAGCCATGTGCAAATTCTTCCCTCACTTCCTCTGCAAATGAGCTAGGTAGTAAGGTAGCTGGATTCAAAATGTTACATCATTCAATGGTTACGTTTCCTGCACCTACAAGGATTCTCTCATATTTAGTCAGCCGACTAGGTGTGAGATACTGCGTCTTGGTTCGTGTTAACAGAATCACAACGTAGTGTGGAACATATACAGTTACTGGATGTCCCATCACAATGGACTCGCTCTGCTCCAGACTCTTGCAGGTTGCAGCTACAGCTTTCAGACATCCAGGTAATCCAGCTGCTACTGGGTCCAATGTGGAAGAAAAGTATGCCACTGGACGTCGAGTCATACCATGAATCTGGGTCAGGACTGAAAGTGCACAATTGTCTCGTGTGTCACAGAACAGTGCAAAATCTTTTGAATAGTCAGGCATTCCTAAGGCAGGAGCAGTACAGAGACAATCTCGTAATTTTATAAAGGCGGACATACTTTCGTCATCCCATTCCACAGGGTCTTGAGCTCCTTTCCTTGTCATCTTTATTAATGGTTTTGCGAGGACTGCAAATCCCACAATCCATTGCCTGCAGTACCCTACAACTCCAAGGAACATTCTGATTTCCTTCTGGGTATTTGGTAATTCCATGTTTCGAATTATCCTGATTCTTTCTGAGGTAACTTTCCTGATACCTCTCTCTATCTGGTGCCCCAAATATTTCACTGATGTGGTACAGAATTGCAACTTTTTTGGAGATACTTTATGCCCTCCCTCACCTAAATGGTTCAGCAAGGCAATGGTGTCAGTTACACAGTCTTTCTGACTCTTAGACGCCACCAAGAGGTTGTCTATGTACTGCACCAGAACTGATTTTCCCGGCAAGATTAGGGTCTCAAGGCACTTTTTCAGAATCTGATTAAAGATAGAGGGGCTTTCTGTATACCCGTGAGGGACACAATTCCAGACGAACACGTGACTGTCGAATTCAAATGAGAAAAGAAATTTGCTGTCTGGATGCAAAGGAATTGAAAAGAATGCATGACATAAGTCAATGACGGTGAACCATCCAGCATTCCATGGAATTTATAGAATCACTGCAGGGTTTGGCACGACAGTACAACAAGGAACTACAATTTTGTTAACCTTGCGCAGGTCCTGTACTACCCTGTACTTACCACTAGGTTTCTTGATTCCAATTATGGGTGAGTTACATGGGCTGCTCATTACTTCTTGTATGATGTTTGCTTCTAACAATCTTTTTATTTCAATGGCAACTCCCACTTTTACTTCTGCACTCATTTTGTACTGTTTAATATTTGGGTATGCTACATTTTCTTTTATGGCTATTTTAATTGGGTCAACATTTTCCATTAGTCCTACATCTTTTCCAGTAAAATCCCATACTTCTGGTTTCACTGTCTCTTGGAGCTCTTCTGGTAAGTCTTTTAATGTCAGTCTTTTAATTTCTGAGTCGGGTCTTGCTAACATCAATTTGTAAATTCCATCTTCGTCTGGGGTTTGAATCTCAACGCCATTTGGTGTGCAAAAGATAGTACAGTTAATTTTGCACAGCAAATCTCTCCCTAGCAGGTTTACACGACTGGAGTCGCAAACAACAAATCTATAAATTTCCTTGAAATTCCCAATTTTAATCTCCATAGGCTTGGTAACTGGGGTACTAATTAGCTGAATAGAAACGCCCTTGGATCGGTTCTCCCGAGAGGGGTAGGTTTGAGACGTCTGCTGTTCTCACAGTAGAACGGGTAGCACCAGTGTCCAACAGAAAGGTGACATCATTTCCTTCAACCTTTCCTTCAATGTAACGCCCTGACTGGTCCACCGGCAAGGAGGCGCCAAGCACGCACTCCTCGTCCTCCCCCCTCAGGCACCGTCAGTAGGTGTCATCACAGAGAAACGTGTCATTCAACAGAAATTGTGAGGATGCTGTATTTCTATTCTCCCTTCCTTCCCACACCTCGGTATCTTCGCCCTGTTGTGCTTTGCTCCTATAATTTTGTCTAGGTGCACGAGGCAACTGATTCTGCTTTACCTGTTGCTGAGTCTTTCGTGGTTTCTCATTCTGCGTCTGTGGATTTAAATCAATTATTGGTACATTATCATTCTGTGCATGTGGACACTCGTCTCTCCAGTGACCTATCTGACCGCACCCGTGACAGGGGAACTTCTTTTTGGCCTCTTCTCTGCTCATTTTTACCCTAGTCTTTCCCCCACCCCCAGGGCTTTGTTTCTGATTACTGGTTAATTTATTTAGCTGTTGTTCCTGTTGTTCTGCCAATTTTACCTGTGCCCACATGACCTTTTCCTTTCATGCTTTTCGTTTGTCTGCCATCTCATCCTCGCAATATAAGACCTCATCAATTGGATTAGACTGACAACAGATTTTATTATCTTTGATCCATTGCGAAATCTCAGGTCTTAACCCTAATACAAACCTGTAAATGAAATGGGTCATGTCCTTCATCTCAATGTTGTCCAGACCACTGTACGTTTTGAACACCTGTAACAGTCGTTCATAATAGGAATGCACAGTTTCATCTCTATTCTGGGTAGTTCTATCTATTCCTGTCCAATCAGTTTCTTTTGCAGGCACTTTTCCCTTCAGGTGCAACATTACCTGGTTGTACTTTTTCATTACCTTGGGTGAAGGAGCCCCTGTGTTAGGGTGCCTCGGGAATTCCTCACTAGGCCAATCAATAGCAATTTTGCATTCTGTCCACAAATCTACAGGAACTACAATGTCAAAGAAACCATCCAAATCTTTCCAAAGGCATTTTTGTACTTTCACAAACCTTTCTACCTGTCTGTACCAATCTACAGGTTTTTCTCGTAATTTCGGGAAGTCATTTGTAAAGGACACAATATCCTGTCGGGACCATGGAACATGCACCTACTTTCCACCTGGCACTTCTCACATAGGATATAATTTTTCTGCCTTGTCTGCTTCTTTTAAGACATACTCGGAAGCCATCTGTTTTGATCTAATCTCCTCCTTTTTCTTTGCCCACCTGGCTTTCCATTTTTCTAATTCTTCCCATTTTTGCAACAAGTTGAACAATTCTCTGATCTGTACCTTTTTCCCTGACACATTCATGTTTTCTAAATCTTTGTCTGAGAACTCTGCTCTGTAGGGTTTTTGCAACACTTTAGATTTCCCAATATCTATTCCCATACTAGCCGCGGTGTCCATTAATTTCTCATGGAACACTCTGGTATTACGGGTGATACTTTTACAGATAAACAGCAATTCTTCCTCGGAAAAAGTATTTAGTCTGTCTAATCCCACATTTCCAGCCATTAGTTCTTCCAATTCTATCCTTAATTTGTATATATTTAATGGTTTCGACTGAGTATTTTGTTTCTCCAATTCTCGACTCCATCTCTCAATTTCTTCAAGAGTCACTACTGTGGCACTTCTAGTACCGGAAGCAAATTCAATCTGCACTTCTCCTGAATTGAAAGGAGAGTTCTTTCTCTGTGAACCCCTTTCCAGCTCTCTTACTGGCAAACCCATCACGGAAATTACAGATTCACATTCACTTGCCTGATCATCTACAATTAAGGGCTCTTTTCTTGGCTGTACTACAGCCGGGGTAATAATCGGTGTCTTAGGACACCCCTGTTTATCTCCGTACAGAGGAACAACTGGTCCAATTGTTACTGGAATTGTCAAGGCTTCAGGACTTGTGTTTAGTTGGGAAATTTTCTGAATTAATTCTGTTCTCTGTTTAGCTATAGCCTCTCGCACTCTCTCCTGTAGTACTCTTTCCAGGCTTGTTTCAGGTACTATTTGCGGAGTCAGGGTTGGGGTATAATTCGGGGCAGTCGGATATGTCATACCTGGTCCTCACCATAGTTAGGTTTCCAGGACGGATTCCCTGTGCTTAAACATCTTGGCTCCTCCTGAGAAGGAGGTATTAGACAGCCGTCTCTCACACTTACTGGTCTTGATCCCTCCTGGTAAGGGGGTCTTAGGCAAGCATTCCCCACACTTGAGGATCTGTGTCCTTCATTATAAGGAGGTGGATTCTTCATTAATAATTCCTCCAAATAATCATCGTCTGAATCCTCCCCGGTCATCAGATGCTTTGTCTTTTCTGTCCTTTTCCCTCCCATGGGTTCTTCTAGTGCCATCATAGGGTACAGTCCTTCTACTATCATGTTTTGTCTCCATTGTTTCATTTATTTCTCTCGGGTCTCTTGTTTCAATTTTGGATACCATTTGGTTAACCCCTTGTCCATTCTGGGTTTGTATAGATCAAAAGCCTCTATCTCCCACTCCTCTAAGGCCTCATATTGCGTTAATCTGGGTCTGGGATGTAAATCATTCATTTTGGTTCTTAAATTTAACAAAATCCTGCTGTTAAACGTTCCATCTAACGGAAATGCCAAAATTCCGTCATTTTTAGTGTATTCCACCCAATTTTCCAACCACACACAAGAATGGTACCCTTTATCAAACATCATGAATGATGCGGGAGTGTTAGGTGGTGGAATGACAACTCTTTCTCTAGTTTGATAGGCTTGTCTTTCTTGAAGTAATTCTTTACCTTTTTTACTAAGGTCATTTTCCTCTTATTTCCGTACATAATGCTACAGTTACGACCTTTTCACTTTTCTTTAGCAAACCCTAGATATCTTGGATCAGGTCTAGTCTCCAGGGTATACGTATGCCACATATAATTTTCCGCAACTTACTTTTGTTTACAAAATCACTTCCAATACAAAAGCGTCTTTTATTTTCGTGCAACCAATCAAATGTGCGATTTCAAATTAATTCAGCCAATGGGTGCGCAGCGTTTCTCGCAAACGAGTTCTCACGCTCTTGTGCTCACCCCTCCTTCACAATTCCGCCTCAGCTACACGCCCGCTGTCTTGACCAATACCAGCGCGGCACTGAGTGACGTCAGCGCAGCTCCGCAACTGACTCCCTCCTTCACAAGCTAAGAAACACTTCGATTTCTACCTTTTAAAGTGCAAGTGCTCTATTTAATTTACAACGTAAACACATTCGCCACTGTACTCGAGTGTTCTAGAAAGGAAAGATTTGTTTCACTGCAAGTAAACCTCTTCTATTTACTTTTAAAATACTGCGAGTAGATCCCTTCTGCCTACTCTTCACACAAGCATTAGTGAACCTGCTACTCCTTCGACTCATCCACTGTGGGATATATACTAAGCCAAAAGTTTCACTAGTGAACTCCTTTGCTACCAATCAAGCTTAGACGAACCTGCTACTCCTTCCGTGTGACCCTTACTAGGTTATATCACAATAGAAGTTTTGCCAGCGAACTCTTTGCTATCATTTATTCAAACATTTATTCAAAAAAACCCTAATCAGTGCTTCCAGTTCTGCCTAACTTGCACCAATTTTCCTTGAGTAAGTGACCTCACTGCGACGTGGATTCTCCTCACCACCCGCTATTCTGCCCCCAGGGATTCCAGACAAACATATAACAATCACTAACGAGTTTTGTTAAAACATATATCAATATAGCAGCAAGAAAAACAATTTAAAACATTTCATAATTTTTTTCAAAGCAATAAGCAACAATTTTCATTTGATCGATCAATACTTTTAGCAGCAATAAAATTTTCACAGTTAGCAGCAAATAACCTATCTACCTATCTTAACTAGTCCCTAACCATTTCCTCTGCTACCAGAAAATTACTGATAGAGCGCGCAGGTCACCCGACTATAAATTTTACCATATACGCATTGGGCCCATGTATTTCAATTTTCCATATTCATTAATCAGGTGACCTTACACTCTACTACCAGTAACCCTTGTTCCTTCCTATTGATTTCTACTGTACCCGACTTACCAATCCACTGTTACGTGTACCTACGATCACAATGGATCAGGGAGCTAGCTGTGAAAGAAAGGCAGACACAAAAATACATTTTCTATATTTGCACTCATAAAATAACCAGAGACACGGGAAGTTTTAAAACCGTTATCTAAAATTCATCAATTTCATTAAGCATTAGGTTTACAGCGATTAAACTGTCAATAACTAAGATTATAAAGAGCACGTATCCATATAGGAAATAATTCAGGCCAACCATTTAGAATTCTAAAGGGAGGTAAGAACAAGGAACATGCTAGTAAAAATATTTTCAGGAGTTTTGACTAGTCATAGAGTGACTAAAGGATGGGGAAAAATAAGGAACATGCTAGAATATACCCTTTCAAAAGTGATACAGTACGAGGATTTAGTCAGTCTATGGAGACTCGAAAAGTAACATGTAACTATAGGGAAGGTAAAAGTGGAACACGCTAATATATCAGAGCAAACATTTTATTTAGCTAAGGGAAGGAAAAGAAAAAGGAACAAACTGTATTTTCATGAACTGAGAACAGGAATGTATTTAAAGGATGGGTAAGAAATGGAACATGTTAGAATAACAACTATAATATATGACCTTTTCATTTGTCAGTGCAAAGAAGAACATGAAAAATCAATATGCAAGACCACGTTTTATTAGAGCAAGGGAAAGAATGAAAGATGCAGAAATAGATTTCCCAGCACTATATTTACCTAGAACGGTGTGAAGATCAACCCTGGCCACGGGTCAGTTAAGGACAGGAGAAACCCCAAGGAAGGGCAGTCGCCAGTAGGCCAGCAGGTGCAGAATGGACACCCCAGGACAGGACAGGAAAACCATATTAGGATCAGGACAGGACCACCAAGGTAAGACCAGCACCCGCAGTTCGGAAGCAACGCCTGCGCTCCACCCTCTCTGCAGCTATCAGTCAGAACCCCGATTGGGTTATCAAATTCCCCAGCAAAGTGTTCCGCCAGCACTTAAGGTTTCCAAAACCCCGCTTGAGTCTATGGAAATTACGGACAGAGTGCTCCGCAGCTCTCTGTATCAGTCACCTATTGGGTGCGTTGGGTCAGTGACAGGTCTGCTATTCGGACAAGTCGGACGATTTCTCTAGCTAAACCTAGGCTAGTTATACTGTTTTTGGGTCAGTGTCCCACCCCCCAAATGTTGCAAGTGTAAGAATCCCCAATTTTGATTGGTCCTCAAGTAGGACAGGTCAATCACAGCAACCAGGAGCTTGTTTCACAAGTCCTAATTTACATCTTTTGGGACCGCCTATTGAATTTGGGGTTCTACAAAATACAATGGATTATATACAATTGTTTCAGTTGCAGGACAGTTCAGCTTCGTTCTGCTGGGTCGCAGGTCTTTTTCTCATGAGCATCTTGACTGTGGCTGCCAGCTGGCTGAGTTCCACTGGTACAAGGTTTTCTTCCCTCTGCCAGGATGACATGCGCAGTAAGGACTTCTAAGATGGGGTTTTGAATCCCTCCCAGGCCCAAGGGTTATGATACATGAAAAGTAAGTGAAAACAAATTAAAACACAGAAATAAATGAATACACTGTATACCAGGAATCCCTATATGACTCTCCTTACTTTATACTAACTTATAGCATTAAAATTAGTGCAAACAAACAGAAAAGCAGAAAGCGGCAAAACAAGCTTCAGCATGTGAGAACACAAAGCGGCCATCTTAATGCTTGTGCGCAAGCGCAAAGATTCCCACCAGAACTGCGAGTACGTCACGTGATTGTGACCAACGCATGCGCAGAAGAAAACCCGCCAAGCAGCGGCCATTTTAGTAGCAAGCGTATTAAGGTTAATAAACACATAGGCAAGCGTCACTGGGACACCCAAAATGTCAGAATAAAGGGGAAATTAGTAAGACAAACATGTTGGTTATATTTTATTAATGTTATTCGAGGTTCTTGATACAAGCAAGCCACTTTACGTGCAAATTCTTGCTCCATCAGTGGCAGCTGATAACACTCACGGAGCAATGCTGCTGCACACATGATTGATCCCTGAGAAGAGCAGTGAGTGAAAGAGGAGGCCCAGCAAATGCTGTCACTGGCCCATTATCATTCTGTATGTGATAATTAGTCCGACCTACAGAATGATAAGGGGGCCTGATAGCAGTCTGTGCCAGGTCGGGGAGGGGCTGCCACAGGCCACTGATCACAGCAGGAGCGCGAGATGGCCCCTGCTGCGACATTTACAGGACTCTCAGACTGCTTGCAAGGTGCAGCTGAAATTACGGACAAAAAGCGTCCGTGAAAGAAATCTTCACGGTCAACGGACACGAGGCCCAAATTACGGGCAGTCCGTGAATTTTACGGACGGTTGGTCACCCTACCCCTCTCCCCGGCAAAGGATTCCTGCACATGAATATTACAAGGATTAATTCATATGGCTAAACACTGCTGACCATCCTATAATAGAACATATCTACCTGACCATTACACCCACAAGACCTCAAATTATACATGGGAGGTGCCTTATGGTAAAGGTAGGAATGGTAACCATGAAAGGCACATTACATGGGATTTTAGGGCCACATGTATCAAACAATTTTGCATTTGCAAACGGTGCAAATCGGTAACTTGGCCCATTTGCGAATGCCTTTCAAGATGTATGAACTGCTTTGTAACCACAATTTTAGGTAGTCACAAAAATTGCAACTACAAATAGGGAATTGTAATTTGTGATTCCCTTAGCACATCTACCAAGCATTTTCTAAATGCTAACTTTGCATTTAGAAAAAGCTATTAACATCTAATCCAAGTCTATGGTAACCATATTAAAATTTTGAAAAATGAATTTTTCAAAGTGCTATGTAGCGCACACATGCCGATAGAGCATGTGTGCACTTTACATGTGCACTTTTTTTGGCGGGGGGACATTAAGTATTATTATCTAATAGCGATTGCAAATCTATAGGAATCACTATTAGGTCATTGCTATTTTCTAACATACTATTTTGCATTCCTTAAAAAGCGATTAACTAAAATTAGCTATTTAAGAAATGCAAAATGGATTTTGATGTATGTGGCCTTAGGTTGCTAAATCACACGAACCATAACATTTGTTACCTTAAGTGTTGTTACATGCATAAAATATTCAGTGACACTAGGCTGTGAATGATTGCAAAAACAAAGTAGTCATAGTTGATGAACTCATGGGCTCACAAAAGCAGGACTTGACATAGATAAAATGGTGAAGCAAAGTTGGTCACTTTCATTAAAGAGGATTAAGTGTGATGGGAATATGTTGCAGGCAGCTACGCCCAACCAATAAGACAGATACAAAGGGTTGTATGTTGCAACAACGAGTTCCCCAACCACGACTTCCCTATCAACGAGGTCGCAACAATGACCTCGTCTAAACCACGATTTTTTTTACCACAAATTTTCGTGGTAAAGGAATGCGTGTTAAAAAAATGCTTTACAACTAGTACCCCGATCCTCCACCCCTTAAAAACAAATCCCCCCCACCTTAAAAACATACACGTTCACTCACACCCCCTGAAATACGATCTCAACCCCCTTAAATCTAATTTCCCTTTCCCTTTTATTAATCATGAATCCCCCCACCTCCTAATTAAGTACTCAACCCCCTTTATTCTAATTCCCCTCTCCCTTTTAATAATCACGAAACCCCCACCTCCTGAATTCGATCTCAACCCCCATATATCTAATTTCCCTCACCATTTTAATATTCACGAACCCCCCACCTCCTAAATATGAACTCAACCCCAATAAATCTAATTCCCCTCTCCCTTTAATTGAACACGAACGCGCCCCACCTCCAAAATACGTTCTCAACCCCTATGAAACGAACGGCCCTCTCCCTGTAAATAATCACGAAAACTCCCACTTCCATATACGTGTTCTACTCCTTCATACTAATACTTCCCACACCTTCTAGACAAATATGATCATCCATACCCCTTGAATACTAATCCCAAAACCATTTAAACTTACCCCTAACCCCTTCCCCATAAAAATTAATCCATCTTACCTGTTTCTTCGCGACTGCGATGCTCCTCCTAACTCCGCCCTGTCGGAACACTAGACCGACTCAGCCTTAACCACGCACATGCGTGGTTACGGCTGAGTCGTTGTTCGGGCAAGTCGTTGTTCCTCTTTCGTGACTTGTTGTTCCAGAGTCGTTGTTCAGGATGTTTCCCATACAAAGTGAGCTATCTAAGCACTGTAGCAACAAAGCATAGTAGCTCAGCCTTAGTGCTATGTTGCCTACAGAGCCCTGCTCAGTGGTTTCCATTGTTGAGCAGCTAAGCCCAACTCCAAGATCAATACTCAGGATATCCAGTCCCAGAAGGACAGAGTGGAGTTGTAAGGGGTGGAGTGGGGATGGTGGAGAAGGTAGAGTGGCTGAGCAGCCGAAACGGGTGAATTTGAGGATAGAGAGGCTGCTACTTATGTACCATAAAATTAAATCTAATTTCTACTCTAACTCCAGTGTTCTTTGCATTCTAGTTGCAGTGACTAAGCCTTTGATCCAGCCTGAAGGATCCTTTCTTGAAGTTTCTGAAGGAGCCACAGTGAACCTCACATGCTCTGCGGAAGGTTCACCTCCGATTACTTATAGATGGTACAAGAGGGACCAGGCACCTGGAAGTCGCAGAGTCTTTCAGTCAGGAGGTGTTTCGCTCCTTATAATGAACTTTCAAACATCTCATTCTGGGACCTACTATTGCCAAGTTGAGAACGGAATTCCTGCGAAGACAAGGCAGCAAAGTGATAGACTGTATCTAAGCGTCACAGGTCAGAAATTTAATAAGATGCAGGTGTTTTAAATGTACAGAATTACATACTAAAAGTGTTTAAATGTGCCAGCGTAGCAGACTCTCTATAGAAATGAGACCATGTTTAAATCAGTTGGGTATTTGTTTTTCAGAATAATGTTTACAAAACAGTTAATCACTTGCAACTATCAAGATGAGCTTAATCTGGAATGGAGTATGGATTGGTGCTACTTGATAGTCACAAGAGGGCTGACACCCTGAGACATTTTTACTTACTTGAATATTCTACAAGAGACATTTGTGGGGATCATAAAGTTCTTCTGCAAGAAAAAGAGATGTCTGGGTCGAGGTCACTCATTGGTTGAGCACCAACTGTGAGAAGTTGGCCTGGCATATGCTGTCCACTATTCTACTGGGCACCTTGCACCAGTTCAAATGAGCCTTATTGATGGTAGGTTAAAGACAACCTTTATAGAAAGCTATCCTGGTGGTAGCTGTGGAGAGCAGCCTTCAGGCTACGTCTTGGAGGAATGTAAAGGAGCATGTTTTACCAGTCTTATCTTCTGAATGACCAAATGAAAGCAGAACTACACAAGGCATATTTATAAAATATATGTATTTATTCTAAACACATCCCTCTAGTCTCTTTATGAGGCTAGAGGCAAAAGTACATTCAGTAAACTTAATATCACACGGTAAATTATCACAATATACGTTGAGCCCTAGGGGCGTACCAAACCATATATTATGAAAGTGGTATAAGAACCACAACTTGACTAGACACAAGGCCTAGAGACTGTAGAATCGCTGGGACCGCAAAGAACCACCCAAGGTAGTGACACAGGGGACCCACGGAGGACGCGTGCAGTGTGAGAACACAGCCACGGGATGCCGTTAGCTTCTATGGGGAAAGTCGCGGTTGGAAATTTAAAGATAAAGGACACTTAGGAGAGGGCTAACCCCTTTAGACTTAAGGGGTTCTAGGTCCAACACCCATGGGAGCAACGGAGTACTCGAGTTACCTCACCCAGGGAAGCCGGGTGCATAGCTGTCTTTTGGTGTCGGGATTCGTCGTCGTTTTCAATGATGATCTGCTGCAAAGAGCTGCTGCCGTCCAAGTGGAAAGTGTCCGGTGTGATCCAAGCCTGGATCGAATATGAGGAGAACCTGAAAGCAGAGGGGACAGAATCTGGGTCACTTGCCAGTGACCAGGGGCACGATAGTCGAATGCCGACCGATGTTGGGTGATTTCATGTGAAAAAGGTGAAGCTTGACTCTTCAGCCACGAGGACCAGGAGGCGTCAACAATGACCAGGATCTGGAATCAAGCTGATCCACAAAACATGTTGAGTGCTGCGGTGTTGGTGCCCGGATTGGACTCAACAAGCCTTGGAAACAGCAACCCACGCAGGAATCAAAGAAATGCTTTGGTGCAGACCAGCAAGGTCTGAGGGACTCACCACGCAGTGGGGAGCCGGGGCACTTCTGGAGCAACCAGGGAAGCCCAAGGAAAATCAAAGTTTCCTTCACAGGAACCCACCAGTCGAAGGACCAGGGTTCGCGAAGGAGCCTCAAGTGGAAAAGCAAGAAGCAGGCTCACAGAACACTTGTGAAGTTTAGGCCCACAATCTTCAGTGCAAATGGTGCTCGGGGATTGGGCTACAAGTATCCCAAAGCACAACTTCAGGAAACGTTGAGAAGTCAATGCACTAGCAAATGTGCACAGTGTCCAAGTTCTGGTTCCACATCACTCACAAGGGCTGCGGGTCTTAGCTTTGCTGGGGACTCGGGTCGGCCTCCTAGAAGTCTGGAAATCCTCTTCCTGCGTTTCACATACTTCGAAGTCCGGCGGGAGCTTCAGAAATGCAGACCGGCAAGATGCTTTGTTGGTGCCTGTTAAGCAGGGGAGTCACTCCTTGACCCCAAGAGAGATTCTTCCATCTTCTAGTCTTTAGTAGAGCGTCAACGTTCTAGGATTCAGTTTCAGAGTTTCGTCCGGGTGTAATCTAAAGTCCTGTTGCCAGGGGTTCCTTACTTATACCCAAGAAATGGGTTGGACATACTCTGGGGACCTACCTATGGGAGGGACTGGAAAGAGGGGTGGCTACACCTATTTACTTTGTCCAGTTTCGCGCCAGAGCAGGGGCTGGGCTATGCACAGGGACACCAAATGTGCCCCCCAGTGCAGACTTTCAAAGCACTCATGGAGTACACCCACCCAGCCCTAATACACTACAACCTGTCTGGGAGGTGGTTACACCTCCCTGTGACAGGAAACCTATTGACCTGGCCTCCCCTGCCGGAGTTTTGGTCAGCAGCAGGTGGCCAGACTTGTGTCTGTGGCTGCAGCATCACAAACACAACATGTTTCCATGCAGCCATTCCAAAGTTAGCATTTACTGCGAGGTTATAATGCACTTAAGAGTATATGGTCTGGCTGCATCACAGAACAGCCTCAGAGAATAGATTACAAAAGCTGCAGAGGGGTCCTGCTTATGCATGGGCACCCTCTCACACGAAACCAAGCACCCTGCCTTCAGGATTGATAAGGCCTGCCATAGTGGTGACTGATAGGTTTTTATGTGTAGTGATTTAAGGTAGATATAGGTAACCTATATCTTAGTAAGGGGTGCATGCACCGCCTTACCCAGGCTGCAGTAGCAGTCCTGTGGTGTCATTTTGGAAGGCTTCCAAGGGGTGGCATAATACATGCTGCAGCCCCTGGTAGGCCTCTGGGGTACCGATGCCCTTAGTACCTAGTGTACCATATACTAGGGACTCACAAGGGTGCCCCAGTAACCAAACTGGAGTGTACCTATAGTACATGCAATCAATTTAGAGAGGAAGCAGCTAGGCTGGGGTCCTGGATAGCAGAGACCCAGCCAGACTAAAGTCGAAAAACAGTGAAACACCAAAAAGTAGGGGTAACCATAGTAAGCAGATCCTAGTCTCCTACACCACCCACTCAGAATTTAGTGAAAACAGGCAAGACGGGGAAATATTCTGGTTATATAAATGTGCTTTTAGTTATCTAGAACCAGTTGTGCCAAAAAAGGGAACTACAGTGCATGAAGATGAAGTGATCTAGCAAGAATCACATAGGATTTACTGAAATGCGATACTCCAACATGAAGAGTAATACTTTTCCGGTCTTTACAGGCACGGCACACAGATCCAATATAATGGTCATAGTTTATGCAGAAACATTCTAAGCATGCGTCGAATAGCAATGATCTATATAATTTTTCCTTCTTTAAAATGAAACAACAGACCTAAGGTTTACAAGTAAAACTATTGGAGATTACAACATGACATCAGGTCCTTGAGCTGCACTGAATGTTGAATGTTTCAGAAATCTACCATTTTCTCCCCCCCTTCCCCCGCCCGAGAAGCCACCCGCTCTTGTTGTCACATATGCATCCTTTCACCTTCATACTTGGCACCAGATGACATTCTATCACATGGCAACCCATCATCCTCTGGAACATGCAAACCTCTGTCACCCTCTATGCCAGACCTGTCTGTACCATCCGTAAGGATCTCCTGACCATACTTCCATCTCCTAGACTTAACATCCCACTCATCATCACCACTCTGCTAATCTTTTTCCTTTTGTTACTTCACTTGATTGCATCTCATATTCAAGTCAAGTCCATCTTGGGTAATAATGCTGGGGGGGTTCACTTTCGCCACCCTTGTTGGGTGACCAAAACTCATAACCTAGAAGCAGGCTCCCTCCTTTTAACAACCTGAATAGAATCTCTGTGGTACTGTGAGGTGTAATTCTATAGAACCACACTTTTTCTTGAAGAGAAATTCTGCAAGACAAGTCATTTGAAAAAGTCTATTTGATATCCTCTTTAATGAAACTATTAAACATTCTATTTGCACATTAGCTTGTGGACAGTGACAACTTAAAAACCTTAAGAATTTATCTTGAGAATGAATACACCCCAGGCAAGATATATTTTGGAGCTCTTATTTTGCAAGTCTTTTAATTTATTACCCTTTTGCAGCTCAGTCAGTCCTTCGGGATATCAAAAAATATTGAATTATATGTTAAACCTTGAAAAAGGTGTACATGGAAAAACAACCGAAAGCTCATGCTACTGTTGTCCGCTAGTCTGATACCAAAAAAGCTTGAACAAGTGTTGATAGAGAAATTTCTTTTAAAGCTTGGACATTCATTGTTTTTTACATTTATTTTGTATTTTGACAACAAACAACATTTTATGTGGAATCCTGTGACTAAGCTGCGTGCTACTGTCATTGTAGCTCTGCTCTGAGTTCTGTCCCCATTCTGTCTGTTAAAATCTGATAATTTTCTCTTTCGCTGCTTTGCCTCTTTTCTCCTTTTTATTAGTGCGCACTTTTCTGGCTACAGTCACTCGGTGACCCTGCTGAGTAAAGAGCAGTGGGACAGGGAATGATACTGGAGAAGGCTGAGACAAAAAGAGATTAGTATAGCAAGAGTTGTAGTAGAGGGGGAGGGCGATATCAAGATGTGAAGTAGAAAAAGAAGTAAAGTGAATCGAGAGACGTGGGCTAGCCAGAAGGAAACAAAGATGGGGAGGTAGAGATAAAGGTACAGTTTTAAAGTGAGGTAGAAAGAAAGACAGGGAAGAGACATGTAGAGGAAGGCAGATGAGTAAAGTTATCCAAGGGGTGGGTTAAAGAGAAAGGTAATGTAGAAAAAAGGTAAATTCGAGTGTGATAAATGCAGTGCTAGATAGTCAGACAGAGAGTTTAGTAAAAACAACGATGCAAAGTAGTGAGAGCAAAA